>NW_027361688.1:31800000-33082500 GCF_039654945.1 Dendrobates tinctorius
GTTTGCTAGAGAGCATTTGGATGATCCAGAGGAGTTTTGGGAGAATGTCCTATGGTCTGATGAAACCAAACTGGAACTGTTTGGTAGAAACACAACTTGTCGTGTTTGGAGGAAAAAGAATACTGAGTTGCATCCATCAAACACCATACCTACTGTAAAGCATGGTGGTGGAAACATCATGCTTTGGGGCTGTTTCACTGCAAAGGGGCCAGGACGACTGATCCGGGTACATGAAAGAATGAATGGGGCCATGTATCGTGAGATTTTGAGTGCAAACCTCCTTCCATCAGCAAGGGCATTGAAGATGAAACGTGGCTGGGTCTTTCAACATGGCAAAGATCCAAAGCACACCGCCAGGGCAACGAAGGAGTGGCTTCGTAAGAAGCATTTCAAGGTCCTGGAGTGGCCTAGCCAGTCTCCAGATGTCAACCCTATAGAAAACCTTTGGAGGGAGTTGAAAGTCCGTGTTGCCAAGCGAAAAGCCAAAAACATCACTGCTCTAGAGGAGATCTGCATGGAGGAATGGGCCAACATACCAAAAACAGTGTGTGGCAACCTTGTGAAGACTTACAGAAAACATTTGACCTCTGTCATTGCCAACAAAGGATATATCACAAAGTATTGAGATGAAATTTTGTTTCTGACCAAATACTTATTTTCCACCATAATATGCAAATAAAATGAAAAAAAAACAGACAATGTGATTTTCTGGATTTTTTTTTCTCAGTTTGTCTCCCATAGTTGAGGTCTACCTATGATGTAAATTACAGACGCCTCTCATCTTTTTAAGTGGTGGAACTTGCACTATTGCTGACTGACTAAATACTTTTTTTCCCCACTGTATCTATCTATATATCTATCTCTATATCTTTCTATCTATAGCTATCTATCTCTATATCTATCTATCCATTATCTATTTTCTATCTATCTCTATTTCTATCTACCTATCGATCTATCTATCTATATTTCTTTCTATATCTATCTCTATCTATCTCTATCTATCTCTATGAATCTTTCTATCTATATCTATCCATTATCTACTATCTATCTCTATATCTATCTATTTCTACATCTATCTTTCTATCTATATCTATCTAACTCTATATCTATATATCTATATAGCATTATACCCTATGAGGGGGTGCATTATACCCTATGAGGGGGGCAGCATTATACCCTATGAGGAGGCAGCATTATTCCCTATGAGGAGGGCAGCATTATTCCCTATGAGGGGGGCAGTATTATACCCTATGAGGGGGGCAGTATTATACCCTATGAGGGGGGCAGCATTATACCCTATGAGGGGGGCAGCATTATACCCTATGAGGGGGGCAGCATTATACCCTATGAGGGGGGCAGCATTATACCCTATGAGGGGGGCAGTATTATACCCTATGAGGGGGGCAGCATTATACCCTATGAGGGGGGCAGCATTATACCCTATGAGGGGGGCAGTATTATACCCTATGAGGGGGTGCATTATACCCTATGAGGGGGTGCATTATTCCCTATGAGGGGGGCAGTATTATACCCTATGAGGGGGGCAGTATTATATTCTATGAGATGGCTGCATTATATTCTATGAGATGGCTGCATTATACTATATGAGGGGGCTGCTTTATATTCTATGAGGGAGGCTACCCCAACTCCTGCTACATAATTAAGACATGTACAACCTTATATTATACCCGGATATTAGCGTGTTTTACCGCATAATTGGTGGTCTGGTATTTAACTCTATGCAGCTACATAGTGGGCCCCAAGAATGATTTTCTCTGGTGGGCCCAAGGTGTTCCAGTCCGACGCTGTTAATGTCTGTATATGAAAGGCTTAATTTTTATTTTTTCATTTTTTTTTTGGGCTGAAGGTATGAAAACCAAGAGTTGAAGAAGTTGTTTTTGCATAGAGTGAAAGTGTCGGCTTCAACAAATGGCGGTACTCCAGCTACGGGGGAGACCACTCATGTTGAGAATGCGACACATGAACAGGTGAATAAACGTCTACCCGCCCATTTGTGTTCTGCTCTACTGGATCTGTACGAGAAACCTTCGCTCACTGTATCACCTGTCGTTTTATTTACGTGGTGAAAAAAAAAAACTCGGAAATTTGTAAAAAAAAAAAAAAAATAAAAAAATTTCACCATTTTGTGAGACTTGAAGCTGTGATTGTCTGATCGCTTGTGCCTCACATAGCAGGACTTCAGCATAGCATTTTATGGAAACTACAACACGCAGCCCAGTAAGTGACACACCGCTGGAATCAGGGTCTCTGCCCCTACATCGTACCTCTCTCAGATGACATAGCAAAAACCTGCTGACAAATTCCCTTTAAAAATCATTATCGCGTCACGTGCACTTTTCTCGCACGTGGTGGGATATCCTGAGGATTTTCCTCCTGGATTTGTGGACAGAAAACTGCAGCAAGTTATTACAGTAGGAGCAAAGATGATAAAATTAGACCAAATCTCATCCAGTAAAAATCTACAGTAAAAATTGACCCATTAGGCAGACTCTAAATTTTGCCATCAATTTGACCCTTTTTAGCGCAGTGGGTGAAAAATCTGCACCGAAATCAGCATGTCGCGCGGATTTTGACGCAGATTTTGAGGCAGATTTCTTGCAGATCAGAAATGTAAGATTTCTTCAGATGAATGGTCTCCAAACCGAGTTTTTATATTGAAGCAAAACGCAGAATAACCATCAGTTTCTCACTTTCCTGCCTCTTCTTTCTTGTCTCCGAATACGGAATCTAAAAATTTCCAATTTTATTAATATTTTAATTTTTTTCTTTTTTTTTTTTTTCAGTCGGCCAAATTGTTAGAAAAACCTTCAAATAAAGACCAGGTTGGGTCTTTGTTAAAGAAAGTGAAGATCCTGGAACATCAGAGGACAGAGGTGATTAAATCCGCAAACTACACTTACATGAGGGAGAACTGCTTACATAGCAGTTCCCCACTGTATACATGAGATTGGCGAAAGTGCTTTTAGAGCAGGAGTGATAGTTGAGGTACGTTAGGCAATTGCATATATAACAATTACCCATTGGGATAATCTAGTGTTCATTAGCATTCTGACAGCACTATAGGAACTGGAACTTCATTTCCTTCAGCAAGCCATTGTCCAATAGTTTGCCTTCCCGAACTAAAAGCCTCTCTGTTATTCCTGTATGCATTTCCTCCTGGAAACCGCTGTACATGTCCACGTGCGGGCACACGCCTAATGGTGGCACAAGGGAAAGCGGGTGTAAGCGCTGTATGAGAGCCGACCCCATGCCCGAACGATCAGTGCTAGCGCAGATTGCAGGTGTTTACTCCCTTAATAGTAACAGAGACACTGCGGGACATTACAGAGGGAGGGAGCTCCCTCTCTTTACCAATCTGCCTTATCAGTTTTTACCACACGCAGAATGACGTTATAAAAAAACAATTCCTGATTGCTGTTTTTATTCTTTCTACCTCCCAAAGATCACAGTAAGGCTCGCTGCGCATTTATCCTGTGCTCTACGCTGAGCACTTACACCGGGGTTTCTGTGTAAATCTCTGAAATACGTGATTCAGACACAACACCCGGCGGAACATTCCCTCTAATGAGGCAGATGGAGGCACTGTGGACGCCGTCTGTCCTGTGATCCGGCAGTGTCCGTCTTTTTAGGATTGCATAAAAGTGCCGTTGACCGGTTTTGTGCACCTCTGAAAAGTAGAAAACCGCTAAACGGAGGCTAGGCGGAGTCCAGAGTACCTATGCTGCCTCATTATAGTGAATGGATCCATCAGGAGTTTCATCTGAATCACGTCACTCAGAGATTTAGATAGAAACCCCAAAGTAAGTGCTCAGCGTAGAGAGCAGGATAACTGTGATGCCAAACGTTATGTATAATGTTCCCAATAAAAGCTTCAACTCAGTCCACAAAAAAGGCAGGTCCGTCAACTGTTAACGGAAATATAGGGGCTTCCACGTTACTGGTAGCACAAAGGCTCTGGAAAAGCGAAATGACTCCTCACCCGCCTAAAAGAAATTCAGCAAATTTTCTGCTCCCAAATCCAAATGCCCCCTCCCTTCTAAGCCTCACAGTGTACCAAAACCACATATTGCTTCCACATTTGGCATTTCTGTAGAGATGAGAGTCCGTGTAACTTACGGGTGCATGTCTCCAGAAACATGAGCTGGGCATAATGTACTGGTCACTACAACGTACTGGTCACTACAATGGCAGAGTTGCAATTTTCACTCGGCAACATCCACTGATGCCTGATTCTGGCAAACATCCATAGTCAATTCCCAAAGGGGTATAATTTCCAAAATGAGATCACTTGAGGGAGGATTCTGCTCTGTGTGTGGAATCCACAAACTGTTCTATGATAAATTGTTCTCCAAGAATCAAATAGTGCTCCTCTCCATATGGCTAAGCAGTACTGTACAGCCACATATGGGGTATCGGCATACTCAGGAGAAATTGTGTAACAAATTATACCATTTGTTTTCTCCTATTGCCCCATTTTAAAAAGATGACAGTGCGAGAAACACTCATTGTTCAGGGGGCCGAACCTGAACAGTAACACAGACATCCTGGTGAAGTCTGTGCCCAAACAGTAAGTGTTCGGTACGGACCCCGATCTTTACTGTTCAGATTCGCCCATCTCCATTAGGAATGTTCTGCTGCTGCTGTTATCTGTGATTCACACTCTATTTTTTACAGCTCCTGGATGTGAACAAGCAGTGGGATCAGCAGTTTCGCTCTATGAAACATCAGTATGAAGAAAAGGTATCGTATTATTATATATTTCCTTTGTTACGAAGAACCTCTTCATGACCTTGCAATTTTTCATTTTTGCACTTCTAAGAGCCATAACTATTTTTTTTTTTTTGCGTCCACATATCCCTATGAGAGCTTGTTCTATTATAGTACGAGTTGCCGTTTTGAATGACGTCATTCAAATTGCTAAATTTTCCTCCAAAATGACAACGTATTAAAGTGTCTGAATCCGAACCCCACAGATCACATCTCTGCGTCAGAAGATTTCACTAGCCAACAAGTCTGAGAGCGAGCAGGAGGCAGAGAGAGATCGGAAGCAGCGAGACTTCGACCGCATACTTCTCCTGGCCAGAGACAAAATAGAGGAAAAAGAGGTGAAGCATTGGGCGTGGTTATATGGTAACCACAATTTATGACAAGTTGAAAGTTTGATGTGATCAGGAATCGGCTTAGAAGTTTGTTCAGGAGAAGTGAGATAAGAGTTAGAGATCTGAGAATTCGGAATGAGCTTACTGACAGATACTTGTTTTTTCATTTTGCAGTAACACATTGAGGTAGTTTAAAGCAAAATGGTCCAAAGTGTTTAATGACACCCTAATGAAAAATTGATGTTTAGCTCAAAATACATTTATTTGAAGATTTGTCACTTGCCTTTCAAAAATCCCTGAGCTCCCCTGATTTTGTCGCTCTTTTCTGTTTTGTGCTGTGTCCCTCCATTGCAGAGATATTCACATTTTGTTTTTTTTCTGGAGATCATTATGTGAAATCTCTACTTTCAGTCCAACTGTTCATTTCTTCAAAGTATTCCCTGGGGGGGCATGTGCTTTCTCCCTTCTCTTAAATGCTGTCAATCACAGCTCAGCAGCCTCTGAGACTGATAGACTGCTAGATCAGCTGCTGAGCTACGATTGGTAGCATCTGGGAGACGGGAGAAAGCACACGCCCCCAGAGAAGACTCTGAAGAAAGACCCAGTTGGACTGAAAGTAGAGATTTCACATACTGTGCTCCAGATGAAACAAATGTGAATATCTTTGTGATAGTGACGCAGCCCAAAACTGAAATAAAAAAGCATTAGAATTTGAGGCGCTAGGTGATATTCACAAGATATTTGACTCCATTTTTTTTAAGCAAGTGACAGGTCCTCTTTACGTTAAAAAATATGTATATCACTTTTTGTGAATACCCCAATGAATGTCTTTTTTTTCGTGGAAGGTTGATGGTTTGAGGTTCTAGGCTTAGAATAATGTCGGCTGAACCCGCCGCCATCAGCGGTTTAGGCCAACCGTTTAATGCGTAGGGCCCTCCCAACTCTCCTCGATATCATCTTTTGGAGTACAGATCCTTTTGCTCTATGAGCGATAAACTGCCGGCAGACGGCAAATCTGCAGCGGCCTACCATGGAAGGAAAGTCAATGAGATTTTTAAAATCCTCCGCACGCTGCAGAATAATATCCGATCTTATTTGACACATCTTGATGTTGCTTTTATCCCTTCACAGTCACAAATACAGAAGCTGGAGTCTGAGATACGAGATCTGAGGCAAAAGAACAGGTTCCTTCATGATCAGATGAGCTCCACCAGCAAACAGCGGGAATATCAGGAGCGCGAGATCGGCCGACTGAATAAAGTAATTTTTAATATTTGTTGTGTAAGGCACATTTCAGCCTCTGATGCATATGGACTAGTTCCACCTTGAGAGAAGGACTTCTTCACATGTCTCCACTTATGACTTACTGTATTGCGTCATTGTCTTCACAGGCTCTGGAAGAAGCTCTAAAGCTGCAGGGATCTGGTCCACAGTCTCCTTCTTTCTCTGCCTCCACGGAGGACACTGGGCTCCTTCAGCGCCAAGAACTCATAACTCAGATTGACCTCCTCAAACAACAGGTAAATTGCCTGTTTCTACTCAACTGATGCCTTCCAAGAAATGTTGCTTTAGCAGGTGAAGAAATTCTATGTGGTAGTCTAAACTTTTTGGGGTTGCTAAGTTTTGGGTCCCATAATATAAATCTGATGGCTTCTGACAGCCCTGGAGATCAGATGAAGTGGCCATATTGGTTTTGTCCTTAGGATTAATTTCTTTGATTACTTTGCCACCTTTTTAAGTAAATGTCCTCGTTTCAATCGCACCTTTGAAGTAGGTGCCATGGAGGTGGTGATTCCATGGTGCTGTCCATGAGAAGGGGTTATATACAGGATACATATGACTGACAGACTGGTACAGAGATAGTAGAGGGCCCTACACTTACGGGCTTACAGCCTACAGGGTAATGACAGTAGGTTGGGGTGTTGAGGCAGCTCCGGTGGAGGTGAGGTGACAGCAGGGTCTTTGTAGGCTGTAAGTTTTCTTGAAGAGATGGGTTTTTAAGTTCCCTCTGAAAGTTCTGAGTGTGGTGGATAATCGGAAGTGTTGGGCCACAGAATTCCAGAGTATGGGGGATACTTGGGAGAAATCTTGGAGGCGATTGGGTGAGGAACGTACAAGTGAAGAGGAGAGGAAAGGGTTTTGGGAAGACTGGAGGTTCCGTGTTGTCAATGTCAGTAGTTTGAACTGGATATGTTGGGGAACTTGGAGCCAATGAAGAGATTTGCAAAGAGGGGAAGCAGAGAAGTAGTGAGGCGAGAGGAGGATTAGTCGGGCAGCGGAGTTAAGTACGGACTGGAGAGGTGCGAGAGTGTTAGAAGGGAGGCCACGGAGGGGGACATAGCATTAGTCGAGACGGGAGATGCTGTGGGCATCAACTAGCATTTTAGTAGATTTGCGGTTGCGAAAAGGATGTAGTCTGGAAATATAAGTTGGACGCAGCAGAAGGTGTTGAGAGCTTGGCTATGCGGTCTGAAGGACAGGGCAGAGTTGTGGCAGGGTAATTCTGGTAAAGGGGAAAGATTGGTGCATTGATGTAATTTATTGTGATTGAGGGCCAGGGGTGGCACAGATTGTGACTGGAAGCAGCCATGTTTGTGCAATCCTGGACAATCCATTAATGGTCCATTGACTTTCCGATGTCTTCAGCAGCTCCATTTCTTCATCTTTACTTCCTCTGCCTCACATGAGGTCAGATCAGGTTGGGGCGAGAGGTCATTACAGGTTGATTGAGCTTCTGTTGCGGAGCCGAGTTATGATGGTTAATTCGCCGGCAGGTCGACGAGTTCATCTGCTTCTCGGACTACTAATACAGTTAATAATTCACCGTCTGATGGAGGAATTCATCTTGTACGTCCTTGGTATGGAATACAGCAACCTAACAATAAAAACAATACCTTTTAGTGGAGAGCCAATGAGAAATCTAGTGTAGAAGCCACATGCAAATCGGGCTGGAAGTGCACTGGGGGGGTGTCCGTGTACTTGGACTGGTTAAAAAATGCATTTTTAACTGATCGTATGTTAAATTGATGGTAGTCTGACCCTTAAGACTCTTATTGATCGGCAGAACGGGACTTTGCTGCAGTACCAGGCACAGCCACATGGCGAGCCATGCTGCCTGGATTAACCTTGAAGGGGCTTCACTTCACTAATGCCACAATCACACATCCTTGTATCTTGGTCTGAGCATGGACTGTCCATGGATCTTGTGACCCAAACATGGCTGCCTCATAGTGATGCACAGACTGGCCGCGCATCTCCTAACCTGAATCTGGCCACCATATAAGGATGCACGGATTACCTTATGGTCTCCTGACGCGATCTTGTTCGCCTCATAGACATATGGGGCTGTCAAGTTAGGTTAGGAGACCACCGGCCAGTCCAGACCATGATACGGATGTGTGAATAAGGCATTATGTTTACTTCTTCGATAGACCTAATATTCTCTGATGTCTTATAAACGTCTTGTGAATCCAGGGCTTTATCTCACATGTGAAGTCTTAAATCTTGTTATTTAGCCTTTTAATATCTAATGTGTGTTTTCTTTGTGATGGTATTTGCCTGTAATCCTTAGAGGAAATTTCATGATTATCAACATCATCGATGACCCATTGTCTGCAGACAGACGTGTTGGGTATAATCCTTTCCTCTGCTTTATCTAATCTTAATCCTGTGGACTTATTTTTTAAGTAATTTGGAGTTTTGTAGAGATCAGCGGCTCTTTGTCTAGATAGATCCTGTGTGATAGTAGTCTGATTAGGATTATGTCTTGTGACTCAGTGTGTTGACAAAGAGCCAAGAGCAGCGGCTCTCCTGGAGAACACAGAAGCGTTTGCAGCAGGCTTTTTTTTATGGACTGAGAGCCTGATTTCTGCGATGTACCACTTACTGGGCTGCTTGATGCAGTTTTGGTAAGAATCTGTTTTTAAACAGGTTTTCTAAGAAGGTTATAAAAATGGCTGTCATCACATATTTCAAACTGCAGCCTGTCCTAATCATGTGTCAGGATGGGTCGCTGCCTGAAGAAACACCACTTGATTAGTGATCGGACCCAAAGATGGTCGTAAATGGCTGCACATCCAGTTGGAAGAATGTCTCAAGTGGGGTACCACAGGGCTCTGTCCTGGGCCCTGTATTATTCAACATCTTTAGCAACGATTTAGATGAAGGAATTGAGGGTAAACTGATTAAATTTGCTGATGACACAAAGCTAGGTGGGATAGCTAATACTAGAGAAGAGAGAGAGAGGATTCAAAAAGATATAAATAAACTGGAGCAGTGGGCAGCAACTAACAGAATGGTTTTTAACAGGGAAAAATGCAAAGTACTACATCTGGGCAATAAAAATGAAAAAAGCATATACAGAATGGGAGGAATAGGGCTAAGCAACAGCACATGTGAAAAAGACTTGTGTATACTAATAGATCACAGACTGAATATGAGTCAACAGTGTGATGCAGCAGCAAAAAAGGCAAATGCAATTCTAGGATGTATTAACAGAAGCATACAGTCTAGATCACGTGAAGTCATTATTGCCCTCTACTCCTCTTTGGTCAGACCTCATCTGGAATATTGTGTCCAGTTTTGGGCACCACATTTTAAAAAAGACATCAACAAACTGGAGCAAGTTCAGAAAAGAGCGACCAGAATGGTGACCGGTCTGCAAACCCTGTCTTAAGAGGAAAGGTTGCAGGATTTGGGAATGTTTAGTTTGCAAAAGAGAAGACTGAGAGGAGACTTAATAGCTGTCTACAAATATCTCAAGGGCTGTCACATTGTAGAAGGATCATCGTTATTCTCATTTGCACAAGGGAAGACTAGAAACAATGGGATGAAACTGAATGGGAGGAGACACAGATTAGATATTAGAAAAAACTTTTTGACAGAGTGATCAATGAGTGGAACAGGCTGCCACGAGAAGTGGTGAGTTCTCCTTCAATGGAAGTCTTCAAACAGAGGCTGGACAGACATCTGACTGGGATGATTTAGCGAATCCTGCTTTGAGCAGGGGGTTGGACCATATGGCCCAGGAGGTCCCTTCCAACTCTACGATTCTATGATTCTATGAGATCTGTCTTGACTGTCAGAGGAGCAAAATGGTGAGCAAAAACATGAGTGTTCTGCTCCCTGCCGCGGAGCAGGGCAGTAGCAGTACGGAAAATCAACCATCCTTCTCGTATGATTGAGCACTACAGACTTTTTTTTTTTCCTCCAGCTTCAGCCCTGCTGAGTGGTCAGTCCTTCGTTCCCTTTTGTAATGCTCACAGACTGACTGAGCACAGACGAGGACTAAAGCTAGAAAAAAAGCCATTTGGGCTCAGCTTTTGCCAGCAGAGTGAGATAATCGGCTATGTTTGTTCATGATTCAGGTGCTTTGACAAGAGGCAAATGTTTTAGGACAGGTTGCAGCTTGTAATATGTCACGGGGGCGATTATTACCACATGCTTGAATAATAAAATTCTGAAGGTCAGCAGCCACCACAAAGTGGCGTTTACTGTAATCATATTTATTATTGAGAGCAATGCAAGCTGTATTCTCTACCATTAAGCAAAATTTACAAAACACACAAAGATTCTCCAGTTCTTAAGAGTTATCGGTGTCACATGTAATATATGGTGGCGGTCACAGTGATCCTTGGTCAATGCCATGTATCCTTGCATAAATTCTTAAGGCACTAACTCATTTTTTGTAGGCATCTCTGAAAATATAATCCTTCCTTATAGGTGGCCATCTTTGAAGAAGAAGAAGAGGGAACGCAGTGATCGGGAACGTATGAACGAGGAAAAAGAGGATCTGAAGCGAGAGATGGAGCAGCTTCAAACACAGCTGGCCCAGGCCAACACTAAGGTGAAGAGTCTCTCCGATTCTGGGGTTGTCAATTTAATCTGTTATTTCTGAGTTTACCAGTCCGGTGGGTGGTCCTACTCAGTGATTGACAGCTGTGAGTCCCTAAAAAGACCACACACTGGACTCCTAAGTCTTTACTGAAGTGTCCTTTTATATTATTCTTGATCTGTCTATGTATAGTTAAAGAAAACTGAAGCAACTTTGCAGTGAAACATTTTACCAGTTTGTGTCAAAAATTCCTGTGTCTCCATGGTAACAGACCACAAACAAACCATGTGTAGTCAGGCTCTGTACTTGTATGGGGTTTACAGTACTGTGTTTCTATTTCAGCTACACTCCTGTCAGGAGGATTTACGAAGAGAGAAAGAACATGGACGTGAGCGGTCTAGGCCACAAGAGGTAAGGTGCTACTTTTTATTGGGCTGTTTTAAAGAGTAACCGTGGTTTAATTGTTTTTTTCATAAATCAATAGTGCACATGATCACAAGAAACTTTTGTAAAATATATTGGCAAAGAACTCTGCTTCTTTCTTCTCCGTAACTGATTGTTAACTTTGCATTTGGTAAAGGCAGATTTTCCCGTTATTGAGATAGGAGGTGACAGTTGGTGCTCACACAGTTCTATGGAGAATGGTAATTGAACAACTGTGGAGATTACAGTTGGTGCTCATATAGTTCTACGGAGAATGGTAATGGGATGACTGTAAAGGTGACAATTGGTGCTCATATAGTTCTATGGAGAATGGTAATCGGACAGCTGGAGGTGACAGTTGGTGCTCATATCGTTCTATGGAGAATGGTAATCGGAGAACTGTGGAGATGACAGTTGGTGCTTATATAGTTCTGTGGAGAATGGTAATTGAACAACTTTGGAGGTCACAGTTGGTCCTCATGTAGTTTTATGGAGAATTGTAATCGGACAGCTGTGGAAGTGACAGTTGGTGCTCATATAGTTCTATGGAGAATGGTAATCGGACAGCTGGAGGTGACAGTTGGTGCTCATATAGTTCTGTGGAGAAGGGTAATTCAACAACTTTGGAGGTGACAGTTGGTCCTCATGTAGTTTTATGGAGAATTGTAATTGGACAGCTGGAGGTGACAGTTGGTGCTCATATAGTTCTATGGAGAATGGTAATTGGACAACTGGAGGTGATAGTTGGTGCTCCTAAAGTTCTATGGAGAATGGTAATTGGACAACTGTGGAGATGACAGTTGGTGCTCATATAGTTCTATGGAGAATGGTAATCGGACAACTTTGGAGGTGACAGTTGGTGCTCATATAGTTCTATACAGAATTGTAATTGGACAACTGAGGAGACGACAGTTGTTGCTCATATCGTTCTATGAAGAATGGTAATCGGAGATCTTTGGAGGTGACAGTTGGTACTCATATAGTTCTATGGAGAATGGTAATTGGAGAAATGTGGAGGTGACAGTTGGTGCTCATAAAGTTCAATGGAGAACTGTAACTGTTCTTTCAGGTGAACGCGCAGCAGAATGTGTGTGTATTCCTCTAGCTCTTCTATCTTTCTCCACTTTCCATAGATTTTTAAAAGCACCAATTGTCTCCAATCTCTGTAATGGGGAAACCTGTCTAAACTGATGATTTTACCAGTGAATTGAGTGTAAAATTTGTCCTGGAGGTGAAAGAAGCAGATTTCTCTGATATATATTACAAATTTGCTTGTTTTCACATGCACCATTGATTTATGCAAAAAAAAATTAATAATAATTAAAACGACAGTTACTCTTGAAGCTTTCCATAATGCGAGCGGTGTGTGGCATCAATGGTTAACACAGCCAACACATAGAATCACACAGCCCTACATCTACATTCCCAGATGTGCACTTTGTTTTGCTGGTTTGGTCATTTCCCTCTGCTAAACACACCGGATGTTCCAGGATATGTTTATTACTATGGCGGCTCACTGATTTTTTTTTTTTTTCTCCTGTCCATTAATATTTGCCAGTTTGTTCTGTGAACCATAACCACCATTAACCAGTTGATCATTACTGCTGACAATCCCTACTTGTTAGAAAGGTTCTTTAAACAGATTTGCGCGTAGTCTTGGCAGTAAATGTTCAGTTTCCCTGTAGCGCCACCACAGGTGAAATTCGGTATTACATACATGCTTATTCAAACCAATTGTCTGTCTGGGTAATGCAGGACAGAGTGAGATGCTCTTCATCATCACTATCCTCTCTGACCCTTCAAAAATTTTTAAGAATGGGACAAGAGAAATAATTGAAATGGAAAATGTCTTCAGAAAATTACCTTTTATTTAAATCATGTTTTTTTGTTAAATGTATTTGGGTTTTTTCTTTCACAATCTTTTTTTAGAAACTTTGAAAACTTGCAATTCTCACACTGGCCACTTGGGCTTTTTTTCCTGTTCTTTGAGGGCATTACACTTGCGCATTAGCCACATTGGTCAAACTCTGTCCCTAATTTTTTTGTATTAATGCATCTAATGAGAGGGTGCAAAAGTCGTTTTGAAGGAAGCAGGCACAGCGTCACCTATTGTGGATCTTCTGTTCTCTGTCAAAAAAATGTTGACCTGTCGCTGTAAACCTGCCTCTGATGATAATGAACCTGATGCAAAACGACAAAGTAAAAGAGTCTAAAAAGAAGGCCAAAAGTGACCATTGTAAGATTACAAAAAATTTGCGTGTATTTTAAAATAAAGATCGTAATATGAATAAAAGCTAAGTTTTTTTTTTATAAAATAATACTTATAACACGAGAAAAATTATCTCTAAAAATAATTAAAAAAAGTAATAAAAAAAAATAATAAATAGAAACTATCAAACAGATGTCTCCTGAAGCTGTAGACCAGACATTAGGCATTAGTGTATTCGTCATTGATCAGTGAGTCATCGGACCTGCGTCATCGCACTGCATTAATTGTGTACTGTTCCGCCACTATGACTTTTATAATGACGGGATGCCGCCCAGTCTCCCATCCACATCTGCTATTGCTGAGTGTTTGTCGGAGGCTGAAAGTGAATGGCTGGACAATTGTACATGCATTGCACACAACCATTGAATCCGTACTGGATAAATAGGTCCCCGATTCATTACTGTTACTGTTTGATGACTCTTCGTTTGAGAGCCCCCCCCCCCCCCGTGCACGCTGGAATACTCAAACAAGTTGCCATTAGAGGGTAGAGGCTATGGTTCCTGCGGCAAAATCTGCCCCTATCCTTGAAACAAGCATCATCAGTGACCTCCGTTTCAGGGGCTGGGCTTGTCCCTGCTCTGCTGAGCTTGTGTTGGTTGTGATTTCCAACATCTGCTTAGTAGGATCTTGTCACTGTGCAATATGCACAGTGACAGTGCGCTCACTTGCCAGCTCTGATCAGATGTAACTAGCAGACAAGAGAGCGCACTGTCAGTGCACATCATAAGGAGAAAACCCAGCAAGCAGAGACCAACACAGCATCTGCAGGTGACTTCACACCTAAATCTGCACAGGAGCCAATGAAGAAAAAAATAGGAAAAAATCCAAAATCTGCTTACTTACTTACTTTTTCTCAACTATCTCTAAATTTTTAAAATGATGATATTTTCCTATATGTTTTTCAGGCTGTTGGAGAGCGATTTATCATAAACCACCACATGGGACCTACATGTCCTCCATACCACCAGTATCCTTACAGCCCCCCTGCCATGATGTACGCGGGATATGAGGACTGGCCCATCTGTTATCCACCACCAGTTGTTGGTCCGGAGCACAGTCAGGTTCAGAATCTGCCCAATGTCCCACCGGTGAGTCTCCAATGGTCCTCGAGTTTCCTCTTCATTCACTTTTCTTCATCTGTATCTTTTCTAATGATCTTTCTTTGCAGCCCGCATATCAGTGGCGAGCAACTACCGCTCCTCCAAGACCTTTCAAGGCAAAAGAGGTCCCCAAACCTAAAAAGAGGGAGACTGGTAAGTAGTAAATATCACATTTGGAAAGGGGGTCTTCTCAAGTTTGAAACTCATCCCCGATGCATTGGATAAGGGATAGCTTTCCGATTAGTGAGTGTCTAACAGTCAGTCGTGACCACCAGCAATCCCGAGAACCAGGACACTGAAGAATCTCGTGTGAAAGGAGCAGTGATTGATCTTAATCAGCCAAATTCAGCTTGTGTGTGCTGCTCAGTTTTGGGGTCAGTTCCAGATTTATGCCGGCCAGTTGACATCAAAGGCTCGGTGGGCCACTTGTCACTTTTGATTTTTTCCTCCTAGGAGAGATTTTTTTTTTTTTTTTACATTTTTCGCTCACTAGAGTTGCTTGATGGCGAGATCGTTTTTTTTTTCTCAGTACGCTGCATGTTCAGTGGTCGTCACAAATTGAAACCTGGGCAGAGGGGGCCCCCAGAAGCCATTACCCAAGAGGTTGGCTGACCTTCTGGATCCCCCACCGATCTTAAATTCTGGAAAATCTGTTTAGGAAGCTTTTCGGAGCCGCATGTTTATATTCTGTTCATTACCATTTTAGATGCCACAAAGAAAGGAGCTCAGAGCGCTCAGCGGCAAACCTAAGGATCTGCAGAGAAGACGCTGTATTCACTGATATTCACTCTTCCTCCTGGCTTGGTGTGAGGTCTTTCCACAGCCTTCCATTCCTAAACCATATGAATGAAGAGCAGGAACAGGTCGGTCATGACCAGGAAACGGACAGAGCGCACCTGGATGACTTGGTGCGGTGCATTATCTGGATACATGGAGTATACCTGCATATATACCACTAGTCTTTCCTGTGTATAGAAGGAGGAGAGCGGCACATATTTGTTTATATTTTTAATTAAGTAGAAAACTGTAATATTCTGTTTAGCGAACAGAGTCTTTACCTCAATGCAAGAGATTTAATAATGTAACAATATAATAAAATTCCTCCTATATTTTCTCTATTTTTACTATTCCCTTCAGTCCATCTTTCCGCTTTTCTGTCTTATGTAAACCCTGCCTTATATTTTATCCTTTCTTCTGTCCTCCTCATCTCTCTTCCTTCAAATCCTTTCCCTATCTCCCTTTTCTACATGTTCACTCTTTTTAACATCATACCGCCCCCCCCATCTTTTCTTCCGTTACCTTTTCTCACTCTCCTTATTTTCCTTCTTATTCTCCCTTTCACTCTTAGCTTTCTGTTCCCCTCTTTTTTCCTTCTTGTTCCCTCTTTCTCTTTTCTGTTCCCCTCATTTTTTCCTTCTGGTTTCACTGTTGCCCGCTTCTTTCTTGTTCCCCCCTTTCTCTTTTTTTCTGTTCCCCTCTCATCCTTCTTGTTCCCACTTTTCCTTATTCCCTTTCTTTTTTTTTTTCTTTCTGTTCCCTCTTTTTTCTTTCTTGCTCCCCCTTTCTCTTTTCTGTTCCCCTCATTTTTTCCTTCTGGTTTCTCCATTGCCTGCTTCTTTCTTGTTTCCCCCTTTCTCTTTTTTTCTGTTCCCCTCTCATCCTTATTGTTCCCGCTTTTCCTTATTGTTCCCCCTTTCTCTTTTTTTTTTCTTTCTGTTCCCTCTTTTTCTTTTTTGTTCCCCCTTTCTATTTTCTGTTCCCCTCATTTTTTCCTTCTTGTTTCCTGTTTCCCGCTTCTTTCTTGTTCCCCCGCTTTCTCTTTTTTCTTTCTGTTCCCCTCTCTTCCTTCTTGTTCCCTCTTTTCCTTCTTGTTCCCCTGCTTTTCTCACTTTCTCTTTTCTGTTTCCTTCTCTTTTCCTTCTTGCTCCCCCTTTGTCTTTACTTTCCTGTTCTCTTTTCCTTCTTGTTCCCCCCTTTCCCTTGCTTTGTTTCATAGTGTCATCTCTCCTCTTTCCTTCTATCCACCCTCATTTTCCTTGATTCTCATTGACAATTTTATAAGATTGGGTCAAGAAATAAGCCAAAGATATATACAGATATTTTGCATTTCAGGAGAGGGAAAAGAAACCTGAGTATATTCCTGCACTTACTACAGTAGCGACAAAATACAATGGACGCCCAGTGGGGAATACATAGTACAGGTTCATTGTGAGTCATTAACCAACATAAATCGCAGAGACTGGACTCCGTTTTTGATAAGTGCATCCTAACTTACTGTACCTGCAGGTGGGAGAAGAAGAAATACAATACTTGTACAGTTTCTGCTGATTACCAGCTGTTTCTATGGACCCGCAGAGAAGATTGCAGTGAGCTGGTGCCATCTACTTCTCCATCCCACTCTGCGTGATCGTTGCCCTCAGGCTACATGGACTGATCCATTTTAATGTTATATTAAAAGAAATATTTGAGTTCTTAATGTTAAAGTGTAGGAAACCAATTCTGAAAAAAAGCTTAAACGTCTCACTGCAATGGTGGCCCCCATAAGGAGGTAGTGACTAAGGCAGGGGGTGTAGGAGACATGCTCATCCGTGCTGGGCATTGATGTAATTATATGTCAAACTAGATCATTCAAGTGCTGGAAATGTCATATTTTACCTTTTTTTTTTTTTTTTTCTTCTTCTGTACGAGATTAACAGCAGTAAATCAACAGAACTGAAATGAATGTGAATTGAACCTTAAAGAATAAACGCAGAGGACGCATTTATAACCTATTCCCAAGAATATTGGGATCTTTCATTATTTTGTATGTAGCCTGTGTACTATAAGCAGGTGGTAATCCAACCAAGGCTGAAGGTTGTCCAATGTTTTGGAAGCACAGAGGTCGCAAAGTCTTGAGGCGTTTATGATTAATGGTTCGGGCTCATGAGGAGGAACTAAATTTCGTCTGGCCCAGTTTGGTCTCTATATGGACAATGTAGTCTTCTAGACCCTAAGATCAGACGGAACCTTGTTTAGAGTGGTTCATCATATTGTTGAGCTTGGTTGACATTTGTATTCAAACCAACCAAGATTCTCCATAAGCCTGTCCTCTGAGTTGGACCACAGAGATGGTGGCAGAGCCAAAGCCATAGAAGATGCTGAGATATAGGACCTGGTGTGTACAGAGGCAATGTCCTTTCTCCTAAATGAGGCGACACTTGTAGTATAAATGTCACGTAGTAGGAGAATCTCTATTACCCAACAATTTTGGATAGAGTTTGTTCAAAATTGCGTAAGAGGCATTTGTTGTTGTAGGGTGGTTCCTAGGAAGGTCTTAAGACCTCCTACAAGCAGAGACCCGAAATTTGGAAGGGACATGTTTGTGTTCTAAGAAAAGTTATTTTTGGAGATGGTTTTGCAAGTGAGAAACATTACAGAATGTGTAGACCCAGTGCGTCATTGTGTTCATTACTTTTACCTTATTGATGGTCAGAAGATTTTTTTTTTTTTTTTCTATGTCGACCAGTTACGAATTGAGTGGTTTGATCATCCAATTTGGAGAAAATATGAGTTGGAAAGATTGAATATTGACAACATGGAATACAAAATTTTGATGGTGAGGAGAGGTCAGGAAAGACGTACGGAGGCTCTAGGAGTTTGAGATGCATCATTTTTTGACAAGTGCCTTCTTCATTTGCTTATTTCAGATTTGAGATGAGTGGATTGACCCACCCAACGTCTAGCCTAGAAATCACAATCGTCTGATGACTTGCCTAACATGCTTTCAAGTGTACAAAAAAACCTGAAATTGAATCACAGACTTGGTGGTCGTCAGCTACTCTGTAGGTTCTGCCAGCATAGTCCCTAATAATCCATGGGTCACTTACCTGTTAATGGTGATATCCAACTCAAAAACGAGCTCTCTGTGTCACCACTTGTGTGAAGGGGCTGGATGACTGGCTCATTGGAATAGATAAGACTGCCCCATACTCTGTCAATGGCTGTGCATCGATAAGGGGGCTGGCTAAGGCTGGTTTCACATTAGTATTTTTGTGCAGCGCATTGTGCGCTATTGGTCGCATGTGACATGCTTACCTATGTTTAACAGGGCGTGCGCATGGTCTTGTCTTTGCACGTGTTCGTATGCGTTTTCGTGCGCATGCGTTTTTTTAAGGTGTGCGCCAGAAGCAGCAACCTGTTGCATTTTTGGGTCAGCCGAAAGGCGTCAAAAATACGCTTGTGCACGGAATGCGACAAAATAACTAATTACAGTCTATGGGAAAGCAGCCGTGCGCATGGACATGCGTTTTCGGCGTAAAAATGTGTAGACACTGGTTTTAACCCCTAGAGAACGAATGCGCATAAAAAACACAAACACTTTAAAGACGCATGATGCGTCTTTTGCATGCGTTTCTATTGCGCACGATGCGCTTCACAAAAAACCGCTAATGTGAAATTAGCCTTAGAGAGGGGTAGATGACTGGTTTATTTCAATAGCTAAGCCAGCCCCTTTATCTATGCACAGCCATTGACAGCAGGGCTGTGGAGTCGGTAAGCCAAACCTCTGACTCCGACTCCTCAATTTCCATGACTCCCGACTCTTACCAAAATGGACTCCGACTCCACAGCCCTGATTGACAGAGTATGGTGCAGGCTTAACTATTCCCGAGCAGCGCACTCCTCAGTGATCACTGGGGGGGTCTTAGGACCTGAACCCACCAATTTGCAAGCTTTTAAAGTGCCTACAAAATAATATAGATTTCAAAGAAACACATTCATTTACTTTTTTTTTTTTTTTCTCTTCTATCTCCAGCGGGGCAACCCTTTTTTAAATCCCTCAATCTAGGAAATTAAAGAGACAGTGGTGGTGGGTGGGTGGGGATTTATCAATACTGGTGGGTTGTTTTTTTTGTTTTTGTTTTTTCCCGGCAGTCTTCATCCAGAGTAAGATATGCCATTCATTAATACACCTTGTTATGAACTTGGCTCCTTTCAGCTGCCCATGCACCAGAAAATGTACTCCAGAAATGGACTGGAGTACATCTCTGCTATAATTTATTCCATAAATCATAAAGGAGGGGTTTAATAGAAAGAGAAAGGTCTATTTTTTGAAAAGTTGTAAGAGCTGGCGTTAAAAGCTTTTGTTGCGCAAACGTTTTGGACTTTTTAGTGCAAGTTTTCTGGTGTAAAGTGTGTGATGATTTTGGACCCTATGACTTGTTGGGGTGGGAGATGGGGGTGTTCCCTGGAGACTGGAGGGGAGACACCGGTTACCACTTCAGCATCTTTTGATCGTCTTTTCTTCTGTGGTCTTGTGAGAGGCAGGTCTTTTTTAGCCTTTAGTCTGAACCCTTGACAGAAAGCAGAACGGACTTCAGAAAAAAAGAAATCCATAAACTCATAAGTCCGTGATGACGCAGATTCTGTCTGCCTAAAGCCTGTGACAAGTAACAAATGTCCCTGCACTCGGCTTTCAACAGTAGTTGATAGAATCTTTAAAAATAATCTTTAGAATTCAGATTTAAAGGGGTTATTTAAATCCCAGGACCGGTACCACCCTTGTCTGTGGGCTTTGTCTACTATTAAAAAGGATTGAACTGCACTACCGAACACGGCCTGTGAACAGAGGTGGTGCTGTTTCTGGAAACCCAAATAAATCCTTTTTTTTTTTTTCCTTTAAGGGGAACCTGTCATGGTGTTGGAACTGCGGATATGTTATAGAGCAAGAGAAATTGAGCAAATTAATATATAGTTTTCTTGGTAAAGATCGTGAAGAACTTTTATTTTACTCATGCATACAGTGATGGCTCTCAATGACTTACTAGGACCGCCCACTGGACTCCTAAGCATATAACAAGGATTTAAATTAATAAAATAAAAGATATACTGATTTTTTTTTTATTCCAAATTATATATCAGTCAGTTTAGCTCCCTGCTGGTAGATAATTTGACAGATTCCCTTTAATTGTCCGCTGATACATGTACTTTTGATCATGGATCCATAGGGGTTGTATGTGAGCACTGTATTAAACTGTTACTTAATGGCTGTACAGTACACTGTTGGGAGATATAACCATGCATGTAATTCTCTGTAAAAGCCTGTATGTTATATAATTTTATATATATATTTTAAGCCTAGTGTCACTTTCCGTGTATATTAATAAAGTTTTTTTCAAGTGAGTTTTTACTATTTTGAATGCACCACAACTTTAGCAGAAAATATTGCATTGAGTTTTTAGACCTGTATATTATGTGCAGCTCATTTGACAAAGGGGTGTGGTTTAAAGAGAAGAATGAGCCTGGCCTAAAAAGCCTAAAATGTGATTATATGCAGAAAATTACACAAAAATTTAGAAGCAAAAGAAGTGGTGTGAAGTCAGCGAACCCAAAAGAGGTGTAAACTTATGTTCCATTAGAAGCCACAGTGATAAATTTGGTGCATTTTTGGACAGTAGCCTTAAAGGGAATCTCAGCAGATTTTTGCTATGTAACTTGACAACAGCATGATGTAGGAGCTGGGAGCCTGATTCCAGCGATGCGTCACTTGGTTTACTGGGTGCAGCAGTTGTGATAGAATCCGTTTTCTCTGCAGCATATTTAGCAGAGCTTGAATGCTGAGCTGTCTGTAACCCCGCCCACACCACTGATTGGTCGCTTTCTGTGTACACTGTGTATATTGACAGAAAGCTGCTAATCCGTGCAGGGGGCGGGGTTGGAGCAGGAAGCATAAGACACCTAGTCATGTTGTGATAAATTCGGACTGATAACACTGATTGTATTGAAACTTCAAAACACAACCTAATAAGTGACACATCACTGGAATCTGGATCTTTGTCCCTACATCATGATGCTCTCAGATTATATAGCAAAAACCTGCTGCCAGATTCCCTTTAAATTCGCACCACAAATTGCCATCACATTGTTTTCCACCAAGCAAGACCGCAAAACGTTGTGTACGAATAGACAATGTTTATTGAGTACCTGCACAAATAAAGCTTCACCATTGAGCTCGAGCAGAAGACCTCAGGTTCCCCCGGAGAGTCCATCCCAGATTGGTAGAGTTGCATGAATGCACTGAACAGCAGTCTACCAAACATTCTGGTTTCTAGATAGGTCCCACACACTTGTGCTTTCTGACCTATCCTTCATACTGATGGCATCTCCAAAATCCCTTCCGTCTCCCACCAACTGCTCAAAGATCTGGCACAAAAGAGCACAAATCTATATCTATGTATACACAAGCTCCAGAATATTAAGCACGAAGGGGTCTACTTCTCCCTTTCCATCCTCATAATCCTTTGAAGTTCCGACTGGGATTTCATGTAAGTGATCAAATCTCTCCTGACGTGGTTGACCGTCGTTCGGGGATGCCATCTTTTCACGGGACGTCCGTCGGGCCCAACGAGGAATTTCTCAAAGTTCCACTTGATATCGTTGATTTTCAGATCGTCCCAAAAGAGACGATTTAATGGTTGACCTAAGACATCGCCAACAGGGGGACAGGAGTTCTGAGAAGAACACATGAGGAGCATGTTATTACATGTTATTTAGAGACGTTCCTGGGTTATACTCTCAAACACACAAACTAAATCCTTATTCAGATGTCCGCATACGGACCGTGGTGCATGGAAAGGCTCCAGATCTCCTGATCAAAGCTTGGTAGCCTCACCGGAATACATAGGACCATCAAGTTCAGGTCAGGAGTCCTGCAGCCAGTCCTTGAATCATGGTCCGTACAGGGACATCTGAATGAGAAGTTAGGCTTGCATGGGAGTTTTTTTGTTAAGCAGACTTTCCACAAAAACTCTTGGGACAACTAATCCAATTAATTTCCACTGGAAATCAATTTTGTAGTTCGTATATGGTTATTTGCACAATCCTTTTTTTTTTTTCTTTTCAGGTGGATCGAAAAACCCACCAGAAAAAGCTGTGAGTTTTTGAGAAAAAAGGCCAAAGGACGCTGGAAACATGCTTGACAAAAATGTCAAAAAAGGGCTCTGAAAATGAAAAATAAAGCTAACAAAATCCAAACAAACACCATAACAAAATGGTTTCCTCTTGAAAACCGTGTTTGGTTCAACTGCCTGAAGATGTTCTGTGCGCGTGACTTTTTTTTTTAAAAAGAACGTACATGACACTTCGTTGAAGTTGTTACTGAAGGAAACCTCCACCATACTTTGCACTGTCCAAAAGGCTGCAAAGAACCCTTCAGTAATAAACACTCCTCCAAAAATAAGAGTTTCCGGAAGAGTTATCTGCTTGAAAAATTGATGGATTTTGAAAGCCTCCAAAAATTCTATGTGCACGTACATTTACTATGGATTATGTCATGAGAAACCTGCTGGGACTCAATTGTGTACTTCAGGCTCATACCAGGCCATATGAGGCACAGTCATGGTTGGTCCCATCTCCTTAGCTATTGTGTGAGGAGAACTCTCTTTAATAATTGTTGGGGATTAGTGATGAGCAAACATGTTATCGGAGTGTCTTCGGTGTGCTCGAATAATATGTTTGAGACCCAGCAGATGCATGATTTTTGGCTGCTAGACAGCCTCAACGCATGCCGGGATTGCCTAATGGACAGCCGCGAATCATGTTGGCGCGGGGACTCAAACATCTTATTTAAACACGCCCAAAATACTCTGATCACACCCAAGCATGCTTGGCAAACACGTTATCCGAGCACGTTTTCTCATCGCTAGTGGGGAAGCATGAGAACAATACCAAGCCCTTTTGTCCAACGTGGCAAAAACCAGAGGTGCCCATCCTCAGCTGTCGACTGCTATTCCTCCATACTGTTCAGATGCGTGTGCATGGTTTTGTCAATGGGGAAATAAAACCTTCAAAATCAACATGCCCAATCGTTTTCCCCTGACCTTCTTTTGTCTGGGAAGAATGAAAAGGTCCATACACGCAAGATAGTCAGCTGGTCTGTCCAAGATATGCAGGATCGGCCAACTGACCCAAGCATGTCCCCCTCATCAAGACTGGTGTGGTTATTTCTGGTCTTCATGAATCGGGGCCTATGTCTTTGAAGGTGGCTCTAGTTGTAAGCTGACTGATAATCGTTAACTGGCCAACAACTATCATGGCCAACTCAAAAAAAACTACACACGTATCAGATGAGGATTTCAATATGGAAGCTCGAAATGTAATTGTTGGACACCTCGACATTGGCAGTCTGCGTTTTGAACCTGGAAAGTTGTAGATACCTTCAAAAAGGTAAATACTTTCTGCTCTTTCTTCCCGTTAACGTCTCCTTTTTCAAACATCTGGAAATTTGGAGTGAAGCCACTACCAGGACGGATATATCTGTAAGAAACAAAGAAGATCGGCGTGCATATTACATTATAGAACATTACAATGTCACAGCATGACCGGAGAGTTATATTTCAATGGTTGGAGAGCCGCTGGTTGAAGACCACTGCCCAAAGCTGCATTCACAATGTCCATGTTTCAGATGTTTCATGGTCCGTGATTTCCAGACTGGCCACGGGTCTGACTGTTGAGCTTGGGTTTGGAAGCCTGCGGACATCTGAATATAGCCTAATCCTTATACTTTTCATGTTACAAACTTCTAACATGGCTTCTGTACCACCAGCTGAATGGTTTAGTACTTACTTCAATCCTAGAGGAATTTCTTCATTACTTCCAGGTTCTTGTAGACCAAATTGGTTGCAAGGAAACCCCAAGATGACCAACCCATTGGGTTCTAGTTCTTCTTGTAGTGCATTCAGTTCTGAAAACGACAGCAAGTATAAAAGGCATTATTTGGTGTCTAAGGGGTAATGTCTCTCCTAATTTGCGTATTTAATTTCTTAGAGGAGCAGTACAAGGCCTATAAGTCTCTTTACACTGGCATGTCAAGCATGTCACTCTCCAAAAGGGGAGATGTTAGCCCTTAGACCCCAATCCGAGGCCCCTCATATAGCTAAATCAGATCTCTTGCTTTGCACTGAGGAGAGGAAAACACCCCAAAACACGAGTCTACAAATAGAGATCCAGGTTTGGCTTTTAACCTAATCTCTAAGTCATGTGGCAAGGTTAGTTAAAGGGTTGATATTGACTTTTTATTGCTACTTCCAATAGGTGGCACTAGAGTTCAAGTCCTCTTCCTCTCTTAAGAGGCAATTTGCATAAAGACATTTTTTCTTATTTATAACATCTGTCCTTATATACACAGCCCAAGCTATACAGTACGATGTCAACAAGAATTCCACTGGGAAAGAAGCAGAACGAGTTGTACTTTTGAATGACACCATTGATGTTACCATATAGTGCACTGGAAAATGGGAAAAAAATTAAAAGTGAGGTTAAATGCCAAAAAAAAGTGCAATTCCACAATTGTTTTTTGGGTTTTCTATTTACCTTGTTTACTATATGGAAAAACTGACCTACTATTATGATTTCCCAGGTTGGTACAAGCACGCAGATACCAAACATGTATAGTTTATTTTCTATTTACGGTAAATGGTGAAAATTTTTTCAAAAATTTGTATGAAAAAAAGTTTTTGCGATTGTTGCCATTTTCCAGGACACGTACCATCTCCATTTTTCGGGATATGGGGCTGGGTGATGCTTATTTTTTGCGCCCTGAGCTGATGTTTCAATTGGTACTATTTTGGGGTAGATATGATGTTTTGATCGCCTCTTATTGAATTTTATTTCAATGTTGTGGCAGCCAAAAAAAACCTCATAATTCTGGCTTTTTTATTTTTTTCTCTACAAAAAAGGGAAAAATAAGTCTGCAAAGCACTGTGATCACCGAAATATACACAATATACTTTATTGTAATACAAGAACAAATCTAGACAAACAATAAAACAAACAAAAATCCAAAAGGAACTATAAAGAATCTAGGTGTGTCCGTAATAGGGCTAACACCTCTCGTGCCCTGAAGGTGACAACAAGGAGCCCCTTATGCAAAATACGGCCGTATAGAAAAAATATTTGTTGTCTCGTTACGCTGTTTACCGATCGGTTTAATTTCTTTTATATTTTGATAGATCTGACGTTTCTAAATGCAGCGATACCAAATATGTAATTTTTTAAATTGATTTATTTTCAATGGGGCAACAGGGTAGCAATGTGAACTTTTGTGGGTTTTTTTAAAAAAAAATTTCACTACTTACTTTATTTAATAGTCCCCTTAGGGGACTTGAAGCTGCGATTATTTGATTTCCTGTGCTATACATAGCAGTGCCTCCGAACACAGAAGAAACGCCTAGTTGGACACAAAGCAGAGATTTCACATAGTGCGCTCCAGAAGACTAAAATGTGAATATCGCTGCAATGGAGCGACACAGCGTGAAATGGAAAAGAGTGACAGAATCAGGAGAGCTCAGGGATTTTTATAAGGTACTTATCTACATTTTTTTTAAAAAAATGTCCTCTTTAAATCAGTAGGCTGTCTGTGTAAATAACGCATGAAAAATGTGCAAGGTCCACCGAAAGGAGAGCTGTTCTCAATGGCGAATAATGAAGGTCCTGAATCAGCGGCCACCTCTGCAAACTCAGTATTCCAGAAAAGGATTGTTACTGATATTAACTCCAACATAATTGGGAGGAAACACAAAGGACTGCACTGCACCCGCACATCAGCTACAGAGCTCCTATTGACACAACACTGTTCAATATTAGCTTGTTAAACTCTTTTATTCTTCACACTGAACGCTAATTGCACGGACAATACAACCGATCCAAAAAGGTCACAGTGAGAAAACAGGTGTCGTGTTGGAAAATCGTTTAAAGGGAATGTCCACTTTGGACAATCCCTATTTGAAACAGATCTCCTTCAAAATACTCCTTCATGTGGATTTTGTTCTAGAATTTGAAGCAGATTGGTTTGAAAAAATGCACATAAAAAAAAATCAGCCTGAACATACCCTAAGGAACCAGGGCCAGTTTCAGCTTCTATATTCTTAAAGGGAATCTGTCTGTAGTTTTTTGCTATGGAATCTGAGAGCAGCATGATGTAGGGGCAGAGACCCTGGTTCCAGCAATGTGTCACTTGCTAGGCTGCTTGGTGCAGTTTTAATAAAATCCCTGTTTTCTCTGCTGTAGATGTAACAGTGCTATAAATACTGAGCTCGGTATAACCCCGCCCACATACATTTATTGGCAGCTTCCATGTACACTGTCATGAAGCAGCCAATCAGTGGTGGGGTTGGAGTTATTCAGATTAGCCTGATTGATCAGCATGTGAGACCTAGTCCTGCAGTGATAATCTCCTGCTGATAAAACACTGATTACAATGAAACTACAGCAAGTGATATGTCCTTGGAATCAGGCTCTCTTACCTGACCTTATGCTGTTCTCAGATTAAATAGCAAAAGCCTGCTGACAGATTCCCTTTAAGATACTGAGATCAAGATGGTTACTGATCAATATCAGCCACAGATCTGAAAACCAGATAAAGCATTATGTCACAACTATTACGAGTATCCCACATAATCAAGTCTGTGGTTTGGCTTTACTCACAACATACCCAGGTACTGCATGGTGAGCCCTCAGTATGTGGCCACGTTCACGAACAGGAGAGTCTTCCCCTTGTACTGTTTAAAGGGGATGAGCCGACTCACTTCTAGCGTGAGGGCTGCGTAGTCGTAGACCGTTCCAGCGACGGAATCGTAGCAGTCAACCTGAGACAAAAACAGATCAAAGACATTAACAACCTCAAAACTCTATGCTGATATTTTGCTACAATGTATCAGTGCAGGGAAAACGTGTCATCCTAGTGTGAACACTCCCTAAGTCTGCATTCTCACTATGAGTGTTTAATGTGTTCTAGTTGTTGTGGAATTTCTGCACCAATTAGTTCCATTTGGTCACTTGGTTTTTTTTTTCGTTGAGTTTTTTAATAAAATGATACCTTGATATCTGCGAACCGATGTCTTAATAAAAACGTGGATTTCTCTGTAATAATATGTAAATTAGCTGTTAAGATCTATGGGCCGGACATAGATCTTCCTGAGAATCTGCCTCCAGGGATTATTATAAATGACAGGGAAAGTTACTAGTATGAGACATGTAATGACTGACAGTCTGCTGTCCTAATTTACATGTCTCACACTGGTGACTCCCACTTTTTTTTTTTTTTTTTTTTTAAATGCTGGAGGCAGCTTCTCCTGGAGACCTATGTCCGGACCATTGATCTTAACAGCTCATTTACATATTAAGAAAAACGTGGATTTCTCTGGTACAAGACGTCGGATCGCAGATATCAAGATATCATTTTATTCAGTTTTATAAGTATACATGTAGCTTTGAAGCCTAAATTATATACCCCGTACTTTTAGTAGACCAGTTTTATCGCAGTGATGCTGCGTTGGCATCATTCTTGTGCTGTAAGCCACACCAGGGGTCAAAAGGCCACACATAAAAACTCACCAGCCTTATGTCCTCCTTTCATATTATTACACTAAAATGCTTATAGACAAAGAAACTGCAGCTGCATCCCCCTCCTCCCTGTCTTCTATTTAACCATATCACTGTAGATTGATTGACTGATTGATTTATTACTACAGAGGGGACACAGATTAATTATCAGGACAAGAAAAACAGACAGGCCGGAGCCATTATAAGGTTATTATTTGTGGCTGCATGAGAACATGAGACATTGGGTAGGAGTCCACAGAAGGTCACAAGGTGACAGGGGAATCAGACCCAACAAAGCAGATGAGCTGAAGACTGCTATTAAAGCAACCTGGGCTTCCATAACCCCTCAGCAGTGCCGCAGGATGATCACCTCCATGCCATGCCGCATTGATGCAGTAATTGATGCAAAAGGAGCCCTGACCACATATTAAGTGCACATTTACTGAACATATATTTCAGTAGGCCAACATTTCGGATTTGAATTTTAAAATCATTTTTTCAAGTATTATAAAGTATTCTAATTTACTGAGATAATGACTTTTGGGTTTTCATTGGCTGTAAGCCGTAATCCTCAACATTAACAGAAATAAACACGTGAAATAGATCACTTTGTAATGACTCTATATAATATATGAGATTCACTTTTTTGCATTGAAGATCTGAAATAAATTAACTTTTTGATGATATTCTAATTTTGGGAGAAGCACCTGTATAAGATGCCTCAAAGAAGGACACTTAGAGGGGTTATTTAGTATTCATACAACCCCATCTGAAATATATTCGGATACTCGCGTGCCGCACCCGTGCCATTCCAGGGATGTCGGTGCTAGGTCTCCCTGCAGCCAATCACTGGCCACTAATGGACTGCTTCAGTTCTCACACTTCCTTCAGAGATCTAAAGTTTGTCCGAAGTAGATGTGATTGAAGCAGCCCAATAGTCCTCTAGTGATAATTTGCTGTTGATAAAAGAGTGATTTTATCAAAACTTCAGTAAGCAGCCCTTTAAGTGACACATCGCTGGTGTGGTGAATGCGAGCCAGGGGAGGATATGGATATCCCCCGCCGTCATCAATCTGTGATGTAGCTTACACAGTCACAGCTCTCTGGCACCTCCCTTACCTTCAGGTCAGTCAGGGAACTGCACCAAGGATAAGTAGTCGCCGAAGAGGCTGCCCTGTTACGTACTGGTGATCGATGCACTCTGTATTGAGGACAGTATATATATCACCAGTCTCAGGCCGGAAATATGTATATAAACCTCCAGTCCATCACTGCCAGGATCCCCCAATAACACCAGAACGGTATGCTGCCACCAGTTCCTCGTTAGATATAAGCCCGGTCCATTACCAAGCTGTATGTGTCACGTTACCGTTCCTTATAGCATGTGGGGCCCAGGGAAGCTCTCGAGTCCACAGGCACCTCCTTAGTTTCTGGTCCATCTCTACACGTGACATGACGCGGCTTCCACGGCAGAACAGTGACACTGGCTAAAGGTGTGTAGCTAGCTTTTAACCCATTGCTTGCCCCCTCCCATATTTGCCACTGCCCCGATGGGCCGGACTGAAATCTCTTCCCATGACCTCCTAGCTGAAATAATTCCCAATATCTAGGATGAGTCATAACTTCCTAGTGAGAGGCCCAAATGGGACGACTGACACTTCTACGGGTTTGTTGGGGCTGGACCGATGTGGGGAATCCAAACTTGGGTCTGCTTAGGCTACTTTCACACATCAGGTTTTCGGCGTCAGGCGCGATCCGGCGTCGTGCCGGAATGCCGGATCCGGCAAATGTTTTGTAAAACCTGAAGTGCCGGATCCGGTTTTCTGCCGGATCCGTCTTGTTCTTGACAGACAAAACCGGATCCATCTCATCCGGTTCATCCGTTTTTCGCCGGATTACGCCGGATCCGGTTTTTAAAATTGACCCTTGTGGCCTTCCGAACGGGATTGGCTACTGGAAAACTAGATATAGCATGTTCCTACAGCCCTTCTTTGACAGGTTGTAGAGAAGAAAGTGCAGGTTGGAGAGAAGAGCAAGTTACTGGCGAAGATGGATGTTGTCATTGGAAATATTACCACTAGAAGTTCTGTGACGGTTTCAGGGACAATTTTCCACTATACTTTATGTCACCTCATGGCAGAGTACACTGGCAGGATGACAGAGTGTGAAAGATTTGTGCCCTAAACTTGTGTACCTTCTGGACCAACAGTATATACCTTTGCCAACCAAAGTTGGCTATCTTGTCATGGTCTTACTATTTATACCTTTAGGCCACAGGTGTGTACCTGGTTGTGTTTTATGCAAAGTATTTCACCTTTTAACAAAAGTTGTGTACATTGTTAGGAAATCACCAACAATAAACACAACTTTTTAGGTGAAATACTTTGCTTCAAACACAACCAGGAACACAACTGTGGCAAAAAGGTAAAATTTACCCACAGTTATATACCTGGTTTTGAATACCTTTTTACCTTTGAAATACCCTGTATTTAACCTTTTTTTTAAAACATAGTTCGCCGCAGAAAGAAATGACAGACAACCATTGTGAAACGAATTTAACTTTTATTTAATTTTTTTTTTTTTAATGTTTTTAAAGTGCAAAAAACTTTTTTAATAAAGGTTTTAAACCCAATGGGCATTTTTATTACAACAAAAAAACATTACAAATCTGTGTACTGTGGGGGTGGAAATACTGCTGGAGGGGCTGCGGGACACTTCGACACTGGGTGTGTGGAGAGAGGACTGGGATCGTGGTGGGGAAGGAACAGTTAGAGGTGAAGGTGTGGAAAAAAACTACAGAATGGGTGGACATGTGGGAAGCAGAAGAGGTGGTGGGCGGTGGAGTGGAGGGTTGGGCAGGGACTGTAGGAGCAGATGATGTTGATGGAAAGTTGTATGGGGAAGGAGTTTGGGACGGGGCAGGAGTTTGGAAGTGGGGAGATGTCTGGTACTGGTGAGGTTGCTGGTATGTAATAGGAGGGGGGAGGATGGAAAGTGGCTGGAGGGGGTGCAGGTGGAGGAACTACAGTGGTGGAGGTTGGGAGGTAACCTGCTGTAGAGCACCGTGGCACGGATGCATTACATGCATCTGCTGGGTAGGAGATAGCGTTTCCATGCGCTCCACAACAGACCTGAAAAAGGTGTGGTTTGGCGAAGATCTTGCTTCTGAATGCATGGTTTGCAGAAGTGTCTTCACCTCCAGAATGCTGGAGTTGATCTGCTGATAGCCTGCGGAGATTTGCTCTGACAAGACTTTGAGACAGTTCTGGAAAGATGCATTCAGATGCAATAACTCTTGCACATAACTCTTTTCCTGACCCCTCTGCCGCCCAGTACCCGCAGGTGTACTAGAGGTGGCAGGGGCAGAAGGGTGGGGGTAAAGGGAAAGCGATCTCCTCACCAGCAGCTTCATGTAATGTAGGCGGCCACGATGCTCCTGTGCTGGTGGATGGGACAGATGGGTCGAATGTGTGGGAAGGTGCAGATGTACCTGGGCGGTCGAAGTGTCCCTCGGTGCCGGTCTCCTCAGGGATCGCCTCAGAAGGGTCCAATCGTGCAGGCTCCCGAGTGCTGCTCACCGTGCTGTGGAATAAAGAGAAAAAAAAAAACAATTAAAATACTGACATGGTATGGCCCTGGCTGAAAAAAAAAAAGTTACATCTAACTTTTTTTTCACATGTGGTGTGTAATATTTACCTTCTGGTGACCATTGTTTCCCGGAGGAACGACAGGGCTTCTGCGTACTTGTACTTGCTCCTGCGTCCTCCAGATCCACTCGGGGCCCGCATCTCTTTATTGAACTCCTTCTTGAAACGATCTCTCACAGACCGCCACCGATTCACAATTCTGTCCCCTGAAACGAGAAAGGAGTGGTTAGTATACAACATCAGTGTTTCCCAAACTCCAGTCCTCATGGTCCCCAGGGGTCATGTTTTCAGGATTTCCATAGTAAATAGAAATCCTGAACACATGATCCATGGGGACCACGAGGACTGGAGTTCGGGAAACACTGGTTTACATCAAGCAACCGGTACTGTATATACTTACGCTCTGTAATCTGGGCCCGAACATCGAGGTCCTCCCAGCGGCCCACAAGGAGCGAACAGATTTCTTCCCAGAGTCGTCGGGTAATGATCAGGTCAGCGTGGCGGCGGTCAGCCATATTCCAGAGCGGCTCCCTTTCTCTGATGAGATCGATGAGGCGGTCCACATCAATCCCTCCATCCTCACCGTCAGAGTCGGGAGCACGCTGTGAAGGCTGTTAAAGAAAAAGACAAAAACATAATTAGCCTCCACAAAAGAAATGAAAAGTGCAAAAAAACAAAGCAAAGATATTTATACTTACACGCTGGTGACCGCCGCGTTGCTGTCGCCGACGACCCTGGGAGGCACTGCGAGGACCTCTTGGCCAAGCACCAGATTGGGAAGACTAGAGAAGAAAACAAAAAATGTTATGTCTTTGGATGTAGGCATTTGTTTGCGGTGTGTGGTCTGCAGAACATTGTTTTCTATGTGTTGTGTGTAGTGTGATGTTGTGTTTCTGCGTTTGATGCAAAAAAACTTACCAATTGTGAGCCCACTCCAGGTGTCTGTCCACCCCTTCCTTCTTCTGGGAGCTCCTCTTCATCTTGTGATTCCTGTTTTGAAATAAAAGTCAATGAATAGACACATATTACAGAGATGATGGATTTTGGAAATAAAAACTTACCGTCAAACGCTGACGATGCGAGGGAGGGCTCCCAGAAGATGTGCTGTCCTGTTGATGGCCAGACTCCATGGCTGTGGGTATTGCTGCTGCTAGTGATGCCATTTCTGCTGCTGCTGCATCTCTTTGGCGGCTGTTGAATAAAGAGAAACAAAGGGCCAATGAATATCTTGATATTCCATGGCCCTAGTTAGGAGGAATGGGGGATTTGATAATTACCGTCTCTCATCTGCTGCTGGACTCCCCTCCTCAGCATGTTCCATTTGCTGCTCCATTTGTGGTGGTGCTGATGGTGCTGCTGCTGCAGATGTCTGCTGCCTTCTCCTGCTCCTGGTTCTTGGTTTGGGTGGCATGTTGGGTGTGGCTGAGGGTCCCATTGTCTTGCTTTTATATATCTCCTGTGGGCAGAGCTACTGAGCATGCTCAGACAAAAAAAACGGATCCGGTGCATTGCGGCGCTCATAGGCTTTCATTGTGTGAAAAAGCCGGACGCGCCGGATCCGGCGTGTCCGGCTTTTTCGCCGGAGACAAAAAACGTTACAGTAGACGTTTTTTCCAGACGCCGGATCGCGACACATTGCCGGATCCGGCGAAAACCGGATGAAACGCATGGCCATCCGGCGCGATCCGGCGCAAGTGCAAGTCAATGGGGGGGGAAACCGGATCCGGCATTGCGCCGGATCCGGTTTCTGTCAAAAGCGCCGGATCGCGCCTGACGGCGAAAACCTGATGTGTGAAAGAGGCCTTAATCATACTTTGCTATCAGAAAAGAAGCTTTACCAACTTCCATCAGCAATCACTTCAGTTTTTATATAACAAGAGTGGATACTATAATAAAACAGGATGCTCTAAATAACGAGATTCCGATATGTAAGGGATGGTGCTGTACATAAGAGGGCATCATGTAATAGGGGGACAGTAATATTCATATTGAGAGGAGACAAATATCTGTAGCTTGGTTGCCATAAACATAGAGGGGCCCAAACATTTTTTTTGCACAGGGGCCCCAAGCTGTCAGTGTACACCCCGGCACTGACTGATTTGCACAAGCTCTCTTCTCTCCATCAAGTTGTGTGGCGCCATATTAGATCAGGGAGCTGCCCTCAATCTGTGCATGTCTACTGCACTCAGTTATATGTACCTGCCATATTGGAGTGGGGAATGCTCACACTCCGGCACAGGCTGTATAAGCTTGTAGATAATTTGAAGATTGCTCTGGTTTCTCAATAGTAAAATATAGGCAAAATAAGCAGAATTACAGATATATCTAGAATATAAAAAAGATGGTATGGGAGTAATAATAGTATAGGAAGAAGAGCCACCTTGTTTGAACAGGGACCTATGTGAACAAAGGGCAATGGCCACATAGCAGATGGAAACTGCAAATACATTGAATCTATCCAGTCTGTTTCTGGTATAAGAAGAAATGGGTGCCATTCGTGGCAGACTGCTAGTTAGTATCCAGATGGTTGTCTGTATCTCTCACCCATTATATGTATTATAATTTAGTGCCGTCTACCAAATTGACAGACACCCATCTATGGGTCTCATCCCTCCAGTGTGACAAAGGATGGGCCATGTATATATGGAGGATACTGGGTCGATACTCTGAAGCTTGCTCTCGTTTGCAGTGTCAGTTTTGTATAGTGCTGCTTTCTTTAGAGGATACTTTAAGCGATATAGATCTATATTTCTATGAGTGCATAAATACTATTATATAAACCCACACAATGAAGGATTTCTTACTATCAGACATTAGGTAGCATTCACACAGGCAGGGCTGTCACCAGGAATTTTGGAGCCCCATATTCTACAGTCCCCTGCCCAGTCTTGGAAAAACTCCACTTCTGCATCACGTCCTCACCAATCACACATTAGTAGTTCCCATCGAACACCAGATCACATACAGCCATCGATTTTTTTAAGCCCCACCACAAGGAAGACTCTTTTGATCGGGCCCTACTCTATTAAACATTTCTTAAAATATTCAATGCTCTTTAGGTACATTTTTAAAAATGACTAATACCACATACAAGGAACAAATTCTGTCATACCATGGCTGGACCACATATTACCACAATATAATGACCAAATAATATTACATACAAGGGATAAATACCACCACACCATGACCAGACCACATAGTGACCAGATACTACAATACTGATCATTAATTTAAAAAAAAAAAAAAACACAATACTAATATTACCATAAGGGCCATTATACCAAAGAGCTCTGTATATACAGTAGTGTAAGTATACAGGTAATACAGTGATCACCAGTGACATTATACACAGTCCCACTGTCTAGTCTTGGAAAAACTCCACTTCTGCATCATGTCCTCACCATTCACACTTTTAGGGTATGTTTCCATGGTCCGGAAACATTCACTATCTGCTGTGGATTGGACGCTGCGTACAGCTGCAGCATCCAAATGTTACAGCATATTGGAGGGGATTTTATGAAATCCCGTCTCCACTATGCGTGCAGGGCTGCATCCGGCGGCCCTGTGTATCTGGACATGCAGTGCGTCTTTCCTGACCGCAGCATGTCTATTTATCTTGTGGAGACACTCCGTCTCCGCAAGATACAGTCATGTGTTAAAGTTTGGGCACCCCTATTAATGTTAACCTTTTTTCTTTATACCAATTTTGGTTTTTGCAACAGCTATTTCAGTTTCATATATCTAATAACTGATGGACTCAGTTATATTTCTGGATTCAAATGAGGTTTATTGTTCTAACAGAAAATGTGCAATCTGCATTTAAACAAAATTTGACCGGTGCAAAGTATGGGCACCCTTATCATTCTTGATTTGAACACTCCTAACTACTTTTTACTGACTTCCTGAAGCACTAAATTGGTTTTGTAACCTCATTGAGCTTTGAACTTCATAGCCAGGTGTATCAAATCATGAGAAAAGGTATTTAAGGTGGCCACTTGCAAGTAGTTCTCCTATTTGATTCTCCTATGAAGAGTGGCATCATGGGCTCCTCAAAACAACTCTCAAATGATCTGAAAACAAAGATAATTCAACATAGCTTTTCAGGGGAAGGATACAAAAAGTTGTCTCAGAGATTTAACCTGTCAATTTCCACTGTGAGGAACATAGTAAGGAAATGGAAGAACACAGGTACAGTTCTTGTTAAGCCCAGAAGTGGCAGGCCAAGAAAAATATCAGAAAGGCAGAGAAGAAGAATGGTGAGAACAGTCAAGGACAATCCACAGACCACCTCCAAAGACCTGCAGCATCATCTTGCTGCAGATGGTGTCACTGTGCATCGGTCAACAATACAGCCACTTTGCACAAGGAGAAGCTGTATGGGAGAGTGATGCAAAAGAAGCCGTTTCTGCAAGCACGCCACAAACAGTCAACTGAGGTATGCAAAAGCACATTTGGACAAGCCAGTTACATTTTGGAAGAAGGTCCTGTGGACTGATGAAACAAAGATTGAGTTGTTTGGTCATACAAAAAGGCGTTATGCATGGAGGCTAAAAAAACACAGCATTCCAAGAAAACACTTGCTACCCACAGTAAAATTTGGTGGAGGTTCCATCATGCTTTGGGGCTGTGTGGCCAATGCTGACACTGGGAATCTTGTTAAAGTTGAGGGTCGCATGGATTCAACTCAGTATCAGCAGATTCTTGACAATAATGTGCAAGAATCAGTGACAAAGTTGAAGTTACGCAGGGGATGGATATTTCAGCAAGACAATGATCCAAAACACTGCTCCAAATCTACTCAGGCATTCATGCAGAGGAACAATTACAATGTTCTGGAATGGCCATCCCAGTCCCCAGGCCTGAATATCATTGAACATCTGTGGGATGATTTGAAGCGGGCTGTCCATGCTCGGCGACCATCAAACTAAACTGGAATTGTTTTGTAAACAGGAATGGTCACAAATACCTTCATCCAGGAACTCATTAATAGCTACAGGAAGCGACTAGAGGCTGTTATTTTTGCAAAAGGAGGATCTATGAAATATTAATGTCACTTTTATGTTGAGGTGCCCATACTTTTGCACCGGTCAAATTTTGTTAAAATGCAGATTGCACATTTTCTGTACAATAAACCTCATTTGAATCCAGAAATATAACTGAGTCCATCAGTTATTAGATATATGAAACTGAAATAGCTGTTGCAAAAACCAAAATTGGTATAAAGAAAAAAGGTTAACATTAATAGGGGTGCCCAAACTTTAACACATGACTGTAAATAACCCTGTCTATGGATACGATGCGGTGATTCTGCATATGTTCAATGAACACATGCGGTATCAAGTCGCATACAAAGGGGGGCGGCACTTTGGGCAGAGCATGTTTCCGCTTTGCCCAAAGTGCTGCCAGCATGCCCCGTGGAGACACACCTTATAACAGTTACCATCTAACACCATATCACATTCACAGCCAGCAGCTTTTGTTTTGGCCAAAAGATTTTTTTAAGCCGCCACCACAAACAGCAAGGTAAACTGTTTTGGCTGGACCCTACTCTAAACTATTAAACATTTCTTAAAATACCTAATCTTTTTAGGTACGTTTTATTTATTTTTCTGTAAATATGTGTCAAACATTTTTTAAAATTACTAATAATACCACATGCAAAGGACAAATACCATCACACTATGACTAAACCACGTAGTGACCGAATAATACCACATGAAAGGAACAAATACTGTATTACAATAGCCGAACCACATACAGTGCCTTGCGAAAGTATTCGGCCCCCTGGAACTTTTCAACCTTTTCCCACATATCATGCTTCAAAACATAAAGATACCAAATGTAAATTTTTGGTGAAGAATCAACAACAAGTGGGACACAATTGTGGAGTTGAACGAAAGTTATTGGTTATTTTAATTTTTTGTTAAGATTCAGAAACTGAAAAGTGGGGCGTGCAATATTATTCGGCCCCTTTAACTTAATACATTGTTGCGCCACCTTTTGCTGCGATTACAGCTGCAAGTTGCTTGGGGTATGTCTGTATCAGTTTTGGTACATCGAGAGACTGAAATTCTTGCCCATTCTTCCTTGGCAAACAGCTTGCGCTCAGTGAGCTTTGATGGAGATCGTTTGTGAACAGTAGTTTTCAGCTCTTTCCATAGATTCTCGATTGGTTTCAGGTCTCGATTTTGACATTCTAACACCTGGATATGTTTATTTGTAAACCTTTCCATTGTAGATTTTGCTTCATGTTTGGGATCATTGTCTTGTTGGAAGACAAATCTCCATCACAGTCTCAGGTCTTTTCAGACTCCCAACAGGTTTTCTTCAAGAATGGTCCTGTATTTGGCTCCATCCATCTTCCCATCAAATTTAACCATCTTCCCTGTCCCTGCTGAAGAAAAGCAGGCCCAAACCATGATGCTACCACCACAAGCCATGATGCTGCCACCACCATGTTTGACGGTTAGGATGGTGTGTTCATGGTGATGAGCTGTGTTGCCTTTATGCCAAAATGTTCAATTTTGGTTTCATCTGACCAGAGCACCTTCTTCCACATGTTTGGTGTGTCTCCCAGGTGGCTTGTTGCCAACTTTAAATGACACTTTTTATGGATATCTTTGAGAAATGGCTCTCTTCTTGCCACTCCATAAAGGCTAGATTTGTGCAGTGTACGACTGATTGTTGTCCTATGGACAGACTGTCCCACCTCCGCTGTAGATCTCTGCAGTTCATCCAGAGTGATCATGGGACTCTTGGCTGCATCTCTGATCAGTCTTCTCCTTGTTTGAGATGAAAGTTTAGAGGGATAGCCGGGTCTTGGTAGATTTGCAGTGGTATGATACTCCTTCCATTTCAATATGATCGCTTGCACAGTGCTCCTTGGGATGTTTAACGTTTTGGAAATCATTTTGTATCCAAATCCAGCTTTAAACTTCTCCACAATAGTATCACGGACCTGCCTGTTGTGTTTCTTGGTCTTCATGATGCTCTGTGCTTCAAACAGAACCCTGAGATTATCACAGAGCAGGTGCATTTATACGGAGACTTGTTTACACACAGGTGGATTATATTTATCATTAATCATTTTAGGAGAACAAAGGATCATTCAGGGATCCACAATGAACTTCTGGAGTGAGTTTGCTGCACTGAAAGTAAAGGGGCCTAATATTGCACGCCCCACTTTTCAGTTTTTGAATTTCCCCAAAAATTTAAAATAACCAATAAATTTCATTCAATTTCACCATTGTGTCCCACTTGTTGTTGATTCTTCACCAAAAATGTATATTTGGTATCTTTATGTTTTAAGCATGATATGTGGGAAAAGTTCCAGGGGGCTGAATACTTTCACAAGGCACTGTAATGTCCGAATAATATTACATACAAGGGATAAATATCGCCACACCATGACCAGACCACAGTGACCGAATACTACAAAACTCATCATTAATTAAAAAAAAAAAAAAAAACACAATACTAATATTACCATTATACACAGGAACTCTACACATAGTATGCAGTGTATAGTGTAAGTGTACAGTTAATACAGGGATCACTAGTGACATTATGCACAGGGGCTCTGTATATAGTATACAGTGTACAAGTAATACAGTGATCACCAGTGACATTATACACAGGAGCTCTGTATATAGTGTTGGTGTGCAGGTAATGGTGATCAGCAGTGACATTATAAACAGGAGCTCTGTATGTTGTATGCAATACACTGACTCAGTGAAATTTGTTTTTGAAGTCCTTCAACTTCTCTTTTTCTTCTTCATCCAGTGCAGACTGACATCACTTCTTCCAGCCAGGACTCGTCTCTGCAGAAAATAAGCACACAGTGCTCAATAGCTGATCACTTCCATAGCACATTCCCCAACTTCTACACTACGCCAGATGAAAAAAGTAAAATCAACAGTGTCGCACTGCACAGTAACATAACATCCCACACTGAAAACAGGATCCTCAAAAATAAAATACATCACAGCATTAATAATATCCCTTAATTAACCCCTACAGTAATACTCTCCCACATCCTGGGCCCCACATGCTCTACAATCCCAGCCCCCATATGGCAGCTTTCAGTAGAATAAAAGCTTCTTTTTACCTGGCCGCGGTCCAGCAGCATCCTCTTCCTCATTCATTTGATGCGCCAGTGCATGGCAATGACAGAACATGCTGACATCAGCTGCCGGACTCTGATTGACTGGCAGCTTTAAACTATTGCCGTGCAGAAAGCTATAGCTGTGCATAGATTTTAACTTATTGTGTGTCCTCGGACATGCGTTCCGTTACTGACCTGGCCGAATCCTGCCCCTGGAGCCCAATAAGAAGAAGTACACCGCCCCCCCTCTTTGCTGCTGCTCACCATGCCCCATACACTAGTAAGGGCAGTAATGCTCTTATGGTGGCTCTGCACACAGGCACAGGTTTCTTGTGGAATAATGTGACATTTTTTCCACAGGTTGTACAGGACCAAAAAAACAAAACCATAAGCATAAATCCCTAGCCTTATCCAGGGGCTGACTACACAATATATACCCTGGCTACTCAGGCACACCTGAGCTAGTCTCAGTTCGGTCAAACAAAACAGCTATTGTCCACAGTAACCAGTGATACTTGCAGTTTGGTGCACACAGCCTGTGCAGTCTCTCTTCAGCTCCACTATCACCCACTCTGGTCAGCTTTTCCCAAGCAGATTGACTAATGTGAGTACCTAGCCCGATTATATGCAGACCAGCCAGGTGCTAATAATCAGAGCCTGCAGAGTTTGGGTTTAACCCTGTCCTATCTGGCTGTGCTACAATACTCACTGTAAGTGAATACGGATCTATATCAGTCTTTATTCATATGGTTACATTATTCTTAGCTGCCTGTAAAACCTCACAATGCACTAAGCTGATACAGAAAAGCATAATATACACCTTAGCTGTAAAGCCGAAAAAACTGGTCAATGTAGGATATGGTGATAATAATGTAAACATTATTGATCAAGCAGTTGGAGTGCGGTAATCAAGAACAAGATGCAAAGCAGGTTCACATCCAGATTAAACAATAGTGTGACTATATGTATTTCTATGCAGCAGCTGCTCCGCTCCTGTGTGCCGGCGGCAGCGCCTGGTGTTGATGCGAGAGACTCGTGCGAGTTTCTCGCATCACATACGGTAGTGTTATCCTGGCCTAATAGTTATAGTTTATACTCAGCACATCCTTATTATAGGGGTTTTCCACCCAGTGAAAATGTTTAGTCACCAGTGCTGATTACTAAAAGAATGCAATCTTCAGATTGGACTTTATTAGGTGGTTCAAGCACTTGTCACACTTCAGTCTTTTGACGTCAGTCGAAATCCGCCCTTTTTTGAAAAAAACGGATCTTTTTTTAGCGGAATCCGTTTTTTTTCTCATAGACTTGCATTAAGGGCGGATTGCAATGGATGGCCATCCATTGCATCCGTCATTTGACGGTTCCTTCGAAATTTCAGCATCCGTCGTCTGGATACAACGGACATAGTAACGTTTTTTGTCTGCGTTGAAAAGACGGATGGTGACGGATCCGTCGCAGTCCATTGTCTGCTATAATGGATGACTATGGGCGGCAGATCCGTCGCTGTCCGTCACATGACGGAATCAAGTGATGGATTCCGTTTTTTAAACTGAGCATGCCCACAAGATTTTTCATTCATTTAATTTAACTCAAAAAGCCGTTCTGGCACAGCAAAATTGTCTCTCTCTCTCCTCCTTTAAATTCCAAAATCTGCAACTTCGACGGATCCGTCAAAAAAACAGATCCGGTGCTTCAGTTTTTAGCCAATCTTCACTGGATCCGTTTTTTCACACTTTGAAGGATTTTGACTGACGCCAAAAGACTGAAGTGTGAAAGAGGCCTTAAAGGGGTTGTCTAAATCCCCAAGTCTGCATTTACTCTTTGTCACTCTATATGACCGCAGACTTGTGAATCCTCACACTGTACACACTGCACACTTTGTGGATTCTTTGGTGTCAGAGCTAGGAATGACGGTCAGTTGGTCTCGTGACTGCGAGTAGTTAATATGCATACACCCGGCCCAGGTACAGACTGGGACTGAAATTCAGCCCTGGCATTTGAAATCATACAGGCCCATGCTGTTCATATCCCCAAGCACTAGATGGAATATATTACTAATATTCCCCTGGATGGAGCAAAGCAAGAATTACAACATGACCAATATTTCTAATGATACCCGTGGCCTGCTGGGATAAGCGATGGAGTCGGCGACTTTGTGCTCCGTCACAACTCTTAACAGTATGGGTGTCTTGAGAACACCAATTCTGTTTACAACGTAGCAGGCAATGTGGCCCATGACCAGACAGGCCAATCTGCTATTTGCTAGAATTGCCAGATGGCCAGTCCAGCTCTGACCCGGCCACATTCACACTTGCAATATACTTACTAGTGACATATAGCGTGAATGCAGACTCGTGGATTTAGACTAGATAACCCCTTTGAGAAAAATGGATGAGAATCTGGTTGGTAAAAGCATACTTACAGTCATGTGTCAACTGCTTGAGCTCCCAGTAAAGCTGAATCCAAACATTACTCTACTCAAGTCTCAGAATGATTATTTATCCTGCAGAGGGGTGATCAGTATTCCCTGACTAGACAACACGTCTAACTTGGGCTCTGTTACATGGACTAGATGGATGACTGTGATTATTCGTCCTTTAGGATGATCCCCAAGATCAGACAATAGAGCAGGTGGAGGCGTTGCTCTGCTCCTATCATCAAAATGTACCTTTCAGGTTATCCCTCAAGTACCCTCACTTGTCTTTCCTTCTTTTGAGGTCCATGCCGTCAGACTCTTCACACCGTCCTTCGCCATGCGAGTGGTGGTATATCGTCCTCCCGACCCCTCCCTTCAGTTCCTGGATCATTTTGCCACTTGGCTTCCACATTTTCTCTCCTGTGACATCCCTACCCTCATAATGGGAGATTTCAACATCCCCATTGCTCTTCCACTCTCCCCGTCTGCTACTCACCTTTTATCTCTAACCTCCTCATTTGGCCTTTTGCAGCTTACTAATTCTCCAACGCATGAAGACGGAAACTCCCTCGACTTGGTCTTCTCTCGGCTTTGTGCAGTGGATGATTTTGCAAACTCCCCTCTCCCGCTCTCTGACCACAACCTTCTTTCATTCTCTATTAAGAACCGCCAGGCTGCTCAGGTCACCCCCACTGTCCATTATTTATAGAAACATACAGGCCATTAACACCCAGAAACTTATGAAGAACTTGCAGTCTTCATTGGCCCCTATCTCCTCCCTCTCATGTCCTGATTCTGCATTGAAGCATTACAATGAAACACTTCAAAGTGCCCTGGATGAATTTTCTCCTCCTATACCTAGAACACCACAACACAGATGGCGACAACCCTGGCACACCCTGCAAACACGTTTCCTGCAGCGGTGCTCCAGGTGCGCGGAAAGTCTGTGGAGAAAATCCAACCTACCCGAAGATTTCATCCATCATAAGTTTATGCTTCGAACATACAACACTGCCCTTCACCTCTCAAAACAAACCTACTTCAACACCCTCATCACTTCACTGTCCAATAACCCTAAAGGTCTCTTTGACACTTTTCATTCTCTACTCAACCCAAGAGTACAGGCCCCAACCACGGAGCTTCGAGCTGACGATCTGGCCAATTACTTCAATGAAGAAATTGACCAGATCCAACAGGAAATTATCTCCCAATCACCTCATACCATGCACTGTCCTCCCTCCCCCACTGCATCTAGCTCACTCTCTGATTTTGAACCAGTCACAGAAGAAGAAGTAAGCAAGCTCCTTGCATCTTCTCGCCCAACCACTTGCACCAGTGACCCATTTCCGTCACATCTACTCCAGCCCCTTTCCCCTGCTGTCACCCCTCACCTAACTAAAATATTTAACCTCTCTCTCTCTTCTCTTATCTTTCCCTCCTCATTTAAGCATGCCATCATACATCCACTAGTTAAAAAAACATCCCTTGACCAAAACTGTGCCGCTAACTATAGACCTGTTTCTAATCTTCCCTTCATCTCTAAACTCCTGGAACGCCTGGTCCACTCCCGTCTTATCCGCTATCTCTCAGAAAACTCTCTTCTCGACCCTCTCCAATCCGGTTTCCGCTCTTTACACTCTACTGAAACTTCCCTCACTAAAGTCTCTAATGATCTACTAACAGCTAAATCAAAGGGTCATTACTCCATGCTAATTCTCTTGGATCTCTCTGCAGCATTCAACACTGTGGATCATCAGCTTCTCCTCACTATGCTCCATTCCATTGGCCTCAAGGACACTGTTCTCTCCTGGTTCTCCTCCTATCTCTCTGACCACTCCTTTACTGTATCTTTTGCTGGCTCCTCCTCCTCTCATCTTCCCCTTACTGTTGGAGTTCCTCAAGGATCAGTCCTAGGCCCCCTCCTCTTCTCCTTGTACACTGCCCCTATTGGTCAAACAATCAGTAGATTTGGTTTCCAGTACCATCTCTATGCTGACGACACCCAATTATACACTTCTTCTCCTGACATCACGCCAGCCTTTCTAGAAAACACCGGCAATTTTCTAAATGCTGTGTATAACATCATGTCCTCACTATATCTGAAACTGAACCTGTCAAAGACTGAACTCCTTGTGTTTCCTCCCGCTACTAATGTACCTATACCCGACATTGCCATTTCCGTGTGTGGTTCTACTATTACTCCCCAGCAACATGCCCGCTGTCTTGGGGTCATACTTGACTCTGAGTTTTCCTTTGTCCCCCACATCCGATCACTGGCTCGCTCTTGTTATCTGCACCTCAAAAACATTTCAAGAATTCGACCCTTTCTTACTTTTGACTCTGCAAAAACTCTGACTGTTTCTCTTATTCATTCTCGTCTCGACTATTGTAACTCCCTTCTAATCGGTCTCCCTCTTACCAAACTCTCCCCCCCTCCAATCTGTCTTGAATGCTGCTGCCAGGATCATATTTCTCGCCAATCGTTACACCGATGCCTCTACCTTGTGCCAGTCATTACACTGGCTACCCATTCACTCCAGAATCCAGTACAAACTTATTACCCTCACCCACAAAGCTCTTCATGGCTCAGCATCACCCTACATCTCCTTCCTTGTTTCAGTATACCATCCTACCCGCGCCCTCCATTCTGCTCATGACCTGAGGTTAGCATCCTCAATAATCAGAACCTCCTACTCCCGTCTTCAAGACTATACACGTGCTGCGCCAATTCTTTGGAATGCACTTCCCTGGTCAATACGATTAGTCCCCAATCCCCACAATTTTAAGCGTGCCCTGAAAACTCATTTATTCAGACTGGCCTACCGCCTCAACACATTAACCTAATCTATCCCTATGTGGCACAGCCAAAAGTTTTTTACCATAACCAGGTTCCCCGCATCATGTTCCCACATGCTTTATGCTTCCATTAGCCCTCTGCATCTGAACTGTTACACACTTAACATTATGGCTGGTCCATATGTGTCGCCCCTGAGGCTTCAGTCGCCACAGAGGTACTGCACCTTCTCCTAAGGTGTGGTACCCCACCATCCAGGTAGGGTGGGAACTCCCTTCCACATTCCCACACCTCCACCCCACACACAGGATAGTTCAGCAGGGACCCATCCATGCTTTATGCTGGAAAGGTCATAGGGTGCCTTTTGTTGTTCCTGGCTTCGTAACACGAAAGGTGCTGGGGAGGCGGGTGGAGTTAGATATAAAAGAGAGGGAAGGTGTAGGATTTCAGGTCAGTCCGCAGAAGAAGGCAGGCAGAGTAGGAGAGAACAGCCACTCGGTGAAGAGAGGGGATCCCTGGAAGAAGGGATGGAGGAAGGAGTGCTGCAGCTGCCCCAGTGAACTGGGGCAGTGAAGGAAGAGAAGGAGAAAGAGATGTAGACTGGAGACTACAGATTCCATAAGAGAGATAGAACAGATCGGAATGAAGGAGAATAGAAGGATGGTGGGAAGCAGGTTGAGAAAGAGAGAGAACCCTTCCAGTCCAGAGTGCAAAGGCAGGGGCCCAGTCCCCGAGGTTGATTGGATCTTTATGTCCGGCAACAGACACCGGAGGAGTAGTGAGCCACCAACGCCTTACTCCCATCGCAGACTTGGGACACAACAGCACTTGGATAGTGAGCCGCGACGCAGAGCGGAGCCCCCCAAGCAGGCTACAGCTGTCTGTCATACAAGTAGAGACTAGGAACACCTAGAGAGAGGCATTCCAGGGTAACTAAGTACTGGAGTGCTTCGAACCTAAAGGCGCATTGGAGGAGTCGTTCAGTAAGGTACATATTGGTGGAGTGTGGAGAGGAGAATACTATCCTGCCTGGAGGTTGACTGGGGCCCTGACCTGAAGAATACAGTGCGGAGGCAGGCAGTTGTGTGAACTGCAAACAGTGAGTAAAGCTTTGGAACCGCATACTCTGGTGTCCTCCAGTTATTCCAGCACCGCTACACCTGGGTACCAGCATCTATACTATTCTGCGCCTCTCCTTATCCATTGCACCTACACTGCCCTGGGACTACAGCTCCACCTGTGGAGAGCTACACCATCTTTGCTGCACCACACCATCAGTCCCAGTGGATCTGCACTCAGCGTTGGCTTAACATCTTGCTTGCCAAACACCACAGGTGGCGTCACGAACTATTCCAATAAACTTTAACATCATTAACATCACCGCCATTGATATTGGTCGCCCAGGGCCACGGACCGGGTCACCGCTGCTGTGACACATTCCCCCTGACACCAGCCCGGTACCGAGTACCCCGCTGCCCTGGGTGTGAGGGGCGACCCACATACAATCAGGGTAACTGTTACCACCCACCTTTCGTGTCTCCCCTTTTTTCCTCATAGATTGTAAGCTTGCGAGCAGGGCCCTCATTCCCCTTGGTATCTGTTATGATCTATGTGATTATTGTTATGCTGTAATGTATATTGTCTGTACAAGTCCCCTCTGAAATGTAAAATGCTGCGGAATATGTCGACGCTATAGAAATAAAATTTATTATTATTATTATTATTATCTTTTTTCACCTTTGATCAGAAGCCTGTCTAACTGAAATATTATTGTGAAACCAGCATTCTTAAAAGGGGTTGTCAACATTTATCACAGTGTGTCACTCTATATGACTGCAGATTTGGGAATCCTCCCAGCAGGTGCAGCTGTCAGGATTTTACGGTGCTGAGACCAAGCGGCCATATGCGATACGCATATATCAGGCCACATTGTGAGACACATCTGGCCTCGTTCAATACAAGTACTGTATATTGAGTGAGGTTATGCAGACTGGTCAGAATATGGCTGTCCGCATGCATACCGCATATTAATAGTCAAGTGAACGCCTGTTCCCGCCGGCGATGGAGAATCCTCACAGCTTGTCTTGTCATTACATATATGATAATACCCAGTATCAGAGAACGAGACAAGGCGGTGACCATGGTCCAAAAACGCCTTGTGCAAGGATTACCACTCCATATACTAATCTTAAAAAGGAGAAAACGGAGTAACGGATCCAAAATATATGCAAAAGTATAAATTTTATTAGTACTCACTAGAGTTGAGCGAAACGGGTCGAAAAAATTCAAAAGTCGCCGACTTTTGGCAAAGTCGGGTTTCATGAAACGAAACCCGACCCTAGGATGAGGTCGGCCACGAGGTCGGCGACTTACGCGCCAAAGTCGCGTTTCAAAAGTTTGTTTTGCGCTCTTTTTCAGCCAATCAGGATCCACGGACACTGTGGGCAACGTGATGACATAGGCACGGGTCACCACCATCTTTCAGAAGGGCATGCAAGTGATTGGCTTGCTTTGGTGGGCGTCACAGGGGGTATAAAAGGGCGTGCACGCCGACCGCCATCTTACTTCTGCCGATCTTAGTATAGGGAGAGGTTGCTGCTGATTCTGTAGGGAGAGCGTTAGGCAGGGAAGAAGACAAAAAAACTGCTTCTGCTGCTAGTGATTTGGCCTGCACAACACACCAGTCACTGTGTGTGCAGTGCAAGGGGAGGCTATATAGTGGTGTATCAGTGGTGTTGGTTGTTGGGCTGCCTTCTAAGGATTCCTGAAATTCCTGCATTGCTGTTTACCCACTGCTCCACAAACTGCTTTTTTAAAAGCAATCCCAATTTTTTTTTTGTCCTGCTGAGAAGAAATAAAAACTGCTTCTGCTGCTAGCAATTTGGCCTGCACAACACACCAGTCACTGTGTGTGCAGTGCAAGGGGAGGCTATATAGTGGTGTATCAGTGGTGTTGGTTGTTGGGCTGCCTTCTAAGGCTTCCTGACATTCCTGCATTGCTGTTTACCCACTGCTCCGCAAACTGCTTTTTTAAAAGCAATCCAATCTCCCTTATCCTCTAGTCACTTTTGTCACAGCTGTGCGATCGAGCCTGTCACATAGCGCTCAGATATTCATTGGGCCTCACACAATCCAAAAGTGTCCAGTGTCCAAAAGTGTGTGCAGAGATTCAAAATCTCCCTTATCCTCTAGTCACTTTGGTCACAGCTGTGCCATCGAGCCTGTCACATAGCGCTCAGATATTCATTGGGCCTCACACAATCCAAAAGTGTCCAGTGTCCAAAAGTGTGTGCAGAGATTCAAAATCTCCCTTATCCTCTAGTCACTTTGGTCACAGCTGTGCCATCGAGCCTGTCACATAGCGCTCAGATATTCATTGGGCCTCACACAATCCAAAAGTGTCCAGTGTCCAAAAGTGTGTGCAGAGATTCAAAATCTCCCTTATCCTCTAGTCACTTTGGTCACAGCTGTGCCATCGAGCCTGTCACATAGCGCTCAGATATCAGTGGGCCTCACACAATCCAAAAGTGTCCAGTGTCCAAAAGTGTGTGCAGAGATTCAAAATCTCCCTTATCCTCTAGTCACTTTGGTCACAGCTGTGCCATCGAGCCTGTCACATAGCGCTCAGATATCAGTGGGCCTCACACAATCCAAAAGTGTCCAGTGTCCAAAAGTGTGTGCAGAGATTCAAAATCTCCCTTATCCTCTAGTCACTTTGGTCACAGCTGTGCCATCGAGCCTGTCACATAGCGCTCAGATATCAGTGGGCCTCACACAATCCAAAAGTGTCCAGTGTCCAAAAGTGTGTGCAGAGATTCAAAATCTCCCTTATCCTCTAGTCACTTTGGTCACAGCTGTGCCATCGAGCCTGTCACATAGCGCTCAGATATCAGTGGGCCTCACACAATCCAAAAGTGTCCAGTGTCCAAAAGTGTGTGCAGAGATTCAAAATCTCCCTTATCCTCTAGTCACTTTGGTCACAGCTGTGCCATCGAGCCTGTCACATAGCGGTCAGATATCAGTGGGCCTCACACAATCCAAAAGTGTCCAGTGTCCAAAAGTGTCTGCAGAAATTCAAAATCTCCCCTGTCCTATAGACACCTTGTACCTTGTTTTACATTACTATATAGTTTGTTGGATTTTGTCTACATTTCTACCAAAAATGAGGATGGCTGGTGGAAGAGGCCGTGGAATTGGGCGGGGGTTGGCAGCTGGTAATGATGGTGTTGGTGGTGGATCTGATGGTAGTGGCAAGAGCAAAATAGGACCGAATGCAGGAGGTGCTGACCCTGCGTCATCGTCTGGCTACATAAGGCCTCGAACGCTTAGTTTTCTAGGAGTTGGCAAACCGCTTTTAAAGCCAGAGCATCAGGAAAAAGTTTTGTCTTACATTGCTTACTCAGCCTCCAGCTCTATCGCCTCCTCTTCTTCAGTTGTAAAAAGTAAAAGCACTGAGTCGTCATTGGAGGCTCATGTTCATGAACCACACCTTTCCTTGTGTCCTTCACCCCAACCAAGATTGAAGGATGACGCAGGCCATACTACTGATTACTCCATGGAGCTGTTTTCACATACCATGCCTGGATTATCAAGTGAAATGGTGAATTACCCAGGCCAAGATGAATCTGACATGGAGTGCACTGATGCACAGCCGCTGATGGATGATTCTGCTGGTACATTCACTCAGAGCACTACATTGTCCTCGCAGTGTACAGAGCCAGATTCTGACCCTGATGAGACTCAGGTGCCCCTTCCCGCACACTATACCACCATACACGGTGAAACAGAGGAAGGTGCACATGACATAGAAGAGGAGGTGATGGATGACCCAGTTGTTGACCCAGATTGGCATCCATTGGGGGAAGAGGGTGCTGCTTCCAATAGCTCAGATGAGGAGCATCCACAGCAGACATCGACATCGCAACAGCTGTTATCTGGCAGGCCCGGAGCACTCCAAAGACAGGTTCCAAACATCAAAAGAGTTGCTGGACAGCTTGTCCAGAGGGTCAAAAGATCACAGCGTGCTAGGCCGCAAAATGTCTGCCAAAGTAGGAAGAGTGCAGTGTGGCACATTTTTGACCAAAATCCTCATGATCAGGCCAAGGTTATCTGTAAGAAGTGCGCAAAGACCTTTAGCCGAGGGAAAAATCTGAAAAATTTGAATACCAGTTGCATGCTTAGACATTTAACCAGCATGCACTTGCAAGCGTGGACACAATACCAAACCTCAAGTGCCACATGTGCAACTGATCACAACGAAGGTAGTCAGCAACGCTACATTGTTTCCCCCACTGTAAGCCCACCGGTTAGCACAGCAGCAAATGTTGAGGTGTCGTTGCAAGACCACAGCAGTCAGGGAATCCCACTGTTATATCAACGAAAGACTGATTCTAGGCCATCAGAAAGAACACCAACTCCATCACCATCATCAACCCTCTCTCAGTCCGCCCTGTCCACCGCTACTTCCACCATATGCAGCTCTCAAGTCCAGCTCACCCTCCCAGACACTATGAGTAGGTCAAGAAAGTACTCTCATCCGCGTACACTGGGTTTGAACGCCCACATTGCCAAACTAATCTCGTTTGAGATGATGCCCTTTCGGTTGGTGGAAAGCACAGCTTTCCGCGAACTCATGGCCTATACAGTACCATGCTATGACCTACCCAGTCGCCACTTCTTCTCTCGCAAAGCCATCCCAGCCCTCCACCATCATGTGAAAGACCGCATTGTCCATGCACTCAAGCAGTCAGTGAGCGGAAAGGTGCACCTCACAACTGATGCATGGTCCAGTCGGCATGGCCAGGGCCGTTACGTGTCCATCACTGCGCACTGGGTTAATGTGGTGGATGCAGGGTCCACAGGGGACAGCGGTGGTGGGACAGTGCTGCCTAGCCCACGGTATAGGAAACAGTTGGCTGTAGGCGTTCGACCCTCCTCCTCCTCCTCCTCCTCCAGAAGCGAAAGCTCGTCCACAGAGCGCAGTCGTACGAGCACTCCATCTGCAGCTGCCACTGTTGCACATGATGTGTCCCCCTATCGAGCAGCTAGTGGAAAGCGTCAGCAGGCTGTGTTGCAGATGATGTGTTTGGGCGACAGACACACCGCCGAGGTGCTGGCCGAGTACTTGAAGCAACAAACTGAGTCATGGCTGGGCAGTGTACATCTTGAGGCAGGCAAGGTAGTTAGTGATAACGGCCGTAATTTTGTGGCAGCCATAGCCCTTTCAAAACTCAGCCACATACCTTGCTTGGCTCACACCTTGAACCTGGTGGTGCAGTGCTTCCTCAAAAATTATCCGGAGTTAACAGCCCTGCTCCAGAAGGTGCGAAGACTGTGCGCGCACATCCGCCGGTCGCCTGTACACTCCGTTCGCATGCAGAAGCTGCAGCGATTGCTCCACCTTCCCAACCACCGCCTCATTATCGACATTGCAACAAGGTGGAACTCCACCCTGCACATGGTGGAGTGGCTGTGCGAGCAGAGGCAGGCCATAATGCATTTGTGGGAGGATACACGGCCAGGCACTTTGAGAGCAGACATGGAGTTGACAGGTGTGCAGTGGTCGAAGCTGAAAGACCTCTGTAAAGTCCTTCAGTGTTTTGAGGAATGCACACGGCTGGTAAGCGCAGACGACGCCATCCTAAGCATGAGCATCCCACTTATGCGTCTGCTCATGCAAACTTTGACGCACCTTAAGGAGCAGGCGTCTGCAGCCAATGTTGATGAGGAGGAAGAGGAGGAGGGAATCCTTGATGACATTCAGCCATTGTCTGCTCAGGGACCTCTCCTGGACGAGGTGGAGGAAGAAGAGGAGGAGGAGGATGATGATGGGGATGATTACTTAGGGGAGGAGGATGCATCTCGTGGGGCAAGTGAAAATGTTGGCGTGGCAAGGTCTGGTACAGGGTTTGTGCGTGACTGGAGGGATGTGGATTTGCCAGAAAGTGCTCCTCCACCCAGCACTCGCAGTGCATCATTGACACCGGGAACATTGGCCCACATGTCAGATTATGCCTTGCGGATCCTAAAAAGGGACCCCCGCATTGCCAAAATGATGAACGATGACGACTACTGGTTGGCCAGCATCCTGGATCCACACTATAAAGGCAAATTACAAAACATCATGCCACAGGAGAACCTTGACCTAATATTGGCTAATAAACAAGCAACTCTGGTAAATCGGTTGCTTGAGGCATTCCCAGCACACAGCAGCGGTGATGGTTCTCACACGAGCCGTACGGGCCGGGGGCAGCTTGGCAGAGGTGTTCGTGGTGCACACAGCAGAAGTGGCGTTGGAGACAGGGGTTTCATGACAATGTTGTGGACTGATTTTTCAAATACCGCTCACACAACTGGTAATACTGCATCGATGGAAAGTGACAGGAGACAGCAGTTGTCAACTATGGTTACAAACTACTTTTCCTCCCATATCGATGTTCTCCCACACAGGTCATTCCCCTTTGACTATTGGGCCGCTAAACTGGACACCTGGCCTGAATTGGCCCAATATGCCTTATAGGAGCTCGCTTGCCCAGCTGCAAGTGTGCTATCGGAAAGAGTCTTCAGTGCAGCTGGATCAATCCTGACAGAAAAAAGGACCCGTCTGTCAACCCAGAATGTGGATGATCTAACCTTCATTAAAATGAACCACGCATGGGTTTCCAAGGATTTTGTCCCACCTTCCCCTGATGACACATAGGGTGACAGAAAAATGGCTTGCTTTGGTCCACCTCTTCCTGGTACTTCACCTATTTCGCCTTTTGCATCAGCTGAATGTCCAACATCAACATATGCCACTTTCTAAAACTCCCTAACTGTGCTGCCTCCCCCCCCATGGCCGGGGTCACCACCTAGCGCACGACACCGTGCGAGTGCCGTTGCCCTGGACAGGTGGGTAGGCCGACTCTTGGGCGCGGGCACTGGCACAGGGTCCTTCATAGTGCAATCAAGTGTCTCTGACGGTGGTGGTGCACACCCGCCGTCAGACACACCGCTGTACTATGAGGGGCCCAGTGCCAGTACCGACGCCCACGAGTGGGCCCCCCTTGCTTGGGCAGGGCCCCAGCATTTGCAATCTTTACCTCTCCCTGCTCCTCCGCTGTGTAATCTGGGCAGTCAAATCCATACTGTGCCTGACACCGTCTGAGCCTGCCTCCTGAGACATATATTTTGAATGTGTACGCTATCCATACATGTTATCCGGGGATACGGTACCCTTTCTAACCTTTGTGCAATCACGTGCAATCCATACTGGGCCTAACACCGTCTGAGCCTGCCTCCTGAGACATATATCTTGAATGTGTACGCTATCCATACATGTTATCTGGGGATACGGTACCCTTTCTAACATTTGTGCAATCACGTGCAATCCATACTGGGCCTAACACCGTCTGAGCCTGCCTCCTGAGACATATATTTTGAATGTGTACGCTATCCATACATGTTATCTGGGGATACGGTACCATTTCTAACCTTTGTGCAATCACGTGCAATCCATAGTGGGCCTAACACCGTCTGAGCCTGCCTCCTGAGACATATATCTTGAATGTGTACGCTATCCATACATGTTATCTGGGGATACGGTACCCTTTCTAACATTTGTGCAATCACGTGCAATCCATACTGGGCCTAACACCGTCTGAGCCTGCCTCCTGAGACATATATTTTGAATGTGTACGCTATCCATACATGTTATCTGGGGATACGGTACCCTTTCTAACCTTTGTGCAATCACGTGCAATCCATACTGGGCCTAACACCGTCTGAGCCTGCCTCCTGAGACATATATCTTGAATGTGTACGCTATCCATACATGTTATCTGGGGATACGGTACCCTTTCTAACCTTTGTGCAATCACGTGCAATCCATACTGGGCCTAACACCGTCTGAGCCTGCCTCCTGAGACATATATCTTGAATGTGTACGCTATCCATACATGTTATCTGGGGATACGGTACCCTTTCTAACCTTTGTGCAATCACGTGCAATCCATACTGGGCCTAACACCGTCTGAGCCTGCCTCCTGAGACATATATCTTGAATGTGTACGCTATCCATACATGTTATCTGGGGATACGGTACCCTTTCTAACCTTTGTGCAATCACGTGCAATCCATACTGGGCCTAACACCGTCTGAGAATGATAGATGGGGCCCACCATACACTGGAACATTCCAAAGGTGGACATCAGACACTGGAGCAGCATTTACAGGGCCCATTATACACTAGAGCATTAGAAATGGGGCCCATTATGTTTGGAGCATTATTTGGCCCATAAGACAGTAGAGCTTCATCCATGGGGACCAACATATACTGTAGCATTATGTGGAGCTCATCATATACTGTTTCAAACATTATATGGGACCAATGATTCTGTATGGAGAAATAGATGGGCCTCGTCATGAGATGTAAAAAGTGAGGTATTTTTCATTGTACTATACCGCTATTTCTCTGCCGTATCGGAGCATGATGAGTTGTGGTATGTGTTAAAGGGGCGCTCTTTCGCCCAGGGCACATGAAAACCTGGAGCCAGCCCTCCCCCCCCACAGTCTGTAGCCAAATAACCCCCATTTTTCAGTGCGTAACTTGTATTATGAAGTTAATTAAGGTTGACAAGCTTAATTAAGAAGAATTGATGCTTTTGGCATTCAAATGGGCACTGTAGGTGTGTTTCCTGTCCTCCTCTCACTGCCGACTTTTATTCCCCATTGACTTACATTGGGTTTCGTGTTTCGGGACGACCCCGACTTTTCCCTATAATCGGACGATCTTGCTCGACCCGACTTTTGGAAAAGTCGGGTTTCACGAAACGAAACGCGACCCTAAAAAACCAAAAGTCGCTCAACTCTAGTACTCACATCAAGTGCTGACAAGTATACAAGTTGACTAAAATAGGGGGGATAAACCCCAATGATACAACAATCAGGACAGACAAGGACAGGGTAAATAAAATGATACCAGTGCTCCAAATCTACATGGCACAACGTTCAGTCAGCCCATGGGCATTGCACATAACAGACACATGTCTAATGGTAAAAGATAGTCAAATATGGCATACTCAATTAAATGTGTATTGTACATAGTTGTACATGTCTAGAGCGCCAAAAAAAAAAAAAAAAAACAACCAGAGGGTGTAACGTCCGTCTGCGGTTCTGGGCTGCAGCCAGACAACACCCCGAGAAACACTGATACCCTTTACCCCTTTACAGGGATCTGGATTTACAGCAGAGCCCAGGAGGCGCTGTCTGAATATGAACAGTGACCAGAGCAGGACGGTCGTCAGAGAGGAATAAAAACGGGACCAAAAGCGTAGTCGGGAATCAGAGTCTTAACCGAGCGGACAGCAGAAGTACAAGAAACGGCAGACAATAGCAGAGTCAAATTCAGGCCAAGGTCAGAGTCAAAAACCAGGAGGGCAGCAGAGGTACAGAATCGTTAGGCAGTAGCAGAGTCAGAATATCCAGGCCAAAGTCAAAAACCGGGAGAATAGCAGAAGTACAAAATCGTCAGGCAATAGAGGGGTCAGGAATCCAGGCCAAGGTCAGCGTCAGTAATCAGGAGAAATGCAAGGTACAAAAACGGCAGGCAACAGAGTAGTCAGAAGTTCAGGCTGAGGTCGGAGTTAACGATAGGCAATCACAAGCAACACGTAGGGGAACCAAGAATATATCCAGCGGCTTGCAAGCCCAGTCCCAAGGTATTTGAGGGATCAGGTCGTCCCTCACAGGCTCCTGGGCTGGTGATGTCATCAGGACCGCCCCCAGGAGCAGACCTGATGATGATGCACCAGCCCCATCATGACTGACAGAGGAGCGGAGTCTGCGTCCAGTAGACGCCTGCGCAGAAGCCCTTTCATTGTTGCCGCCGTCACTCGGGCGCGAGGCACGGCGCCTCCTAGTGGTTGAGGGCGGAACAGCAGGCCCCGAGATCGACGACGACATGTCAGTCCGGCGTCTCCTGGTGGCCGAGGCCTGGACAGCAGGCTCCGAGCCCGAGGGCGGCGTGACAGTCCGTCGCCTCCTAGTGGCTGAGGGCGGAACAGCGGGCCCCGAGTCTGACGGCGACGTGACAGTGGGGAGCAGAGGAGGTGAAGGCCCATGCAACGACCCCCGACGTACGTTTCGCGCCCGCCACAGGCGCTTTATCAAGGGAGTCTGCTCTGCTCCCCGGTAAGCAGCCTGCCTTTACTTGTTTCCACACTTCGGTCATTTGGACCGCTGGGCGGGTCGTCTCCCGGGTTCTCTCTGGCACAATTGCGCAGTTTTTGATATGTTGATACATATGTAATTCACTATTTAAGAATCCTTTCACATGTCATTGATTTATTTATGTTCAGTGTCCACTGGACTTGCACATTGACCCCTCTGGTTGTTTTTTTTTTTTTTTTTTGGCGCTCTAGACATGTACAACTATGTACAATACACATTTAATTGAGTATGCCATATTTGACTATCTTTTACCATTAGACATGTGTCTGTTATGTGCAATGCCCATGGGCTGACTGAACGTTGTGCCATGTAGATTTGGAGCACTGGTATCATTTTATTTACCCTGTCCTTGTCTGTCCTGATTGTTGTATCATTGGGGTTTATCCCCCCTATTTTAGTCAACTTGTATACTTGTCAGCACTTGATGTGAGTACTAATAAAATTTCTAGTCATATAGAGTGCAGACTTTGCCATAAGCCTGGACAACCCCGTTATGGGTATGTGCACATGGTCAGTAATTAGCAGCACTTTGGACACAGCAGATGTCCGCTGCATCCAAAGCGCTGCCGGCTATTGAACGCAGGTGATTCCGCCTGTGTCCAATACGTTGTACTGGTGAAATTTATCTTGCGGAGACTCGTGTCTACGCAAGATAAATAGACATGCTGCGGTCTGGAGAGACATGTACGTCTCTGCAGCCGTCTACGGACATATAGTGAACATGGGATTTCTTGAAATCCCATCCACTATGCTTTAACATCTGGATGCTGCGGCTGTACACAGCGTCCAAGCTGCAGTGTTTACTGATAGTGTGCACATACCCTAAAAAATAATTGTTCATAACTACCCTTCAGTATACAAGCAGTATTACTGTTTCACACTGTCCTCACGCGGCTCCATCACCTACAGCATCCAAAAAAAGAATGGTGATCTTTGCAGGGGCTTATTGTGATATGACCTCTGGAAAATCAGTCTCTGTAGAAATCATAGCATCTCTTTGACAAATAAGCTCCTGGTGCAAAACTTGCTGGAGGACTGGCCACTTTAAGAAGGGGAAAATCTAATTATGATAACTCATATCCCCAGTCCCAGTAGGCAGCCTGCAGCCAGTTCTGGACCAGGGAAGGGAAAAGGCAAGGGAATCAGAACATATTTTCATGTAGGCCGGGGTCACACTTGCGAGAAACTCACACGAGACTCGCACCTCAATACCCGGCACTGCTCTGGACTGGAGTGTGGAGCTGCATGTTTTTCTATGCAGCTGAACGCTCTGGTCTGAAGCTCCGGTGGCAGTGCCTAGTATTGAGGTGCCAGTCTCGTGCGAGTTTCTCAGACTGTGTCGACCTAAAAGGAGGGGAAGGTAACCCCTTAACGCATTTCCACAGCCCCTCTTAACCACTATTAATCAAACACTGAGATCGAATGATGGGTGAAAGTCGGTCACAGCTTTATTAAACTTCTTTTATAAAATTTAACAACCTTTTGTAAACAGGCACTTAGCTTTCTTAAAACGCGCTAGCCGCTCAATGCCCTGCTCCATAGACGCAGGCAAGTCAGCCGGCAAGCCGTAGCTTCGTGCCATAACTTCTCCACCGCTGTGACTTGTAATAACTACGAATAAAAGAACGAAATAACATAACATCAGCAAATTTGTAACAAAAAGGGGAGGGAGGGTGGGAAAAGCACTTCCAGGACCGCAGTGAACGGAGGAAGAGGAAGGGCTGCTAACGTCCAAGGACTTTATATACGTAGGAAGGGGCTGTGCTAATCCCTTCTTCATCCCAATTGGCCCCCCTTACTTAAACCCCACCTCACTAAATCATGGAAGGGCAGCTGTCATGCCCGAACCAATCAGGGGTAAGGGGAGGGTAGGAAAGGCACACCCAGTCAGTGGCACTTTCCTTAATCAGATCAGTGCCCACCACAAGTATGACCCCGGCTGTATACTTGTTTCAGGGCTGGGAACACTCACCCAGACCCGAACTTAAATGGAAGCAGGCAGCAGCCGAGATCAGGCATGCAGGTAGGAGCTCCAGCTGTCCCTGATACGTCCTGGTGCTGCACTGCAGGGCTCAACTAACAGCAGGGTTGTAGTTAAAACGTATGGGCTCCTTCCAGATCCTGACTACAACCATACATTCTAGCTGTCTCAGTATGGAATGCACTAGAGCAGGGGTGGGTAACCCGTTTCTTGGTGGGGGAAATTTGTACCATCATTCAGGGGCCACACAAAAATGACCACTTTGAAAATTACCCCGGTATATTTAGTCAAACAATCAATTGCGGTAACTCACCCTTAATGTGACGGCTGGAGCTGCTTCTCTTTGGTGCATTTGTAATGTTAGGTGGTATTGATCATGTTGCTTCTCACAGCTGCTTTTCCAGGTTTGTGACGGCCAGGAGCGCAGTCGACTTTTTGTCATAATAAGTTTTGTAAATCATGGGAGACGCCGAGACTACTGTATATACATCACATAGGTAACACTGAGACAACTGTATATACATCACATAGGAAACACTGTGACAGCTGTCTATACATCACATAGGAGATGCTGGGACTGCTGTATATATCACATAGGAGATGCTGAGACAGCTGTACATGCATCACATAGGAGACGATGGGACTGCTGTATATACGTCACATAGGAGACGCTGGGACTGCTGTACATACATAACATTGAGACTGCTGCATCACAGGAACCTCTGGGGTCATATAAATTACAGGAGGGACTGGGGGCATAGATGTCACAGGAGAGGCTGGGACATATTCATCACTGGGGAGGCTGGGAGGAATAGACATCACTGAGGGGCTATATACATCACTAGGAAGCATCGTCAGCCCTGGGGGTATATATGTCCCTGGGGAGAATATACATCACTGGTGGGGGCTACATACATCACAGATGGGGGGATATACAGCACTGGGGGGATATACAGCACTTCTGGGGTAAATGCAGCACTGGTGAATATACATATCAGTTGGGGGCACATACAGCCCTGGGGAGGATTTACAGCAATGGGGGAGGGGGGATATACAGCACTGGGGGGTACAGGTATTGCCAGGCAGGCACATAAATTACCGGGTAGGGCTCATAGATCACCGGGGGGACAGAGATCACCTGGGGGGCACGAAGATCACAGGGGGCACAGAAATCACAGGGGGGTACAAAGATCACAGGAGGGCACATAGCTGGGGGGCACATAGCTGGGGGGGACAAAGATCACAGGGGGCACAGAGATCACATGGTAGCACAAATATCACAGGGGGTACATAGCAGGGGGGCACAGCAATCACAGGGGTCACAAAGCTGGGAGCCACTAAGATCACAGGGGTGTACATAGCTGGGGGGCACAGATCACAGGGGGCATATAGCTGGGGGAGCAGAGAGATCACATGGGGAACAGATCACAAGGGGGCACATAGCTGGGGGCACAGGGATCACAGGAGGACATTTAGCTATCGGACACAGAAATCACAGGGGGGCACATAGCTGGGGCAACAGAGATCACAGGGGGCACATAGCTAGGGCCACAGACATCAGAGTGGGGCACATAGCTGGGAGCACAGAGATCACAGGTGCACATAGCTGGGAGGCACAGAGATCACAGGAGGACATATAGCTATGGGGGACAGAAATCACAGGGGGGCACATAGCTGGTGCCACAGAGATCAAGGGGGCACATAGCTGGGGCAACAGAGATTACAGGGTGGCATATAGCTATGGCCACAGAGATCACAGGGGCTCATAGCTGGGAGCACAGAGATCACAGGGGGGCATATAGTTGGGGGACAGAGATCACATGGGTGCACAGAGATCATATTGGGGCACATAGCTGGGGGGCACATAGCTGGGGCCAGAAATCACAGAGGGGTGCATAGCTGGTGCCACAGAGATCACAGCGGGCATATAGCTGGGGGAGCAGAGAGATCACATGGGGAACAGATCACAGGGGGCACATAACTAGGGCCACAGAGATCACAGGGGGGCACATAGCCGAGAGCACAGAGATCACAGGGGCACATAGCTGGGAGGCACAGAGATCACAGGGGGCATATAGTTGGGGGGACAGAGATCACATGGGTGCACAGAGATCATATTGGGGAACATAGCTGGGGGGCACATAGCTGGGGCAAGAGATCACAGGGGGCATAGAGATGGAGGGCACACAAATCACAGGGGGTACAGAGATCACAGGGGGGCACTTACCTAGAGCCACAGAGATCACAGAGAAGCCACATAGCTGGGGCCACAGAGATCACAGGGAGGCACATAGCTGGGGCCACAGAGATCACGGGAGGGCACATAGCTGAAGGGCACAGAAATCAGTGGGGGAACAGAGATCACGAGGAACACATAGCTGGGGCCACAGAGATTACCGGGGGGCATATAGATGGAGGGCACACAAATCAAAGGGGGTACAGAGATCACAGGGGGCACATAGCTAGAGCCACAGAGATCATAGAGAAGGCACATAGCTGGGGTCACAGAGATTACAGGGAGGCACATAGCTGGGGCCACAGAGATCATGGGGGCACATGGCTAGGGCCACAATGATCACAAGGGGGCATATAACTGTGGCCACAGAGAACACAGGAGGGCACATAACTGAAGGGCACAGAAATCACAGGGGGAGCAGAGATCACAGGGGACACATAGCTGGGGGGCACAGGGATCACAGGGGTCCATATAGCTATGTGCACAGATCACAGGGGGGCACATAGCTGGTACCACAGAGATCATGGGGGGCACATTGCTGGGAGGCACAGATCACATGGGGGCATATAGTTGGAAGGGAACACAGATATCACATGGGGCACAAATCTGGGGGGCACATAGCTGGGGCTACAGAAATCGCAGGGTGGGCACATAGCTGGAGCCACAGAGATCACAGGGGGGACACATAGATCACTGGGCGGCACATAGCTGAGGGGCACAGATCACCAGCAGACAAGCACAGAGCTGCAAGCACCGATATCTCTCTGGCAGCAGCAGCTCCTCTTCCGGCACAGTAGCGACTAGAACGATTTTTTGAGGTAATGATGTCACCAGAAGGGGCGGGGACTAGAGCCATATTGATTAGAGTGGCTAAAATGAGGATCACAAAAATCAACTCTGGTCTAAACAGCTCTAGGCCCCGCCCCTTCCGGTGGCATAATTACTTCAAAAAATCAACTCCATTCTTGTTGCAACCCTTCTAGAACCACCGTGCCAGCAGATTTAAAGGGCCAGGGGCCGGAAAAACGGGTTGGTGGCCAGATTAGCGGCCAGTCGGTCGGCAAGATCAGTGGGCATTACCGGCCCGCACCCACTATGAATGGAAACATCGTGGCCCAGAGGGAAAATGCCCGGTTGGGCAGATTATCAATCCTGGCCTGCGATTGATCTATTCACTATAATGTGGCAGCAGAGTTACTCTGGACTCCGTCTGGCCTCTGTTCAGTGGTATTCTTTTCAGAAGTGCACAAAACTGTGGCTGAGAGCACGTTTATGCAATCCTAAAAAGATGGACACCACTGGATCACAGGTCCTTCTATAGCACCCACAGTGCCTCCATCTGCCTCATTATAGGGAATCTTCCACCTGGGGTTCAATCCAGGGGCGGACACTGACAGCTTGGGGCCCCTGTGCAAGAAATGTGTCTGGGCCCTCTTCCTTTTATGGTGACAAAGCTACAGTGGGGAAAAAAAGTATTTAGTCAGTCAGCAATAGTGCAAGTTCCACCACTTAAAAAGATGAGAGGCGTCTGTAATTTACATCATAGGTAGACCTCAACTATGGGAGACAAACTGAGAAAAAAAAATCCAGAAAATCACATTGTCTGTTTTTTTTTCATTTTATTTGCATATTATGGTGGAAAATAAGTATTTGGTCAGAAACAAAATTTCATCTCAATACTTTGTGATATATCCTTTGTTGGCAATGACAGAGGTCAAACGTTTTCTGTAAGTCTTCACAAGGTTGCCACACACTGTTGTTGGTATGTTGGCCCATTCCTCCATGCAGATCTCCTCTAGAGCAGTGATGTTTTTGGCTTTTCGCTTGGCAACACGGACTTTCAACTCCCTCCAAAGGTTTTCTATAGGGTTGAGATCTGGAGACTGGCTAGACGACTCGAGGACCTTGAAATGCTTCTTACGAAGCCATTCCTTCATTGCCCTGGCGGTGTGCTTTGGATCATTGTCATGTTGAAAGACCCAGCCACGTTTCATCTTCAATGCCCTTGCTGATGGAAGGAGGTTTGCACTCAAAATCTCACGATACATGGCCCCATTCATTCTTTCATGTACCCGGATCAGTCGTCCTGGCCCCTTTGCAGAGAAACAGCCCCAAAGCATGATGTTTCCACCACCATGCTTTACAGTAGGTATGGTGTTTGATGGATGCAACTCAGTATTCTTTTTCCTCCAAACACGACAAGTTGTGTTTCTACCAAACAGTTCCAGTTTGGTTTCATCAGACCATAGGACATTCTCCCAAAACTCCTCTGGATCATCCAAATGCTCTCTAGCAAACTTCAGACGGGCCCGGACATGTACAGGCTTAAGCAGTGGGACACGTCTGGCACTGCAGGATCTGAGTCCATGGTGGCGTAGTGTGTTACTTATGGTAGGCCTTGTTACATTGGTCCCAGCTCTCTGCAGTTCATTCACTAGGTCCCCCCGCGTGGTTCTGGGATTTTTGCTCACCGTTCTTGTGATCATTCTGACCCCACGGGGTGGGATTTTTCGTGGAGCACCAGATCGAGGGAGATTATCAGTGGTCTTGTATGTCTTCCATTTTCTAATTATTGCTCCCACAGTTGATTTCTTCACTCCAAGCTGGTTAGCTATTGCAGATTCAGTCTTCCCAGCCTGGTGCAGGGCTACAATTTTGTTTCTGGTGTCCTCTGACAGCTCTTTGGTCTTCACCATAGTGGAGTTTGGAGTCAGACTGTTTGAGGGTGTGCACAGGTGTCTTTTTATACTGATAACAAGTTTAAACAGGTGCCATTACTACAGGTAATGAGTGGAGGAAAGAGGAGACTCTTAATGAAGAAGTTACAGGTCTGTGAGAGCCAGAAATCTTGATTGCTTGTTTCTGACCAAATACTTATTTTCCACCATAATATGCAAATAAAATGAAAAAAAAACAGACAATGTGATTTTCTGGATTTTTTTTTCTCAGTTTGTCTCCCATAGTTGAGGTCTACCTATGATGTAAATTACAGACGCCTCTCATCTTTTTAAGTGGTGGAACTTGCACTATTGCTGACTGACTAAATACTTTTTTCCCCACTGTATATATATATATTGCGCCACACACATACATGTATATATTACATAGTCTCCTTTATTATGTATATTGCTGTCCCTTATTATGCAGTGCCCTCTCTTGTTATGTACAGCACCGTTCCCTGCATATTGTATTATATAGATCCCTGTTTTTTATTACATACCGTCTTGTTAGCTGTATAATGCAATGATGGCTAGGAAAGTTTCCTTTCTAATGGAGGAGATGGTGGACTAGTCGTCTGGTCACCGGCTCCTCCATCAACAGTCATTTTATATCTAAATGAGTGGGGACTATGTAATAAAAGAGGGCAATGTTAATTACAAAATTAACAAGAATACACTATGTAAGAGACAGCACTGTACATAACAGCAGAGGAAGCTATATAATAAGGGACAGCACCATATATAACTAGATAGGATGGTACGTAATAAGGGACGGTGTTATACATAATAAAAGAGGAAACTATATAACTAAGGATGGTGTTATACAGAATTAGTGAGTGCACTATATGCTAAGGGACTGTGTTATACATAATAAGTACATTTACTATATGCTAAGGGACTGTGTTAGACATAATAAGTGAGTACACTATATACTAAGGGACTGTGTTAGACATAATAAGCGATAATAATGTCGTACTCCACCTCCCCCTGTTCCTAAGGCCATTATAGGTCCCCCTTCCTCCCATCCCAATCCCCTACACCCCTCATTGTACTCCTCTCCCCACATCCCATTATTGTCCACTCTCCCACCCCATCATTGCCCTCTTTCCCACCTCCATCATTGCCTTCTCCCCCACCACTATCATTGCTTTCTCCCCTGCCACCCCATCATTTCCTTTTCCACCACCTCCATCATTGCCTTCTCCTCCACCACCCCATCATTGCCTCCTTCCTCATCACTCCCATCATTGTCTTTTCCACTACCACCATCATTGCCTTCTCCCCCACCCCATCATTGCCCTTTCCACCACTTCCATCATTTTCTCTTTCCCCACCATCCCCATCATTGCCCTCTCCATCACCCCCATCATGGCCTTATCACCATCACCTCCATCATGGCCTTTTTCCCATCACCTCCATCATGGCCTTCTCCCCATCACCTCCATCATGGCCTTTTCCCCATCTCCTCCATCATGGCCTTTTCCCCATCACCTCCATCATGGCCTTTTCCCCGTCACCTCCATCATGACCTTTTCCCCATCACCTCCATCATGACCTTTTCCCCATCACTTCCATCATGGCCTTTTCCCCATCACCTCCATCATGGCCTTCTCCCCCTCACCTCCATCATGGCCTTCTCCCCATCAGCTCCATCATGGCCTTCTCCCCATCACCTCCATCATGGCCTTCTCCCCATCACCCCATCATGGCCTTCTCCGCATACACATACACATCGATCCACACACACACATACACACGACACATACATACATACACACACACATCCACTTCACACACATACTACATATTACATCATTGCCTTCTCCATCACTCCCCATCACTCCCATCATCACACTACATACATACACACACATACACAGTCACTCGCACACACACACAGCAGCAGTGACAGGCAGCACAGTACCTCACATGTCCGGTCTGCAGCATCACCGTCTTCTCCCTCCGGCTGCTTCCTGTGTCTCTAGCACAGCAGCCGCGCCGCACAATGATGACGTCATTCAGCCGTGCTGCTATCTGTGTCAGAGAGACACAGGAAGCTCTAGCGCCGGGCAGGAAGGATCTTTGCCGCTCCGCTCCTTCTGTTTTCTCAGGGGAATAAAACAGCAGGAAGCTTACACCGAGTCACAGCAGAGGAAGGATAACTCACATTCTCCAGAGCAGACTGTAACCTGGTGAGAGTTGTGATATCTCCTCTGAACTGCACCTGAACTTCAGTAAATGATAGACTTTTCTTGTATCCTGCCTTATTACTCTGTGCCCTTTACTTCCATCACAATCTCTGGGGGTCTGCCCTGGTTGGAGAGGGTTAAATATCTGCACTGCCATCACCGTCTACTCCCCCAGTAGTATACTACAGTCGAACACTCCAACTGTTGTAACAAATCACTACATAAATTTTATTCCCATTCAATTCTACCTCTTTTACATGACCACCTGGGGCCACAGACCGGGTCACTGCCACTGTGACATATCCCTTTAAGATGACCGACCCGGCACCGAGCATCCCACGGCTCCTGGGGCACGTCATTTTGGCGTCACGAACAGGATTCGAACAGGATACCGTGCGTGCCTAAAGTACTACAGGAGCAACGACCTGCATCAACCGAAGCGGTGAGTCGCACCCCTGCAAGAGTTAACTAGGGGGGAAGATGTCTAATCCCAGTGACACCCAGGGTGCAGCAGCTGCAGCTCCCATATTGCCTCTCACCATGCCTTTTTTATTGGGTGCGACATGGCTGCCACAGTACAATGGAGAATTGCACACCTTAAGTGACTTCAAGGGGAAGCTGCGCAGCATGTGTGAAATTTATCCTATGTCAGAGGAGCAGAAATTCAGTATACTTACAAGTCAGCTCAGTGGCGTTGCTCAGAGAGAAGTTGAATCTTGGCCAGCTACTGATAAAAAGACTGTAAAAGACATTTTTGCTAAATTAAAGGATACTTTTGACACCTGCTTCAGAAATAAAGATGCGATTTTTCAGCTGCAGACAGAAACCACAGGACACTGTTGGAGACTATACCTTAAACCTGCAGGAGTCGCTGCAGGCCATTAAACAAAGTGATCCAGACAGTGTAAGAGATGAGAACAAAATGCTGAAAGAACAGTTCATTGAAGGTCTTTTGTCTGATTCCAGTAAGGCACAACTGCGCTTGATGTCATTACAGAACCCTTTGTTCAGTTTAAAGACAGATCCATACATATCTTAAGACTTTCTACTTATGTCTGCACTGAGCCAGTTAAAGATCCAGCAGTTACATACCTCCAGGGGGCAGTATCCTCACCCAAGATGCCTGCAGTATGGCATGTGCAGACTCCAGCTGAAGATTCTATTGTAGATTTACGACTGCAAGTACAGGAACTGACTAAAAATATGTCTGTTCTATGTAAAACTGTTCAGACTCTCCAGACTTGTCCCCCCACAGAGAGGATCCAGCTAGCATCAAGCCCGGTTGATCTCCCATGGCGATTGCCAAAGAGGATGCCGCAACATCAGTGGCAACTGACTTGCACCGGCAGGAGAACAGACCGATTTGACTCTTCTGGGAGCGTGGTAGTGGATGGTATCCCCTTCACCACCCTCGTGGACACTGGATCACAAGTTGATAGTGAGAGAGTTAAATTAACCCTTCATAGTTGAGCCAGTGATGTCCAAATTATTCCACAGAGTGTTGCTAGCAACTCAATTGACCAAACGGAGACGTGTCTCTGTATGGGCGATCCAAAGAGATCGGTAACCCGTTTATTGTAGTCACTTCTTTTATAATATTTTGCTTAATTATGCAAAGTTCTCAAATACCAATAACATCATTTCACTTTATAAGCCAATAATATTGCAAGGAAACCGGAAACTACATATATGTCCGTCATTGAAAGTAGTATAGTGGCATATTCTTCAGAGTAGTACACCCCCGGTTCCCTTATATTGCACCTGATAGGAACAGTCAGGTTTCATGACAGCCCATGCCAATTACAAAAAATTATCTTACAGCAAAAAAAAATGGAGAAATGAAACCTTCAGAGAATGGATAAAACGAAACTTCAGCTTTGACTTTAGTTTTAACCCTTCACAATCCCCCTAGATACATTTTTTTTAACACATATGCAGCATCAGAGGTGCTATCCCAAGCTAACAGCTTGAGGGTACTGGTCTTCACATGACTGATGCCGTGTTACCAGTCATGGCTGTCGCCGCGCACCCATGCCCCCTGTATGCTGCAATTCACGAATAACAATTTTTGATGACGGTGGTGGAGATCTTTTGTAGGTAGCCATGTGCTTGGCTTCAACATCTTCATCAAGTAGCCTTTTGAGATCGGTGCAGAGAAGAGCAGGGACAACGTCACCTTTGGTATCATCATTAGCTGTCTTGGTGCAGAATTTCCTAATACATACAGAAGTACACCAAAAAACAAGTTTTAGTATCACATATACAAAAAGGATACAGGCAGCAATGTGTAACAAGCTTTGTAAGATCCCAGCTATCCAGCCCCCAATTCCCTTAAACCAACTGGCTGGATTGAGAAAGGAGAAGGTGTCTGACCACCAACTGTCCTTAGTACGATCATTGTCTTTATTGTATTGATCTCTGCGTCTTTGAATGTCTTCTAACTTTAACTTTAACTTCATAGTACTGTTAGGATCTATATAATGACAGCAAGCGGGTCCAATGACCTGACACATACCACCTTGTACTGCTGTTAAGTAGTCCAGCACTATAGTAAGTTGATTAGTGACTATAATAATTTGATTTTGGACAGCAACAGTAGTATTAAGTATGTCCAGTATATTCCAAATTTGATCATCTAGATAGTCTGTGGCCCTAACCAATTTATCTCGCATTTGTGTAATCATAGGGTAAATGAAAATGGAACTGACAATTTTATTGGCCACACTCATCTGCACTATATGTGGTCTCCCTGAAGGGCAGAGTGAATTGTCTGCAGCTCTTTTGTATAATGTATGTTTGGGCATAGCCTGTGTATCCAACTGTTTGTTTGGAATAACAAAGGTGGCCAGGGTCAAGCGACCCAGAGAACAAGTACCTCATACCCCTACTGGCAACCATTAATAAGCATTGTCTCCACATACCTAGAACATATCATCAGGTAAATCCCATAGGGCTTAATGTTGCAGCACCAATCTATGAACTAAGTCTATGAATGCAGATACATTCTGAAGCATACACCAAGCTGGAGATTGTCCTAAAGGACTACAATAGCCTACATCGGGATTTCCACAAGTGGGGGTTCCTAGTATATATTCAGAGGACTCATTACAAGATATATTGCCAGGAATACTGGCACAGGTTTCATTAGAACCCTGGGGAAACAAATTAGAAAATTTCCATGACGTATTATGCAACCTTCTTTCTAGCAACATTGGTTTGAAGGCATCAGTAGAGTGTGAAGTTACATTGAAGCTGACTTGTAAACCATATGTTGGAATTTGCCCTAGATTTGTTAGACTAGTCTTATTCTTAGGGACCCAAGCCCCTCCTTTGTAGGCCAAATATTGAAGTTGGGTATTGCTTCCTGAAAGGTTACCTTGTCACCAGGGGTATCCTACCCATCCCACAATAGGTATACCAACAGTTAAATTCCATAATTTAGCATTATCTGTGGCATTATTAGCGAGTGTGTCAGAACAGTTAGTCCAAGCAAATAACTCCTCAGGTGGAACAGGGATAGCCAAAAAGGGGATGCTCGTGGCTGACATTGGTGAATACATGCAGATCTAACAGTCTGCCAGAGACTGGGAATTGCCCAACAAATCTCTCAGTAATTTTTCATGATGTTGTATAAACTTATTCAAGGACATTGGGGAATTTAGGCTGTCCCATGCGGTTACCAATAATAATATCGAAAATGCGAAAGACCAGAACATTATGCCCCCTTATTTGCTATTGGCTTGTTTAACCAGCTTGCAGTGCGATGCGTGAATCCAAGTCGGTCTTCCTTCTAGTTTCACTGATGTAGGGGTGATGAGGAGGACTTGATATGGACCGTCATACAAGGGTTCTAGTCCATGCTTCCTGACATGTCTTTTCACGACTAACAAATCACCAGGCTTCAGGTTATGACAGGTGTCGGTTTCTGCTGAATCTGGAAGAGAAGAAGAAACTAGAGCATGGGTGTTAGCAAGATTTTTACTAAGCTGAATAACATATTGAACAGCACGGTCAGTCTCTTCTGATAACTGCTGAGGTTGGAAATTTGCAACTGGGGGCCTAGTACCAAACAATATCTCATATGGGGACAGACCATGTTTTGCAATAGGGGTAGTACGAATATGGTATAGTACAATGGGTAGGAGCTCTGGCCATGGAGCCGTAGTCTCCTGCATCATTTTGGTCAATTGTCCCTTCAGTGTGCCATTCAACCTCTCAACTTTCCCACTGGATTGTGGGTGGTACGGAGTATGGAGGGCTACAGTGGATCCAAGCATTGTCAGAACTTCTTGGTACACATGAGAAGAAAAGGCTGGGCCTTGGTCACTTTCAACAACTTCTGGAACCCCATATCTGCATATGACTTCCATCACTGGTTTCTTTGCTGTGGTTTTTGCAGTCATGTTGGTAACAGGGAATGCTTATGGCCAACTGGAGAACATGTCAACAACAACCAAACAGTATTCATACCTTCCAGACTTAGGTAACGTGATATGGTCCACCTGGAGCCTTTGGAAAGGATAGTAGTCGGGATTAGCAAGATGCTTCGGGGGTACACGTTGAAGTTGACCGGGATTACAAGTTTGACAGATATTACAGGCACGGTTGAGCGCTGTCAAAACTGTGGAAATTCCCAGGGCCCAGTAGAATTTTCGCACCAGTGTGAGGGCCTGATTCTTTCCTCGATGTGTAGGTCCATGTGCCCATGTGGCAATAGCAGGGTACATCCGCTTAGGGAGACACACAAGTTGGTCCTTTTTCCAGAGACCATTATCCATTCGTGCCCCATCAGTCTTCCATTGCTTCACCTCTTCCTTTGGAGACATTCTCTGCATCGTCATTAAGCGGTCTCGCAGGGTCCGACAGAAAACTTCAGTCTGTTGTAGATCATCAGGTTCTCGTAGGGTCAATGCTTCTTGTAACTGTTTACGCTGAGAGCGTGTGGTCACCATAGTTGGTATGGTTGGTTCAACGGGTAAAAGAGCGTCGGCTTTTGCTTGCATATCTGCAAATGCGTTGCCAACAGTCTGTGGATGTTCCTAGGACCGTGCGCCTTAACTTTGATAATAGCCACCTGAGTAGGTAATTTAATCGAGTCCATGAGGTTTTTAACAGCTTCAGCAGCATTTTTAACTGGGGTTCCGGCAGTAGTAATAAACCCTCGATTGGCCTATAAAGCCCCAAAATCGCGAGCAATACCAAATGCATACTGTGAGTCCGTATATATATTAGCCCGTCTGTTCTTAGCCAAAGTACATGCAGTAGACAGAGCCTGGAGTTCTGCTTCTTGTGCTGACTGTGAAGGTGGGAGTGCAGCTGCGTGCACTACAGTGTCCTCTGTGGTAACAGCGTATCCCGTGTGGAATCGATCAAACTCGTCAGCATATCTTGGTGATGCTCTGGCCACTGGGTCGAGTCGGGCCGAATAATAGCCCACTGGTCGTTGCCTGCTGCCATGTGATTGTGTAAGTACCACTGCTGCGTGTCCTTCATTCTCAGACACATACAAATGGAACGGTCGAGTATAGTCCGGGATACCCAAGGCAGGGGCGGAAGCAATAAGCCGCTTCAACTCAGAGAAGGCATGATGAAGGCTTTCCATGCAAACCGGTGATCTTTCCTTGTAGTTCATTATGCCGTCTTTCAAGGCATTGTAAAGGGGGTGCATTATGTGGGATGCATCCGGTATCCACTGACGACAATAAGTGCACAGTCCAAGAAAGCGCTGGAGTTCAGTTTCATCTTTTGGGAAAGGAAGGGAGTTGACAGCTATTTTTCTTTCTTCTGTGCGGTGTCTGACACCCTGAAGGAGACAGTGACCCAAGAATATCACTTGACCAAGGCAGAAATGAAGTTTCGAGGCTGAAACCCGACAGTTCAGTGCTGCCAGATGCTTGAGGAGGCTAACAGTGGCAGCAATGGCTTCCTGCTCCGTCCGTGCACACAACAAAAGATCATCCACATACTGAAGCAGCATAACTTGAGGGTGACCTAACTGCCAGGGCAAGAGACACTCGCTCATGTTTTTTGCAAACTGGTTGGGACTGTTTTGGGCCCCTTGTGGCATAACTGTCCATGTTAACTGTCGTCCCTGAAAACTGAATGCAAACAGAAACTAGCAATCTGGGTTTAACGGAATGCTAAAGAAGGCATTGGCAAGGTCAATGACTGTAAACCAAGCAGCATCCTGGGGTATTTGGGACAAAAGAGTATGTGGATTAGGCACCACTGGAGTTTCCAGAATAGTAGCTGCATTAACTGCCCGTAGATCTTGCACCAGCCGGTACACAGGGGGCTGGCCAGGTGGGGTCTTTTTCTTAACGGGAAACAAGGGCGTATTACATGGAGAAAAACAGGGTACCAGAGCACCGTTATCAAGTAACGTTTGTATTTGTTCCTGAAGGCCCCGCTCCTGATCATGTTTCAAAGGATATTGATGGACTTTGGGAAAAGGGGCACCAGGTTTGAGAAATACTTTTACTGGTTCTACGGGCATTTTCCCTATATCATTTGGACCTTTTGACCAAAGTTTAGATGGTATCTCTGAGAGGTATGGGGTGAGTCGTTGATCCTCAGGCAATATTGGGGGTGGATCTGGGCCTATCAGGGCCATCATAACTGTGGTAAGGGCATGCAAAATACAGATTTCCTCACTGTCTTCATCTGCATAGGGGTTATGTAACCTAAGAACCATCTGACCATCATCTTGGAATTGTATTCTGGAGCGGAACTGTGATAATAAATCTACCCCCAGTAAATTTACTGGACATGTGGGAGAGATCACGAACTGAGCAGTAACCTTGGGGAAGGGTCCCACAGGGATGGATTTTGTAAGAGTATGTTTATTGGGTCTGCCATCTACTCCAATTAAAACAAGCTCTTGATCTGAGAATTGAATAGGGATATCCGTAGGTACATCTGATGATTTGTTTATAGAATTGGCCGCCCTAGTGTCTACCATGAACTTAACAAGGGTGTCCCCTACAGGGAGCGTGACGGATGAGCATGCCCCAGGTTTGGTGGAGGACATTGTGATGGAAGACCCTGGTTGGCCAACCCTTCAGTATGGACAATTATCAGGATTTTGGGGCTGTACGTAACCGGGGTATCCTCTAGGGTTCCCAGTATTTAGATTACGATTGGAAGAGAGAACTTGAGGGTAGCATCTATCAGCGGGAGTGTGACAGTCCCTCTGAAAGTGACCAAGTTGGCTGCAGCGCCAGCATTGTAGACGAGAATTGGCACAGCGGATCTGGGGAGGAAGGTTCCTATTCATAGGATTAGCAGAGATATTGGAGTAGGGAGCTGAAGTCTGAGGGGGGGCCAGAGTTTGCTGTGTGCTCCAGTGATAAGGAACCAGCTGTGTACTCGCAGCCGCGCTGGGCACAATGGTGGTGGCTGCTGTTATTGGAGGAACTGGAGCTGCTGCAGCTGCAGCTGCAGGCTTACTTTTGTTTCCCTGCCGCTGCAGAATGGGTTAAATTCTTCTGAAAACTTTTTACTACTTTCAAAGCATCATCCGGAGCGGAATTCTCAACATCAGGTCTAACTGACATTATCGCCTCTTGCAATTCGGGTTTAAGGCCGGACATCAAAGCTGCCACAAAAAGATGTGTATGGGCTTTATTATACAGTGAGAATCCCAGATCTCTAAATACTACCATAAGACGCCCATAGAACTTCTCGGCAGTCTCCCCCTTGTCCTGTGTGACATCTGTGAGAGAGGTAGCTTGGTCCGCCAATCTATCTTGTGCCCAGACCTTTAAAGCATTGCAGAAATCAACACCATTCTCATAGGTTCCCCCATCCAGATCCACATTATACATTATGCCACCCTCAATAATTGGAAAATACCCCTCCCCAGCTTTTACTCGAAGTATGTGCAATAGATCTCTTCGGGGAGTAGAATAAATCTCTCGATTTGATGCCATTTGCCTGTAGAAAGCCATGGGGGAAGTCTCTGGAACGGGTAATTGATTGCAAAGAGTGTCTATTTGTGATGGGGTGAAGGGAGTATACTTTGACCTGTCAGGAGTCGTTTCCACATTTTCTTCTTTAAATTCATATATTACTGACAACTCGGAGGGAGGAGGTAGCGGCAGTACGGGCACAAGAGGCATCTGCTGTGGGAGCGGAGCAGGAGGCTCTGTTACAGTTAGAGATTGTATTGCCTGATGGGCCGTTAGGCGGCTGTCGAGGACAAATCGGACCTCCTCCAATTTTATGGGGTTTCCCTGTATGCACCGTTCTATTGCTGATACTATGACCATGGCAGCATCCTTCCTGGGATATTGAAAAATACCGGCAGAGATTAATGGTATAGCCACTGTACGTTGAGGCATCGTATCGGGGGGAGAGAGGAGGCATACAGGATTGCGTTCTGGACAGCCTCAGTAAGCAATTGTTGGGACCTAGGAATATTGATAGGGTCATATCAATGTCCCACTGCATTTATTACATATTGACACGGCAGCTGTCCTGCTCTGGTTGCTGTGCCCTGTCCTGTTTCTACCTGGCCATACACTTGTATATACGAATCAGATTCTTCCTGTATCATGGGTCCGCCTTTCTGTGAATTTTTTGCGGCCAGTCCTCCAGCATGGCGGAGTTGATTGAGGAACGGAGTCTGACCAGTGGAATCAGCCACTGCATTATTCAGGGCAAATTCTGCCCACCGTAGTAAGGATGCCCAGTCATCCTGCCTGGCCGAGACAAAATGTCGCAGGTATGTGACCAGAGTTTGGTTAGCTTTCTCAACCAACCCGTTCATCTTGGGATGATAAGCGGAGGACAAATTTAGCTCAATACTGAGTAGACTGCAGAGCTCCCTCCGAAACTGAGACGCAAATTGGGGACCTCGGTCACTAACTATCTTGTCCGGCATACCGTGCAAATGAAATACGTGCTTTATGAACAGCGCAGTGATACCACGGGCAGAAGGCAGCTGCACGAGTGGCACCAGATGCACCATTTTAGAAAAATGATCGGTGACCACCCAGATGACCGTGCTGCCACTGGATTTGGCGAGGCCGACCACAAAATCCATGCCAACCATCTCCCAGGGTCTGTCTGCCACCGGCAAAGGGTAACAATAACCCAGCCAGCCTCTGCCTAGAGGACCTGTTCCGAGCACAAAAGACTCATGCCTGAATGTATTCTCTCATGTCCCGAGCCATATGCGGCCACCAATAAGTCCTTGCCAGAAGTTCCGTGGTCCGCTTATCACCAAAGTGACCACCCACCCTGGACGTGTTTGCCCACGCGAGAATCTCTGGCTGCAGGCGGGGAGGAACAAAGGTCTTGCCCGGTGGCACTGACTCGAGGGCAACCCGAGCCACGGTCCTCAGACTCTCAGAGGGGACGATTAGCCGAAGCTCAGCCTCCTCCACTGACACTACCGAGCGAGAGAGAGAGCATCAGCCAGGACGTTCTTCTCACCGGACAGATAGTGCAAGGTAAAATGGAAGCGGGAGAAGAAGAGCGACCACCTAGCTTGTCGAGAGTTCAAGCGCTGGGCTGTTTGTAAATAGACCAGGAGATGTCTCCACTCAGAAAAGGCCAACTTCATTGCCAGCAGCTCCCTGTCCCCAATGGAGTAGTTTCTCTCCGCCGGTGAGAAGGTCTTTGAGAAGAAGCAGAGATGCTTCCAACCTTGAAAAGGACTGCTCCTGCACCGACAGACGAGGCATCCACCTCTAGGATAAAGGGTTTATCCACATCGGGACGGGGGAGGATAGGAGCGCCAGCAAAATGGGTCTTAAAAGACGAGAAGCCCGCGGAGACCTGTTCTGACCAAACCTTGGGATTGGCTCCCTTTTTGGTGAGGGTGACCAAAGGAGCTACCAGTGTGGAGAAGTGGGGAATGAACTGACGGTAGTAATTAACGAACCTCAAAAAGCGCTGCACCGCTTTAAGGAAATGGGGTTCCTGCCATTCCATTACCGCCTGCAATTTGGCAGGATCCATAGCCAACCCCTGGGCCGAGATGATATAGCCCAGGAAAGGTAAAGACTCCTGCTCAAACTGACACTTCTCCAACTTGGCGAAGAGAGAATTCGCCCGCAAGCGGTCGAAGACCTTTCAGACGTCTCTCCGGTGAGAAGCCAAATCTGGAGAGAAGATGAGGATGTCATCCAGATAGAGCACCACCGAGGTGGAGAGCATATTGCAAAAGACATCATTTACGAAGTCCTGGAAGACAGCTGGGGCGTTACAGAGGCTGAAGGGCATGACCAGATACTCATAATGGCCATCCCTGGTATTAAAGGCTGTCTTCTGCTCGTCCCCTTCGCGTATGCGGATCAGGTTGTAAGCCCCTCGTAGGTCTAGCTTAGTGAAGACCCGGGCCCCACGCAACCTGTCGAACAACTCAGAGATCAGGGGAAGAGGATATTTGTTTTTGACGGTTATGGCATTGAGACCTCTGTAATCAACGCACAGGCGCAGCTCTCCACTCTTCTGTACGAAGAATCCCACCCCCGCTGGTGACACCGACTTCCTAATAAACCCCCTTGCCAGGTTCTCACTGATGTACTGGGACATGGCCTCCATCTCCAGAAGGGACAGAGGATATACGCGACCTCGAGGGGTTCTGCGCCTGGCAAGAGGTCTATAGGACAGTCGTAGGGGCGATGGGGCGGAAGGGTCTCAGCGGACTTTTTCAAGAACATGTCCGCGCATTGCTGGTAGTGACTTGGGAGTGCGGAGAGATCCATGAGGGCATCGGTGGAGGCTATCTGAACGCGGTCCTTCACACACCTATCCTCACAGGACTTGCTCCAACCCAGTATTCTCCCCAAGGACCACTCTATATGGGGAGAGTGGCAACGCAACCAGGGAACTCCTAGGAGGACCTGGTTAATGCCCTCGGCGATAATAAGGAGCGACACTGTCTCGGGTAGGGACAGAGGCAGTGAGAGTTTTAATGGAGTAATTGATGGGTAATTTGCGAGGGTAATGTCGAAACGTTCACCACCCTGATGGTGACCAGCTGAGGTAGCATAACCAATGGGACTGCGTGCTCCAGAATCTACGCAAACCTCCACCACCAGAGGAGAGGAGCCGAACTCCAACACCCCCTTAAAAGTTAGCTTGGAGGAAAACAGTGTGGTGTCTCATAACCCTCTTACTGTTGCCACTAGACGCGGACATCTCTGAACGCTGTGGGCACCTATTGGCAAGGTGACCAGACTGTCGGCAGTGAGCGTGGGCTATGGAGGTTCGATCTGGGCAGAACTTAGAGCCCGTGTGAGGCACCTCCCTAACTGCCGACAACTCGAACGCTCAATCGGGAGGCTCCAGAGGTTTGGAGAAAGTTGGAGCCAACCTAAACCTCTGTCTGGACTGGGAGCGCTCCAACCCTCGCTCGAAGAAGCGGAGATTAATATGGTTGGAGATGGTAATGAGCTCCTCCAGAGTGCCGGGAACCTCCCGAGTGGCCACAGCATCCTTAACGTGGTCAGCCAAACCCCTCCAAAAAATTGGGGTATTGTCTGACCATTCCAGCTCGGAAGCCAGTGTCCGAAACCAAATGGCATACTTATTGACCAGGAATGAACCCTGTGTCAAGGCCAACAGTTGGAGCGCGGTATCGCGTGTGTTAGGAGTCGGATTTCTGTGTTTACTCAGCAGAGATCCAAATCCTCACATTCTGCACTCTCCTGTTTTTCCACTGCAGAAGAGATTGCAGAGGAGATTGCCTTGCAGCAAATCCCTCCTGAGGCTGTCCTTCTGTCCTCTTACTGGGCATGCTCATGGGATGATCTCCTATTGGAGAGCGGGAGTCATGTGCTCAGGTCCCGCTCCAGTTCTCATTGGTCCATCTCAGAGATCTGGAAGCGTGCAGAAGGTCCCGCTTGCTATAAAAGGCGCGCATGTGTGGCGCCCCCAGGAGTATGGTCGCCACAGTGGCATTACCTTCCTCCTAGGGAGGGTGATGTCATGCATGGAAGCCATAAAGGATCTCTCTTGCAGTTAATCACAACACACAACACAGTTCTCATTCCAGGCCAGCAGAGGGAGCTCTGAACCCAAAACTGGGGGAAGAGCTGCTCTCTGAGGGCCAGGAAGGGGAAATTAGGAGTTCGTGTGAGGAGAGCAACGTGTGTGGACGTGAGGAGAAGAGCTGGGGGATTGAGCAGAGAGTTCAGGCTCATTCCCAGCTGTAGTGCATGATTTGGAGCCCGGTATCCATGGCTGTACGGACACTGGTGGTCCTGCAACAGAAATCGGAGGAATAGGAAGCTGTAAATGCTCCATTCGCACATAAGACTCAGAGGCACAACAGCGATGTGTGAGCCAGAAGAGAAAGGCTACAGCTGTCTGCCATACGAGGGAGTTCTAAAGAGAAATAAGCAAGTGGAACTTCAGTGTAACACAGTACTGCAAGTACCTTAAAACTAAGCGCTAGGAAGGAGACTACACAACCCATCTGCCTAGAGAGATTCCTAAGTTGCTTCCAGGCTAGCCAGCTCCTGTGCCATCTGTAATCTGGACCCTGGACTGCATTTGCCAAGCAAAGTAAAGGTAAAGAAACTGCACCCTGTTGTGTCCTTGATTTCTTCCTTCTAACTCTCCAGCACTGCTACATCTCTGTACCAAACACTACACCCTCTTCCTCAACATCTACCCTCTTCATCTACTCTGCCCTGGGACTACAGCACTGCCTGTGGAGGGCCACCCCATCATTGCTGCACCCCACCATCTGTCCCAAAGGATCTGTCTGCAGCGTCGGCTTAACACCTTCATTGCCGAACACCACAGGTGGCATCACAAATCATTCACTCATAAACTTTATTCCATCACTTCATCCCTTTTACATGGGTGCCCAGGGCCATGGACCAGGTCACCGCTGCTGTGACATTCCCCTCTGAGAGACCGGCCCGGTACCGAGTACCCCACAGCCCTGGGAGGGCGACCCATTTTGGCATCATGAACAGGATTTATGGAGCCCGGTGTCCCCGGGTCCTGTGTGCCAGAGACTGTGTTTTGTGCCATAGACTATTTGTGCAATTGCCGCCATTACCCCGCTGCTTGGCGTGCACAGGAAGCAAAAGGGGCGGGCCATCGTGGGCGGAGCCAGCCGAAAAGCTCAAAACAGTGAAATGCGGCGCGGGAAGAGGCCAGCGCGCGAGAAGTGAGAAGCCGAGGCCTGCAGTCCCGGCGTCCCCCGATCCTCCAGCCTGCAGAATGGCAGCCAGTAAGCAAGCGAAACTCAGGGCCTGGCAAACATTAACTAGGGGGGAAGAGAATGTCTGAAGCGAGAGCAGACGCAGCGGCGGACGCCACTGCAAACCCCACAGTGCCACAAGCTGCAGGGCCCAGCGCAGCTGCGACTCCCATAGCGCCGCTGCATCCAGCAGCCAGCGCTGCCTCCACAGCACCACAAGAATCAGCGCCCACTGCAGAGGTCCCCATAATGCCACTGTCCATGCCGTATATACCGGGAGCAGCCTGGCTACCGCAGTACTCAGGGGAGTCACATACCCTGATTGAATTTATAGAGAGACTGTGCAGTTTGTATGAAAGCCAGAAATTGAACATCCTTATTGGGCAGCTGACTGGTGCAGCGCAAAGGGAAGTAAAAGCCTGGCAGGACACTGATAAAGAGACTGTTAAAAAGATCCTTGCTAAGCTAAGAAGCACCTTTGACACCCGCCCTGCAGCTGAAATAAAGATGAGATTCTTTGGGTGTAAGCAGAGAGCGCAGGACAGTATACGGGACTATGCCCTTAACCTGCAGGAGGCACTGTGAGCCATCAAGCAGATTGATCCAGACAGTGTGAAAGATGGAGACAGACTGCTAAAGAAGCAATTTATTGAGGGCCTCCTATCCAGTACCCACAGAGCACAGCTGCACATTATAGCCCTACAAAACCCTGACCTAGACTTTGCAGACTTAAAGGACAAGGCTATCCGGGTGCTGCATGAACCAATTGTCAGCCGTCCAGTGCCCCCTAGGTGCCCAGCGATCACATACCACTAAGAAGCTGCATCTTTACCTCCCAGCCCTGTGGAGGCTGATGCACAGACTGTGGACAAAGACCCATCTGCCGAACTGCGTCTTCAGGTCCAGGAGCTGACCAAAAGTATGGCTGCATTTGTCAAAACTGTGCAGTCCCTGCAGGTGTCATCCAAGGAGAAGATCCAGCTGGCCTCCAGTCCAGAGGATGTCCCGTGGCTACGGAAGAAGAGGATCCCACCACGCCGAGGGAGAGACAATGATCGCTATGACCTGGACGGATATCCCAACTGTTGTCGCTGCTACAAGGCAGACCACATCGCAAGATTCTGCTACCCTGGGGCAGAGGGCCAACCCCCAGGAGTAGGACCACAAGGCCCAAAGAACTGGCGAGCCAAGTATGTCGGAGGGCAACCGGTCCTCTCAGTGGTGATTGGCGGCATCCCCATGAAGGCTTTGCTGGACACTGGCTCTCAGGTGACAACTATGCCATATATCCTTTACAAGCGATATTGGGCTGACTCTGAACTTACTCGCGACCCAAGTGATGAACTGACAGTAGTTGCCAGCAATGGTAAGTCTTTGACGCAAGTAGGATGTAAAGAGATTACCACTAAAGTAGGGTGAGTAGAGTTAAAATCTCAAGGTCTGATAGTTGTAGACATTGATCGACGAGAATGTAACCTAATGAGGACCTTAGGTACTAATGTGATTGAAAATTGTCTTGCCGAGGTTATTGTTTTGTTGCAACAGGTGGCTGAGACTGCTGGTTCCAGTGAACAACGAGTCCTGCAGAAGGAGATCAAGGCCCTGATGCAAAGACAGCAGGTAGAACTCTCTGGCGGAGAAATTGGCAGCGTCAGAGTGAGTGATTCTTTCGCCATTGCGATACCCCCCAGATGTGAAATGTTAATTTGGAGTCGGGCAGCCATAGGCCTCAGAGGAAAAGATTACCAAGCATTGGTAGAGCCAGTGTACTTTGATAGCCGGCCCACTGTCCTGACAGGCAGAGGTGTAGTTGATGTCCGCAAAGGGAGAGTACCTGTACGCCTCTTGAATTGTGGGGAGGAGGAGGCCACAATACCTCGGTATGCCAGTTGCTAAGCTGCTTACTGTCTGTAACAATGCAATACAGGCAGCAGAGCCCTTGGTCTCATCCGACCAGCCCTTGGTCTCATCCGACCAGGTGGAGGACAATGGCTCTGTAAAGTAGCTAGAGGAGTGGTGTCAACAGCTGCATGTGGGAACTGACTCCATCCCTTCATACCAAAAGTGTGGGGTTTACCGAGTGACTCAGGAGTATGAGCGGGAATTCAGTAAACACCCACTAGATTTTGGGCAGGCAAAAGGGGTTCAACATCATATCCCCACTGGAGATCATCCACCCATTAAAGAAAGGTACCGGCCTATACCCCTAACACAATATCAATGTGCCAAAAGTATGTTGCGGGAAATGAAGGAGGCTGGGGTGCTCAGAGACAGTTGTAGCCCCTGGGCAGCCCCAATAGTCTTTGTGAAAAAGAAAGATGGTACCATGAGAATGTGTGTTGATTACTGAAAAATTAACAGCATTACACATAAGGATGCCTACCCATTACCCAGAATTGAGGAGTCATTAGCTGCACTTAAAACTGCTAACTATTTTTCCACCATAGATCTCACTAGTGGGTATTGGCAGGTTCCCGTGGCAGAGGCAGACAAGGAGAAAACAGCGTTTACTACACCAATGGGTCTCTGCGAGTTCAACTACATGCCGTTCGGGCTCTGCACCGCCCCAGGGACATTTCAACGGCTAATGGAATGCTGTCTTGGACACAAAAACTTCGAGACAGTTCTGTTATACCTTGATGATGTCATTGTTTTCTCCAAGACTTATGAAGACCATCTGAAGCACCTGGCTGAGGTGTTTGAAGCCTTGTCCAACTTTGGTCTGAAAGTGAAGCCTTCCAAATGCCACCTCCTGAAGCCCAAGGTATAGTACCTCGGTCATGTAGTGAGTGCAGAAGGTGTGGCACCAGATCCTGACAAAGTCACAGTCATCCGGGACTGGCAGAAGCCCAGCAACCTCCATGAAGTACGTCAATTCCTCGGGTTGGTAGACTACTACCGAAGGTTTATCAAAGGCTTCACTGAAATAGCCACGCCTATGCAAAATCTTCTGGTGGGCCAGCCCAACAAGGCCAGGAAGAAGAGTCCTACATTTGAATGGAATGAGGAACTGGAGAGGTCTTTCACTCGACTGAAGATGGCTCTCACAGGAGATGAAGTTCTGGCCTACCCAGATTATGACCAACCATTTGTTCTGTATACTGATGCCAGCAACGTGGGACTGGGAGCAGTACTGTCACAAGTACAGAATGGCAAAGAAAGAGTGATCTCCTACGCCAGCAGGAAGCTTCGTCCCTCTGAAAGGAACCCTGACAACTACAGTTCCTTCAAACTGGAGTTCCTCGCCATAGTCTGGGTTGTGACTGAACGATTCAAGCATTACCTAGCTTCAGCCAAGTTTACCATCTTCACGGACAACAACCCATTGACTCACTTGGAAACTGCCAAGCTAGATGCACTGGAGCAGCGATGGATGGCCCGGCTGTCTAACTATGAATTTACCATCAAGTACCAAGCGGGGCACAAGAATGCCAATGCTGATGCGCTGTCCAGAATGCCCAATCTGCCAGATGCAGGAGAAGACCCTGAGGCACTCGAAGAAATAGAGTTACCTGCCTTCCACCTGCCAATTGAGGCCCAATGTGCCCAAGGATTGAGAAACAGAGGGTCTATCATGAAAGAGGCCACCCTAAATCCATTGCCTCATCTGGACTGGGCAGAGACGCAGGATAGCGACCCCGCAGTCCACCTTGTAAAGGAACTACTGTCACAAGCTGACTCACGCCCAGGTCCAGATGCTCCTGAAGAAAAGCAGCAGTTGTGGAAGGAAAGAGGCAGGCTGTTCATCTATGAAGGGAAGCTGTACTGGAGGAGTATCAACGCCCGCACTCATGAGTTGGTCTGGCAAGTGGTAGTCCCAAAGAGGGAGGCATCAATGGTCTTGGAAGCATACCACAATGGAGCTGGACACTTCGGATGGAAGAAGTTTAAGGCCTTGCTCCGGGAGAGATTCTACTGGGCTGGGATGAGGAAAGCCATTGAAAATTGGTGCCGGGAGTGTGGACAATGCAACCTGCGCAGGAAGGACCGTAACAGCCAGCGAGCTCCTTTGCAGCCAATAATAACTAAACAGCCACTCGAGTTGGTCGCCCTGGACCATGTGAAGCTGGTTCCAAGCCGTTCAGGCTACATTTATGCTCTTACCATCGTTGACCACTACTCGAGATTCCTGGTAGTCGTGCCTGTCAAGGATCAAACAGCCAGAACAGCAGCCAGAGCATTCCAACAGCACTTTTGTCGACCACACTGATATCCCGAGGGAGTGCTTACAGATCAAGGTCCAGCCTTTGAGGCAGAAGTGTTCCAGAAATTCTGTAATTTGTACGGTTGCAAGAAGATCAGGACAACACTGTACCATACACAGACCAATGGCATGTGTGAAAAGATGAATCAGGTGGTGATCGATCTACTGAAGACCTTGCCTTTGGAGGAGAGGAATCTGTGGCCAGAGAAGTTGCCAGATCTGGTCGACCTCTACAATCACATTTCTGTGAATTCCACCAACTGCACTCCAGCCTACCTAATGAGAGCGAGGCCTGGCAAGCTGCCTATTGATTTGGATATGGGAGTCCTGATACCTGAGGTAACATCACCAGATGCTGACTGGGATACGGAGCGGCAGAACAGTACCGTAGAGTACAAGAGTGTGTAGAAAAGAGTAGCTCAGGCGAGACAAAAACAGAAAAGAACTACAATCAACATGCACCTGCAGTTCCCTTGTCACCAGGAGAACAAGTCTTAAAGAGGGAAAGAAGGATGCATAAATTGGATGACCAATGGGAAGCTGAACCCTACACCGTCTTACCATCAAACTTCGACAACACTAAAGTGTGCCTTATCAGTAAGGATGGAGGAGAAACCTCATCAGCAGTATCGAGGGATCATCTGAAACTGTGCCCTGACCAACTAAAGGACAGAATGGAAGAACAAAACAACCTTCAGCCCATAGAGGAAGAAAAAAAGGTCAGCACTGTACTTGGAGAATTCCCTGCAAATTGGACTAGAGCAAATAATGCCATACTGGTGCCAGTTTTGACCTTTCCCCAACTGGTAGTGCAAGAAGTTACTCATGACCACCCTGAAAACCAGCATGTACAAGCAGCGGATGCTACACCAGCAGTGGAACAAGAGAATTCTCACCCTGCCAGTGGTGAATTTGTCATGCCCACAGTGTGTAGAAGTGGTCCTAGGAAATCTAGTATTCCTGTGCTACGCAGAAGCACCAGTATTGTAGCCAGTACAGCACACACTACACCAGTAGTTAACACAAGGCATCCAGTAAGTTCCCCAACAACACCAGTGCTATGTAGGTCTGTCCATAGTACCCAAGGTATTCCACCCTTAAGGTTCCGCAAATAGATAAGTTTTGTAATTGTTAAAATGTAAATATGCAACTGTTGAAGTTTATGTGCCTACAGAGACTCTGCAAGAAACTTTTTGAAGATCTTATTTTGTTTTGATGGACGATTGGACCACAGGACTATGTGTGGTCAGAACTCTACTTGTAAATAGTTCACCATCTTGCTCAGGAATTGCACCATGGACATTGACGCATGGACTAATCATCATTAGGACTATTTTTCAGCTTTGGTTTTTGTAATTTTTCATTTTTTAAAAAATCTTGTTATATCTATAATTGTTTATATGTTTACATGTTTTCCCTTCAGTCCAGGAGTACTGAATTGCACTAGGGGGGAATGTGGCATCCCCAGGAGTATGGTCGCCACAGTGGCATTACCTTCCTCCTAGGGAGTGTGATGTCATGCTTGGAAGCAATAAAGGATCACTCTGACAGTTAATCACAACACACAACACAGTTCTCATTCCAGCCCAGCAGAGGGAGCTCTGAACCCAAAACTGGGGGAAGAGCTGCTCTCTGAGGTCCAGGAAGGGGAAATTAGCAGTTCATATGAGGAGGGCAATGTGTGTGGACATGAGGAGAAGAGCTGGGGGATTAAGCAGAGAGTTCAGGCTCATTCCCAGTTATAGCGCATTATATGGAGTCCGGTATCCAAGGCTGTATGGACACTGATGGTCCTGCAACAGAAACCGGAGGAATAGGAAGCTGTAAATGCTCTATTCCACATAAGACTCGGAGGCACAACAGTGACGTGTGAGGCAGAAGAGAAAGGCTACAGCTGTCTGTCATACGAGGGAGTTCTAAAGAGAATAAGCAAGTGGAACTTCAGTGTAACACAGTACTGCAAGTACCTAAAACTAAGCGCTAGGAAGGAGACTACACAACTAGAGTTGAGCGAAACGGGTCGAAAAATTTCAAAAGTCGCCGACTTTTGGCAAAGTCGGGTTTCATGAAACGAAACCCGACCCTAGGATGAGGTCGGCCACGAGGTCGGCGACTTACGCGCCAAAGTCGCATTTCAAAAGTTTGTTTTGCGCTCTTTTTCAGCCAATCAGGATGCACGGACACTGTGGGCAACGTGATGACATAGGCAGGGGTCACCACCATCTTTCAGAAGGGCATGCAAGTGATTGGCTTGCTTTGGTGGGCGTCACAGGGGATATAAAAGGGCGTGCACACCGACCGCCATCTTACTTCTGCCGATCTCAGTATAGGGAGAGGTTGCTGCTGATTCTGTAGGGAGACCGTTAGGCAGGGAAGAAGACAAAAAAACTGCTTCTGCTGCTAGCGATTTGGCCTGCACAACACACCAGTCACTGTGTGTGCAGTGCAAGGGGAGGCTATATAGTGGTGTATCAGTGGTGTTGGTTGTTGGGCTGCCTTCTAAGGCTTCCTGACATTCCTGCATTGCTGTTTACCCACTGCTCCGCAAACTGCTTTTTTAAAAGCAATCCCAATTTTTTTTTTTTGTCCTGCTGAGAAGAAAAAAAAACTGCTTCTGCTGCTAGCAATTTGGCCTGCACAACACACCAGTCACTGTGTGTGCAGTGCAAGGGGAGGCTATATTGTGGTGTATCAGTGGTGTTGGTTGTTGGGCTGCCTTTTAAGGCTTCCTGACAGGCTGGCATTGCTGTTTACCCACTGCTCTGCAAACTGCTTTTTTAAAAGCAATCCAATCTCCCTTATCCTCTAGTCACTTTTGTCACAGCTGTGCCATCGAGCCTGTGACATAGCGCTCAGATATTCATTGGGCCTCACACAATCCAAAAGTGTCCAGTGTCCAAAAGTGTGTGCAGAGATTCAAAATCTCCCTTATCCTCTAGTCACTTTGGTCACAGCTGTGCCATCGAGCCTGTCACATAGCGCTCAGATATTCATTGGGCCTCACACAATCCAAAAGTGTCCAGTGTCCAAAAGTGTGTGCAGAGATTCAAAATCTCCCTTATCCTCTAGTCACTTTGGTCACAGCTGTGCCATCGAGCCTGTCACATAGCGCTCAGATATTCATTGGGCCTCACACAATCCAAAAGTGTCCAGTGTCCAAAAGTGTGTGCAGAGATTCAAAATCTCCCTTATCCTCTAGTCACTTTGGTCACAGCTGTGCCATCGAGCCTGTCACATAGTGCTCAGATATTCATTGGGCCTCACACAATCCAAAAGTGTCCAGTGTCCAAAAGTGTGTGCAGAGATTCAAAATCTCCCTTATCCTCTAGTCACTTTGGTCACAGCTGTGCCATCGAGCCTGTCACATAGCGCTCAGATATTCATTGGGCCTCACACAATCCAAAAGTGTCCAGTGTCCAAAAGTGTGTGCAGAGATTCAAAATCTCCCTTATCCTCTAGTCACTTTGGTCACAGCTGTGCCATCGAGCCTGTCACATAGCGCTCAGATATTCATTGGGCCTCACACAATCCAAAAGTGTCCAGTGTCCAAAAGTGTGTGCAGAGATTCAAAATCTCCCTTATCCTCTAGTCACTTTGGTCACAGCTGTGCCATCGAGCCTGTCACATAGCGCTCAGATATTCATTGGGCCTCACACAATCCAAAAAGTGTCCAGTGTCCAAAAGTGTGTGCAGAGATTCAAAATCTCCCTTATCCTCTAGTCACTTTGGTCACAGCTGTACCATCGAGCCTGTCACATAGCGCTCAGATATTCATTGGGCCTCACACAATCCAAAAGTGTCCAGTGTCCAAAAGTGTGTGCAGAGATTCAAAATCTCCCTTATCCTCTAGTCACTTTGGTCACAGCTGTGCCATCGAGCCTGTCACATAGCGCTCAGATATTCATTGGGCCTCACACAATCCAAAAGTGTCCAGTGTCCACAAGTGTCTGCAGAAATTCAAAATCTCCCTTATCCTCTAGTCACTTTGGTCACAGCTGTGCCATCGAGCCTGTCACATAGCGCTCAGATATCAGTGGGCCTCACACAATCCAAAAGTGTCCAGAGTCCACAAGTGTCTGCAGAAATTCAAAATCTCCCCTGTCCTATAGACACCTTGTACCTTGTTTTACATTACTATATAGTTTGTTGGATTTTGTCTACATTTCTACCAAAAATGAGGAAGGCTGGTGGAAGAGGCCGTGGAATTGGGCGGGGGTTGGCAGCTGGTAATGATGGTGTTGGTGGTGGATCTGATGGTAGTGGCAAGAGCAAAATAGGACCGAATGCAGGAGGTGTTGAGCCTGCGTCATCGTCTGGCTACATAAGGCCTCAAACGCTTAGTTTTCTAGGAGTTGGCAAACCGCTTTTAAAGCCAGAGCATCAGGAAAAAGTTTTGTCTTACATTGCTGACTCAGCCTCCAGCTCTATCGCCTCCTCTTCTTCAGTTGTAAAAAGTAAAAGCACTGAGTCGTCATTGGAGGCTCATGTTCATGAACCACACCTTTCCTTGTGTCCTTCACCCCAACCAAGATTGAAGGATGACGCAGGCCATACTACTGATTACTCCATGGAGCTGTTTTCACATACCATGCCTGGATTATCAAGTGAAATGGTGAATTACCCAGGCCAAGATGAATCTGACATGGAGTGCACTGATGCACAGCCGCTGATGGATGATTCTGCTGGTACATTCACTCAGAGCACTACATTGTCCTCTCAGTGTACAGAGCCAGATTCTGACCCTGATGAGACTCAGGTGCCCCTTCCCGCACACTATACCACCATACACGGTGACACAGAGGAAGGTGCACATGACATAGAAGAGGAGGTGATGGATGACCCAGTTGTTGACCCAGATTGGCATCCATTGGGGGAAGAGGGTGCTGCTTCCAATAGCTCAGATGAGGAGCATCCACAGCAGACATCGACATCGCAACAGCTGTTATCTGGCAGGCCCGGAGCACTCCAAAGACAGGTTCCAAACATCAAAAGAGTTGCTGGACAGCTTGTCCAGAGGGTCAAAAGATCACAGAGTGCTAGGCCGCAAAATGTCTGCCAAAGTAGGAAGAGTGCAGTGTGGCACTTTTTTGAACAAAATCATCATGATCAGGCCAAGGTTATCTGTAAGAAGTGCGCAAAGACCTTTAGCCGAGGGAAAAATCTGAAAAATTTGAATACCAGTTGCATGCTTAGACATTTAACCAGCATGCACTTGCAAGCGTGGACACAACACCAAACCTCAAGTGCCACATGTGCAACTGATCACAACGAAGGTAGTCAGCAACGCTACATTGTTTCCCCCACTGTAAGCCCACCGGTTAGCACAGCAGCAAATGTTGAGGTGTCGTTGCAAGGCCACAGCAGTCAGGGAATCCCACTGTTATATCAACGAAAGACTAATTCTAGGCCATCAGAAAGAACACCAACTCCATCACCATCATCAACCCTCTCTCAGTACGCCCTGTCCACCGCTACTTCCACCATATGCAGCTCTCAAGTCCAGCTCACCCTCCCAGACACTATGAGTAGGTCAAGAAAGTACTCAGTCTCTCATCCGCGTACACTGGGTTTGAACGCCCACATTGCCAAACTAATCTCGTTTGAGATGATGCCCTTTCGGTTGGTGGAAAGCACAGCTTTCCGCGAACTCATGGCCTATGCAGTACCACGCTATGACCTACCCAGTCGCCACTTCTTCTCTCGCAAAGCCATCCCAGCCCTCCACCATCATGTGAAAGACCGCATTGTCCATGCACTCAAGCAGTCAGTGAGCGGAAAGGTGCACCTCACAACTGATGCATGGTCCAGTCGGCATGGCCAGGGCCGTTACGTGTCCATCACTGCGCACTGGGTTAATGTGGTGGATGCAGGGTCCACAGGGGACAGCGGTGGTGGGACAGTGCTGCCTAGCCCACGGTATAGGAAACAGTTGGCTGTAGGCGTTCGACCCTCCTCCTCCAGAAGCGAAAGCTCGTCCACAGAGCGCAGTCGTACGACCACTCCATCTGCAGCTGCCACTGTTGCACACGATGTGTCCCCCTATCGAGCAGCTAGTGGAAAGCGTCAGCAGGCTGTGTTGCAGATGATGTGTTTGGGCAACAGACACACCGCCGAGGTGCTGGCCGAGTACTTGAAGCGACAAACTGAGTCATGGCTGGGCAGTGTACATCTTGAGGCAGGCAAGGTAGTTAGTGATAACGGCCGTAATTTTGTGGCAGCCATAGCCCTTTCAAAACTCAGCCATATACCTTGCTTGGCTCACACCTTGAACCTGGTGGTGCAGTGCTTCCTCAAAAATTATCCGGAGTTAACAGCCCTGCTCCAGAAGGTGCGAAGACTGTGCGCGCACATCCGCCGGTCGCCTGTACACTCCGTTCGTATGCAGAAGCTGCAGCGATTGCTCCACCTTCCCAACCACCGCCTCATTATCGACATTGCAACAAGGTGGAACTCCACCCTGCACATGGTGGAGCGGCTGTGCGAGCAGAGGCAGGCCATAATGCATTTGTGGGAGGATACACGGCCAGGCACTTTGAGAGCAGACATGGAGTTGACAGGTGTGCAGTGGTCGAAGCTGAAAGACCTCTGTAAAGTCCTTCAGTGTTTTGAGGAATGCACACGGCTGGTAAGCGCAGACGACGCCATCCTAAGCATGAGCATCCCACTTATGCGTCTGCTCATGCAAACTTTGACGCACCTTAAGGAGCAGGCGTCTGCAGCCAATGTTGATGAGGAGGAAGAGGAGGAGGGAATCCTTGATGACATTCAGCCATTGTCTGCTCAGGGACCTCTCCTGGACGAGGTGGAGGAAGAAGAGGAGGAGGAGGAGGATGATGGGGATGATTACTTAGGGGAGGAGGATGCATCTCGTGGGGCAAGTGAAAATGTTGGCGTGGCAAGGTCTGGTACAGGGTTTGTGCGTGACTGGAGGGATGTGGATTTGCCAGAAAGTGCTCCTCCAACCAGCACTCGCAGTGCATCATTGACACCGGGAACATTGGCCCACATGTCAGATTATGCCTTGCAGATCCTAAAAAGGGACCCATGCATTGCCAAAATGATGAACGATGACGACTACTGGTTGGCCAGCATCCTGGATCCACGCTATAAAGGCAAATTACAAAACATCATGCCACAGGAGAACCTTGACGTAATATTGGCTAATAAACAAGCAACTCTGGTAAATCGGTTGCTTGAGGCATTCCCAGCACACAGCAGCGGTGATGGTTCTCACACGAGCCGTACGGGCCGGGGGCAGCTTGGCAGAGGTGTTCGTGGTGCACACAGCAGAAGTGGCGTTGGAGACAGGGGTTTCATGACAATGTTGTGGACTGATTTTTCAAGTACCGCTCACACAACTGGTAATACTGCATCGATGGAAAGTGACAGGAGACAGCAGTTGTCAACTATGGTTACTAACTACTTTTCCTCCCATATCGATGTTCTCCCACACAGGTCATTCCCCTTTGACTATTGGGCCGCTAAACTGGACACCTGGCCTGAATTGGCCCAATATGCCTTACAGGAGCTCGCTTGCCCAGCTGCAAGTGTGCTATCGGAAAGAGTCTTCAGTGCAGCTGGATCAATCCTGACAGAAAAAAGGACCCGTCTGTCAACCCAAAATGTGGATGATCTAACCTTCATTAAAATGAACCACGCATGGGTTTCCAAGGATTTTGTCCCACCTTCCTCTGATGACACATAGGGTGACAGAAAAATGGCTTGCTTTGGTCCACCTCTTCCTGGGACTTGACCTATTTCACCTTTTGCATCAGCTGAATGTCCAACATCAACATATGCCACTTTCTAAAACTCCCTAACTGTGCTGCCTCCCCCCCCATGGCCGGGGTCACCACCTAGCGCACGACACCGTGCGAGTGCCGTTGCCCTTGACAGGTGGGTAGGCTGACTCTTGGGCGCGGGCACTGGTACAGGGTCCTTCATAGTGCAATCAAGTGTCTCTAACGGTGGTGGTGCACACCCGCCGTCATACACACCGCCGTACTATGAGGGGCCCAGTGCCAGTACCGATGCCCACGAGTGGGCCCCCCTTGCTTGGGCAGGGCCCCAGCATTTGCAATCTTTACCTCTCCCTGCTCCTCCGCTGTGTAGTCTGGGCCGTCAAATCCATACTGTGCCTGACACCGTCTGAGCCTGCCTCCTGATGTATAGACATATATTTTGAATGTGTACGCTATCCATACATGTTATCCGGGGAAACGGTACCCTTTCTAACCTTTGTGCAATCACGTGCAATCCATACTGGGCCTAACACCGTCTGAGCCTGCCTCCTGAGACATATATTTTGAATGTGTACGCTATCCATACATGTTATCCGGGGAAACGGTACCCTTTCTAACCTTTGTGCAATCACGTGCAATCCATACTGGGCCTAACACCGTCTGAGCCTGCCTCCTGAGACATATATTTTGAATGTGTACGCTATCCATACATGTTATCCGGGGATACGGTACCCTTTCTAACCTTTGTGCAATCACGTGCAATCCATACTGGGACTAACACTGTCTGAGCCTGCCTCCTGAGACATATATTTTGAATGTGTACGCTATCCATACATGTTATCCGGGGATACGGTACCCTTTCTAACCTTTGTGCAATCACGTGCAATCCATACTGGGCCTAACACCGTCTGAGCCTGCCTCCTGAGGCATATATTTTGAATGTGTACGCTATCCATACATGTTATCCGGGGATACGGTACCCTTTCTAACCTTTGTGCAATCACGTGCAATCCATACTGGGCCTAACACCGTCTGAGCCTGCCTCCTGAGACATATATTTTGAATGTGTACGCTATCCATACATGTTATCCGGGGATACGGTACCCTTTCTAACCTTTGTGCAATCACATGCAATCCATACTGGGCCTAACACCGTCTGAGCCTGCCTCCTGAGACATATATTTTGAATGTGTACGCTATCCATACATGTTATCCGGGGACACGGTACCCTTTCTAACCTTTGTGCAATCACGTGCAATCCATACTGGGCCTAACACCGTCTGAGCCTGCCTCCTGAGACATATATTTTGAATGTGTACGCTATCCATACATGTTATCCGGGGATACGGTACCCTTTCTAACCTTTGTGCAATCACGTGCAATCCATACTGGGCCTAACACCGTCTGAGCCTGCCTCCTGAGACATATATTTTGAATGTGTATGCTATCCATACATGTTATCTGGGGATACGGTACCCTTTCTAACCTTTGTGCAATCACGTGCAATCCATACTGGGCCTAACACCGTCTGAGCCTGCCTCCTGAGACATATATTTTGAATGTGTACGCTATCCATACATGTTATCCGGGGATACGGTACCCTTTCTAACCTTTGTACAATCACTTGCAATCCATACTGGGCCTAACACCGTCTGAGCCTGCCTCCTGAGACATATATTTTGAATGTGTACGCTATCCATACATGTTATCCGGGGATACGGTACCCTTTCTAACCTTTGTGCAATCACGTGCAATCCATACTGGGCCTAACACCGTCTGAGCCTGCCTCCTGAGACATATATTTTGAATGTGTACGCTATCCATACATGTTATCCGGGGATACGGTACCCTTTCTAACCTTTGTGCAATCACGTGCAATCCATACTGGGCCTAACACAGTCTGAGCCTGCCTCCTGAGACATATATTTTGAATGTGTACGCTATCCATACATGTTATCTGGGGATACGGTACCCTTTCTCACCTTTGTGCAATCACGTGTAATCCATACTGGGCGTGAGAACGGCTGGCGAGCTGTTAAGCAAGCTACAGCACCTGTGGTTTGCACACGTAAGTTTTTCATTTTTTCAGGAATGACGGTTAGGCATAATTCCGGAACTGCGGTTAACCTACACTTACTGGGAAATCATTGTTCGCGGGTAATAATTGTAATCAGTGATCCCCATCACTATCGTTGTTCAGCGGGTTATCTGCACCTGTAAGCGACAAACGCTGGCCTTTTCAGTGTAGCGCACATGCAGCCACGGACATGTAAGGGCATGACACACCAGTTATTGGCCAATCTCATGTGCCAGAGCCTCACGTGTCCCTCTAGTAAGCCGGACTCGGACCGAGGGGCATGACGGAGTCTCGTTCGTTAACGGAATTAAGCTTGCAATGTGTGCATCTGTTCTGTAGCTGGCATGGTTGAGGTTTCCCAGGTGGAGTCGAATTTAACCGTAGGCTCCACTCCTGGTGGTGCCCTTCTGGACATTCCTTTAAGGTTCAGCTTTGCAACCATACTGCCCACGTAAAACAAACACTTTGCCTTCATGAACGCTGTTTGGAGGGTCATGACTCGTGGGAATAACGCCGCCCAATCAGTTAACCTGCTAGAGAGATCCTTCGTTGCTCCCAAGCATGACATCACACTCCCTAGGAAGAAGGTAATGCCACTGTGGCGACCGTACTCCTGGGGGCGACACAAGTGCACTGATGCCCAGCCACTGCTCGATGAATCTGCTGGTACATTGACCCAGACCACTACATTCCCCTCGCACGCTACACGACCTGAATCTGACCCTGATGAAACTCAGGTTACCCTTCCCATATACAGTTCCATCTTACACGGTGACAAAGAGGAAGCTGCAGATGAAAGTGCAGGTTCGGCCCACCCGCCATCAGACACACCACCGTACTATCAGGGGCCCTGTGCCAGTGCCGTCGACAACGAGTGGGCCCCCCCTGCTTGCCCAGGATCACAGCACTTGCAAAGTTGAAATACTGTGCTGTGAGATGGAAGATGGGGACGACGAGGAATCCAGACAAGTACAGGGATTCCCTAGCGAGGAGACTTATTTGATTGTTTTCAATGTTGGGACAGCAATTTTTGGGGAGCACTATACTCTGGAGAATGATAGATGGGGCCCACCATACACTGGAACATTCCAAAGGTGGACATCAGACACTGGAGCAGCATTTACAGGGCCCATTATACACTAGAGCATTAGAAATGGGGCCCATTATGTTTGGAGCATTATTTGGGCCCATAAGACAGTGGAGCTTCATCAATGGGGACCAACATATACTGTAGCATTATGTGGAGCTCATCATATACTGTTTCAAACATTATATGGGACCAATGATTCTGTATGGAGAAATAGATGGGCCTCGTCATGAGATGTAAAAAGTGAGGTATTTTTCATTGTACTATACCGCTATTTCTCTGCCGTATCGGAGCATGATGAGTTGTGGTATGTGTTAAAGGGGCGCTCTTTCGCCCAGGGCATATGAAAACCTGCAGCCAGCCCTCCCCCCCACAGTTTGTAGCCAAATAACCCCCATTTTTCAGTGCGTAACTTGTATTATGAAGTTAATTAAGGTTGACAAGCTTAAGTAAGAAGAATTGATGCTTTTGGCATTCAAATGGGCACTGTTGGTGTGTTTCCTGTCCTCCTCTCACTGCCGACTTTTATTCCCCATTGACTTACATTGGGTTTCGTGTTTCGGGACGACCCCGACTTTTCCCTATAATCGGACGACCTTGCTCGACCCGACTTTTGGAAAAGTCGGGTTTCACGAAACGAAACGCGACCCTAAAAAACCAAAAGTCGCTCAACTCTATACACAACCCATCTGCCTAGAGAGATTCCTAAGTTGCTTCCAGGCTAGCCAGCTCCTGTGCCATCTGTAATCTGGACCCTGGACAGCATTTGCCAAGCAAAGTAAAGGTAAAGAAACTGCACCCTGTTGTGTTCTTGCCTTCTTCCTGCAAACTCTCCAGCACTGCTACATCTCTGTGCCAAACACTACACCCTCTTCCTCAACACCTACCCTCTTCATCTGCTCTGGCATGGCACTACAGCCCTGCCTGTAGAGGGCCACCCCATCTTTGCTGCACCCCACCATCTGTCCCAAAGGATCTGTCTGCAGCGTCGGCTTAACACCTTCATTGCCGAACACCACAAGTGGCGTCACAAATCATTCACTCATAAACTTTATTCCATTACTTCATCCCTTTTACATGGGTGCCCAGGGCCACGAACCGGTTCACCGCTGCTGTGACATTCCCCTCTGAGAGACCAGCCCGGTACCGAGTACCCAACAGCCCTGGGAGGGTTACCCACATGGCTGTTCCGCCATGCGCTAGTATAGGCTATACTTGCTATGTGTGAATGGTGATGGATGTATGATTCTGGTGACTGACTCATTTGAAACTCCTTCCCTCTGATATTACGCATGGTGATATGGTATTAGTTTAGCAGTCAGCGCCAATCAGAGGCAAGCCTTAAGCCACTGTGCACACCGCACCGCTACGCTAGCGTCCGACATCGTGCTTGCTATCTGGCTTTGTCGTCGAGCAGCAGTGTCCTACGTCGCGCTGCAGTTGCAGCCCTTCTTCGCGTTCGCAGCAGCGACGCCACACACACGGTAGGTCTAGAGGGACGCAGCTTCTCTGTCTTGGGTCCTGCTCCTGTGACCAGATACTGAGTGTGCATTTACCTGAAGCCTGTGTCACTAACAGGTTCAGCATTTTGTATGCTATCTGAAGCCTGTGTCAATAACAGGTTCAGTGTTTTGTATGTTTTTGTTGCGGCACCTCTGTGTGTGAACAGAGCCCGCTCTGCGCACTTCGGGTGACGTTGAACCCATGTGCATCATACCGCCATATTGCTCCTCTGTCATCACTCAGGTTGTTACACCTACTGCGCGGTGGACCCTGAGCAGCGAACGCACTTTATTATTTATTTTTATTTAGTGTGTTCCACCGTTCCTAACATTATACTAGCGCCAGGGTCTGGCTAGTGATGGCAGAACAGCAGCAACTCTTACAGTGTATTCGGCAGCTTGAGGGCCGGCTGGCCACTCTTGAGAGGGCTCTCTCAGCTGCACAATCCACCGAAGCTGCTGTAAAGGCAAACACAGACGCAGTTTCCCGTATGTCCACGTCCTCCCCCGCGCTGACAGTTACCCGCCTCCCGTTGCCCGATAAATTTTATGGCGATGGCGCCTCCTGTAGGGGTTTCATCAGCCAGTGCTCCATTCAGCTGGAATTACTGGCTGCGCGATTCCCTACGCAACGGGCCAAGGTGGGGTTTATTGTTTCCCTGCTGTCGGGCAAAGCGTTGGAGTGGGCTACGCCACTATGGAAGCGTGGTGACCCAGAAGTCCGGACCGCTGCTCACTTTCTAACAGCTATTAAGCAGGTCTTCCTCGGTCCACAGGTCACGCACGATACCTCTCTTCAGCTTCTTGCTTTGACTCAGGGTGCTCTCTCGGTTAGTCAGTATGCCGTCCGTTTTCGGACACTTGCTTCCGAGTTGGAGTGGTCCGATAAAGCCCTCATCTCTGTGTTTTGGAGAGGTTTGGTGGAGCACATTAAAGATGCTCTTTCCACTAGAGACATTCCTGCCAGTTTGGAAGAACTGATTGCCATTTCCACCCGCATTGACCTCTGTTTTTCGGAGCGCGGTATGGAGCGTGCTCAATCCAAACGGAAGGTTACTCCAGGTCCCAATTTTTTTGAGCCTCTGGAACTACCCGAGCCAGAGGTTCCACCCCCAGAGCCCATGGAGGTGTCTCGCACCGTTCTCCAGGCGTGTCTGGCACAAGACTCCAGTCGTGGTCTTATTTGTCAACACGCGGTGTCTCAGAACAACAGTGCCCCGCAAAGGCCAAATTCTGTACCGCCGGGTAAGGCCCTTGTTCCTCCCCACCATCGGCCAAAGGTTCTTGCCTGGGCACACACATCCTGGAGAGGTGGTCACTGTGGCTATATGCAGACCACAAAACTCCTGGCAAGGTCTTACTGGTGGCCGCACAGGGCTCAGGATGTTAAAAAATATATTCGGGCCTGCGCCTTTTGTGCTCGGAATAGCTTCCTTAAGCGAAGATCGGAGACGCCTGCCGACACACGGTGGCGTTCCACTTTAACTTCCGCTCCCGCTGTCTCCCACGGGCCCCTTTTCAGACCTGGCGATCTTGCCACCCCTGAGGCCTTCCACATGTCCCGGGCCTCTCTGTCATCTACCGGGACATCAGACTTGCCTGCGGACGAGTCTGAGGCCTTATACCTCTTACGGGCACAAGTAGGTGGATCGTAAGACTCAGGGAGGGGGTGCCCTAGGAGGGGGGTAATGTTAGGAGTCGGATTTCTGCGTTTACTCAGCAGGGATACAGATCCTCACATTCTGCACTCTCCTCCTATTTTTCCACTGCAGAGGAGATTGCCTTGCAGCAAATCTCTCCTGAGGCTAAGTCCTTCTGTCCTCTTACTGGGCATGCTCATGGAACACATGGCTGTTCCGCCATGCGCTAGTATAGGCTATACTTGCTATGTGTGAATGGTGATGGATGTATGATTCTGGTGACTGACTCATTTGAAACCCCTTCCCTCTGATATTACGCATGGTGATAGGGTATTAGTTTAGCAGTCTGCGCCAGTCAGTGGCAAGCCTTAAGCTACTGTGCACACCGCACCGCTATGCTAGCTTCCGACATTGCGCTTGCTATCTGGCTTTGTCGTCGAGCGGCAGTGTCCTACGCTGTGCTGCAGTTGCAGCCCTTCTTGGCGTTCGCAGCAGCGACACCGCACACATGGTAGGTCTAGAGGGACGCAGCTTCTCTGTCTTGGGTCCTGCTTCTGTGACCAGATACCGTGTGTGCATTTTCCTGAAGCCTGTGTCACTAACAGGTTCAGCGTTTTGTATGCTATCTGAAGCCCGCTCTGCGCACTCCAGGTGAAGTTGAACCCGTGTGCATCATACCGCCATATTGCTCCTCTGTCATCACTCAGCAGCGGTTGTTACACCTACTGCACGGTGGACCCCGAGCGGCGAACACACTTTATTATTTATTTTTATTTAGTGCGCTCCGCCGTTCCTAACAGTGTCTGACCCGTGGTCCCAGAAAGACCTGCTTCAGAGAGGCTAGGAACTGCGAGGCTCCCCGAACCACGGGGTCAGCACGCTCCCACAGTCCGGTGGCCCACTCCAGAGCCCTGCCAGCCAGAAGGGACACGATGAATCCGACATTAGTCCGCTCAGAGGGAAATCACGCGGCCAGCATACTGGCTCACGAATCCCCTGCAGGAGGCACTATCGCCTGAGAACTTCTCGGGCAGCGGGAGGTGGGATAACATCGGTGCAGGGATGGATGTAGGAACATGGGAGACAGCCTCAGCGGCTGCCTGAACAGCAGCCGCAGTGACATTCGCAGGTGAGGTTGAACGCTCGAGAGCCGCCAACCTGCATACCCAATGTGCTGCAGGAGCTGCTGCTTATCCGCCATTACTAGCCAGACCCTGGCGCTAGTATAATGTTATTATAAAATAATAGTAGGCGCGTTCGCCGCCCGGGGTCCACTGTGCAGAGTTGGTATGCTGCTGCTAAGTAATGGCGGATGCTCAATATGGCAGTATAACACACGCGGGTTAAACATCACCCGGTGTGCGCTGGGCGAACTCAGTTACCTCACATAGCCGCACTAACGCTAATACACAAATGCCAAGCCTGTTCACACTCACAGCGTTCGGGGAGAAGACCGCTTGGTATATTGTTATGAATGAGTCACCGAAGGAGGAAAAAACAAAAATACAAGCTAAGTCCAGAAAACCGGAGAGGTTGGTAGCTATCGGATTGCAGACCCCTGATCCTATCCACAACAACTAACAGTAGCCATGGGGGGTTCCTACGATGCCCTAGACCCCTCGATCACAACCGGAGAACTAAATAGGCCTAAAGAAAGAAGGGAAATCTAAACTGCCCCAGAGCAGACCCCAAAGCAATAGGCAGCCCCCAACATATAATGACGGTGAAGCAAGATGAAAAGACTAACACAGATAGAAAGATAGGCTGAGCAAATGATGGGGCCCAAGCTAACTAAAAAGGACAGGATAGAAAAGCTGCTGTCTGCAATCCGCAAAGAACCCTACCAAAAAATGTCCCAACCGTCTGATAGGAAAAACAGGCCCTGAAGTCGCTAGGACTTCAAAAAGACTATATCAGCACTCAGGTAAATTCTGAAGACAGAGCAAAGAGACAAAGTGATCAGAGACAAAAATGGAACTCAGGACACCCTCGACCGGGGATGGCTGAACTCCAAAAAACAAGGTAAACAAAACAAAACTAATAAGTTCAATAGCAGAGCAAAAACTTATCTTTGGGAAGCAAGAATCAGACTGGTCTCCAAGAATCCAGCAGAGAAATCACCAGCGACTCAGAAGGGTGTCGGCTGCCATATATCTAGTCAGAATTTCCTGTTACCCAGTCATCATCTACCAGATCAGGTGTTTGGTAATCAGCCTCACTTCCTTCCTTCACCAGAAGAGGGAGTTCATCAGACATCGACGGTGAAGGGGAAAATGAACTCACAACAGTGTATGGTCACAGGATTCTGGCCCCAGGACATAGGACCAGCATCACTCTAGACCTACCGAGCATGTGGCGTTGCAGCTGTGAACGCCGCTAACAGAAACCGACTGCCGCGAAGCGACAATGCCTGCCGTGGTACGATGTGCCCTATGGCAGGCGACACCATCGGACGCTAGTGCTGGGAAGTGACGAGCACTTGTGTCCTATGGCTAGCCACTGGCTGACACTGACTCTGCAACTAATTCCCTAAGCACATAAGTAATATCAAAGGGAGGGGAATTTTAATGAGTCATTCACCAGGTGCATGCATCCGTCATCATCCACACATATAGCAACTAGAGTCTATACTAGCGCATGGCTGAGCGGCCATGTGGACCTTTTATAGCCGTTCGCTTCTGGGACCTTCCTGATGCTCAAGATGGACCAATCGGAACAGGAAAAGGACCTGAGCATGTGACTCCCGATCCCCAATGGGAGATCGTCTCATGAGCATGCTCAGTGGGCCGAAGGAGGAACTTAGCCTCTGGAGGCTTTTGGTGCTGGCCAGGCTGCATTGCCATAACAGAACCAGAGGTGGCAGTAGCAACTGAACCCACAATGTTGGTGTGGGCTGAACGCCGGGATTGTGAAGTCTGCTGAGCAGACTCCACTGCGGCCGGAGAGGAATAGGAGACCGAAGGTGGCAAGGCTTGGGATTCCTGCTGTGCAGTGTTCGGAACCCGACGCCTAACAGTCAGTGACACCACAGCATTGTTTAGATCTAGTTTTGCGTGTTGTAGATTTTCACTAGTAGCATCTGTTCTTTGCAGGATATCATTCCAGAAGGTGGTGTTAATACCAATTTCAAGCTGATGCATTTGTCTTAACAGTCCTTCTGCTTAACACCGTACACAGCTTTTTCTTCAAAGTCATCAGCAATCTGTTTAAGTACATCTTTAATCTGCTGATAGTCATGCTTAAGGGCCTTAAGGCCCCGTCACACACAGCGATCTCGCCAGCGACGCCACAGCTATCTTGCCAGCGAGATTGCGTGTACACCAGTTTCCAATGTAAACAGCGGGTATCCAGGAGCCACGGGATTAGAAACCAGCATCCAGCATCGCTGGTCCTGGTCGCTGGAGGGCCTGTCTTGTGACAGCTCACCAGCGATCAGCCTAACGATGTCCCAGCGATCCCATCATGTCGGATCGGATCATTGGTGGGATCGCTGGGACATTGTTATGTGTAACGGGGCCATTAGTAGTGTCAGCTCTGCAGGAACAACGCTTTGTTGTGACACGTTTGAGAGTCAATGGTGTCGCTGAGTCAATATTTTTCAAAGCCTTAGTCAGGAGCTGATGCCGATGCGTTGAAACTATGAAGAAGAGGAACAGCTTTTCAAGGAAGTAAAAATAATGTACAGTACTTGAGCAGCTTTCTACAGCATTTTTAACAACAAGATTTAAAGAGTGTGCCATACAAGGATGCAAGATTGTTCTTCTCTCTTACTTTGGCTTGCAGGCCGTTGTATTTGCCACTCATTGCAGATGCATTGTCATAACTTTGACTGTGGCAATTTCCCATTTGACATTTGAACATGTCTTGAGCACCATAGCCTTTGTTTGCCATGAATGTTACAAAGCATTCCACAGGGCCATCTTTCTCCATATACCTCAATACAAGGGTTAGTTAGTCAACATGAGGTGCATCGGGTGTGGAATCCAAAGAAATGGAGTAGTATTTTGATTGGTTAACTCGAGAAATAATTTCTCTAAGGACTTGTTCACCCATTACATTGATAATTTCTTCCATAATTGTAGATGACAGGTAGTTTGTATGACCCTTGCCGCGATTGGCTTGAGTTTTGATATGCTGTGGAAGAAAGTCATCGTACTGGGCGATGAGCTCAAGAATGCCCAGAAAATTTCCATTTCTAGGTGATCCCACCTAAACTGATAAACTGAATAACATTTACTACTCGTTTCAACACTGACCTCCAATAATGCTCCCAAGCCTCGACCTGTTGTGTTAGCTCCGTATCAATTCGCCCAATCGCTTTTAACCTCATATTGAAAGCAATTGTAGAGTTCAGATGTTCCGCTGACTGCTCATGACTTTTTATACGTTCTTGGGAATGTTTCCACATTAGACGAAAGCTGAGAAGACTCAGATGCTGTAATAAAGCACATCATCAATCTGCATGTGAAGCAATAAATGCGTTCTTTAGAGGGGGAGAAGCATAACCAATTCCTCATTATGACTTCTCCGTTATGATTTTGACAACGGAAAAGCCCAAGTGTGCACATTCTTGAAATATTGAGGTCCTTTCTAGGTTGCTGAACCGAGTGTGCAATGAACAAACTTTCATCACAGTGCTGGATTGTTGATACACCCCTTTTCAGCCAGTAATCTCCCATCTGTTCCGAAATAATGGATGGTCAAAGTCTAATGTCATCGCCCCCTGGTGGTCCCTCAACTTCACCTTCTTCATAAGATGTGCCACTATCAATCTCCTTTTCTTTGTGTTCTTCAGTTGTACACGTTACTACTTCAGCCTTTTCTTTGCCAGGGTCAACAGCCATTTCCACTGATGCATTGTCAGGTTGATCAGATTCTACTAAGTCATTACTCCTTTCCGACACTTGCCTTGAACAGTGAAGAACTTGTACAATTTTCTTGTCTTCGCTATCTCTTCTGTTGATTTCCTTGTTGCTTCTTTTGCCTTACGTCTTTTAGAAGCCCCAGACTCTCAAATTCTTGTGTGATGTCTGTGCCTATCTCCTTCACGATTGTCCATCATGATAATCCAAAAGTAACAAAATGACCTTGTCAACCCTTGAAGTCCTGAAAGGGAATTAAAGATGAAAATATGCACATATGTATGTATGCATATTGTAGTCTAACGGGTAAGGTTCCTCCTTGTGGAGAGTGACATAAAGAAGCAATTTGTGTGATGTACAATGCCCGAAGATATGTTTTCTGTTGCAATGTGCTAACAAATCCTCCATCCTAGGACATTGTAAACTGTCAGTAGTAGGAATTCTTTCCCCCCAGGTTTTATCAACCCTGCCACTTCCTCTGGAAGAGCAGGAATGTTAATTAGCTAGACCATCTTCCTCACACCATTTGGCTTCTCTCAGCTGAAAAAGAAAAAAAGTGCGGGAACTAAACTCTTTGTTTGAAACCAGGAGTTTGAATAAAACAATAAGGGATTGTCCCGCGAAAACCATACCCAGCAGAAATATAAAAATCATATTTCTGCGATCCGAGCAGACCCAGCTTCGCTGTGGTGCCTGTTGCAAAACTCTCGGATGTCCAGAACCTGAGATATGATTTGCGCCCAAATGGACGGTCATATCGCATAGATGTTTGATGTTTTCTTGATGGGCTCATTACGCTGGGAAACATGATACCACTGATGAGTCCATACCAGCTTCTCCCATAAAGTTATAGCTAATCTAAGTTTTGTAGCCAAAACATAACTTGGATAAGAGAGGTGGGATCAACCCAGAATGCACCTCTCTGTGATGTCACATAGGAAAGTCTATAAGGCATTCCCTGGCAGAACCAGCTCAGAACAGCTCAAGTCGTCGTGCTAGAAGGACCCCAATGAGCGGAGAAGTGCAGCTCCGCCTCCACCCACCTTAGCCGCATGGTCTGCCTAAGGAACAATATGGAACTGTGAGTGTAATCTCTTTGTTTTCTCCACTTTTATTTTATACCTGTACTGTACATATTTTATGTCTCAATTTTATAGCAACTTTTATCTGTAATCACTGTCCTCTTTCGGAAAATAAATGAAATAATTATTTAGATCTGTCTCCATGCTCTAAGACTCGAACTATACGCCTTTGATAGATAATCGCTACTAATTCAAAGGGTTTGCCACGGACCCTCTTAATTTAACACTGTGAATTAAGTAACCGTGACTGGTGGCAGCGCGTTGTGCACGGCTATTACGGCTTGCTGGCAGTACAGAAGGGTCTTATATTGCTGAATAAGGGTCTGCAGCCACAGCATTGATAATTCCCTTACTGCAGAAGCCTAATTGCCGGTTCACAACAGGCAGCCCGTCCGGCGACCAATTATCCTAGGTGCAGTTCCCTGACTGACCTGAGGGTAAGGGGGGCGCCGGAGAGCTGTGAGTTCCAAAGTGGAACTGAGAAAGTGGGATATACATAAATCCCCGCAGTACTTGGAAGATTGATAGCAGGGGTGGGGCATCCAAATTAAACTCCCCCTGCGGCAAATTGTAGAGCGAGATTAGCTTGCTGGATATTTTTGGTCACATGGTGCCAGTGTTGGGATAACTAAGATAAGCCCCACTGCGCCTGTGATAGCCGTGTGCCGGCATTGTGTCACGCCCCTCCGTCCGCTGATACACCCGTGTCAGTGGTGGGACTGTGACATAGTGGTGACACAGGGTCCGCTGTCCGTCGCGTTTTGGTGGCAGCGGGACTCCCGTTAGTGTCGCCCGTAAGTGGACGAACGGCGGTGGGCTGTTCGTCACATATTGGTGGCAGCGCGGTGGGATAATCCTAGAGCATTAGTGATTTGGTTTGAGCAATCATTCCTCTCACTAAAAACCTGCACGGTTCCTGCGGGAATCCTGCATCATAGGTTTTGGAGAACAGACTCAGTGGTTACTAGTCCTGAGACATTAGTGTGTACTTGCAAGTATCCCCCTCCCGTTTCTTCGTTTTTCTTTTTCTATCTTTTATTTGGCAACCATGGCGGCAAAAGGAGAACCTTGGTACACCCGGCAGACAAAGGAAGTTCTTGCTGCGTTATGCACGTACCAAGGCCTTGACGCCACGAACAAAAACAGAGCTCAAATGATCGCGGCTCTAGTGCAGCTGGACAACGACCAGAATCCAGCGAGCGCAGAAGTTGGCCCAAGTTGCAATGGGGCTGCAGCAGAGGCTCCACTCCTGAGCGCTGGCCCCACATTCAACCAGAACGGGGTGGACCCCTATCTGCAAATGGCCTTGGACGAACTCCCCGCCGAAGACAGTGATGGGCGGGTGAGGCTGATCCAGCAAGCTCGAGAGAGAGCAGAGCAGCGAGCCGAGCGCCAGGCGGAGAGAGCTGAGCGCCAAGCTGAGGCTGAGAGAGCCGAGCGCCAGGCGCAGAGGGCCCATGAACTGGAGGTACTCCAGCGGGGTGGGAATGCCCTCACAGCCCGAAGCCGTGAGCCCAGCAGCGTCCAGACTCCTAAACCCCGGCCAGAGCATTTTCCCGTGATGGAAAAGGACGGGGACTTGGACACATTTCTGCGAGCCTTTGAGAAAGCCTGCAGACAGTACCAGCTGCCTAGAGACCAATGGGCAAGGTACTTGACCCCAGGGCTAAAAGGCAAAGCCCTGGAGGCATTTGCTTCTCTTCCGCCAGAAGCCGATGATGACTATGACGCCATAAAGCAGGCGCTGATCGCCAAATACCGGCTGACACCTGAGGTATACCGAAAGAAGTTCCGACACCTCCAACGTGGCCCACACGATAGCTACAGTGATGTGGTGCAAGGACTCAGGACCCACTTTGACCAGTGGATCCATGGACTGTCCGTTGAAACCTTTGAGCAGCTACGGGACCTGATGATCAAAGACCAGTTCCTGCATCTCTGCCCAGCTGAGGTCCGACAGTTCATCCTGGACCGCGAACCAACGAACGCGGACAAAGCGGCGCAGATCGCCGACAACCACGAGGCCAACCGGAAGCCCGAGACGCGGAGGCCAGTCGCCACCAGCTGGAAAGGGGGTAAGCCAGCAACCAACCCCAATGCCCCAGCTAGCCGTCCCTCCGGAGGCCCTGTCCCTGTTGCCAACAACAGGCCGGCTACTGACAGTCGCCTGTGTCACCACTGCCAGCGGCCTGGTCACTTCTTTTACACCTGTCCGAACAGGCCGAAGAACCCCCCAGCCAAGGCCCCCGGGCCCAATGCCTCTGTTCTTTTGGTGGGAGGTGTGGTTGGGAGGGCTGACGACAACGTTCAACCTGTTCAGGTGGGGGCCCGTCTTGCTACAGGCCTCAAGGACACCGGGGCTGAACGAACCCTCATCCGTCCTGGACTGGCGGCCCCTGAAGAGTTTGTTGAGGGGAAAACCCTGACTGTCACCGGGATTGGAGGCACCCGTTGTCCCTTGCCAGTGGCACGAGTTTTTCTTGACTGGGGTGCCGGGAGCGGGTTGAGGGAGGTGGGAGTGTCTGAAAATTTGCCCACTGATGTTTTATTGGGGACTGACTTGGGGAGGATGGTTGCATACTATGTCCCTGACACCCTTCCCCAAACTGATAATAAGGGTAACGTTAACCCTGATGATGTTGATGATGGGAAACTGAATGTGTTACCTGCTAATGCCTTGATGAGTAATGATGCAACTAACAACCATTCTTTCCCCAGGTACGATGCTGATGCTGATGTGAATGTACCAAAGCAAACTGATAACCATTCTTCTCCTAGGAAGGATGATGATGATGTTGATGTATCTGTGCCGACTGAACCCGTTAACCCTTTCTTTGAAGCGGTAGATGTGTCCACAGGTACCGAAGTGCTCAGCCCCGTCACTCTGCGGAGTGAGACGGCTGAGGAACCCCTGGCAGGAGTAAGCAACGGTGCTCAAGGAAATGGGGAGGTGCATGGGGACCATGAGGAAGGTAATGCCATGCAGCTGACCAGTGCCACCGAGGAAGGTAACTGGCCCATAAGTAGCACTGCTCCTGAAGTGTTGGGGGTGGATGGGGAGGTAGAGCCCAGGGCAGCACCAGCTGGTGGGTCTGCAGAAATCCCCAGGGAGACAGCATACATAGCAGCTGTCACACGCAGTCAGAGTGCCCAGATCGCAGGTAACGCACTGTCTTCTGGACCCTCTGCTGTTACAGGAGAGACTGAACCAGAGGTGAACCCAGAGCCGGTTCCAGAGGGTCCCAGTAAAGAGGGGACCCTGACGTCACTTCTGGCAGCCTCCAGCATGGAGTTCCAGGCTGCTCTGCACTCAGATGCCAGCCTGGAGAAATTGAGAGGTCTCGCCGAGACGCCCACCTCCAAGTCTGATAAGGAGAGGGTGTTCTGGGAACGAGGAAGGTTGTACCGGGAGACAGTACCCGGAGATCCTAAAAAGGAGTGGTTGAGGGAAAGACAGCTGGTCGTCCCCTATCAGTTCAGAACTGAGTTGTTGCGGATTGCCCATGAGATTCCACTCGCTGGACACTTGGGGATCAGCAAAACAAAGGCACGGCTGTCTCAACACTTCTATTGGCCCAAGATGGGGACAGATGTAACACACTACTGCCGCTCCTGTGCCACCTGTCAAAAAGTGGGTAAGGCGGGGCCTGCTCTTAAGGCTCCCCTTATTCCTTTGCCGGTGATAGAGGAGCCTTTCCAGAGAATCGCGGTGGACATTGTAGGACCGTTGTCCGTCCCCAGCAGCTCCGGAAAGCGATACATTCTCACCGTGGTAGACTACGCTACCCGGTACCCAGAGGCAGTAGCTCTGTCTTCAACCAGGGCAGATAAGGTGGCTGACGCACTGGTGACCATCTTTTCAAGAGTAGGATTTCCCAGGGAGATGCTTACCGATCAAGGGCCCCAATTCATGTCTCGCCTAATGGAGGCTCTCTGTGAGAAAATGCAGGTGACGCAGCTGGTATCGAGTCCGTATCACCCACAGACTAATGGTTTGTGTGAACGTTTCAACGGTACCCTCAAACAGATGCTCCGCATACTGGTTGAGACCCAAGGGCGCGACTGGGAGCGGTACCTCCCACACCTGCTGTTCGCTTACAGAGAAGTTCCGCAGGCCTCGACCGGGTTCTCCCCCTTCGAGCTCCTGTATGGCAGGCGAGTCCGGGGACCCCTTGGGTTGATAAGAGAATCCTGGGAAGATGAGCCAAACCCCACAGAAGTGTCCATCGTGGATTATGTCATGCGCTTCCGTGACAAGATGCAGACCTTGACGCAGTTGGTGCATGACAACATGACGCAGGCTCAGGCTGACCAGAAGCACTGGTACGACCAGAACGCCCGGGAGCGGACCTACCAGGTGGGTCAAAAGGTGTGGGCGCTGGTCCCTGTACCAACGGATAAGCTTCAGGCAGCCTGGGAAGGCCCGTACGTCGTCCACCAACAGCTCAACCCGGTCACCTATGTGGTCACGCTTGACCATGCTCGGGGTAGGCGCAAGGCCTTTCACGTCAACATGCTGAAGGCGCACTACGAACGTGAAGCTTGCATCCTACCGGTCTGCAATCTGCCAGAGGATGGGGAGGAAGATTCCCTCCTGGACATGCTGGCCCAGGCCAAGGCCAATGGGTCCATTGAGGACATGGAGATAAGTGGTTCGCTCACCGTGTCCCAGCGGTTGCAGTTGATGGCCACCCTGGAACTCTTCCGGCCCGTGTTCACCAACCGTCCTGGGAGGACGGAGTTAGCGGTTCATGAGGTGGACACCGGGAATCATGCCCCATTACGGCGAACACCTTATCGGATCTCTGAAACGGTGCAACAAGTCATGCGCCAAGAGGTCGATGAGATGTTAAGGCTGGGAGTGATTCGACGGTCAAAAGGTGCGTGGGCTTCACCTGTAGTCCTCGTGCCTAAAAAGGATCGAACCACCCGGTTCTGCGTGGACTACAGGGGGCTCAACGCCATCACAACCTCTGATGCCCACCCGATGCCGCGCATCGAGGATCTGCTCGAGCGGTTGACAAACGCCAACTACATATCCATCATGGATTTGAGTCGGGGATACTGGCAGATTCCCCTGAGCCCTGAGGCGCAGGAGAAATCCGCCTTTATCACCCCCTTTGGACTGTACGAGTCCACGGTCATGCCCTTCGGCATGAAGAATGCCCCTGCCACTTTCCAGCGGATGGTCAACCACCTGCTTCGGGGACTGGAGGAGTACGCAGTGGCGTACTTAGACGATATTGCCGTCTTCAGTTCCACCTGGGAGGAACACCTTCAGCACCTCCAGGAGGTGCTCAAGCGTCTTCACCAGGCAGGCCTGACCATCAAGCCGGGGAAGTGCCAGATAGGCATGCGCGAGGTCCACTACCTGGGGCACCGGGTAGGCGGGGGTTCCATGAGTCCGGAGCCAGGAAAAGTGGACGCAATCGTGTCCTGGCCCACCCCCAGGACCAAGAAACAGGTGAAGTCCTTCTTGGGCACTGCAGGGTACTATAGGCGGTTCGTACAGGACTATAGCGCCCTTGCCAAACCCTTGACTGACCTCACCAAGCAGAGGCTACCCCAAACAGTCAACTGGACAGATGACTGTGAGGCGGCTTTCCAAGCTTTGAAAGCAGCCCTGTGCAACTCTCCAGTGTTGAGAGCAGTCGACAGCAGTCGCCCGTTTCTGGTACAGACCGACGCCAGCGAGTTTGGCCTCGGTGCTGTGCTTAGCCAGGTCGACTCGGGGAACCAAGAGCACCCCGTGTTGTACCTGAGCCGGAAACTTCTGCCGAGGGAAGTGGCATACTCGACCATCGAGAAGGAGTGTCTGGCCATGGTGTGGGCACTGCAACGTTTGCAGCCCTACCTGTACGGGCGCGCCTTCACGGTGGTAACCGACCACAACCCTCTGAGCTGGTTGCACACAGTGTCCGGAACCAATGGAAGATTGCTCCGCTGGAGCCTTGCCCTTCAACAGTACGATTTTACTGTAAAACACAGGAAGGGCAGTGAAAACGGCAATGCCGATGGGTTGTCCCGCCGGGGCGAACCCGCTGAGGTGCGCATGGCAGATTACCGAGAGGTAATGCCTCCTTAGCGCCCTCTTAAGGGGGGAGGTGTGATGTACAATGCCCGAAGATATGTTTTCTGTTGCAATGTGCTAACAAATCCTCCATCCTAGGACATTGTAAACTGTCAGTAGTAGGAATTCTTTCCCCCCAGGTTTTATCAACCCTGCCACTTCCTCTGGAAGAGCAGGAATGTTAATTAGCTAGACCATCTTCCTCACACCATTTGGCTTCTCTCAGCTGAAAAAGAAAAAAAGTGCGGGAACTAAACTCTTTGTTTGAAACCAGGAGTTTGAATAAAACAATAAGGGATTGTCCCGCGAAAACCATACCCAGCAGAAATATAAAAATCATATTTCTGCGATCCGAGCAGACCCAGCTTCGCTGTGGTGCCTGTTGCAAAACTCTCGGATGTCCAGAACCTGAGATATGATTTGCGCCCAAATGGACGGTCATATCGCATAGATGTTTGATGTTTTCTTGATGGGCTCATTACGCTGGGAAACATGATACCACTGATGAGTCCATACCAGCTTCTCCCATAAAGTTATAGCTAATCTAAGTTTTGTAGCCAAAACATAACTTGGATAAGAGAGGTGGGATCAACCCAGAATGCACCTCTCTGTGATGTCACATAGGAAAGTCTATAAGGCATTCCCTGGCAGAACCAGCTCAGAACAGCTCAAGTCGTCGTGCTAGAAGGACCCCAATGAGCGGAGAAGTGCAGCTCCGCCTCCACCCACCTTAGCCGCATGGTCTGCCTAAGGAACAATATGGAACTGTGAGTGTAATCTCTTTGTTTTCTCCACTTTTATTTTATACCTGTACTGTACATATTTTATGTCTCAATTTTATAGCAACTTTTATCTGTAATCACTGTCCTCTTTCGGAAAATAAATGAAATAATTATTTAGATCTGTCTCCATGCTCTAAGACTCGAACTATACGCCTTTGATAGATAATCGCTACTAATTCAAAGGGTTTGCCACGGACCCTCTTAATTTAACACTGTGAATTAAGTAACCGTGACTGGTGGCAGCGCGTTGTGCACGGCTATTACGGCTTGCTGGCAGTACAGAAGGGTCTTATATTGCTGAATAAGGGTCTGCAGCCACAGCATTGATAATTCCCTTACTGCAGAAGCCTAATTGCCGGTTCACAACAGGCAGCCCGTCCGGCGACCAATTATCCTAGGTGCAGTTCCCTGACTGACCTGAGGGTAAGGGGGGCGCCGGAGAGCTGTGAGTTCCAAAGTGGAACTGAGAAAGTGGGATATACATAAATCCCCGCAGTACTTGGAAGATTGATAGCAGGGGTGGGGCATCCAAATTAAACTCCCCCTGCGGCAAATTGTAGAGCGAGATTAGCTTGCTGGATATTTTTGGTCACATGGTGCCAGTGTTGGGATAACTAAGATAAGCCCCACTGCGCCTGTGATAGCCGTGTGCCGGCATTGTGTCACGCCCCTCCGTCCGCTGATACACCCGTGTCAGTGGTGGGACTGTGACATAGTGGTGACACAGGGTCCGCTGTCCGTCGCGTTTTGGTGGCAGCGGGACTCCCGTTAGTGTCGCCCGTAAGTGGACGAACGGCGGTGGGCTGTTCGTCACAATTTGCATATGTATATTGTAGAAATTTGGGCTGTCTATATCAAACACTGCTGCTGGGCTCTATATGTCAGAGGCTGCTGCTGGGCTGTATATGTATGAAAGGCTTCTGGACCTGTATATACAGTATGGTACTGTGTAGGACAGGAGCTGCAAGAAAGATACACAGACAGACACACAGACAGACAGACACACACACACAGACATACAGAAATCATACTCATCCACTGCGACACTGTGAAGACTGAACCACTTCACCTCTGGATCTTCAGTGACTGAAGTTCCATTCCAGAGTGAAGTCCTGCCGCACTCCGCGGTGGAGAATCCTCTTCTCGTGCCGACATTGTGGCTCCGCCTCCTTCCTCGAAGGTAGCTGAACAAACTCTCATCTGATCTAATCCAAGGGAGCGATCATATAGCTGAATAGGTAGCACCTAGAAGCTTCTGTTGGGATCGGAGAAGGCTGCGACATGCCATAAGCTAAGCACTAGGTACAGGGTACTAAGGAAGTCTGGTTAGCCAAGTCAGTGGATGCTGACGCAGGTCAGGTGCCATGATTCTGCCGCTCTGTGCCAGCCACTGAGATCTAGGCCCGTAGCCAGGTCCCTACACTTTCAATAGTTTCTCTTTTGTTAACTGTTCCTTATCATTAGAAACGGTTCACAGCAAAGAGACGTGTATTTTACATGTTTTGAGATATTTATCCCTATATTGGTGGGAGGCCTCCGCTTGGTGGGTGGCCCAGGGCCTGGGCCCATTGGGCCCCCCCAAAATCCGGGCCTGGGACAGGCACAACTTAGCGACATGATGGTGGAAACAATACCAGAATGTATGACCGGAAAGTATGACCAGAAAGTAGAAGGGGGGTATCTCCAGGAGAGGGGTCCAACACCTGTTTAAGTGGGGACTGCTGGTTCCAGGATGAAAGATTGAGTAGGGGTGACTCCCATTCAGACGGTGACGCAAGGGGAAAAAAGAGTGCAATAAAGTTGACCGGGTACAAATGGCAAGTCTTCCTCCTGTCGCCAGAGACGTAAAGGGCGCAAAGAGACTGAACAAGTTGCACACTTTGAGGATATAAATAAAGGAAAAGTAGGGACTTGTGCTTTTACTCAAGATGTGAGTACTCTTCCAGACACTGAAAAGGTTGGAAAGGAAGATGACGTCTCATTGCCAGTAGTAACCGCTAGGGCTGAGTATGATGTTGTGCTGTAAGAAGCACTGACACAGTGGAATGACAGTGCTCCACAAGGTGAAGTCAGGACGAAGGAGCCAGCCAAGAAGATAGTATGGCTGAACTCTTCGGTGTCGGGACAATCAGCTAATGGTCGGTCAGTTGGTGGCACTGAAGGAGAAGAGAACCTGGAGAGTGCTGGTTAAGCGAGAATCTACGAAGGTCACGGAGACCTGTAGTAGACCCACATCTGTGGTGACAAAGGGGTGAGATGGCTGAGTATGGTGAAGCCTCCAGAGAACCTGATGCTGAAGAGCTGGAGAGTGTGGAGTTCTCTTAAGTTCTAGAGAGTAGAAAGGTACCTAAGGGTGACCGGGCAGAGCTTCAAGAGAGGTTGAAGGTGTCGAGTATGAAAGCTGCCAACTCCACGCAGCTGGATCAGGTGCGTCACCTGGAGTCCGAGCTCTCGGTAGTCAAGGCTCAGCTCAGAGAGAAGGATGCGCAGGAGCAGAAGCTGCTCCATACCCTCCACTCCACCGAGGAGAAGCTGTGCTCTGCTTGGCAGGAGAATGCAGAAAACGTGTCTCAGCTGGAAATGACCTACTGGAGCAAAGTGCAGGAGTTCCAGGACCTCGCCAAAGAGTTGTCTCGGGAGTAGGAAAAAGTGACAGATTTACAAGCCGAAGTAAAGCATTTGAAGGAACAAAAATCTGACAAAAACTCAGCTTTGGAGTCTGGGAGCAAGAACAGTGATTCTTCAGAGAGCCCAGCAGAGACCCTAGAGGCAGTCGAAGGTAATGGATGGAAGACCCAAGAGAAAGCTAAACCTGGTGATGAAGGAACAGATAGAACTCTCAAGCAGCAGAGTTTGGGTGGGCAAGCTGGCCCATCTGAAAATATAATTAAAAAAGATATGGTGCGACACATGCTGGCCAAAAGAGAACAGGATCATGAAATAAAGATGCTTAAAGAGACGGTAAAAGAGCATGTCGAACGAGAAAGGGTCCTGGGCACAGAGTGGATGAGCTGGAGAAGGAAGTCTCTGAGCTCAGAGGTCACCTGTCAAAGTGTCAAACCGTGAACAAGGCCACATTGGAAGATATGGAGGTGCTCAGAGAAGCATTAGGAGGACTTCTACAAGAGAAGGAGTTGGTGGTCGCAGACTTACAGCGGCAGTGCCAGAGTGGTAATGAGGCAAAGCTGTAAAGGCCCATCTTGGCAAAGGGTCTTGAAGAGGGTAAAGCTCAGGGAGAGTTTGCGCTAAGAGCTGGACAAGACAATCAGCCAGTCATGGCAGATGTCTTGATGGAAATGTCCTAGGCAAAACAGGAGCCGTCCGTCCCTGAAGAGAATAGCACTTTGAAATTCAAGTGAGTTGTTGAGGTACCCGAGGACCTGAGAGAGGCATGTGCCAGGCAGTCTGTGCTTGAAGAATTCAAGAAGGCTGTGGGGGCGTGTAAGGTGTACTGGCCCCCAGAAGCTAAACAGTTAGTGGTACTGTCCACAAATGATGTCACAGCGAGGAGAGTAGCTATCCTGAGTGGAGATGTGTGCGTGCAACGTGGATATTTTGATTGAGGAATGAAGACGCTGCTAGGCAGCTGGAGCATATGAGGAAAGCTCAGAGTCTTCTGCCTATTCCTATGGTGGAAAAAGTAATTGGAAGAAATGGTCGAGCCATGCAAGAGATGGTGGATAAGTCTGGAGTGGTGAGATTAAGAATTCCAGGTGACCATGAAGACCAGAAACCCAGAGAAAAGGGTATGATTCGATTCTTCGTCTTGGGTACGATGGAGAGTCTCGGAGCTATACTCTGTTGGAGTATCGAATGGTGTATCTAAAGGAGATAGAGCAGTTAAGGCTCGAAAGATTGCTTCTTACAGGACAGCTTTGCCACATTGGTGGATGATGGCTGCCGCCTTCAACCCAAGGTAATGGGAACTGAAGGGGCCCTCCAAATAATGGAATTGCTGACAGCCAAAGACATCTAGAAAGAAGAAACCTTGGAAGTTCAGGAAGGAAAACAAGGATGCCAAGAATCTGAAAATGGCAGATCTACTCTCAGGGCAAAGCTGAAGGACCTGGACAATAGCCCCTGTAACATACTAGATGGGTCAGACTCAGACAGTAGGTTCGACTGTAAGTGAGTCTCGTGACTGCACCAACCGTTGGAAGCGGTCATGGAGAGAAAGGTCGGGTGAAGGTTATACTTGAGAAATGTGGTGACTAAAAAGGGTCTGGTGACACAGACAGACTGTGACTCAAGGGCTCAAGGGCTGAAGCTCAAAGCCTACATACGGACCTCTGGGGGCAGGGGAGGCCTAACAAATTGATGACTATGAAACGTAAGGTGACAAAGAATTTAGTGACTGATGGACTATGTTTTCGGGACTGAGAAGGCCCTCTCGACAGGTAGGGCATGGTGACATGCGTGACATGTCTCGAGGCCCCTGGTTTATGTCAAGTGTTCAACCCCACAAGTTTGAACAGAGGGGGGTATGTGAGACAGTGACTGGTGTTGTGGTGAATGGACGGTATGTGTTGCAGTGGAGAAGGTCCTCTGGGCTCTTAGCCTGTTGCTCTGGGACCTGTACTTCCATGAGACTTATTTAGCTTATAAGGCGTTGTGCTTACAGGGTTAGCCAGAGAGCTGGGCGGATCTGGCTAGTCACAGACCTCCAATCAAGGGGTGGGTCTCATACGTTATAATGAGACTGTGGTTTAGTCACATGGTCTCTGTGTTGGAAGGTCCTGCAAGAGGACTGGATTCCTGAATAGCACATGGTGAGGCCATGTACCTGCAGTCTGTGATGGCTAACTGCATTGGGGAAGCTACCGACCTTCGCCCTTCTGAGGGTCTGGAATTGTCGGGTTTGACATGTTGAGCCAGTCATTGCCCGGGACAGGGATTCCAGTTAGGCAGCTTCCCTGGAAGCCAGGACTGACAAAAAGACAGCATGTGGAGCTGAGCTCCTGGAAGCTAACCTCAGACAAGGGGGTTGTAAAAATGGCAGGGAGGTATATCTGCTACATGAGAAGACTGGTGTCTTGTTATGTTCATGAATGTAACTAAACGGTCTGTAGTCTATCCGGTTTATGCCGTGTCTAAATAAACCGGATGGTCTGTTTAAGTGAGAAACCGTTCCTGTGTGCCTTAATCCTGTTGCCAAGTGAGTGACCCCAAACCATACAGTGAGCATTATCTTATGCCTCCACACAAAATACCCCCCCACACATAGTAACACTCACCCACACTAAATACTCCCCACTCACACTGTAATACCACCCCCCCACACACAGTAAATACCACACACACACAAACACAGTAATCTCACCTACTCCTCCAATTATTATTTATTTATATAGCACCATTGATTCCATGGTGCTGTTCATGAGAAGGAGTTACGTCAAAACACAAATATCACTTAGGCTGGGTTCACACGTAGCGGAACTCTCGCGGAAATTACCGTGAGAATTCCGGAATTCCATTCCGCGGGAAAATCGCATTTTAAATTCCCGCGATTTTCCCACAGAAAAACTAGCATTTTGCAAGCGTATTTAGCTTGCAGAATTGCTAGCGTTTTCCAAGCGATCTGTAGCATCGCTTGGAGAACTGATTGACAGGTTGGCCACACTCGTCAAACATAGTGTTTGACGAGTGTGACCAACTTTTTACTATTGAGGCTGCCTATGCGGCATCAATAGTAAAAGACAGAATGTAAAAAATAATAATAAAAAAAAAATATTGTTATTCTCACCTTCCGATGTCCCGCGCAGCCTTCCCGCCTCTCTCCACGCTCCTGGTCCCAGTAATCATTTGCGACAATTACCGCGATGACGTCCGTTCTCACGCGATCGTGACGTCTCGCGGTCATTCGCGATGACGTTGTGCGAATGACCGCGAGAACGGACGTCATCGCTCGCAAAGGCTTACTGGGACCGGGAGCGTGGAGAGAGGCGGGAAGGCTGCGCGGGATGTCGGAAGGTGAGAATAACAATATTTTTTATTTTAAATTCTATTTTTTACAGGGATATGGTACCCAAAGCCCGGAGGACAGTATCCTCTCCTCCGGACCGTGGGTGCCATCCGCAAATGTTCTGCTTACTTTTCGCATGGTGTGCACAGCCACATGCGGAAAGTAAGCAGAACAATGCATTCCTATGGGTGTGGGATCGCCGCGATTCCGCAAAATTAATGAGCATGCTGCGTTTTTTACCACGAAGCGATTCTGCAGCGGTAAAAACCGCAGCATTAGCACAGCATTGCGGAATCCCATGGGAATGCATGGGATCCTTATTTTTCACGTTTTCGCGGCAAAAACGCTCGGAAAATACCGCCGCGGAAACGCGAAAAAACGGTACGTGTGAACGAGGCCTCACAGAAGACAAAGAAACAGTGACAGACTAGTACAGAGGGAAGAGGTCCCTGCCTCTTGCCTGATTACATTCTACAGGATTATGGGGAAGGAGACTGAAGGTTGGGGGTTGCAGTAGCTCCGATGGTGTTGATGTGGCAGCGTGGTCATTACAGGTTGTACGCTTTCTTGAAGAGATGGGTTTTCAAGTTCCACTTGAATGATCCAATTGTGGTGGCTAATCAGATGTGTTGGGGCACACAGTTCCAGAAGATGGGGGATATTCAGGAGAAGTCTTGGAAGCGATTGGGTGAGGAGTGAGTAAGCATGAAGGAGAGAAGGAGGTCTTGGGAGGACCAGAGATTACGTGAGGGAAGATATTGGGAGATTAGTTCGGAACAATACAGAGGAGAAAGGTTATGGATGGCTTTGTAGGTCAGTGTTAGTAGTTTGAACAGGATGTGCTCGGAAATTGGGTGCCAGTGAAGGGATTTGCAAAGGGGGGAAGCAGGGAAGTAGAGAGGACAGAGATGAATTAGTCTGGCAGCACTTTTAAGGACAGAATGGAGAGGTGCAAGAGGGTTGGAATGTAGGCCACAGAGAAGAATGTTGCAGTAGTCAAGGTGGGAGATGATTAGGGCATGCACAAGCATTTTAGTAGATTGAGGGTTGAGGAAAGAATGGAGTCTGGAAATATTTTTTAGCTAGAGGTGACAGGAGGTGGCGAGAGCTTGGATGTGCAGTTTGAAGGACAGGGCGGAGTCAGGGGTTACTCCGAGGCAGCAGACTCCTGGTACAGGGGAAAGTGTGATGTCACTTATTGTGATAGATAGATCCAATCTTAGGTGTCTTCAGCTCCACTAGCATGAAGCACTTACCACCATTGTGCCTCAGGGAGTGACATCATCAGCGTGATCACATGACCTGATCACGCAGCTAGAGTCGCTCTGAAAGATGCGAGTGCAATTGAATACTGGGAGCCGGCAAGCTGCAGCCTCTCTGTGCCGTCTGTCAACTTGAGGTGCAGGGGCAGAGCTTCACGGAGGAAGCCAGCAGCCCTCCGCACTTCAGCCATACACTAGTGTGAAACTAGCCTTAAACAAATACTTTTTTATGTACCCTTTGAATTTATGACAGCATTAAGTGTTGTTGGGTAGGAGTATTTCAGCATGACAAACCTAGAATTTGCAATCTTTGTTCACTCTGCCTTGCATAGCGCTCCAAATTTGTCAGATTGCAAGGGAATCACTTGTGTACAGCTCTCTTTAGGTCAACCCACAAATTTTCAATTCTATACAGGTCTGGGCTCTAACTGGGCTATTTTCAAAACTTTGGTCTTCTTAAGATCGCTGTTGTGCTACAAAGTGAAATTCCTCTTCATTTTCAACTAACAGGTTTTGATGAAAAATTGACTGATATTTAGAGCTCTCCATAATTCTCTCCAACTCCAGCTGCAAGAAAATAGTCACAAATGCTGCCTCCACCATGCTTCAATGTTGCCTCCACCATGCTTCCCTGTGGGTATAGTGTTCTTTTGGTGATACACATTGTTAACGATATGGTTGGTGCAAAGTTACATCTTGATCTCATCACACAACACATTTTCCCTCATGATTTTGGCAGACTTGATGTAGGTTTTGGCAATAGATTGCCACGTTTGTGTTTTTTCTTTGTAGGAAAAGGCTTGCGACTTGCCAACCTACCCCACAGGCCATACTTATGAAGAATACATGAGATTGTTGTCACTTGCAGTACACAAGCAGTACTTGCCAGAAATTTTTGTAGCTCCTTAAATGCTGCAGTAGACCTCTGGTAGTATAGCTCAAAAAACAAAATGCGCATAATATGGCATTACCCAGGCAATTAACATTGTAGATTGTATAGTATTGCTCACCTGGCTACAGGATTACCTGTGGGCACATGGTACAAATTTGTATAGTCTGCTGTTATATCTATATGTTTTGTATTACATCATATATCCATGGTATATATGATTATCATTTTTTCGTTAGTCTGATGGATTTTAATTATTTCCTAATAAAGGTTTATTTTGAAAGGGTTACAGTTTCTTGTAAGCTGCTAGTCTCTTCTCTTGGATACTATTGTGAGCACTCAGCTCACATACAGTTGAAACCAGAAGTTTACATACAGTTGTGCTCAAAAGTTTTTATATCCTGGCAGAATTTTTACTTTCTTGGCTTTTTTTCAGAGAATATAAATGATAACACCAAAACTTTTTCTTCACTCATGGTTAATGGTTGTGTGAAGCCATTTATTGTCAAACCAATGTGTTTTCACGTTTTAAATCATAATGACAACCCAAAACATTCAAATGACCCTGATCAAAAGTTTACATACCCCATTTCTTAATACCGTATGATGAGGGAGCTATTGAGGGAGGGCTAAATTAACCCCTCACGGTTGACCAAGTGATTTCCAAATTAATCCACAGGGCGTTGCTAGCAACTGGGAATGACCAGACGGAGACGTATGCCTCTGTATGGGAGAATCAAGGCAGATCACTAACCCCGTTTATTATGTCACCTTTTTATAGTATTTTGCTTAAATATGCAAAGTACTCAGCTACCAATAGCATCGTCGTGACACATTTACTTTATAAGCCAATAGTATTGCAAGAAAATCGGAATATGTCCCTAGCTACGTGACGCAGAGAATAGAACAATAGCACATTCATCAGGGTCTCATATATCATATCTTGTTCAGACTGGGACAGTCTGGTTTCTTAACAACCGCAAACTTTCACCTAACTACAAAATTTAACTCGTAAGCAACAAAATGGCGTCGCAAGCACTAAAATGGAGGTCTGGAGAACAAGATGTCCCGTACAACTGAATACTGTACTTCACAATCCCCCTAGATAAATTTAGTTAACTAATATGCAGCATCAGAGGTGCTATCCAAAGCCATAAGCTCAAGGGGTACTGGTCTTCACATGGCTGATGCCATGTTATCAGTCATGGCTGTTGCAGCGCACCCATCTCCCCGTATGCTACAATTTACAAATAACAATTTTTGATGATGGTGGTGGAGATCTTTTGAAGGTAGCCATGCGCTTGGCTTCAACATCTTCATCAAGTAGCCTTTTGAGATCGGTATAGAGAAGAGCAGGGGCAACGATGACTTTGGTATCATCGCTAGCTATCCTAGTGCAGAATTTCCTAATACATACAGAAATACACCAAAGAACAAGTTTTAGTATCACATATACAACAAGGATACAGGCAGCAATATACATCAAGCTTTGTAAAATCCCAGTTATCCAGCCCCCAATTCCCTTAAATCAATTGGCTGAATTGAGAAAGGAGAAGGTGTCAGACCACCAACTGTCCTTATTATGATCATTGTCTTTATCATATTGATCTCTGAGCCTTTGAATATCTTCTAACTTTAACTTTAATTTCTACCAATAATAATACAGAAAATGTGGAAAACCAAAACATTTTGCCCCCTTTATTTGCTATTGGCTTGTTGGGTGATGAGGAGGACTTGATAGGGACCGTCATACAAGGGTTCTTGTCCATGCTTTCTGACATGCCTTTTCACAACTACCAAATCACCAGGCTTCAGATTATGACAGGTGTCGGTTTCTGATGAATCTGGAAGAGAAAAAGAAACTAGAGCATGGGTGTTAGCAAGATTTTTACTAAGCTGAAAAACATACAGTTGTGGCCAAAAGTATTGACACCCCTGCAATTCTGTCAGATAATACTCAGTTTCTTCCTGAAAATGATTGCAAACACAAATTCTTTGGTATTATTATCTTCATTTAATTTGTCTTAAATGAAAAAACACATAAGAGAATGAAGCAAAAAGTAAAACATTGATCATTTCACACGAAACTCCAAAAATGGGCCAGATAAACGTATTGGCACCCTCAGCCTAATACTTGGTTGCACAACCTTTAGCCAAAATAACTGCGACCAACCGCTTCCGGTAACCATCAATGAGTTTCTTACAATGCTCTGCTGGAATTTTAGACCATTCTTCTTTGGCAAATTGCTCCAGGTCCCTGATATTTGAAGGGTGCCTTCTCCAAACTGCCATTTTTAGATCTCTCCACAGGTATTCTATGGGATTCAGGTCTGGACTCATTGCTGGCCACCTTAGAAGTCTCCAGTGCTTTCTCTCAAACCATTTTCTAGTGCTTTTTGAAGTGTTTTGGGTCATTGTCCTGCTGGAAGACCCATGACCTCTGAGGGAGACCCAGCTTTCTCACACTGGGCCCTACATTATGCTGCAAAATTTGTTGGTAGTCTTCTGACTTCATAATGCCATGCACACGGTCAAGCAGTCCAGTGCCAGAGGCAGCAAAGCAACCCCAAAACATCAGGGAACCTCCGCCATGTGTGACTGTAGTGACCATGTTCTTTTCTTTGAATGCCTCTTTTTTCTCCTGTAAACTCTATGTTGATGCCTTTGCCCAAAAAGCTCTACTTTTTTTCTCATCTGACCAGAGAACATTCTTCCAAAACGTTTTAGGCTTTTCAGGTAAGTTTTGGCAAACTCCAGCATGACTTTTTTTATGTCTCGGGGTAAGAAGTGGGATCTTCCTGGGTCTCCTACCATACAGTCCCTTTTCATTCAGACGCCGACGGATAGTACGGGTTGACACTGTTGTACCCTCGGACTGCAGGGCAGCTTGAACTTGTTTGGATGTTAGACGAGGTTTTTTATCCAACATCCGCACAATCTTGCGTTGAAATCTCTTGTCAATTTTTCTTTTCCGTCCACATCTAGGGAGGTTAGCCACAGTGCCATGGGCTTTAAACTTCTTGATGACACTGCGCACGGTAGACACAGGAACATTCAGGTCTTTGGAGATGGACTTGTAGCCTTGAGATTGCTCATGCTTCCTCACAATTTGGTTTCTCAAGTCCTCAGACAGTTCTTTGGTCTTCTTTCTTTTCTCCATGCTCAATGTGGTACACACAAGGACACAGGACAGAGGTTGAGTCAACTTTAATCCATGTCAACTGGCTGCAAGTGTGATTTAGTTATTGCCAACACCTGTTAGGTGCCACAGGTAAGTTACAGGTGCTGTTAATTACACAAATTAGAGAAGCATCACATGATTTTTCAGACAGTGCCAATACTTTTGTCCACCCTCTTTTTTTATGTTTGGTGTGGAATTATATCCAATTTGGCTTTAGGACAATTCTTTTTGTGTTTTTTCATTTAAGACATTAGGCTGAGGGCGCCAATACTTTTGTCTGGCCCATTTTTGGAGTTTCGTGTGAAATGATCAATGTTTTACTTTTTGCTTCATTCTCTTATGTGTTTTTTTATTTAAGACAAATTAAATGAAGATAATAATACCAAAGAATTTGTGTTTGCAATCATTTTCAGGAAGAAACTGAGTATTATCTGACAAAATTGCAAGGGTGTCAATACTTTTGGCCACAACTGTATAATACTGCAAAAATAAGATTTTTCCAATTTAAAGTTACAGTGCAATGCATGCTTCAATCTATTGTTGTCACTCTTGCACCCAGGCCCGGATTGGCAATATGATCAACCGGGCATTTTCCCGCTGGGCCGCTGTCACGTGGGCCGCGGGCGGCAGCGCCCGATCATCTGGCCGCTTGCCAGCTGCTGCGGCCACTGTTGCTCCTGACGACGGCCCTCTGCGGGCACGGCGGTGATAGTTTCAAGTCCCTCCTGCACTGCAGGGAGATAAGCCGCCACGCCCCCCCCACGCACCCCATCCTCGCCTTAGCATGAGACCCCCTCCCCCCGCAGCCACTCACAGCGTTGCACTCGCTTGCCTGCTCGCTCTGTTCGCCGGACCTGTGATGAGGTCACAGGAGGGGAGGAGTCAGGGGGTCACATGATCAGGAGCCTTTGTCCAGACCCCCGATCATGTCACCCCTGACTCCGCCCCTCCTGTGACCTCATCACAGGTCCTGTGCGCTCAGCCTTGCCTCTACCGTCTGCAAGACTCTGCTTTGCTGTTGTCATGGTGCTGGTTGAGGTAAGTATGTGTGGGGTCAGGATTTACAGTGTGGATGTAGCAGAGCTGTGTGTGTATGAGGTGTACGGAGCGGAGCCGTGTGTGTACGAGGTGTACGGAGCGGAGCCATGTGTGTACGAGGTGTACGGAGCGGAGCCGTGTGTGTACGAGGTGTACGGAGCGGAGCCGTGTGTGTACGAGGTGTACGGAGCGGAGCCGTGGGTGTACGAGGTGTACGGAGTGGAGCCGCGGGTGTATGAGGTGTACGGAGCGGAGCCGCGGGTGTACGAGGTGTACGGAGCCGAGCCGTGTGTACGAGGTGTATGGAGCGGAGCCGTGTGTACGAGGTGTACGGAGCGGAGCCGTGTGTACGAGGTGTACGGAGAGGAGCCGTGTGTACGAGGTGTACGGAGAGGAGCCGCGCGTGTACGAGGTGTACGGAGAGGAGCCGCGTGTGTACAAGGTGTACGGAGCGGAGCCGTGTGTACGAGGTGTACGGAGCGGAGCAGTGTGTACGAGGTGTACGGAGAGGAGCCGCGCATGTACGAGGTGTACGGAGAGGAGTCGCGCGTGTACGAGGTGTACGGAGAGGAGCCGCGCGTGTATGGAGTGGAGCCATATGTGTACAGAGCAGAGCCAAGTGTGTACAAAGCATACAAAGCGGGCTTTTCCCACGGACACAGGAGTACACGGCGGAGCCCCGAGGAGCATTTTAAAACACACACATGACGTTCCACCTGAAGTGATGTGCTGGAAGCTGACCGGAAATGAGATAATTTCTTGAGGAGATTGTGACGGAACCAGGAATGCTTCAGATCCATCACCGTGTCCTCCTCCGACAGCGCAGACAGCAGGATCGCCTTGGAATCGGGGATGTCGGCCATGTGAGTGGATCATGATAGGTCCTGCACCGGGAGGCTCAGGTGGGCACTACAATGGGAGCCGGGCTGCTATAGTATCTTCGTAGAATCTTTCTTTATTTCTTTCTCTCTTTTTCTTTCTTTCTCTGTTCTTTCATTCTCTGTTCTGTCTATCCCTCATTTTCTTTCTCTCTCTGTTCTTTCTTTCTCTCTCTGTTCTTTCTTTCTCTCTCTAATCTTTCTTTCTTTCTCTCTCTGTTCTTTCTTCCCTCTCTTTCTCTCTGTTCTTTCTTTCTTTTCTTTACTTCTTTCTTTCTCTCTCTGTTCTTTCTCTGTCTCTCTCTGTTCTTTCTTTCCCCTTTCTTTCTCGCTCTCTCTGTTTTCTTTTTTCTCTCTCTCTCTGTTTTCTCTCTTCCTTTGTGCCAGTCAGTGTGCCCATAATGCCAGCCACTGTGCCCTCAGTACCAGTCAGTGTGATCAGCAGTGCTAAATGGGTGCGATTAGGTGTGGACATGGGTGTGACTAGTTGTGAAATGGGTGTGGCTGGGCGTGGCCAAAAATTTGCAGTCTTTGTCCATCTTTCCCTTCTTCAAAAGTTGGGAGGTATGATAGGGGCGGCTATGACCAGGGGGTCTGGTTGCCCAATAAGGAGCAGTTCTGCCAGGAATTCTGTAATCATGCATACAAAAGGGGACAGAGATTTGGGAGGAGTACTGTACCTAAAAGCAATAAATAGGACTGAGCTGAAATACTGGGCACAGCTGTGACTACATGTTATATAGTTGTGTTAATCTCCTCTCACTTCTTGTAAACTACAAGTGTACAAAGATATTATATAGTCACCATGTGACTAGTGGGCCTGTGTAACTTCAAATGCCAGGGCTGAATTTTAGTCCCAGTCCGGCCCTGCTTGCACCGTCTATTTGCACATTTATGTCTATCTGTGTGTTACTGGAACCTAGTATGATCTGAAGTCACCTTAAATCCCCTGTGCACAATGTACAGACATTACATTTTCTTGACTTTGAGACAAACATTGTGCATGTAGGCAGGTTCACAATGCCACCCAAATGTTGTAAGTACTTTAAATTGGTAGAAGAACAAGATTCCGTTACATATTTGTATGCCAGCTTTTTATAAGTATTCTTCCATTCCTAAATAACGGCGCATTGAATTTAATATTACATGTATAGATATGACTGTTAATATCTTTTATAAAATATACATAAAATGGTCATACATTAGCAGTTTATAGCAGAAGATGTTGTGAATTCTCTTGATCGGAGTTCTGAGCCGAAGCTCCCTCTGCTCCCTCTGGTGGTTACTGAGATTAGTGGAGCTGGCAAGGTGGACGGAAGATCCCCACCTGACGACGATAATTGGAAACCTGGGATTACTAGCTGGGTGCATATAATTGAGCTGGCTGCTCTTTGAGGTTGCTGGTGATTTCCTCCCTGTGCATTTGGAGTTCTTTTGTCCCCTGCCTGATCTGCATTGTTCAGCTAAGTGATTCTTTTGCTAATCCTTTGCATCTAATCTGGTTTTGCCTTTTTTTTGCTTTCTGCTTTGTTGCTAGGATTCAGCGTACTCCCTGCTGAGGGCAGCGCTGGGCCCTGCTTCATATGTTGCAGCCTGTTCAGTCCCCTGTCATGTTAGTATCTTTTTGCTTTGCTTCCAGTTCATACCAGAGTGCTGATCTAGCGGGGGTGAGGTCATGTGACCTCAGGTTTTTTGTATATCAGAAGTGTTGGACTTTTTTAGGGTTTTGTGTGTGATTGCAGACAGTATCTTTTCTGTCCTGTCCTGTCTAGACAGCTTGCCCCCCCCGTTTGCTCAGTCTGTTCTCTGCCTGTGTTTGTGTCTCGTCTTGTCTCACCGACAACATATGTTTGGGGGCTGTCTATTCCTTTGGGGATCTGCTCCAGGGCAGTTTAGATTTCACCTTTCTGTCTTTAGGCTTAGATAGTTCTCCGGCTGTGACGAAGCGTCTAGGGCATCGTAGGAACGCTCCATGGCTACTGCTAGTTATGTGGATAGGATCACGGGCCTGCAATCCGCTTAGTTACCAACCTCTCTGGTCCTCTGGTGGTTTAGCCTGTTCCTGCCATCCTCCTCAGTGACCCATTCATAACAGAATCACCAGCCTAACCGCAGACTCTAGGGTACTCAAAAGAAGGAAAGAATTGTAAAAAAAAATTTTAATATAGAGATGAGCGACTTTGCCTTTTTTAGGGTCAAGTCAGGTTTCATGAAACCCGACTTTCGCAAAAGTCGGGTTGAACGAAAACGGCCGACTATAGGGAAAAGTCAGAGGTCCAACTGAAACACAAAACTGTCATGATCTCAGTGCGGGTTTGACTCGCACACGTGGGGTTAATGTTTGGAACCAGTGCTGATGACTGGCATTTCTGGGGTTAAAGGTTGTGATCCCGATGCAGGCTTACCTGCACACCTGGGGCTATGATTGCGGCCTCTCCCTGGTTCTGGGGGAGGCTTCTTATAGCCTCAGGACGCTCCCATCCCTGTCAGTTATACTCTTGCCCTTGGCATTGTGTGGTGACCCCTGAGTGTGTTAGTGCTGTGTTCTGGTTACTTGATTCTCTGTATATGACTCGGTCTGTTCCCTGGATATCGCTTTGGATTCTGCCTGGTACCTCCTATGTCTGTTTGGTCTTGATCTCTGCTTGACCCTGATTATCCGCTCTGTCTCATCCCTGGTACTGTACTGTGATCCTGTGTATGACCTTTGGCTTTGTCTGACCTCCCGTCTGTTTGTCCCTCCTGTACTTCATTTGCCCATACTGTTGTGACCTCCATTTTGCCTGACTCTGAGTTGTTGTATGGTGTACTGTCATATCTGAAAGCAGGACGCTAAGCCACTCCCCCTTGCAGTCACATGACCATAGGTCCCGTTCAAGCTTGTTCATTTTCAGTGTCCGCAGGTCCCGTGCCTCTTTACTTTCCAGCGCTGACTGGACCCTGACACTAATAGTTGAAGCACGCCCGGTCACCTCTGCTGCCCTGCTCCCCAGGTAACTCTTAGCACTGCTTCTGTACTCAGGACACGCGCACTGGCTCTATGAGCAAGTGTAGTGCGGTGTCTCTGACAGAAACCCAATGCAAGTCAATGGGGAAGCAAAGTCGGCAGGGAGTGGGAGTGGCTTTAGGACAATTCTTTTTGTGTTTATTCATTTAAGACAAATTAAATGAAGATAATAATACCAAAGAATTTGTGTTTGCAATCATTTTCAGGAAGAAGCTGAGTATTATCTGACAGAATTGCAGGGGTGTCAATACTTTTGGCCACAACTGTGTATATATGGGGGAACTGGGTCAACCATACCATATATATCGGAGAACTGGGCCTATCATATTATATGTATATGGGGTATACTGGGGCCATCATACTATATGTATGGGGTGAACTGGGGCCATCATTCTATTTGTGTGGGGGGAACTGGGGCCATCATACTATATATATGGGGAACTGGGGCCATCATACTTTATATATGTGGGAATTGGGGCCATCTTACTATATTTAGGGGAACTGGGGCATCATACTATATATGGGGGGAACTGGGGCCATCATACTATATATATGGGGGAATTGGGGCCATCTTACTATATATACGGTAACTGGGGCCATCCTACTATATATATGGGGGGGAACTGTGACCAACATACTAAGACACAAAAGGTCATTGCTAAAGAAGGTGGCTTTTCACAGGGTGCTGTATCCAAGCATATTAATGGAAAGTTGAATGGAAGGAAAAAGTGTGGTAGAAAAAGGTGCACAAGCAACTGAGATAACCACAGCCTTGAAAGGATTGTTAAGAAAAGGCCATTTAAAAGTTTGGGGGGAGATTCACAAGGAGTGGACTGCTGTGGACACACAGACGTATCCAGGATATGGGCTACAAGTGTCTCATTCCTTGTGTCAAGCCACTCATGAACAATAGACAAGACGAGAAGCGCCTTCCCTGGGCCAAGGAGAAAAAGAACTGGACTGTTGCTCAGTGGTCCAAGGTGTTGATTTCACATGAAAGTAAATTTTGCATTTCATTTGAAAATCAAGGTCCCAGAGTCTGGAGGAAGAGTGGAGAGGCACACAATCCAAACTGCTTGAGGTCCAGTGTGAAGTTTCCACAATCAGTGATGTTTTGGGGAGCCATGCCGCCAGCTGGTGTAGGTCCACTTCATGCATCCCTGTGCCGACAAGGTTTTGGAGATGGAAATTTCATTCTCCAGCATAACTTGGCACCTGTCTACACTGCCAAAAGTACCAATACCTGGTTTAAAAACAACAGTATCACTGTGCTTGAATGGCCAGCAAACTCGCCTGACCTTAAACCCATAGAGAATCTAAAGGGTATTGTCAAGTGAAAGATGAGAGACACCAGACCCAACAATTCAGATGCAAAAGGAGCCCTGACCAAGTATTGAGTGCATTTAGTGAAAATACATTTTAGCAGGCCAACATTTTGGATTTTAAGATAATTTTTCAAGCTGGTGTTATAAAGTATTCTAATTTACTGAGATAATGACTTTTGGGTTTTAATTGGCTGTAAGCCATAATCATCAACATTAACAGAAACAAACACTTGAAATAGATTACTCTGTTTGTAATGACTCTATATAATATGTGTTTCACTGAAATTAATTAACCTTTTGATGATATTCTAATTTTGTGAGAAGCAACTATATATAGGGGTGTCGCGACTAGCGACCGCGTTCGCGGCCGAGCCGGCACCTCCACGTCGACCGACCACGCCGACGTGGGGCGAGCATCCCAGGTGGGAACGGAATGTGGACCCACTGGACCACAGGGGGGACCCTGGCATACCCAGACGAGGGAAGAGTAGAGACCGGGGTCTGTGGCAGCTGAGCATGTGGACGAGGAGGCAGAACGACACCGCACAACTTCAGGTATAGACAAAGTTTACTTGAACAAGACATGGTACAGAAACAAAATAGTTATGCAAGGCTCTCTGTTCTGCACATCAGGGAAGGGTACACGTCTCAGGATAACAGACGAAGGCAGGAGGACATCACGGGTTGATGCAGTCCAGGGTTGTCTGGCACGGGCATACTAGGGCGGCCTCTTCCTCAGGCCCCAGGCATAGCACAGGCTCAGCAGGAGAACATCAGACACCAACCTCAGACTGACTTCAGACAATGGCAGGGGTCATCATGGGTTGATGCAGTCCAGGTTCATCTGGCACGGGCATATCAGGACGGCCTCTTTCTCAGGCCTCAGGCATAGCACTGGCTCAGCAGGAGAACATCAGACACATACCTAGGACAGATGTCAGACGATGGCAGGAGTCATCATGGGTTGATGCAGTCCAGGATCCTCTGGCATGGGCATACTAGGACGGCCTCTCTCTCAGGCCTCAGGCGTAGCACAGGCTCAGCAGGAGAACATCAAACACCGATCCGAGAAGGACGTCATCACTGGGTGGACCTCAGATAATTGGCGGAACATCGGGACACGGGCAGAACATCAGGAACACGGACATCAGGCCACCAGGAACACGGACATCAGGCCACCAGGAACACGGACATCAGGCCACCAGGAACACGGACATCAGGCCACCAGGAACACGGACATCAGGCCACCAGGAACACGGACATCAGGACACAAGGAACACGGACATCAGGACACAAGGAACACGGACATCAGGACACGAGGAACACGGACATCAGGACACGAGGAACACGGACATCAGGACACGAGGAACACGGACATCAGGACACGAGGAACACGGACATCAGGACACCAGGAACATGGACTGGACATCAGGACACAGTCAGGGCATCAGGACTCGGATCTTAGATAGAGCATCAGCACACTGGCATCGGACTCCGGACATCTGGCAGCGACCGACAGGATCCGGACATCAGGCTGCGGGCATCAGCTACGGACATCAGGCCGCAGTCATCAGGCTCCGGACCACTGGCAGCGATCGGCAGGCTCCTGACATCAGGCAGAGAAGCATAGGATCCGGCCATCTGGCAGAGGACATCAGGCACAGCACATCTGGAAGGGGTCGTCAGACACCGGACATCAGGCCGTGGTCATCAGGCTCCGGTCATCTGGCAGCGACCTAGAAAGGAACCCCAGCGGTCTGGTGCAATCCCTGCCGGGTTGGACTGGAACTGGCAGGGAATTGCACTGAATCCCCAGCTGAGCACAGAGTGGCAGAAACCCAGCGGACACACCGGACTCCTACTTCCTAGATGAACCCAGGTTAAATCACAGCAAGTCAGGTAGCAAAGAGTCACAGTCACTGGGCACAGGGTTCAAGACATGAAGGGACCTCAGGAACATCCCACAGAGGACACAGTTCAGACAGGGTCAGGTAAAGGAGCAGGTCCAGAATTCAGGGAACAAGACACAACATAGACAGGACTGTATATGCAGCCTCCAGGAAGGGCAATCTTGGTATTACTGCCCCCAGAGCAGGCAAAGAAACAAGACAATTCAGACAGAGTCAGGTGCAGGAACAAATTCAGGATCCAGGATTCAGGGAACAAGACACAGGTGCAAGGCAAGACTCCACACAAACACAGGGACCAGGATATTCTGCCTTCTGGGAGGGCGGACAAGGGCCAGGATATTCTGCCTCCTGGGAAGGCGGACAGGGCCGAGGGCCAGGATATTCTGCCTCCTGGCAGGTGGCAAAACACAGTTCACATGGGGACAAAGAGCACCAGCTCCCCCAGAACTGATCACAATCAGAGCAGGAGCTGAACACACATACTCACATCGCTAGGTTCAGGAACTCAATGCGAAGCTCTGGCGATGCCCCAAAGGGGGAGGGAACTTTATATAGCAGCTGCCTCACAGTGATAGGCTGGAGCAGCAATTGTAGCACACACCCATTCCTCATAAAAGCAGGGGAGGTGTGGCCGCGCGCACCCTAAGCAAGGCCAAACAAATCAGCATTGCAGAGGACACCTGGCGAGAGCTGCAAGCCTGAACATACATGGTAAGCCATACACAATGTAGAGGACCTATTAACCCACCGATAGCTTTCCACAGCAGCAGCCAGGGACTGCACCAGCGGGTGGTCTTGCAAAGCAGCGGAGCCACGCACTCATGTACGGCTATGCAGCGGGGCAGGGACCTGAGCAGCATCCATAACGGTAACAGGCAACAGTATCCCTGCTAGTTAGGAGGAGAGGAGCAAAGGGTTAATGCAGACATGCAGAGTAACGCCGGGGAAGCAAAGTACAAACACACTGGCGTTACAAGGAGGAACTGGGGCGATCATAATTTATATATGGGAAGAACTGGGGCCATCCTACTAGATATACGGAGGAACTAGGGCTATCCTACTATATATGGGGAACTGGGGCCATCCTACTATATATATGGGGAACTGGGGCCATCCTACTATATATATGGGGGAACTGGGGCCATCATACTATACATATGGTGGGAACAGGGACTCTATCAATGTAGTAATCTAGATTCTGAAACCATATCTATGCTGTAAACTTGGTTCTGTTCCCGTATCTATATACCAGACCTAGTTGGTTCTGGTCTGATATCTCTGTAGCAAGTGTGATAAAACACTCCGGGATCGGCTTTGCTGGGGTCAAAGGTCACGTGCGTAAAGCATGAAACTCAGGCGCAGAGCCGGGGTCCGGGTATAACTGACCCTGGGTCAGGTTTATTAACGGTGAAAGCAATGCATAAAGAAAAAAAACATAAAACAAATCCTTGCCTGTCCGGCACTAACTAAACAATGGACAACCTAACTACCAACTGGCGGGCTTCTCCCGTCCAGCCAAACCACAGTTGCAGTGGGCACTGCTTTCACTCACGTGTGTCTCTCACACAGACAGGCTCTCTGTGTTCCCAGGCTGAGACACTCACACAACCACCTGGCATCCTTTTATATCCACCTCCCATTATTCATTAGCAAGCAGGTGCGATACTAACCAGACTAGGCCACATAGGAAAGGAATCTGGGCGAGATATACCTGCCCTCATCCACTATTCCCACATGATTATCACATAAAAAACAAATCTGAACTGAGAAAAGTAAGTAAATGTGTATGCACAATGTAAGTGCATATTAACACATGACCATTAACCAACGAAAACAAAATGCTAAAAACAAATATCCTGAACTAAAAGTAAAAAATATACTGCAAATAATGCATAAGGGTAATAATAATAATAAGGGTATTTAGTAAACATAATTTTGATCAAAATAATGTACAAGCCATCCCGCCACGTCACGGCAACCCTTGTGGGACAGTCCCTACTCTAGTATTTAAAACCTTATCACTTGCCAAGTGGCGTGAATGTGAATAAGGGTCGAGCGGCTGAACCACTAGTAACAGCTTAGGCCAGACTGGATGGCTTTCCCAGCTCAGAAAGAGGGCGGTCACACCCATATATGCACTGAATGCACAATGAAATGAATAAAAAACAAATCTGAACTGAGAAAAGTAAGTAAATGTGTATGCACAATGTAAGTGCATATTAACACATGACCATTAACCAAAGAAAACAAAAAGCAAAAAACAAATATCCTGAACTAAAAGTAAAAAATATACTGCAAATAATGCATAAGGGTAATAATAATAATAATAATAATAAGGATATTTAGTAAACATAATTTTGATCAAAATAATGTACAAGCCATCCCGCCACGTCACGGCAACCCTTGTGGGATAGTCCCTAATCTACGTCACATTCACGCCACTTGGCAAGTGAAAAGGTTTTAAATACTAGAGTAGGGACTGTCCCACAAGGGTTGCCGTGACGTGGCGGGATGGCTTGTACATTATTTTGATCAAAATTATGTTTACTAAATACCCTTATTATTATTATTATTACCCTTATGCATTATTTGCAGTATATTTTTTACTTTTAGTTCAGGATATTTGTTTTTTGCTTTTTGTTTTCTATGATTATCACATAAGCTTGATTCTGCTCCCTTATCTCTGTAGTAAGCTTGGTTCTGCTCCCATTATCTCTCTAGTAAGCTTGGTTCTTGTACTCTATCGATGTAGTAATCTAGATTCAGGCACCATATATATGCTGTATGCTTGGTTCTGTTCCCGTATCTATGTAGTAGACCTAGTAAGCTCCGTTCTGCTCCCTTATCTCTGTAGTAAGCTTGGCTCTGCTCCCTTATCTCTGTTGTAAGTGTGGCACCACAGGAGTCCGGTAGCCACAAGGGCATTGCCTTCCTCACAGGGGATATTGTCAGGCCTGAAGCAAGGAGGGATCCCCTGGCCAGGTATACACAGCATGCAACACAGATCCTGCTCTAGGCCAGCAGGGGGAACTCTGAACCTGACTTGTGGGGAGCTGCTCTATCTGGTCAGGAGGAGGAAGTTAGTTAGAGTTTCAGTCAGTCAGTGCTGGGAACTGGACGAGTGAGAAGCTTGTCCCCAGACTAGAGTGCATTCTGAGTCAGAGAGGAAGATAAAAGTATAGGGAAGCTTGGGAAGAGGAGTTGTGACCACGCTCATCCCAGAGCTCAGTGCTAGAACTGGACACCAGAGTCTGTGGCTGCAGAGCACTACAGTCTCATCAGCTAAATCCGGAGGACAGATTGCAGGTCTTCTGGCCCCTATCACACACCTGAAGACACAGCAGCAGGATAGAGCCCGGAGATGCCACGAGGAGCGACTCCTGTGAAAAGCTCAAGCTGCCTGTCACGCGAGTAACGTTTTCTAAAAGACAGTGAGAGGAACAGAGGACAGAGCTGAGCTTTAGGCAGCAAGGACCTCAAATAGAGCAGCGCAGTAAGGAGGCCTCCAAGCCACCTGGCTGAGTGGATCCTAAGTTGCTTCGGGCTGCCTGGACCTTCATTGACACCTGTAACTAGTGCTCCCATCGGCACCTCTATAAATTCAGTAATAATAATAATAATAATAATAAATTTTATTTTTATAGCGCCGACATATTCCGCAGCACTTTACATTTCAGAGGGGATTTGTACAGACAATAGACATTACAGCATAACAATAATCACATACAGTAGATTATAACAAATACCAAGAGGAAAGAGGGCCCTGTTCGCAAGCTTACAGTCTATGAGGAAAGAGGTAGACACGAAAGGTGGGTGGTAACATTTGCCCTGATTGTATGGACCAGCCATAATGTTAGGTGTGTGACAGTACGGACACAGAGGGCTAATGGATGCATAAAGCATGTGGGAGAATGATGCGGGGAACCTGGTTATGGTAAAACTTTTGGCTCTGCCACATAGGGATAGATTAGGTTAATGTGTTGAGGCGGTAGGCCAGTCTGAATAAATGCGTTTTCAGGACACGCTTAAAATTGTGGGGATTGGGGACTAATCGTATTGACCTGGGAAGTGCATTCCAAAGAATTGGCGCGGCACGTGTAAAGTCTTGGAGACGGGAGTGGGAGGTTCTGACTATTGAGGATGCTAACCTCAGGACATCAGTAGAACGGAGGGCGCGGGTAGGGTGGTATACTGAAACAAGGGAGGAGATGTAGGGTGGTGCTGAGCCATGGAGGGCTTTGTGGGTGAGGGTAATAAGTTTATACTGAATTCTGGAGTGGATGGGTAGCCAGTGTAATGACTGGCACAAGGTAGAGGCATCGGTGTAACGATTGGTGAGGAATATGATCCTGGCTGCAGCATTCAAGACAGATTGGAGAGGGGAGAGTTTGGTAAGAGGGAGACCGATTAGAAGAGAGTTACAATAGTCGAGACGAGAATGAATAAGAGAAACAGTAAGAGTTTTTGCAGAGTCAAAGGTAAGAAAAGGTCGAATTCTAGAAATGTTTTTGAGGTGCAGATGACAAGAGCGAGCCAGTGATCGAATGTGGGGGGGCAAAGGAAAGCTCGGAATCAAGTATGACCCCAAGACAGCGGGCCTGTTGCTGGGGAGTAATAGTGGAACCACACACAGAAATGGAAATGTCGGGTATAGGTACATTAGTAGAGGGAGGAAACACCAGGAGTTCAGTCTTTGACAGGTTCAGTTTCAGATATAGTGAGGACATGATATTAGACACAGCGTTTAGACAATCGCCGGTGTTTTCTAGAAAGGCTGGCGTGATGTCAGGAGAAGAAGCGTATAATTGGGTGTCATTAGCATAGAGATGGTACTGGAAACCAAATCTACTGATTGTTTGACCAATAGGGGCAGTGTACAAGGAGAAGAGGAGGGGACCTAGAACCGATCCTTGGGGGACCCCAACAGTAAGGGGAAGATGAGAGGAGGAGGAACTGGTAAAAGATACAGTAAAGGAGCGGTCGGAGAGATAGGAGGAGAACCAGGAGAGAACGGTATCCTTGAGGCCAATGGAACGGAGCATAGTGAGGAGGAGCTGATGATCCACAGTGTCGAATGCTGCAGAGAGATCCAAGAGAATTAGCATGGAGTAGTGACCATTTGATTTAGCTGTTAGCAGATCATTAGAGACTTTAGTGAGGGCAGTTTCAGTGGAGTGTAAAGAGCGGAAACCGGATTGGAGAGAGTCGAGAAGAGAGTTTTCTGAGAGATAGCGGATAAGACGGGAGTGGACCAGGCGTTCCAGGAGTTTAGAGATGAAGGGAAGATTAGAGACAGGTCTATAGTTAGCGGCACAGTTTTGGTCGAGGGATGTTTTTTAAGTAGTGGATGTATGATGGCATGCTTAAATGAGGAGGGAAAAATACCAGGAGAGAGAGAGGTTAAATATTTTAGTTAGGTGAGGGGTGACAGCAGGGGAAAGGGACTGGAGGAGCTGTGACGGAAATGGGTCACTGGTGAAAGTAGTTGGGCGAGAAGATGCAAGGAGCCTGCTTACTTCTTCTTCTGTGACTGGTTCAAAATCAGAGAGAGAGTTAGATGCAGTGGGGGAGGGAGGACAGTGCATGGTATGAGGTGATTGGGAGGTAATTTCCTGTCGGATCTGGTCAATTTTTTCTTTGAAGTAATTGGCCAGATCATCAGCTCGGAGCTCCGTGGTTGGGGCCTGTACTCTTGGATTGAGTAGAGAATGAAAAGTGTCAAAGAGACGTTTCGGGTTATTGGACAGTGAGGTGATGAGGGTGTTGAAATAGGTTTGTTTGGAGAGGTGAAGGGCAGTATTGTATGTTCTAAGCATAAACTTAAAATGGATGAAATCTTCGGGTAGATTGGATTTTCTCCACAGACGTTCGGCGCACCTGGAGCACCGCTGCAGGAAACGTGTTTGCACCGTGTGCCAGGGTTGTCGCCGTCTGCGTTGTGGTGTTCTATTTATAGGGGGTGCAAATTCATCCAGGGCAGTTTGAAGTTTTTCATTGTAATGCTTCAATGCAGAATCAGGACATGAGAGGGAGGAGATAGGGGCCAATGAAGACTGCAAGTTCTTCATAAGTTTCTGGGTGTTAATGGCCTGTATGTTTCTATAAGTCTGGACAGTGGGGGTGACCTGAGCAGCCTGGCAGTTCTTGATAGAGAATGAAAGAAGATTGTGGTCAGAGAGCGGGAGAGGGGAGTTTGCAAAATCATCCACTACACAAAGCCGAGAGAAGACCAAGTCGAGGGAGTTTCCGTCTTCATGCGTTGGAGAATTAGTAAGCTGCGAAAGGCCAAATGAGGAGGTTAGAGATAAAAGGTGAGTAGCAGATGGGGAGAGGGGAAGAGCAATGGGGATGTTGAAATCTCCCATGATGAGGGTAGGGATGTCACAGGAGAGAAAATGTGGAAGCCAAGTGGCAAAATGATCCAGGAACTGATGGGAGGGGCCGGGAGGACGATACACCACCGCCACTCGCATGGAGAAGGGGGTGTAGAGTCTGACGGCATGGACCTCAAAAGAAGGGAAGACAAGTGAGGGTACTTGAGGGATAACCTGAAAGGTACATTTTGGTGATAGGAGCAGACCAACGCCTCCACCAGCTCTATTGTCTGATCTTGGGGTATGAGAGAAGTGAAGCCCCCCGTATGAAAGAGCAGCAGCAGCGGTAGTGTCTGACTGCTGGATCCAGGTTTCAGTAAGAGCCAGAAGGTTAAGAGAATTAGAAAGGAAAAAGTCATGAATGAAGGAGAGTTTGTTACACACTGAGCGAGAATTCCAAAGTGCACAATTAAGATAGACAGATGGCAGGCAGGGAATATTAATAAGATTAGAGGGGTTTCTGAGTGTAGCAGTCAGGAGGTTTGACTTTCTATAACATGGGGGACCAGGGTTGGGAGCAATGTCTCCTGCGACTAGGAGAAGGAGGATAGAAAGAGTGAGCAGATGGTTAAGTGATTTGTGAGAGCGTCTCTGATGTTGAATGGTGGGACTGACTGGATCTGTGCAATTTAACAACGTGAAAAGAGCATGAGTGCTATACATAGGAGAGGAAAGAAGCGAGGGGCCAATGTGGATGGAGTGTAGAGAGTTAATGCCAGGGCGGTGGATGTGTGTGAATGCAGCGGCCAGGATTAAAATTACACAAATGCATATGGTATATATTTGTTGTACTCCAAATGTACAGAGAGAAGAAGTATATAAGTGTCTTACCTGTCTCCTGCCTTGTCTAACTGCCATGTTATAACTGCCAGTACTTTGATAAACTGTACTTGGATAAAGTGTGCATAAATGCCCCCTGCATAAATGCTATCCCCAAGCTTTGTCTGAATATATAGGAGGATAAGACTTAGAACTTTTTTTTTTTTTTTTGGCTCTCTCTCTTCTCGTTAATCAATCACACTAAATTGAGACACCAGGACCCAATAAAATGTTGTGGTCAAATAAACACATGTCCAGCACTACATGGATCATAAAGCACTTTGAAAAGTTTCTTGACCTCACAACATAAGGGGACAAGCAGAGTAAGTTGAAAAAAACTATATACCATATATAAGCTTGCAGAGTTGAAAACACAGAGATAGCATTCAGGATTAACTGCTTGCTGACATTGAATGGAGACACAGGAGTGGATTCAGAGCAGAGGCTGGAAAAGCTGGTTACCATATATTACCAGTTAAGGTTACCAGTAAAGGTAAAGGAAATACAACCCTGATGTGTCCTCAGATTTGTTTGCTATACCATCTGCCCTGCACTACAACCACCATCATCTCATCACTTACACATACAATTACCCTGGGGCCTAGCTCTACCTGTGGAGAGCTGTAACAACTCTACTGCATCACCATCAGCCCCATCGGACTCTGAAGCCGGGTCGGCTAACACCTTATTTGACGAATACCACAGGTAGCATCATGAACTAATTTCCTTTTAAATCATCCACTATAAACTTTATTGAACATTTTCATTGGATGCCCAGGGCCACGGACCAGGTCACCGCTATCGTGACACTTCCCCTTTAAGAACTGCCTGGTACCGAGTTCCCCACGGCCCTGGTGGGCGCTCCATAAGCTCAGTTCTGGATTGATATCTCTGTAGTAAGCTGGGTTCTGGTCTGATATCACTGTAGCAAGCTCGGTTCTGCTCCCTTATCTCTGTAGTAAGCTCGGTTCTTCCCCCATATCTCTATAGTAAGCTTGGTTCTGCTCCCATATCTCGGTAATAAGCTCGGGTCTGCTTCCATATGTCTGTAGTAAGCTCGGTTCTGCTCCCATATCTCTGCAGTAAGTCGGTTCTGCTCCCATAGCTCTGTAGTAAGCTCGGCTCTGCTCCCATAGCTCTGTAGTAAGCTTGTTTCTGCTCCCACAGATCCTTAGTAAGGTTTGTTATGTTCCCATATCACTCTAGTAAGCTTGGTTCTGCTCCCATATCTCTCTAGTAAGCTCGGTTCTGCTTCCATATCTCTGTAGTAAGCTCAGTTCTGCTTCCATAGCTCTTTTGTAAACTTGGTTCTGTTCTCATAGCTCTGTAGTAATCTCGGTTCTGCTTCCATAGCTCTGTTGCAAGCTTGGTTCTGCACCCTTATTTTTGTAGTAAGCTTGATTCTGCTCCCATAGAGCTGTAGTAAGCTTGGTGCTGTTCCCATATCACTCTAGTAAGCTCGGTTCTGCTCCCATATCTCTCTAGTAAGCTCTGTTCTGCGCCCATAGCTCTGTAGTAAGCCCAGTCCCACTCCTATATCTCTGTAGTAAGCTCGGTTCTGCTCCCATATCCCTCTATTAAGCTTGATCCTGCCAAAATAGCTCTGTAATAAGCTCAGTTCTGCTCCTGTGGTGCCCCTGAGGCTCAGTCGCCACAGAGGTACTGCACCTTCTCCTTAGGTGTGGTGCCCCACCATCCAGGTAAGTTGGAGGCTCTTGACCACGCTCCAACACTCGCACCCCACACAATAGAGTAGTTCACCACAACCACATTGCGGCTCTTTGCTTAGAGAGAGGCAGAGCACCTTTGGTGGTTCCCTGCTTGGAACACTAGACGTGCTGGGAGGTGGGTGGAGTTCAGAATATATATATATGAGTGGGATGGTTTAGAATGACAAGTCAGTCTGACAGGAGGTCAGTGAGGAAGGAAGCCACTTGGGAGGAGTGGGGATCCCTGGAAGAAGGGATGGAAGAAGAAGTGCTGCAGCTTCCTCAGTGACCTGAGCCAGCTGGCACGGGAAAGGAAAGGAAAGGAAAGAAGGAGAAGGCCGTTGACCTGAAGCCTGAGCTTCCATAGAAGGGAAAGGACAAGCACGGAATGTAGGAGTAAAAGGGAACACAGAGGACGTGGGTTAGAGGAAGAATCCTGCCTAGAAGTTCTAAGTGCAAGGCCGGGGCCCGGTCCCCGAGGTTGTACGAACGCTAATGGTTCTGCAGCAGACACTGGTGGAGTAGTGGGCTGTAAATGCACTACTCCTATCTACGACTTGAGGGCACAACAGCAATAAGGATAGAGAGCCGGGACTTAGGAGTAGAGAGTCCCCGAAGCAGGCTACAGCTGTGTGCCATGCAAGTAGAGTTCTTGGGAACATCTGTCAGGAGGAACTCCAGTGTAACACGGTAGTGGAGATCTTCACACTTAAAGGTGCTATAGAGGAGACGTTCAGGAAAGGCACATAAGTTGGCAGAGTGTGGAAGGGAGCTTTCCATCTTGCCTGGAGGTTGACTGAGTCCCTGACCCGGAGAACACGGCACAGAAGCGGGCACTACAGACTGTGAGTAAAGCTTTGGAACTACATGCCCTGGTGTCCTCTATTCCTTCCTGCGTCCGTCTGCCTGACACTGCTACATCCCCTGCGCCAGACACTACATCACCTAAGTGTCTCCACATCTATACTGCTCTGGGACAACAGCGCTGCCTGTGGAGGGCTATACCATCATTGCTGCACCACACCATCTGTCCTGGAGGATCTGCATGCAGCGTCGGCTTAACGCCTCCCTTGCCGAACACCACAGGTGGCGTCACAAACTATTCATCTAACTACATTTCATTATTCACAACTTCTAATTTCTTGGGCGCCCAGGGCCACGGTCCGGGTTACCGCTGCTGTGACACGTCCCACTGACACTGGCCCAGTACCGAGTACCCCACAGCCCTGGGAGGGCAACCCAACTTGGCGTCACCAACAGGATGACGAGACCCGATGCCATCGGGTTCTGTGCAGCCGGGATTTGTTGGACTTAAATCTTGTGACAATGTGCAGAAGACCCAGTTTGATAGACTGTGAAATGAACATTAAAAATGGCCGTTGGCGTGGAGAAGAAGGGGGTGAAGAGATGGGAGGTCCTAGGAAAAGACCGCGAAGAGTCTTGGGCCTCCCCTGCCTGAATTACTATGTAACAGCAACATGGCCCCCTCCTGAGGGGTTCGTATACTGGCTTGGTATGGAGGAGCTGGAAGAAGACACTGCACCCAGAAGGAGGGGCAGAAGCCAGTGGCAGGAAAGGGGCCAAGAGAGGAGGGAGAAGAACGCCAGAACGCCATGATGAAAAGAGAAGAGAAGACAGAAAAACGGGGGGAGAAGTCACTCACCCCCAGGCCGCCCCTGCGAAGGCTGCGACCGCTGATTCATCCTCTGCAGCGGCTGCCACCACCTTACAACCGATATTGCCATTCAGTGAGTCCTGTCCAGAGGAGATATATGAGGGCTCTGGAGCAGAACGGAGGGCATTGACCGCGTCTCCGTCTGGGCCGGGCGCTGTTGCACCAGCCTCCACCGATGACCCCGGCCGAGGCCGACCTTGCCCCTGCCCGGATTCAACTGCGGCCCATCCCATCATCAACTCTGAGAGTTGCGGCTGCCACTGTCCACTACCCGGTGCCGGGACCGGAACCTCGCCTGGAGGCACAAGGTACGATCACCGCCCCCGACCTGACCTTAGTCTTGGGAACGGAACCCACAAATAGGAATGGCCCAATTGACCTCCGCCGGCAGCCTCAGGCTGCAGTGCTGCCAGCCGAGGTCCCGATGGACACCAAAGAGTCTGACTCCGAGGAACCAGTGACAACGCCGGCTGAGTCTCCAACGGCAGCAGAAGAGCCATCGGTGGTGGCGGATATGCCGTCCCCGCAGGCAGTAGACGTTTCTATGGCCCTTTCAATTACCCCGACCAGTCCCTATCTCTCCCTGTAGGAGGCAGAGTATATGCGACTATCAAGTAACCAGCAGGATGAAGACACCCAAAGTATTTCATCTGGTAGCAGTACCCCAGCAACAGCTTCCAGAACCCCAGGAGGGGACCAGCACTAAAATTTGCACTAACTCTCGTGACCCAGGAGGGTTTATTTGCACCGTTGTGCCTCTTGTTTTATTTTTGACCATCATGGTTAGCTTTTGCTTTCCCAGTGTTGCCCTGTGTTGTTGGCAGCCTTCATATTGAACTAGCGATCATGAACTTGGAGTGATCCAAAAACTTTTATTTGTAAATAGTTGCACCTCTTTAGGTGCCCTCTCTTGGTTTTACATATGGACACATTGCGAAGATTAAGTCTACCTCATTGGAGCATGACTCCAATCAAAGGGCACTGCAAGAGATCCTGGCTGGGAGCGGTGTCCAGCACTTACAAGAATTATTGTTGAAAGTTTTAACGTGAAGTATTTCATAATGTGTCTTATGATAGCTTTTATATAGAATTAGGAATGTTTTGATACAGAGATGAGAGATTTGAATAAAGAATTGAAAAAGTATATGATGAACCAGGCATCACGGTTGTCACTTGAGAGAAGGTAGAAAATGTGCACTAGAGAGAGAAAAGAAATGTGTACTAGAGATGGAAAGATGAAGAATACTGAAGTGATAGTGAGTAACAGATAATAGCACTTTGAATTAAGTATGGTATGGAAAAATTGCACTTTTTGACTTAGAATTTTAGGTAGTTAATCAATAACTGTTTGCAACGTTCAAGAGCGAGTGCCTCTCATATTGGAAAGTTTAGTATAAGAAAAGTTTATTCAGCATTGCAAAAATTTGTATGTTCCTGTGCTGTCAACTTTGCTTACCTTGAAGCCCGCGGATGTGCTGTGTTTAACGGGGGGTATGTGGTGCCCCTGAAGCTCAGTCGCCACAGAGGTACTGCACCTTCTACTAAGGACCATCCAGGTAAGTTGGAGGCTCCTGACCACACTCCAACACTCGCACCCCACACAATAGAGTAGTTCAGCACAACCACATTGCGGCTCTTTGCTTAGAGAGAGGCAGAGCACCTTTGGTGGTTTCCTGCTTGGAACACTAGACGTGCTGGGAGGTGGGTGTAGTTCAGAATATATATGTGAGTGGGATGGTTTAGGATGACAAGTCAGTCTGACAGGAGGTCAGTGAGGAAGGAAGCCACTCGGGAGGAGTGGGGATCCCTGGAAGAAGGGATGGAAGAAGTGCTGCAGCTGCCTCAGTGACCTGAGCCAGCTGGCACGGGAAAGGAAAGGAAAGAAGGAGAAGGACGTTGACCTGAAGCCTGAGCTTCCATAGAAGGGAAAGGACAAGCACGGAACGTAGGAGTAAAAGGGAACACAGAGGACGTGGGTTAGAGGAAGAACCCTGCCTACAAGTTCTAAGCGAAAGGCCGGCTCCCGGTCCCCGAGGTTGTACGAATGCTAATGGTTCTGCAGCAGACACCAGTGGAGTAGTGGGCTGTAAATGCACTACTCCCATCTAAGACTTGAGGGTGTGGCGCCCCTGAGGCTTCAGTCGCCATAGAGGTACTGCACCTTCTCCTAAGGTGTAGTGCCCCACCATCCAGGTAAGGTGGGAACGCCTGACCACGCTCCACACCTGCATTCCACACACAGGATAGTTCAGTGGGGCCACCTAACAGCTTCAGGCTGGGGGTTAGCAGAGCACCCCTCGTGGAACCCTGCTTCGTAACACGAGATGTGCTGGGAGGCGGGTGGAGTGAGATGATATAAAAGAGTGGGAAGAGTGAGAGTTATGGAGGAGTTGGTTGGTTAGTTGGAGAGAGAAGAGAGAAGATGGGTGTCTGAAGGACGTGCTGCAGCAGGTTCCAGTGATCTGGGCTGCTGGCACGAGAAAGACAGAAAAAGAGATTGATAAGATTGATAACCTAACCTTCCATAAGAGAGATAGAACAGATCGGAATGAAGGAGAATAGAAGGACGGTGGGAAGCAGGTTGAAGAAAGATAGAGAACCCTTCCAGTCCAGAGAGCACAAAGGCCGGGGCCGGTCCCCGAGGTTGATTGGATCTTTATGTCCGGCAACAGACACCGGAGGCGTAGTGATCCGCTAACGCCTTGCTCCCATCATAGACTTGGGACACAACAGCAACTGAATAGAGAGCCGGGACGCAGTGAGGAGTCCCCGAAGCAGGCTACAGCTGTCTGTCATACAAGTAAAGACTAGGAACACCTAGAGAGAGGCATTCCAGGGTAACCGAGTGCTGGAGTGCTTCGCACCTAAAGGCGCATTGGACGAGTCGTTCAGTAAGGTACATGTTGGCAGAGTGTGGAAGGGAGAATCCTATCCTGCCTGGAGGTTGGCTGGAGCCCTGACCTGGAGAACACAGTACGGAGGCAGGCAGTGGAGTGAACTGCAAACAGTGAGTAAAGCTTTGGAACCGCATACTCGGGTGTCCTCCAATTATTCCCGCACCACTACACCTGGGTACCAGCCTCCATACCATTCTGCGCCTCTCCTCATCCATTGCACCTACACTGCCCTGGGACTACAGCTCCACCTGTGGGGAGCTACACCATCTTTGCTGCACCACACCATCAGTCCTGGCGGATCTGCATGCAGCGTTGGCTCAACATCTTACTTGCCAAACACCACGGGTGGCGTCACGGACTATTCTAATAAACTTTAACACCATTAACATCACCGCCATTGATATTGGGCGCCCAGGGCCACGGACCGGGTCACCGCTGCTGTGACACATTCCCACCTTGACACCGGCCCGGTACCGAGTACCCCGCTGCCCTGGGTGTGCGAGGGCGACCCAATTTTGGCGTCACGAACAGGATGACGAGACCCGATGCCATCGGGTTCTGTGTGCCTTGGATTTACAACTTTTGAAAATGTGCAGAAGACCAAATTAAATAGACTGTAAAATGGACATTAGAAATGGCCACTGGTGCGGAGAAGAAGGGCGTGAAGAGATGGGAGGTCCTAAGAATAGACCGCGAAGAGTCTTGGGCCATCCCTGCCTGAATTACTATGTGACCGATGCATGGCCCACCCTCCCGAGGGGTTCGTATACTGGCTTGGTATGGAGGCGCTGGAAGAAGACGCCGCCCCCAGAAGGAGGGGCAGATGAAGCCTCTGGCGAGCAGAAGGGCGGAGCAAGGAGAACGCCAGAATGCCATCATGAAAGCAGATGAGAAGACAGAAGAACAGGGAGGGGAGAAGTCACTCGCCCCTAGGCCGCCTAAGCGGAGGTTGCGACCGCTGATTCATCCTCAGCTGCGTCTGCCACCGCCTCACAACAGACATTGTCATTGGGGGAGCCCCGTCCGGAGGAGATACATGAAGGCTCTGGAACAGAATGGAGGACCGGGACCGTGTCTCTGCCTGGATCGGGCGCGGTGGCACCGGCCTCCACCGTCAACCCCAGCTGAGACCGGCCTGGTCCCGGCACGGATCCAACTGCGGCCTACTCCACCAGTCACTCCGGGAGTTGCGGCTGCTGCCATCTACCACCAGGAACCGGAGCCGGAACCGCGGCTGGAAACGCCAGGTATGATCGCTACCCCCGGTCTGACCCTGGTTTTGGGAGCGGAACCCACAGATAGGAACGGGCCCACTGAGCTTCGCCGACGATCCCCGGCTGCAGTGCCTATAGGGGAGATAATCAAGTTGTTCCTGGCTGGCGGCCTCGGGCTGCGGCACCATCTCCTGAACTTCCTATGGAACTGGAGGGACCCATATCCCCGCAGACAGTAGAAATATCCATGGCCCTTTCCCTGGGCCCCACCAGTCCCTATCCCTCTGTATGGGAGATTGAGTATATGCGGCTAGCAAGTAGCCAACGGGACGAAGATACCACCTCTGAGAACAGTTCCAGTTCAGCTACTAGAACCCCAGGAGGGGACCACAATTGAAATAATTTACTAAATCTTGTTACCCAGGAGGGTTTGTTGCACCAGTTGTGCCTTTGCCTTTTTGTTCATCATGTTGCCCAGTTTTGATTGGTAGCGTTGTTTTTGAAATGGAACTGTGGAGATCATAGACACTGATTAATCCAAAAACTTTTATTGTAAATAGTTGCACCTCTTTAGGTGCCCTTTCTTGGTTTTACATATAAAGACACTTTGCGAAGATAATGTTTTTGCATGGACACTTTTCGAGGAATGATGTCTACCTCAAGGGACACAGCAAGAAAGCGCGGCTGGGAGCAATGTTCAGCACCTTTGTGTCACGATGCTGCCGCCGCAGCCTCCGCCAATACCTTCTCTTCTGCTGCAGTCTGCCCACTCTCTGGCGGCCTCCACACCGCGGTCCCGGCTGCCTCGGCCTTCTCCGCGCTCCTCCTTTCCCCGTCTCTCGTTCCCGGCGCCCGCTCCTGCCCGGTCTCCTGTGTCCCGTCAGGCGCGCGCCCCGGTCCAGCTTCCTGTTCCTCGGCGCGCGCGCGCGCACACTGTGGTCCGCAGCACGCACGCTCTCTACCCCTCCTGAGGCCACACGCTCTCCTCACCTTGCGCTGGGAGGGGTCATGACCCGGAAGTCCCTGCCACGACTCCCTATATCAGGCCGCCTCTTCCTGCTGGCGGTGCCTGATTATCACTTGTGCCCTGCTAAGTGATTCTGGCCCTTGTCTCTGTGTGCACCCCCGTTGCCTCCCTGCCTGTAGCTTACCTGTCTTCTCCACTGTCCTCTCTCCTAGGATCTGGAAGTCTGAGCTCGTGCTCCGGTCTGTCCTGGTCCCCTGGCTGAGTTCTCCAGTTCGTGCCTGCTTCCCTCCGTCTCGCCTGTGTTCCTGACCTGTCCGCCATCTGTATTCCTGTTTCTGGGGAGGTCCACCGCCAGCATCTCTGGCCCCTTGCCAGCTCTCCTGTATTCTCTCTGGGTACCAGCTGCCATGGTGATAGTTACCCGCGGGGCCTGCCCCAAACACTCCCTGTATAGGGGGTGGTCCACCTGGCCAGCTCGCCCGTGGGAGGTTCGTTGCCACGGTCCAGCGGGTCCACTCCAGGAGATCTACCTAAGTCTCAAATCACAGAATAATCAGGCCATGGATCCCGCTGGTACCCCGACCCAGAAGGAACTTTTGTTCCTCCGAGAAAATCAGGCGAGGATCATGTCATTCCTCAAATCTATGGAGTCCCGTCTTTCCTCTTTGCAAGCCTCCGATCCAGGGACTGCCTCTCAGATCTCCAGCCTCCAGCAGGAGCTTGCCCAGCAGCGCGACACCCAGGCCCACATTCTGAATTACATGGCCTCGGTGGATAAACTCCTAATAGCTCTCCAGACCGCTGCTGCTGCCCCTGTTCAGGCGGCAGTTCATTAGCCAATGCCAGCTGCATTTTGAGTTGACGCCCCTGCAGTATCCTACCGACCGGGCCAAGGTGGCCTTTGTGGTATCCCATTTGGAGGGTGAGACGCTGGCTTGGGTAAATCCCTTGTGGGAACGTGACGACCCGTTAGTCTCCCAGCTTGCGACCTTCTTAGAGACCTTTCGTAGAGTCTTCGATGAGCCCGGTCGCCTGGTCTCGGCCACCGAGTCCTTATTTAACCTCCGCCAGGGTGCTCTCTCTGTGGGGCAGTATGCCATCCAGTTCCGTAGTGTCCTCCGAGCTTGGATGGAACAACGAGGCCCTAGTGGGGGCTTTTTGGCGCGGCTTGTCGGCTCGAATCAAAGACGAGTTGGCTGGGAGAGACACACCCACGTCTTTCGAGGACCTCATCTCTCTGGCAACGCGAATTGATCTGAGTTTCCAGGAGCGCTCCCGCGAAGCCGCCAGGGAGAGAAGGCCTTCTCGTTTTTCCCCTTCTCCACGCAGTCCTCCTCACCCACGACCTACCACCGTGGCGTCAGCTTTGGAGCCCATGCAAGTGGACTGACTCAGACCAGCGGAGCTGCGTCGCCAGGAGAGACTTACACATGGTCTTTGTCTCTATTGTTGCAGCGCCTCCCATCTTCTGCGTTCCTGTCCAGTGAGGCCGGGAAACGCCTCAGCCTAGGACAGGTAAGAGAGGCCTCCCTAGGTGTCTGTGATACCTCTCTACCCTTGACCCTCTCTGTTTTGTTTGTCCTGGGATCCAAACGTTTTTCTGAGGTGGCCTATATTGACTCAGGGGCTGCAGGGAACTTCATCCAACTCGAGGCGGTAAAAAGATTGCAGATACCTGTCAGGTCCTTGGAGGTTCCCCAGCAGTTAGCTTCAGTCGACCGTGTTCCCCTGCGCGAGACCGTCACTTTGGTCACCGAAGAGGTGGAGTTACAGATCGGGGTCCTGCACCGTGAGAAGATAGCCTTCTTCGTGCTGCCGTCACTGTCCCACACCTTGCTTCTGGGTCTTCCATGGTTGAGGATACACAAACCCGTCTTGGATTGGCACTCTGGAGACATTCTTCGTTGGGGTCGTTTCTGCCAGACTAAATGTCTTCTTCCGGTACAACCTCTCATGACTTCGCTACCTGCCTTGGGTCCAGCGGATCTGCCCCCGGCCTACTGGGCCTTTGCTGACGTCTTTGACAAAAAGGAGGCAGAGACTCTTCCACCGCACTGGCCATATGATTGCCCGATCGAGTTTGTTCCAGGTTCAACTCCGCCCCAGGGGCGAATCTATCCTTTGAGTCCGCTCGAATCCCAAGCCATGACTGAGTACGTTCAGGAGAATTTGGCCAGGGGCTTTATCCGGAAGTCATCTTCCCCCCCGGAGCAGGTTTCTTTTTTGTCAAGAAGAAGGATGGGTCCCTTTGCCCGTGTATCGACTATCGGGGTCTTAATGAAATCACTATCAAGAACAAATAACCCCCTACGTCTCATCCCCGAGTTATTCGACCGGCTGCGAGGGGCGCGAATCTTTACCAAACTGGATCTCCGTGGAGCCTACAATCTCATCCGTATTCGCTCTGGAGATGAATGGAATACTGCTTTTAACACCAAGGATGGGCACTACGAGTATCTCGTCATGCCATTCGGTTTGTGCAACGCCCCCGCAGTTTTTCAGGAATTTGTAAATGACATTTTCCGAGACCTTCTGTACTCCTGTGTGGTCGTATATCTGGACGATATCCTCGTCTTCTCTCCCGATCTGCCCGCCCACAGGAGAGATGTCCGTCGAGTACTGTTACGCCTAAGGGAGAATCGCCTATATGCTAAGCTGGAGAAATGCGCCTTTGAACAGTCCACCCTTCCATTCCTAGGATACGTCATCTCCGACTCAGGCTTATGCATGGACCCGGAGAAAGTATCTGCCGTGCTTAACTGGCCGCGTCCCCATGGGGTAAAAGCCATTCAGCGATTTCTTGGCTTCGCAAATTACTACCGGCAGTTCATTCCTCATTTTTCCTCTTTGACTGGTCCTATCTCCTCTTTGATCCGTAAGGGAGCTAATCCGCACGCCTGGTCCCCTGAAGCCGAGAACGCCTTCTTGTCTCTGAAACACGCATTCGCCACGGCACCCGTGCTCCATCGCCCAGAAGCCAATAAACCTTTCATCCTCGAGGTGGATGCTTCCGCAACTGGGGCCGGAGCAGTTCTGTCTCAAAAATCTCCCTCTGGTAGACTTGTTATGTGCGGTTTCTTTTCCAAGTCCTTCTCCACTTCGGAGCGAAACTATTCCATCGGAGACCGGGAACTGCTTGCCATCAAATTAGCTCTGGAGGAATGGAGGTACTTATTAGAGGGAGCCCTACATCCGTTTACAATCTACACGGACCATAAAAATCTGGCTTACCTTCAATCGGCACAGACTCAATCCTCGGCAGGCCAGGTGGTCTCTGTTCTTTGGCCGATTCGATTTTGATCTGCACTTTCGTCCAGGCAACAAGAACCTCAAGGCTGACGCTTTGTCCAGGTCCTTCCTTTCTGCAGATTTGGAGGAGGAACCCACACATATCTCGATCCCTCCAGGCTCATCACGGTGGCACCTCTCGTCTCGCCGCCACGTGGTAAGACTTTCGTGGCAGAGAAGGACCGAAGACCGATCCTACACTGGGGGCATGCTTCCAAACTTGCTGGTCATGTCGGCCTTAAAAAAACACTTGTCCTTGTCTCCCGCTACTACTGGTGGCCAACTCTTCCCCTGGATGTCCGAGATTTTGTCGCTTCCTGTCCGTCCTGTGCTAAAACCATGGTGCCTAGGCAGTTGCCTTCCGGTCTTCTGCATCCGCTTCCAGTTCCATTGTCCCCTTGGCAACACATTGCCATGGATTTCATTACCGATCTACCCAGGTCTGCAGATTGTACCGTCGTCCTTGTGGTGGTAGACAGATTCTCTAAGATGGCACATTTCATCTCTCTCCCCGGGTTACCTTCAGCACGAGACTTGGCAAAAGTTTTCGTTCACCACATCTTCCGTCTCCATGGACTACCCCAACATATTGTTTTTGACAGAGGAGTCCAATTTACCTCTCGATTTTGGAGAGCCCTATGCAAGTCGATGGATGTCACACTTGACTTCTCCTCATCTTACCATCCACAGTCCAATGGTCAAGCGGAGCCGACTAACCAGAATTTGGTGAACTATCTCCGGCACTTTTCTAATGCCCACCAGGACGACTGGTCAGACTTACTCCCGTGGGAAGAGTTCGCCTATAATAACCACGTCAGCGAGTCTTCTGGCAAATCTCCTTTTTTTGTTGTCTACGGGCAGCATCCGGGTGTACCTCTACCGGTTCCCTCTGCCTCGGGTGTACTGGCGGCTGATCTGTCCGGGGATTTCTCCAGGATCTGGCAGGAGACAAAGGCCGCTCTCGAGTTAGCACGCGACAAGGTAAAGAGACACGCAGACAAAAGGCGCCTGGATTCCCTGCCATATCACCCTGGTGATAAAGTTTGGCTGTCCTCCAAGTTCATTCGTCTCAAGAACCCTTCACATAAACTGGGTCCCTGCTATATTGGACCCTTTGAGGTATTGGCTCGTATTAACGACGTCTCCTACAAACTGCGACTTCCCGCCTCACTCCGCATCCCCAGTGCTTTTCATGTCTCCCTTCTAAAACTGGTCATCCTCAATCGCTTCCAAACCTCTGCCACTCAGTCGCCGCCGCCTGTCTCCGCTGACAATGAGTTTGAGGTTAAAGACATTTTGACCATGAAGAAGCGAAGGGGGAGGACCTTTTTTCTGGTCGATTGGAAGGGCTTTGGTCCTGAGGAGAGGTCCTGGGAGCCTCGGGAGAATATTCGGGCTCCTCGAATTTTGGCTAAGTTTTTTCCACTCTGCGGAGGGGGGCGCGTAGGGAGGGGGGGTACTGTCACGCTGCTGCCGCCGCAGCCCCCGCCGATACCTTCTCTTCTGCCGGCAGTCTGCCCACTCTCTGGCGGCCTCCACACCGCGGTCCCGGCTGCCTTGGCCTTCTCCGCGCTCCTCCTTTCCCCGTCTCTTGTTCCCGGCACTCGCTCCTGCCTGGTCTCCTGTGTCCCGTCGGGCGCGCGCCCCGGTTCAGCTTCCTGTTCCCCGGCGGGCGTGCGCGCACACTGTGGTCAGGAGCACGCGTGCTCTCTACCCCTCCTGAGGCCGCGCGCTCTCCTCACCTTGCGCTGGGAGGGGTCATGACCCGGAAGTCCCTGCCATGACTCCCTATATCAGGCGGCCTCTTCCTGCTGGTGGTGATTCTGGCCCTTGTCTCTGTGTGCACCCCCGTTGCCTCCCTGCCTGTAGCTTACCCGTCTTCTCCACTGTCCTCTCTCCTAGGATCTGGAAGTCTGAGCTCGTGCTCCGGTCTGTCCTGGTCCCCTGGCTGAGTTCTCCAGTTCGTGCCTGCTTCCCTCCGTATCACCTGTGTTCCTGACCTGTCCGCCATCCGTATTCTTGTTTCTGGGGAAGTCCTCCGCCAGCATCTCTGGCCCCTTGCCAGCTCTCCTGTATTCTCTCTGGGTACCAGCTGCCGTGGTGATAGTTACCCGCGGGCCTGCCCCAAACACTCCCTGTATAGGGGGTGGTCCACCTGGCCTGCTCGCCCGTGGGAGATTCGTTGCCATCGTCCAGCGGGTCCACTCCAGGAGATCTACCTAAGTCTCACATCACACTTTGCAAGAATCTTTGATTGTTTTATGATAACCTATTTGATAATGTTGTGTCTTGTGGAAAGTAAATGTCTTTTATAGAATATTTGATACAGGGAATTAGAAAAGTTTTGAGATAGAATGTGAGAATTGAATAAAGACTGAAGAATTGAAAGTGACAGGTGACAGGCCAAGTACAGATAGTCAGTGTCTTGCATCCAGTAGAAAGAGAGAGAAAGAATAATTGCACTTTGAACTATGAATTGCACTTAAGTACATTTTTGATACTAAGATAGGAAGTTAAGCTGTTTGTAATGTTTAAGAAATGTGCCTCCTACATTAGGAAGATTAGATAAGTATTGTTGAATAGCATTTAAAAATTTTTGTGTGTTCCTGTATTGTACCTTTTGTTGTCTTACAACCCGCGGATGTGCTGTGTTTAACGGGGGGTATGTGGCGCCCCTGAGGCTTCAGTCGCCACAGAGGTACTGCACCTTCTCCTAAGGTGTAGTGCCCCACCATCCAGGTAAGGTGGGAACTCCTGACCTCCACACCTGCATTCCACACACAGGATAGTTCAATGGGGCCACCTAACAGCTTCAGGCTGGGGGTTAGCAGAGCACCCCTCGTGGAACCCTGCTTCATAACACGAGATGTGTTGGGAGGCGGGTGGAGTGAGATGATATAAAAGAGTGGGAAGAGTGAGAGTTAGGGAGGAGTTGGTTGGTTAGTTGGAGAGAGAAGAGAGAAGATGGGTGTCTGAAGGACGTGCTGCAGCAGGTCCCAGTGATCTGGGCTGCTGGCACGAGAAAAACAGAGAAAGAGATTGATAACCTAACCTTCCATAAGACAGATAGAACAGATCGGAACAAAGGAGAATAGAAGGACAGTGGGAAGCTGGTTGAAGATAGAGAACCCTTCCAGTCCAGAGAGCGCAAAGGCCGGGGCCCGGTCCCCGAGGTTGATTGGATCTTTATGTCCGGCAACAGACACCGGAGGAGTAGTGATCCGCTAACACCTTGCTTCCATCATAGACTTGGGACACTGTTATGAATGAGTCACCGTAGGAGGCAAAAATGGAAATGCTAGCTAAGTCCAGAAAACCAGAGAAGTTGGCAGCTATCGGATTGCAGATCCCTGAACCTATCAACACAACTAGCAGTAGCCGTGGGGGGTTCCTACGATGCCCTAGACCCCACGATCACAGCCGGAGGACTATAAAGCCTAAAGACAGAAAGGGAAATCTAAACTGCCCCACAGCAGACCCCAAAGCATAAGGCAGCCCCCAACATATAATGACGGTGAAGCAAGAAGAAAGAACACTAAGGCTGTGTGCACACGATGCGTTTTTTTAAGCGTTTCTGCAGCGTTTGAGCCGGCTCAGACGCTGCAGAAACGCTTAAAAGATGCATCAAATTAATTAGCATGCGTTTTTGGCTTTTTGTGCCAATGCATGCGTTTTTAACCGCTCAGGAATCGCTTAGCGGCTAAAAACGCAGCATGCTCATTAATTTCCGCATTGCTGAGCGTTTTTAGCCATCCCCAATGATCCCAGAAATTGCGTGTCAAAAAAACGCGTCAAAAACGCGTCAAAATCGCGTAAAAAAACGCGTGGAAAAAGACACGCGATTTCTGGGAAGGGGATCCTTTTCCTGAGCGTTTAAAAATGCTAGCGTGGGCACATAGCCTAACACAGACAGAAAGATAGACTGAGCAAAGACGGGGCCCAAGCTAACTAGATAGGAAAGGACAGGAAGGCTGCTGTCTGCAATCCGTGAAAAACCCTATGAAAATAAGAGCCAACAAACTGACAGTGAAAAAGGCCCTGAAGACGCTAGGCTTCAAAAAGCTATGTCAGTACTCAGGAATATTCTGAAGACAGAGCAACCGGCAAAAGGAGATTCAGCTCACCCCAGCAGGGAATGGCAGAATCCAGAAAAGCAAGGCAAACAAAAACAAACACAAATGCTAACAGGCAAAGCAGAAAACTTAGCTTTAGAGGCGCAGGAATCAGACTGGTCTCCTAGAAGTCCACAGAGAAATCACCCGCAGGGCAGAAGGGCGTCGGCAGCCTTATATCCAGTACGTGACTCCACTCAGCCAGTCATCATCATCAGGCTCAGGTGCCTGATAATCAGACTCATTACCTTCCTTTACCAGAATAGGGAGTTCACCAGACCTCAGTGACGAAGGGGAAAATGAACTCACAACAGGACACAACAGCAACTGAATAGAGAGCCGGGACGCAGTGAGGAGTCCCCGAAGCAGGCTACAGCTGTCTGTCATACAAGCAAAGACTAGGAACACCTAGAGAGAGGCATTCCAGGGTAACTAAGTACTGGAGTGCTTCGCACCTAAAGGCGCATTGGAGGAGTCATTCAGTAAGGTATGTGTTGGCGGAGTGTGGAAGGGAGAATCCTATCCTGCCTGGAGGTTGGCTGGAGCCCTGACCTGGAGAACACAGTACGGAGGCAGGCAGTGGAGTGAACTGCAAACAGTGAGTAAAGCTTTGGAACCACATACTCGGGTGTCCTCCAGTTATTCCCGCACCACTACACCTGGGTACCAGCCTCCATACCATTCTGTGCCTCTCCTCATCCATTGCACCTACACTGCCCTGGGACTACAGCTCCACCTGTGGGGAGCTACACCATCTTTGCTGCACCACACCATCAGTCCCAGCGGATCTGCATGCAGCGTTGGCTCAACATCTTACTTGCCAAACACCACGGGTGGCGTCACGGACTATTCTAATAAACTTTAACACCATTAACATTACCGCCTTTGATATTGGGCGCCCAGGGCCACGGACCGGGTCACCGCTGATGTGACACATTCCCACCTTGACACCGGCCCGGTACCGAGTACCGCGCTGCCCTTGGTGTGCGAGGGCGACCAAAGGGCACAATAGCAATACAGATAGAGAGCCGGGACTTAGGAGTAGAGAGTCCACGAAGCAGGCTACAGCTTTCTGCCGTGCAAGTAGAGTTCTTGGGAACATCTATCAGGAGGAACTCCAGTGTAACACGGTACTGGAGATCTTCACACTTAAAGGCGCTTTAGAGGAGACCTTCAGGAAAGGCACATAAGTTGGCGGAGTGTAGAAGGGAGCTTTCCATCTTGCCTGGAGGTTGACCGAGTCCCTGACCCGAAGGACACGGCACAGAAGCGGGCACTACAGACTGTGAGTAAAGCTTTGGAACTACATGCCCTGGTGTCCTCCATTCCTTCCTGTGTCCGTCTGCCTGACACTGCTACATCCCCTGCGCCAGACAATACATCACCTAAGTGTCTCCACATCTACACCGCCCTGGGACAACAGCCCTGCCTGTGGAGGGCTATACCATCATTGCTGCACCACGCCATCTGTCCTGGAGGATCTGCATGCAGTGTCGGCTTAACACCTCCCTTGCCGAACACCACAGGCGGCGTCACGAACTATTCATCTAACTACATTTCACTATTCACATCTTCCTATTACTTGGGCAACCAGGGCCACGGTCTGGGTCACCACTGCTGTGACACGTCCCACTGACACCGGCCCAGTACCGAGTACCCCACGGCCCTGGGAGGGCGACCCACTCCCATATCTCTCTAGTAAGCTTGATTCTGCTCCCATAGCTCTGTAGTAGTCTCGGTTCTGCTCCTATAGCTCTGTATTAAGCTTGGTTCTGCTCCCTTATCTTTGTAGTAAGATCGGTTTTGCTCCAATATCTCAGTTCCCTTATCTACGTAGTAATAACATAGTAACATAGTTTTGAAGGCTGAAGGAAGAACTTATGTCCATCTAGTTCAGCCTATTTTTAGTGCAGCTGTTCTGCATTGTTGATCCTGGGGAAGGCAAAAAACCCACAGAGTAGAAGCCAATTTTCTCCATAGGGAAAAAATTCCTTCCCCTAAGCTGGGTCAATCATCTACCTATAATATTATGTTATTCATAACCTTGTATACTGTTACTCACAAGAAAAGCATCCATTCCTTTCTTAAATTCATTCAGTGAGTTGGCCATCACCACTTCCTCAGGAAGAGAATTCCAGAGCCTCACTGCTCTTACCGTGAAGAACCCTCTTCTATGCTGGTGCAGAAATTGTCTTTCCTCCAAACGAAGAGAATGCCCCCTTGTTCTTGTCACAGTCCTTAGTACAAACAGTTCATTGGAGAGATCTCTGTATTGCCCTCTGATATACTTGTACATATATATTAGGTCTTCCCTAAGTCTTCTCTTTTCTAGAGTAAATAGACCTAATTTTGATAACCTTTCTGGGTATTGTAGTGAACCAACTCCATTTATCATTTTAGTAGCCCGCCTTTGAACACTTTCTAGTTCAGTAATGTCTTTCTTGAGCACCGACGTCCAAAATAGCACACAATACTCCAAGTGTGGTCTGACGAGTGATTTGTACAGAGGGAGAATTATGTTTTCATCTCGTGTCCCCAGACCTCTTCTAATGCATCCCATGACCCTATTTGCTTTGCTGGCAGCTGCCTGACACTGGGCACTCCAATTTAGCTTCTTATTGACTAAGATGCCTAAGTCTTTTTCCATGTCTTATTTCCCCAGCAGTTTTCCATTTAGTAAGTAATTATAGCATCTGTTTCTCCTTCCCATGTGCATAACCTTACACTTATCTGTGTTAAACCTCATTTGCCATTTTTCAGCTCAATTCTCCAATTTACTCAAATCTGTCTGTAGTTGCAAACTGTCCTCCTTTGTGTTAACTACCTTACATAGTTTTGTATCATCTGCAAATACTGATATTTTACTGTGTAAGCCATCCACTAGATCATTAATAAATATATTAAATAGTAGGGGGCCCAATACAGAACCCTGTGGTACCCCACTAGTAACCCTGGCCCAATCTGAGTATGCCCCATTAATAACCACTCTTTGTTTTCTATCACTAAGCCAGCCAGCTTAATCTTGGTTCCATTTGTGTCTGTGTAGTCAGCTTTCTTATAATAATATTGCTTATTATAATATGTATTCGCTGTGTAGTGGTGATGGTAGTGGACATTGTGTAGCCATATTTTAAAGTAGCATGTTGATAATATTGGTCTTTGCATTGTGTATTTTTGGTTAGCAACATTGGTATACTGTAATTATGTATGTATAGATGATATTTTAAATGGCTTAGGGGAGTTATATGGGGAAATATGCACTTTGGGGCTTGGGCCCCTGATCTTATAGGACTCTAGCAATGCTCCTGGTTTATAGTATGAGGTGTGTATATAGTATGGTGTGTGTGTGTGTATATAATATGCTATGCATTATTTTTCAACTGGCTAAAATGGTACCGAACCCCTTTTTTCTTTTATATAATACTAGCTGAAGAGCCCGGCGCTGCCCGGGCATAGTAACTAACTGTGGTTAGTTATAGCAAATTATAATTATCCTCCATCCCATAGTCCTGTGCCCATACACCCATCATACATATCCACGATCCCATAGGCCCGTGCCCATATACCCATCATACATATCCTCCATCCCACAGTCGAGTGCCCATATACCCATCACACATCCTCCATCCCATAGTCCCATGCCCATATACCCATCACACAACCTCCATCCCATAGTCCCATGCCCATCATACATATTCACCATCCCATAGTCGAGTGCCCATAAACCCATCACACATCCTTCATATCATAGTCCCATGCCCATATACCCATCATACATATCCTCCATCCCATAGGCCCGTGCCCATATACCCGTCATACATATCCTCCATCCCATAGTCCAGTGCCCATATACCAATCACACATCCTCCATCCCATAGTCCCTTGCCCATATACCCGTCATACATATCCTCCATCCCATAGTTCAGTGCCCATATACCCATCACACATCCTCCATCTCATACTCAACCATTATGACATCATAATGAGGGGCGGGGCTTAATACACACACACACACTTTTTCCCCCATTATGTAGATAGGGGCAAAATTGTTTGGTGAATTGGAACGCGTGGGGCTGAAATTTCACCTCACAACATAGCCTAGGACACTCTCGGGGTCCAGACGTGAGACTGTGCCAAATTTTGTGGCTGTAGCTGCGACGGTGCGGATGCCAATCCTGGACATACACACATGCATACATACATACACACACTTGAGCTTTATATATTAGATGTGGCTTGTGTATATATTGTATGTGGAGTATATATAGTATGTGGTGTGTATACATAGTATGTGGCTTGTGTATGTGTAGTATGAGGTGGGTATGTGGCATGTATATAGTATGTGGCTTGTGTGTATATACAGTAATATGTGGTGTGTGTATATAAAATGTGGCTTGTGTATATTGTATGTGGTGTGTGTATAATATGTGGTGTGTATATAGTATATGGTGTGTGTATAGTATGTGGCTTGTGTGTATATAGTATGTGGTGTGTGTATATAGTATGGTGTGAGTATATAATGTGTGGCTTGTGTGTGTGTATATAGTATGTGGTGTGTGTATAGTATGTGGCTTGTGTGTATATAGTATGGTGAGAGTATATAATGTGTGGCTTGTGTGTGTATATGGTATGTTGTGTGTATATAGTATGTTGTGTGTTATATGTGGATTGTATGTGTGTATATAGTATGTGGTGTGTGTATAATATGTGGTGTGTATATAGTATGTGGCTTGTTTGTATATAGTATGTGGTTTGTACAGTATATGATGTGTGTGTATAGTATGTGGCTTGTGTGTATATAGTATGTGGTGTGTGTATATAGTATGGTGTTAGTATATAATGTGTGGCTTGTGTGTGTATATATGGTATGTTGTGTGTATATAGTACGTTGTGCGTATGTTATATGTGGCTTGTATGTGTGTATATAGTATATGGTGTGTGTATAGTATGTGGCTTGTTTGTATATAGTATGTGGTGTGTGTATATAGTATGGTGTGTATATATAATATGTGGCTTGTGTGTGTATATATGGTATGTTGTGTGTATATAGTACGTTGTGCGTATGTTATATGTGGCTTGTATGTGTGTATATAGTATGTGGTGTGTATAGTATATGATGTGTGTGTATAGTATGTGGCTTGTGTGTATATGGTGTGTATATAGTATGGTGTGAATATATAATGTGTGGCTTGTGTGTGTATATATGGTATGTTGTGTGTATGTTCTATGTGGCTTGTATGTGTGTATATAGTATATGGTGTGTGTATAGTATGTGGCTTGTTTGTATATAGTATGTGGTGTGTGTATATAGTATGGTGTGAATATATAATGTGTGGCTTGTGTGTGTATATATGGTATGTTGTGTGTATATTGTACGTTGTGCGTATGTTATATGTGGCTTGTATGTGTGTATATAGTATGTGGTGTGTATAGTATATGATGTGTGTGTATAGTATGTGGCTTGTGTATATAGTATGTGGTGTGTGTATATAGTATGGTGTGAGTATATAATGTGTGGCTTGTGTGTGTATATAGTACGTTGTGCGTATGTTATATGTGGCTTGTATGTGTGTATATAGTATGTGGTGTGTATATAGTATATGATGTGTGTGTATAGTATGTGGCTTGTGTGTATATAGTATGTGGTGTGTGTATATAGTATGGTGTGAGTATATAATGTGTGGCTTGTGTGTGTATATATGGTATGTTGTGTGTATATAGTACGTTGTGCGTATGTTATATGTGGCTTGTATGTGTGTATATAGTATGTGGTGTGTATATAGTATATGGTGTGTGTATATTGTATGTGGCTTGTGTGTGTGCAAATAGTATGTGGTGTGCTATAACATATGACGCTGCACAGTGTCCTTACAGGACCACCTGTATAACCGTGGCTCTGGAATACCCTGTGACATATTTGAGAAAGATTCATTGAATCAATACATGAATACATGACTTATACCTATGGAAATAAATACAAATCATCCATTTTGCTTGAACTGAATTGAGTGTGCAGTGAATATTTCCAGGATAGAGGAGCAGCACCATGCAAAGGAGCAGTGAGGGACCTGCAGCCGCTAAGGGCGGACAGAGCCCTGACTTCAACCCCATCCAACACATTTGGGATGAACAAGAATGGAGATTGCTAGCTAGGACCACCCATCCAGCATCAATGTCTACTGTCACAAATGCGATCCTGATTGAAGGGGCAAAAATCCCCACAGACACCTCCAAAATCTTGGAGAAAAAGACAAACTCCACATTAATGCCTATGAATTTAGAGTAACATGTTATAAAATTCCGTATCCCTACACTTATGTGCATATGTATAATAACAATATAAGAAAAAAATTGGACTATACTCTTCTTTATACATGTGTTCATGTGTGTGCGGAGTGGGGGGGCGCAGGGGTGCTGTTTTCTATAATTTGCTGTTTCACATTATTTACATATATCTATAAATCCTCCAATACTTTATTATACAGGATTATACTGGATCTGATTGTCTCCTGCAGACATTCTAGAATGTTGTGACATCACAGGATCGGCGCTATTGTCAGCCGCTCTACTGGAACTCCTTTGAGGGTTGCAGTTGTGGATGAGAGTGAGTATGCGCGTCTTATGCTCCTGCCCTGCCCTTATTATTCCCCATTTCCTAGCTATACAAATTTCTGATTTCTTGTGATAAGCTTCCCCTATTTCCCAGTTCTCATGTCCCATACATTTTTAGAAAGAAAACCTTATATTTGTTAATTAGTTACAGTAATATTTACTGTTGATAAAGTTAGCATTTGAGATTAGGCTATTTATATGGAAACTTCTCTATTTGTCCTATTCAGGATTGTGCGATTGGTTCTAGGAGAAGAATGTGGAGCACAAACGAGAGACCGATCTATGTAAGTTCCAAATAAGAAAAGCCGTGGAATTCAGAATAGTGATAGTAATGCTGTCTCTATACGTGTATGTAATAATGAATTTCTGTTGTCTGATGTCCGTTCTTTATACACTTTCTTTTTTTGCATGGTATCCTGATGTATTAATAATATTTTGAGGTAGTTATGATTATGTGATTGCTGTTATGTATTTTTTTGTGGAGTTGTAGCAACCAAAAACCTGCAACGTTGGCATTTTGATTCTTTTTTATGCTTTACAGTTTCTACAGATTAGGTCAGTTAATTTTATATTTTCATAGGTCAGACTTTTCTGAACAGATTGATACCAAATATGTGTTTTTCTTTTATTATTCCCTTTCTTTAATATTAACTGGAGGAAAGGGGGTTGATTTGAATTTTTATCTTTTTACATTTTTAAAAACTTTTTTCTTTCATGGGTAGAGATGAGTGGACCCCTGGTTGTTTGGGTCCAGCAGGTTCGGCCGAACTGTTAAAAAACCCGGACCCCATTCACTTGAATGGGGAGCCCGAATATCCAGTGTCTGCCATGCACTACCACTACAAATGACAGCGTGAACCCACCGCTGAGATCGGCGGTACAAAGTTTACCTCCAGTCACTGGTGTCGGCTGATGAGACATCTGCTCCCATCAACCGACGCCAGCTGCTGCTAATAACATTGAGAGCAGGTGATGACTCATGCTCTCTAAATAAATAATTAAAAAAACAATGTGTGGCTTCCCCTGTATTTTTGATAACCTGCCAGGCAAAACTGACAGCTTGGGGCCCCAATGCTCAGCTGTCAGCTTCAGCAAGGCTGGGTATCAAGTATAGAGGGGTTCTCAGGGCTGGAAGGAAGACTGAGATCAGCTGCAGCCCGGACTTCCTCTTCATGTTCAATCTGTACGAAGGTGGGGACAATGATGCCAGCGCTGATTGGGCGCCGAGCACCACGTGTCACAACACGGCACCAGAGCTCTGGGGACCGCAAGTGCTGACACTGCTGGAACAGCACCAGCATAGGAGGGGAGTCTAAGCTTTATTATTTTATTGGGACCAAACATTTAGTTCAAGAAGGAATTGTCCAAGTAGTGGACAACTCTTTTAAAGAGTTAAATCTTTGTAGCATAATAACGTTTACTTATATATAGCGCTAGCATATTGTGCAGTGCTTTGCATACATTATCATCGCTGTCCCCAATGGAGCACACAATCTACTTTCCCTATCAGTATGGGGAGAACATACAAACTCCTTGCAGATATTGTCCTTGGTGGGATTTGAACCCCAGCGCTGCAAGGCTGCAGTGCCATGAAACACACACAACTCTTTGTTACATTACGGCAGATGTAGTAACGCAGCGATGCCAGTTTACCCCCATTTTTAAACCCAATAAATATGTACAGAATGGACGCAGCTCCAGAGATTCCTAATACACAACTAATGTATAAATATATTCCACATATCTTATAGTTGTCAGCCGATGCCAGGTCACATAGCAGGCGTGCTGTTTATGGACTGTATGAATGCTGCATGGGGCACGGACTGGTGCTCTGCTCATAGATTTATTAATACTAGCGCAGTCTATCTTGTGTGATAATGTCACATTCATTGTCTAGTGTAATGGAAGCCTATGAGTATGTGATGTACAGGACAATGTAAGAAGATGAAAGATTTCATAGACTTTTTACACTTCTCTGTTTTACTTTTACAGCCTGCAGTGATTGACATCCCATGTAAGTATCACATTCTTCTCACATGCATTTATAGCATTTATGCCTGGCCGTGTCCCCCAGCGCCCTGCTCCGGTCTGTGCAGTGTGGGGCTGAGGTTTTCTACAGCAGGCGCGATCTATTGCTGCCTGCCTATCGCGCCTGCTGAGCCGAGTCTCAGGCTGAATGGTGGAACAAGAAGCTGATGGTAAAATTATGATGATGGGGAAACAAAGCCAACACTCCCCAGGACTCACGGGTCGTGTGGCCCCCCGCTATTGATGTGACGCCCCTGCACTCCAGTAGGGACTGTATAGCCGAAACCTGGATGCTAGATCAGATATTGTGTAAGGAAGTCTCTGTACAATCACGTTGTAAAGGAAGGGCTCAGTCACATGTGTGTCTATGTACCAGGGGTGCTGCCAGTATTTTTCACTGGCCCTTATATTCTATGGAGCTGGTAACATGTCAGCTGTGGGGCGAATTGTGGATCACACTCACCCACTGACTGACTACTAGGAGAAACTTGGGAAACTTCCATCAGGTTTTGGTTTTCTTTTTGCATACAATAGAAAAGGATGAGATACTGATGGTAAAAAAATGGACACATGAACTAAAACTAGATGAAAATTGGAAGCAGCACACTGATGAAAATTAGTTTGGGTTTGTGCAGATGAGAAAAACAAAGACGTGTGAATACGACCCAAAAATAAGTTGTCCGCTGCAACTGTTATTAACTACTTCAATAAATCTAATTGTAAACTGTTGTTTCTTTTTCAGCTGAAGGTGTAAATCGCAGGTAAGAGTCTTTCTCATCATTGTACAGTGTGTGGGGCGCATGCGCCACCTCGGCTCCATCCTACAGGGGCATCTCAGGGCTGGAGGGTCCGGGGAACGCAGCCCCAGCAAACAGCAGCTTATTCCCTATACTGTGGATTGGGGATAAATAAGTGGGAACATCTATTTTAACAGCTCCCATCATTTACTAGTGTTACCATACCTTCTAGTTAACCCTTACCTAATCTATGCATGGATGTATTTCCTTGTACTATAGGATGGACTTCACAGGATTCCGTAAATTTACAACACTGAAGATAAAATATTTATGATATTTGTGATATACTGTAGGTCCTGAGGATAGCATATCAATATCTTGTAGCTTGAATGCGCTTTAAAATTGTTTGTTATATCCCAACTCTATAAAGGAAAACCGAGATATACTGCCAGCCGCAGCCCGAGATATACTGCCAGCCGCAGCCCGAGATATACTGCCAGCCGCAGCCCGAGATATACTGCCAGCCGCAGCCCGAGATATACTGCCAGCCGCAGCCCGAGATATACTGCCAGCCGCAGCCCGAGATATACTGCCAGCCGCAGCCCGAGATATACTGCCAGCCGCAGCCCGAGATATACTGCCAGCCGCAGCCCGAGATATACTGCCAGCCGCAGCCCGAGATATACTGCCAGCCGCAGCCCGAGATATACTGCCAGCCGCAGCCCGAGATATACTGCCAGCCGCAGCCCGAGATATACTGCCAGCCGCAGCCCGAGATATACTGCCAGCCGCAGCCCGAGATATACTGCCAGCCGCAGCCCGAGATATACTGCCAGCCGCAGCCCGAGATATACTGCCAGCCGCAGCCCGAGATATACTGCCAGCCGCAGCCCGAGATATACTGCCAGCCGCAGCCCGAGATATACTGCCAGCCGCAGCCCGAGATATACTGCCAGCCGCAGCCCGAGATATACTGCCAGCCGCAGCCCGAGATATACTGCCAGCCGCAGCCCGAGATATACTGCCAGCCGCAGCCCGAGATATACTGCCAGCCGCAGCCCGAGATATACTGCCAGCCGCAGCCCGAGATATACTGCCAGCCGCAGCCCGAGATATACTGCCAGCCGCAGCCCGAGATATACTGCCAGCCGCAGCCCGAGATATACTGCCAGCCGCAGCCCGAGATATACTGCCAGCCGCAGCCCGAGATATACTGCCAGCCGCAGCCCGAGATATACTGCCAGCCGCAGCCCGAGATATACTGCCAGCCGCAGCCCGAGATATACTGCCAGCCGCAGCCCGAGATATACTGCCAGCCGCAGCCCGAGATATACTGCCAGCCGCAGCCCGAGATATACTGCCAGCCGCAGCCCGAGATATACTGCCAGCCGCAGCCCGAGATATACTGCCAGCCGCAGCCCGAGATATACTGCCAGCCGCAGCCCGAGATATACTGCCAGCCGCAGCCCGAGATATACTGCCAGCCGCAGCCCGAGATATACTGCCAGCCGCAGCCCGAGATATACTGCCAGCCGCAGCCCGAGATATACTGCCAGCCGCAGCCCGAGATATACTGCCAGCCGCAGCCCGAGATATACTGCCAGCCGCAGCCCGAGATATACTGCCAGCCGCAGCCCGAGATATACTGCCAGCCGCAGCCCGAGATATACTGCCAGCCGCAGCCCGAGATATACTGCCAGCCGCAGCCCGAGATATACTGCCAGCCGCAGCCCGAGATATACTGCCAGCCGCAGCCCGAGATATACTGCCAGCCGCAGCCCGAGATATACTGCCAGCCGCAGCCCGAGATATACTGCCAGCCGCAGCCCGAGATATACTGCCAGCCGCAGCCCGAGATATACTGCCAGCCGCAGCCCGAGATATACTGCCAGCCGCAGCCCGAGATATACTGCCAGCCGCAGCCCGAGATATACTGCCAGCCGCAGCCCGAGATATACTGCCAGCCGCAGCCCGAGATATACTGCCAGCCGCAGCCCGAGATATACTGCCAGCCGCAGCCCGAGATATACTGCCAGCCGCAGCCCGAGATATACTGCCAGCCGCAGCCCGAGATATACTGCCAGCCGCAGCCCGAGATATACTGCCAGCCGCAGCCCGAGATATACTGCCAGCCGCAGCCCGAGATATACTGCCAGCCGCAGCCCGAGATATACTGCCAGCCGCAGCCCGAGATATACTGCCAGCCGCAGCCCGAGATATACTGCCAGCCGCAGCCCGAGATATACTGCCAGCCGCAGCCCGAGATATACTGCCAGCCGCAGCCCGAGATATACTGCCAGCCGCAGCCCGAGATATACTGCCAGCCGCAGCCCGAGATATACTGCCAGCCGCAGCCCGAGATATACTGCCAGCCGCAGCCCGAGATATACTGCCAGCCGCAGCCCGAGATATACTGCCAGCCGCAGCCCGAGATATACTGCCAGCCGCAGCCCGAGATATACTGCCAGCCGCAGCCCGAGATATACTGCCAGCCGCAGCCCGAGATATACTGCCAGCCGCAGCCCGAGATATACTGCCAGCCGCAGCCCGAGATATACTGCCAGCCGCAGCCCGAGATATACTGCCAGCCGCAGCCCGAGATATACTGCCAGCCGCAGCCCGAGATATACTGCCAGCCGCAGCCCGAGATATACTGCCAGCCGCAGCCCGAGATATACTGCCAGCCGCAGCCCGAGATATACTGCCAGCCGCAGCCCGAGATATACTGCCAGCCGCAGCCCGAGATATACTGCCAGCCGCAGCCCGAGATATACTGCCAGCCGCAGCCCGAGATATACTGCCAGCCGCAGCCCGAGATATACTGCCAGCCGCAGCCCGAGATATACTGCCAGCCGCAGCCCGAGATATACTGCCAGCCGCAGCCCGAGATATACTGCCAGCCGCAGCCCGAGATATACTGCCAGCCGCAGCCCGAGATATACTGCCAGCCGCAGCCCGAGATATACTGCCAGCCGCAGCCCGAGATATACTGCCAGCCGCAGCCCGAGATATACTGCCAGCCGCAGCCCGAGATATACTGCCAGCCGCAGCCCGAGATATACTGCCAGCCGCAGCCCGAGATATACTGCCAGCCGCAGCCCGAGATATACTGCCAGCCGCAGCCCGAGATATACTGCCAGCCGCAGCCCGAGATATACTGCCAGCCGCAGCCCGAGATATACTGCCAGCCGCAGCCCGAGATATACTGCCAGCCGCAGCCCGAGATATACTGCCAGCCGCAGCCCGAGATATACTGCCAGCCGCAGCCCGAGATATACTGCCAGCCGCAGCCCGAGATATACTGCCAGCCGCAGCCCGAGATATACTGCCAGCCGCAGCCCGAGATATACTGCCAGCCGCAGCCCGAGATATACTGCCAGCCGCAGCCCGAGATATACTGCCAGCCGCAGCCCGAGATATACTGCCAGCCGCAGCCCGAGATATACTGCCAGCCGCAGCCCGAGATATACTGCCAGCCGCAGCCCGAGATATACTGCCAGCCGCAGCCCGAGATATACTGCCAGCCGCAGCCCGAGATATACTGCCAGCCGCAGCCCGAGATATACTGCCAGCCGCAGCCCGAGATATACTGCCAGCCGCAGCCCGAGATATACTGCCAGCCGCAGCCCGAGATATACTGCCAGCCGCAGCCCGAGATATACTGCCAGCCGCAGCCCGAGATATACTGCCAGCCGCAGCCCGAGATATACTGCCAGCCGCAGCCCGAGATATACTGCCAGCCGCAGCCCGAGATATACTGCCAGCCGCAGCCCGAGATATACTGCCAGCCGCAGCCCGAGATATACTGCCAGCCGCAGCCCGAGATATACTGCCAGCCGCAGCCCGAGATATACTGCCAGCCGCAGCCCGAGATATACTGCCAGCCGCAGCCCGAGATATACTGCCAGCCGCAGCCCGAGATATACTGCCAGCCGCAGCCCGAGATATACTGCCAGCCGCAGCCCGAGATATACTGCCAGCCGCAGCCCGAGATATACTGCCAGCCGCAGCCCGAGATATACTGCCAGCCGCAGCCCGAGATATACTGCCAGCCGCAGCCCGAGATATACTGCCAGCCGCAGCCCGAGATATACTGCCAGCCGCAGCCCGAGATATACTGCCAGCCGCAGCCCGAGATATACTGCCAGCCGCAGCCCGAGATATACTGCCAGCCGCAGCCCGAGATATACTGCCAGCCGCAGCCCGAGATATACTGCCAGCCGCAGCCCGAGATATACTGCCAGCCGCAGCCCGAGATATACTGCCAGCCGCAGCCCGAGATATACTGCCAGCCGCAGCCCGAGATATACTGCCAGCCGCAGCCCGAGATATACTGCCAGCCGCAGCCCGAGATATACTGCCAGCCGCAGCCCGAGATATACTGCCAGCCGCAGCCCGAGATATACTGCCAGCCGCAGCCCGAGATATACTGCCAGCCGCAGCCCGAGATATACTGCCAGCCGCAGCCCGAGATATACTGCCAGCCGCAGCCCGAGATATACTGCCAGCCGCAGCCCGAGATATACTGCCAGCCGCAGCCCGAGATATACTGCCAGCCGCAGCCCGAGATATACTGCCAGCCGCAGCCCGAGATATACTGCCAGCCGCAGCCCGAGATATACTGCCAGCCGCAGCCCGAGATATACTGCCAGCCGCAGCCCGAGATATACTGCCAGCCGCAGCCCGAGATATACTGCCAGCCGCAGCCCGAGATATACTGCCAGCCGCAGCCCGAGATATACTGCCAGCCGCAGCCCGAGATATACTGCCAGCCGCAGCCCGAGATATACTGCCAGCCGCAGCCCGAGATATACTGCCAGCCGCAGCCCGAGATATACTGCCAGCCGCAGCCCGAGATATACTGCCAGCCGCAGCCCGAGATATACTGCCAGCCGCAGCCCGAGATATACTGCCAGCCGCAGCCCGAGATATACTGCCAGCCGCAGCCCGAGATATACTGCCAGCCGCAGCCCGAGATATACTGCCAGCCGCAGCCCGAGATATACTGCCAGCCGCAGCCCGAGATATACTGCCAGCCGCAGCCCGAGATATACTGCCAGCCGCAGCCCGAGATATACTGCCAGCCGCAGCCCGAGATATACTGCCAGCCGCAGCCCGAGATATACTGCCAGCCGCAGCCCGAGATATACTGCCAGCCGCAGCCCGAGATATACTGCCAGCCGCAGCCCGAGATATACTGCCAGCCGCAGCCCGAGATATACTGCCAGCCGCAGCCCGAGATATACTGCCAGCCGCAGCCCGAGATATACTGCCAGCCGCAGCCCGAGATATACTGCCAGCCGCAGCCCGAGATATACTGCCAGCCGCAGCCCGAGATATACTGCCAGCCGCAGCCCGAGATATACTGCCAGCCGCAGCCCGAGATATACTGCCAGCCGCAGCCCGAGATATACTGCCAGCCGCAGCCCGAGATATACTGCCAGCCGCAGCCCGAGATATACTGCCAGCCGCAGCCCGAGATATACTGCCAGCCGCAGCCCGAGATATACTGCCAGCCGCAGCCCGAGATATACTGCCAGCCGCAGCCCGAGATATACTGCCAGCCGCAGCCCGAGATATACTGCCAGCCGCAGCCCGAGATATACTGCCAGCCGCAGCCCGAGATATACTGCCAGCCGCAGCCCGAGATATACTGCCAGCCGCAGCCCGAGATATACTGCCAGCCGCAGCCCGAGATATACTGCCAGCCGCAGCCCGAGATATACTGCCAGCCGCAGCCCGAGATATACTGCCAGCCGCAGCCCGAGATATACTGCCAGCCGCAGCCCGAGATATACTGCCAGCCGCAGCCCGAGATATACTGCCAGCCGCAGCCCGAGATATACTGCCAGCCGCAGCCCGAGATATACTGCCAGCCGCAGCCCGAGATATACTGCCAGCCGCAGCCCGAGATATACTGCCAGCCGCAGCCCGAGATATACTGCCAGCCGCAGCCCGAGATATACTGCCAGCCGCAGCCCGAGATATACTGCCAGCCGCAGCCCGAGATATACTGCCAGCCGCAGCCCGAGATATACTGCCAGCCGCAGCCCGAGATATACTGCCAGCCGCAGCCCGAGATATACTGCCAGCCGCAGCCCGAGATATACTGCCAGCCGCAGCCCGAGATATACTGCCAGCCGCAGCCCGAGATATACTGCCAGCCGCAGCCCGAGATATACTGCCAGCCGCAGCCCGAGATATACTGCCAGCCGCAGCCCGAGATATACTGCCAGCCGCAGCCCGAGATATACTGCCAGCCGCAGCCCGAGATATACTGCCAGCCGCAGCCCGAGATATACTGCCAGCCGCAGCCCGAGATATACTGCCAGCCGCAGCCCGAGATATACTGCCAGCCGCAGCCCGAGATATACTGCCAGCCGCAGCCCGAGATATACTGCCAGCCGCAGCCCGAGATATACTGCCAGCCGCAGCCCGAGATATACTGCCAGCCGCAGCCCGAGATATACTGCCAGCCGCAGCCCGAGATATACTGCCAGCCGCAGCCCGAGATATACTGCCAGCCGCAGCCCGAGATATACTGCCAGCCGCAGCCCGAGATATACTGCCAGCCGCAGCCCGAGATATACTGCCAGCCGCAGCCCGAGATATACTGCCAGCCGCAGCCCGAGATATACTGCCAGCCGCAGCCCGAGATATACTGCCAGCCGCAGCCCGAGATATACTGCCAGCCGCAGCCCGAGATATACTGCCAGCCGCAGCCCGAGATATACTGCCAGCCGGAAAAATAACATTCTAATGTATTAATAAAGCTAGTTTCACCTCTATTGAATTTATGACACCCTGAATTTCACTTTATTGCCTGCACGGAGTTTGATTACATGCTGCTCCCCAAACTAGGCAAATTGCTCTGCTTTTTTTCCCTAAACTCTCATCCAGCGCTGCCCTCTTCCCACGCACTACACAATCATTGGCTTTTAAGATTAGTGCTGGGGCAGATACTATCATTCATTCCAGCACTGAAACTGACTGAGTAGTGATCCTGTGCTTCCATCTGTGGCAGTTCAGCACCGATCACTACACCTCACACCACAATGGTGATAGCACTGTCACATGTCCTCTGTTACTCATGGGTGTAATGATTGCAATTACAGAGGGTGCAACCGGGTCCATACTGGAGGGGGACCCCCACGTCAGGTGTATGTGCATCCAAGTGTGTTGCAGCGTGGAGATAGCAACTGACATCGACGTGCACGGCAGGAACGTTATCCCATAAACATATGCTGAAGCAAAATGATGTTTAGTTACAACATAGATCAAGCTGCCAAACTTCTCTTCATGCCTCTGATACAGGTGAGGAGGGTCACATTGCGACCCCTGCAGTGGTGGGACAAGTTCTGATTTTTTTTTTTTTCAATCTGCTTGTCGTGGTACCCAGGGCATGTATTGTGACCCTAATCACTTTATTTCTGCTGCTATGTCATGTAGCAGCAGCTTACAATGATTTTATGCTGCACAACCTGTGCCATGGCCAAAATCATTGTGTAACCCAGAATCAGTATATAATGCAGTGTACTGTAAAGCCGAATAAAAAGATTTACAGGACTCCATGGGAATCCAATTAGGGTCATGGAAAGTTACACATTTGGTCAAGATATAGTACACACCTGTATTACATGCCACATTCAGCCAGGATGCTTGTGTCAGAATAATCAAGTCTGTGTATTATACACTGATATATATATATATGGACACATGTATGCAGCTATTGTTTTTCATATAGAAATGTAACCATATGAATATAGATTGATGTAGATACATGGCAAAAAAATATAAAAATATAGCAGCACTCCAGGCATGAGATCGTGAAATAAACTGTGGTCTTTATTCACCCAGATATGCGCGACATTTCCACTTTTCAAAACTGTGAACCTTTCTCAAGCCATCAACATTCACAGAGTATAAGCACAGTACATATAGGTTACACTCTATAATCAGTGATCAATCAATATACATCAGGAAAGAATAGTTGATATGTACAGGGCCGGCTCCAGGTTTTCATGGGCCCTGGGGAAATGGTCTCAGTGGGTCCCTTTAAGACATACCACGATACATGATGCACAGATACGGCAGAGAAATATAGGTATAGAACAATGCCAAAGATTTCACTTACTTCTTACATTACATGAGTAATAACTATTTAGCTCAGAAACCGGACAGTTTAGTCCTCTATACAGTATTATTATTTATTTATATAGCACCATTGATTCCATGGTGCTGTACATGAGAAGGGGTTACATACAAATTACAGATATCACTTACAGTAAACTAACAATGACAGACTGATACAGAGGGGAGAGGACCCTGCCCTTTCGGGCTTACATGCTGCAGGATGGTGGGGAAGGAGACAGTAGGTTGGTGGGTTGCAGCAGTTCCGGTGTTGGGCTCCAGTATTATGGGTTCCACATAGCTCTCCATACAGGATCGTGGGCCCCATACAATGCTCCAGTATATATGAGTCCAATATATTGCGCCAAGCGTAAAAAAAATGAAATGCTCACCTCTCCTCGCTGGCCGCTGCTCTGCTCCAGACTCCTCAGCATTGCAGTCGTCCGGCTTTTTGCACTGTGACTGTTCAGAGAAGAGGGAGCACACTAGTCACATCATCGCACCATCTGACCTGAAACATCCCAGAGTGAGAAGATGTGGAAGACACTGCAGCGGAAGAACAGGGAGAGGTAAGTATTGCTAGTACTTGGGCCCTAAGCAAGCGGGGGGGCCAACTTGTGGGTGCTGGCACCGGTCCCCATAGCGTGCTGGTGTCCCCAATGGTGAGTGGGCCCCCCAGCCTGCTCAGGGCCCTGACACTTACCCAAGAGCTGACGCTGGCCCTGCATATGTATACAGTGCAATAATATCAATCTCCTCATGAGTCATTAAGCATATAACAATAATTGATTTTCATCCTGTGCCAGTTCACAGGTATTGTGCATATAATATTAAAACCTTAATTGCTTGATAGAGATAATGTGATAACACAAGTGTTATAATTAATGATTGCTCACATAACTGCTGACGGTAGTAATATACATAGAATGTGCTCTAGGCTCAAATGTGATGTCAGTGATCCCAGCTACTCACTACACCAGGGGCCTAGAGGTGGAGGGGGCACGCCAACACCAACGACTATATCAGCTGGATGCAAGTCCTTGGAGCCACATTCTGCTGAAATGTTTTGTGGTGCAGGGGACCCGCTGGCTCCCTGAGCTGCAATACATGCCAGTGGCCTATCAGAGACTGGTAGCTGACGTCGGCGTGCCCGTGACTGGTGACACATGGCATCGACATCATGCACCATGGCGAGGATGCTGAAGTCAACTGCAGCGGCTGTAGAAGCGAACACCAGGCAGCGTAGGGGGAAGACGAGTAGTATTTACAAATATCTGTAGCTTGGTTGCCATAAACATAGAGGGGCCCAAACATTTTTTTTGCACAGGGGCCCCAAGCTGTCAGTGTACACCCCGGCACTGACTGATTTGCACAAGCTCTCTTCTCTCCATCAAGTTGTGTGGCGCCATATTAGATCAGGGAGCTGCCCTCAATCTGTGCATGTCTACTGCACTCAGTTATATGTACCTGCCATATTGGAGTGGGGAATGCTCACACTCCGGCACAGGCTGTATAAGCTTGTAGATAATTTGAAGATTGCTCTGGTTTCTCAATAGTAAAATATAGGCAAAATAAGCAGAATTACAGATATATCTAGAATATAAAAAAGATGGTATGGGAGTAATAAATAATAGTATAGGAAGAAGAGCCACCTTGTTTGAACAGGGACCTATGTGAACAAAGGGCAATGGCCACATAGCAGATGGAAACTGCAAATACATTGAATCTATCCAGTCTGTTTCTGGTATAAGAAGAAATGGGTGCCATTCGTGGCAGACTGCTAGTTAGTATCCAGATGGTTGTCTGTATCTCTCACCCATTATATGTATTATAATTTAGTGCCGTCTACCAAATTGACAGACACCCATCTATGGGTCTCATCCCTCCAGTGTGACAAAGGATGGGCCATGTATATATGGAGGATACTGGGTCGATACTCTGAAGCTTGCTCTCGTTTGCAGTGTCAGTTTTGTATAGTGCTGCTTTCTTTAGAGCAGGGGTCCCCAACCGCCGGTCCGCGGCCCAGCACCGGGCCGTTGCAGTGCCCTTGCCGGTCCGCGGACACAAGGGGAGCCGGGGGGCGGTGCAGCAGCTGATACTCACCCTGCATCCCGCGGCGGCTTCATCCCGCGGCGGCTTCATCCTGCGCTGAGCGGTCACGTGCTACCGCTCATTTAAGGTCATGAATATGGACGCCACTCATCTCCCATAGGCGTGGCGTCCATATTCATGGACCTTAATGAGCGGTATCACGTGACCGCTCCGCACAGGAAGAAGCTGAAGCGCCGCGAGATGCAGGGATGTGCAGCGACGGGAAGGAAGTTCAGCGACGTGAGGGTAAGTATGATGGGGAGGATGGGGGAGCCGAGCGGAGCCATAAGGGAGGGAGAATGGGAGCGGAGCCATATACACAGGGGAGGGAGAGTGGGAGCGGAGCCATATACACAGGGGAGGGAGAGTGGGAGCGGAGCCATATACACAGGGGAGGGAGAGTGGGAGCGGAGCCATATACACAGGGGAGGGAGAATGGGAGCGGAGCCATATACACAGGGGAGGGAGAGTGGGAGCGGAGCCATATACACAGGGGAGGGAGAGTGGGAGCGGAGCCATATACACAGGGGAGAGAGAATGGGAACGGAGCCATATATACAAGGGAGGGAGAATGGGAACGGAGCCATATACACAGGGGAGGGAGAATGGGAGCGGAGCCATATACACAGGGGAGGGAGAATGGGAGCGGAGCCATATACACAGGGGAGGGAGAATGGGAGCGGAGCCATATACACAGGGGAGGGAGAATGGGAGCGGAGCCATATACACAGGGGAGGGAGAATGGGAGCGGAGCCATATACACAGGGGAGGGAGAGTGGGAGCGGAGCCATATATACAAGGGAGGGAGAGTGGGAGTGGAGCCATATATACAAGGGAGGCCGGGAGAGTGGGAGCAGAGCCATGCATACAGGATGGGACAGGGGAGCCATGTATACAGGATAGAAGAGTGGGAGCAGAGCCATGCATACAGGATGGGAGCGGAGCCATGTATACAGGATGGGAGAGTGGGAGCAGAGCCATGTATACAGGATGGGACAGGGGAGCTATGCATACAACAGGGGGAGCCACACAGAGCTGGACGGGGGGGACCACACATACATTTTCTGATGATTAGAAAATAATCAGCATGTACAGTACTCCAGTACAATTGTTCTTAAGTGCTCAATGCTCCATTTCCTTGTAGGTTCCAATCATCATTAGCAGTGACGGTCATCAGTAGAAGTAGCCCAGTGCTCCCACTGAAACAGAGAAGCAAGCCAGGTGCTCCCACTCATTCAAAACCTATGGTGAGTTGAGTCACATTAAAAATGTTATAATTAAATGATAAATATGCACTGCTAAACTACAACCGCGTCCATAGCCCCGCCCCTGTCACACCTCCATCCCCGCCCTGCCGGGCCATGGAAGAATGGTCTTGGTTCAAGCCGGTCCCTGGTGCAAAAAAGGTTGGGGACCACTGCTTTAGAGGATACTTTAAGCGATATAGATCTATATTTCTATGAGTGCATAAATACTATTATATAAACCCACACAATGAAGGATTTCTTACTATCAGACATTAGGTAGCATTCACACAGGCAGGGCTGTCACCAGGAATTTTGGAGCCCCATATTCTACAGTCCCCTGCCCAGTCTTGGAAAAACTCCACTTCTGCATCACGTCCTCACCAATCACACATTAGTAGTTCCCATCGAACACCAGATCACATACAGCCATCGATTTTTTAAGCCCCACCACAAGGAAGACTCTTTTGATCGGGCCCTACTCTATTAAACATTTCTTAAAATATTCAATGCTCTTTAGGTACATTTTTAAAAATGACTAATACCACATACAAGGAACAAATTCTGTCATACCATGGCTGGACCACATATTACCACAATATAATGACCAAATAATATTACATACAAGGGATAAATACCACCACACCATGACCAGACCACATAGTGACCAGATACTACAATACTGATCATTAATTTAAAAAAAAAAAAACACAATACTAATATTACCATAAGGGCCATTATACCAAAGAGCTCTGTATATACAGTAGTGTAAGTATACAGGTAATACAGTGATCACCAGTGACATTATACACAGTCCCACTGTCTAGTCTTGGAAAAACTCCACTTCTGCATCATGTCCTCACCATTCACACTTTTAGGGTATGTTTCCATGGTCCGGAAACATTCACTATCTGCTGTGGATTGGACGCTGCGTACAGCTGCAGCATCCAAATGTTACAGCATATTGGAGGGGATTTTATGAAATCCCGTCTCCACTATGCGTGCAGGGCTGCATCCGGCGGCCCTGTGTATCTGGACATGCAGTGCGTCTTTCCTGAGCGCAGCATGTCTATTTATCTTGTGGAGACGCTCCGTCTCCGCAAGATACAGTCATGTGTTAAAGTTTGGGCACCCCTATTAATGTTAACCTTTTTTCTTTATAACAATTTTGGTTTTTGCAACAGCTATTTCAGTTTCATATATCTAATAACTGATGGACTCAGTTATATTTCTGGATTCAAATGAGGTTTATTGTTCTAACAGAAAATGTGCAATCTGCATTTAAACAAAATTTGACCGGTGCAAAGTATGGGCACCCTTATCATTTTCTTGATTTGAACACTCCTAACTACTTTTTACTGACTTCCTGAAGCACTAAATTGGTTTTGTAACCTCATTGAGCTTTGAACTTCATAGCCAGGTGTATCAAATCATGAGAAAAGGTATTTATGGTGGCCACTTGCAAGTAGTTCTCCTATTTGATTCTCCTATGAAGAGTGGCATCATGGGCTCCTCAAAACAACTCTCAAATGATCTGAAAACAAAGATAATTCAACATAGCTTTTCAGGGGAAGGATACAAAAAGTTGTCTCAGAGATTTAACCTGTCAATTTCCACTGTGAGGAACATAGTAAGGAAATGGAAGAACACAGGTACAGTTCTTGTTAAGCCCAGAAGTGGCAGGCCAAGAAAAATATCAGAAAGGCAGAGAAGAAGAATGGTGAGAACAGTCAAGGACAATCCACAGACCACCTCCAAAGACCTGCAGCATCATCTTGCTGCAGATGGTGTCACTGTGCATCGGTCAACAATACAGCCACTTTGCACAAGGAGAAGCTGTATGGGAGAGTGATGCAAAAGAAGCCGTTTCTGCAAGCACGCCACAAACACAGTCGCCTGAGGTATGCAAAAGCACATTTGGACAAGCCAGTTACATTTTGGAAGAAGGTCCTGTGGACTGATGAAACAAAGATTGAGTTGTTTGGTCATACAAAAAGGCGTTATGCATGGAGGCTAAAAAACACAGCATTCTAAGAAAACACTTGCTACCCACAGTAAAATTTGGTGGAGGTTCCACCATGCTTTGGGGCTGTGTGGCCAATGCTGACACTGGGAATCTTGTTAAAGTTGAGGGTCGCATGGATTCAACTCAGTATCAGCAGATTCTTGACAATAATGTGCAAGAATCAGTGACAAAGTTGAAGTTACACAGGGGATGGATATTTCAGCAAGACAATGATCCAAAACACCGCTCCAAATCTACTCAGGCATTCATGCAGAGGAACAATTACAATGTTCTGGAATGGCCATCCCAGTCCCCAGACCTGAATATCATTGAACATCTGTGGGATGATTTGAAGCGGGCTGTCCATGCTCGGCGACCATCAAACTTAACTGGAATTGTTTTGTAAACAGGAATGGTCACAAATACCTTCATCCATGAACTCATTAATAGCTACAGGAAGCGACTAGAGGCTGTTATTTTTGCAAAAGGAGGATCTATGAAATATTAATGTCACTTTTATGTTGAGGTGCCCATACTTTTGCACCGGTCAAATTTTGTTAAAATGCAGATTGCACATTTTCTGTACAATAAACCTCATTTGAATCCAGAAATATAACTGAGTCCATCAGTTATTAGATATATGAAACTGAAATAGCTGTTGCAAAAACCAAAATTGGTATAAAGAAAAAAGGTTAACATTAATAGGGGTGCCCAAACTTTAACATATGACTGTAAATAACCTTGTCTATGGATACGATGCGGTGATTCTGCATATGTTCAATGAACACATGCGGTATCAAGTCGCATACAAAGGGGGGCGGCACTTTGGGCAGAGCATGTTTCCGCTTTGCCCAAAGTGCTGCCAGCATGCCCCGTGGAGACACACCTTATAACAGTTACCATCTAACACCATATCACATTCACAGCCAGCAGCTTTTGTTTTGGCCAAAAGATTTTTTTAAGCCGCCACCACAAACAGCAAGGTAAACTGTTTTGGCTGGACCCTACTCTAAACTATTAAACATTTCTTAAAATACCTAATAATCTTTTTAGGTACGTTTTATTTATTTTTCTGTAAGTATGTGTCAAACATTTTTTAAAATTACTAATAATACCACATGCAAAGGACAAATGCCATCACACTATGACTAAACCACGTAGTGACCGAATAATACCACATAAAAGGAACAAATACTGTATTACAATAGCCGAACCACATACAGTGCCTTGCGAAAGTATTCGGCCCCCTGGAACTTTTCAACCTTTTCCCACATATCATGCTTCAAAACATAAAGATACCAAATGTAAATTTTTGGTGAAGAATCAACAACAAGTGGGACACAATTGTGAAGTTGAACGAAAGTTATTGGTTATTTTAATTTTTTGTTAAGATTCAGAAACTGAAAAGTGGGGCGTGCAATATTATTCGGCCCCTTTAACTTAATACATTGTTGCGCCACCTTTTGCTGCGATTACAGCTGCAAGTTGCTTGGGGTATGTCTGTATCAGTTTTGGTACATCGAGAGACTGAAATTCTTGCCCATTCTTCCTTGGCAAACAGCTTGCGCTCAGTGAGCTTTGATGGAGATCGTTTGTGAACAGTAGTTTTCAGCTCTTTCCATAGATTCTCGATTGTTTTCAGGTCTCGATTTTGACATTCTAACACCTGGATACGTTTATTTGTAAACCTTTCCATTGTAGATTTTGCTTCATGTTTGGGATCATTGTCTTGTTGGAAGACAAATCTCCGTCACAGTCTCAGGTCTTTTCAGACTCCCAACAGGTTTTCTTCAAGAATGGTCCTGTATTTGGCTCCATCCATCTTCCCATCAAATTTAACCATCTTCCCTGTCCCTGCTGAAGAAAAGCAGGCCCAAACCATGATGCTACCACCACAAGCCATGATGCTGCCACCACCATGTTTGACGGTTAGGATGGTGTGTTCATGGTGATGAGCTGTGTTGCCTTTATGCCAAAATGTTCAATTTTGGTTTCATCTGACCAGAGCACCTTCTTCCACATGTTTGGTGTGTCTCCCAGGTGGCTTGTTGCCAACTTTAAATGACACTTTTTATGGATATCTTTGAGAAATGGCTCTCTTCTTGCCACTCCATAAAGGCTAGATTTGTGCAGTGTACGACTGATTGTTGTCCTATGGACAGACTGTCCCACCTCCGCTGTAGATCTCTGCAGTTCATCCAGAGTGATCATGGGACTCTTGGCTGCATCTCTGATCAGTCTTCTCCTTGTTTGAGATGAAAGTTTAGAGGGATAGCCGGGTCTTGGTAGATTTGCAGTGGTATGATACTCCTTCCATTTCAATATGATCGCTTGTACAGTGCTCCTTGGGATGTTTAACGTTTTGGAAATCATTTTGTATCCAAATCCAGCTTTAAACTTCTCCACAATAGTATCACGGACCTGCCTGTTGTGTTTCTTGGTCTTCATGATGCTCTCTGTGCTTCAAACAGAACCCTGAGATTATAACAGAGCAGGTGCATTTATACGGAGACTTGGTTACACACAGGTGGATTATATTTATCATCATTAATCATTTTAGGAGAACATTGGATCATTCAGGGATCCACAATGAACTTCTGGAGTGAGTTTGCTGCACTGAAAGTAAAGGGGCCTAATAATATTGCACGCCCCACTTTTCAGTTTTTGAATTTCCCCAAAAATTTAAAATAACCAATAAATTTCATTCAATTTCACCATTGTGTCCCACTTGTTGTTGATTCTTCACCAAAAATGTATATTTGGTATCTTTATGTTTTAAGCATGATATGTGGGAAAAGTTCCAGGGGGCTGAATACTTTCACAAGGCACTGTAATGTCCGAATAATATTACATACAAGGGATAAATATCGCCACACCATGACCAGACCACAGTGACCGAATACTACAAAACTCATCATTAATTAAAAAAAACAAAACACAATACTAATATTACCATTATACACAGGAACTCTATACATAGTATGCAGTGTATAGTGTAAGTGTACAGTTAATACAGGGATCACTAGTGACATTATGCACAGGGGCTCTGTATATAGTATACAGTGTACAAGTAATACAGTGATCACCAGTGACATTATACACAGGAGCTCTGTATATAGTGTTGGTGTGCAGGTAATGGTGATCAGCAGTGACATTATAAACAGGAGCTTTGTATGTTGTATGCAATACACTGACTCAGTGAAATTTGTTTTTGAAGTCCTTCAACTTCTCTTTTTCTTCTTCATCCAGTGCAGACTGACATCACTTCTTCCAGCCAGGACTCGTCTCTGCAGAAAATAAGCACACAGTGCTCAATAGCTGATCACTTCCATAGCACATTCCCCAACTTCTACACTACGCCAGATGAAAAAAGTAAAATCAACAGTGTCGCACTGCACAGTAACATAACATCCCACACTGAAAACAGGATCCTCAAAAATAAAATACATCACAGCATTAATAATATCCCTTAATTAACCCCTACAGTAATACTCTCCCACATCCTGGGCCCCACATGCTCTACAATCCCAGCCCCCATATGGCAGCTTTCAGTAGAATAAAAGCTTCTTTTTACCTGGCCGCGGTCCAGCAGCATCCTCTTCCTCATTCATTTGATGCGCCAGTGTATGGCAATGACAGAACATGCTGACATCAGCTGCCGGCCTCTGATTGACTGGCAGCTTTAAACTATTGCCGTGCAGAAAGCTATAGCTGTGCATAGATTTTAACTTATTGTGTGTCCTCGGACATGCGTTCCGTTACTGACCTGGCCGAATCCTGCCCCTGGAGCCCAGTAAGAAGAAGTACACCGCCCCCCTCTTTGCTTCTGCTCACCATGCCCCATACACTAGTAAGGGCAGTAATGCTCTTATGGTGGCTCTGCACACAGGCACAGGTTTCTTGTGGAATAATGTGACATTTTTTCCACAGGTTGTACAGGACCAAAAAAACAAAACCATAAGCATAAATCCCTAGCCTTATCCAGGGGCTGACTACACAATATATACCCTGGCTACTCAGGCACAGCTGAGCTAGTCTCAGTTCGGTCAAACAAAACAGCTATTGTCCACAGTAACCAGTGATACTTGCAGTTTGGTGCACACAGCCTGTGCAGTCTCTCTTCAGCTCCACTATCACCCACTCTGGTCAGCTTTTCCCAAGCAGATTGACTAATGTGAGTACCTAGCCCGATTATATGCAGACCAGCCAGGTGCTAATAATCAGAGCCTGCAGAGTTTGGGTTTAACCCTGTCCTATCTGGCTGTGCTACAATACTCACTGTAAGTGAATACGGATCTATATCAGTCTTTATTCATATGGTTACATTATTCTTAGCTGCCTGTAAAACCTCACAATGCACTAAGCTGATACAGAAAAGCATAATATACACCTTAGCTGTAAAGCCGAAAAAACTGGTCAATGTAGGATATGGTGATAATAATGTAAACATTATTGATCAAGCAGTTGGAGTGCGGTAATCAAGAACAAGATGCAAAGCAGGTTCACATCCAGATTAAACAATAGTGTGACTATATGTATTTCTATGCAGCAGCTGCTCCGCTCCTGTGTGCCGGCGGCAGCGCCTGGTGTTGATGCGAGAGACTCGTGCGAGTTTCTCGCATCACATACGGTAGTGTTATCCTGGCCTAATAGTTATAGTTTATACTCAGCACATCCTTATTATAGGGGTTTTCCACCCAGTGAAAATGTTTAGTCACCAGTGCTGATTACTAAAAGAATGCAATCTTCAGATTGGACTTTATTAGGTGGTTCAAGCACTTGTCACACTTCAGTCTTTTGACGTCAGTCGAAATCCGCCCTTTTTTGAAAAAAACGGATCTTTTTTTAGCGGAATCCGTTTTTTTTCTCATAGACTTGCATTAAGGGCGGATTGCAATGGATGGCCATCCATTGCATCCGTCATTTGACGGTTCCTTCGAAATTTCAGCATCCGTCGTCTGGATACAACGGACATAGTAACGTTTTTTGTCTGCGTTGAAAAGACGGATGGTGACGGATCCGTCGCAGTCCATTGTCTGCTATAATGGATGACTATGGGCGGCAGATCCGTCGCTGTCCGTCACATGACGGAATCAAGTGATGGATTCCGTTTTTTAAACTGAGCATGCCCACAAGATTTTTCATTCATTTAATTTAACTCAAAAAGCCGTTCTGGCACAGCAAAATTGTCTCTCTCTCTCCTCCTTTAAATTCCAAAATCTGCAACTTCGACGGATCCGTCAAAAAAACAGATCCGGTGCTTCAGTTTTTAGCCAATCTTCACTGGATCCGTTTTTTCACACTTTGAAGGATTTTGACTGACGCCAAAAGACTGAAGTGTGAAAGAGGCCTTAAAGGGGTTGTCTAAATCCCCAAGTCGGCATTTACTCTTTGTCACTCTATATGACCGCAGACTTGTGAATCCTCACACTGTACACACTGCACACTTTGTGGATTCTTTGGTGTCAGAGCTAGGAATGACGGTCAGTTGGTCTCGTGACTGCGAGTAGTTAATATGCATACACCCGGCCCAGGTACAGACTGGGACTGAAATTCAGCCCTGGCATTTGAAATCATACAGGCCCATGCTGTTCATATCCCCAAGCACTAGATGGAATATATTACTAATATTCCCCTGGATGGAGCAAAGCAAGAATTACAACATGACCAATATTTCTAATGATACCCGTGGCCTGCTGGGATAAGCGATGGAGTCGGCGACTTTGTGCTCCGTCACAACTCTTAACAGTATGGGTGTCTTGAGAACACCAATTCTGTTTACAACGTAGCAGGCAATGTGGCCCATGACCAGACAGGCCATTCTGCTATTTGCTAGAATTGCCAGATGGCCAGTCCAGCTCTGACCCGGCCACATTCACACTTGCAATATACTTACTAGTGACATATAGCGTGAATGCAGACTCGTGGATTTAGACTAGATAACCCCTTTGAGAAAAATGGATGAGAATCTGGTTGGTAAAAGCATACTTACAGTCATGTGTCAACTGCTTGAGCTCCCAGTAAAGCTGAATCCAAACATTACTCTACTCAAGTCTCAGAATGATTATTTATCCTGCAGAGGGGTGATCAGTGTTCCCTGACTAGACAACACGTCTAACTTGGGCTCTGTTACATGGACTAGATGGATGACTGTGATTATTCGTCCTTTAGGATGATCCCCAAGATCAGACAATAGAGCAGGTGGAGGCGTTGGTCTGCTCCTATCATCAAAATGTACCTTTCAGGTTATCCCTCAAGTACCCTCACTTGTCTTTCCTTCTTTTGAGGTCCATGCTGTCAGACTCTTCACACCGTCCTTCGCCATGCGAGTGGTGGTATATCGTCCTCCCAACCCCTCCCTTCAGTTCCTGGATCATTTTGCCACTTGGCTTCCACATTTTCTCTCCTGTGACATCCCTAACCTCATAATGGGAGATTTCAACATCCCCATTGCTCTTCCACTCTCCCCGTCTGCTACTCACCTTTTATCTCTAACCTCCTCATTTGGCCTTTTGCAGCTTACTAATTCTCCAACGCATGAAGACGGAAACTCCCTCGACTTGGTCTTCTCTCGGCTTTGTGCAGTGGATGATTTTGCAAACTCCCCTCTCCCGCTCTCTGACCACAACCTTCTTTCATTCTCTATTAAGAACCGCCAGGCTGCTCAGGTCACCCCCACTGTCCATTATTTATAGAAACATACAGGCCATTAACACCCAGAAACTTATGAAGAACTTGCAGTCTTCATTGGCCCCTATCTCCTCCCTCTCATGTCCTGATTCTGCATTGAAGCATTACAATGAAACACTTCAAAGTGCCCTGGATGAATTTTCTCCTCCTATACCTAGAACACCACAACACAGATGGCGACAACCCTGGCACACCCTGCAAACACGTTTCCTGCAGCGGTGCTCCAGGTGCGCGGAAAGTCTGTGGAGAAAATCCAACCTACCCGAAGATTTCATCCATCATAAGTTTATGCTTCGAACATACAACACTGCCCTTCACCTCTCAAAACAAACCTACTTCAACACCCTCATCACTTCACTGTCCAATAACCCTAAAGGTCTCTTTGACACTTTTCATTCTCTACTCAACCCAAGAGTACAGGCCCCAACCACGGAGCTTCGAGCTGACGATCTGGCCAATTACTTCAATGAAGAAATTGACCAGATCCAACAGGAAATTATCTCCCAATCACCTCATACCATGCACTGTCCTCCCTCCCCCACTGCATCTAGCTCACTCTCTGATTTTGAACCAGTCACAGAAGAAGAAGTAAGCAAGCTCCTTGCATCTTCTCGCCCAACCACTTGCACCAGTGACCCATTTCCGTCACATGTACTCCAGCCCCTTTCCCCTGCTGTCACCCCTCACCTAACTAAAATATTTAACCTCTCTCTCTCTTCTCTTATCTTTCCCTCCTCATTTAAGCATGCCATCATACATCCACTAGTTAAAAAAACATCCCTTGACCAAAACTGTGCCGCTAACTATAGACCTGTTTCTAATCTTCCCTTCATCTCTAAACTCCTGGAACGCCTGGTCCACTCCCGTCTTATCCGCTATCTCTCAGAAAACTCTCTTCTCGACCCTCTCCAATCCGGTTTCCGCTCTTTACACTCTACTGAAACTTCCCTCACTAAAGTCTCTAATGATCTACTAACAGCTAAATCAAAGGGTCATTACTCCATGCTAATTCTCTTGGATCTCTCTGCAGCATTCAACACTGTGGATCATCAGCTTCTCCTCACTATGCTCCATTCCATTGGCCTCAAGGATACCGTTCTCTCCTGGTTCTCCTCCTATCTCTCTGACCACTCCTTTACTGTATCTTTTGCTGGCTCCTCCTCCTCTCATCTTCCCCTTACTGTTGGGGTTCCTCAAGGATCGGTTCTAGGCCCCCTCCTCTTCTCTTTGTATACTGCCCCTAATGGTCAAACAATCAGTAGATTTGGTTTCCAGTACCATCTCTATGCTGACGACACCCAATTATACACTTCTTCTCCTGACATCACGCCAGCCTTTCTAGAAAACACCGGCAATTTTCTAAATGCTGTGTATAACATCATGTCCTCACTATATCTGAAACTGAACCTGTCAAAGACTGAACTCCTGGTGTTTCCTCCCGCTACTAATGTACCTATACCCGACATTGCCATTTCCGTGTGTGGTTCTACTATTACTCCCCAGCAACATGCCCGCTGTCTTGGGGTCATACTTGACTCTGAGTTTTCCTTTGTCCCCCACATCCGATCACTGGCTCGCTCTTGTTATCTGCACCTCAAAAACATTTCAAGAATTCGACCCTTTCTTACTTTTGACTCTGCAAAAACTCTGACTGTTTCTCTTATTCATTCTCGTCTCGACTATTGTAACTCCCTTCTAATCGGTCTCCCTCTTACCAAACTCTCCCCCCCTCCAATCTGTCTTGAATGCTGCTGCCAGGATCATATTTCTCGCCAATCGTTACACCGATGCCTCTACCTTGTGCCAGTCATTACACTGGCTACCCATTCACTCCAGAATCCAGTACAAACTTATTACCCTCACCCACAAAGCTCTTCATGGCTCAGCATCACCCTACATCTCCTTCCTTGTTTCAGTATACCATCCTACCCGCGCCCTCCATTCTGCTCATGACCTGAGGTTAGCATCCTCAATAATCAGAACCTCCTACTCCCGTCTTCAAGACTATACACGTGCTGCGCCAATTCTTTGGAATGCACTTCCCTGGTCAATACGATTAGTCCCCAATCCCCACAATTTTAAGCGTGCCCTGAAAACTCATTTATTCAGACTGGCCTACTGCCTCAACACATTAACCTAATCTATCCCTATGTGGCACAGCCAAAAGTTTTTTACCATAACCAGGTTCCCCGCATCATGTTCCCACATGCTTTATGCTTCCATTAGCCCTCTGCATCTGAACTGTTACACACTTAACATTATGGCTGGTCCATATGTGTCGCCCCTGAGGCTTCAGTCGCCACAGAGGTACTGCACCTTCTCCTAAGGTGTGGTACCCCACCATCCAGGTAGGGTGGGAACTCCCTTCCACATTCCCACACCTCCACCCCACACACAGGATAGTTCAGCAGGGACCCATCCATGCTTTATGCTGGAAAGGTCATAGGGTGCCTTTTGTTGTTCCTGGCTTCGTAACACGAAAGGTGCTGGGGAGGCGGGTGGAGTTAGATATAAAAGAGAGGGAAGGTGTAGGATTTCAGGTCAGTCCGCAGAAGAAGGCAGGCAGAGTAGGAGAGAACAGCCACTCGGTGAAGAGAGGGGATCCCTGGAAGAAGGGATGGAGGAAGGAGTGCTGCAGCTGCCCCAGTGAACTGGGGCAGTGAAGGAAGAGAAGGAGAAAGAGATGTAGACTGGAGACTACAGATTCCATAAGAGAGATAGAACAGATCGGAATGAAGGAGAATAGAAGGATGGTGGGAAGCAGGTTGAGAAAGAGAGAGAACCCTTCCAGTCCAGAGTGCAAAGGCAGGGGCCCAGTCCCCGAGGTTGATTGGATCTTTATGTCCGGCAACAGACACCAGAGGAGTAGTGAGCCACCAACGCCTTACTCCCATCGCAGACTTGGGACACAACAGCACTTGGATAGTGAGCCGGGACGCAGAGCGGAGCCCCCCAAGCAGGCTACAGCTGTCTGTCATACAAGTAGAGACTAGGAACACCTAGAGAGAGGCATTCCAGGGTAACTAAGTACTGGAGTGCTTCGAACCTAAAGGCGCATTGGAGGAGTCGTTCAGTAAGGTACATATTGGTGGAGTGTGGAGAGGAGAATACTATCCTGCCTGGAGGTTGACTGGGGCCCTGACCTGAAGAACACAGTGCGGAGGCAGGCAGTTGTGTGAACTGCAAACAGTGAGTAAAGCTTTGGAACCGCATACTCTGGTGTCCTCCAGTTATTCCAGCACCGCTACACCTGGGTACCAGCATCTATACTATTCTGCGCCTCTCCTTATCCATTGCACCTACACTGCCCTGGGACTACAGCTCCACCTGTGGAGAGCTACACCATCTTTGCTGCACCACACCATCAGTCCCAGTGGATCTGCACTCAGCGTTGGCTTAACATCTTGCTTGCCAAACACCACAGGTGGCGTCACGAACTATTCCAATAAACTTTAACATCATTAACATCACCGCCATTGATATTGGTCGCCCAGGGCCACGGACCGGGTCACCGCTGCTGTGACACATTCCCCCTGACGCCAGCCCGGTACCGAGTACCCCGCTGCCCTGGGTGTGAGGGGCGACCCACATACAATCAGGGTAACTGTTACCACCCACCTTTCGTGTCTCCCCTTTTTTCCTCATAGATTGTAAGCTTGCGAGCAGGGCCCTCATTCCCCTTGGTATCTGTTATGATCTATGTGATTATTGTTATGCTGTAATGTATATTGTCTGTACAAGTCCCCTCTGAAATGTAAAATGCTGCGGAATATGTCGACGCTATAGAAATAAAATTTATTATTATTATTATTATTATCTTTTTTCACCTTTGATCAGAAGCCTGTCTAACTGAAATATTATTGTGAAACCAGCATTCTTAAAAGGGGTTGTCAACATTTATCACAGTGTGTCACTCTATATGACTGCAGATTTGGGAATCCTCCCAGCAGGTGCAGCTGTCAGGATTTTACGGTGCTGAGACCAAGCGGCCATATGCGATACGCATATATCAGGCCACATTGTGAGACACATCTGGCCTCGTTCAATACAAGTACTGTATATTGAGTGAGGTTATGCAGACTGGTCAGAATATGGCTGTCCGCATGCATACCGCATATTAATAGTCAAGTGAACGCCTGTTCCCGCCGGCGATGGAGAATCCTCACAGCTTGTCTAGTCATTACATATATGATAATACCCAGTATCAGAGAACGAGACAAGGCGGTGACCATGGTCCAAAAACGCCTTGTGCAAGGATTACCACTCCATATACTAATCTTAAAAAGGAGAAAACGGAGTAACGGATCCAAAATATATGCAAAAGTATAAATTTTATTAGTACTCACTAGAGTTGAGCGAAACGGGTCGAAAAAATTCAAAAGTCGCCGACTTTTGGCAAAGTCAGGTTTCATGAAACGAAACCCGACCCTAGGATGAGGTCGGCCACGAGGTCGGCGACTTACGCGCCAAAGTCGCATTTCAAAAGTTTGTTTTGCGCTCTTTTTCAGCCAATCAGGATCCACGGACACTGTGGGCAACGTGATGACATAGGCACGGGTCACCACCATCTTTCAGAAGGGCATGCAAGTGATTGGCTTGCTTTGGTGGGCGTCACAGGGGGTATAAAAGGGTGTGCACGCCGACCGCCATCTTACTTCTGCCGATCTTAGTATAGGGAGAGGTTGCTGCTGATTCTGTAGGGAGAGCGTTAGGCAGGGAAGAAGACAAAAAAACTGCTTCTGCTGCTAGTGATTTGGCCTGAACAACACACCAGTCACTGTGTGTGCAGTGCAAGGGGAGGCTATATAGTGGTGTATCAGTGGTGTTGGTTGTTGGGCTGCCTTCTAAGGATTCCTGAAATTCCTGCATTGCTGTTTACCCACTGCTCCACAAACTGCTTTTTTAAAAGCAATCCCAATTTTTTTTTTGTCCTGCTGAGAAGAAAAAAAAACTGCTTCTGCTGCTAGCAATTTGGCCTGCACAACACACCAGTCACTGTGTGTGCAGTGCAAGGGGAGGCTATATAGTGGTGTATCAGTGGTGTGGGTTGTTGGGCTGCCTTCTAAGGCTTCCTGACATTCCTGCATTGCTGTTTACCCACTGCTCCGCAAACTGCTTTTTTAAAAGCAATCCAATCTCCCTTATCCTCTAGTCACTTTTGTCACAGCTGTGCCATCGAGCCTGTCACATAGCGCTCAGATATTCATTGGGCCTCACACAATCCAAAAGTGTCCAGTGTCCAAAAGTGTGTGCAGAGATTCAAAATCTCCCTTATCCTCTAGTCACTTTGGTCACAGCTGTGCCATCGAGCCTGTCACATAGCGCTCAGATATTCATTGGGCCTCACACAATCCAAAAGTGTCCAGTGTCCAAAAGTGTGTGCAGAGATTCAAAATCTCCCTTATCCTCTAGTCACTTTGGTCACAGCTGTGCCATCGAGCCTGTCACATAGCGCTCAGATATTCATTGGGCCTCACACAATCCAAAAGTGTCCAGTGTCCAAAAGTGTGTGCAGAGATTCAAAATCTCCCTTATCCTCTAGTCACTTTGGTCACAGCTGTGCCATCGAGCCTGTCACATAGCGCTCAGATATCAGTGGGCCTCACACAATCCAAAAGTGTCCAGTGTCCAAAAGTGTGTGCAGAGATTCAAAATCTCCCTTATCCTCTAGTCACTTTGGTCACAGCTGTGCCATCGAGCCTGTCACATAGCGCTCAGATATCAGTGGGCCTCACACAATCCAAAAGTGTCCAGTGTCCAAAAGTGTGTGCAGAGATTCAAAATCTCCCTTATCCTCTAGTCACTTTGGTCACAGCTGTGCCATCGAGCCTGTCACATAGCGCTCAGATATCAGTGGGCCTCACACAATCCAAAAGTGTCCAGTGTCCAAAAGTGTGTGCAGAGATTCAAAATCTCCCTTATCCTCTAGTCACTTTGGTCACAGCTGTGCCATCGAGCCTGTCACATAGCGGTCAGATATCAGTGGGCCTCACACAATCCAAAAGTGTCCAGTGTCCAAAAGTGTCTGCAGAAATTCAAAATCTCCCCTGTCCTATAGACACCTTGTACCTTGTTTTACATTACTATATAGTTTGTTGGATTTTGTCTACATTTCTACCAAAAATGAGGATGGCTGGTGGAAGAGGCCGTGGAATTGGGCGGGGGTTGGCAGCTGGTAATGATGGTGTTGGTGGTGGATCTGATGGTAGTGGCAAGAGCAAAATAGGACCGAATGCAGGAGGTGCTGACCCTGCGTCATCGTCTGGCTACATAAGGCCTCGAACGCTTAGTTTTCTAGGAGTTGGCAAACCGCTTTTAAAGCCAGAGCATCAGGAAAAAGTTTTGTCTTACATTGCTTACTCAGCCTCCAGCTCTATCGCCTCCTCTTCTTCAGTTGTAAAAAGTAAAAGCACTGAGTCGTCATTGGAGGCTCATGTTCATGAACCACACCTTTCCTTGTGTCCTTCACCCCAACCAAGATTGAAGGATGACGCAGGCCATACTACTGATTACTCCATGGAGCTGTTTTCACATACCATGCCTGGATTATCAAGTGAAATGGTGAATTACCCAGGCCAAGATGAATCTGACATGGAGTGCACTGATGCACAGCCGCTGATGGATGATTCTGCTGGTACATTCACTCAGAGCACTACATTGTCCTCGCAGTGTACAGAGCCAGATTCTGACCCTGATGAGACTCAGGTGCCCCTTCCCGCACACTATACCACCATACACGGTGACACAGAGGAAGGTGCACATGACATAGAAGAGGAGGTGATGGATGACCCAGTTGTTGACCCAGATTGGCATCCATTGGGGGAAGAGGGTGCTGCTTCCAATAGCTCAGATGAGGAGCATCCACAGCAGACATCGACATCGCAACAGCTGTTATCTGGCAGGCCCGGAGCACTCCAAAGACAGGTTCCAAACATCAAAAGAGTTGCTGGACAGCTTGTCCAGAGGGTCAAAAGATCACAGCGTGCTAGGCCGCAAAATGTCTGCCAAAGTAGGAAGAGTGCAGTGTGGCACATTTTTGACCAAAATCCTCATGATCAGGCCAAGGTTATCTGTAAGAAGTGCGCAAAGACCTTTAGCCGAGGGAAAAATCTGAAAAATTTGAATACCAGTTGCATGCTTAGACATTTAACCAGCATGCACTTGCAAGCGTGGACACAATACCAAACCTCAAGTGCCACATGTGCAACTGATCACAACGAAGGTAGTCAGCAACGCTACATTGTTTCCCCCACTGTAAGCCCACCGGTTAGCACAGCAGCAAATGTTGAGGTGTCGTTGCAAGACCACAGCAGTCAGGGAATCCCACTGTTATATCAACGAAAGACTGATTCTAGGCCATCAGAAAGAACACCAACTCCATCACCATCATCAACCCTCTCTCAGTCCGCCCTGTCCACCGCTACTTCCACCATATGCAGCTCTCAAGTCCAGCTCACCCTCCCAGACACTATGAGTAGGTCAAGAAAGTACTCTCATCCGCGTACACTGGGTTTGAACGCCCACATTGCCAAACTAATCTCGTTTGAGATGATGCCCTTTCGGTTGGTGGAAAGCACAGCTTTCCGCGAACTCATGGCCTATACAGTACCATGCTATGACCTACCCAGTCGCCACTTCTTCTCTCGCAAAGCCATCCCAGCCCTCCACCATCATGTGAAAGACCGCATTGTCCATGCACTCAAGCAGTCAGTGAGCGGAAAGGTGCACCTCACAACTGATGCATGGTCCAGTCGGCATGGCCAGGGCCGTTACGTGTCCATCACTGCGCACTGGGTTAATGTGGTGGATGCAGGGTCCACAGGGGACAGCGGTGGTGGGACAGTGCTGCCTAGCCCACGGTATAGGAAACAGTTGGCTGTAGGCGTTCGACCCTCCTCCTCCTCCTCCAGAAGCGAAAGCTCGTCCACAGAGCGCAGTCGTACGAGCACTCCATCTGCAGCTGCCACTGTTGCACATGATGTGTCCCCCTATCGAGCAGCTAGTGGAAAGCGTCAGCAGGCTGTGTTGCAGATGATGTGTTTGGGCGACAGACACACCGCCGAGGTGCTGGCCGAGTACTTGAAGCAACAAACTGAGTCATGGCTGGGCAGTGTACATCTTGAGGCAGGCAAGGTAGTTAGTGATAACGGCCGTAATTTTGTGGCAGCCATAGCCCTTTCAAAACTCAGCCACATACCTTGCTTGGCTCACACCTTGAACCTGGTGGTGCAGTGCTTCCTCAAAAATTATCCGGAGTTAACAGCCCTGCTCCAGAAGGTGCGAAGACTGTGCGCGCACATCCGCCGGTCGCCTGTACACTCCGTTCGCATGCAGAAGCTGCAGCGATTGCTCCACCTTCCCAACCACCGCCTCATTATCGACATTGCAACAAGGTGGAACTCCACCCTGCACATGGTGGAGTGGCTGTGCGAGCAGAGGCAGGCCATAATGCATTTGTGGGAGGATACACGGCCAGGCACTTTGAGAGCAGACATGGAGTTGACAGGTGTGCAGTGGTCGAAGCTGAAAGACCTCTGTAAAGTCCTTCAGTGTTTTGAGGAATGCACACGGCTGGTAAGCGCAGACGACGCCATCCTAAGCATGAGCATCCCACTTATGCGTCTGCTCATGCAAACTTTGACGCACCTTAAGGAGCAGGCGTCTGCAGCCAATGTTGATGAGGAGGAAGAGGAGGAGGGAATCCTTGATGACATTCAGCCATTGTCTGCTCAGGGACCTCTCCTGGACGAGGTGGAGGAAGAAGAGGAGGAGGAGGATGATGATGGGGATGATTACTTAGGGGAGGAGGATGCATCTCGTGGGGCAAGTGAAAATGTTGGCGTGGCAAGGTCTGGTACAGGGTTTGTGCGTGACTGGAGGGATGTGGATTTGCCAGAAAGTGCTCCTCCACCCAGCACTCGCAGTGCATCATTGACACCGGGAACATTGGCCCACATGTCAGATTATGCCTTGCGGATCCTAAAAAGGGACCCCCGCATTGCCAAAATGATGAACGATGACGACTACTGGTTGGCCAGCATCCTGGATCCACACTATAAAGGCAAATTACAAAACATCATGCCACAGGAGAACCTTGACCTAATATTGGCTAATAAACAAGCAACTCTGGTAAATCGGTTGCTTGAGGCATTCCCAGCACACAGCAGCGGTGATGGTTCTCACACGAGCCGTACGGGCCGGGGGCAGCTTGGCAGAGGTGTTCGTGGTGCACACAGCAGAAGTAGCGTTGGAGACAGGGGTTTCATGACAATGTTGTGGACTGATTTTTCAAATACCGCTCACACAACTGGTAATACTGCATCGATGGAAAGTGACAGGAGACAGCAGTTGTCAACTATGGTTACAAACTACTTTTCCTCCCATATCGATGTTCTCCCACACAGGTCATTCCCCTTTGACTATTGGGCCGCTAAACTGGACACCTGGCCTGAATTGGCCCAATATGCCTTACAGGAGCTCGCTTGCCCAGCTGCAAGTGTGCTATCGGAAAGAGTCTTCAGTGCAGCTGGATCAATCCTGACAGAAAAAAGGACCCGTCTGTCAACCCAGAATGTGGATGATCTAACCTTCATTAAAATGAACCACGCATGGGTTTCCAAGGATTTTGTCCCACCTTCCCCTGATGACACATAGGGTGACAGAAAAATGGCCTGCTTTGGTCCACCTCTTCCTGGTACTTCACCTATTTCGCCTTTTGCATCAGCTGAATGTCCAACATCAACATATGCCACTTTCTAAAACTCCCTAACTGTGCTGCCTCCCCCCCCCATGGCCGGGGTCACCACCTAGCGCACGACACCGTGCGAGTGCCGTTGCCCTGGACAGGTGGGTAGGCCGACTCTTGGGCGCGGGCACTGGCACAGGGTCCTTCATAGTGCAATCAAGTGTCTCTGACGGTGGTGGTGCACACCCGCCGTCAGACACACCGCTGTACTATGAGGGGCCCAGTGCCAGTACCGACGCCCACGAGTGGGCCCCCCTTGCTTGGGCAGGGCCCCAGCATTTGCAATCTTTACCTCTCCCTGCTCCTCCGCTGTGTAATCTGGGCAGTCAAATCCATACTGTGCCTGACACCGTCTGAGCCTGCCTCCTGAGACATATATTTTGAATGTGTACGCTATCCATACATGTTATCCGGGGATACGGTACCCTTTCTAACCTTTGTGCAATCACGTGCAATCCATACTGGGCCTAACACCGTCTGAGCCTGCCTCCTGAGACATATATCTTGAATGTGTACGCTATCCATACATGTTATCTGGGGATACGGTACCCTTTCTAACATTTGTGCAATCACGTGCAATCCATACTGGGCCTAACACCGTCTGAGCCTGCCTCCTGAGACATATATTTTGAATGTGTACGCTATCCATACATGTTATCTGGGGATACGGTACCATTTCTAACCTTTGTGCAATCACGTGCAATCCATAGTGGGCCTAACACCGTCTGAGCCTGCCTCCTGAGACATATATCTTGAATGTGTACGCTATCCATACATGTTATCTGGGGATACGGTACCCTTTCTAACATTTGTGCAATCACGTGCAATCCATACTGGGCCTAACACCGTCTGAGCCTGCCTCCTGAGACATATATTTTGAATGTGTACGCTATCCATACATGTTATCTGGGGATACGGTACCCTTTCTAACCTTTGTGCAATCACGTGCAATCCATACTGGGCCTAACACCGTCTGAGCCTGCCTCCTGAGACATATATCTTGAATGTGTACGCTATCCATACATGTTATCTGGGGATACGGTACCCTTTCTAACCTTTGTGCAATCACGTGCAATCCATACTGGGCCTAACACCGTCTGAGCCTGCCTCCTGAGACATATATCTTGAATGTGTACGCTATCCATACATGTTATCTGGGGATACGGTACCCTTTCTAACCTTTGTGCAATCACGTGCAATCCATACTGGGCCTAACACCGTCTGAGCCTGCCTCCTGAGACATATATCTTGAATGTGTACGCTATCCATACATGTTATCTGGGGATACGGTACCCTTTCTAACCTTTGTGCAATCACGTGCAATCCATACTGGGCCTAACACCGTCTGAGAATGATAGATGGGGCCCACCATACACTGGAACATTCCAAAGGTGGACATCAGACACTGGAGCAGCATTTACAGGGCCCATTATACACTAGAGCATTAGAAATGGGGCCCATTATGTTTGGAGCATTATTTGGGCCCATAAGACAGTAGAGCTTCATCCATGGGGACCAACATATACTGTAGCATTATGTGGAGCTCATCATATACTGTTTCAAACATTATATGGGACCAATGATTCTGTATGGAGAAATAGATGGGCCTCGTCATGAGATGTAAAAAGTGAGGTATTTTTCATTGTACTATACCGCTATTTCTCTGCCGTATCGGAGCATGATGAGTTGTGGTATGTGTTAAAGGGGCGCTCTTTCGCCCAGGGCACATGAAAACCTGGAGCCAGCCCTCCCCCCCCACAGTCTGTAGCCAAATAACCCCCATTTTTCAGTGCGTAACTTGTATTATGAAGTTAATTAAGGTTGACAAGCTTAAGTAAGAAGAATTGATGCTTTTGGCATTCAAATGGGCACTGTAGGTGTGTTTCCTGTCCTCCTCTCACTGCCGACTTTTATTCCCCATTGACTTACATTGGGTTTCGTGTTTCGGGACGACCCCGACTTTTCCCTATAATCGGACGATCTTGCTCGACCCGACTTTTGGAAAAGTCGGGTTTCACGAAACGAAACGCGACCCTAAAAAACCAAAAGTCGCTCAACTCTAGTACTCACATCAAGTGATGACAAGTATACAAGTTGACTAAAATAGGGGGGATAAACCCCAATGATACAACAATCAGGACAGACAAGGACAGGGTAAATAAAATGATACCAGTGCTCCAAATCTACATGGCACAACGTTCAGTCAGCCCATGGGCATTGCACATAACAGACACATGTCTAATGGTAAAAGATAGTCAAATATGGCATACTCAATTAAATGTGTATTGTACATAGTTGTACATGTCTAGAGCGCCAAAAAAAAAAAAAAAAAACAACCAGAGGGTGTAACGTCCGTCTGCGGTTCTGGGCTGCAGCCAGACAACACCCCGAGAAACACTGATACCCTTTACCCCTTTACAGGGATCTGGATTTACAGCAGAGCCCAGGAGGCGCTGTCTGAATATGAACAGTGACCAGAGCAGGACGGTCGTCAGAGAGGAATAAAAACGGGACCAAAAGCGTAGTCGGGAATCAGAGTCTTAACCGAGCGGACAGCAGAAGTACAAGAAACGGCAGACAATAGCAGAGTCAAATTCAGGCCAAGGTCAGAGTCAAAAACCAGGAGGGCAGCAGAGGTACAGAATCGTTAGGCAGTAGCAGAGTCAGAATATCCAGGCCAAAGTCAAAAACCGGGAGAATAGCAGAAGTACAAAATCGTCAGGCAATAGAGGGGTCAGGAATCCAGGCCAAGGTCAGCGTCAGTAATCAGGAGAAATGCAAGGTACAAAAACGGCAGGCAACAGAGTAGTCAGAAGTTCAGGCTGAGGTCGGAGTTAACGATAGGCAATCACAAGCAACACGTAGGGGAACCAAGAATATATCCAGCGGCTTGCAAGCCCAGTCCCAAGGTATTTGAGGGATCAGGTCGTCCCTCACAGGCTCCTGGGCTGGTGATGTCATCAGGACCGCCCCCAGGAGCAGACCTGATGATGATGCACCAGCCCCATCATGACTGACAGAGGAGCGGAGTCTGCGTCCAGTAGACGCCTGCGCAGAAGCCCTTTCATTGTTGCCGCCGTCACTCGGGCGCGAGCCACGGCGCCTCCTAGTGGTTGAGGGCGGAACAGCAGGCCCCGAGATCGACGACGACATGTCAGTCCGGCGTCTCCTGGTGGCCGAGGCCTGGACAGCAGGCTCCGAGCCCGAGGGCGGCGTGACAGTCCGTCGCCTCCTAGTGGCTGAGGGCGGAACAGCGGGCCCCGAGTCTGACGGCGACGTGACAGTGGGGAGCAGAGGAGGTGAAGGCCCATGCAACGACCCCCGACGTACGTTTCGCGCCCGCCACAGGCGCTTTATCAAGGGAGTCTGCTCTGCTCCCCGGTAAGCAGCCTGCCTTTACTTGTTTCCACACTTCGGTCATTTGGACCGCTGGGCGGGTCGTCTCCCGGGTTCTCTCTGGCACAATTGCGCAGTTTTTGATATGTTGATACATATGTAATTCACTATTTAAGAATCCTTTCACATGTCATTGATTTATTTATGTTCAGTGTCCACTGGACTTGCACATTGACCCCTCTGGTTGTTTTTTTTTTTTTTTTTTGGCGCTCTAGACATGTACAACTATGTACAATACACATTTAATTGAGTATGCCATATTTGACTATCTTTTACCATTAGACATGTGTCTGTTATGTGCAATGCCCATGGGCTGACTGAACGTTGTGCCATGTAGATTTGGAGCACTGGTATCATTTTATTTACCCTGTCCTTGTCTGTCCTGATTGTTGTATCATTGGGGTTTATCCCCCCTATTTTAGTCAACTTGTATACTTGTCAGCACTTGATGTGAGTACTAATAAAATTTCTAGTCATATAGAGTGCAGACTTTGCCATAAGCCTGGACAACCCCGTTATGGGTATGTGCACATGGTCAGTAATTAGCAGCACTTTGGACACAGCAGATGTCCGCTGCATCCAAAGCGCTGCCGGCTATTGAACGCAGGTGATTCCGCCTGTGTCCAATACGTTGTACTGGTGAAATTTATCTTGCGGAGACTCGTGTCTACGCAAGATAAATAGACATGCTGCGGTCTGGAGAGACATTAGAAACAAAATCAGTGTGCATAGAAATGCACGGGATGACATCACCACCTGGTGAGCCTCCCAGCAAACAAATACACCAACTCCAATGAATTATGCCATGACGAGAGAAACTGGAGAGCGGTGATAGCAAGGAAGATACTTTTTTGTATAAAAATATAAATGTTTATTGAACATGCAAAATATATAAATAATTATGCGTTATAGAATAGTGCACCAAGGAGCATACAAGCAAAACACGAGGGCCACCCCTCTGGCAAAGCAACCCTATTATAAGCAAATACTCAGGTCAAGTGACCAAAGAAAAAGATATGTAAAAGAGGCAAGTCAGGAGGTTCCTAACATGGACCACAATACCACCACAATATATCCCGAACAGCCAGGTTAAATAAATAAATAATGGTACCGCTTACCAGGATCTGAGAAGCCAGAGAGGGAGCCCCAGGTGCCTAATGTCCACCCCTGACGCGCGTTTCGCTGGCTCTGAAGCCTGCTTCCTCAAGGGGATAGTGAGTAGTGAGGAATAGGACCTTAAATTAGCTCATGTGATGGGTCACGTGATGCGGAAGAGCCAATGGCGGTGATTTATAACGGCGCATGCGCGGTGTGCGCGCCGGGCCCTCCGCACAGCCCGGGCGTCATGCCAACCAATGCACAAACAGGACAAGATCTATCCCGCTGCGCATGGGGGCATGAAGACTCCCTGCAGCTAGAGGACACAGGCGCCCACCACCGCGGATGCGCACAACCACCTAGGCTCAGTACAATCTGCCGCCATAATTATAATAATACATATGGGTGAACCCAAAAGCACATAATACACATTAGGGCAGATAGTCCGCCCCGCTAGTAATGTTAGAAAAACACCCAAAAATAAGATAAAGGTACGGAAAAAGCAAAACAGAAAAAACAATGAAAGACAATTATAAATAAATGCACCAGCAACAATACAATATAGACAATAAATAAGTGATACAAAATAATATAAGACTCAACAATTTTATATATAAAAATAGGGACAGGCTGCAGAGAAAGTGAGGAAGGAATCATCACAATATATCCATCAATTTTGGTTTTTTTCCCTTCTTTCTTTTTCTTTTCTCAAAAATTCCGCAGCCGTTTCAGATTTTGAAAATTTAAATGTATCACAAGTTGAGAGATAAGGAATCCTATAATCACACAAAAAATTCAAAAAATTAAAAACAATAAAAACAAGAATAAGACAAGGGACATAAGGCAATGATAGAACCAGCAGATGACAAACATAAGCCATTTATACAGGAACTAGAACTTAAAGAAAAGGTGCAAAACTAAGATGTTCATTTAGGCCCTTGGGGGCCATAGTGTCCAACAAAACAATCCAACGAATCTCCATCTGGGCCAAAATCTTTTTATAATTACCCCCTCTAATCCCCAGATGGAGAATGTCAATGCCACGTATTTTAAGAGACCCCGCATCACAATTGTGGTGGGTTTTAAAGTGGCGCGGGATTGTTTTGAGTTCCGAGGGGTCCATAACTGCTTTTGCAGCGCCAATATCACGGACATGTTCACGCACCCGTATACGCAGTTCCCTTGTTGTCAAACCAACGTATATCCTGGGGCAGCCACAAGTGGCATAATAGACCACATTGGTGCTGCCGCAGGAAATACGATGGCGAATATCAAAGGTGCGTAGACCATCCGAAGCGGTGAAATTTGTACTCCGTTGGACATTGGCGCATGCGAGGCAGTGGCCACACGGAAAAAAGCCCGGAGTTGGACCACGAGAGCTGAAAGCATTACGAGTTGCCGGAACGTAATGACTCTTGACCAGTAGATCACCCAAATTTTTTGAGCGTCGAGACGTCATAGCGGGAAGGTCACCCAGAATGGACTCAAGGACCGGATCAGCTTTTAAAACATCCCAATGTTTAATGAGAATCTGTCGCATATTTGTCCATTGATGATTGAAGGTTGTGATAAAACGAATGGGACCATCAAGTCCAGCTTTATCATGGCCCTTCTTGGAATGCAATAAAGTATTACGTGGAGTTTTCCTGGCCCGATCATATCCTTGTTTGATAGATCTACCACTGTAGCCCCGGGCCTGAAAACGTTGTTTGAGGTCAACAGCCTGGGCCTCAAAAAGGACATCGGAGGAGCAAATGCGCCTCACTCTTAGGAACTGTCCAACTGGGACGGCCCTAATGGTAGCTGGATGATGTGCAGACTCTGCATGAATCAAAGAGTTAACCGAAGTGGGTTTCCTGAACACATCTGTCCTGACCCGACGTAGGGGGTCAACCTCCAAAGATATGTCCAGGAAGTCCACCCTAGTACTACTATGATGGTAAGTCAATCTAATATTAAGAGAATTTTGATTGAGTTGATTCATGAATTCTCCGAGCTGCTGCACCGTCCCGTCCCACAACATCAAGATGTCATCAATATAGCGAAGCCAGCACAGCACATGGGAAGCGGCCGGCACGCCCGCGTCGCCAAAAATGTGTCTCTCCCAGGAACCCAGGAAGAGATTTGCATACGCGGGCGCACAGGCCGCGCCCATGGCTGTGCCCCGCCTCTGAAGATAAAAGGCATCTTTAAATACAAAAAAGTTGTGGGACAAGACATAGTGCAGCAGCTCGAGAACGAGATCGCACAAAGGGCCGTCCAAGTCGGAGGCCCCCAAGAAGAGGCGCACCGCATCCAAACCGTGAACATGGTCAATGCAGGTGTAGAGTGACTCCACGTCAGCAACCACAAAAATGGTCTCGTGTTCCACAAGGATGCCGTCAACCCGTGCCAGAACGTCCGTTGTGTCACGAACAAAAGATGGCAGGGTCTCTACAATAGGTTTCAAGTAAAAATCAATAAATTTACAGACCACATCACATAAGCCATCAATTCCCGACACAATAGGACGCCCCGGGGGGTTGAGGGCATCCTTGTGGATCTTAGGTAGCAGGTAAAATGTCGGCACCTTTGGATTGGAAACAACCAAACCCTCAAGAACCTTCTTGGAGATAATATTAGATTCATAAGCCTCAAATAAAATCTTTTGAAGCTCAATTGAGAAGGAAGCCATAGGATTTGATGTTAATTTAGTGTAAGTACTTGAATCCCTAAGTTGCCGAAAGGCTTCACGTTCATACTTATCACAAGGCCAGACGACAATGTTCCCTCCCTTGTCTGCAGATTTAAAAACAACGTCAGGAAGAGCCTGCAACTGCTGGATTGCCTGACGCTGTTTAAATGTTAAATTATCAAATCTCTTTCTAGTGGATAATTTCTTAAAATCATCCGTGACAAGTTTTGTAAAGATCTCAATAGCTGGACTCAGAGACAAGGGAGGGAACCTAGCCGATCTAGGCAACAATGCGACGGGAAACCTACTTGTCTGAGGTGCTGCCTGTTCCTCAAGTAGGTCTTCAAGATTTTGTAAGGCCTCCATCTCAAGAGTATTCAAAGATGCCGACCTTTGACCACGATGATGTAATTTTCTCAATAATAATTTACGAGAAAATAATTGTAAATCTTTCAAAGCTGTAAAAAAATTGAATTGGTTAGTAGGTGAGAACGAAAGACCTCGACTGAGTACATCAATCTGTGCCTCAGTCAAAACATGTTGAGAGAGGTTCAATACCTGTGGTTTATTATGAGATCCATTCTGAGTAGACCTCCCGCTCGACGTCTTGCTCTTTGTAAATTGGCGTGTGGCTATGCGTTGACTCAGAGAATTACTGGGCGACAATCCCTGATTAGAAGTAAATTTACCAGAGGATTCACCCTCAAATGATTTATTTGAACGTATTGAAGTAGACCTTGATCTAGAAAAAGATGTATTTCTGTATCTTGATCTTGAACGTTCATAACCATGACGCCAATGATATACACGGGACTGCTGTTTATCCAAAATGTCCCGTTTAAACTTTTTAGATTTAATTACTTGTATGTCATGGGCCCATTTTTGCAATTCAATATCAGTTTCTTCATTGAATTTTTTTAGGGAATCGCTTGTCATATTTTTACGCAAATCAGCCTGTAATTGATCAATCTCAGCTTCCAAGGTTCCCAATGTATTATGGTTCATTTCCTTTAATAAGATCATGAACCCTTTAGAACATATATTGGTTAATTCTTCCCACCTGTTTTTGAAATTTTCGTCAGATATAGGGAAAGAAGGGAATACCTGGACACGTAGTCCCCTTGGAATGAGATCAGACTGAATATATCTATCTAAAAACTCGTGGTTCCACCAAACCTTTGTCCGTTTTTTAAGGAGATCCTTAAATTGAGAAATAGATTCCTGTATGGCTAGATTGGAACTATCACTAGAATTGCCTGTACTATCCTGGAGCACTTCATTTATTTGAGCACGCCATGTATTGTCACGTGCACGGAAGTCCATATTGACACTGAAAAAAACTGTGAGAAACACAGAAAGAAACATTAGAAACAAAATCAGTGTGCATAGAAATGCACGGGATGACATCACCACCTGGTGAGCCTCCCAGCAAACAAATACACCAACTCCAATGAATTATGCCATGACGAGAGAAACTGGAGTGCGCGGTGATAGCAAGGAAGATACTTTTTTGTATAAAAATATAAATGTTTATTGAACATGCAAAATATATAAATAATTATGCGTTATAGAATAGTGCACCAAGGAGCATACAAGCAAAACACGAGGGCCACCCCTCTGGCAAAGCAACCCTATTATAAGCAAATACTCAGGTCAAGTGACCAAAGAAAAAGATATGTAAAAGAGGCAAGTCAGGAGGTTCCTAACATGGACCACAATACCACCACAATATATCCCGAACAGCCCGGTTAAATAAATAAATAATGGTACCGCTTACCAGGATCTGAGAAGCCAGAGAGGGAGCCCCAGGTGCCTAATGTCCACCCCCGACGCGCGTTTCGCTGGCTCTGAAGCCTGCTTCCTCAAGGGGATAGTGAGTAGTGAGGAATAGGACCTTAAATTAGCTCATGTGATGGGTCACGTGATGCGGAAGAGCCAATGGCGGTGATTTATAACGGCGCATGCGCGGTGTGCGCGCCGGGCCCTCCGCACAGCCCGGGCGTCATGCCAACCAATGCACAAACAGGACAAGATCTATCCCGCTGCGCATGGGGGCATGAAGACTCCCTGCAGCTAGAGGACACAGGCGCCCACCACCGCGGATGCGCACAACCACCTAGGCTCAGTACAATCTGCCGCCATAATTATAATAATACATATGGGTGAACCCAAAAGCACATAATACACATTAGGGCAGATAGTCCGCCCCGCTAGTAATGTTAGAAAAACACCCAAAAATAAGATAAAGGTACGGAAAAAGCAAAACAGAAAAAACAATGAAAGACAATTATAAATAAATGCACCAGCAACAATACTTTACTTGTTTCCACACTTCGGTCATTTGGACCGCTGGGCGGGTCGTCTCCCGGGTTCTCTCTGGCACAATTGCGCAGTTTTTGATATGTTGATACATATGTAATTCACTATTTAAGAATCCTTTCACATGTCATTGATTTATTTATGTTCAGTGTCCACTGGACTTGCACATTGACCCCTCTGGTTGTTTTTTTTTTTTTTTTTGGCGCTCTAGACATGTACAACTATGTACAATACACATTTAATTGAGTATGCCATATTTGACTATCTTTTACCATTAGACATGTGTCTGTTATGTGCAATGCCCATGGGCTGACTGAACGTTGTGCCATGTAGATTTGGAGCACTGGTATCATTTTATTTACCCTGTCCTTGTCTGTCCTGATTGTTGTATCATTGGGGTTTATCCCCCCTATTTTAGTCAACTTGTATACTTGTCAGCACTTGATGTGAGTACTAATAAAATTTCTAGTCATATAGAGTGCAGACTTTGCCATAAGCCTGGACAACCCCGTTATGGGTATGTGCACATGGTCAGTAATTAGCAGCACTTTGGACACAGCAGATGTCCGCTGCATCCAAAGCGCTGCCGGCTATTGAACGCAGGTGATTCCGCCTCTGTCCAATACGTTGTACTGGTGAAATTTATCTTGCGGAGACTCGTGTCTACGCAAGATAAATAGACATGCTGCGGTCTGGAGAGACATGTACGTCTCTGCAGCCGTCTACGGACATATAGTGAACATGGGATTTCTTGAAATCCCATCCACTATGCTTTAACATCTGGATGCTGCGGCTGTACACAGCGTCCAAGCTGCAGTGTTTACTGATAGTGTGCACATACCCTAAAAAATAATTGTTCATAACTACCCTTCAGTATACAAGCAGTATTACTGTTTCACACTGTCCTCACGCGGCTCCATCACATACAGCATCCAAAAAAAGAATGGTGATCTTTGCAGGGGCTTATTGTGATATGACCTCTGGAAAATCAGTCTCTGTAGAAATCATAGCATCTCTTTGACAAATAAGCTCCTGGTGCAAAACTTGCTGGAGGACTGGCCACTTTAAGAAGGGGAAAATCTAATTATGATAACTCATATCCCCAGTCTCAGTAGGCAGCCTGCAGCCAGTTCTGGACCAGGGAAGGGAAAAGGCAAGGGAATCAGAACATATTTTCATGTAGGCCGGGGTCACACTTGCGAGAAACTCACACGAGACTCGCACCTCAATACCCGGCACTGCTCTGGACTGGAGTGTGCAGCTGCATGTTTTTCTATGCAGCTGAACGCTCTGGTCTGAAGCTCCGGTGGCAGTGCCTAGTATTGAGGTGCCAGTCTCGTGCGAGTTTCTCAGACTGTGTCGACCTAAAAGGAGGGGAAGGTAACCCCTTAACGCATTTCCACAGCCCCTCTTAACCACTATTAATCAAACACTGAGATCGAATGATGGGTGAAAGTCGGTCACAGCTTTATTAAACTTCTTTTATAAAATTTAACAACCTTTTGTAAACAGGCACTTAGCTTTCTTAAAACGCGCTAGCCGCTCAATGCCCTGCTCCATAGACGCAGGCAAGTCAGCCGGCAAGCCGTAGCTTCGTGCCATAACTTCTCCACCGCTGTGACTTGTAATAACTACGAATAAAAGAACGAAATAACATAACATCAGCAAATTTGTAACAAAAAGGGGAGGGAGGGTGGGAAAAGCACTTCCAGGACCGCAGTGAACGGAGGAAGAGGAAGGGCTGCTAACGTCCAAGGACTTTATATACGTAGGAAGGGGCTGTGCTAATCCCTTCTTCATCCCAATTGGCCCCCCTTACTTAAACCCCACCTCACTAAATCATGGAAGGGCAGCTGTCATGCCCGAACCAATCAGGGGTAAGGGGAGGGTAGGAAAGGCACACCCAGTCAGTGGCACTTTCCTTAATCAGATCAGTGCCCACCACAAGTATGACCCCGGCTGTATACTTGTTTCAGGGCTGGGAACACTCACCCAGACCCGAACTTAAATGGAAGCAGGCAGCAGCCGAGATCAGGCATGCAGGTAGGAGCTCCAGCTGTCCCTGATACGTCCTGGTGCTGCACTGCAGGGCTCAACTAACAGCAGGGTTGTAGTTAAAACGTATGGGCTCCTTCCAGATCCTGACTACAACCATACATTCTAGCTGTCTCAGTATGGAATGCACTAGAGCAGGGGTGGGTAACCCGTTTCTTGGTGGGGGAAATTTGTACCATCATTCAGGGGCCACACAAAAATGACCACTTTGAAAATTACCCCGGTATATTTAGTCAAACAATCAATTGCGGTAACTCACCCTTAATGTGACGGCTGGAGCTGCTTCTCTTTGGTGCATTTGTAATGTTAGGTGGTATTGATCATGTTGCTTCTCACAGCTGCTTTTCCAGGTTTGTGACGGCCAGGAGCGCAGTCGACTTTTTGTCATAATAAGTTTTGTAAATCATGGGAGACGCCGAGACTACTGTATATACATCACATAGGTAACACTGAGACAACTGTATATACATCACATAGGAAACACTGTGACAGCTGTCTATACATCACATAGGAGATGCTGGGACTGCTGTATATATCACATAGGAGATGCTGAGACAGCTGTACATGCATCACATAGGAGACGATGGGACTGCTGTATATACGTCACATAGGAGACGCTGGGACTGCTGTACATACATAACATTGAGACTGCTGCATCACAGGAACCTCTGGGGTCATATAAATTACAGGAGGGACTGGGGGCATAGATGTCACAGGAGAGGCTGGGACATATTCATCACTGGGGAGGCTGGGAGGAATAGACATCACTGAGGGGCTATATACATCACTAGGAAGCATCGTCAGCCCTGGGGGTATATATGTCCCTGGGGAGAATATACATCACTGGTGGGGGCTACATACATCACAGATGGGGGGATATACAGCACTGGGGGGATATACAGCACTTCTGGGGTAAATGCAGCACTGGTGAATATACATATCAGTTGGGGGCACATACAGCCCTGGGGAGGATTTACAGCAATGGGGGAGGGGGGATATACAGCACTGGGGGGTACAGGTATTGCCAGGCAGGCACATAAATTACCGGGTAGGGCTCATAGATCACCGGGGGGACAGAGATCACCTGGGGGGCACGAAGATCACAGGGGGCACAGAAATCACAGGGGGGTACAAAGATCACAGGAGGGCACATAGCTGGGGGGCACATAGCTGGGGGGGACAAAGATCACAGGGGGCACAGAGATCACATGGTAGCACAAATATCACAGGGGGTACATAGCAGGGGGGCACAGCAATCACAGGGGTCACAAAGCTGGGAGCCACTAAGATCACAGGGGTGTACATAGCTGGGGGGCACAGATCACAGGGGGCATATAGCTGGGGGAGCAGAGAGATCACATGGGGAACAGATCACAAGGGGGCACATAGCTGGGGGCACAGGGATCACAGGAGGACATTTAGCTATCGGACACAGAAATCACAGGGGGGCACATAGCTGGGGCAACAGAGATCACAGGGGGCACATAGCTAGGGCCACAGACATCAGAGTGGGGCACATAGCTGGGAGCACAGAGATCACAGGTGCACATAGCTGGGAGGCACAGAGATCACAGGAGGACATATAGCTATGGGGGACAGAAATCACAGGGGGGCACATAGCTGGTGCCACAGAGATCAAGGGGGCACATAGCTGGGGCAACAGAGATTACAGGGTGGCATATAGCTATGGCCACAGAGATCACAGGGGCTCATAGCTGGGAGCACAGAGATCACAGGGGGGCATATAGTTGGGGGACAGAGATCACATGGGTGCACAGAGATCATATTGGGGCACATAGCTGGGGGGCACATAGCTGGGGCCAGAAATCACAGAGGGGTGCATAGCTGGTGCCACAGAGATCACAGCGGGCATATAGCTGGGGGAGCAGAGAGATCACATGGGGAACAGATCACAGGGGGCACATAACTAGGGCCACAGAGATCACAGGGGGGCACATAGCCGAGAGCACAGAGATCACAGGGGCACATAGCTGGGAGGCACAGAGATCACAGGGGGCATATAGTTGGGGGGACAGAGATCACATGGGTGCACAGAGATCATATTGGGGAACATAGCTGGGGGGCACATAGCTGGGGCAAGAGATCACAGGGGGCATAGAGATGGAGGGCACACAAATCACAGGGGGTACAGAGATCACAGGGGGGCACTTACCTAGAGCCACAGAGATCACAGAGAAGCCACATAGCTGGGGCCACAGAGATCACAGGGAGGCACATAGCTGGGGCCACAGAGATCACGGGAGGGCACATAGCTGAAGGGCACAGAAATCAGTGGGGGAACAGAGATCACGAGGAACACATAGCTGGGGCCACAGAGATTACCGGGGGGCATATAGATGGAGGGCACACAAATCAAAGGGGGTACAGAGATCACAGGGGGCACATAGCTAGAGCCACAGAGATCATAGAGAAGGCACATAGCTGGGGTCACAGAGATCACAGGGAGGCACATAGCTGGGGCCACAGAGATCATGGGGGCACATGGCTAGGGCCACAATGATCACAAGGGGGCATATAACTGGGGCCACAGAGATCACAGGAGGGCACATAACTGAAGGGCACAGAAATCACAGGGGGAGCAGAGATCACAGGGGACACATAGCTGGGGGGCACAGGGATCACAGGGGTCCATATAGCTATGTGCACAGATCACAGGGGGGCACATAGCTGGTACCACAGAGATCATGGGGGGCACATTGCTGGGAGGCACAGATCACATGGGGGCATATAGTTGGAAGGGAACACAGATATCACATGGGGCACAAATCTGGGGGGCACATAGCTGGGGCTACAGAAATCGCAGGGTGGGCACATAGCTGGAGCCACAGAGATCACAGGGGGGACACATAGATCACTGGGCGGCACATAGCTGAGGGGCACAGATCACCAGCAGACAAGCACAGAGCTGCAAGCACCGATATCTCTCTGGCAGCAGCAGCTCCTCTTCCGGCACAGTAGCGACTAGAACGATTTTTTGAGGTAATGATGTCACCAGAAGGGGCGGGGACTAGAGCCATATTGATTAGAGTGGCTAAAATGAGGATCACAAAAATCAACTCTGGTCTAAACAGCTCTAGGCCCCGCCCCTTCCGGTGGCATAATTACTTCAAAAAATCAACTCCATTCTTGTTGCAACCCTTCTAGAACCACCGTGCCAGCAGATTTAAAGGGCCAGGGGCCGGAAAAACGGGTTGGTGGCCAGATTAGCGGCCAGTCGGTCGGCAAGATCAGTGGGCATTACCGGCCCGCACCCACTATGAATGGAAACATCGTGGCCCAGAGGGAAAATGCCCGGTTGGGCAGATTATCAATCCTGGCCTGCGATTGATCTATTCACTATAATGTGGCAGCAGAGTTACTCTGGACTCCGTCTGGCCTCTGTTCAGTGGTATTCTTTTCAGAAGTGCACAAAACTGTGGCTGAGAGCACGTTTATGCAATCCTAAAAAGATGGACACCACTGGATCACAGGTCCTTCTATAGCACCCACAGTGCCTCCATCTGCCTCATTATAGGGAATCTTCCACCTGGGGTTCAATCCAGGGGCGGACACTGACAGCTTGGGGCCCCTGTGCAAGAAATGTGTCTGGGCCCTCTTCCTTTTATGGTGACAAAGCTACAGTGGGGAAAAAAAGTATTTAGTCAGTCAGCAATAGTGCAAGTTCCACCACTTAAAAAGATGAGAGGCGTCTGTAATTTACATCATAGGTAGACCTCAACTATGGGAGACAAACTGAGAAAAAAAAATCCAGAAAATCACATTGTCTGTTTTTTTTTCATTTTATTTGCATATTATGGTGGAAAATAAGTATTTGGTCAGAAACAAAATTTCATCTCAATACTTTGTGATATATCCTTTGTTGGCAATGACAGAGGTCAAACGTTTTCTGTAAGTCTTCACAAGGTTGCCACACACTGTTGTTGGTATGTTGGCCCATTCCTCCATGCAGATCTCCTCTAGAGCAGTGATGTTTTTGGCTTTTCGCTTGGCAACACGGACTTTCAACTCCCTCCAAAGGTTTTCTATAGGGTTGAGATCTGGAGACTGGCTAGACGACTCGAGGACCTTGAAATGCTTCTTACGAAGCCATTCCTTCATTGCCCTGGTGGTGTGCTTTGGATCATTGTCATGTTGAAAGACCCAGCCACGTTTCATCTTCAATGCCCTTGCTGATGGAAGGAGGTTTGTACTCAAAATCTCACGATACATGGCCCCATTCATTCTTTCATGTACCCGGATCAGTCGTCCTGGCCCCTTTGCAGAGAAACAGCCCCAAAGCATGATGTTTCCACCACCATGCTTTACAGTAGGTATGGTGTTTGATGGATGCAACTCAGTATTCTTTTTCCTCCAAACACGACAAGTTGTGTTTCTACCAAACAGTTCCAGTTTGGTTTCATCAGACCATAGGACATTCTCCCAAAACTCCTCTGGATCATCCAAATGCTCTCTAGCAAACTTCAGACGGGCCCGGACATGTACAGGCTTAAGCAGTGGGACACGTCTGGCACTGCAGGATCTGAGTCCATGGTGGCGTAGTGTGTTACTTATGGTAGGCCTTGTTACATTGGTCCCAGCTCTCTGCAGTTCATTCACTAGGTCCCCCCGCGTGGTTCTGGGATTTTTGCTCACCGTTCTTGTGATCATTCTGACCCCACGGGGTGGGATTTTTCGTGGAGCACCAGATCGAGGGAGATTATCAGTGGTCTTGTATGTCTTCCATTTTCTAATTATTGCTCCCACAGTTGATTTCTTCACTCCAAGCTGGTTAGCTATTGCAGATTCAGTCTTCCCAGCCTGGTGCAGGGCTACAATTTTGTTTCTGGTGTCCTCTGACAGCTCTTTGGTCTTCACCATAGTGGAGTTTGGAGTCAGACTGTTTGAGGGTGTGCACAGGTGTCTTTTTATACTGATAACAAGTTTAAACAGGTGCCATTACTACAGGTAATGAGTGGAGGAAAGAGGAGACTCTTAATGAAGAAGTTACAGGTCTGTGAGAGCCAGAAATCTTGATTGCTTGTTTCTGACCAAATACTTATTTTCCACCATAATATGCAAATAAAATGAAAAAAAAACAGACAATGTGATTTTCTGGATTTTTTTTTCTCAGTTTGTCTCCCATAGTTGAGGTCTACCTATGATGTAAATTACAGACGCCTCTCATCTTTTTAAGTGGTGGAACTTGCACTATTGCTGACTGACTAAATACTTTTTTCCCCACTGTATATATATATATATATATATATATATACTGTATATATATATATTGCGCCACACACATACATGTATATATTACATAGTCTCCTTTATTATGTATATTGCTGTCCCTTATTATGCAGTGCCCTCTCTTGTTATGTACAGCACCGTTCCCTGCATATTGTATTATATAGATCCCTGTTTTTTATTACATACCGTCTTGTTAGCTGTATAATGCAATGATGGCTAGGAAAGTTTCCTTTCTAATGGAGGAGATGGTGGACTAGTCGTCTGGTCACCGGCTCCTCCATCAACAGTCATTTTATATCTAAATGAGTGGGGACTATGTAATAAAAGAGGGCAATGTTAATTACAAAATTAACAAGAATACACTATGTAAGAGACAGCACTGTACATAACAGCAGAGGAAGCTATATAATAAGGGACAGCACCATATATAACTAGATAGGATGGTACGTAATAAGGGACGGTGTTATACATAATAAAAGAGGAAACTATATAACTAAGGATGGTGTTATACAGAATTAGTGAGTGCACTATATGCTAAGGGACTGTGTTATACATAATAAGTACATTTACTATATGCTAAGGGACTGTGTTAGACATAATAAGTGAGTACACTATATACTAAGGGACTGTGTTAGACATAATAAGCGATAATAATGTCGTACTCCACCTCCCCCTGTTCCTAAGGCCATTATAGGTCCCCCTTCCTCCCATCCCAATCCCCTACACCCCTCATTGTCCTCCTCTCCCCACATCCCATTATTGTCCTCTCTCCCACCCCATCATTGCCCTCTTTCCCACCTCCATCATTGCCTTCTCCTCCACCACCCCCATCATTGCCTCCTTCCTCATCACTCCCATCATTGTCTTTTCCACTACCACCATCATTGCCTTCTCCCCCACCCCATCATTGCCCTTTCCACCACTTCCATCATTTTCTCTTTCCCCACCATCCCCATCATTGCCCTCTCCATCACCCCCATCATGGCCTTATCACCATCACCTCCATCATGGCCATTTTCCCATCACCTCCATCATGGCCTTCTCCCCATCACCTCCATCATGGCCTTTTCCCCATCTCCTCCATAATGGCCTTTTCCCCATCACCTCCATCATGGCCTTTTCCCCGTCACCTCCATCATGACCTTTTCCCCATCACCTCCATCATGACCTTTTCCCCATCACTTCCATCATGGCCTTTTCCCCATCACCTCCATCATGGCCTTCTCCCCCTCACCTCCATCATGGCCTTCTCCCCATCAGCTCCATCATGGCCTTCTCCCCATCACCTCCATCATGGCCTTCTCCCCATCACCCCATCATGGCCTTCTCCGCCTACACATACACATCGATCCACACACACACATACACACGACACATACATACATACACACACATCCACATCACACACATACTACATATTACATCATTGCCTTCTCCATCACTCCCCATCACTCCCATCATCACACTACATACATACACACACATACACAGTCACTCGCACACACACACAGCAGCAGTGACAGGCAGCACAGTACCTCACATGTCCGGTCTGCAGCATCACCGTCTTCTCCCTCCGGCTGCTTCCTGTGTCTCTAGCACAGCAGCCGCGCCGCACAATGATGACGTCATTCAGCCGTGCTGCTATCTGTGTCAGAGAGACACAGGAAGCTCTAGCGCCGGGCAGGAAGGATCTTTGCCGCTCCGCTCCTTCTGTTTTCTCAGGGGAATAAAACAGCAGGAAGCTTACACCGAGTCACAGCAGAGGAAGGATAACTCACATTCTCCAGAGCAGACTGTAACCTGGTGAGAGTTGTGATATCTCCTCTGAACTGCACCTGAACTTCAGTAAATGATAGACTTTTCTTGTATCCTGCCTTATTACTCTGTGCCCTTTACTTCCATCACAATCTCTGGGGGTCTGCCCTGGTTGGAGAGGGTTAAATATCTGCACTGCCATCACCGTCTACTCCCCCAGTAGTATACTACAGTCGAACACTCCAACTGTTGTAACAAATCACTACATAAATTTTATTCCCATTCAATTCTACCTCTTTTACATGACCACCTGGGGCCACAGACCGGGTCACTGCCACTGTGACATATCCCTTTAAGATGACCGACCCGGCACCGAGCATCCCACGGCTCCTGGGGCACGTCATTTTGGCGTCACGAACAGGATTCGAACAGGATACCGTGCGTGCCTAAAGTACTACAGGAGCAACGACCTGCATCAACCGAAGCGGTGAGTCGCACCCCTGCAAGGGTTAACTAGGGGGGAAGATGTCTAATCCCAGTGACACCCAGGGTGCAGCAGCTGCAGCTCCCATATTGCCTCTCACCATGCCTTTTTTATTGGGTGCGACATGGCTGCCACAGTACAATGGAGAATTGCACACCTTAAGTGACTTCAAGGGGAAGCTGCGCAGCATGTGTGAAATTTATCCTATGTCAGAGGAGCAGAAAGTCAGTATACTTACAAGTCAGCTCAGTGGCGTTGCTCAGAGAGAAGTTGAATCTTGGCCAGCTACTGATAAAAAGACTGTAAAAGACATTTTTGCTAAATTAAAGGATACTTTTGACACCTGCTTCAGAAATAAAGATGCGATTTTTCAGCTGCAGACAGAAACCACAGGACACTGTTGGAGACTATACCTTAAACCTGCAGGAGTCGCTGCAGGCCATTAAACAAAGTGATCCAGACAGTGTAAGAGATGAGAACAAAATGCTGAAAGAACAGTTCATTGAAGGTCTTTTGTCTGATTCCAGTAAGGCACAACTGCGCTTGATGTCATTACAGAACCCTTTGTTCAGTTTAAAGACAGATCCATACATATCTTAAGACTTTCTACTTATGTCTGCACTGAGCCAGTTAAAGATCCAGCAGTTACATACCTCCAGGGGGCAGTATCCTCACCCAAGATGCCTGCAGTATGGCATGTGCAGACTCCAGCTGAAGATTCTATTGTAGATTTACGACTGCAAGTACAGGAACTGACTAAAAATATGTCTGTTCTATGTAAAACTGTTCAGACTCTCCAGACTTGTCCCCCCACAGAGAGGATCCAGCTAGCATCAAGCCCGGTTGATCTCCCATGGCGATTGCCAAAGAGGATGCCGCAACATCAGTGGCAACTGACTTGCACCGGCAGGAGAACAGACCGATTTGACTCTTCTGGGAGCGTGGTAGTGGATGGTATCCCCTTCACCACCCTCGTGGACACTGGATCACAGGTTGATAGTGAGAGAGTTAAATTAACCCTTCATAGTTGAGCCAGTGATGTCCAAATTATTCCACAGAGTGTTGCTAGCAACTCAATTGACCAAACGGAGACGTGTCTCTGTATGGGACGATCCAAAGAGATCGGTAACCCGTTTATTGTAGTCACTTCTTTTATAATATTTTGCTTAATTATGCAAAGTTCTCAAATACCAATAACATCATTTCACTTTATAAGCCAATAATATTGCAAGGAAACCGGAAACTACATATATGTCCGTCATTGAAAGTAGTATAGTGGCATATTCTTCAGAGTAGTACACCCCCGGTTCCCTTATATTGCACCTGATAGGAACAGTCAGGTTTCATGACAGCCCATGCCAATTACAAAAAATTATCTTACAGCAAAAAAAAAATGGAGAAATGAAACCTTCAGAGAATGGATAAAACGAAACTTCAGCTTTGACTTTAGTTTTAACCCTTCACAATCCCCCTAGATACATTTTTTTTAACACATATGCAGCATCAGAGGTGCTATCCCAAGCTAACAGCTTGAGGGGTACTGGTCTTCACATGACTGATGCCGTGTTACCAGTCATGGCTGTCGCGGCGCACCCATGCCCCCTGTATGCTGCAATTCACGAATAACAATTTTTGATGACGGTGGTGGAGATCTTTTGTAGGTAGCCATGTGCTTGGCTTCAACATCTTCATCAAGTAGCCTTTTGAGATCGGTGCAGAGAAGAGCAGGGACAACGTCACCTTTGGTATCATCATTAGCTGTCTTGGTGCAGAATTTCCTAATACATACAGAAGTACACCAAAAAACAAGTTTTAGTATCACATATACAAAAAGGATACAGGCAGCAATGTGTAACAAGCTTTGTAAGATCCCAGCTATCCAGCCCCCAATTCCCTTAAACCAATTGGCTGGATTGAGAAAGGAGAAGGTGTCTGACCACCAACTGTCCTTAGTACGATCATTGTCTTTATTGTATTGATCTCTGCGTCTTTGAATGTCTTCTAACTTTAACTTTAACTTCATAGTACTGTTAGGATCTATATAATGACAGCAAGCGGGTCCAATGACCTGACACATACCACCTTGTACTGCTGTTAAGTAGTCCAGCACTATAGTAAGTTGATTAGTGACTATAATAATTTGATTTTGGACAGCAACAGTAGTATTAAGTATGTTCAGTATATTCCAAATTTGATCATCTAGATAGTCTGTGGCCCTAACCAATTTATCTCGCATTTGTGTAATCATAGGGTAAATGAAAATGGAACTGACAATTTTATTGGCCACACTCATCTGCACTATATGTGGTCTCCCTGAAGGGCAGAGTGAATTGTCTGCAGCTCTTTTGTATAATGTATGTTTGGGTATAGCCTGTGTATCCAACTGTTTGTTTGGAATAACAAAGGTGGCCAGGGTCAAGCGACCCAGAGAACAAGTACCTCATACCCCTACTGGCAACCATTAATAAGCATTGTCTCCACATACCTAGAACATATCATCAGGTAAATCCCATAGGGCTTAATGTTGCAGCACCAATCTATGAACTAAGTCTATGAATGCAGATACATTCTGAAGCATACATCAAGCTGGAGATTGTCCTAAAGGACTACAATAGCCTACATCGGGATTTCCACAAGTGGGGGTTCCTAGTATATATTCAGAGGACTCATTACAAGATATATTGCCAGGAATACTGGCACAGGTTTCATTAGAACCCTGGGGAAACAAATTAGAAAATTTCCATGACGTATTATGCAACCTTCTTTCTAGCAACATTGGTTTGAAGGCATCAGTAGAGTGTGAAGTTACATTGAAGCTGACTTGTAAACCATATGTTGGAATTTGCCCTAGATTTGTTAGACTAGTCTTATTCTTAGGGACCCAAGCCCCTCCTTTATAGGCCAAATATTGAAGTTGGGTATTGCTTCCTGAAAGGTTACCTTGTCACCAGGGGTATCCTACCCATCCCACAATAGGTATACCAACAGTTAAATTCCATAATTTAGCATTATCTGTGGCATTATTAGCGAGTGTGTCAGAACAGTTAGTCCAAGCAAATAACTCCTCAGGTGGAACAGGGATAGCCAAAAAGGGGATGCTCGTGGCTGACATTGGTGAATACATGCAGATCTAACAGTCTGCCAGAGACTGGGAATTGCCCAACAAATCTCTCAGTAATTTTTCATGATGTTGTATAAACTTATTCAAGGACATTGGGGAATTTAGGCTGTCCCATGCGGTTACCAATAATAATATCGAAAATGCGAAAGACCAGAACATTATGCCCCCTTATTTGCTATTGGCTTGTTTAACCAGCTTGCAGTGCGATGCGTGAATCCAAGTCGGTCTTCCTTCTAGTTTCACTGATGTAGGGGTGATGAGGAGGACTTGATATGGACCGTCATACAAGGGTTCTAGTCCATGCTTCCTGACATGTCTTTTCACGACTAACAAATCACCAGGCTTCAGGTTATGACAGGTGTCGGTTTCTGCTGAATCTGGAAGAGAAGAAGAAACTAGAGCATGGGTGTTAGCAAGATTTTTACTAAGCTGAATAACATATTGAACAGCACGGTCAGTCTCTTCTGATAACTGCTGAGGTTGGAAATTTGCAACTGGGGGCCTAGTACCAAACAATATCTCATATGGGGACAGACCATGTTTTGCAATAGGGGTAGTACGAATATGGTATAGTACAATGGGTAGGAGCTCTGGCCATGGAGCCGTAGTCTCCTGCATCATTTTGGTCAATTGTCCCTTCAGTGTGCCATTCAACCTCTCAACTTTCCCACTGGATTGTGGGTGGTACGGAGTATGGAGGGCTACAGTGGATCCAAGCATTGTCAGAACTTCTTGGTACACATGAGAAGAAAAGGCTGGGCCTTGGTCACTTTCAACAACTTCTGGAACCCCATATCTGCATATGACTTCCATCACTGGTTTCTTTGCTGTGGTTTTTGCAGTCATGTTGGTAACAGGGAATGCTTATGGCCAACTGGAGAACATGTCAACAACAACCAAACAGTATTCATACCTTCCAGACTTAGGTAACGTGATATGGTCCACCTGGAGCCTTTGGAAAGGATAGTAGTCGGGCTTAGCAAGATGCTTCGGGGGTACACGTTGAAGTTGACCGGGATTACAAGTTTGACAGATATTACAGGCACGGTTGAGCGCTGTCAAAACTGTGGAAATTCCCAGGGCCCAGTAGAATTTTCGCACCAGTGTGAGGGCCTGATTCTTTCCTCGATGTGTAGGTCCATGTGCCCATGTGGCAATAGCAGGGTACATCCGCTTAGGGAGACACACAAGTTGGTCCTTTTTCCAGAGACCATTATCCATTCGTGCCCCATCAGTCTTCCATTGCTTCACCTCTTCCTTTGGAGACATTCTCTGCATCGTCATTAAGCGGTCTCGCAGGGTCCGACAGAAAACTTCAGTCTGTTGTAGATCATCAGGTTCTCGTAGGGTCAATGCTTCTTGTAACTGTTTACGCTGAGAGCGTGTGGTCACCATAGTTGGTATGGTTGGTTCAACGGGTAAAAGAGCGTCGGCTTTTGCTTGCATATCTGCAAATGCGTTGCCAACAGTCTGTGGATGTTCCTAGGACCGTGCGCCTTAACTTTGATAATAGCCACCTGAGTAGGTAATTTAATCGAGTCCATGAGGTTTTTAACAGCTTCAGCAGCATTTTTAACTGGGGTTCCGGCAGTAGTAATAAACCCTCGATTGGCCTATAAAGCCCCAAAATCGCGAGCAATACCAAATGCATACTGTGAGTCCGTATATATATTAGCCCGTCTGTTCTTAGCCAAAGTACATGCAGTAGACAGAGCCTGGAGTTCTGCTTCTTGTGCTGACTGTGAAGGTGGGAGTGCAGCTGCGTGCACTACAGTGTCCTCTGTGGTAACAGCGTATCCCGTGTGGAATCGATCAAACTCGTCAGCATATCTTGGTGATGCTCTGGCCACTGGGTCGAGTCGGGCCGAATAATAGCCCACTGGTCGTTGCCTGCTGCCATGTGATTGTGTAAGTACCCCTGCTGCGTGTCCTTCATTCTCAGACACATACAAATGGAACGGTCGAGTATAGTCCGGGATACCCAAGGCAGGGGCGGAAGCAATAAGCCGCTTCAACTCAGAGAAGGCATGATGAAGGCTTTCCATGCAAACCGGTGATCTTTCCTTGTAGTTCATTATGCCGTCTTTCAAGGCATTGTAAAGGGGGTGCATTATGTGGGATGCATCCGGTATCCACTGACGACAATAAGTGCACAGTCCAAGAAAGCGCTGGAGTTCAGTTTCATCTTTTGGGAAAGGAAGGGAGTTGACAGCTATTTTTCTTTCTTCTGTGCGGTGTCTGACACCCTGAAGGAGACAGTGACCCAAGAATATCACTTGACCAAGGCAGAAATGAAGTTTCGAGGCTGAAACCCGACAGTTCAGTGCTGCCAGATGCTTGAGGAGGCTAACAGTGGCAGCAATGGCTTCCTGCTCCGTCCGTGCACACAACAAAAGATCATCCACATACTGAAGCAGCATAACTTGAGGGTGACCTAACTGCCAGGGCAAGAGACACTCGCTCATGTTTTTTGCAAACTGGTTGGGACTGTTTTGGGCCCCTTGTGGCATAACTGTCCATGTTAACTGTCGCCCCTGAAAACTGAATGCAAACAGAAACTAGCAATCTGGGTTTAACGGAATGCTAAAGAAGGCATTGGCAAGGTCAATGACTGTAAACCAAGCAGCATCCTGGGGTATTTGGGACAAAAGAGTATGTGGATTAGGCACCACTGGAGTTTCCAGAATAGTAGCTGCATTAACTGCCCATAGATCTTGCACCAGCCGGTACACAGGGGGCTGGCCAGGTGGGGTCTTTTTCTTAACGGGAAACAAGTGCGTATTACATGGAGAAAAACAGGGTACCAGAGCACCGTTATCAAGTAACGTTTGTATTTGTTCCTGAAGGCCCCGCTCCTGATCATGTTTCAAAGGATATTGATGGACTTTGGGAAAAGGGGCACCAGGTTTGAGAAATACTTTTACTGGTTCTACGGGCATTTTCCCTATATCATTTGGACCTTTTGACCAAAGTTTAGATGGTATCTCTGAGAGGTATGGGGTGAGTCGTTGATCCTCAGGCAATATTGGGGGTGGATCTGGGCCTATCAGGGCCATCATAACTGTGGTAAGGGCATGCAAAATACAGATTTCCTCACTGTCTTCATCTGCATAGGGGTTATGTAACCTAAGAACCATCTGACCATCATCTTGGAATTGTATTCTGGAGCGGAACTGTGATAATAAATCTACCCCCAGTAAATTTACTGGACATGTGGGAGAGATCACGAACTGAGCAGTAACCTTGGGGAAGGGTCCCACAGGGATGGATTTTGTAAGAGTATGTTTATTGGGTCTGCCATCTACTCCAATTAAAACAAGCTCTTGATCTGAGAATTGAATAGGGATATCCGTAGGTACATCTGATGATTTGTTTATAGAATTGGCCGCCCTAGTGTCTACCATGAACTTAACAAGGGTGTCCCCTACAGGGAGCGTGACGGATGAGCATGCCCCAGGTTTGGTGGAGGACATTGTGATGGAAGACCCTGGTTGGCCAACCCTTCAGTATGGACAATTATCAGGATTTTGGGGCTGTACGTAACCGGGGTATCCTCTAGGGTTCCCAGTATTTAGATTACGATTGGAAGAGAGAACTTGAGGGTAGCATCTATCAGCGGGAGTGTGACAGTCCCTCTGAAAGTGACCAAGTCGGCTGCAGCGCCAGCATTGTAGACGAGAATTGGCACAGCGGATCTGGGGAGGAAGGTTCCTATTCATAGGATTAGCAGAGATATTGGAGTAGGGAGCTGAAGTCTGAGGGGGGGCCAGAGTTTGCTGTGTGCTCCAGTGATAAGGAACCAGCTGTGTACTCGCAGCCGCGCTGGGCACAATGGTGGTGGCTGCTGTTATTGGAGGAACTGGAGCTGCTGCAGCTGCAGCTGCAGGCTTACTTTTGTTTCCCTGCCGCTGCAGAATGGGTTCAATTCTTCTGAAAACTTTTTACTACTTTCAAAGCATCATCCGGAGCGGAATTCTCAACATCAGGTCTAACTGACATTATCGCCTCTTGCAATTCGGGTTTAAGGCCGGACATCAAAGCTGCCACAAAAAGATGTGTATGGGCTTTATTATACAGTGAGAATCCCAGATCTCTAAATACTACCATAAGACGCCCATAGAACTTCTCGGCAGTCTCCCCCTTGTCCTGTGTGACATCTGTGAGAGAGGTAGCTTGGTCCGCCAATCTATCTTGTGCCCAGACCTTTAAAGCATTGCAGAAATCAACACCATTCTCATAGGTTCCCCCATCCAGATCCACATTATACATTATGCCACCCTCAATAATTGGAAAATACCCCTCCCCAGCTTTTACTCGAAGTATGTGCAATAGATCTCTTCGGGGAGTAGAATAAATCTCTCGATTTGATGCCATTTGCCTGTAGAAAGCCATGGGGGAAGTCTCTGGAACGGGTAATTGATTGCAAAGAGTGTCTATTTGTGATGGGGTGAAGGGAGTATACTTTGACCTGTCAGGAGTCGTTTCCACATTTTCTTCTTTAAATTCATATATTACTGACAACTCGGAGGGAGGAGGTAGCGGCAGTACGGGCACAAGAGGCATCTGCTGTGGGAGCGGAGCAGGAGGCTCTGTTACAGTTAGAGATTGTATTGCCTGATGGGCCGTTAGGCGGCTGTCGAGGACAAATCGGACCTCCTCCAATTTTATGGGGTTTCCCTGTATGCACCGTTCTATTGCTGATACTATGACCATGGCAGCATCCTTCCTGGGATATTGAAAAATACCGGCAGAGATTAATGGTATAGCCACTATACGTTGAGGCATCGTATCGGGGGGAGAGAGGAGGCATACAGGATTGCATTCTGGACAGCCTCAGTAAGCAATTGTTGGGACCTAGGAATATTGATAGGGTCATATCAATGTCCCACTGCATTTATTACATATTGACACGGCAGCTGTCCTGCTCTGGTTGCTGTGCCCTGTCCTGTTTCTACCTGGCCATACACTTGTATATACGAATCAGATTCTTCCTGTATCATGGGTCCGCCTTTCTGTGAATTTTTTGCGGCCAGTCCTCCAGCATGGCGGAGTTGATTGAGGAACGGAGTCTGACCAGTGGAATCAGCCACTGCATTATTCAGGGCAAATTCTGCCCACCGTAGTAAGGATGCCCAGTCATCCTGCCTGGCCGAGACAAAATGTCGCAGGTATGTGACCAGAGTTTGGTTAGCTTTCTCAACCAACCCGTTCATCTTGGGATGATAAGCGGAGGACAAATTTAGCTCAATACTGAGTAGACTGCAGAGCTCCCTCCGAAACTGAGACGCAAATTGGGGACCTCGGTCACTAACTATCTTGTCCGGCATACCGTGCAAACGAAATACGTGCTTTATGAACAGCGCAGTGAGACCACGGGCAGAAGGCAGCTGCACGAGTGGCACCAGATGCACCATTTTAGAAAAATGATCGGTGACCACCCAGATGACCGTGCTGCCACTGGATTTGGGGAGGCCGACCACAAAATCCATGCCAACCATCTCCCAGGGTCTGTCTGCCACCGGCAAAGGGTAACAATAACCCAGCCAGCCTCTGCCTAGAGGACCTGTTCCGAGCACAAAAGACTCATGCCTGAATGTATTCTCTCATGTCCCGAGCCATATGCGGCCACCAATAAGTCCTTGCCAGAAGTTCCGTGGTCCGCTTATCACCAAAGTGACCACCCACCCTGGACGTGTTTGCCCACGCGAGAATCTCTGGCTGCAGGCGGGGAGGAACAAAGGTCTTGCCTGGTGGCACTGACTCGAGGGCAACCCGAGCCACGGTCCTCAGACTCTCAGAGGGGACGATTAGCCGAAGCTCAGCCTCCTCCACTGACACTACCGAGCGAGAGAGAGAGCATCAGCCAGGACGTTCTTCTCACCGGACAGATAGTGCAAGGTAAAATGGAAGCGGGAGAAGAAGAGCGACCACCTAGCTTGTCGAGAGTTCAAGCGCTGGGCTGTTTGTAAATAGACCAGGAGATGTCTCCACTCAGAAAAGGCCAACTTCATTGCCAGCAGCTCCCTGTCCCCAATGGAGTAGTTTCTCTCCGCCGGTGAGAAGGTCTTTGAGAAGAAGCAGAGATGCTTCCAACCTTGAAAAGGACTGCTCCTGCACCGACAGACGAGGCATCCACCTCTAGGATAAAGGGTTTATCCACATCGGGACGGGGGAGGATAGGAGCGCCAGCAAAATGGGTCTTAAAAGACGAGAAGCCCGCGGAGACCTGTTCTGACCAAACCTTGGGATTGGCTCCCTTTTTGGTGAGGGTGACCAAAGGAGCTACCAGTGTGGAGAAGTGGGGAATGAACTGACGGTAGTAATTAACGAACCTCAAAAAGCGCTGCACCGCTTTAAGGAAATGGGGTTCCTGCCATTCCATTACCACCTGCAATTTGGCAGGATCCATAGCCAACCCCTGGGCCGAGATGATATAGCCCAGGAAAGGTAAAGACTCCTGCTCAAACTGACACTTCTCCAACTTGGCGAAGAGAGAATTCGCCCGCAAGCGGTCGAAGACCTTTCAGACGTCTCTCCGGTGAGAAGCCAAATCTGGAGAGAAGATGAGGATGTCATCCAGATAGAGCACCACCGAGGTGGAGAGCATATTGCAAAAGACATCATTTACGAAGTCCTGGAAGACAGCTGGGGCGTTACAGAGGCTGAAGGGCATGACCAGATACTCATAATGGCCATCCCTGGTATTAAAGGCTGTCTTCTGCTCGTCCCCTTCGCGTATGCGGATCAGGTTGTAAGCCCCTCGTAGGTCTAGCTTAGTGAAGACCCGGGCCCCACGCAACCTGTCGAACAACTCAGAGATCAGGGGAAGAGGATATTTGTTTTTGACGGTTATGGCATTGAGACCTCTGTAATCAACGCACAGGCGCAGCTCTCCACTCTTCTGTACGAAGAATCCCACCCCCGCTGGTGACACCGACTTCCTAATAAACCCCCTTGCCAGGTTCTCACTGATGTACTGGGACATGGCCTCCATCTCCAGAAGGGACAGAGGATATACGCGACCTCGAGGGGTTCTGCGCCTGGCAAGAGGTCTATAGGACAGTCGTAGGGGCGATGGGGCGGAAGGGTCTCAGCGGACTTTTTCAAGAACATGTCCGCGCATTGCTGGTAGTGACTTGGGAGTGCGGAGAGATCCATGAGGGCATCGGTGGAGGCTATCTGAACGCGGTCCTTCACACACCTATCCTCACAGGACTTGCTCCAACCCAGTATTCTCCCCAAGGACCACTCTATATGGGGAGAGTGGCAACGCAACCAGGGAACTCCTAGGAGGACCTGGTTAATGCCCTCGGCGATAATAAGGAGCGACACTGTCTCGGGTAGGGACAGAGGCAGTGAGAGTTTTAATGGAGTAATTGATGGGTAATTTGCGAGGGTAATGTCGAAACGTTCACCACCCTGATGGTGACCAGCTGAGGTAGCATAACCAATGGGACTGCGTGCTCCAGAATCTACGCAAACCTCCACCACCAGAGGAGAGGAGCCGAACTCCAACACCCCCTTAAAAGTTAGCTTGGAGGAAAACAGTGTGGTGTCTCGTAACCCTCTTACTGTTGCCACTAGACGCGGACATCTCTGAACGCTGTGGGCACCTATTGGCAAGGTGACCAGACTGTCGGCAGTGAGCGTGGGCTATGGAGGTTCGATCTGGGCAGAACTTAGAGCCCGTGTGAGGCACCTCCCTAACTGCCGACAACTCGAACGCTCAATCGGGAGGCTCCAGAGGTTTGGAGAAAGTTGGAGCCAACCTAAACCTCTGTCTGGACTGGGAGCGCTCCAACCCTCGCTCGAAGAAGCGGAGATTAATATGGTTGGAGATGGTAATGAGCTCCTCCAGAGTGCCGGGAACCTCCCGAGTGGCCACAGCATCCTTAACGTGGTCAGCCAAACCCCTCCAAAAAATTGGGGTATTGTCTGACCATTCCAGCTCGGAAGCCAGTGTCCGAAACCAAATGGCATACTTATTGACCAGGAATGAACCCTGTGTCAAGGCCAACAGTTGGAGCGCGGTATCGCGTGTGTTAGGAGTCGGATTTCTGTGTTTACTCAGCAGAGATCCAAATCCTCACATTCTGCACTCTCCTGTTTTTCCACTGCAGAAGAGATTGCAGAGGAGATTGCCTTGCAGCAAATCCCTCCTGAGGCTGTCCTTCTGTCCTCTTACTGGGCATGCTCATGGGATGATCTCCTATTGGAGAGCGGGAGTCATGTGCTCAGGTCCCGCTCCAGTTCTCATTGGTCCATCTCAGAGATCTGGAAGCGTGCAGAAGGTCCCGCTTGCTATAAAAGGCGCGCATGTGTGGCGCCCCCAGGAGTATGGTCGCCACAGTGGCATTACCTTCCTCCTAGGGAGGGTGATGTCATGCATGGAAGCCATAAAGGATCTCTCTTGCAGTTAATCACAACACACAACACAGTTCTCATTCCAGGCCAGCAGAGGGAGCTCTGAACCCAAAACTGGGGGAAGAGCTGCTCTCTGAGGGCCAGGAAGGGGAAATTAGGAGTTCGTGTGAGGAGAGCAACGTGTGTGGACGTGAGGAGAAGAGCTGGGGGATTGAGCAGAGAGTTCAGGCTCATTCCCAGCTGTAGTGCATGATTTGGAGCCCGGTATCCATGGCTGTACGGACACTGGTGGTCCTGCAACAGAAATCGGAGGAATAGGAAGCTGTAAATGCTCCATTCGCACATAAGACTCAGAGGCACAACAGCGATGTGTGAGCCAGAAGAGAAAGGCTACAGCTGTCTGCCATACGAGGGAGTTCTAAAGAGAAATAAGCAAGTGGAACTTCAGTGTAACACAGTACTGCAAGTACCTTAAAACTAAGCGCTAGGAAGGAGACTACACAACCCATCTGCCTAGAGAGATTCCTAAGTTGCTTCCAGGCTAGCCAGCTCCTGTGCCATCTGTAATCTGGACCCTGGACTGCATTTGCCAAGCAAAGTAAAGGTAAAGAAACTGCACCCTGTTGTGTCCTTGATTTCTTCCTTCTAACTCTCCAGCACTGCTACATCTCTGTACCAAACACTACACCCTCTTCCTCAACATCTACCCTCTTCATCTACTCTGCCCTGGGACTACAGCACTGCCTGTGGAGGGCCACCCCATCATTGCTGCACCCCACCATCTGTCCCAAAGGATCTGTCTGCAGCGTCGGCTTAACACCTTCATTGCCGAACACCACAGGTGGCATCACAAATCATTCACTCATAAACTTTATTCCATCACTTCATCCCTTTTACATGGGTGCCCAGGGCCATGGACCAGGTCACCTCTGCTGTGACATTCCCCTCTGAGAGACCGGCCCGGTACCGAGTACCCCACAGCCCTGGGAGGGCGACCCATTTTGGCATCATGAACAGGATTTATGGAGCCCGGTGTCCCCGGGTCCTGTGTGCCAGAGACTGTGTTTTGTGCCATAGACTATTTGTGCAATTGCCGCCATTACCCCGCTGCTTGGCGTGCACAGGAAGCAAAAGGGGCGGGCCATCGTGGGCGGAGCCAGCCGAAAAGCTCAAAACAGTGAAGTGCGGCGCGGGAAGAGGCCAGCGCGCGAGAAGTGAGAAGCCGAGGCCTGCAGTCCCGGCGTCCCCCGATCCTCCAGCCTGCAGAATGGCAGCCAGTAAGCAAGCGAAACTCAGGGCCTGGCAAACATTAACTAGGGGGGAAGAGAATGTCTGAAGCGAGAGCAGACGCAGCGGCGGACGCCACTGCAAACCCCACAGTGCCACAAGCTGCAGGGCCCAGCGCAGCTGCGACTCCCATAGCGCCGCTGCATCCAGCAGCCAGCGCTGCCTCCACAGCACCACAAGAATCAGCGCCCACTGCAGAGGTCCCCATAATGCCACTGTCCATGCCGTATATACCGGGAGCAGCCTGGCTACCGCAGTACTCAGGGGAGTCACATACCCTGATTGAATTTATAGAGAGACTGTGCAGTTTGTATGAAAGCCAGAAATTGAACATCCTTATTGGGCAGCTGACTGGTGCAGCGCAAAGGGAAGTAAAAGCCTGGCAGGACACTGATAAAGAGACTGTTAAAAAGATCCTTGCTAAGCTAAGAAGCACCTTTGACACCCGCCCTGCAGCTGAAATAAAGATGAGATTCTTTGGGTGTAAGCAGAGAGCGCAGGACAGTATACGGGACTATGCCCTTAACCTGCAGGAGGCACTGTGAGCCATCAAGCAGATTGATCCAGACAGTGTGAAAGATGGAGACAGACTGCTAAAGAAGCAATTTATTGAGGGCCTCCTATCCAGTACCCACAGAGCACAGCTGCACATTATAGCCCTACAAAACCCTGACCTAGACTTTGCAGACTTAAAGGACAAGGCTATCCGGGTGCTGCATGAACCAATTGTCAGCCGTCCAGTGCCCCCTAGGTGCCCAGCGATCACATACCACTAAGAAGCTGCATCTTTACCTCCCAGCCCTGTGGAGGCTGATGCACAGACTGTGGACAAAGACCCATCTGCCGAACTGCGTCTTCAGGTCCAGGAGCTGACCAAAAGTATGGCTGCATTTGTCAAAACTGTGCAGTCCCTGCAGGTGTCATCCAAGGAGAAGATCCAGCTGGCCTCCAGTCCTGAGGATGTCCCGTGGCTACGGAAGAAGAGGATCCCACCACGCCGAGGGAGAGACAATGATCGCTATGACCTGGACGGATATCCCAACTGTCGTCGCTGCTACAAGGCAGACCACATCGCAAGATTCTGCTACCCTGGGGCAGAGGGCCAACCCCCAGGAGTAGGACCACAAGGCCCAAAGAACTGGCGAGCCAAGTATGTCGGAGGGCGACCGGTCCTCCCAGTGGTGATTGGCGGCATCCCCATGAAGGCTTTGCTGGACACTGGCTCTCAGGTGACAACTATGCCATATATCCTTTACAAGCGATATTGGGCTGACTCTGAACTTACTCGCGACCCAAGTGATGAACTGACAGTAGTTGCCAGCAATGGTAAGTCTTTGACGCAAGTAGGATGTAAAGAGATTACCACTAAAGTAGGGTGAGTAGAGTTAAAATCTCAAGGTCTGATAGTTGTAGACATTGATCGACGAGAATGTAACCTAATGAGGACCTTAGGTACTAATGTGATTGAAAATTGTCTTGCCGAGGTTATTGTTTTGTTGCAACAGGTGGCTGAGACTGCTGGTTCCAGTGAACAACGAGTCCTGCAGAAGGAGATCAAGGCCCTGATGCAAAGACAGCAGGTAGAACTCTCTGGCGGAGAAATTGGCAGCGTCAGAGTGAGTGATTCTTTCGCCATTGCGATACCCCCCAGATGTGAAATGTTAATTTGGAGTCGGGCAGCCATAGGCCTCAGAGGAAAAGATTACCAAGCATTGGTAGAGCCAGTGTACTTTGATAGCCGGCCCACTGTCCTGACAGGCAGAGGTGTAGTTGATGTCCGCAAAGGGAGAGTACCTGTACGCCTCTTGAATTGTGGGGAGGAGGAGGCCACAATACCTCGGTATGCCAGTTGCTAAGCTGCTTACTGTCTGTAACAATGCAATACAGGCAGCAGAGCCCTTGGTCTCATCCGACCAGCCCTTGGTCTCATCCGACCAGGTGGAGGACAATGGCTCTGTAAAGTAGCTAGAGGAGTGGTGTCAACAGCTGCATGTGGGAACTGACTCCATCCCTTCATACCAAAAGTGTGGGGTTTACCGAGTGACTCAGGAGTATGAGCGGGAATTCAGTAAACACCCACTAGATTTTGGGCAGGCAAAAGGGGTTCAACATCATATCCCCACTGGAGATCATCCACCCATTAAAGAAAGGTACCGGCCTATACCCCTAACACAATATCAATGTGCCAAAAGTATGTTGCGGGAAATGAAGGAGGCTGGGGTGCTCAGAGACAGTTGTAGCCCCTGGGCAGCCCCAATAGTCTTTGTGAAAAAGAAAGATGGTACCATGAGAATGTGTGTTGATTACTGAAAAATTAACAGCATTACACATAAGGATGCCTACCCATTACCCAGAATTGAGGAGTCATTAGCTGCACTTAAAACTGCTAACTATTTTTCCACCATAGATCTCACTAGTGGGTATTGGCAGGTTCCCGTGGCAGAGGCAGACAAGGAGAAAACAGCGTTTACTACACCAATGGGTCTCTGCGAGTTCAACTACATGCCGTTCGGGCTCTGCACCGCCCCAGGGACATTTCAACGGCTAATGGAATGCTGTCTTGGACACAAAAACTTCGAGACAGTTCTGTTATACCTTGATGATGTCATTGTTTTCTCCAAGACTTATGAAGACCATCTGAAGCACCTGGCTGAGGTGTTTGAAGCCTTGTCCAACTTTGGTCTGAAAGTGAAGCCTTCCAAATGCCACCTCCTGAAGCCCAAGGTATAGTACCTCGGTCATGTAGTGAGTGCAGAAGGTGTGGCACCAGATCCTGACAAAGTCACAGTCATCCGGGACTGGCAGAAGCCCAGCAACCTCCATGAAGTACGTCAATTCCTCGGGTTGGTAGACTACTACCGAAGGTTTATCAAAGGCTTCACTGAAATAGCCACGCCTATGCAAAATCTTCTGGTGGGCCAGCCCAAGAAGGCCAGGAAGAAGAGTCCTACATTTGAATGGAATGAGGAACTGGAGAGGTCTTTCACTCGACTGAAGATGGCTCTCACAGGAGATGAAGTTCTGGCCTACCCAGATTATGACCAACCATTTGTTCTGTATACTGATGCCAGCAACGTGGGACTGGGAGCAGTACTGTCACAAGTACAGAATGGCAAAGAAAGAGTGATCTCCTACGCCAGCAGGAAGCTTCGTCCCTCTGAAAGGAACCCTGACAACTACAGTTCCTTCAAACTGGAGTTCCTCGCCATAGTCTGGGTTGTGACTGAACGATTCAAGCATTACCTAGCTTCAGCCAAGTTTACCATCTTCACGGACAACAACCCATTGACTCACTTGGAAACTGCCAAGCTAGATGCACTGGAGCAGCGATGGATGGCCCGGCTGTCTAACTATGAATTTACCATCAAGTACCAAGCGGGGCACAAGAATGCCAATGCTGATGCGCTGTCCAGAATGCCCAATCTGCCAGATGCAGGAGAAGACCCTGAGGCACTCGAAGAAATAGAGTTACCTGCCTTCCACCTGCCAATTGAGGCCCAATGTGCCCAAGGATTGAGAAACAGAGGGTCTATCATGAAAGAGGCCACCCTAAATCCATTGCCTCATCTGGACTGGGCAGAGACGCAGGATAGCGACCCCGCAGTCCACCTTGTAAAGGAACTACTGTCACAAGCTGACTCACGCCCAGGTCCAGATGCTCCTGAAGAAAAGCAGCAGTTGTGGAAGGAAAGAGGCAGGCTGTTCATCTATGAAGGGAAGCTGTACTGGAGGAGTATCAACGCCCGCACTCATGAGTTGGTCTGGCAAGTGGTAGTCCCAAAGAGGGAGGCATCAATGGTCTTGGAAGCATACCACAATGGAGCTGGACACTTCGGATGGAAGAAGTTTAAGGCCTTGCTCCGGGAGAGATTCTACTGGGCTGGGATGAGGAAAGCCATTGAAAATTGGTGCCGGGAGTGTGGACAATGCAACCTGCGCAGGAAGGACCGTAACAGCCAGCGAGCTCCTTTGCAGCCAATAATAACTAAACAGCCACTCGAGTTGGTCGCCCTGGACCATGTGAAGCTGGTTCCAAGCCGTTCAGGCTACATTTATGCTCTTACCATCGTTGACCACTACTCGAGATTCCTGGTAGTCGTGCCTGTCAAGGATCAAACAGCCAGGACAGCAGCCAGAGCATTCCAACAGCACTTTTGTCGACCACACTGATATCCCGAGGGAGTGCTTACAGATCAAGGTCCAGCCTTTGAGGCAGAAGTGTTCCAGGAATTCTGTAATTTGTACGGTTGCAAGAAGATCAGGACAACACTGTACCATACACAGACCAATGGCATGTGTGAAAAGATGAATCAGGTGGTGATCGATCTACTGAAGACCTTGCCTTTGGAGGAGAGGAATCTGTGGCCAGAGAAGTTGCCAGATCTGGTCGACCTCTACAATCACATTTCTGTGAATTCCACCAACTGCACTCCAGCCTACCTAATGAGAGCGAGGCCTGGCAAGCTGCCTATTGATTTGGATATGGGAGTCCTGATACCTGAGGTAACATCACCAGATGCTGACTGGGATACGGAGCGGCAGAACAGTACCGTAGAGTACAAGAGTGTGTAGAAAAGAGTAGCTCAGGCGAGACAAAAACAGAAAAGAACTACAATCAACATGCACCTGCAGTTCCCTTGTCACCAGGAGAACAAGTCTTAAAGAGGGAAAGAAGGATGCATAAATTGGATGACCAATGGGAAGCTGAACCCTACACCGTCTTACCATCAAACTTCGACAACACTAAAGTGTGCCTTATCAGTAAGGATGGAGGAGAAACCTCATCAGCAGTATCGAGGGATCATCTGAAACTGTGCCCTGACCAACTAAAGGACAGAATGGAAGAACAAAACAACCTTCAGCCCATAGAGGAAGAAAAAAAGGTCAGCACTGTACTTGGAGAATTCCCTGCAAATTGGACTAGAGCAAATAATGCCATACTGGTGCCAGTTTTGACCTTTCCCCAACTGGTAGTGCAAGAAGTTACTCATGACCACCCTGAAAACCAGCATGTACAAGCAGCGGATGCTACACCAGCAGTGGAACAAGAGAATTCTCACCCTGCCAGTGGTGAATTTGTCATGCCCACAGTGTGTAGAAGTGGTCCTAGGAAATCTAGTATTCCTGTGCTACGCAGAAGCACCAGTATTGTAGCCAGTACAGCACACACTACACCAGTAGTTAACACAAGGCATCCAGTAAGTTCCCCAACAACACCAGTGCTATGTAGGTCTGTCCATAGTACCCAAGGTATTCCACCCTTAAGGTTCCGCAAATAGATAAGTTTTGTAATTGTTAAAATGTAAATATGCAACTGTTGAAGTTTATGTGCCTACAGAGACTCTGCAAGAAACTTTTTGAAGATCTTATTTTGTTTTGATGGACGATTGGACCACAGGACTATGTGTGGTCAGAACTCTACTTGTAAATAGTTCACCATCTTGCTCAGGAATTGCACCATGGACATTGACGCATGGACTAATCATCATTAGGACTATTTTTCAGCTTTGGTTTTTGTAATTTTTCATTTTTTAAAAAATCTTGTTATATCTATAATTGTTTATATGTTTACATGTTTTCCCTTCAGTCCAGGAGTACTGAATTGCACTAGGGGGGAATGTGGCATCCCCAGGAGTATGGTCGCCACAGTGGCATTACCTTCCTCCTAGGGAGTGTGATGTCATGCTTGGAAGCAATAAAGGATCACTCTGACAGTTAATCACAACACACAACACAGTTCTCATTCCAGCCCAGCAGAGGGAGCTCTGAACCCAAAACTGGGGGAAGAGCTGCTCTCTGAGGTCCAGGAAGGGGAAATTAGCAGTTCATATGAGGAGGGCAATGTGTGTGGACATGAGGAGAAGAGCTGGGGGATTAAGCAGAGAGTTCAGGCTCATTCCCAGTTATAGCGCATTATATGGAGTCCGGTATCCAAGGCTGTATGGACACTGATGGTCCTGCAACAGAAACCGGAGGAATAGGAAGCTGTAAATGCTCTATTCCACATAAGACTCGGAGGCACAACAGTGACGTGTGAGGCAGAAGAGAAAGGCTACAGCTGTCTGTCATACGAGGGAGTTCTAAAGAGAATAAGCAAGTGGAACTTCAGTGTAACACAGTACTGCAAGTACCTAAAACTAAGCGCTAGGAAGGAGACTACACAACTAGAGTTGAGCGAAACGGGTCGAAAAATTTCAAAAGTCGCCGACTTTTGGCAAAGTCGGGTTTCATGAAACGAAACCCGACCCTAGGATGAGGTCGGCCACGAGGTCGGCGACTTACGCGCCAAAGTCGCGTTTCAAAAGTTTGTTTTGCGCTCTTTTTCAGCCAATCAGGATGCACGGACGCTGTGGGCAACGTGATGACATAGGCAGGGGTCACCACCATCTTTCAGAAGGGCATGCAAGTGATTGGCTTGCTTTGGTGGGCGTCACAGGGGATATAAAAGGGCGTGCACACCGACCGCCATCTTACTTCTGCCGATCTCAGTATAGGGAGAGGTTGCTGCTGATTCTGTAGGGAGACCGTTAGGCAGGGAAGAAGACAAAAAAACTGCTTCTGCTGCTAGCGATTTGGCCTGCACAACACACCAGTCACTGTGTGTGCAGTGCAAGGGGAGGCTATATAGTGGTGTATCAGTGGTGTTGGTTGTTGGGCTGCCTTCTAAGGCTTCCTGACATTCCTGCATTGCTGTTTACCCACTGCTCCGCAAACTGCTTTTTTAAAAGCAATCCCAATTTTTTTTTTTTGTCCTGCTGAGAAGAAAAAAAAACTGCTTCTGCTGCTAGCAATTTGGCCTGCACAACACACCAGTCACTGTGTGTGCAGTGCAAGGGGAGGCTATATTGTGGTGTATCAGTGGTGTTGGTTGTTGGGCTGCCTTTTAAGGCTTCCTGACAGGCTGGCATTGCTGTTTACCCACTGCTCTGCAAACTGCTTTTTTAAAAGCAATCCAATCTCCCTTATCCTCTAGTCACTTTTGTCACAGCTGTGCCATCGAGCCTGTGACATAGCGCTCAGATATCAGTGGGCCTCACACAATCCAAAAGTGTCCAGTGTCCAAAAGTGTGTGCAGAGATTCAAAATCTCCCTTATCCTCTAGTCACTTTGGTCACAGCTGTGCCATCGAGCCTGTCACATAGCGCTCAGATATTCATTGGGCCTCACACAATCCAAAAGTGTCCAGTGTCCAAAAGTGTGTGCAGAGATTCAAAATCTCCCTTATCCTCTAGTCACTTTGGTCACAGCTGTGCCATCGAGCCTGTCACATAGCGCTCAGATATTCATTGGGCCTCACACAATCCAAAAGTGTCCAGTGTCCAAAAGTGTGTGCAGAGATTCAAAATCTCCCTTATCCTCTAGTCACTTTGGTCACAGCTGTGCCATCGAGCCTGTCACATAGCGCTCAGATATTCATTGGGCCTCACACAATCCAAAAGTGTCCAGTGTCCAAAAGTGTGTGCAGAGATTCAAAATCTCCCTTATCCTCTAGTCACTTTGGTCACAGCTGTGCCATCGAGCCTGTCACATAGCGCTCAGATATTCATTGGGCCTCACACAATCCAAAAGTGTCCAGTGTCCAAAAGTGTGTGCAGAGATTCAAAATCTCCCTTATCCTCTAGTCACTTTGGTCACAGCTGTGCCATCGAGCCTGTCACATAGCGCTCAGATATTCATTGGGCCTCACACAATCCAAAAGTGTCCAGTGTCCAAAAGTGTGTGCAGAGATTCAAAATCTCCCTTATCCTCTAGTCACTTTGGTCACAGCTGTGCCATCGAGCCTGTCACATAGCGCTCAGATATTCATTGGGCCTCACACAATCCAAAAAGTGTCCAGTGTCCAAAAGTGTGTGCAGAGATTCAAAATCTCCCTTATCCTCTAGTCACTTTGGTCACAGCTGTACCATCGAGCCTGTCACATAGCGCTCAGATATTCATTGGGCCTCACACAATCCAAAAGTGTCCAGTGTCCAAAAGTGTGTGCAGAGATTCAAAATCTCCCTTATCCTCTAGTCACTTTGGTCACAGCTGTGCCATCGAGCCTGTCACATAGCGCTCAGATATTCATTGGGCCTCACACAATCCAAAAGTGTCCAGTGTCCACAAGTGTCTGCAGAAATTCAAAATCTCCCTTATCCTCTAGTCACTTTGGTCACAGCTGTGCCATCGAGCCTGTCACATAGCGCTCAGATATCAGTGGGCCTCACACAATCCAAAAGTGTCCAGAGTCCACAAGTGTCTGCAGAAATTCAAAATCTCCCCTGTCCTATAGACACCTTGTACCTTGTTTTACATTACTATATAGTTTGTTGGATTTTGTCTACATTTCTACCAAAAATGAGGAAGGCTGGTGGAAGAGGCCGTGGAATTGGGCGGGGGTTGGCAGCTGGTAATGATGGTGTTGGTGGTGGATCTGATGGTAGTGGCAAGAGCAAAATAGGACCGAATGCAGGAGGTGTTGAGCCTGCGTCATCGTCTGGCTACATAAGGCCTCAAACGCTTAGTTTTCTAGGAGTTGGCAAACCGCTTTTAAAGCCAGAGCATCAGGAAAAAGTTTTGTCTTACATTGCTGACTCAGCCTCCAGCTCTATCGCCTCCTCTTCTTCAGTTGTAAAAAGTAAAAGCACTGAGTCGTCATTGGAGGCTCATGTTCATGAACCACACCTTTCCTTGTGTCCTTCACCCCAACCAAGATTGAAGGATGACGCAGGCCATACTACTGATTACTCCATGGAGCTGTTTTCACATACCATGCCTGGATTATCAAGTGAAATGGTGAATTACCCAGGCCAAGATGAATCTGACATGGAGTGCACTGATGCACAGCCGCTGATGGATGATTCTGCTGGTACATTCACTCAGAGCACTACATTGTCCTCGCAGTGTACAGAGCCAGATTCTGACCCTGATGAGACTCAGGTGCCCCTTCCCGCACACTATACCACCATACACGGTGACACAGAGGAAGGTGCACATGACATAGAAGAGGAGGTGATGGATGACCCAGTTGTTGACCCAGATTGGCATCCATTGGGGGAAGAGGGTGCTGCTTCCAATAGCTCAGATGAGGAGCATCCACAGCAGACATCGACATCGCAACAGCTGTTATCTGGCAGGCCCGGAGCACTCCAAAGACAGGTTCCAAACATCAAAAGAGTTGCTGGACAGCTTGTCCAGAGGGTCAAAAGATCACAGAGTGCTAGGCCGCAAAATGTCTGCCAAAGTAGGAAGAGTGCAGTGTGGCACTTTTTTGAACAAAATCATCATGATCAGGCCAAGGTTATCTGTAAGAAGTGCGCAAAGACCTTTAGCCGAGGGAAAAATCTGAAAAATTTGAATACCAGTTGCATGCTTAGACATTTAACCAGCATGCACTTGCAAGCGTGGACACAACACCAAACCTCAAGTGCCACATGTGCAACTGATCACAACGAAGGTAGTCAGCAACGCTACATTGTTTCCCCCACTGTAAGCCCACCGGTTAGCACAGCAGCAAATGTTGAGGTGTCGTTGCAAGGCCACAGCAGTCAGGGAATCCCACTGTTATATCAACGAAAGACTAATTCTAGGCCATCAGAAAGAACACCAACTCCATCACCATCATCAACCCTCTCTCAGTCCGCCCTGTCCACCGCTACTTCCACCATATGCAGCTCTCAAGTCCAGCTCACCCTCCCAGACACTATGAGTAGGTCAAGAAAGTACTCAGTCTCTCATCCGCGTACACTGGGTTTGAACGCCCACATTGCCAAACTAATCTCGTTTGAGATGATGCCCTTTCGGTTGGTGGAAAGCACAGCTTTCCGCGAACTCATGGCCTATGCAGTACCACGCTATGACCTACCCAGTCGCCACTTCTTCTCTCGCAAAGCCATCCCAGCCCTCCACCATCATGTGAAAGACCGCATTGTCCATGCACTCAAGCAGTCAGTGAGCGGAAAGGTGCACCTCACAACTGATGCATGGTCCAGTCGGCATGGCCAGGGCCGTTACGTGTCCATCACTGCGCACTGGGTTAATGTGGTGGATGCAGGGTCCACAGGGGACAGCGGTGGTGGGACAGTGCTGCCTAGCCCACGGTATAGGAAACAGTTGGCTGTAGGCGTTCGACCCTCCTCCTCCAGAAGCGAAAGCTCGTCCACAGAGCGCAGTCGTACGAGCACTCCATCTGCAGCTGCCACTGTTGCACACGATGTGTCCCCCTATCGAGCAGCTAGTGGAAAGCGTCAGCAGGCTGTGTTGCAGATGATGTGTTTGGGCAACAGACACACCGCCGAGGTGCTGGCCGAGTACTTGAAGCGACAAACTGAGTCATGGCTGGGCAGTGTACATCTTGAGGCAGGCAAGGTAGTTAGTGATAACGGCCGTAATTTTGTGGCAGCCATAGCCCTTTCAAAACTCAGCCATATACCTTGCTTGGCTCACACCTTGAACCTGGTGGTGCAGTGCTTCCTCAAAAATTATCCGGAGTTAACAGCCCTGCTCCAGAAGGTGCGAAGACTGTGCGCGCACATCCGCCGGTCGCCTGTACACTCCGTTCGTATGCAGAAGCTGCAGCGATTGCTCCACCTTCCCAACCACCGCCTCATTATCGACATTGCAACAAGGTGGAACTCCACCCTGCACATGGTGGAGCGGCTGTGCGAGCAGAGGCAGGCCATAATGCATTTGTGGGAGGATACACGGCCAGGCACTTTGAGAGCAGACATGGAGTTGACAGGTGTGCAGTGGTCGAAGCTGAAAGACCTCTGTAAAGTCCTTCAGTGTTTTGAGGAATGCACACGGCTGGTAAGCGCAGACGACGCCATCCTAAGCATGAGCATCCCACTTATGCGTCTGCTCATGCAAACTTTGACGCACCTTAAGGAGCAGGCGTCTGCAGCCAATGTTGATGAGGAGGAAGAGGAGGAGGGAATCCTTGATGACATTCAGCCATTGTCTGCTCAGGGACCTCTCCTGGACGAGGTGGAGGAAGAAGAGGAGGAGGAGGAGGATGATGGGGATGATTACTTAGGGGAGGAGGATGCATCTCGTGGGGCAAGTGAAAATGTTGGCGTGGCAAGGTCTGGTACAGGGTTTGTGCGTGACTGGAGGGATGTGGATTTGCCAGAAAGTGCTCCTCCAACCAGCACTCGCAGTGCATCATTGACACCGGGAACATTGGCCCACATGTCAGATTATGCCTTGCAGATCCTAAAAAGGGACCCATGCATTGCCAAAATGATGAACGATGACGACTACTGGTTGGCCAGCATCCTGGATCCACGCTATAAAGGCAAATTACAAAACATCATGCCACAGGAGAACCTTGACGTAATATTGGCTAATAAACAAGCAACTCTGGTAAATCGGTTGCTTGAGGCATTCCCAGCACACAGCAGCGGTGATGGTTCTCACACGAGCCGTACGGGCCGGGGGCAGCTTGGCAGAGGTGTTCGTGGTGCACACAGCAGAAGTGGCGTTGGAGACAGGGGTTTCATGACAATGTTGTGGACTGATTTTTCAAGTACCGCTCACACAACTGGTAATACTGCATCGATGGAAAGTGACAGGAGACAGCAGTTGTCAACTATGGTTACTAACTACTTTTCCTCCCATATCGATGTTCTCCCACACAGGTCATTCCCCTTTGACTATTGGGCCGCTAAACTGGACACCTGGCCTGAATTGGCACAATATGCCTTACAGGAGCTCGCTTGCCCAGCTGCAAGTGTGCTATCGGAAAGAGTCTTCAGTGCAGCTGGATCAATCCTGACAGAAAAAAGGACCCGTCTGTCAACCCAAAATGTGGATGATCTAACCTTCATTAAAATGAACCACGCATGGGTTTCCAAGGATTTTGTCCCACCTTCCTCTGATGACACATAGGGTGACAGAAAAATGGCTTGCTTTGGTCCACCTCTTCCTGGGACTTGACCTATTTCACCTTTTGCATCAGCTGAATGTCCAACATCAACATATGCCACTTTCTAAAACTCCCTAACTGTGCTGCCTCCCCCCCCATGGCCGGGGTCACCACCTAGCGCACGACACCGTGCGAGTGCCGTTGCCCTGGACAGGTGGGTAGGCTGACTCTTGGGCGGGGGCACTGGTACAGGGTCCTTCATAGTGCAATCAAGTGTCTCTAACGGTGGTGGTGCACACCCGCCGTCATACACACCGCCGTACTATGAGGGGCCCAGTGCCAGTACCGACGCCCACGAGTGGGCCCCCCTTGCTTGGGCAGGGCCCCAGCATTTGCAATCTTTACCTCTCCCTGCTCCTCCGCTGTGTAGTCTGGGCCGTCAAATCCATACTGTGCCTGACACCGTCTGAGCCTGCCTCCTGATGTATAGACATATATTTTGAATGTGTACGCTATCCATACATGTTATCCGGGGAAACGGTACCCTTTCTAACCTTTGTGCAATCACGTGCAATCCATACTGGGCCTAACACCGTCTGAGCCTGCCTCCTGAGACATATATTTTGAATGTGTACGCTATCCATACATGTTATCCGGGAAAACGGTACCCTTTCTAACCTTTGTGCAATCACGTGCAATCCATACTGGGCCTAACACCGTCTGAGCCTGCCTCCTGAGACATATATTTTGAATGTGTACGCTATCCATACATGTTATCCGGGGATACGGTACCCTTTCTAACCTTTGTGCAATCACGTGCAATCCATACTGGGCCTAACACTGTCTGAGCCTGCCTCCTGAGACATATATTTTGAATGTGTACGCTATCCATACATGTTATCCGGGGATACGGTACCCTTTCTAACCTTTGTGCAATCACGTGCAATCCATACTGGGCCTAACACCGTCTGAGCCTGCCTCCTGAGGCATATATTTTGAATGTGTACGCTATCCATACATGTTATCCGGGGATACGGTACCCTTTCTAACCTTTGTGCAATCACGTGCAATCCATACTGGGCCTAACACCGTCTGAGCCTGCCTCCTGAGACATATATTTTGAATGTGTACGCTATCCATACATGTTATCCGGGGATACGGTACCCTTTCTAACCTTTGTGCAATCACATGCAATCCATACTGGGCCTAACACCGTCTGAGCCTGCCTCCTGAGACATATATTTTGAATGTGTACGCTATCCATACATGTTATCCGGGGACACGGTACCCTTTCTAACCTTTGTGCAATCACGTGCAATCCATACTGGGCCTAACACCGTCTGAGCCTGCCTCCTGAGACATATATTTTGAATGTGTACGCTATCCATACATGTTATCTGGGGATACGGTACCCTTTCTAACCTTTGTGCAATCACGTGCAATCCATACTGGGCCTAACACCGTCTGAGCCTTCCTCCTGAGACATATATTTTGAATGTGTACGCTATCCATACATGTTATCCGGGGATACGGTACCCTTTCTAACCTTTGTACAATCACTTGCAATCCATACTGGGCCTAACACCGTCTGAGCCTGCCTCCTGAGACATATATTTTGAATGTGTACGCTATCCATACATGTTATCCGGGGATACGGTACCATTTCTAACCTTTGTGCAATCACGTGCAATCCATACTGGGCCTAACACCGTCTGAGCCTGCCTCCTGAGACATATATTTTGAATGTGTACGCTATCCATACATGTTATCCGGGGATACGGTACCCTTTCTAACCTTTGTGCAATCACGTGCAATCCATACTGGGCCTAACACAGTCTGAGCCTGCCTCTTGAGACATATATTTTGAATGTGTACGCTATCCATACATGTTATCCGGGGATACGGTACCCTTTCTAACCTTTGTGCAATCACGTGGAATCCATACTGGGCCTAACACCGTCTGAGCCTGCCTCCTGAGACATATATTTTGAATGTGTACGCTATCCATACATGTTATCCGGGGATACGGTACCCTTTCTAACCTTTGAGCAATCACGTGCAATCCATACTGGGCCTAACACCGTCTGAGCCTGCCTCCTGAGACATATATTTTGAATGTGTACGCTATCCATACATGTTATCTGGGGATACGGTACCCTTTCTCACCTTTGTGCAATCACGTGTAATCCATACTGGGCGTGAGAACGGCTGGCGAGCTGTTAAGCAAGCTACAGCACCTGTGGTTTGCACACGTAAGTTTTTCATTTTTTCAGGAATGACGGTTAGGCCTAATTCCGGAACTGCGGTTAACCTACACTTACTGGGAAATCATTGTTCGCGGGTAATAATTGTAATCAGTGATCCCCATCACTATCGTTGTTCAGCGGGTTATCTGCACCTGTAAGCGACAAACGCTGGCCTTTTCAGTGTAGCGCACATGCAGCCACGGACATGTAAGGGCATGACACACCAGTTATTGGCCAATCTCATGTGCCAGAGCCTCACGTGTCCCTCTAGTAAGCCGGACTCGGACCGAGGGGCATGACGGAGTCTCGTTCGTTAACGGAATTAAGCTTGCAATGTGTGCATCTGTTCTGTAGCTGGCATGGTTGAGGTTTCCCAGGTGGAGTCGAATTAAACCGTAGGCTCCACTCCTGGTGGTGCCCTTCTGGACATTCCTTTAAGGTTCAGCTTTGCAACCATACTGCCCACGTAAAACAAACACTTTGCCTTCATGAACGCTGTTTGGAGGGTCATGACTCGTGGGAATAACGCCGCCCAATCAGTTAACCTGCTAGAGAGATCCTTCGTTGCTCCCAAGCATGACATCACACTCCCTAGGAAGAAGGTAATGCCACTGTGGCGACCGTACTCCTGGGGGCGACACAAGTGCACTGATGCCCAGCCACTGCTCGATGAATCTGCTGGTACATTGACCCAGACCACTACATTCCCCTCGCACGCTACACGACCTGAATCTGACCCTGATGAAACTCAGGTTACCCTTCCCATATACAGTTCCATCTTACACGGTGACAAAGAGGAAGCTGCAGATGAAAGTGCAGGTTCGGCCCACCCGCCATCAGACACACCACCGTACTATCAGGGGCCCTGTGCCAGTGCCGTCGACAACGAGTGGGCCCCCCCTGCTTGCCCAGGATCACAGCACTTGCAAAGTTGAAATACTGTTCTGTGAGATGGAAGATGGGGACGACGAGGAATCCAGACAAGTACAGGGATTCCCTAGCGAGGAGACTTATTTGATTGTTTTCAATGTTGGGACAGCAATTTTTGGGGAGCACTATACTCTGGAGAATGATAGATGGGGCCCACCATACACTGGAACATTCCAAAGGTGGACATCAGACACTGGAGCAGCATTTACAGGGCCCATTATACACTAGAGCATTAGAAATGGGGCCCATTATGTTTGGAGCATTATTTGGGCCCATAAGACAGTGGAGCTTCATCAATGGGGACCAACATATACTGTAGCATTATGTGGAGCTCATCATATACTGTTTCAAACATTATATGGGACCAATGATTCTGTATGGAGAAATAGATGGGCCTCGTCATGAGATGTAAAAAGTGAGGTATTTTTCATTGTACTATACCGCTATTTCTCTGCCGTATCGGAGCATGATGAGTTGTGGTATGTGTTAAAGGGGCGCTCTTCCGCCCAGGGCATATGAAAACCTGCAGCCAGCCCTCCCCCCCCCCAGTTTGTAGCCAAATAACCCCCATTTTTCAGTGCGTAACTTGTATTATGAAGTTAATTAAGGTTGACAAGCTTAAGTAAGAAGAATTGATGCTTTTGGCATTCAAATGGGCACTGTAGGTGTGTTTCCTGTCCTCCTCTCACTGCCGACTTTTATTCCCCATTGACTTACATTGGGTTTCGTGTTTCGGGACGACCCCGACTTTTCCCTATAATCGGACGACCTTGCTCGACCCGACTTTTGGAAAAGTCGGGTTTCACGAAACGAAACGCGACCCTAAAAAACCAAAAGTCGCTCAACTCTATACACAACCCATCTGCCTAGAGAGATTCCTAAGTTGCTTCCAGGCTAGCCAGCTCCTGTGCCATCTGTAATCTGGACCCTGGACAGCATTTGCCAAGCAAAGTAAAGGTAAAGAAACTGCACCCTGTTGTGTTCTTGCCTTCTTCCTGCAAACTCTCCAGCACTGCTACATCTCTGTGCCAAACACTACACCCTCTTCCTCAACACCTACCCTCTTCATCTGCTCTGGCATGGCACTACAGCCCTGCCTGTAGAGGGCCACCCCATCTTTGCTGCACCCCACCATCTGTCCCAAAGGATCTGTCTGCAGCGTCGGCTTAACACCTTCATTGCCGAACACCACAAGTGGCGTCACAAATCATTCACTCATAAACTTTATTCCATTACTTCATCCCTTTTACATGGGTGCCCAGGGCCACGAACCGGTTCACCGCTGCTGTGACATTCCCCTCTGAGAGACCAGCCCGGTACCGAGTACCCAACAGCCCTGGGAGGGTTACCCACATGGCTGTTCCGCCATGCGCTAGTATAGGCTATACTTGCTATGTGTGAATGGTGATGGATGTATGATTCTGGTGACTGACTCATTTGAAACTCCTTCCCTCTGATATTACGCATGGTGATATGGTATTAGTTTAGCAGTCAGCGCCAATCAGAGGCAAGCCTTAAGCCACTGTGCACACCGCACCGCTACGCTAGCGTCCGACATCGTGCTTGCTATCTGGCTTTGTCGTCGAGCAGCAGTGTCCTACGTCGCGCTGCAGTTGCAGCCCTTCTTCGCGTTCGCAGCAGCGACGCCACACACACGGTAGGTCTAGAGGGACGCAGCTTCTCTGTCTTGGGTCCTGCTCCTGTGACCAGATACCGAGTGTGCATTTACCTGAAGCCTGTGTCACTAACAGGTTCAGCATTTTGTATGCTATCTGAAGCCTGTGTCAATAACAGGTTCAGTGTTTTGTATGTTTTTGTTGCGGCACCTCTGTGTGTGAACAGAGCCCGCTCTGCGCACTTCGGGTGACGTTGAACCCATGTGCATCATACCGCCATATTGCTCCTCTGTCATCACTCAGGTTGTTACACCTACTGCGCGGTGGACCCTGAGCAGCGAACGCACTTTATTATTTATTTTTATTTAGTGTGTTCCACCGTTCCTAACATTATACTAGCGCCAGGGTCTGGCTAGTGATGGCAGAACAGCAGCAACTCTTACAGTGTATTCGGCAGCTTGAGGGCCGGCTGGCCACTCTTGAGAGGGCTCTCTCAGCTGCACAATCCACCGAAGCTGCTGTAAAGGCAAACACAGACGCAGTTTCCCGTATGTCCACGTCCTCCCCCGCGCTGACAGTTACCCGCCTCCCGTTGCCCGATAAATTTTATGGCGATGGCGCCTCCTGTAGGGGTTTCATCAGCCAGTGCTCCATTCAGCTGGAATTACTGGCTGCGCGATTCCCTACGCAACGGGCCAAGGTGGGGTTTATTGTTTCCCTGCTGTCGGGCAAAGCGTTGGAGTGGGCTACGCCACTATGGAAGCGTGGTGACCCAGAAGTCCGGACCGCTGCTCACTTTCTAACAGCTATTAAGCAGGTCTTCCTCGGTCCACAGGTCACGCACGATACCTCTCTTCAGCTTCTTGCTTTGACTCAGGGTGCTCTCTCGGTTAGTCAGTATGCCGTCCGTTTTCGGACACTTGCTTCCGAGTTGGAGTGGTCCGATAAAGCCCTCATCTCTGTGTTTTGGAGAGGTTTGGTGGAGCACATTAAAGATGCTCTTTCCACTAGAGACATTCCTGCCAGTTTGGAAGAACTGATTGCCATTTCCACCCGCATTGACCTCTGTTTTTCGGAGCGCGGTATGGAGCGTGCTCAATCCAAACGGAAGGTTACTCCAGGTCCCAATTTTTTTGAGCCTCTGGAACTACCCGAGCCAGAGGTTCCACCCCCAGAGCCCATGGAGGTGTCTCGCACCGTTCTCCAGGCGTGTCTGGCACAAGACTCCAGTCGTGGTCTTATTTGTCAACACGCGGTGTCTCAGAACAACAGTGCCCCGCAAAGGCCAAATTCTGTACCGCCGGGTAAGGCCCTTGTTCCTCCCCACCATCGGCCAAAGGTTCTTGCCTGGGCACACACATCCTGGAGAGGTGGTCACTGTGGCTATATGCAGACCACAAAACTCCTGGCAAGGTCTTACTGGTGGCCGCACAGGGCTCAGGATGTTAAAAAATATATTCGGGCCTGCGCCTTTTGTGCTCGGAATAGCTTCCTTAAGCGAAGATCGGAGACGCCTGCCGACACACGGTGGCGTTCCACTTTAACTTCCGCTCCCGCTGTCTCCCACGGGCCCCTTTTCAGACCTGGCGATCTTGCCACCCCTGAGGCCTTCCACATGTCCCGGGCCTCTCTGTCATCTACCGGGACATCAGACTTGCCTGCGGACGAGTCTGAGGCCTTATACCTCTTACGGGCACAAGTAGGTGGATCGTAAGACTCAGGGAGGGGGTGCCCTAGGAGGGGGGTAATGTTAGGAGTCGGATTTCTGCGTTTACTCAGCAGGGATACAGATCCTCACATTCTGCACTCTCCTCCTATTTTTCCACTGCAGAGGAGATTGCCTTGCAGCAAATCTCTCCTGAGGCTAAGTCCTTCTGTCCTCTTACTGGGCATGCTCATGGAACACATGGCTGTTCCGCCATGCGCTAGTATAGGCTATACTTGCTATGTGTGAATGGTGATGGATGTATGATTCTGGTGACTGACTCATTTGAAACCCCTTCCCTCTGATATTACGCATGGTGATAGGGTATTAGTTTAGCAGTCTGCGCCAGTCAGTGGCAAGCCTTAAGCTACTGTGCACACCGCACCGCTATGCTAGCTTCCGACATTGCGCTTGCTATCTGGCTTTGTCGTCGAGCGGCAGTGTCCTACGCTGTGCTGCAGTTGCAGCCCTTCTTGGCGTTCGCAGCAGCGACACCGCACACATGGTAGGTCTAGAGGGACGCAGCTTCTCTGTCTTGGGTCCTGCTTCTGTGACCAGATACCGTGTGTGCATTTTCCTGAAGCCTGTGTCACTAACAGGTTCAGCGTTTTGTATGCTATCTGAAGCCCGCTCTGCGCACTCCAGGTGAAGTTGAACCCGTGTGCATCATACCGCCATATTGCTCCTCTGTCATCACTCAGCAGCGGTTGTTACACCTACTGCACGGTGGACCCCGAGCGGCGAACACACTTTATTATTTATTTTTATTTAGTGTGCTCCGCCGTTCCTAACAGTGTCTGACCCGTGGTCCCAGAAAGACCTGCTTCAGAGAGGCTAGGAACTGCGAGGCTCCCCGAACCACGGGGTCAGCACGCTCCCACAGTCGGGTGGCCCACTCCAGAGCCCTGCCAGCCAGAAGGGACACGATGAATCCGACATTAGTCCGCTCAGAGGGAAATCACGCGGCCAGCAGCTCAAGCTGAATAGCATACTGGCTCACGAATCCCCTGCAGGAGGCACTATCGCCTGAGAACTTCTCGGGCAGCGGGAGGTGGGATAACATCGGTGCAGGGATGGATGTAGGAACATGGGAGACAGCCTCAGCGGCTGCCTGAACAGCAGCCGCAGTGACATTCGCAGGTGAGGTTGAACGCTCGAGAGCCGCCAACCTGCATACCCAATGTGCTGCAGGAGCTGCTGCTTATCCGCCATTACTAGCCAGACCCTGGCGCTAGTATAATGTTATTATAAAATAATAGTAGGCGCGTTCGCCGCCCGGGGTCCACTGTGCAGAGTTGGTATGCTGCTGTTAAGTAATGGCGGATGCTCAATATGGCAGTATAACACACGCGGGTTAAACATCACCCGGTGTGCGCTGGGCGAACTCAGTTACCTCACATAGCCGCACTAACGCTAATACACAAATGCCAAGCCTGTTCACACTCACAGCGTTCGGGGAGAAGACCGCTTGGTATATTGTTATGAATGAGTCCCCGAAGGAGGAAAAAACAAAAATACAAGCTAAGTCCAGAAAACCGGAGAGGTTGGTAGCTATCGGATTGCAGACCCCTGATCCTATCCACAACAACTAACAGTAGCCATGGGGGGTTCCTACGATGCCCTAGACCCCTCGATCACAACCGGAGAACTAAATAGGCCTAAAGAAAGAAGGGAAATCTAAACTGCCCCAGAGCAGACCCCAAAGCAATAGGCAGCCCCCAACATATAATGACGGTGAAGCAAGATGAAAAGACTAACACAGATAGAAAGATAGGCTGAGCAAATGATGGGGCCCAAGCTAACTAAAAAGGACAGGATAGAAAAGCTGCTGTCTGCAATCCGCAAAGAACCCTACCAAAAAATGTCCCAACCGTCTGATAGGAAAAACAGGCCCTGAAGTCGCTAGGACTTCAAAAAGACTATATCAGCACTCAGGTAAATTCTGAAGACAGAGCAAAGAGACAAAGTGATCAGAGACAAAAATGGAACTCAGGACACCCTCGACCGGGGATGGCTGAACTCCAAAAAACAAGGTAAACAAAACAAAACTAATAAGTTCAATAGCAGAGCAAAAACTTATCTTTGGGAAGCAAGAATCAGACTGGTCTCCAAGAATCCAGCAGAGAAATCACCAGCGACTCAGAAGGGTGTCGGCTGCCATATATCTAGTCAGAATTTCCTGTTACCCAGTCATCATCTACCAGATCAGGTGTTTGGTAATCAGCCTCACTTCCTTCCTTCACCAGAAGAGGGAGTTCATCAGACATCGACGGTGAAGGGGAAAATGAACTCACAACAGTGTATGGTCACAGGATTCTGGCCCCAGGACATAGGACCAGCATCACTCTAGACCTACCGAGCATGTGGCGTTGCAGCTGTGAACGCCGCTAACAGAAACCGACTGCCGCGAAGCGACAATGCCTGCCGTGGTACGATGTGCCCTATGGCAGGCGACACCATCGGACGCTAGTGCTGGGAAGTGACGAGCACTTGTGTCCTATGGCTAGCCACTGGCTGACACTGACTCTGCAACTAATTCCCTAACCACATAAGTAATATCAAAGGGAGGGGAATTTTAATGAGTCATTCACCAGGTGCATGCATCCGTCATCATCCACACATATAGCAACTAGAGTCTATACTAGCGCATGGCTGAGCGGCCATGTGGACCTTTTATAGCCGTTCGCTTCTGGGACCTTCCTGATGCTCAAGATGGACCAATCGGAACAGGAAAAGGACCTGAGCATGTGACTCCCGATCCCCAATGGGAGATCGTCTCATGAGCATGCTCAGTGGGCCGAAGGAGGAACTTAGCCTCTGGAGGCTTTTGGTGCTGGCCAGGCTGCATTGCCATAACAGAACCAGAGGTGGCAGTAGCAACTGAACCCACAATGTTGGTGTGGGCTGAACGCCGGGATTGTGAAGTCTGCTGAGCAGACTCCACTGCGGCCGGAGAGGAATAGGAGACCGAAGGTGGCAAGGCTTGGGATTCCTGCTGTGCAGTGTTCGGAACCCGACGCCTAACAGTCAGTGACACCACAGCATTGTTTAGATCTAGTTTTGCGTGTAGTAGATTTTCACTAGTAGCATCTGTTCTTTGCAGGATATCATTCCAGAAGGTGGTGTTAATACCAATTTCAAGCTGATGCATTTGTCTTAACAGTCCTTCTGCTTAACACCGTACACAGCTTTTTCTTCAAAGTCATCAGCAATCTGTTTAAGTACATCTTTAATCTGCTGATAGTCATGCTTAAGGGCCTTAAGGCCCCGTCACACACAGCGATCTCGCCAGCGACGCCACAGCTATCTTGCCAGCAAGATTGCGTGTACACCAGTTTCCAATGTAAACAGCGGGTATCCAGGAGCCACGGGATTAGAAACCAGCATCCAGCATCGCTGGTCCTGGTCGCTGGAGGGGCTGTCTTGTGACAGCTCACCAGCGATCAGCCTAACGATGTCCCAGCGATCCCATCATGTCGGATCGGATCATTGGTGGGATCGCTGGGACATTGTTATGTGTAACGGGGCCATTAGTAGTGTCAGCTCTGCAGGAACAACGCTTTGTTGTGACACGTTTGAGAGTCAATGGTGTCGCTGAGTCAATATTTTTCAAAGCCTTAGTCAGGAGCTGATGCCGATGCGTTGAAACTATGAAGAAGAGGAACAGCTTTTCAAGGAAGTAAAAATAATGTACAGTACTTGAGCAGCTTTCTACAGCATTTTTAACAACAAGATTTAAAGAGTGTGCCATACAAGGATGCAAGATTGTTCTTCTCTCTTACTTTGGCTTGCAGGCCGTTGTATTTGCCACTCATTGCAGATGCATTGTCATAACTTTGACTGTGGCAATTTCCCATTTGACATTTGAACATGTCTTGAGCACCATAGCCTTTGTTTGCCATGAATGTTACAAAGCATTCCACAGGGCCATCTTTCTCCATATACCTCAATACAAGGGTTAGTTAGTCAACATGAGGTGCATCGGGTGTGGAATCCAAAGAAATGGAGTAGTATTTTGATTGGTTAACTCGAGAAATAATTTCTCTGAGGACTTGTTCACCCATTACATTGATAATTTCTTCCATAATTGTAGATGACAGGTAGTTTGTATGACCCTTGCCGCGATTGGCTTGAGTTTTGATATGCTGTGGAAGAAAGTCATCGTACTGGGCGATGAGCTCAAGAATGCCCAGAAAATTTCCATTTCTAGGTGATCCCACCTAAACTGATAAACTGAATAACATTTACTACTCGTTTCAACACTGACCTCCAATAATGCTCCCAAGCCTCGACCTGTTGTGTTAGCTCCGTATCAATTCGCCCAATCGCTTTTAACCTCATATTGAAAGCAATTGTAGAGTTCAGATGTTCCGCTGACTGCTCATGACTTTTTATACGTTCTTGGGAATGTTTCCACATTAGACGAAAGCTGAGAAGACTCAGATGCTGTAATAAAGCACATCATCAATCTGCATGTGAAGCAATAAATGCGTCCTTTAGAGGGGGAGAAGCATAACCAATTCCTCATTATGACTTCTCCGTTATGATTTTGACAACGGAAAAGCCCAAGTGTGCACATTCTTGAAATATTGAGGTCCTTTCTAGGTTGCTGAACCGAGTGTGCAATGAACAAACTTTCATCACAGTGCTGGATTGTTGATACACCCCTTTTCAGCCAGTAATCTCCCATCTGTTCCGAAATAATGGATGGTCAAAGTCTAATGTCATCGCCCCCTGGTGGTCCCTCAACTTCACCTTCTTCATAAGATGTGCCACTATCAATCTCCTTTTCTTTGTGTTCTTCAGTTGTACACGTTACTACTTCAGCCTTTTCTTTGCCAGGGTCAACAGCCATTTCCACTGATGCATTGTCAGGTTGATCAGATTCTACTAAGTCATTACTCCTTTCCGACACTTGCCTTGAACAGTGAAGAACTTGTACAATTTTCTTGTCTTCGCTATCTCTTCTGTTGATTTCCTTGTTGCTTCTTTTGCCTTACGTCTTTTAGAAGCCCCAGACTCTCAAATTCTTGTGTGATGTCTGTGCCTATCTCCTTCACGATTGTCCATCATGATAATCCAAAAGTAACAAAATGACCTTGTCAACCCTTGAAGTCCTGAAAGGGAATTAAAGATGAAAATATGCACATATGTATGTATGCATATTGTAGTCTAACGGGTAAGGTTCCTCCTTGTGGAGAGTGACATAAAGAAGCAATTTGCATATGTATATTGTAGAAATTTGGGCTGTCTATATCAAACACTGCTGCTGGGCTCTATATGTCAGAGGCTGCTGCTGGGCTGTATATGTATGAAAGGCTTCTGGACCTGTATATACAGTATGGTACTGTGTAGGACAGGAGCTGCAAGAAAGATACACAGACAGACACACAGACAGACAGACACACACACACAGACATACAGAAATCATACTCATCCACTGCGACACTGTGAAGACTGAACCACTTCACCTCTGGATCTTCAGTGACTGAAGTTCCATTCCAGAGTGAAGTCCTGCCGCACTCCGCGGTGGAGAATCCTCTTCTCGTGCCGACATTGTGGCTCCGCCTCCTTCCTCGAAGGTAGCTGAACAAACTCTCATCTGATCTAATCCAAGGGAGCGATCATATAGCTGAATAGGTAGCACCTAGAAGCTTCTGTTGGGATCGGAGAAGGCTGCGACATGCCATAAGCTAAGCACTAGGTACAGGGTACTAAGGAAGTCTGGTTAGCCAAGTCAGTGGATGCTGACGCAGGTCAGGTGCCATGATTCTGCCGCTCTGTGCCAGCCACTGAGATCTAGGCCCGTAGCCAGGTCCCTACACTTTCAATAGTTTCTCTTTTGTTAACTGTTCCTTATCATTAGAAATGGTTCACAGCAAAGAGACGTGTATTTTACATGTTTTGAGATATTTATCCCTATATTGGTGGGAGGCCTCCGCTTGGTGGGTGGCCCAGGGCCTGGGCCCATTGGGCCCCCCCAAAATCCGGGCCTGGGACAGACACAACTTAGCGACATGATGGTGGAAACAATACCAGAATGTATGACCGGAAAGTATGACCAGAAAGTAGAAGGGGGGTATCTCCAGGAGAGGGGTCCAACACCTGTTTAAGTGGGGACTGCTGGTTCCAGGATGAAAGATTGAGTAGGGGTGACTCCCATTCAGATGGTGACGCAAGGGGAAAAAAGAGTGCAATAAAGTTGACCCGGGTACAAATGGCAAGTCTTCCTCCTGTCGCCAGAGACGTAAAGGGCGCAAAGAGACTGAACAAGTTGCACACTTTGAGGATATAAATAAAGGAAAAGTAGGGACTTGTGCTTTTACTCAAGATGTGAGTACTCTTCCAGACACTGAAAAGGTTGGAAAGGAAGATGACGTCTCATTGCCAGTAGTAACCGCTAGGGCTGAGTATGATGTTGTGCTGTAAGAAGCACTGACACAGTGGAATGACAGTGCTCCACAAGGTGAAGTCAGGACGAAGGAGCCAGCCAAGAAGATAGTATGGCTGAACTCTTCGGTGTCGGGACAATCAGCTAATGGTCGGTCAGTTGGTGGCACTGAAGGAGAAGAGAACCTGGAGAGTGCTGGTTAAGCGAGAATCTACGAAGGTCACGGAGACCTGTAGTAGACCCACATCTGTGGTGACAAAGGGGTGAGATGGCTGAGTATGGTGAAGCCTCCAGAGAACCTGATGCTGAAGAGCTGGAGAGTGTGGAGTTCTCTTAAGTTCTAGAGAGTAGAAAGGTACCTAAGGGTGACCGGGCAGAGCTTCAAGAGAGGTTGAAGGTGTCGAGTATGAAAGCTGCCAACTCCACGCAGCTGGATCAGGTGCGTCACCTGGAGTCCGAGCTCTCGGTAGTCAAGGCTCAGCTCAGAGAGAAGGATGCGCAGGAGCAGAAGCTGCTCCATACCCTCCACTCCACCGAGGAGAAGCTGTGCTCTGCTTGGCAGGAGAATGCAGAAAACGTGTCTCAGCTGGAAATGACCTACTGGAGCAAAGTGCAGGAGTTCCAGGACCTCGCCAAAGAGTTGTCTCGGGAGTAGGAAAAAGTGACAGATTTACAAGCCGAAGTAAAGCATTTGAAGGAACAAAAATCTGACAAAAACTCAGCTTTGGAGTCTGGGAGCAAGAACAGTGATTCTTCAGAGAGCCCAGCAGAGACCCTAGAGGCAGTCGAAGGTAATGGATGGAAGACCCAAGAGAAAGCTAAACCTGGTGATGAAGGAACAGATAGAACTCTCAAGCAGCAGAGTTTGGGTGGGCAAGCTGGCCCATCTGAAAATATAATTAAAGAAGTTATGGTGCGACACATGCTGGCCAAAAGAGAACAGGATCATGAAATAAAGATGCTTAAAGAGACGGTAAAAGAGCATGTCGAACGAGAAAGGGTCCTGGGCACAGAGTGGATGAGCTGGAGAAGGAAGTCTCTGAGCTCAGAGGTCACCTGTCAAAGTGTCAAACCGTGAACAAGGCCACATTGGAAGATATGGAGGTGCTCAGAGAAGCATTAGGAGGACTTCTACAAGAGAAGGAGTTGGTGGTCGCAGACTTACAGCGGCAGTGCCAGAGTGGTAATGAGGCAAAGCTGTAAAGGCCCATCTTGGCAAAGGGTCTTGAAGAGGGTAAAGCTCAGGGAGAGTTTGCGCTAAGAGCTGGACAAGACAATCAGCCAGTCATGGCAGATGTCTTGATGGAAATGTCCTAGGCAAAACAGGAGCCGTCCGTCCCTGAAGAGAATAGCACTTTGAAATTCAAGTGAGTTGTTGAGGTACCCGAGGACCTGAGAGAGGCATGTGCCAGGCAGTCTGTGCTTGAAGAATTCAAGAAGGCTGTGGGGGCGTGTAAGGTGTACTGGCCCCCAGAAGCTAAACAGTTAGTGGTACTGTCCACAAATGATGTCACAGCGAGGAGAGTAGCTATCCTGAGTGGAGATGTGTGCGTGCAACGTGGATATTTTGATTGAGGAATGAAGACGCTGCTAGGCAGCTGGAGCATATGAGGAAAGCTCAGAGTCTTCTGCCTATTCCTATGGTGGAAAAAGTAATTGGAAGAAATGGTCGAGCCATGCAAGAGATGGTGGATAAGTCTGGAGTGGTGAGATTAAGAATTCCAGGTGACCATGAAGACCAGAAACCCAGAGAAAAGGGTATGATTCGATTCTTCGTCTTGGGTACGATGGAGAGTCTCGGAGCTATACTCTGTTGGAGTATCGAATGGTGTATCTAAAGGAGATAGAGCAGTTAAGGCTCGAAAGATTGCTTCTTACAGGACAGCTTTGCCACATTGGTGGATGATGGCTGCCGCCTTCAACCCAAGGTAATGGGAACTGAAGGGGCCCTCCAAATAATGGAATTGCTGACAGCCAAAGACATCTAGAAAGAAGAAACCTTGGAAGTTCAGGAAGGAAAACAAGGATGCCAAGAATCTGAAAATGGCAGATCTACTCTCAGGGCAAAGCTGAAGGACCTGGACAATAGCCCCTGTAACATACTAGATGGGTCAGACTCAGACAGTAGGTTCGACTGTAAGTGAGTCTCGTGACTGCACCAACCGTTGGAAGCGGTCATGGAGAGAAAGGTCGGGTGAAGGTTATACTTGAGAAATGTGGTGACTAAAAAGGGTCTGGTGACACAGACAGACTGTGACTCAAGGGCTCAAGGGCTGAAGCTCAAAGCCTACATACGGACCTCTGGGGGCAGGGGAGGCCTAACAAATTGATGACTATGAAACGTAAGGTGACAAAGAATTTAGTGACTGATGGACTATGTTTTCGGGACTGAGAAGGCCCTCTCGACAGGTAGGGCATGGTGACATGCGTGACATGTCTCGAGGCCCCTGGTTTATGTCAAGTGTTCAACCCCACAAGTTTGAACAGAGGGGGGTATGTGAGACAGTGACTGGTGTTGTGGTGAATGGACGGTATGTGTTGCAGTGGAGAAGGTCCTCTGGGCTCTTAGCCTGTTGCTCTGGGACCTGTACTTCCATGAGACTTATTTAGCTTATAAGGCGTTGTGCTTACAGGGTTAGCCAGAGAGCTGGGCGGATCTGGCTAGTCACAGACCTCCAATCAAGGGGTGGGTCTCATACATTATAATGAGACTGTGGTTTAGTCACATGGTCTCTGTGTTGGAAGGTCCTGCAAGAGGACTGGATTCCTGAATAGCACATGGTGAGGCCATGTACCTGCAGTCTGTGATGGCTAACTGCATTGGGGAAGCTACCGACCTTCGCCCTTCTGAGGGTCTGGAATTGTCGGGTTTGACATGTTGAGCCAGTCATTGCCCGGGACAGGGATTCCAGTTAGGCAGCTTCCCTGGAAGCCAGGACTGACAAAAAGACAGCATGTGGAGCTGAGCTCCTGGAAGCTAACCTCAGACAAGGGGGTTGTAAAAATGGCAGGGAGGTATATCTGCTACATGAGAAGACTGGTGTCTTGTTATGTTCATGAATGTAACTAAACGGTCTGTAGTCTATCCGGTTTATGCCGTGTCTAAATAAACCGGATGGTCTGTTTAAGTGAGAAACCGTTCCTGTGTGCCTTAATCCTGTTGCCAAGTGAGTGACCCCAAACCATACAGTGAGCATTATCTTATGCCTCCACACAAAATACCCCCCCACACATAGTAACTAGTGTTGAGCATTCCGATACCGCAAGTATCGGGTATCGGCCGATACTTGCTGTATCGGAATTCCGATACCGACTTCCGATATTTTTTCAATATCGGAATTCGGCATCGGAATCGGAAGTTCAGTTGATTGACGGCCTGACGTCATCATGATGCGCGGTGTGTGCGCATCATGATGCGCCGTCATTTCGGGCCTTCCGGGGGTCTCTGCCGGCCTGCCGGGGGGCTGTGCCGGCCTGCCGGGGGGCTGTGTGGACTGCCCGGGGTCTGTACCGGCCTGCCGGGGGGCTGTGCCGGCCTGCCGGGGGGCTGTGCACCCTGTGGGGGTCTGTACCGGCCTGCCGGGGGGGCTGTGCCGGCCTGCCGGGGGGCTGTGCTGATGTCCGGGGGTCTGTGCAAGCATCGTCCGATGGGACTACAAGTCCCATCGGGCGATGCCTGCTACCATGACAGTGATTGACACATTAGCCAATGATGGGACAGTAGTAGTCCCATCATCCGGCTAATGTGTTAAATGTTAAAAAAAAAAAAAAAAAAATACTACATACATACTACATGCTACATACATACTACATATATACTACATACATACTACATACATGCTACATACATACTACATGCATGCTACATACATACTACATATATACTACATACATACTACATACATACTGCATGCTACATACATACTACATACATACTACATACATACTACATGCATGCTACATATATACTACATGTTACATACATACCACATACATACTACATGCATGCTACATATATACTACATGCTACATACATACCACATACATACTACATACATGCTACATACATACTACATACATACTACATGCATGCTACATGCATGCTACATACATACATACTACATATATACTACATGCATGCTACATACATACTACATGCTACATACATACTACATATATACTACATACATACTACATATATACTACATACATACTACATACATACCACATATATACTACATACATACTACATACATACTACATACATACTACATGCATGCTACATGCATGCTACATACATACATACTACATATATACTACATGCATGCTACATACATACTACATGCTACATACATACTACATATATACTACATACATACTACATATATACTACATACATACTACATACATACCACATATATACTACATACATACTACATGCATGCTACATACATACTACATGCTACATACATACCACATACATACTACATACATGCTACATATATACTACATGCATGCTACATACATACTACATATATACTACATGCATGCTACATACATACTACATGCTACATGCATGCTACATACATACTACATACATACTACATATATACTACATACATACAATACATTCATACAATACATACATAGACATACAGTACATATAACATAGAGTAACATACTTACCAATACTTGTCACATTGTTCCCCGAAGCCATTGTCTTTCCGGAATAAATATTAACATAACAAACCACAAAAATACTCACCCACGATCCGAAGCAGTCCACGAGTGTGTCCCACGACGATCTTGGGTAGAGAACTGCAGCATCAGATGATGCTGCCGTTCTCTACGGGCTGCAGGAATCCAATGACGGAAGGTAGGTATCCTTCCGCACTGTATTCCTCCGCCACTTAAAAAAAAAAAAGTCCCTAGTCTCACTTTATGCCATTGCTGTGTGGGAAATTCCCACACAGCAATGGCATAAAGTGAGACTAGGGACTTTTTTTTTTTTTAAGTGGCGGAGGAATACAGTGCGGAAGGATACCTACCTTCCGTCATTGGTTTCCTGCAGCCCGTAGAGAACGGCAGCAACAGCTGATGCTGCAGTTCTCTACCCAAGATCGTCGTGGGACACACTCGTGGACTGCTTCGGATCGTGGGTGAGTATTTTTGTGGTTTGTTATGTTAATATTTATTCCGGAAAGACAATGGCTTCGGGGAACAATGTGACAAGTATTGGTAAGTATGTTACTCTATGTTATATGTACTGTATGTCTATGTATGTATTGTATGAATGTATTGTATGTATGTAGTATATATGTAGTATGTATGTAGTATGTATGTAGCATGCATGTAGCATGTAGTATGTATGTAGCATGCATGTAGTATATATGTAGTATGTATGTAGCATGCATGTAGCATGTAGTATGTATGTAGCATGCATGTAGTATGTATGTAGCATGTATGTAGTATATATGTAGTATGTATGTAGTATGTATGTAGCATGTAGTATGTATGTAGCATGCATGTAGTATATATGTAGTATGTATGTAGCATGCATGTAGTATATATGTAGTATGTATGTGGTATGTATGTAGCATGTAGTATGTATGTAGCATGCATGTAGTATATATGTAGCATGTAGTATGTATGTAGCATGCATGCAGTATGTATGTAGCATGCATGTAGTATATATGTAGTATGTATGTAGCATGTAGTATGTATGTAGTATATATGTAGTATGTATGTTGCATGTAGTATGAATGTAGCATGTATGTAGTATGTAGTATGAATGTAGCATGTATGTAGTATGCATGTTGTATGTATGTAGCATGTAATTATTTTTTTTTTTTTTTTTTTTTTTACATTTAACACATTAGCCGGATGATGGGACTACTACTGTCCCATCATTGGCTAATGTGTCAATCACTGTCATGGTAGCAGGCATCGCCCGATGGGACTTGTAGTCCCATCGGACGATGCCTGCACAGACCACCGGCAGGCCAGCACAGCCCACCGGCAGGCCAGCACAGCCCCCCGGCAGGCCGGCACAGCGCCCCGGCAGGCCGGCACAGCCCCCCGGCAGGCCGGCACAGCCCCCCGGAGCCTGCACAGCCCCCCGGCAGGCCGGCACAGCCCCCCGGAGCCTGCACAGACCACCGGCAGGCCGGCACAGACCACCGGAGCCTGCACAGACCCCCTGGCAGGCCGGCACAGCCCCCCGAAAGGCCCGTACAGACCCCAGAGAGGCTGTACAAGGGCAGGAAAGGGTTTTTCTTATTCCGATACCGGAAGTCCCATAGACTTGAATGGGACTTCCGGTATCGGAATCGGCGATACCGATACTTTTTTTAAAGATCGGCCGATACCATCCGATACGATACTTTGAAGTATCGGATGGTATCGCTCAACTCTAATAGTAACACCCACCCACACTAAATACTCCCCACTCACACTGTAATACCACCCCCCCACACACAGTAAATACCACACACACACAAACACAGTAATCTCACCTACTCCTCCAATTATTATTTATTTATATAGCACCATTGATTCCATGGTGCTGTTCATGAGAAGGAGTTACGTCAAAACACAAATATCACTTAGGCTGGGTTCACACGTAGCGGAACTCTCGCGGAAATTACCGTGAGAATTCCGGAATTCCATTCCGCGGGAAAATCGCATTTTAAATTCCCGCGATTTTCCCACAGAAAAACTAGCATTTTGCAAGCGTATTTAGCTTGCAGAATTGCTAGCGTTTTCCAAGCGATCTGTAGCATCGCTTGGAGAACTGATTGACAGGTTGGCCACACTCGTCAAACATAGTGTTTGACGAGTGTGACCAACTTTTTACTATTGAGGCTGCCTATGCGGCATCAATAGTAAAAGACAGAATGTAAAAAATAATAATAAAAAAAAAATATTGTTATTCTCACCTTCCGATGTCCCGCGCAGCCTTCCCGCCTCTCTCCACGCTCCTGGTCCCAGTAATCATTTGCGACAATTACCGCGATGACGTCCGTTCTCACGCGATCGTGACGTCTCGCGGTCATTCGCGATGACGTTGTGCGAATGACCGCGAGAACGGACGTCATCGCTCGCAAAGGCTTACTGGGACCGGGAGCGTGGAGAGAGGCGGGAAGGCTGCGCGGGATGTCGGAAGGTGAGAATAACAATATTTTTTATTTTAAATTCTATTTTTTACAGGGATATGGTACCCAAAGCCCGGAGGACAGTATCCTCTCCTCCGGACCGTGGGTGCCATCCGCAAATGTTCTGCTTACTTTTCGCATGGTGTGCACAGCCACATGCGGAAAGTAAGCAGAACAATGCATTCCTATGGGTGTGGGATCGCCGCGATTCCGCAAAATTAATGAGCATGCTGCGTTTTTTACCACGAAGCGATTCTGCAGCGGTAAAAACCGCAGCATTAGCACAGCATTGCGGAATCCCATGGGAATGCATGGGATCCTTATTTTTCACGTTTTCGCGGCAAAAACGCTCGGAAAATACCGCCGCGGAAACGCCAAAAAACGGTACGTGTGAACGAGGCCTCACAGAAGACAAAGAAACAGTGACAGACTAGTACAGAGGGAAGAGGTCCCTGCCTCTTGCCTGATTACATTCTACAGGATTATGGGGAAGGAGACTGAAGGTTGGGGGTTGCAGTAGCTCCGATGGTGTTGATGTGGCAGCGTGGTCATTACAGGTTGTACGCTTTCTTGAAGAGATGGGTTTTCAAGTTCCACTTGAATGATCCAATTGTGGTGGCTAATCAGATGTGTTGGGGCACACAGTTCCAGAAGATGGGGGATATTCAGGAGAAGTCTTGGAAGCGATTGGGTGAGGAGTGAGTAAGCATGAAGGAGAGAAGGAGGTCTTGGGAGGACCAGAGATTACGTGAGGGAAGATATTGGGAGATTAGTTCGGAACAATACAGAGGAGAAAGGTTATGGATGGCTTTGTAGGTCAGTGTTAGTAGTTTGAACAGGATGTGCTCGGAAATTGGGTGCCAGTGAAGGGATTTGCAAAGGGGGGAAGCAGGGAAGTAGAGAGGACAGAGATGAATTAGTCTGGCAGCACTTTTAAGGACAGAATGGAGAGGTGCAAGAGGGTTGGAATGTAGGCCACAGAGAAGAATGTTGCAGTAGTCAAGGTGGGAGATGATTAGGGCATGCACAAGCATTTTAGTAGATTGAGGGTTGAGGAAAGAATGGAGTCTGGAAATATTTTTTAGCTAGAGGTGACAGGAGGTGGCGAGAGCTTGGATGTGCAGTTTGAAGGACAGGGCGGAGTCAGGGGTTACTCCGAGGCAGCAGACTCCTGGTACAGGGGAAAGTGTGATGTCACTTATTGTGATAGATAGATCCAATCTTAGGTGTCTTCAGCTCCACTAGCATGAAGCACTTACCACCATTGTGCCTCAGGGAGTGACATCATCAGCGTGATCACATGACCTGATCACGCAGCTAGAGTCGCTCTGAAAGATGCGAGTGCAATTGAATACTGGGAGTCGGCAAGCTGCAGCCTCTCTGTGCCGTCTGTCAACTTGAGGTGCAGGGGCAGAGCTTCACGGAGGAAGCCAGCAGCCCTCCGCACTTCAGCCATACACTAGTGTGAAACTAGCCTTAAACAAATACTTTTTTATGTACCCTTTGAATTTATGACAGCATTAAGTGTTGTTGGGTAGGAGTATTTCAGCATGACAATCCTAGAATTTGCAATCTTTGTTCACTCTGCCTTGCATAGCGCTCCAAATTTGTCAGATTGCAAGGGAATCACTTGTGTACAGCTCTCTTTAGGTCAACCCACAAATTTTCAATTCTATACAGGTCTGGGCTCTAACTGGGCTATTTTCAAAACTTTGGTCTTCTTAAGATCGCTGTTGTGCTACAAAGTGAAATTCCTCTTCATTTTCAACTAACAGGTTTTGATGAAAAATTGACTGATATTTAGAGCTCTCCATAATTCTCTCCAACTCCAGCTGCAAGAAAATAGTCACAAATGCTGCCTCCACCATGCTTCAATGTTGCCTCCACCATGCTTCCCTGTGGGTATAGTGTTCTTTTGGTGATACACATTGTTAACGATATGGTTGGTGCAAAGTTACATCTTGATCTCATCACACAACACATTTTCCCTCATGATTTTGGCAGACTTGATGTAGGTTTTGGCAATAGATTGCCACGTTTGTGTTTTTTCTTTGTAGGAAAAGGCTTGCGACTTGCCAACCTACCCCACAGGCCATACTTATGAAGAATACATGAGATTGTTGTCACTTGCAGTACACAAGCAGTACTTGCCAGAAATTTTTGTAGCTCCTTAAATGCTGCAGTAGACCTCTGGTAGTATAGCTCAAAAAACAAAATGCGCATAATATGGCATTACCCAGGCAATTAACATTGTAGATTGTATAGTATTGCTCACCTGGCTACAGGATTACCTGTGGGCACATGGTACAAATTTGTATAGTCTGCTGTTATATCTATATGTTTTGTATTACATCATATATCCATGGTATATATGATTATCATTTTTTCGTTAGTCTGATGGATTTTAATTATTTCCTAATAAAGGTTTATTTTGAAAGGGTTACAGTTTCTTGTAAGCTGCTAGTCTCTTCTCTTGGATACTATTGTGAGCACTCAGCTCACATACAGTTGAAACCAGAAGTTTACATACAGTTGTGCTCAAAAGTTTTTATATCCTGGCAGAATTTTTACTTTCTTGGCTTTTTTTCAGAGAATATAAATGATAACACCAAAACTTTTTCTTCACTCATGGTTAATGGTTGTGTGAAGCCATTTATTGTCAAACCAATGTGTTTTCACGTTTTAAATCATAATGACAACCCAAAACATTCAAATGACCCTGATCAAAAGTTTACATACCCCATTTCTTAATACCGTATGATGAGGGAGCTATTGAGGGAGGGCTAAATTAACCCCTCACGGTTGACCAAGTGATTTCCAAATTAATCCACAGGGCGTTGCTAGCAACTGGGAATGACCAGACGGAGACGTATGCCTCTGTATGGGAGAATCAAGGCAGATCACTAACCCCGTTTATTATGTCACCTTTTTATAGTATTTTGCTTAAATATGCAAAGTACTCAGCTACCAATAGCATCGTCGTGACACATTTACTTTATAAGCCAATAGTATTGCAAGAAAATCGGAATATGTCCCTAGCTACGTGACGCAGAGAATAGAACAATAGCACATTCATCAGGGTCTCATATATCATATCTTGTTCAGACTGGGACAGTCTGGTTTCTTAACAACCGCAAACTTTCACCTAACTACAAAATTTAACTCGTAAGCAACAAAATGGCGTCGCAAGCACTAAAATGGAGGTCTGGAGAACAAGATGTCCCGTACAACTGAATACTGTACTTCACAATCCCCCCTAGATAAATTTAGTTAACTAATATGCAGCATCAGAGGTGCTATCCAAAGCCATAAGCTCAAGGGGTACTGGTCTTCACATGGCTGATGCCATGTTATCAGTCATGGCTGTTGCAGCGCACCCATCTCCCCGTATGCTACAATTTACAAATAACAATTTTTGATGATGGTGGTGGAGATCTTTTGAAGGTAGCCATGCGCTTGGCTTCAACATCTTCATCAAGTAGCCTTTTGAGATCGGTATAGAGAAGAGCAGGGGCAACGATGACTTTGGTATCATCGCTAGCTATCCTAGTGCAGAATTTCCTAATACATACAGAAATACACCAAAGAACAAGTTTTAGTATCACATATACAACAAGGATACAGGCAGCAATATACATCAAGCTTTGTAAAATCCCAGTTATCCAGCCCCCAATTCCCTTAAATCAATTGGCTGAATTGAGAAAGGAGAAGGTGTCAGACCACCAACTGTCCTTATTATGATCATTGTCTTTATCATATTGATCTCTGAGCCTTTGAATATCTTCTAACTTTAACTTTAATTTCTACCAATAATAATACAGAAAATGTGGAAAACCAAAACATTTTGCCCCCTTTATTTGCTATTGGCTTGTTGGGTGATGAGGAGGACTTGATAGGGACCGTCATACAAGGGTTCTTGTCCATGCTTTCTGACATGCCTTTTCACAACTACCAAATCACCAGGCTTCAGATTATGACAGGTGTCGGTTTCTGATGAATCTGGAAGAGAAAAAGAAACTAGAGCATGGGTGTTAGCAAGATTTTTACTAAGCTGAAAAACATACAGTTGTGGCCAAAAGTATTGACACCCCTGCAATTCTGTCAGATAATACTCAGTTTCTTCCTGAAAATGATTGCAAACACAAATTCTTTGGTATTATTATCTTCATTTAATTTGTCTTAAATGAAAAAACACATAAGAGAATGAAGCAAAAAGTAAAACATTGATCATTTCACACGAAACTCCAAAAATGGGCCAGATAAACGTATTGGCACCCTCAGCCTAATACTTGGTTGCACAACCTTTAGCCAAAATAACTGCGACCAACCGCTTCCGGTAACCATCAATGAGTTTCTTACAATGCTCTGCTGGAATTTTAGACCATTCTTCTTTGGCAAATTGCTCCAGGTCCCTGATATTTGAAGGGTGCCTTCTCCAAACTGCCATTTTTAGATCTCTCCACAGGTATTCTATGGGATTCAGGTCTGGACTCATTGCTGGCCACCTTAGAAGTCTCCAGTGCTTTCTCTCAAACCATTTTCTAGTGCTTTTTGAAGTGTTTTGGGTCATTGTCCTGCTGGAAGACCCATGACCTCTGAGGGAGACCCAGCTTTCTCACACTGGGCCCTACATTATGCTGCAAAATTTGTTGGTAGTCTTCTGACTTCATAATGCCATGCACACGGTCAAGCAGTCCAGTGCCAGAGGCAGCAAAGCAACCCCAAAACATCAGGGAACCTCCGCCATGTGTGACTGTAGTGACCATGTTCTTTTCTTTGAATGCCTCTTTTTTCTCCTGTAAACTCTATGTTGATGCCTTTGCCCAAAAAGCTCTACTTTTTTTCTCATCTGACCAGAGAACATTCTTCCAAAACGTTTTAGGCTTTTCAGGTAAGTTTTGGCAAACTCCAGCATGACTTTTTTTATGTCTCGGGGTAAGAAGTGGGATCTTCCTGGGTCTCCTACCATACAGTCCCTTTTCATTCAGACGCCGACGGATAGTACGGGTTGACACTGTTGTACCCTCGGACTGCAGGGCAGCTTGAACTTGTTTGGATGTTAGACGAGGTTTTTTATCCAACATCCGCACAATCTTGCGTTGAAATCTCTTGTCAATTTTTCTTTTCCGTCCACATCTAGGGAGGTTAGCCACAGTGCCATGGGCTTTAAACTTCTTGATGACACTGCGCACGGTAGACACAGGAACATTCAGGTCTTTGGAGATGGACTTGTAGCCTTGAGATTGCTCATGCTTCCTCACAATTTGGTTTCTCAAGTCCTCAGACAGTTCTTTGGTCTTCTTTCTTTTCTCCATGCTCAATGTGGTACACACAAGGACACAGGACAGAGGTTGAGTCAACTTTAATCCATGTCAACTGGCTGCAAGTGTGATTTAGTTATTGCCAACACCTGTTAGGTGCCACAGGTAAGTTACAGGTGCTGTTAATTACACAAATTAGAGAAGCATCACATGATTTTTCAGACAGTGCCAATACTTTTGTCCACCCTCTTTTTTTATGTTTGGTGTGGAATTATATCCAATTTGGCTTTAGGACAATTCTTTTTGTGTTTTTTCATTTAAGACATTAGGCTGAGGGCGCCAATACTTTTGTCTGGCCCATTTTTGGAGTTTCGTGTGAAATGATCAATGTTTTACTTTTTGCTTCATTCTCTTATGTGTTTTTTTATTTAAGACAAATTAAATGAAGATAATAATACCAAAGAATTTGTGTTTGCAATCATTTTCAGGAAGAAACTGAGTATTATCTGACAAAATTGCAAGGGTGTCAATACTTTTGGCCACAACTGTATAATACTGCAAAAATAAGATTTTTCCAATTTAAAGTTACAGTGCAATGCATGCTTCAATCTATTGTTGTCACTCTTGCACCCAGGCCCGGATTGGCAATATGATCAACCGGGCATTTTCCCGCTGGGCCGCTGTCACGTGGGCCGCGGGCGGCAGCGCCCGATCATCTGGCCGCTTGCCAGCTGCTGCGGCCACTGTTGCTCCTGACGACGGCCCTCTGCGGGCACGGCGGTGATAGTTTCAAGTCCCTCCTGCACTGCAGGGAGATAAGCCGCCACGCCCTCCCCACGCACCCCATCCTCGCCTTAGCATGAGACCCCCTCCCCCCGCAGCCACTCACAGCGTTGCACTCGCTTGCCTGCTCGCTCTGTTCGCCGGACCTGTGATGAGGTCACAGGAGGGGAGGAGTCAGGGGGTCACATGATCAGGAGCCTTTGTCCAGACCCCCGATCATGTCACCCCTGACTCCGCCCCTCCTGTGACCTCATCACAGGTCCTGTGCGCTCAGCCTTGCCTCTACCGTCTGCAAGACTCTGCTTTGCTGTTGTCATGGTGCTGGTTGAGGTAAGTATGTGTGGGGTCAGGATTTACAGTGTGGATGTAGCAGAGCTGTGTGTGTATGAGGTGTACGGAGCGGAGCCGTGTGTGTACGAGGTGTACGGAGCGGAGCCATGTGTGTACGAGGTGTACGGAGCGGAGCCGTGTGTGTACGAGGTGTACGGAGCGGAGCCGTGTGTGTACGAGGTGTACGGAGCGGAGCCGTGGGTGTACGAGGTGTACGGAGTGGAGCCGCGGGTGTACGAGGTGTACGGAGCGGAGCCGCGGGTGTACGAGGTGTACGGAGCCGAGCCGTGTGTACGAGGTGTATGGAGCGGAGCCGTGTGTACGAGGTGTACGGAGCGGAGCCGTGTGTACGAGGTGTACGGAGAGGAGCCGTGTGTACGAGGTGTACGGAGAGGAGCCGCGCGTGTACGAGGTGTACGGAGAGGAGCCGCGTGTGTACAAGGTGTACGGAGCGGAGCCGTGTGTACGAGGTGTACGGAGCGGAGCAGTGTGTACGAGGTGTACGGAGAGGAGCCGCGCATGTACGAGGTGTACGGAGAGGAGTCGCGCGTGTACGAGGTGTACGGAGAGGAGCCGCGCGTGTATGGAGTGGAGCCATATGTGTACAGAGCGGAGCCAAGTGTGTACAAAGCATACAAAGTGGGCTTTTCCCACGGACACAGGAGTACACGGCGGAGCCCCGAGGAGCATTTTAAAACACACACATGACGTTCCACCTGAAGTGATGTGCTGGAAGCTGACCGGAAATGAGATAATTTCTTGAGGAGATTGTGACGGAACCAGGAATGCTTCAGATCCATCACCGTGTCCTCCTCCGACAGCGCAGACAGCAGGATCGCCTTGGAATCGGGGATGTCGGCCATGTGAGTGGATCATGATAGGTCCTGCACCGGGAGGCTCAGGTGGGCACTACAATGGGAGCCGGGCTGCTATAGTATCTTCGTAGAATCTTTCTTTATTTCTTTCTCTCTTTTTCTTTCTTTCTCTGTTCTTTCATTCTCTTTTCTGTCTATCCCTCATTTTCTTTCTCTCTCTGTTCTTTCTTTCTCTCTCTGTTCTTTCTTTCTCGCTCTAATCTTTCTTTCTTTCTCTCTCTGTTCTTTCTTCCCTCTCTTTCTCTCTGTTCTTTCTTTCTTTTCTTTACTTCTTTCTTTCTCTCTCTGTTCTTTCTCTGTCTCTCTCTGTTCTTTCTTTCCCCTTTCTTTCTCGCTCTCTCTGTTTTCTTTTTTCTCTCTCTCTCTGTTTTCTCTCTTCCTTTGTGCCAGTCAGTGTGCCCATAATGCCAGCCACTGTGCCCTCAGTACCAGTCAGTGTGATCAGCAGTGCTAAATGGGTGCGATTAGGTGTGGACATGGGTGTGACTAGTTGTGAAATGGGTGTGGCTGGGCGTGGCCAAAAATTTGCAGTCTTTGTCCATCTTTCCCTTCTTCAAAAGTTGGGAGGTATGATAGGGGCGGCTATGACCAGGGGGTCTGGTTGCCCAATAAGGAGCAGTTCTGCCAGGAATTCTGTAATCATGCATACAAAAGGGGACAGAGATTTGGGAGGAGTACTGTACCTAAAAGCAATAAATAGGACTGAGCTGAAATACTGGGCACAGCTGTGACTACATGTTATATAGTTGTGTTAATCTCCTCTCACTTCTTGTAAACTACAAGTGTACAAAGATATTATATAGTCACCATGTGACTAGTGGGCCTGTGTAACTTCAAATGCCAGGGCTGAATTTTAGTCCCAGTCCGGCCCTGCTTGCACCGTCTATTTGCACATTTATGTCTATCTGTGTGTTACTGGAACCTAGTATGATCTGAAGTCACCTTAAATCCCCTGTGCACAATGTACAGACATTACATTTTCTTGACTTTGAGACAAACATTGTGCATGTAGGCAGGTTCACAATGCCACCCAAATGTTGTAAGTACTTTAAATTGGTAGAAGAACAAGATTCCGTTACATATTTGTATGCCAGCTTTTTATAAGTATTCTTCCATTCCTAAATAACGGCGCATTGAATTTAATATTACATGTATAGATATGACTGTTAATATCTTTTATAAAATATACATAAAATGGTCATACATTAGCAGTTTATAGCAGAAGATGTTGTGAATTCTCTTGATCGGAGTTCTGAGCCGAAGCTCCCTCTGCTCCCTCTGGTGGTTACTGAGATTAGTGGAGCTGGCAAGGTGGACGGAAGATCCCCACCTGACGACGATAATTGGAAACCTGGGATTACTAGCTGGGTGCATATAATTGAGCTGGCTGCTCTTTGAGGTTGCTGGTGATTTCCTCCCTGTGCATTTGGAGTTCTTTTGTCCCCTGCCTGATCTGCATTGTTCAGCTAAGTGATTCTTTTGCTAATCCTTTGCATCTAATCTGGTTTTGCCTTTTTTTTGCTTTCTGCTTTGTTGCTAGGATTCAGCGTGCTCCCTGCTGAGGGCAGCGCTGGGCCCTGCTTCATATGTTGCAGCCTGTTCAGTCCCCTGTCATGTTAGTATCTTTTTGCTTTGCTTCCAGTTCATACCAGAGTGCTGATCTAGCGGGGGTGAGGTCATGTGACCTCAGGTTTTTTGTATATCAGAAGTGTTGGACTTTTTTAGGGTTTTGTGTGTGATTGCAGACAGTATCTTTTCTGTCCTGTCCTGTCTAGACAGCTTGCCCCCCCGTTTGCTCAGTCTGTTCTCTGCCTGTGTTTGTGTCTCGTCTTGTCTCACCGACAACATATGTTTGGGGGCTGTCTATTCCTTTGGGGATCTGCTCCAGGGCAGTTTAGATTTCACCTTTCTGTCTTTAGGCTTAGATAGTTCTCCGGCTGTGACGAAGCGTCTAGGGCATCGTAGGAACGCTCCATGGCTACTGCTAGTTATGTGGATAGGATCACGGGCCTGCAATCCGCTTAGTTACCAACCTCTCTGGTCCTCTGGTGGTTTAGCCTGTTCCTGCCATCCTCCTCAGTGACCCATTCATAACAGAATCACCAGCCTAACCGCAGACTCTAGGGTACTCAAAAGGAAAGAATTGTAAAAAAAAATTTTAATATAGAGATGAGCGACTTTGCCTTTTTTAGGGTCAAGTCGGGTTTCATGAAACCCGACTTTCGCAAAAGTCGGGTTGAACGAAAACGGCCGACTATAGGGAAAAGTCGGAGGTCCAACTGAAACACGAAACTGTCATGATCTCAGTGCGGGTTTGACTCGCACACGTGGGGTTAATGTTTGGAACCAGTGCTGATGACTGGCATTTCTGGGGTTAAAGGTTGTGATCCCGATGCAGGCTTACCTGCACACCTGGGGCTATGATTGCGGCCTCTCCCTGGTTCTGGGGGAGGCTTCTTATAGCCTCAGGATGCTCCCATCCCTGTCAGTTATACTCTTGCCCTTGGCATTGTGTGGTGACCCCTGAGTGTGTTAGTGCTGTGTTCTGGTTACTTGATTCTCTGTATATGACTCGGTCTGTTCCCTGGATATCGCTTTGGATTCTGCCTGGTACCTCCTATGTCTGTTTGGTCTTGATCTCTGCTTGACCCTGATTATCCGCTCTGTCTCATCCCTGGTACTGTACTGTGATCCTGTGTATGACCTTTGGCTTTGTCTGACCTCCCTTCTGTTTGTCCCTCCTGTACTTCATTTGCCCATACTGTTGTGACCTCCATTTTGCCTGACTCTGAGTTGTATGGTGTACTGTCATATCTGAAAGCAGGACGCTAAGCCACGCCCCCTTGCAGTCACATGACCATAGGTCCCGTTCAAGCTTGTTCATTTTCAGTGTCCGCAGGTCCCGTGCCTCTTTACTTTCCAGCGCTGACTGGACCCTGACACTAATAGTTGAAGCACGCCCGGTCACCTCTGCTGCCCTGCTCCCCAGGTAACTCTTAGCACTGCTTCTGTACTCAGGACACGCGCACTGGCTCTATGAGCAAGTGTAGTGCGGTGTCTCTGACAGAAACCCAATGCAAGTCAATGGGGAAGCAAAGTCGGCAGGGAGTGGGAGTGGCTTTAGGTCAATTCTTTTTGTGTTTATTCATTTAAGACAAATTAAATGAAGATAATAATACCAAAGAATTTGTGTTTGCAATCATTTTCAGGAAGAAGCTGAGTATTATCTGACAGAATTGCAGGGGTGTCAATACTTTTGGCCACAACTGTGTATATATGGGGGAACTGGGTCAACCATACCATATATATCGGAGAACTGGGCCTATCATATTATATGTATATGGGGTATACTGGGGCCATCATACTATATGTATGGGGTGAACTGGGGCCATCATTCTATTTGTGTGGGGGGAACTGGGGCCATCATACTATATATATATGGGGAACTGGGGCCATCATACTTTATATATGTGGGAATTGGGGCCATCTTACTATATTTAGGGGAACTGGGGCATCATACTATATATGGGGGGAACTGGGGCCATCATACTATATATATGGGGGAATTGGGGCCATCTTACTATATATACGGTAACTGGGGCCATCCTACTATATATATGGGGGGGAACTGTGACCAACATACTAAGACACAAAAGGTAATTGCTAAAGAAGGTGGCTTTTCACAGGGTGCTGTATCCAAGCATATTAATGGAAAGTTGAATGGAAGGAAAAAGTGTGGTAGAAAAAGGTGCACAAGCAACTGAGATAACCACAGCCTTGAAAGGATTGTTAAGAAAAGGCCATTTAAAAGTTTGGGGGGAGATTCGCAAGGAGTGGACTGCTGTGGACACACAGACGTATCCAGGATATGGGCTACAAGTGTCTCATTCCTTGTGTCAAGCCACTCATGAACAATAGACAAGACGAGAAGCGCCTTCCCTGGGCCAAGGAGAAAAAGAACTGGACTGTTGCTCAGTGGTCCAAGGTGTTGATTTCACATGAAAGTAAATTTTGCATTTCATTTGAAAATCAAGGTCCCAGAGTCTGGAGGAAGAGTGGAGAGGCACACAATCCAAACTGCTTGAGGTCCAGTGTGAAGTTTCCACAATCAGTGATGTTTTGGGGAGCCATGCCGCCAGCTGGTGTAGGTCCACTTCATGCATCCCTGTGCCGACAAGGTTTTGGAGATGGAAATTTCATTCTCCAGCATAACTTGGCACCTGTCTACACTGCCAAAAGTACCAATACCTGGTTTAAAAACAACAGTATCACTGTGCTTGAATGGCCAGCAAACTCGCCTGACCTTAAACCCATAGAGAATCTAAAGGGTATTGTCAAGTGAAAGATGAGAGACACCAGACCCAACAATTCAGATGCAAAAGGAGCCCTGACCAAGTATTGAGTGCATTTAGTGAAAATACATTTTAGCAGGCCAACATTTTGGATTTTAAGATAATTTTTCAAGCTGGTGTTATAAAGTATTCTAATTTACTGAGATAATGACTTTTGGGTTTTAATTGGCTGTAAGCCATAATCATCAACATTAACAGAAACAAACACTTGAAATAGATTACTCTGTTTGTAATGACTCTATATAATATGTGTTTCACTGAAATTAATTAACCTTTTGATGATATTCTAATTTTGTGAGAAGCAACTATATATAGGGGTGTCGCGACTAGCGACCGCGTTCGCGGCCGAGCCGGCACCTCCACGTCGACCGACCACGCCGACGTGGGGCGAGCATCCCAGGTGGGAACGGAATGTGGACCCACTGGACCACAGGGGGGACCCTGGCATACCCAGACGAGGGAAGAGTAGAGACCGGGGTCTGTGGCAGCTGAGCATGTGGACGAGGAGGCAGAACGACACCGCACAACTTCAGGTATAGACAAAGTTTACTTGAACAAGACATGGTACAGAAACAAAATAGTTATGCAAGGCTCTCGGTTCTGCACATCAGGGAAGGGTACACGTCTCAGGATAACAGACGAAGGCAGGAGGACATCACGGGTTGATGCAGTCCAGGGTTGTCTGGCACGGGCATACTAGGGCGGCCTCTTCCTCAGGCCCCAGGCATAGCACAGGCTCAGCAGGAGAACATCAGACACCAACCTCAGACTGACTTCAGACAATGGCAGGGGTCATCATGGGTTGATGCAGTCCAGGTTCATCTGGCACGGGCATATCAGGACGGCCTCTTTCTCAGGCCTCAGGCATAGCACTGGCTCAGCAGGAGAACATCAGACACATACCTAGGACAGATGTCAGACGATGGCAGGAGTCATCATGGGTTGATGCAGTCCAGGATCCTCTGGCACGGGCATACTAGGACGGCCTCTCTCTCAGGCCTCAGGCGTAGCACAGGCTCAGCAGGAGAACATCAAACACCGATCCGAGAAGGACGTCATCACTGGGTGGACCTCAGATAATTGGCGGAACATCGGGACACGGGCAGAACATCAGGAACACGGACATCAGGCCACCAGGAACACGGACATCAGGCCACCAGGAACACGGACATCAGGCCACCAGGAACATGGACATCAGGCCACCAGGAACACGGACATCAGGCCACCAGGAACACGGACATCAGGCCACCAGGAACACGGACATCAGGCCACAAGGAACACGGACATCAGGACACAAGGAACACGGACATCAGGACACAAGGAACACGGACATCAGGACACAAGGAACACGGACATCAGGACACGAGGAACACGGACATCAGGACACGAGGAACACGGACATCAGGACACGAGGAACACGGACACCAGGAACATGGACTGGACATCAGGACACAGTCAGGGCATCAGGACTCGGATCTTAGATAGAGCATCAGCACACTGGCATCGGACTCCGGACATCTGGCAGCGACCGACAGGATCCGGACATCAGGCTGCGGGCATCAGCTACGGACATCAGGCCGCAGTCATCAGGCTCCGGACCACTGGCAGCGATCGGCAGGCTCCTGACATCAGGCAGAGAAGCATAGGATCCGGCCATCTGGCAGAGGACATCAGGCACAGCACATCTGGAAGGGGTCGTCAGACACCGGACATCAGGCCGTGGTCATCAGGCTCCGGTCATCTGGCAGCGACCTAGAAAGGAACCCCAGCGGTCTGGTGCAATCCCTGCCGGGTTGGACTGGAACTGGCAGGGAATTGCACTGAATCCCCAGCTGAGCACAGAGTGGCAGAAACCCAGCGGACACACCGGACTCCTACTTCCTAGATGAACCCAGGTTAAATCACAGCAAGTCAGGTAGCAAAGAGTCACAGTCACTGGGCACAGGGTTCAAGACATGAAGGGACCTCAGGAACATCCCACAGAGGACACAGTTCAGACAGGGTCAGGTAAAGGAGCAGGTCCAGAATTCAGGGAACAAGACACAACATAGACAGGACTGTATATGCAGCCTCCAGGAAGGGCAATCTTGGTATTACTGCCCCCAGAGCAGGCAAAGAAACAAGACAATTCAGACAGAGTCAGGTGCAGGAACAAATTCAGGATCCAGGATTCAGGGAACAAGACACAGGTGCAAGGCAAGACTCCACACAAACACAGGGACCAGGATATTCTGCCTTCTGGGAGGGCGGACAAGGGCCAGGATATTCTGCCTCCTGGGAAGGCGGACAGGGCCGAGGGCCAGGATATTCTGCCTCCTGGCAGGTGGCAAAACACAGTTCACATGGGGACAAAGAGCACCAGCTCCCCCAGAACTGATCACAATCAGAGCAGGAGCTGAACACACATACTCACATCGCTAGGTTCAGGAACTCAATGCGAAGCTCTGGCGACGCCCCAAAGGGGGAGGGAACTTTATATTGCAGCTGCCTCACAGTGATAGGCTGGAGCAGCAATTGTAGCACACACCCATTCCTCATAAAAGCAGGGGAGGTGTGGCCGCGCGCACCCTAAGCAAGGCCAAACAAATCAGCATTGCAGAGGACACCTGGCGAGAGCTGCAAGCCTGAACATACATGGTAAGCCATACACAATGTAGAGGACCTATTAACCCACCGATAGCTTTCCACAGCAGCAGCCAGGGACTGCACCAGCGGGTGGTCTTGCAAAGCAGCGGAGCCACGCACACATGTACGGCTACGCAGCGGGGCAGGGACCTGAGCAGCATCCATAACGGTAACAGGCAACAGTATCCCTGCTAGTTAGGAGGAGAGGAGCAAAGGGTTAATGCAGACATGCAGAGTAACGCCGGGGAAGCAAAGTACAAACACACTGGCGTTACAAGGAGGAACTGGGGCGATCATAATTTATATATGGGAAGAACTGGGGCCATCCTACTAGATATACGGAGGAACTAGGGCTATCCTACTATATATATGGGGAACTGGGGCCATCCTACTATATATATGGGGAACTGGGGCCATCCTACTATATATATGGGGGAACTGGGGCCATCATACTATACATATGGTGGGAACAGGGACTCTATCAATGTAGTAATCTAGATTCTGAAACCATATCTATGCTGTAAACTTGGTTCTGTTCCCGTATCTATATACCAGACCTAGTTGGTTCTGGTCTGATATCTCTGTAGCAAGTGTGATAAAACACTCCGGGATCGGCTTTGCTGGGGTCAAAGGTCACGTGCGTAAAGCATGAAACTCAGGCGCAGAGCCGGGGTCCGGGTATAACTGACCCTGGGTCAGGTTTATTAACGGTGAAAGCAATGCATAAAGAAAAAAAACATAAAACAAATCCTTGCCTGTCCGGCACTAACTAAACAATGGACAACCTAACTACCAACTGGCGGGCTTCTCCCGTCCAGCCAAACCACAGTTGCAGTGGGCACTGCTTTCACTCACGTGTGTCTCTCACACAGACAGGCTCTCTGTGTTCCCAGGCTGAGACACTCACACAACCACCTGGCATCCTTTTATATCCACCTCCCATTATTCATTAGCAAGCAGGTGCGATACTAACCAGACTAGGCCACATAGGAAAGGAATCTGGGCGAGATATACCTGCCCTCATCCACTATTCCCACATGATTATCACATAAAAAACAAATCTGAACTGAGAAAAGTAAGTAAATGTGTATGCACAATGTAAGTGCATATTAACACATGACCATTAACCAACGAAAACAAAATGCTAAAAACAAATATCCTGAACTAAAAGTAAAAAATATACTGCAAATAATGCATAAGGGTAATAATAATAATAATAATAAGGGTATTTAGTAAACATAATTTTGATCAAAATAATGTACAAGCCATCCCGCCACGTCACGGCAACCCTTGTGGGACAGTCCCTAATCTACGTCACATTCACGCCACTTGGCAAGTGAAAAGGTTTTAAATACTAGAGTAGGGACTGTCCCACAAGGGTTGCCGTGACGTGGCGGGATGGCTTGTACATTATTTTGATCAAAATTATGTTTACTAAATACCCTTATTATTATTATTACCCTTATGCATTATTTGCAGTATATTTTTTACTTTTAGTTCAGGATATTTGTTTTTTGCTTTTTGTTTTCTATGATTATCACATAAGCTTGATTCTGCTCCCTTATCTCTGTAGTAAGCTCAGTTCTGCTCCCATATCTCTCTAGTAAGCTTGGTTCTGCTCCCATTATCTCTCTAGTAAGCTTGGTTCTCGTACTTTATCGATGTAGTAATCTAGATTCAGGCACCATATATATGCTGTATGCTTGGTTCTGTTCCCGTATCTATGTAGTAGACCTAGTAAGCTCCGTTCTGCTCCCTTATCTCTGTAGTAAGCTTGGCTCTGCTCCCTTATCTCTGTTGTAAGTGTGGCACCACAGGAGTCCGGTAGCCACAAGGGCATTGCCTTCCTCACAGGGGATATTGTCAGGCCTGAAGCAAGGAGGGATCCCCTGGCCAGGTATACACAGCATGCAACACAGATCCTGCTCTAGGCCAGCAGGGGGAACTCTGAACCTGACTTGTGGGGAGCTGCTCTATCTGGTCAGGAGGAGGAAGTTAGTTAGAGTTTCAGTCAGTCAGTGCTGGGAACTGGACGAGTGAGAAGCTTGTCCCCAGACTAGAGTGCATTCTGAGTCAGAGAGGAAGATAAAAGTATAGGGAAGCTTGGGAAGAGGAGTTGTGACCACGCTCATCCCAGAGCTCAGTGCTAGAACTGGACACCAGAGTCTGTGGCTGCAGAGCACTACAGTCTCATCAGCTAAATCCGGAGGACAGATTGCAGGTCTTCTGGCCCCTATCACACACCTGAAGACACAGCAGCAGGATAGAGCCCGGAGATGCCACGAGGAGCGACTCCTGTGAAAAGCTCAAGCTGCCTGTCACGCGAGTAACGTTTTCTAAAAGACAGTGAGAGGAACAGAGGACAGAGCTGAGCTTTAGGCAGCAAGGACCTCAAATAGAGCAGCGCAGTAAGGAGGCCTCCAAGCCACCTGGCTGAGTGGATCCTAAGTTGCTTCGGGCTGCCTGGACCTTCATTGACACCTGTAACCAGTGCTCCCATCGGCACCTCTATAAATTCAGTAATAATAATAATAATAATAATAATAATAATAAATTTTATTTTTATAGCGCCGACATATTCCGCAGCACTTTACATTTCAGAGGGGATTTGTACAGACAATAGACATTACAGCATAACAATAATCACATACAGTAGATTATAACAAATACCAAGAGGAAAGAGGGCCCTGTTCGCAAGCTTACAGTCTATGAGGAAAGAGGTAGACACGAAAGGTGGGTGGTAACATTTGCCCTGATTGTATGGACCAGCCATAATGTTAGGTGTGTGACAGTACGGACACAGAGGGCTAATGGATGCATAAAGCATGTGGGAGAATGATGCGGGGAACCTGGTTATGGTAAAACTTTTGGCTCTGCCACATAGGGATAGATTAGGTTAATGTGTTGAGGCGGTAGGCCAGTCTGAATAAATGCGTTTTCAGGACACGCTTAAAATTGTGGGGATTGGGGACTAATCGTATTGACCTGGGAAGTGCATTCCAAAGAATTGGCGCGGCACGTGTAAAGTCTTGGAGACGGGAGTGGGAGGTTCTGACTATTGAGGATGCTAACCTCAGGACATCAGTAGAACGGAGGGCGCGGGTAGGGTGGTATACTGAAACAAGGGAGGAGATGTAGGGTGGTGCTGAGCCATGGAGGGCTTTGTGGGTGAGGGTAATAAGTTTATACTGAATTCTGGAGTGGATGGGTAGCCAGTGTAATGACTGGCACAAGGTAGAGGCATCGGTGTAACGATTGGTGAGGAATATGATCCTGGCTGCAGCATTCAAGACAGATTGGAGAGGGGAGAGTTTGGTAAGAGGGAGACCGATTAGAAGAGAGTTACAATAGTCGAGACGAGAATGAATAAGAGAAACAGTAAGAGTTTTTGCAGAGTCAAAGGTAAGAAAAGGTCGAATTCTAGAAATGTTTTTGAGGTGCAGATGACAAGAGCGAGCCAGTGATCGAATGTGGGGGGGCAAAGGAAAGCTCGGAATCAAGTATGACCCCAAGACAGCGGGCCTGTTGCTGGGGAGTAATAGTGGAACCACACACAGAAATGGAAATGTCGGGTATAGGTACATTAGTAGAGGGAGGAAACACCAGGAGTTCAGTCTTTGACAGGTTCAGTTTCAGATATAGTGAGGACATGATATTAGACACAGCGTTTAGACAATCGCCGGTGTTTTCTAGAAAGGCTGGCGTGATGTCAGGAGAAGAAGCGTATAATTGGGTGTCATTAGCATAGAGATGGTACTGGAAACCAAATCTACTGATTGTTTGACCAATAGGGGCAGTGTACAAGGAGAAGAGGAGGGGACCTAGAACCGATCCTTGGGGGACCCCAACAGTAAGGGGAAGATGAGAGGAGGAGGAACTGGTAAAAGATACAGTAAAGGAGCGGTCGGAGAGATAGGAGGAGAACCAGGAGAGAACGGTATCCTTGAGGCCAATGGAACGGAGCATAGTGAGGAGGAGCTGATGATCCACAGTGTCGAATGCTGCAGAGAGATCCAAGAGAATTAGCATGGAGTAGTGACCATTTGATTTAGCTGTTAGCAGATCATTAGAGACTTTAGTGAGGGCAGTTTCAGTGGAGTGTAAAGAGCGGAAACCGGATTGGAGAGAGTCGAGAAGAGAGTTTTCTGAGAGATAGCGGATAAGACGGGAGTGGACCAGGCGTTCCAGGAGTTTAGAGATGAAGGGAAGATTAGAGACAGGTCTATAGTTAGCGGCACAGTTTTGGTCGAGGGATGTTTTTTAAGTAGTGGATGTATGATGGCATGCTTAAATGAGGAGGGAAAAATACCAGGAGAGAGAGAGAGGTTAAATATTTTAGTTAGGTGAGGGGTGACAGCAGGGGAAAGGGACTGGAGGAGCTGTGACGGAAATGGGTCACTGGTGAAAGTAGTTGGGCGAGAAGATGCAAGGAGCCTGCTTACTTCTTCTTCTGTGACTGGTTCAAAATCAGAGAGAGAGTTAGATGCAGTGGGGGAGGGAGGACAGTGCATGGTATGAGGTGATTGGGAGGTAATTTCCTGTCGGATCTGGTCAATTTTTTCTTTGAAGTAATTGGCCAGATCATCAGCTCGGAGCTCCGTGGTTGGGGCCTGTACTCTTGGATTGAGTAGAGAATGAAAAGTGTCAAAGAGACGTTTCGGGTTATTGGACAGTGAGGTGATGAGGGTGTTGAAATAGGTTTGTTTGGAGAGGTGAAGGGCAGTGTTGTATGTTCTAAGCATAAACTTAAAATGGATGAAATCTTCGGGTAGATTGGATTTTCTCCACAGACGTTCGGCGCACCTGGAGCACCGCTGCAGGAAACGTGTTTGCACCGTGTGCCAGGGTTGTCACCGTCTGCGTTGTGGTGTTCTATTTATAGGGGGTGCAAATTCATCCAGGGCAGTTTGAAGTTTTTCATTGTAATGCTTCAATGCAGAATCAGGACATGAGAGGGAGGAGATAGGGGCCAATGAAGACTGCAAGTTCTTCATAAGTTTCTGGGTGTTAATGGCCTGTATGTTTCTATAAGTCTGGACAGTGGGGGTGACCTGAGCAGCCTGGCAGTTCTTGATAGAGAATGAAAGAAGATTGTGGTCAGAGAGCGGGAGAGGGGAGTTTGCAAAATCATCCACTGCACAAAGCCGAGAGAAGACCAAGTCGAGGGAGTTTCCGTCTTCATGCGTTGGAGAATTAGTAAGCTGCGAAAGGCCAAATGAGGAGGTTAGAGATAAAAGGTGAGTAGCAGATGGGGAGAGGGGAAGAGCAATGGGGATGTTGAAATCTCCCATGATGAGGGTAGGGATGTCACAGGAGAGAAAATGTGGAAGCCAAGTGGCAAAATGATCCAGGAACTGATGGGAGGGGCCGGGAGGACGATACACCACCGCCACTCGCATGGAGAAGGGGGTGTAGAGTCTGACGGCATGGACCTCAAAAGAAGGGAAGACAAGTGAGGGTACTTGAGGGATAACCTGAAAGGTACATTTTGGTGATAGGAGCAGACCAACGCCTCCACCAGCTCTATTGTCTGATCTTGGGGTATGAGAGAAGTGAAGCCCCCCGTATGAAAGAGCAGCAGCAGCGGTAGTGTCTGACTGCTGGATCCAGGTTTCAGTAAGAGCCAGAAGGTTAAGAGAATTAGAAAGGAAAAAGTCATGAATGAAGGAGAGTTTGTTACACACTGAGCGAGAATTCCAAAGTGCACAATTAAGATAGACAGATGGCAGGCAGGGAATATTAATAAGATTAGAGGGGTTTCTGAGTGTAGCAGTCAGGAGGTTTGACTTTCTATAACATGGGGGACCAGGGTTGGGAGCAATGTCTCCTGCGACTAGGAGAAGGAGGATAGAAAGAGTGAGCAGATGGTTAAGTGATTTGTGAGAGCGTCTCTGATGTTGAATGGTGGGACTGACTGGATCTGTGCAATTTAACAACGTGAAAAGAGCATGAGTGCTATACATAGGAGAGGAAAGAAGCGAGGGGCCAATGTGGATGGAGTGTAGAGAGTTAATGCCAGGGCGGTGGATGTGTGTGAATGCAGCGGCCAGGATTAAAATTACACAAATGCATATGGTATATATTTGTTGTACTCCAAATGTACAGAGAGAAGAAGTATATAAGTGTCTTACCTGTCTCCTGCCTTGTCTAACTGCCATGTTATAACTGCCAGTACTTTGATAAACTGTACTTGGATAAAGTGTGCATAAATGCCCCCTGCATAAATGCTATCCCCAAGCTTTGTCTGAATATATAGGAGGATAAGACTTAGAACTTTTTTTTTTTTTTGGCTCTCTCTCTTCTCGTTAATCAATCACACTAAATTGAGACACCAGGACCCAATAAAATGTTGTGGTCAAATAAACACATGTCCAGCACTACATGGATCATAAAGCACTTTGAAAAGTTTCTTGACCTCACAACATAAGGGGACAAGCAGAGTAAGTTGAAAAAAACTATATACCATATATAAGCTTGCAGAGTTGAAAACACAGAGATAGCATTCAGGATTAACTGCTTGCTGACATTGAATGGAGACACAGGAGTGGATTCAGAGCAGAGGTTGGAAAAGCTGGTTACCATATATTACCAGTTACCAGTTAAGGTTACCAGTAAAGGTAAAGGAAATACAACCCTGATGTGTCCTCAGATTTGTTTGCTATACCATCTGCCCTGCACTACAACCACCATCATCTCATCACTTACACATACAATTACCCTGGGGCCTAGCTCTACCTGTGGAGAGCTGTAACAACTCTACTGCATCACCATCAGCCCCATCGGACTCTGAAGCCGGGTCGGCTAACACCTTATTTGACGAATACCACAGGTAGCATCATGAACTAATTTCCTTTTAAATCATCCACTATAAACTTTATTGAACATTTTCATTGGATGCCCAGGGCCACGGACCAGGTCACCGCTATCGTGACACTTCCCCTTTAAGAACTGCCTGGTACCGAGTTCCCCACGGCCCTGGTGGGCGCTCCATAAGCTCAGTTCTGGATTGATATCTCTGTAGTAAGCTGGGTTCTGGTCTGATATCACTGTAGCAAGCTCGGTTCTGCTCCCTTATCTCTGTAGTAAGCTCGGTTCTTCCCCCATATCTCTATAGTAAGCTTGGTTCTGCTCCCATATCTCGGTAATAAGCTCGGGTCTGCTTCCATATGTCTGTAGTAAGCTCGGTTCTGCTCCCATATCTCTGCAGTAAGTCGGTTCTGCTCCCATAGCTCTGTAGTAAGCTCGGCTCTGCTCCCATAGCTCTGTAGTAAGCTTGTTTCTGCTCCCACAGATCCTTAGTAAGGTTTGTTATGTTCCCATATCACTCTAGTAAGCTTGGTTCTGCTCCCATATCTCTCTAGTAAGCTCGGTTCTGCTTCCATATCTCTGTAGTAAGCTCAGTTCTGCTTCCATAGCTCTTTTGTAAACTTGGTTCTGTTCTCATAGCTCTGTAGTAATCTCGGTTCTGCTTCCATAGCTCTGTTGCAAGCTTGGTTCTGCACCCTTATTTTTGTAGTAAGCTTGATTCTGCTCCCATAGAGCTGTAGTAAGCTTGGTGCTGTTCCCATATCACTCTAGTAAGCTCGGTTCTGCTCCCATATCTCTCTAGTAAGCTCTGTTCTGCGCCCATAGCTCTGTAGTAAGCCCAGTCCCACTCCTATATCTCTGTAGTAAGCTCGGTTCTGCTCCCATATCCCTCTATTAAGCTTGATCCTGCTCCCATAGCTCTGTAATAAGCTCAGTTCTGCTCCTGTGGTGCCCCTGAGGCTCAGTCGCCACAGAGGTACTGCACCTTCTCCTTAGGTGTGGTGCCCCACCATCCAGGTAAGTTGGAGGCTCTTGACCACGCTCCAACACTCGCACCCCACACAATAGAGTAGTTCACCACAACCACATTGCGGCTCTTTGCTTAGAGAGAGGCAGAGCACCTTTGGTGGTTCCCTGCTTGGAACACTAGACGTGCTGGGAGGTGGGTGGAGTTCAGAATATATATATATGAGTGGGATGGTTTAGAATGACAAGTCAGTCTGACAGGAGGTCAGTGAGGAAGGAAGCCACTCGGGAGGAGTGGGGATCCCTGGAAGAAGGGATGGAAGAAGAAGTGCTGCAGCTTCCTCAGTGACCTGAGCCAGCTGGCACGGGAAAGGAAAGGAAAGGAAAGAAGGAGAAGGCCGTTGACCTGAAGCCTGAGCTTCCATAGAAGGGAAAGGACAAGCACGGAATGTAGGAGTAAAAGGGAACACAGAGGACGTGGGTTAGAGGAAGAATCCTGCCTAGAAGTTCTAAGTGCAAGGCCGGGGCCCGGTCCCCGAGGTTGTACGAACGCTAATGGTTCTGCAGCAGACACTGGTGGAGTAGTGGGCTGTAAATGCACTACTCCTATCTACGACTTGAGGGCACAACAGCAATAAGGATAGAGAGCCGGGACTTAGGAGTAGAGAGTCCCCAAAGCAGGCTACAGCTGTGTGCCATGCAAGTAGAGTTCTTGGGAACATCTGTCAGGAGGAACTCCAGTGTAACACGGTAGTGGAGATCTTCACACTTAAAGGTGCTATAGAGGAGACGTTCAGGAAAGGCACATAAGTTGGCAGAGTGTGGAAGGGAGCTTTCCATCTTGCCTGGAGGTTGACTGAGTCCCTGACCCGGAGAACACGGCACAGAAGCGGGCACTACAGACTGTGAGTAAAGCTTTGGAACTACATGCCCTGGTGTCCTCTATTCCTTCCTGCGTCCGTCTGCCTGACACTGCTACATCCCCTGCGCCAGACACTACATCACCTAAGTGTCTCCACATCTATACTGCTCTGGGACAACAGCGCTGCCTGTGGAGGGCTATACCATCATTGCTGCACCACACCATCTGTCCTGGAGGATCTGCATGCAGCGTCGGCTTAACGCCTCCCTTGCCGAACACCACAGGTGGCGTCACAAACTATTCATCTAACTACATTTCATTATTCACAACTTCTAATTTCTTGGGCGCCCAGGGCCACGGTCAGGGTTACCGCTGCTGTGACACGTCCCACTGACACTGGCCCAGTACCGAGTACCCCACAGCCCTGGGAGGGCAACCCAACTTGGCGTCACCAACAGGATGACGAGACCCGATGCCATCGGGTTCTGTGCAGCCGGGATTTGTTGGACTTAAATCTTGTGACAATGTGCAGAAGACCCAGTTTGATAGACTGTGAAATGAACATTAAAAATGGCCGTTGGCGTGGAGAAGAAGGGGGTGAAGAGATGGGAGGTCCTAGGAAAAGACCGCGAAGAGTCTTGGGCCTCCCCTGCCTGAATTACTATGTAACAGCAACATGGCCCCCTCCTGAGGGGTTCGTATACTGGCTTGGTATGGAGGAGCTGGAAGAAGACACTGCACCCAGAAGGAGGGGCAGAAGCCAGTGGCAGGAAAGGGGCCAAGAGAGGAGGGAGAAGAACGCCAGAACGCCATGATGAAAAGAGAAGAGAAGACAGAAAAACGGGGGGAGAAGTCACTCACCCCCAGGCCGCCCCTGCGAAGGCTGCGACCGCTGATTCATCCTCTGCAGCGGCTGCCACCACCTTACAACCGATATTGCCATTCAGTGAGTCCCGTCCAGAGGAGATATATGAGGGCTCTGGAGCAGAACGGAGGGCATTGACCGCGTCTCCGTCTGGGCCGGGCGCTGTTGCACCAGCCTCCACCGATGACCCCGGCCGAGGCCGACCTTGCCCCTGCCCGGATTCAACTGCGGCCCATCCCATCATCAACTCTGAGAGTTGCGGCTGCCACTGTCCACTACCCAGTGCCGGGACCGGAACCTCGCCTGGAGGCACAAGGTACGATCACCGCCCCCGACCTGACCTTAGTCTTGGGAACGGAACCCACAAATAGGAATGGCCCAATTGACCTCCGCCGGCAGCCTCAGGCTGCAGTGCTGCCAGCCGAGGTCCCGATGGACACCAAAGAGTCTGACTCCGAGGAACCAGTGACAACGCCGGCTGAGTCTCCAACGGCAGCAGAAGAGCCATCGGAGGTGGCGGATATGCCGTCCCCGCAGGCAGTAGACGTTTCTATGGCCCTTTCAATTACCCCGACCAGTCCCTATCTCTCCCTGTAGGAGGCAGAGTATATGCGACTATCAAGTAACCAGCAGGATGAAGACACCCAAAGTATTTCATCTGGTAGCAGTACCCCAGCAACAGCTTCCAGAACCCCAGGAGGGGACCAGCACTAAAATTTGCACTAACTCTCGTGACCCAGGAGGGTTTATTTGCACCGTTGTGCCTCTTGTTTTATTTTTGACCATCATGGTTAGCTTTTGCTTTCCCAGTGTTGCCCTGTGTTGTTGGCAGCCTTCATATTGAACTAGCGATCATGAACTTGGAGTGATCCAAAAACTTTTATTTGTAAATAGTTGCACCTCTTTAGGTGCCCTCTCTTGGTTTTACATATGGACACATTGCGAAGATTAAGTCTACCTCATTGGAGCATGACTCCAATCAAAGGGCACTGCAAGAGATCCTGGCTGGGAGCGGTGTCCAGCACTTACAAGAATTATTGTTGAAAGTTTTAACGTGAAGTATTTCATAATGTGTCTTATGATAGCTTTTATATAGAATTAGGAATGTTTTGATACAGAGATGAGAGATTTGAATAAAGAATTGAAAAAGTATATGATGAACCAGGCATCACGGTTGTCACTTGAGAGAAGGTAGAAAATGTGCACTAGAGAGAGAAAAGAAATGTGTACTAGAGATGGAAAGATGAAGAATACTGAAGTGATAGTGAGTAACAGATAATAGCACTTTGAATTAAGTATGGTATGGAAAAATTGCACTTTTTGACTTAGAATTTTAGGTAGTTAATCAATAACTGTTTGCAACGTTCAAGAGCGAGTGCCTCTCATATTGGAAAGTTTAGTATAAGAAAAGTTTATTCAGCATTGCAAAAATTTGTATGTTCCTGTGCTGTCAACTTTGCTTACCTTGAAGCCCGCGGATGTGCTGTGTTTAACGGGGGGTATGTGGTGCCCCTGAAGCTCAGTCGCCACAGAGGTACTGCACCTTCTACTAAGGACCATCCAGGTAAGTTGGAGGCTCCTGACCACACTCCAACACTCGCACCCCACACAATAGAGTAGTTCAGCACAACCACATTGCGGCTCTTTGCTTAGAGAGAGGCAGAGCACCTTTGGTGGTTTCCTGCTTGGAACACTAGACGTGCTGGGAGGTGGGTGTAGTTCAGAATATATATATGAGTGGGATGGTTTAGGATGACAAGTCAGTCTGACAGGAGGTCAGTGAGGAAGGAAGCCACTCGGGAGGAGTGGGGATCCCTGGAAGAAGGGATGGAAGAAGTGCTGCAGCTGCCTCAGTGACCTGAGCCAGCTGGCACAGGAAAGGAAAGGAAAGAAGGAGAAGGACGTTGACCTGAAGCCTGAGCTTCCATAGAAGGGAAAGGACAAGCACGGAACGTAGGAGTAAAAGGGAACACAGAGGACGTGGGTTAGAGGAAGAACCCTGCCTACAAGTTCTAAGCGAAAGGCCGGCTCCCGGTCCCCGAGGTTGTACGAACGCTAATGGTTCTGCAGCAGACACCAGTGGAGTAGTGGGCTGTAAATGCACTACTCCCATCTAAGACTTGAGGGTGTGGCGCCCCTGAGGCTTCAGTCGCCATAGAGGTACTGCACCTTCTCCTAAGGTGTAGTGCCCCACCATCCAGGTAAGGTGGGAACGCCTGACCACGCTCCACACCTGCATTCCACACACAGGATAGTTCAGTGGGGCCACCTAACAGCTTCAGGCTGGGGGTTAGCAGAGCACCCCTCGTGGAACCCTGCTTCGTAACACGAGATGTGCTGGGAGGCGGGTGGAGTGAGATGATATAAAAGAGTGGGAAGAGTGAGAGTTATGGAGGAGTTGGTTGGTTAGTTGGAGAGAGAAGAGAGAAGATGGGTGTCTGAAGGACGTGCTGCAGCAGGTTCCAGTGATCTGGGCTGCTGGCACGAGAAAGACAGAAAAAGAGATTGATAAGATTGATAACCTAACCTTCCATAAGAGAGATAGAACAGATCGGAATGAAGGAGAATAGAAGGACGGTGGGAAGCAGGTTGAAGAAAGATAGAGAACCCTTCCAGTCCAGAGAGCACAAAGGCCGGGGCCGGTCCCCGAGGTTGATTGGATCTTTATGTCCGGCAACAGACACCGGAGGCGTAGTGATCCGCTAACGCCTTGCTCCCATCATAGACTTGGGACACAACAGCAACTGAATAGAGAGCCGGGACGCAGTGAGGAGTCCCCGAAGCAGGCTACAGCTGTCTGTCATACAAGTAAAGACTAGGAACACCTAGAGAGAGGCATTCCAGGGTAACCGAGTGCTGGAGTGCTTCGCACCTAAAGGCGCATTGGACGAATCGTTCAGTAAGGTACATGTTGGCAGAGTGTGGAAGGGAGAATCCTATCCTGCCTGGAGGTTGGCTGGAGCCCTGACCTGGAGAACACAGTACGGAGGCAGGCAGTGGAGTGAACTGCAAACAGTGAGTAAAGCTTTGGAACCGCATACTCGGGTGTCCTCCAATTATTCCCGCACCACTACACCTGGGTACCAGCCTCCATACCATTCTGCGCCTCTCCTCATCCATTGCACCTACACTGCCCTGGGACTACAGCTCCACCTGTGGGGAGCTACACCATCTTTGCTGCACCACACCATCAGTCCTGGCGGATCTGCATGCAGCGTTGGCTCAACATCTTACTTGCCAAACACCACGGGTGGCGTCACGGACTATTCTAATAAACTTTAACACCATTAACATCACCGCCATTGATATTGGGCGCCCAGGGCCACGGACCGGGTCACCGCTGCTGTGACACATTCCCACCTTGACACCGGCCCGGTACCGAGTACCCCGCTGCCCTGGGTGTGCGAGGGCGACCCAATTTTGGCATCACGAACAGGATGACGAGACCCGATGCCATCGGGTTCTGTGTGCCTTGGATTTACAACTTTTGAAAATGTGCAGAAGACCAAATTAAATAGACTGTAAAATGGACATTAGAAATGGCCACTGGTGCGGAGAAGAAGGGCGTGAAGAGATGGGAGGTCCTAAGAATAGACCGCGAAGAGTCTTGGGCCATCCCTGCCTGAATTACTATGTGACCGATGCATGGCCCACCCTCCCGAGGGGTTCGTATACTGGCTTGGTATGGAGGCGCTGGAAGAAGACGCCGCCCCCAGAAGGAGGGGCAGATGAAGCCTCTGGCGAGCAGAAGGGCGGAGCAAGGAGAACGCCAGAATGCCATCATGAAAGCAGATGAGAAGACAGAAGAACAGGGAGGGGAGAAGTCACTCGCCCCTAGGCCGCCTAAGCGGAGGTTGCGACCGCTGATTCATCCTCAGCTGCGTCTGCCACCGCCTCACAACAGACATTGTCATTGGGGGAGCCCCGTCCGGAGGAGATACATGAAGGCTCTGGAACAGAATGGAGGACCGGGACCGTGTCTCTGCCTGGATCGGGCGCGGTGGCACCGGCCTCCACCGTCAACCCCAGCTGAGACCGGCCTGGTCCCGGCACGGATCCAACTGCGGCCTACTCCACCAGTCACTCCGGGAGTTGCGGCTGCTGCCATCTACCACCAGGAACCGGAGCCGGAACCGCGGCTGGAAACGCCAGGTATGATCGCTACCCCCGGTCTGACCCTGGTTTTGGGAGCGGAACCCACAGATAGGAACGGGCCCACTGAGCTTCGCCGACGATCCCCGGCTGCAGTGCCTATAGGGGAGATGATCAAGTTGTTCCTGGCTGGCGGCCTCGGGCTGCGGCACCATCTCCTGAACTTCCTATGGAACTGGAGGGACCCATATCCCCGCAGACAGTAGAAATATCCATGGCCCTTTCCCTGGGCCCCACCAGTCCCTATCCCTCTGTATGGGAGATTGAGTATATGCGGCTAGCAAGTAGCCAACGGGACGAAGATACCACCTCTGAGAACAGTTCCAGTTCAGCTACTAGAACCCCAGGAGGGGACCACAATTGAAATAATTTACTAAATCTTGTTACCCAGGAGGGTTTGTTGCACCAGTTGTGCCTTTGCCTTTTTGTTCATCATGTTGCCCAGTTTTGATTGGTAGCGTTGTTTTTGAAATGGAACTGTGGAGATCATAGACACTGATTAATCCAAAAACTTTTATTGTAAATAGTTGCACCTCTTTAGGTGCCCTTTCTTGGTTTTACATATAAAGACACTTTGCGAAGATAATGTTTTTGCATGGACACTTTTCGAGGAATGATGTCTACCTCAAGGGACACAGCAAGAAAGCGCGGCTGGGAGCAATGTTCAGCACCTTTGTGTCACGCTGCTGCCGCCGCAGCCTCCGCCAATACCTTCTCTTCTGCTGCAGTCTGCCCACTCTCTGGCGGCCTCCACACCGCGGTCCCGGCTGCCTCGGCCTTCTCCGCGCTCCTCCTTTCCCCGTCTCTCGTTCCCGGCGCCCGCTCCTGCCCGGTCTCCTGTGTCCCGTCAGGCGCGCGCCCCGGTCCAGCTTCCTGTTCCTCGGCGCGCGCGCGCGCGCACACTGTGGTCCGCAGCACGCACGCTCTCTACCCCTCCTGAGGCCACACGCTCTCCTCACCTTGCGCTGGGAGGGGTCATGACCCGGAAGTCCCTGCCACGACTCCCTATATCAGGCCGCCTCTTCCTGCTGGCGGTGCCTGATTATCACTTGTGCCCTGCTAAGTGATTCTGGCCCTTGTCTCTGTGTGCACCCCCGTTGCCTCCCTGCCTGTAGCTTACCTGTCTTCTCCACTGTCCTCTCTCCTAGGATCTGGAAGTCTGAGCTCGTGCTCCGGTCTGTCCTGGTCCCCTGGCTGAGTTCTCCAGTTCGTGCCTGCTTCCCTCCGTCTCGCCTGTGTTCCTGACCTGTCCGCCATCTGTATTCCTGTTTCTGGGGAGGTCCACCGCCAGCATCTCTGGCCCCTTGCCAGCTCTCCTGTATTCTCTCTGGGTACCAGCTGCCGTGGTGATAGTTACCCGCGGGGCCTGCCCCAAACACTCCCTGTATAGGGGGTGGTCCACCTGGCCAGCTCGCCCGTGGGAGGTTCGTTGCCACGGTCCAGCGGGTCCACTCCAGGAGATCTACCTAAGTCTCAAATCACAGAATAATCAGGCCATGGATCCCGCTGGTACCCCGACCCAGAAGGAACTTTTGTTCCTCCGAGAAAATCAGGCGAGGATCATGTCATTCCTCAAATCTATGGAGTCCCGTCTTTCCTCTTTGCAAGCCTCCGATCCAGGGACTGCCTCTCAGATCTCCAGCCTCCAGCAGGAGCTTGCCCAGCAGCGCGACACCCAGGCCCACATTCTGAATTACATGGCCTCGGTGGATAAACTCCTAATAGCTCTCCAGACCGCTGCTGCTGCCCCTGTTCAGGCGGCAGTTCATTAGCCAATGCCAGCTGCATTTTGAGTTGACGCCCCTGCAGTATCCTACCGACCGGGCCAAGGTGGCCTTTGTGGTATCCCATTTGGAGGGTGAGACGCTGGCTTGGGTAAATCCCTTGTGGGAACGTGACGACCCGTTAGTCTCCCAGCTTGCGACCTTCTTAGAGACCTTTCGTAGAGTCTTCGATGAGCCCGGTCGCCTGGTCTCGGCCACCGAGTCCTTATTTAACCTCCGCCAGGGTGCTCTCTCTGTGGGGCAGTATGCCATCCAGTTCCGTAGTGTCCTCCGAGCTTGGATGGAACAACGAGGCCCTAGTGGGGGCTTTTTGGCGCGGCTTGTCGGCTCGAATCAAAGACGAGTTGGCTGGGAGAGACACACCCACGTCTTTCGAGGACCTCATCTCTCTGGCAACGCGAATTGATCTGCGTTTCCAGGAGCGCTCCCGCGAAGCCGCCAGGGAGAGAAGGCCTTCTCGTTTTTCCCCTTCTCCACGCAGTCCTCCTCGCCCACGACCTACCACCGTGGCGTCAGCTTTGGAGCCCATGCAAGTGGACTGACTCAGACCAGCGGAGCTGCGTCGCCAGGAGAGACTTACACATGGTCTTTGTCTCTATTGTTGCAGCGCCTCCCATCTTCTGCGTTCCTGTCCAGTGAGGCCGGGAAACGCCTCAGCCTAGGACAGGTAAGAGAGGCCTCCCTAGGTGTCTGTGATACCTCTCTACCCTTGACCCTCTCTGTTTTGTTTGTCCTGGGATCCAAACGTTTTTCTGAGGTGGCCTATATTGACTCAGGGGCTGCAGGGAACTTCATCCAACTCGAGGCGGTAAAAAGATTGCAGATACCTGTCAGGTCCTTGGAGGTTCCCCAGCAGTTAGCTTCAGTCGACCGTGTTCCCCTGCGCGAGACCGTCACTTTGGTCACCGAAGAGGTGGAGTTACAGATCGGGGTCCTGCACCGTGAGAAGATAGCCTTCTTCGTGCTGCCGTCACTGTCCCACACCTTGCTTCTGGGTCTTCCATGGTTGAGGATACACAAACCCGTCTTGGATTGGCACTCTGGAGACATTCTTCGTTGGGGTCGTTTCTGCCAGACTAAATGTCTTCTTCCGGTACAACCTCTCATGACTTCGCTACCTGCCTTGGGTCCAGCGGATCTGCCCCCGGCCTACTGGGCCTTTGCTGACGTCTTTGACAAAAAGGAGGCAGAGACTCTTCCACCGCACTGGCCATATGATTGCCCGATCGAGTTTGTTCCAGGTTCAACTCCGCCCCAGGGGCGAATCTATCCTTTGAGTCCGCTCGAATCCCAAGCCATGACTGAGTACGTTCAGGAGAATTTGGCCAGGGGCTTTATCCGGAAGTCATCTTCCCCCCCTGGAGCAGGTTTCTTTTTTGTCAAGAAGAAGGATGGGTCCCTTTGCCCGTGTATCGACTATCGGGGTCTTAATGAAATCACTATCAAGAACAAATAACCCCCTACCTCTCATCCCCGAGTTATTCGACCGGCTGCGAGGGGCGCGAATCTTTACCAAACTGGATCTCCGTGGAGCCTACAATCTCATCCGTATTCACTCTGGAGATGAATGGAATACTGCTTTTAACACCAAGGATGGGCACTACGAGTATCTCGTCATGCCATTCGGTTTGTGCAACGCCCCCGCAGTTTTTCAGGAATTTGTAAATGACATTTTCCGAGACCTTCTGTACTCCTGTGTGGTCGTATATCTGGACGATATCCTCGTCTTCTCTCCCGATCTGCCCGCCCACAGGAGAGATGTCCGTCGAGTACTGTTACGCCTAAGGGAGAATCGCCTATATGCTAAGCTGGAGAAATGCGCCTTTGAACAGTCCACCCTTCCATTCCTAGGATACGTCATCTCCGACTCAGGCTTATGCATGGACCCGGAGAAAGTATCTGCCGTGCTTAACTGGCCGCGTCCCCATGGGGTAAAAGCCATTCAGCGATTTCTTGGCTTCGCAAATTACTACCGGCAGTTCATTCCTCATTTTTCCTCTTTGACTGGTCCTATCTCCTCTTTGATCCGTAAGGGAGCTAATCCGCACGCCTGGTCCCCTGAAGCCGAGAACGCCTTCTTGTCTCTGAAACACGCATTCGCCACGGCACCCGTGCTCCATCGCCCAGAAGCCAATAAACCTTTCATCCTCGAGGTGGATGCTTCCGCAACTGGGGCCGGAGCAGTTCTGTCTCAAAAATCTCCCTCTGGTAGACTTGTTACGTGCGGTTTCTTTTCCAAGTCCTTCTCCACTTCGGAGCGAAACTATTCCATCGGAGACCGGGAACTGCTTGCCATCAAATTAGCTCTGGAGGAATGGAGGTACTTATTAGAGGGAGCCCTACATCCGTTTACAATCTACACGGACCATAAAAATCTGGCTTACCTTCAATCGGCACAGACTCAATCCTCGGCAGGCCAGGTGGTCTCTGTTCTTTGGCCGATTCGATTTTGATCTGCACTTTCGTCCAGGCAACAAGAACCTCAAGGCTGACGCTTTGTCCAGGTCCTTCCTTTCTGCAGATTTGGAGGAGGAACCCACACATATCTCGATCCCTCCAGGCTCATCACGGTGGCACCTCTCGTCTCTCCGCCACGTGGTAAGACTTTCGTGGCAGAGAAGGACCGAAGACCGATCCTACACTGGGGGCATGCTTCCAAACTTGCTGGTCATGTCGGCCTTAAAAAAACACTTGTCCTTGTCTCCCGCAACTACTGGTGGCCAACTCTTCCCCTGGATGTCCGAGATTTTGTCGCTTCCTGTCCGTCCTGTGCTAAAACCATGGTGCCTAGGCAGTTGCCTTCCGGTCTTCTGCATCCGCTTCCAGTTCCATTGTCCCCTTGGCAACACATTGCCATGGATTTCATTACCGATCTACCCAGGTCTGCAGATTGTACCGTCGTCCTTGTGGTGGTAGACAGATTCTCTAAGATGGCACATTTCATCTCTCTCCCCGGGTTACCTTCAGCACGAGACTTGGCAAAAGTTTTCGTTCACCACATCTTCCGTCTCCATGGACTACCCCAACATATTGTTTTTGACAGAGGAGTCCAATTTACCTCTCGATTTTGGAGAGCCCTATGCAAGTCGATGGATGTCACACTTGACTTCTCCTCATCTTACCATCCACAGTCCAATGGTCAAGCGGAGCCGACTAACCAGAATTTGGTGAACTATCTCCGGCACTTTTCTAATGCCCACCAGGACGACTGGTCAGACTTACTCCCGTGGGAAGAGTTCGCCTATAATAACCACGTCAGCGAGTCTTCTGGCAAATCTCCTTTTTTTGTTGTCTACGGGCAGCATCCGGGTGTACCTCTACCGGTTCCCTCTGCCTCGGGTGTACTGGCGGCTGATCTGTCCGGGGATTTCTCCAGGATCTGGCAGGAGACAAAGGCCGCTCTCGAGTTAGCACGCGACAAGGTAAAGAGACACGCAGACAAAAGGCGCCTGGATTCCCTGCCATATCACCCTGGTGATAAAGTTTGGCTGTCCTCCAAGTTCATTCGTCTCAAGAACCCTTCACATAAACTGGGTCCCTGCTATATTGGACCCTTTGAGGTATTGGCTCGTATTAACGACGTCTCCTACAAACTGCGACTTCCCGCCTCACCCCGCATCCCCAGTGCTTTTCATGTCTCCCTTCTAAAACTGGTCATCCTCAATCGCTTCCAAACCTCTGCCACTCAGTCGCCGCCGCCTGTCTCCGCTGACAATGAGTTTGAGGTTAAAGACATTTTGACCATGAAGAAGCGAAGGGGGAGGACCTTTTTTCTGGTCGATTGGAAGGGCTTTGGTCCTGAGGAGAGGTCCTGGGAGCCTCGGGAGAATATTCGGGCTCCTCGAATTTTGGCTAAGTTTTTTCCACTCTGCGGAGGGGGGCGCGTAGGGAGGGGGGGTACTGTCACGCTGCTGCCGCCGCAGCCCCCGCCGATACCTTCTCTTCTGCCGGCAGTCTGCCCACTCTCTGGCGGCCTCCACACCGCGGTCCCGGCTGCCTTGGCCTTCTCCGCGCTCCTCCTTTCCCCGTCTCTTGTTCCCGGCACTCGCTCCTGCCTGGTCTCCTGTGTCCCGTCGGGCGCGCGCCCCGGTTCAGCTTCCTGTTCCCCGGCGGGCGCGCGCGCACACTGTGGTCAGGAGCACGCGTGCTCTCTACCCCTCCTGAGGCCGCGCGCTCTCCTCACCTTGCGCTGGGAGGGGTCATGACCCGGAAGTCCCTGCCATGACTCCCTATATCAGGCGGCCTCTTCCTGCTGGTGGTGATTCTGGCCCTTGTCTCTGTGTGCACCCCCGTTGCCTGCCTGCCTGTAGCTTACCCGTCTTCTCCACTGTCCTCTCTCCTAGGATCTGGAAGTCTGAGCTCGTGCTCCGGTCTGTCCTGGTCCCCTGGCTGAGTTCTCCAGTTCGTGCCTGCTTCCCTCCGTATCGCCTGTGTTCCTGACCTGTCCGCCATCCGTATTCTTGTTTCTGGGGAAGTCCTCCGCCAGCATCTCTGGCCCCTTGCCAGCTCTCCTGTATTCTCTCTGGGTACCAGCTGCCGTGGTGATAGTTACCCGCGGGCCTGCCCCAAACACTCCCTGTATAGGGGGTGGTCCACCTGGCCAGCTCGCCCGTGGGAGATTCGTTGCCATCGTCCAGCGGGTCCACTCCAGGAGATCTACCTAAGTCTCACATCACACTTTGCAAGAATCTTTGATTGTTTTATGATAACCTATTTGATAATGTTGTGTCTTGTGGAAAGTAAATGTCTTTTATAGAATATTTGATACAGGGAATTAGAAAAGTTTTGAGATAGAATGTGAGAATTGAATAAAGACTGAAGAATTGAAAGTGACAGGTGACAGGCCAAGTACAGATAGTCAGTGTCTTGCATCCAGTAGAAAGAGAGAGAAAGAATAATTGCACTTTGAACTATGAATTGCACTTAAGTACATTTTTGATACTAAGATAGGAAGTTAAGCTGTTTGTAATGTTTAAGAAATGTGCCTCCTACATTAGGAAGATTAGATAAGTATTGTTGAATAGCATTTAAAAATTTTTGTGTGTTCCTGTATTGTACCTTTTGTTGTCTTACAACCCGCGGACGTGCTGTGTTTAACGGGGGGTATGTGGCGCCCCTGAGGCTTCAGTCGCCACAGAGGTACTGCACCTTCTCCTAAGGTGTAGTGCCCCACCATCCAGGTAAGGTGGGAACTCCTGACCTCCACACCTGCATTCCACACACAGGATAGTTCAATGGGGCCACCTAACAGCTTCAGGCTGGGGGTTAGCAGAGCACCCCTCGTGGAACCCTGCTTCATAACACGAGATGTGTTGGGAGGCGGGTGGAGTGAGATGATATAAAAGAGTGGGAAGAGTGAGAGTTAGGGAGGAGTTGGTTGGTTAGTTGGAGAGAGAAGAGAGAAGATGGGTGTCTGAAGGACGTGCTGCAGCAGGTCCCAGTGATCTGGGCTGCTGGCACGAGAAAAACAGAGAAAGAGATTGATAACCTAACCTTCCATAAGACAGATAGAACAGATCGGAACGAAGGAGAATAGAAGGACAGTGGGAAGCTGGTTGAAGATAGAGAACCCTTCCAGTCCAGAGAGCGCAAAGGCCGGGGCCCGGTCCCCGAGGTTGATTGGATCTTTATGTCCGGCAACAGACACCGGAGGAGTAGTGATCCGCTAACACCTTGCTTCCATCATAGACTTGGGACACTGTTATGAATGAGTCACCGTAGGAGGCAAAAATGGAAATGCTAGCTAAGTCCAGAAAACCAGAGAAGTTGGCAGCTATCGGATTGCAGATCCCTGAACCTATCAACACAACTAGCAGTAGCCGTGGGGGGTTCCTACGATGCCCTAGACCCCACGATCACAGCCGGAGGACTATAAAGCCTAAAGACAGAAAGGGAAATCTAAAACTGCCCCACAGCAGACCCCAAAGCATAAGGCAGCCTCCAACATATAATGACGGTGAAGCAAGAAGAAAGAACACTAAGGCTGTGTGCACACGATGCGTTTTTTTAAGCGTTTCTGCAGCGTTTGAGCCGGCTCAGACGCTGCAGAAACGCTTAAAAGATGCATCAAATTAATTAGCATGCGTTTTTGGCTTTTTGTGCCAATGCATGCGTTTTTAACCGCTCAGGAATCGCTTAGCGGCTAAAAACGCAGCATGCTCATTAATTTCCGCATTGCTGAGCGTTTTTAGCCATCCCCAATGATCCCAGAAATTGCGTGTCAAAAAAACGCGTCAAAAACGCGTCAAAATCGCGTCAAAAAACGCGTGGAAAAAGACACGCGATTTCTGGGAAGGGGATCCTTTTCCTGAGCGTTTAAAAATGCTAGCGTGGGCACATAGCCTAACACAGACAGAAAGATAGACTGAGCAAAGACGGGGCCCAAGCTAACTAGATAGGAAAGGACAGGAAGGCTGCTGTCTGCAATCCGTGAAAAACCCTATGAAAATAAGAGCCAACAAACTGACAGTGAAAAAGGCCCTGAAGACGCTAGGCTTCAAATAGCTATGTCAGTACTCAGGAATATTCTGAAGACAGAGCAACCGGCAAAAGGAGATTCAGCTCACCCCAGCAGGGAATGGCAGAATCCAGAAAAGCAAGGCAAACAAAAACAAACACAAATGCTAACAGGCAAAGCAGAAAACTTAGCTTTAGAGGAGCAGGAATCAGACTGGTCTCCTAGAAGTCCACAGAGAAATCACCCGCAGGGCAGAAGGGCGTCGGCAGCCTTATATCCAGTACGTGACTCCACTCAGCCAGTCATCATCATCAGGCTCAGGTGCCTGATAATCAGATTCATTACCTTCCTTTACCAGAATAGGGAGTTCACCAGACCTCAGTGACGAAGGGGAAAATGAACTCACAACAGGACACAACAGCAACTGAATAGAGAGCCGGGACGCAGTGAGGAGTCCCCGAAGCAGGCTACAGCTGTCTGTCATACAAGCAAAGACTAGGAACACCTAGAGAGAGGCATTCCAGGGTAACTAAGTACTGGAGTGCTTCGCACCTAAAGGCGCATTGGAGGAGTCATTCAGTAAGGTATGTGTTGGCGGAGTGTGGAAGGGAGAATCCTATCCTGCCTGGAGGTTGGCTGGAGCCCTGACCTGGAGAACACAGTACGGAGGCAGGCAGTGGAGTGAACTGCAAACAGTGAGTAAAGCTTTGGAACCACATACTTGGGTGTCCTCCAGTTATTCCCGCACCACTACACCTGGGTACCAGCCTCCATACCATTCTGCGCCTCTCCTCATCCATTGCACCTACACTGCCCTGGGACTACAGCTCCACCTGTGGGGAGCTACACCATCTTTGCTGCACCACACCATCAGTCCCAGCGGATCTGCATGCAGCGTTGGCTCAACATCTTACTTGCCAAACACCACGGGTGGCGTCACGGACTATTCTAATAAACTTTAACACCATTAACATTACCGCCTTTGATATTGGGCGCCCAGGGCCACGGACCGGGTCACCGCTGATGTGACACATTCCCACCTTGACACCGGCCCGGTACCGAGTACCGCGCTGCCCTTGGTGTGCGAGGGCGACCAAAGGGCACAATAGCAATACAGATAGAGAGCCGGGACTTAGGAGTAGAGAGTCCACGAAGCAGGCTACAGCTTTCTGCCGTGCAAGTAGAGTTCTTGGGAACATCTATCAGGAGGAACTCCAGTGTAACACGGTACTGGAGATCTTCACACTTAAAGGCGCTTTAGAGGAGACCTTCAGGAAAGGCACATAAGTTGGCGGAGTGTAGAAGGGAGCTTTCCATCTTGCCTGGAGGTTGACCGAGTCCCTGACCCGAAGGACACGGCACAGAAGCGGGCACTACAGACTGTGAGTAAAGCTTTGGAACTACATGCCCTGGTGTCCTCCATTCCTTCCTGTGTCCGTCTGCCTGACACTGCTACATCCCCTGCGCCAGACAATACATCACCTAAGTGTCTCCACATCTACACCGCCCTGGGACAACAGCCCTGCCTGTGGAGGGCTATACCATCATTGCTGCACCACGCCATCTGTCCTGGAGGATCTGCATGCAGTGTCGGCTTAACACCTCCCTTGCCGAACACCACAGGTGGCGTCACGAACTATTCATCTAACTACATTTCACTATTCACATCTTCCTATTACTTGGGCAACCAGGGCCACGGTCTGGGTCACCACTGCTGTGACACGTCCCACTGACACCGGCCCAGTACCGAGTACCCCACGGCCCTGGGAGGGCGACCCACTCCCATATCTCTCTAGTAAGCTTGATTCTGCTCCCATAGCTCTGTAGTAGTCTCGGTTCTGCTCCTATAGCTCTGTATTAAGCTTGGTTCTGCTCCCTTATCTTTGTAGTAAGATCGGTTTTGCTCCAATATCTCAGTTCCCTTATCTACGTAGTAATAACATAGTAACATAGTTTTGAAGGCTGAAGGAAGAACTTATGTCCATCTAGTTCAGCCTATTTTTAGTGCAGCTGTTCTGCATTGTTGATCCTGGGGAAGGCAAAAAACCCACAGAGTAGAAGCCAATTTTCTCCATAGGGAAAAAATTCCTTCCCCTAAGCTGGGTCAATCATCTACCTATAATATTATGTTATTCATAACCTTGTATACTGTTACTCACAAGAAAAGCATCCATTCCTTTCTTAAATTCATTCAGTGAGTTGGCCATCACCACTTCCTCAGGAAGAGAATTCCAGAGCCTCACTGCTCTTACCGTGAAGAACCCTCTTCTATGCTGGTGCAGAAATTGTCTTTCCTCCAAACGAAGAGAATGCCCCCTTGTTCTTGTCACAGTCCTTAGTACAAACAGTTCATTGGAGAGATCTCTGTATTGCCCTCTGATATACTTGTACATATATATTAGGTCTTCCCTAAGTCTTCTCTTTTCTAGAGTAAATAGACCTAATTTTGATAACCTTTCTGGGTATTGTAGTGAACCAACTCCATTTATCATTTTAGTAGCCCGCCTTTGAACACTTTCTAGTTCAGTAATGTCTTTCTTGAGCACCGACGTCCAAAATAGCACACAATACTCCAAGTGTGGTCTGACGAGTGATTTGTACAGAGGGAGAATTATGTTTTCATCTCGTGTCCCCAGACCTCTTCTAATGCATCCCATGACCCTATTTGCTTTGCTGGCAGCTGCCTGACACTGGGCACTCCAATTTAGCTTCTTATTGACTAAGATGCCTAAGTCTTTTTCCATGTCTTATTTCCCCAGCAGTTTTCCATTTAGTAAGTAATTATAGCATCTGTTTCTCCTTCCCATGTGCATAACCTTACACTTATCTGTGTTAAACCTCATTTGCCATTTTTCAGCTCAATTCTCCAATTTACTCAAATCTGTCTGTAGTTGCAAACTGTCCTCCTTTGTGTTAACTACCTTACATAGTTTTGTATCATCTGCAAATACTGATATTTTACTGTGTAAGCCATCCACTAGATCATTAATAAATATATTAAATAGTAGGGGGCCCAATACAGAACCCTGTGGTACCCCACTAGTAACCCTGGCCCAATCTGAGTATGCCCCATTAATAACCACTCTTTGTTTTCTATCACTAAGCCAGCCAGCTTAATCTTGGTTCCATTTGTGTCTGTGTAGTCAGCTTTCTTATAATAATATTGCTTATTATAATATGTATTCGCTGTGTAGTGGTGATGGTAGTGGACATTGTGTAGCCATATTTTAAAGTAGCATGTTGATAATATTGGTCTTTGCATTGTGTATTTTTGGTTAGCAACATTGGTATACTGTAATTATGTATGTATAGATGATATTTTAAATGGCTTAGGGGAGTTATATGGGGAAATATGCACTTTGGGGCTTGGGCCCCTGATCTTATAGGACTCTAGCAATGCTCCTGGTTTATAGTATGAGGTGTGTATATAGTATGGTGTGTGTGTGTGTATATAATATGCTATGCATTATTTTTCAACTGGCTAAAATGGTACCGAACCCCTTTTTTCTTTTATATAATACTAGCTGAAGAGCCCGGCGCTGCCCGGGCATAGTAACTAACTGTGGTTAGTTATAGCAAATTATAATTATCCTCCATCCCATAGTCCTGTGCCCATACACCCATCATACATATCCACGATCCCATAGGCCCGTGCCCATATACCCATCATACATATCCTCCATCCCACAGTCGAGTGCCCATATACCCATCACACATCCTCCATCCCATAGTCCCATGCCCATATACCCATCACACAACCTCCATCCCATAGTCCCATGCCCATCATACATATTCACCATCCCATAGTCGAGTGCCCATAAACCCATCACACATCCTTCATATCATAGTCCCATGCCCATATACCCATCATACATATCCTCCATCCCATAGTCCCGTGCCCATATACCCGTCATACATATCCTCCATCCCATAGTCCAGTGCCCATATACCAATCACACATCCTCCATCCCATAGTCCCTTGCCCATATACCCGTCATACATATCCTCCATCCCATAGTTCAGTGCCCATATACCCATCACACATCCTCCATCTCATACTCAACCATTATGACATCATAATGAGGGGCGGGGCTTAATACACACACACACACTTTTTCCCCCATTATGTAGATAGGGGCAAAATTGTTTGGTGAATTGGAACGCGTGGGGCTGAAATTTCACCTCACAACATAGCCTAGGACACTCTCGGGGTCCAGACGTGTGACTGTGCCAAATTTTGTGGCTGTAGCTGCGACGGTGCGGATGCCAATCCTGGACATACACACATGCATACATACACACACTTGAGCTTTATATATTAGATGTGGCTTGTGTATATATTGTATGTGGAGTATATATAGTATGTGGTGTGTATACATAGTATGTGGCTTGTGTATGTGTAGTATGAGGTGGGTATGTGGCATGTATATAGTATGTGGCTTGTGTGTATATACAGTAATATGTGGTGTGTGTATATAAAATGTGGCTTGTGTATATTGTATGTGGTGTGTGTATAATATATGGTGTGTGTATAGTATGTGGCTTGTGTGTATATAGTATGTGGTGTGTGTATATAGTATGGTGTGAGTATATAATGTGTGGCTTGTGTGTGTGTATATAGTATGTGGTGTGTGTATAGTATGTGGTGTGTGTATATAGTATGGTGAGAGTATATAATGTGTGGCTTGTGTGTGTATATGGTATGTTGTGTGTATATAGTATGTTGTGTGTTATATGTGGCTTGTATGTGTGTATATAGTATGTGGTGTGTGTATAATATGTGGTGTGTATATAGTATATGGTGTGTGTATAGTATGTGGCTTGTTTGTATATAGTATGTGGTTTGTACAGTATATGATGTGTGTGTATAGTATGTGGCTTGTGTGTATATAGTATGTGGTGTGTGTATATAGTATGGTGTTAGTATATAATGTGTGGCTTGTGTGTGTATATATGGTATGTTGTGTGTATATAGTACGTTGTGCGTATGTTATATGTGGCTTGTATGTGTGTATATAGTATATGGTGTGTGTATAGTATGTGGCTTGTTTGTATATAGTATGTGGTGTGTGTATATAGTATGGTGTGTATATATAATATGTGGCTTGTGTGTGTATATATGGTATGTTGTGTGTATATAGTACGTTGTGCGTATGTTATATGTGGCTTGTATGTGTGTATATAGTATGTGGTGTGTATAGTATATGATGTGTGTGTATAGTATGTGGCTTGTGTGTATATGGTGTGTATATAGTATGGTGTGAATATATAATGTGTGGCTTGTGTGTGTATATATGGTATGTTGTGTGTATGTTATATGTGGCTTGTATGTGTGTATATAGTATATGGTGTGTGTATAGTATGTGGCTTGTTTGTATATAGTATGTGGTGTGTGTATATAGTATGGTGTGAATATATAATGTGTGGCTTGTGTGTGTATATATGGTATGTTGTGTGTATATAGTACGTTGTGCGTATGTTATATGTGGCTTGTATGTGTGTATATAGTATGTGGTGTGTATAGTATATGATGTGTGTGTATAGTATGTGGCTTGTGTATATAGTATGTGGTGTGTGTATATAGTATGGTGTGAGTATATAATGTGTGGCTTGTGTGTGTATATAGTACGTTGTGCGTATGTTATATGTGGCTTGTATGTGTGTATATAGTATGTGGTGTGTATATAGTATATGGTGTGTGTATATTGTATGTGGCTTGTGTGTGTGCAAATAGTATGTGGTGTGCTATAACATATGACGCTGCACAGTGTCCTTACAGGACCACCTGTATAACCGTGGCTCTGGAATACCCTGTGACATATTTGAGAAAGATTCATTGAATCAATACATGAATACATGACTTATACCTATGGAAATAAATACAAATCATCCATTTTGCTTGAACTGAATTGAGTGTGCAGTGAATATTTCCAGGATAGAGGAGCAGCACCATGCAAAGGAGCAGTGAGGGACCTGCAGCCGCTAAGGGCGGACAGAGCCCTGACTTCAACCCCATCCAACACATTTGGGATGAACAAGAATGGAGATTGCTAGCCAGGACCACCCATCCAGCATCAATGTCTACTGTCACAAATGCGATCCTGATTGAAGGGGCAAAAATCCCCACAGACACCTTCAAAATCTTGGAGAAAAAGACAAACTCCACATTAATGCCTATGAATTTAGAGTAACATGTTATAAAATTCCGTATCCCTACACTTATGTGCATATGTATAATAACAATATAAGAAAAAAATTGGACTATACTCTTCTTTATACATGTGTTCATGTGTGTGCAGAGTGGGGGGGCGCAGGGGTGCTGTTTTCTATAATTTGCTGTATCACATTATTTACATATATCTATAAATCCTCCAATACTTTATTATACAGGATTATACTGGATCTGATTGTCTCCTGCAGACATTCTAGAATGTTGTGACATCACAGGATCGGCGCTATTGTCAGCCGCTCTACTGGAACTCCTTTGAGGGTTGCAGTTGTGGATGAGAGTGAGTATGCGCGTCTTATGCTCCTGCCCTGCCCTTATTATTCCCCATTTCCTAGCTATACAAATTTCTGATTTCTTGTGATAAGCTTCCCCTATTTCCCAGTTCTCATGTCCCATACATTTTTAGAAAGAAAACCTTATATTTGTTAATTAGTTACAGTAATATTTACTGTTGATAAAGTTAGCATTTGAGATTAGGCTATTTATATGGAAACTTCTCTATTTGTCCTATTCAGGATTGTGCGATTGGTTCTAGGAGAAGAATGTGGAGCACAAACGAGAGACCGATCTATGTAAGTTCCAAATAAGAAAAGCCGTGGAATTCAGAATAGTGATAGTAATGCTGTCTCTATACGTGTATGTAATAATGAATTTCTGTTGTCTGATGTCCGTTCTTTATACACTTTCTTTTTTTGCATGGTATCCTGATGTATTAATAATATTTTGAGGTAGTTATGATTATGTGATTGCTGTTATGTATTTTTTTGTGGAGTTGTAGCAACCAAAAACCTGCAACGTTGGCATTTTGATTCTTTTTTATGCTTTACAGTTTCTACAGATTAGGTCAGTTAATTTTATATTTTCATAGGTCAGACTTTTCTGAACAGATTGATAAACACATATTTGGTTTCTTTTATTATTCCCTTTCTTTAATATTAACTGGAGGAAAGGGGGTTGATTTGAATTTTTATCTTTTTACATTTTTAAAAACTTTTTTCTTTCATGGGTAGAGATGAGTGGACCCCTGGTTGTTTGGGTCCAGCAGGTTCGGCCGAACTGTTAAAAAACCCGGACCCCATTCACTTGAATGGGGAGCCCGAATATCCAGTGTCTGCCATGCACTACCACTACAAATGACAGCGTGAACCCACCGCTGAGATCGGCGGTACAAAGTTTACCTCCAGTCACTGGTGTCGGCTGATGAGACATCTGCTCCCATCAACCGACGCCAGCTGCTGCTAATAACATTGAGAGCAGGTGATGACTCATGCTCTCTAAATAAATAATTAAAAAAACAATGTGTGGCTTCCCCTGTATTTTTGATAACCTGCCAGGCAAAACTGACAGCTTGGGGCCCCAATGCTCAGCTGTCAGCAAGGCTGGGTATCAAGTATAGAGGGGTTCTCAGGGCTGGAAGGAAGACTGAGATCAGCTGCAGCCCGGACTTCCTCTTCATGTTCAATCTGTACGAAGGTGGGGACAATGATGCCAGCGCTGATTGGGCGCCGAGCACCACGTGTCACAACACGGCACCAGAGCTCTGGGGACCGCAAGTGCTGACACTGCTGGAACAGCACCAGCATAGGAGGGGAGTCTAAGCTTTATTATTTTATTGGGACGAAACATTTAGTTCAAGAAGGAATTGTCCAAGTAGTGGACAACTCTTTTAAAGAGTTAAATCTTTGTAGCATAATAACGTTTACTTATATATAGCGCTAGCATATTGTGCAGTGCTTTGCATACATTATCATCGCTGTCCCCAATGGAGCACACAATCTACTTTCCCTATCAGTATGGGGAGAACATACAAACTCCTTGCAGATATTGTCCTTGGTGGGATTTGAACCCCAGCGCTGCAAGGCTGCAGTGCCATGAAACACACACAACTCTTTGTTACATTACGGCAGATGTAGTAACGCAGCGATGCCAGTTTACCCCCATTTTTAAACCCAATAAATATGTACAGAATGGACGCAGCTCCAGAGATTCCTAATACACAACTAATGTGTAAATATATTCCACATATCTTATAGTTGTCAGCCGATGCCAGGTCACATAGCAGGCGTGCTGTTTATGGACTGTATGAATGCTGCATGGGGCACGGACTGGTGCTCTGCTCATAGATTTATTAATACTAGCGCAGTCTATCTTGTGTGATAATGTCACATTCATTGTCTAGTGTAATGGGTGTAATGGAAGCCTATGAGTATGTGATGTACAGGACAATGTAAGAAGATGAAAGATTTCATAGACTTTTTACACTTCTCTGTTTTACTTTTACAGCCTGCAGTGATTGACATCCCATGTAAGTATCACATTCTTCTCACATGCATTTATAGCATTTATGCCTGGCCGTGTCCCCCAGCGCCCTGCTCCGGTCTGTGCAGTGTGGGGCTGAGGTTTTCTACAGCAGGCGCGATCTATTGCTGCCTGCCTATCGCGCCTGCTGAGCCGAGTCTCAGGCTGAATGGTGGAACAAGAAGCTGATGGTAAAATTATGATGATGGGGAAACAAAGCCAACACTCCCCAGGACTCACGGGTCGTGTGGCCCCCCGCTATTGATGTGACGCCCCTGCACTCCAGTAGGGACTGTATAGCCGAAACCTGGATGCTAGATCAGATATTGTGTAAGGAAGTCTCTGTACAATCACGTTGTAAAGGAAGGGCTCAGTCACATGTGTGTCTATGTACCAGGGGTGCTGCCAGTATTTTTCACTGGCCCTTATATTCTATGGAGCTGGTAACATGTCAGCTGTGGGGCGAATTGTGGATCACACTCACCCACTGACTGACTACTAGGAGAAACTTGGGAAACTTCCATCAGGTTTTGGTTTTCTTTTTGCATACAATAGAAAAGGATGAGATACTGATGGTAAAAAAATGGACACATGGACTAAAACTAGATGAAAATTGGAAGCAGCGCACTGATGAAAATTAGTTTGGGTTTGTGCAGATGAGAAAAACAAAGACGTGTGAATACGACCCAAAAATAAGTTGTCCGCTGCAACTGTTATTAACTACTTCAATAAATCTAATTGTAAACTGTTGTTTCTTTTTCAGCTGAAGGTGTAAATCGCAGGTAAGAGTCTTTCTCATCATTGTACAGTGTGTGGGGCGCATGCGCCACCTCGGCTCCATCCTACAGGGGCATCTCAGGGCTGGAGGGTCCGGGGAACGCAGCCCCAGCAAACAGCAGCTTATTCCCTATACTGTGGATTGGGGATAAATAAGTGGGAACATCTATTTTAACAGCTCCCATCAATTACTAGTGTTACCATACCTTCTAGTTAACCCTTACCTAATCTATGCATGGATGTATTTCCTTGTACTATAGGATGGACTTCACAGGATTCCGTAAATTTACAACACTGAAGATAAAATATTTATGATATTTGTGATATACTGTAGGTCCTGAGGATAGCATATCAATATCTTGTAGCTTGAATGCGCTTTAAAATTGTTTGTTATATCCCAACTCTATAAAGGAAGCCCGAGATATACTGCCAGCCGCAGCCCGAGATATACTGCCAGCCGCAGCCCGAGATATACTGCCAGCCGCAGCCCGAGATATACTGCCAGCCGCAGCCCGAGATATACTGCCAGCCGCAGCCCGAGATATACTGCCAGCCGCAGCCCGAGATATACTGCCAGCCGCAGCCCGAGATATACTGCCAGCCGCAGCCCGAGATATACTGCCAGCCGCAGCCCGAGATATACTGCCAGCCGCAGCCCGAGATATACTGCCAGCCGCAGCCCGAGATATACTGCCAGCCGCAGCCCGAGATATACTGCCAGCCGCAGCCCGAGATATACTGCCAGCCGCAGCCCGAGATATACTGCCAGCCGCAGCCCGAGATATACTGCCAGCCGCAGCCCGAGATATACTGCCAGCCGCAGCCCGAGATATACTGCCAGCCGCAGCCCGAGATATACTGCCAGCCGCAGCCCGAGATATACTGCCAGCCGCAGCCCGAGATATACTGCCAGCCGCAGCCCGAGATATACTGCCAGCCGCAGCCCGAGATATACTGCCAGCCGCAGCCCGAGATATACTGCCAGCCGCAGCCCGAGATATACTGCCAGCCGCAGCCCGAGATATACTGCCAGCCGCAGCCCGAGATATACTGCCAGCCGCAGCCCGAGATATACTGCCAGCCGCAGCCCGAGATATACTGCCAGCCGCAGCCCGAGATATACTGCCAGCCGCAGCCCGAGATATACTGCCAGCCGCAGCCCGAGATATACTGCCAGCCGCAGCCCGAGATATACTGCCAGCCGCAGCCCGAGATATACTGCCAGCCGCAGCCCGAGATATACTGCCAGCCGCAGCCCGAGATATACTGCCAGCCGCAGCCCGAGATATACTGCCAGCCGCAGCCCGAGATATACTGCCAGCCGCAGCCCGAGATATACTGCCAGCCGCAGCCCGAGATATACTGCCAGCCGCAGCCCGAGATATACTGCCAGCCGCAGCCCGAGATATACTGCCAGCCGCAGCCCGAGATATACTGCCAGCCGCAGCCCGAGATATACTGCCAGCCGCAGCCCGAGATATACTGCCAGCCGCAGCCATAACATTCTAATGTATTAATAAAGCTAGTTTCACCTCTATTGAATTTATGACACCCTGAATTTCACTTTATTGCCTGCACGGAGTTTGATTACATGCTGCTCCCCACACTAGGCAAATTGCTCTGCTTTTTTTCCCTAAACTCTCATCCAGCGCTGCCCTCTTCCCACGCACTACACAATCATTGGCTTTTAAGATTAGTGCTGGGGCAGATACTATCATTCATTCCAGCACTGAAACTGACTGAGTAGTGATCCTGTGCTTCCATCTGTGGCAGTTCAGCACCGATCACTACACCTCACACCACAATGGTGATAGCACTGTCACATGTCCTCTGTTACTCATGGGTGTAATGATTGCAATTACAGAGGGTGCAACCGGGTCCATACTGGAGGGGGACCCCCACGTCAAGTGTATGTGCATCCAAGTGTGTTGCAGCGTGGAGATAGCAACTGACATCGACGTGCACGGCAGGAACGTTATCCCATAAACATATGCTGAAGCAAAATGATGTTTAGTTACAACATAGATCAAGCTGCCAAACTTCTCTTCATGCCTCTGATACAGGTGAGGAGGGCCACATTGCGACCCCTGCAGTGGTGGGACAAGTTCTGATTTTTTTTTTTTCAATCTGCTTGTCGTGGTACCCAGGGCATGTATTGTGACCCTAATCACTTTATTTCTGCTGCTATGTCATGTAGCAGCAGCTTACAATGATTTTATGCTGCACAACCTGTGCCATGGCCAAAATCATTGTGTAACCCAGAATCAGTATATAATGCAGTGTACTGTAAAGCCGAATAAAAAGATTTACAGGACTCCATGGGAATCCAGTTAGGGTCATGGAAAGTTACACATTTGGTCAAGATATAGTACACACCTGTATTACATGCCACATTCAGCCAGGATGCTTGTGTCAGAATAATCAAGTCTGTGTATTATACACTGATATATATATATGGACACATGTATGCAGCTATTGTTTTTCATATAGAAATGTAGCCATATGAATATAGATTGATGTAGATACATGGCAAAAAAATATAAAAATATAGCAGCACTCCAGGCATGAGATCGTGAAATAAACTGTGGTCTTTATTCACCCAGATATGCGCGACATTTCCACTTTTCAAAACTGTGAACCTTTCTCAAGCCATCAACATTCACAGAGTATAAGCACAGTACATATAGGTTACACTCTATAATCAGTGATCAATCAATATACATCAGGAAAGAATAGTTGATATGTACAGGGCCGGCTCCAGGTTTTCATGGGCCCTGGGGAAATGGTCTCAGTGGGTCCCTTTAAGACATACCACGATACATGATGCACAGATACGGCAGAGAAATATAGGTATAGAACAATGCCAAAGATTTCACTTACTTCTTACATTACATGAGTAATAACTATTTAGCTCAGAAACCGGACAGTTTAGTCCTCTATACAGTATTATTATTTATTTATATAGCACCATTGATTCCATGGTGCTGTACATGAGAAGGGGTTACATACAAATTACAGATATCACTTACAGTAAACTAACAATGACAGACTGATACAGAGGGGAGAGGACCCTGCCCTTTCGGGCTTACATGCTGCAGGATGGTGGGGAAGGAGACAGTAGGTTGGTGGGTTGCAGCAGTTCCGGTGTTGGGCTCCAGTATTATGGGTTCCACATAGCTCTCCATACAGGATCGTGGGCCCCATACAATGCTCCAGTATATATGAGTCCAATATATTGCGCCAAGCGTAAAAAAAATGAAATGCTCACCTCTCCTCGCTGGCCGCTGCTCCAGACTCCTCAGCATTGCAGTCGTCCGGCTTTTTGCACTGTGACTGTTCAGAGAAGAGGGAGCACACTAGTCACATCATCGCACCATCTGACCTGAAACATCCCAGAGTGAGAAGATGTGGAAGACACTGCAGCGGAAGAACAGGGAGAGGTAAGTATTGCTAGTACTTGGACCCTAAGCAAGCGGGGGGGCCAACTTGTGGGTGCTGGCACCGGTCCCCATAGCGTGCTGGTGTCCCCAATGGTGAGTGGGCCCCCCAGCCTGCTCAGGGCCCTGACACTTACCCAAGAGCTGACGCTGGCCCTGCATATGTATACAGTGCAATAATATCAATCTCCTCATGAGTCATTAAGCATATAACAATAATTGATTTTCATCCTGTGCCAGTTCACAGGTATTGTGCATATAATATTAAAACCTTAATTGCTTGATAGAGATAATGTGATAACACAAGTGTTATAATTAATGATTGCTCACATAACTGCTGACGGTAGTAATATACATAGAATGTGCTCTAGGCTCAAATGTGATGTCAGTGATCCCAGCTACTCACTACACCAGGGGCCTAGAGGTGGAGGGGGCACGCCAACACCAACGACTATATCAGCTGGATGCAAGTCCTTGGAGCCACATTCTGCTGAAATGTTTTGTGGTGCAGGGGACCCGCTGGCTCCCTGAGCTGCAATACATGCCAGTGGCCTATCAGAGACTGGTAGCTGACGTCGGCGTGCCCGTGACTGGTGACACATGGCATCGACATCATGCACCATGGCGAGGATGCTGAAGTCAACTGCAGCGGCTGTAGAAGCGAACACCAGGCAGCGTAGGGGGAAGACGAGTAGTATTTACAAATATCTGTAGCTTGGTTGCCATAAACATAGAGGGGCCCAAACATTTTTTTTGCACAGGGGCCCCAAGCTGTCAGTGTACACCCCGGCACTGACTGATTTGCACAAGCTCTCTTCTCTCCATCAAGTTGTGTGGCGCCATATTAGATCAGGGAGCTGCCCTCAATCTGTGCATGTCTACTGCACTCAGTTATATGTACCTGCCATATTGGAGTGGGGAATGCTCACACTCCGGCACAGGCTGTATAAGCTTGTAGATAATTTGAAGATTGCTCTGGTTTCTCAATAGTAAAATATAGGCAAAATAAGCAGAATTACAGATATATCTAGAATATAAAAAAGATGGTATGGGAGTAATAATAGTATAGGAAGAAGAGCCACCTTGTTTGAACAGGGACCTATGTGAACAAAGGGCAATGGCCACATAGCAGATGGAAACTGCAAATACATTGAATCTATCCAGTCTGTTTCTGGTATAAGAAGAAATGGGTGCCATTCGTGGCAGACTGCTAGTTAGTATCCAGATGGTTGTCTGTATCTCTCACCCATTATATGTATTATAATTTAGTGCCGTCTACCAAATTGACAGACACCCATCTATGGGTCTCATCCCTCCAGTGTGACAAAGGATGGGCCATGTATATATGGAGGATACTGGGTCGATACTCTGAAGCTTGCTCTCGTTTGCAGTGTCAGTTTTGTATAGTGCTGCTTTCTTTAGAGCAGGGGTCCCCAACCGCCGGTCCGCGGCCCAGCACCAGGCCGTTGCAGTGCCCTTGCCGGTCCGCGGACACAAGGGGAGCCGGGGGGCGGTGCAGCAGCTGATACTCACCCTGCATCCCGCGGCGGCTTCATCCCGCGGCGGCTTCATCCTGCGCTGAGCGGTCACGTGCTACCGCTCATTTAAGGTCATGAATATGGACGCCACTCATCTCCCATAGGCGTGGCGTCCATATTCATGGACCTTAATGAGCGGTATCACGTGACCGCTCCGCACAGGAAGAAGCTGAAGCGCCGCGAGATGCAGGGATGTGCAGCGACGGGAAGGAAGTTCAGCGACGTGAGGGTAAGTATGATGGGGAGGATGGGGGAGCCGAGCGGAGCCATAAGGGAGGGAGAATGGGAGCGGAGCCATATACACAGGGGAGGGAGAGTGGGAGCGGAGCCATATACACAGGGGAGGGAGAGTGGGAGCGGAGCCATATACACAGGGGAGGGAGAGTGGGAGCGGAGCCATATACACAGGGGAGGGAGAGTGGGAGCGGAGCCATATATACAGGGGAGGGAGAGTGGGAGCGGAGCCATATACACAGGGGAGGGAGAGTGGGAGCGGAGCCATATACACAGGGGAGAGAGAATGGGAACGGAGCCATATACACAGGGGAGGGAGAATGGGAGCGGAGCCATATACACAGGGGAGGGAGAATGGGAGCGGAGCCATATACACAGGGGAGGGAGAATGGGAGCGGAGCCATATACACAAGGGAGGGAGAGTGGGAGCGGAGCCATATATACAAGGGAGGGAGAGTGGGAGTGGAGCCATATATACAAGGGAGGGAGAGTGGGAGTGGAGCCATATATACAAGGGAGGCCGGGAGAGTGGGAGCAGAGCCATGCATACAGGATGGGACAGGGGAGCCATGTATACAGGATAGAAGAGTGGGAGCAGAGCCATGCATACAGGATGGGAGCGGAGCCATGTATACAGGATGGGAGAGTGGGAGCAGAGCCATGTATACAGGATGGGACAGGGGAGCTATGCATACAACAGGGGGAGCCACACAGAGCTGGACGGGGGGGACCACACATACATTTTCTGATGATTAGAAAATAATCAGCATGTACAGTACTCCAGTACAATTGTTCTTAAGTGCTCAATGCTCCATTTCCTTGTAGGTTCCAATCATCATTAGCAGTGACGGTCATCAGTAGAAGTAGCCCAGTGCTCCCACTGAAACAGAGAAGCAAGCCAGGTGCTCCCACTCATTCAAAACCTATGGTGAGTTGAGTCACATTAAAAATGTTATAATTAAATGATAAATATGCACTGCTAAACTACAACCGCGTCCATAGCCCCGCCCCTGTCACACCTCCATCCCCGCCCTGCCGGGCCATGGAAGAATGGTCTTGGTTCAAGCCGGTCCCTGGTGCAAAAAAGGTTGGGGACCACTGCTTTAGAGGATACTTTAAGCGATATAGATCTATATTTCTATGAGTGCATAAATACTATTATATAAACCCACACAATGAAGGATTTCTTACTATCAGACATTAGGTAGCATTCACACAGGCAGGGCTGTCACCAGGAATTTTGGAGCCCCATATTCTACAGTCCCCTGCCCAGTCTTGGAAAAACTCCACTTCTGCATCACGTCCTCACCAATCACACATTAGTAGTTCCCATCGAACACCAGATCACATACAGCCATCGATTTTTTAAGCCCCACCACAAGGAAGACTCTTTTGATCGGGCCCTACTCTATTAAACATTTCTTAAAATATTCAATGCTCTTTAGGTACATTTTTAAAAATGACTAATACCACATACAAGGAACAAATTCTGTCATACCATGGCTGGACCACATATTACCACAATATAATGACCAAATAATATTACATACAAGGGATAAATACCACCACACCATGACCAGACCACATAGTGACCAGATACTACAATACTGATCATTAATTTAAAAAAACACAATACTAATATTACCATAAGGGCCATTATACCAAAGAGCTCTGTATATACAGTAGTGTAAGTATACAGGTAATACAGTGATCACCAGTGACATTATACACAGTCCCACTGTCTAGTCTTGGAAAAACTCCACTTCTGCATCATGTCCTCACCATTCACACTTTTAGGGTATGTTTCCATGGTCCGGAAACATTCACTATCTGCTGTGGATTGGACGCTGCGTACAGCTGCAGCATCCAAATGTTACAGCATATTGGAGGGGATTTTATGAAATCCCGTCTCCACTATGCGTGCAGGGCTGCATCCGGCGGCCCTGTGTATCTGGACATGCAGTGCGTCTTTCCTGAGCGCAGCATGTCTATTTATCTTGTGGAGACGCTCCGTCTCCGCAAGATACAGTCATGTGTTAAAGTTTGGGCACCCCTATTAATGTTAACCTTTTTTCTTTATAAAAATTTTGGTTTTTGCAACAGCTATTTCAGTTTCATATATCTAATAACTGATGGACTCAGTTATATTTCTGGATTCAAATGAGGTTTATTGTTCTAACAGAAAATGTGCAATCTGCATTTAAACAAAATTTGACCGGTGCAAAGTATGGGCACCCTTATCATTTTCTTGATTTGAACACTCCTAACTACTTTTTACTGACTTCCTGAAGCACTAAATTGGTTTTGTAACCTCATTGAGCTTTGAACTTCATAGCCAGGTGTATCAAATCATGAGAAAAGGTATTTATGGTGGCCACTTGCAAGTAGTTCTCCTATTTGATTCTCCTATGAAGAGTGGCATCATGGGCTCCTCAAAACAACTCTCAAATGATCTGAAAACAAAGATAATTCAACATAGCTTTTCAGGGGAAGGATACAAAAAGTTGTCTCAGAGATTTAACCTGTCAATTTCCACTGTGAGGAACATAGTAAGGAAATGGAAGAACACAGGTACAGTTCTTGTTAAGCCCAGAAGTGGCAGGCCAAGAAAAATATCAGAAAGGCAGAGAAGAAGAATGGTGAGAACAGTCAAGGACAATCCACAGACCACCTCCAAAGACCTGCAGCATCATCTTGCTGCAGATGGTGTCACTGTGCATCGGTCAACAATACAGCCACTTTGCACAAGGAGAAGCTGTATGGGAGAGTGATGCAAAAGAAGCCGTTTCTGCAAGCACGCCACAAACACAGTCGCCTGAGGTATGCAAAAGCACATTTGGACAAGCCAGTTACATTTTGGAAGAAGGTCCTGTGGACTGATGAAACAAAGATTGAGTTGTTTGGTCATACAAAAAGGCATTATGCATGGAGGCTAAAAAACACAGCATTCTAAGAAAACACTTGCTACCCACAGTAAAATTTGGTGGAGGTTCCACCATGCTTTGGGGCTGTGTGGCCAATGCTGACACTGGGAATCTTGTTAAAGTTGAGGGTCGCATGGATTCAACTCAGTATCAGCAGATTCTTGACAATAATGTGCAAGAATCAGTGACAAAGTTGAAGTTACACAGGGGATGGATATTTCAGCAAGACAATGATCCAAAACACCGCTCCAAATCTACTCAGGCATTCATGCAGAGGAACAATTACAATGTTCTGGAATGGCCATCCCAGTCCCCAGACCTGAATATCATTGAACATCTGTGGGATGATTTGAAGCGGGCTGTCCATGCTCGGCGACCATCAAACTTAACTGGAATTGTTTTGTAAACAGGAATGGTCACAAATACCTTCATCCAGGAACTCATTAATAGCTACAGGAAGCGACTAGAGGCTGTTATTTTTGCAAAAGGAGGATCTATGAAATATTAATGTCACTTTTATGTTGAGGTGCCCATACTTTTGCACCGGTCAAATTTTGTTAAAATGCAGATTGCACATTTTCTGTACAATAAACCTCATTTGAATCCAGAAATATAACTGAGTCCATCAGTTATTAGATATATGAAACTGAAATAGCTGTTGCAAAAACCAAAATTGGTATAAAGAAAAAAGGTTAACATTAATAGGGGTGCCCAAACTTTAACATATGACTGTAAATAACCTTGTCTATGGATACGATGCGGTGATTCTGCATATGTTCAATGAACACATGCGGTATCAAGTCGCATACAAAGGGGGGCGGCACTTTGGGCAGAGCATGTTTCCGCTTTGCCCAAAGTGCTGCCAGCATGCCCCGTGGAGACATACCTTATAACAGTTACCATCTAACACCATATCACATTCACAGCCAGCAGCTTTTGTTTTGGCCAAAAGATTTTTTTAAGCCGCCACCACAAACAGCAAGGTAAACTGTTTTGGCTGGACCCTACTCTAAACTATTAAACATTTCTTAAAATACCTAATCTTTTTAGGTACGTTTTATTTATTTTTCTGTAAGTATGTGTCAAACATTTTTTAAAATTACTAATAATACCACATGCAAAGGACAAATACCATCACACTATGACTAAACCACGTAGTGACCGAATAATACCACATAAAAGGAACAAATACTGTATTACAATAGCCGAACCACATACAGTGCCTTGCGAAAGTATTCGGCCCCCTGGAACTTTTCAACCTTTTCCCACATATCATGCTTCAAAACATAAAGATACCAAATGTAAATTTTTGGTGAAGAATCAACAACAAGTGGGACACAATTGTGAAGTTGAACGAAAGTTATTGGTTATTTTAATTTTTTGTTAAGATTCAGAAACTGAAAAGTGGGGCGTGCAATATTATTCGGCCCCTTTAACTTAATACATTGTTGCGCCACCTTTTGCTGCGATTACAGCTGCAAGTTGCTTGGGGTATGTCTGTATCAGTTTTGGTACATCGAGAGACTGAAATTCTTGCCCATTCTTCCTTGGCAAACAGCTTGCGCTCAGTGAGCTTTGATGGAGATCGTTTGTGAACAGTAGTTTTCAGCTCTTTCCATAGATTCTCGATTGTTTTCAGGTCTCGATTTTGACATTCTAACACCTGGATACGTTTATTTGTAAACCTTTCCATTGTAGATTTTGCTTCATGTTTGGGATCATTGTCTTGTTGGAAGACAAATCTCCGTCACAGTCTCAGGTCTTTTCAGACTCCCAACAGGTTTTCTTCAAGAATGGTCCTGTATTTGGCTCCATCCATCTTCCCATCAAATTTAACCATCTTCCCTGTCCCTGCTGAAGAAAAGCAGGCCCAAACCATGATGCTACCACCACAAGCCATGATGCTGCCACCACCATGCTTGACGGTTAGGATGGTGTGTTCATGGTGATGAGCTGTGTTGCCTTTATGCCAAAATGTTCAATTTTGGTTTCATCTGACCAGAGCACCTTCTTCCACATGTTTGGTGTGTCTCCCAGGTGGCTTGTTGCCAACTTTAAATGACACTTTTTATGGATATCTTTGAGAAATGGCTCTCTTCTTGCCACTCCATAAAGGCTAGATTTGTGCAGTGTACGACTGATTGTTGTCCTATGGACAGACTGTCCCACCTCCGCTGTAGATCTCTGCAGTTCATCCAGAGTGATCATGGGACTCTTGGCTGCATCTCTGATCAGTCTTCTCCTTGTTTGAGATGAAAGTTTAGAGGGATAGCCGGGTCTTGGTAGATTTGCAGTGGTATGATACTCCTTCCATTTCAATATGATCGCTTGTACAGTGCTCCTTGGGATGTTTAACGTTTTGGAAATCATTTTGTATCCAAATCCAGCTTTAAACTTCTCCACAATAGTATCACGGACCTGCCTGTTGTGTTTCTTGGTCTTCATGATGCTCTCTGTGCTTCAAACAGAACCCTGAGATTATAACAGAGCAGGTGCATTTATACGGAGACTTGGTTACACACAGGTGGATTATATTTATCATTAATCATTTTAGGAGAACATTGGATCATTCAGGGATCCACAATGAACTTCTGGAGTGAGTTTGCTGCACTGAAAGTAAAGGGGCCTAATAATATTGCACGCCCCACTTTTCAGTTTTTGAATTTCCCCAAAAATTTAAAATAACCAATAAATTTCATTCAATTTCACCATTGTGTCCCACTTGTTGTTGATTCTTCACCAAAAATGTATATTTGGTATCTTTATGTTTTAAGCATGATATGTGGGAAAAGTTCCAGGGGGCTGAATACTTTCACAAGGCACTGTAATGTCCGAATAATATTACATACAAGGGATAAATATCGCCACACCATGACCAGACCACAGTGACCGAATACTACAAAACTCATCATTAGTTAAAAAAAACAAAACACAATACTAATATTACCATTATACACAGGAACTCTATACATAGTATGCAGTGTATAGTGTAAGTGTACAGTTAATACAGGGATCACTAGTGACATTATGCACAGGGGCTCTGTATATAGTATACAGTGTACAAGTAATACAGTGATCACCAGTGACATTATACACAGGAGCTCTGTATATAGTGTTGGTGTGCAGTTAATGGTGATCAGCAGTGACATTATAAACAGGAGCTTTGTATGTTGTATGCAATACACTGACTCAGTGAAATTTGTTTTTGAAGTCCTTCAACTTCTCTTTTTCTTCTTCATCCAGTGCAGACTGACATCACTTCTTCCAGCCAGGACTCGTCTCTGCAGAAAATAAGCACACAGTGCTCAATAGCTGATCACTTCCATAGCACATTCCCCAACTTCTACACTACGCCAGATGAAAAAAGTAAAATCAACAGTGTCGCACTGCACAGTAACATAACATCCCACACTGAAAACAGGATCCTCAAAAATAAAATACATCACAGCATTAATAATATCCCTTAATTAACCCCTACAGTAATACTCTCCCACATCCTGGGCCCCACATGCTCTACAATCCCAGCCCCCATATGGCAGCTTTCAGTAGAATAAAAGCTTCTTTTTACCTGGCCGCGGTCCAGCAGCATCCTCTTCCTCATTCATTTGATGCGCCAGTGTATGGCAATGACAGAACATGCTGACATCAGCTGCCGGCCTCTGATTGACTGGCAGCTTTAAACTATTGCCGTGCAGAAAGCTATAGCTGTGCATAGATTTTAACTTATTGTGTGTCCTCGGACATGCGTTCCGTTACTGACCTGGCCGAATCCTGCCCCTGGAGCCCAGTAAGAAGAAGTACACCGCCCCCCTCTTTGCTTCTGCTCACCATGCCCCATACACTAGTAAGGGCAGTAATGCTCTTATGGTGGCTCTGCACACAGGCACAGGTTTCTTGTGGAATAATGTGACATTTTTTCCACAGGTTGTACAGGACCAAAAAAACAAAACCATAAGCATAAATCCCTAGCCTTATCCAGGGGCTGACTACACAATATATACCCTGGCTACTCAGGCACAGCTGAGCTAGTCTCAGTTCGGTCAAACAAAACAGCTATTGTCCACAGTAACCAGTGATACTTGCAGTTTGGTGCACACAGCCTGTGCAGTCTCTCTTCAGCTCCACTATCACCCACTCTGGTCAGCTTTTCCCAAGCAGATTGACTAATGTGAGTACCTAGCCCGATTATATGCAGACCAGCCAGGTGCTAATAATCAGAGCCTGCAGAGTTTGGGTTTAACCCTGTCCTATCTGGCTGTGCTACAATACTCACTGTAAGTGAATACGGATCTATATCAGTCTTTATTCATATGGTTACATTATTCTTAGCTGCCTGTAAAACCTCACAATGCACTAAGCTGATACAGAAAAGCATAATATACACCTTAGCTGTAAAGCCGAAAAAACTGGTCAGTGTAGGATATGGTGATAATAATGTAAACATTATTGATCAAGCAGTTGGAGTGCGGTAATCAAGAACAAGATGCAAAGCAGGTTCACATCCAGATTAAACAATAGTGTGACTATATGTATTTCTATGCAGCAGCTGCTCCGCTCCTGTGTGCCGGCGGCAGCGCCTGGTGTTGATGCGAGAGACTCGTGCGAGTTTCTCGCATCACATACGGTAGTGTTATCCTGGCCTAATAGTTATAGTTTATACTCAGCACATCCTTATTATAGGGGTTTTCCACCCAGTGAAAATGTTTAGTCACCAGTGCTGATTACTAAAAGAATGCAATCTTCAGATTGGACTTTATTAGGTGGTTCAAGCACTTGTCACACTTCAGTCTTTTGACGTCAGTCGAAATCCGCCCTTTTTTGAAAAAAACGGATCTTTTTTTAGCGGAATCCGTTTTTTTTTCTCATAGACTTGCATTAAGGGCGGATTGCAATGGATGGCCATCCATTGCATCCGTCATTTGACGGTTCCTTCGAAATTTCAGCATCCGTCGTCTGGATACAACGGACATAGTAACGTTTTCTGTCTGCGTTGAAAAGACGGATGGTGACGGATCCGTCGCAGTCCGTTGTCTGCTATAATGGATGACTATGGGCGGCAGATCCGTCGCCGTCCGTCACATGACGGAATCAAGTGATGGATTCCGTTTTTTAAACTGAGCATGCCCACAAGATTTTTCATTCATTTAATTTAACTCAAAAAGCCGTTCTGGCACAGCAAAATTGTCTCTCTCTCTCCTCCTTTAAATTCCAAAATCTGCAACTTCGACGGATCCATCAAAAAAACAGATCCGGTGCTTCAGTTTTTAGCCAATCTTCACTGGATCTGTTTTTTCACACTTTGAAGGATTTTGACTGACGCCAAAAGACTGAAGTGTGAAAGAGGCCTTAAAGGGGATGTCTAAATCCCCAAGTCGGCATTTACTCTTTGTCACTCTATATGACCGCAGACTTGTGAATCCTCACACTGTACACACTGCACACTTTGTGGATTCTTTGGTGTCAGAGCTAGGAATGACGGTCAGTTGGTCTCGTGACTGCGAGTAGTTAATATGCATACACCCGGCCCAGGTACAGACTGGGACTGAAATTCAGCCCTGGCATTTGAAATCATACAGGCCCATGCTGTTCATATCCCCAAGCACTAGATGGAATATATTACTAATATTCCCCTGGATGGAGCAAAGCAAGAATTACAACATGACCAATATTTCTAATGATACCCGTGGCCTGCTGGGATAAGCGATGGAGTCGGCGACTTTGTGCTCCGTCACAACTCTTAACAGTATGGGTGTCTTGAGAACACCAATTCTGTTTACAACGTAGCAGGCAATGTGGCCCATGACCAGACAGGCCATTCTGCTATTTGCTAGAATTGCCAGATGGCCAGTCCAGCTCTGACCTGGCCACATTCACACTTGCAATATACTTACTAGTGACATATAGCATGAATGCAGACTCGTGGATTTAGACTAGATAACCCCTTTGAGAAAAATGGATGAGAATCTGGTTGGTAAAAGCATACTTACAGTCATGTGTCAACTGCTTGAGCTCCCAGTAAAGCTGAATCCAAACATTACTCTACTCAAGTCTCAGAATGATTATTTATTCTGCAGAGGGGTGATCAGTATTCCCTGACTAGACAACACGTCTAACTTGGGCTCTGTTACATGGACTAGATGGATGACTGTGATTATTCGTCCTTTAGGATGATCCCCAAGATCAGACAATAGAGCAGGTGGAGGCGTTGGTCTGCTCCTATCATCAAAATGTACCTTTCAGGTTATCCCTCAAGTACCCTCACTTGTCTTTCCTTCTTTTGAGGTCCATGCCTTCAGACTCTTCACCCCCTTCTCCATGCGAGTGGTGGTGGTATATCGTCCTCCCGGCCCCTCCCTTCAGTTCCTGGATCATTTTGCCACTTGGCTTCCACATTTTCTCTCCTGTGACATCCCTACCCTCATAATGGGAGATTTCAACATCCCCATTGCTCTTCCACTCTCCCCGTCTGCTACTCACCTTTTATCTCTAACCTCCTCATTTGGCCTTTTGCAGCTTACTAATTCTCCAACGCATGAAGACGGAAACTCCCTCGACTTGGTCTTCTCTCGGCTTTGTGCAGTGGATGATTTTGCAAACTCCCCTCTCCCGCTCTCTGACCACAACCTTCTTTCATTCTCTATCAAGAACCGCCAGGCTGCTCAGGTCACCCCCACTGTCCATATTTATAGAAACATACAGGCCATTAACACCCAGAAACTTATGAAGAACTTGCAGTCTTCATTGGCCCCTATCTCCAACCTCTCATGTCCTGATTCTGCATTGAAGCATTACAATGAAACACTTCAAAGTGCCCTGGATGAATTTTCTCCTCCTATACCTAGAACACCACAACACAGACGGCGACCACCCTGGCACACCCTGCAAACACGTTTCCTGCAGCGGTGCTCCAGGTGCGCCGAAAGTCTGTGGAGAAAATCCAACCTACCCGAAGATTTCATCCATCATAAGTTTATGCTTCGAACATATAACACTGCCCTTCACCTCTCAAAACAAACCTACTTCAACACCCTCATCACTTCACTGTCCAATAACCCTAAAGGTGTCTTTGACACTTTTCATTCTCTACTCAACCCAAGAGTACAGGCCCCAACCACGGAGCTTCGAGCTGACGATCTGGCCAATTACTTCAATGAAGAAATTGACCAGATCCAACAGGAAATTATCTCCCAATCACCTCATACCATGCACTGTCCTCCCTCCCCCACTGCATCTAGCTCACTCTCTGATTTTGAACCAGTCACAGAAGAAGAAGTAAGCAGGCTCCTTGCATCTTCTCGCCCAACCACTTGCACCAGTGACCCATTTCCGTCACATCTACTCCAGCCCCTTTCCCCTGCTGTCACCCCTCACCTAACTAAAATATTTAACCTCTCTCTCTCTTCTCTTATCTTTCCCTCCTCATTTAAGCATGCCATCATACATCCACTAGTTAAAAAAACATCCCTTGACCAAAACTGTGCCGCTAACTATAGACCTGTTTCTAATCTTCCCTTCATCTCTAAACTCCTGGAACGCCTGGTCCACTCCCGTCTTATCCGCTATCTCTCAGAAAACTCTCTTCTCGACCCTCTCCAATCCGGTTTCCGCTCTTTACACTCTACTGAAACTTCCCTCACTAAAGTCTCTAATGATCTACTAACAGCTAAAATCAAAGGGTCATTACTCCATGCTAATTCTCTTGGATCTCTCTGCAGCATTCAACACTGTGGATCATCAGCTTCTCCTCACTATGCTCCATTCCATTGGCCTCAAGGACACCGTTCTCTCCTGGTTCTCCTCCTATCTCTCTGACCACTCCTTTACTGTATCTTTTGCTGGCTCCTCCTCCTCTCATCTTCCCCTTACTGTTGGGGTTCCTCAAGGATCAGTCCTAGGCCCCCTCCTCTTCTCTTTGTATACTGCCCCTAATGGTCAAACAATCAGTAGATTTGGTTTCCAGTACCATCTCTATGCTGACGACACCCAATTATACGCTTCTTCTCCTGACATCACGCCAGCCTTTCTAGAAAACACCGGCAATTTTCTAAATGCTGTGTATAACATCATGTCCTCACTATATCTGAAACTGAACCTGTCAAAGACTGAACTCCTTGTGTTTCCTCCCGCTACTAATGTACCTATACCCGACATTGCCATTTCCGTGTGTGGTTCTACTATTACTCCCCAGCAACATGCCCGCTGTCTTGGGGTCATACTTGACTCTGAGTTTTCAATTGTCCCCCACATCCGATCACTGGCTCGCTCTTGTTATCTGCACCTCAAAAACATTTCAAGAATTCGACCCTTTCTTACTTTTGACTCTGCAAAAACTCTGACTGTTTCTCTTATTCATTCTCGTCTCGACTATTGTAACTCCCTTCTAATCGGTCTCCCTCTTACCAAACTCTCCCCCCCTCCAATCTGTCTTGAATGCTGCTGCCAGGATCATATTTCTCGCCAATCGTTACACCGATGCCTCTACCTTGTGCCAGTCATTACACTGGCTACCCATTCACTCCAGAATCCAGTACAAACTTATTACCCTCACCCACAAAGCTCTTCATGGCTCAGCATCACCCTACATCTCCTTCCTTGTTTCAGTATACCATCCTACCCGCGCCCTCCATTCTGCTCATGACCTGAGGTTAGCATCCTCAATAATCAGAACCTCCTACTCCCGTCTTCAAGACTATACACGTGCTGCGCCAATTCTTTGGAATGCACTTCCCTGGTCAATACGATTAGTCCCCAATCCCCACAATTTTAAGCGTGCCCTGAAAACTCATTTATTCAGACTGGCCTACCGCCTCAACACATTAACCTAATCTATCCCTATGTGGCACAGCCAAAAGTTTTTTACCATAACCAGGTTCCCCGCATCATGTTCCCACATGCTTTATGCTTCCATTAGCCCTCTGCATCTGAACTGTTACACACTTAACATTATGGCTGGTCCATATGTGGCGCCCCTGAGGCTTCAGTCGCCACAGAGGTACTGCACCTTCTCCTAAGGTGTGGTACCCCACCATCCAGGTAGGGTGGGAACTCCCTTCCACATTCCCACACCTGCACCCCACACACAGGATAGATCAGCAGGGACCCATCCATGCTTTATGCTGGAAAGGTCATAGGGTGCCTTTTGTTGTTCCTGGCTTCGTAACACGAAAGGTGCTGGGGAGGCGGGTGGAGTTAGATATAAAAGAGAGGGAAGGTGTAGGATTTCAGGTCAGTCCGCAGAAGAAGGCAGGCAGAGTAGGAGAGAACAGCCACTCGGTGAAGAGTGGGGATCCCTGGAAGAAGGGATGGAGGAAGGAGTGCTGCAGCTGCCCCAGTGAACTGGGGCAGTGAAGGAAGAGAAGGAGAAAGAGATGTAGACTGGAGACTACAGATTCCATAAGAGAGATAGAACAGATCGGAATGAAGGAGAATAGAAGGATGGTGGGAAGCAGGTTGAGAAAGAGAGAGAACCCTTCCAGTCCAGAGCGCAAAGGCAGGGGCCCGGTCCCCGAGGTTGATTGGATCTTTATGTCCGGCAACAGACACCGGAGGAGTAGTGAGCCACCAACGCCTTACTCCCATCGCAGACTTGGGACACAACAGCACTTGGATAGTGAGCCGGGATGCAGAGCGGAGCCCCCCAAGCAGGCTACAGCTGTCTGTCATACAAGTAGAGACTAGGAACACCTAGAGAGAGGCATTCCAGGGTAACTAAGTACTGGAGTGCTTCGAACCTAAAGGCGCATTGGAGGAGTCGTTCAGTAAGGTACATATTGGCGGAGTGTGGAGAGGAGAATACTATCCTGCCTGGAGGTTGACTGGGGCCCTGACCTGAAGAACACAGTGCGGAGGCAGGCAGTTGTGTGAACTGCAAACAGTGAGTAAAGCTTTGGAACCGCATACTCTGGTGTCCTCCAGTTATTCCAGCACCGCTACACCTGGGTACCAGCATCTATACTATTCTGCGCCTCTCCTTATCCATTGCACCTACACTGCCCTGGGACTGCAGCTCCACCTGTGGAGAGCTACACCATCTTTGCTGCACCACACCATCAGTCCCAGTGGATCTGCACGCAGCGTTGGCTTAACATCTTGCTTGCCAAACACCACAGGTGGCGTCACGAACTATTCCAATAAACTTTAACATCATTAACATCACCGCCATTGATATTGGTCGCCCAGGGCCACGGACCCGGTCACCGCTGCTGTGACACATTCCCCCTGACACCAGCCCGGTACCGAGTACCCCGCTGCCCTGGGTGTGAGGGGCGACCCACATACAATCAGGGTAACTGTTACCACCCACCTTTCGTGTCTCCCCTTTTTTCCTCATAGATTGTAAGCTTGCGAGCAGGGCCCTCATTCCCCTTGGTATCTGTTATGATCTATGTGATTATTGTTATGCTGTAATGTATATTGTCTGTACAAGTCCCCTCTGAAATGTAAAATGCTGCGGAATATGTCGACGCTATAGAAATAAAATTTATTATTATTATTATTATTATTATTATTATTATTATCTTTTTTCACCTTTGATCAGAAGCCTGTCTAACTGAAATATTATTGTGAAACCAGCATTCTTAAAAGGGGTTGTCAACATTTATCACAGTGTGTCACTCTATATGACTGCAGATTTGGGAATCCTCCCAGTAGGTGCAGCTGTCAGGATTTTACGGTGCTGAGACCAAGCGGCCATATGCGATACGCATATATCAGGCCACATTGTGAGACACATCTGGCCTCGTTCAATACAAGTACTGTATATTGAGTGAGGTTATGCAGACTGGTCAGAATATGGCTGTCCGCATGCATACCGCATATTAATAGTCAAGTGAATGCCTGTTCCCGCCGGCGATGGAGAATCCTCACAGCTTGTCTAGTCATTACATATATGATAATGCCCAGTATCAGAGAACGAGACAAGGCGGTGACCATGGTCCAAAAACGCCTTGTGCAAGGATTACCACTCCATATACTAATCTTAAAAAGGAGAAAACGGAGTAACGGATCCAAAATATATGCAAAAGTATAAATTTTATTAGTACTCACTAGAGTTGAGCGAAACGGGTCGAAAAAATTCAAAAGTCGCCGATTTTTGGCAAAGTCGGGTTTCATGAAACGAAACCCGACCCTAGGATGAGGTCGGCCACGAGGTCGGCGACTTACGCGCCAAAGTCGCGTTTCAAAAGTTTGTTTTGCGCTCTTTTTCAGCCAATCAGGATCCACGGACACTGTGGGCAACGTGATGACATAGGCACGGGTCACCACCATCTTTCAGAAGGGCATGCAAGTGATTGGCTTGCTTTGGTGGGCGTCACAGGGGGTATAAAAGGGCGTGCACGCCGACCGCCATCTTACTTCTGCCGATCTTAGTATAGGGAGAGGTTGCTGCTGATTCTGTAGGGAGAGCGTTAGGCAGGGAAGAAGACAAAAAAACTGCTTCTGCTGCTAGCGATTTGGCCTGCACAACACACCAGTCACTGTGTGTGCAGTGCAAGGGGAGGCTATATAGTGGTGTATCAGTGGTGTTGGTTGTTGGGCTGCCTTCTAAGGCTTCCTGACATTCCTGCATTGCTGTTTACCCACTGCTCCGCAAACTGCTTTTTTAAAAGCAATCCCAATTTTTTTTTTTGTCCTGCTGAGAGGAAAAAAAAACTGCTTCTGCTGCTAGCAATTTGGCCTGCACAACACACCAGTCACTGTGTGTGCAGTGCAAGGGGAGGCTATATAGTGGTGTATCAGTGGTGTTGGTTGTTGGGCTGCCTTCTAAGGCTTCCTGACATTCCTGCATTGCTGTTTACCCACTGCTCCGCAAACTGCTTTTTTAAAAGCAATCCAATCTCCCTTATCCTCTAGTCACTTTTGTCACAGCTGTGCCATCGAGCCTGTCACATAGCGCTCAGATATTCATTGGGCCTCACACAATCCAAAAGTGTCCAGTGTCCAAAAGTGTGTGCAGAGATTCAAAATCTCCCTTATCCTCTAGTCACTTTGGTCACAGCTGTGCCATCGAGCCTGTCACATAGCGCTCAGATATCAGTGGGCCTCACACAATCCAAAAGTGTCCAGTGTCCAAAAGTGTGTGCAGAGATTCAAAATCTCCCTTATCCTCTAGTCACTTTGGTCACAGCTGTGCCATCGAGCCTGTCACATAGCGCTCAGATATCAGTGGGCCTCACACAATCCAAAAGTGTCCAGTGTCCAAAAGTGTGTGCAGAGATTCAAAATCTCCCTTATCCTCTAGTCACTTTGGTCACAGCTGTGCCATCGAGCCTGTCACATAGCGCTCAGATATTCATTGGGCCTCACACAATCCAAAAGTGTCCAGTGTCCAAAAGTGTGTGCAGAGATTCAAAATCTCCCTTATCCTCTAGTCACTTTGGTCACAGCTATGCCATCGAGCCTGTCACATAGCGCTCAGATATTCATTGGGCCTCACACAATCCAAAAGTGTCCAGTGTCCAAAAGTGTGTGCAGAGATTCAAAATCTCCCTTATCCTCTAGTCACTTTGGTCACAGCTGTGCCATCGAGCCTGTCACATAGCGCTCAGATATCAGTGGGCCTCACACAATCCAAAAGTGTCCAGTGTCCAAAAGTGTGTGCAGAGATTCAAAATCTCCCTTATCCTCTAGTCACTTTGGTCACAGCTGTGCCATCGAGCCTGTCACATAGCGCTCAGATATCAGTGGGCCTCACACAATCCAAAAGTGTCCAGTGTCCAAAAGTGTGTGCAGAGATTCAAAATCTCCCTTATCCTCTAGTCACTTTTGTCACAGCTGTGCCATCGAGCCTGTCACATAGCGCTCAGATATTCATTGGGCCTCACACAATCCAAAAGTGTCCAGTGTCCAAAAGTGTGTGCAGAGATTCAAAATCTCCCTTATCCTCTAGTCACTTTGGTCACAGCTGTGCCATCGAGCCTGTCACATAGCGCTCAGATATCAGTGGGCCTCACACAATCCAAAAGTGTCCAGTGTCCAAAAGTGTGTGCAGAGATTCAAAATCTCCCTTATCCTCTAGTCACTTTGGTCACAGCTGTGCCATCGAGCCTGTCACATAGCGCTCAGATATCAGTGGGCCTCACACAATCCAAAAGTGTCCAGTGTCCAAAAGTGTCTGCTGAAATTCAAAATCTCCCCTGTCCTATAGACACCTTGTACCTTGTTTTACATTACTATATAGTTTGTTGGATTTTGTCTACATTTCTACCAAAAATGAGGAAGGCTGGTGGAAGAGGCTGTGGAATTGGGCGGGGGTTGGCAGCTGGTAATGATGGTGTTGGTGGTGGATCTGATGGTAGTGGCAAGAGCAAAATAGGACCGAATGCAAGAGGTGCTGACCCTGCGTCATCGTCTGGCTACATAAGGCCTCAAACGCTTAGTTTTCTAGGAGTTGGCAAACCGCTTTTAAAGCCAGAGCATCAGGAAAAAGTTTTGTCTTACATTGCTGACTCAGCCTCCAGCTCTATCGCCTCCTCTTCTTCAGTTGTAAAAAGTAAAAGCACTGAGTCGTCATTGGAGGCTCATGTTCATGAACCACACCTTTCCTTGTGTCCTTCACCCCAACCAAGATTGAAGGATGACGCAGGCCATACTACTGATTACTCCATGGAGCTGTTTTCACATACCATGCCTGGATTATCAAGTGAAATGGTGAATTACCCAGGCCAAGATGAATCTGACATGGAGTGCACTGATGCACAGCCGCTGATGGATGATTCTGCTGGTACATTCACTCAGGGCACTACATTGTCCTCGCAGTGTACAGAGCCAGATTCTGACCCTGATGAGACTCAGGTGCCCCTTCCCGCACACTATACCACCATACACGGTGACACAGAGGAAGGTGCACATGACATAGAAGAGGAGGTGATGGATGACCCAGTTGTTGACCCAGATTGGCATCCATTGGGGGAAGAGGGTGCTGCTTCCAATAGCTCAGATGAGGAGCATCCACAGCAGACATCGACATCGCAACAGCTGTTATCTGGCAGGCCCGGAGCACTCCAAAGACAGGTTCCAAACATCAAAAGAGTTGCTGGACAGCTTGTCCAGAGGGTCAAAAGATCACAGCGTGCTAGGCCGCAAAATGTCTGCCAAAGTAGGAAGAGTGCAGTGTGGCACTTTTTTGACCAAAATCCTCATGATCAGGCCAAGGTTATCTGTAAGAAGTGCGCAAAGACCTTTAGCCGAGGGAAAAATCTGAAAAATTTGAATACCAGTTGCATGCTTAGACATTTAACCAGCATGCACTTGCAAGCGTGGACACAACACCAAACCTCAAGTGCCACATGTGCAACTGATCACAACGAAGGTAGTCAGCAACGCTACATTGTTTCCCCCACTGTAAGCCCACCGGTTAGCACAGCAGCAAATGTTGAGGTGTCGTTGCAAGACCACAGCAGTCAGGGAATCCCACTGTTATATCAACGAAAGACTGATTCTAGGCCATCAGAAAGAACACCAACTCCATCACCATCATCAACCCTCTCTCAGTCCGCCCTGTCCACCGCTACTTCCACCATATGCAGCTCTCAAGTCCAGCTCACCCTCCCAGACACTATGAGTAGGTCAAGAAAGTACTCAGTCTCTCATCCGCGTACACTGGGTTTGAACGCCCACATTGCCAAACTAATCTCGTTTGAGATGATGCCCTTTCGGTTGGTGGAAAGCACAGCTTTCCGCGAACTCATGGCCTATGCAGTACCACGCTATGACCTACCCAGTCGCCACTTCTTCTCTCGCAAAGCCATCCCAGCCCTCCACCATCATGTGAAAGACCGCATTGTCCATGCCCTCAAGCAGTCAGTGAGCGGAAAGGTGCACCTCACAACTGATGCATGGTCCAGTCGGCATGGCCAGGGCCATTACGTGTCCATCACTGCGCACTGGGTTAATGTGGTGGATGCAGGGTCCACAGGGGACAGCGGTGGTGGGACAGTGCTGCCTAGCCCACGGTATAGGAAACAGTTGGCTGTAGGCGTTCGACCCTCCTCCTCCTCCTCCAGAAGCGAAAGCTCGTCCACAGAGCGCAGTCGTACGAGCACTCCATCTGCAGCTGCCACTGTTGCACACGATGTGTCCCCCTATCGAGCAGCTAGTGGAAAGCGTCAGCAGGCTGTGTTGCAGATGATGTGTTTGGGCGACAGACACACTGCCGAGGTGCTGGCCGAGTACTTGAAGCGACAAACTGAGTCATGGCTGGGCAGTGTACATCTTGAGGCAGGCAAGGTAGTTAGTGATAACGGCCGTAATTTTGTGGCAGCCATAGCCCTTTCAAAACTCAGCCACATACCTTGCTTGGCTCACACCTTGAACCTGGTGGTGCAGTGCTTCCTCAAAAATTATCCGGAGTTAACAGCCCTGCTCCAGAAGGTGCGAAGACTGTGCGCGCACATCCGCCGGTCACCTGTACACTCCGTTCGCATGCAGAAGCTGCAGCGATTGCTCCACCTTCCCAACCACCGCCTCATTATCGACATTGCAACAAGGTGGAACTCCACCCTGCACATGGTGGAGCGGCTGTACGAGCAGAGGCAGGCCATAATGCATTTGTGGGAGGATACACGGCCAGGCACTTTGAGAGCAGACATGGAGTTGACAGGTGTGCAGTGGTCGAAGCTGAAAGACCTCTGTAAAGTCCTTCAGTGTTTTGAGGAATGCACACGGCTGGTAAGCGCAGACGACGCCATCCTAAGCATGAGCATCCCACTTATGCGTCTGCTCATGCAAACTTTGACGCACCTTAAGGAGCAGGCGTCTGCAGCCAATGTTGATGAGGAGGAAGAGGAGGAGGGAATCCTTGATGACATTCAGCCATTGTCTGCTCAGGGACCTCTCCTGGACGAGGTGGAGGAAGAAGAGGAGGAGGAGGAGGATGATGGGGATGATTACTTAGGGGAGGAGGATGCATCTCGTGGGGCAAGTGAAAATGTTGGCGTGGCAAGGTCTGGTACAGGGTTTGTGCGTGACTGGAGGGATGTGGATTTGCCAGAAAGTGCTCCTCCACCCAGCACTCGCAGTGCATCATTGACACCGGGAACATTGGCCCACATGTCAGATTATGCCTTGCGGATCCTAAAAAGGGACCCCCGCATTGCCAAAATGATGAACAATGACGACTACTGGTTGGCCAGCATCCTGGATCCACGCTATAAAGGCATATTACAAAACATCATGCCACAGGAGAACCTTGACCTAATATTGGCTAATAAACAAGCAACTCTGGTAAATCGGTTGCTTGAGGCATTCCCAGCACACAGCAGCGGTGATGGTTCTCACACGAGCCGTACGGGCCGGGGGCAGCTTGGCAGAGGTGTTCGTGGTGCACACAGCAGTAGTGGCGTTGGAGACAGGGGTTTCATGACAATGTTGTGGACTGATTTTTCAAATACCGCTCACACAACTGGTAATACTGCATCGATGGAAAGTGACAGGAGACAGCAGTTGTCAACTATGGTTACAAACTACTTTTCCTCCCATATCGATGTTCTCCCACACAGGTCATTAACCTTTGACTATTGGGCCGCTAAACTGGACACCTGGCCTGAATTGGCCCAATATGCCTTACAGGAGCTCGCTTGCCCAGCTGCAAGTGTGCCATCGGAAAGAGTCTTCAGTGCAGCTGGATCAATCCTGACAGAAAAAAGGACCCGTCTGTCAACCCAAAATGTGGATGATCTATCCTTCATTAAAATGAACCACGCATGGGTTTCCAAGGATTTTGTCCCACCTTCCCCTGATGACACATAGGGTGACAGAAAAATGGCTTGCTTTGGTCCACCTCTTCCTGGTACTTCACCTATTTCGCCTTTTGCATCAGCTGAATGTCCAACATCAACATATGCCACTTTCTAAAACTCCCTAACTGTGCTGCCTCCCCCCCATGGCCGGGGTCACCACCTAGCGCACGACACCGTGCGAGTGCCGTTGCCCTGGACAGGTGGGTAGGCCGACTCTTGGACGCGGGCACTGGCACAGGGTCCCTCATAGTGCAATCAAGTGTCTCTGACGGTGGTGGTGCACACCCGCCGTCAGACACACCGCTGTACTATGAGGGGCCCAGTGCCAGTACCGACGCCCACGAGTGGGCCCCCCTTGCTTGGGCAGGGCCCCAGCATTTGCAATCTTTACCTCTCCCTGCTCCTCCGCTGTGTAATCTGGGCCGTCAAATCCATACTGTGCCTGACACCGTCTGAGCCTGCCTCCTGAGACATATATTTTGAATGTGTACGCTATCCATACATGTTATCCGGGGATACGGTACCCTTTCTAACCTTTGTGCAATCACGTGCAATCCATACTGGGCCTAACACCGTCTGAGCCTGCCTCCTGAGACATATATTTTGAATGTGTACGCTATCCATACATGTTATCTGGGGATACGGTACCCTTTCTAACATTTGTGCAATCACGTGCAATCCATACTGGGCCTAACACCGTCTGAGCCTGCCTCCTGAGACATATATTTTGAATGTGTACGCTATCCATACATGTTATCTGTGGATACGGTACCCTTTCTAACCTTTGTGCAATCACGTGCAATCCATACTGGGCCTAACACCGTCTGAGCCTGCCTCCTGAGACATATATCTTGAATGTGTACGCTATCCATACATGTTATCTGGGGATACGGTACCCTTTCTAACATTTGTGCAATCACGTGCAATCCATACTGGGCCTAACACCGTCTGAGCCTGCCTCCTGAGACATATATTTTGAATGTGTACGCTATCCATACATGTTATCTGGGGATACGGTACCCTTTCTAACCTTTGTGCAATCACGTGCAATCCATACTGGGCCTAACACCGTCTGAGCCTGCCTCCTGAGACATATATCTTGAATGTGTACGCTATCCATACATGTTATCTGGGAATACGGTACCCTTTCTAACATTTGTGCAATCACGTGCAATCCATACTGGGCCTAACACCGTCTGAGCCTGCCTCCTGAGACATATATTTTGAATGTGTACGCTATCCATACATGTTATCTGGGGATACGGTACCCTTTCTAACCTTTGTGCAATCACGTGCAATCCATACTGGGCCTAACACCGTCTGAGCCTGCCTCCTGAGACATATATCTTGAATGTGTACGCTATCCATACATGTTATCTGGGGATACGGTACCCTTTCTAACATTTGTGCAATCACGTGCAATCCATACTGGGCCTAACACCGTCTGAGCCTGCCTCCTGAGACATATATTTTGAATGTGTACGCTATCCATACATGTTATCTGGGGATACGGTACCCTTTCTAACCTTTGTGCAATCACGTGCAATCCATACTGGGCCTAACACCGTCTGAGCCTGCCTCATGAGACATATATTTTGAATGTGTACGCTATCCATACATGTTATCTGGGGATACGGTACCCTTTCTAACCTTTGTGCAATCACGTGCAATCCATACTGGGCCTAACACCGTCTGAGCCTGCCTCCTGAGACATATATTTTGAATGTGTACGCTATCCATACATGTTATCTGGGGATACGGTACCCTTTCTAACCTTTGTGCAATCACGTGCAATCCATACTGGGCCTAACACCGTCTGAGCCTGCCTCCTGAGACATATATTTTGAATGTGTACGCTATCCATACATGTTATCTGGGGATACGGTACCCTTTCTAACCTTTGTGCAATCACGTGCAATCCATACTGGGCCTAACACCTTCTGAGCCTGCCTCCTGAGACATATATCTTGAATGTGTACGCTATCCATACATGTTATCTGGGGATACGGTACCCTTTCTAACCTTTGTGCAATCACGTGCAATCCATACTGGGCCTAACACCGTCTGAGCCTGCCTCCTGAGACATATATTTTGAATGTGTACGCTATCCATACATGTTATCTGGGGATACGGTACCCTTTCTAACCTTTGTGCAATCACGTGCAATCCATACTGGGCCTAACACCGTCTGAGCCTGCCTCCTGAGACATATATTTTGAATGTGTACGCTATCCATACATGTTATCTGGGGATACGGTACCCTTTCTAACCTTTGTGCAATCACGTGCAATCCATACTGGGCCTAACACTGTCTGAGCCTGCCTCCTGAGACATATATTTTGAATGTGTACGCTATCCATACATGTTATCTGGGGATACCGTACCCTTTCTAACCTTTGTGCAATCACGTGCAATCCATACTGGGCCTAACACCGTCTGAGCCTGCCTCCTCAGACATATATCTTGAATGTGTACGCTATCCATACATGTTATCTGGGGATACGGTACCCTTTCTAACATTTGTGCAATCACGTGCAATCCATACTGGGCCTAACACCGTCTGAGCCTGCCTCCTGAGACATATATTTTGAATGTTTACGCTATCCATACATGTTATCTGGGGATACGGTACCCTTTCTAACCTTTGTGCAATCACGTGCAATCCATACTGGGCCTAACACCGTCTGAGCCTGCCTCCTGAGACATATATTTTGAATGTGTACGCTATCCATACATGTTATCTGGGGATACGGTACCCTTTCTAACATTTGTGCAATCACGTGCAATCCATACTGGGCCTAACACCGTCTGAGCCTGCCTCCTGAGACATATATTTTGAATGTGTACGCTATCCATACATGTTATCCGGGGATACGGTACCCTTTCTAACCTTTGTGCAATCACGTGCAATCCATACTGGGCCTAACACCGTCTGAGAATGATAGATGGGGCCCACCATACACTGGAACACTCCAAAGGTGGACATCAGACACTGGAGCAGCATTTACAGGGCCCATTATACACTAGAGCATTAGAAATGGGGCCCATTATGTTTGGAGAATTATTTGGGCCCATAAGACAGTAGAGCTTCATCCATGGGGACCAACATATACTGTAGCATTATGTGGAGCTCATCATATACTGTTTCAAACATTATATGGGACCAATGATTCTGTATGGAGAAATAGATGGGCCTCGTCATGAGATGTAAAAAGTGAGGTATTTTTTATTGTACTATACCGCTATTTCTCTGCCGTATCGGAGCATGATGAGTTGTGGTATGTGTTAAAGGGGCGCTCTTTCGCCCAGGGCACATGAAAACCTGGAGCCAGCCCTCCCCCCCCACAGTCTGTAGCCAAATAACCCCCATTTTTCAGTGCGTAACTTGTATTATGAAGTTAATTAAGGTTGACAAGCTTAAGTAAGAAGAATTGATGCTTTTGGCATTCAAATGGGCACTGTTGGTGTGTTTCCTGTCCTCCTCTCACTGCCGACTTTTATTCCCCATTGACTTACATTGGGTTTCGTGTTTCGGGACGACCCCGACTTTTCCCTATAATCGGACGATCTTGCTCGACCCGACTTTTGGAAAAGTCGGGTTTCACGAAACGAAGCGCGACCCTAAAAAAACAAAAGTCGCTCAACTCTAGTACTCACATCAAGTGCTGACAAGTATACAAGTTGACTAAAATAGGGGGGATAAACCCCAATGATACAACAATCAGGACAGACAAGGACAGGGTAAATAAAATGATACCAGTGCTCCAAATCTACATGGCACAACGTTCAGTCAGCCCATGGGCATTGCACATAACAGACACATGTCTAATGGTAAAAGATAGTCAAATATGGCATACTCAATTAAATGTGTATTGTACATAGTTGTACATGTCTAGAGCGCCAAAAAAAAAAAAAAAAAAAAAACCAGAGGGGAGCAGAGGAGGTGAAGGCCCATGCAACGACCCCCGACGTACGTTTCGCGCCCGCCACAGGCGCTTTATCAAGGGAGTCTGCTCTGCTCCCCGGTAAGCAGCCTGCCTTTACTTGTTTCCACACTTCGGTCATTTGGACCGCTGGGCGGGTCGTCTCCCGGGTTCTCTCTGGCACAATTGCGCAGTTTTTGATATGTTGATACATATGTAATTCACTATTTAAGAATCCTTTCACATGTCATTGATTTATTTATGTTCAGTGTCCATTGGACTTGCACATTGACCCCTCTGGTTGTTTTTTTTTTTTTTTGGCGCTCTAGACATGTACAACTATGTACAATACACATTTAATTGAGTATGCCATATTTGACTATCTTTTACCATTAGACATGTGTCTGTTATGTGCAATGCCCATGGGCTGACTGAACGTTGTGCCATGTAGATTTGGAGCACTGGTATCATTTTATTTACCCTGTCCTTGTCTGTCCTGATTGTTGTATCATTGGGGTTTATCCCCCCTATTTTAGTCAACTTGTATACTTGTCAGCACTTGATGTGAGTACTAATAAAATTTCTAGTCATATAGAGTGCAGACTTTGCCATAAGCCTGGACAACCCCGTTATGGGTATGTGCACATGGTCAGTAATTAGCAGCACTTTGGACACAGCAGATGTCCGCTGCATCCAAAGCGCTGCCGGCTATTGAACGCAGGTGATTCCGCCTCTGTCCAATACGTTGTACTGGTGAAATTTATCTTGCGGAGACTCGTGTCTACGCAAGATAAATAGACATGCTGCGGTCTGGAGAGACATGTACGTCTCTGCAGCCGTCTACGGACATATAGTGAACATGGGATTTCTTGAAATCCCATCCACTATGCTTTAACATCTGGATGCTGCGGCTGTACACAGCGTCCAAGCTGCAGTGTTTACTGATAGTGTGCACATACCCTAAAAAATAATTGTTCATAACTACCCTTCAGTATACAAGCAGTATTACTGTTTCACACTGTCCTCACGCGGCTCCATCACATACAGCATCCAAAAAAAGAATGGTGATCTTTGCAGGGGCTTATTGTGATATGACCTCTGGAAAATCAGTCTCTGTAGAAATCATAGCATCTCTTTGACAAATAAGCTCCTGGTGCAAAACTTGCTGGAGGACTGGCCACTTTAAGAAGGGGAAAATCTAATTATGATAACTCATATCCCCAGTCCCAGTAGGCAGCCTGCAGCCAGTTCTGGACCAGGGAAGGGAAAAGGCAAGGGAATCAGAACATATTTTCATGTAGGCCGGGGTCACACTTGCGAGAAACTCACACGAGACTCGCACCTCAATACCCGGCACTGCTCTGGACTGGAGTGTGCAGCTGCATGTTTTTCTATGCAGCTGAACGCTCTGGTCTGAAGCTCCGGTGGCAGTGCCTAGTATTGAGGTGCCAGTCTCGTGCGAGTTTCTCAGACTGTGTCGACCTAAAAGGAGGGGAAGGTAACCCCTTAACGCATTTCCACAGCCCCTCTTAACCACTATTAATCAAACACTGAGATCGAATGATGGGTGAAAGTCGGTCACAGCTTTATTAAACTTCTTTTATAAAATGTAACAACCTTTTGTAAACAGGCACTTAGCTTTCTTAAAACGCACTAGCCGCTCAATGCCCTGCTCCATAGACGCAGGCAAGTCAGCCGGCAAGCCGTAGCTTCGTGCCATAACTTCTCCACCGCCGTGACTTGTAATAACTACGAATAAAAGAACGAAATAACATAACATCAGCAAATTTGTAACAAAAAGGGGAGGGAGGGTGGGAAAAGCACTTCCAGGACCGCAGTGAACGGAGGAAGAGGAAGGGCTGCTAACGTCCAAGGACTTTATATACGTAGGAAGGGGCTGTGCTAATCCCTTCTTCATCCCAATTGGCCCCCCCATACTTAAACCCCACCTCACTAAATCATGGAAGGGCAGCTGTCATGCCCGAACCAATCAGGGGTAAGGGGAGGGTAGGAAAGGCAAACACAGTCAGTGGCACTTTCCTTAATCAGATCAGTGCCCACCACAAGTATGACCCCGGCTGTATACTTGTTTCAGGGCTGGGAACACTCACCCAGACCCGAACTTAAATGGAAGCAGGCAGCAGCCGAGATCAGGCATGCAGGTAGGAGCTCCAGCTGTCCCTGATACGTCCTGGTGCTGCACTGCAGGGCTCAACTAACAGCAGGGTTGTAGTTAAAACGTATGGGCTCCTTCCAGATCCTGACTACAACCATACATTCTAGCTGTCTCAGTATGGAATGCACTAGAGCAGGGGTGGGTAACCCGTTTCTTGGTGGGGGAAATTTGTACCATCATTCAGGGGCCACACAAAAATGACCACCTTGAAAATTACCCCGGTATATTTAGTCAAACAATCAATTGCGGTAACTCACCCTTAATGTGACGGCTGGAGCTGCTTCTCTTTGGTGCATTTGTAATGTTAGGTGGTATTGATCATGTTGCTTCTCACAGCTGCTTTTCCAGGTTTGTGACGGCCAGGAGCGCAGTCGACTTTTTGTCATAATAAGTTTTGTAAATCATGGGAGACGCCGAGACTACTGTATATACATCACATAGGTAACACTGAGACAACTGTATATACATCACATAGGAAACACTGTGACAGCTGTCTATACATCACATAGGAGATGCTGGGACTGCTGTATATATCACATAGGAGACGCTGAGACAGCTGTACATGCATCACATAGGAGACGATGGGACTGCTGTATATACGTCACATAGGAGACGCTGGGACTGCTGTACATACATAACATTGAGACTGCTGCATCACAGGAACCTCTGGGGTCATATAAATTACAGGAGGGACTGGGGGCATAGATGTCACAGGAGAGGCTGGGACATATTCATCACTGGGGAGGCTGGGAGGAATAGACATCACTGAGGGGCTATATACATCACTAGGAAGCATCGTCAGCCCTGGGGGTATATATGTCCCTGGGGAGAATATACATCACTGGTGGGGGCTACATACATCACAGATGGGGGGATATACAGCACTGGGGGGATATACAGCACTTCTGGGGTAAATGCAGCACTGGTGAATATACATATCAGTTGGGGGCACATACAGCCCTGGGGAGGATTTACAGCAATGGGGGAGGGGGGATATACAGCACTGGGGGGTACAGGTATTGCCAGGCAGGCACATAAATTACCGGGTAGGGCTCATAGATCACCGGGGGGACAGAGATCACCTGGGGGGCACGAAGATCACAGGGGGCACAGAAATCACAGGGGGGTACAAAGATCACAGGAGGGCACATAGCTGGGGGACACATAGCTGGGGGGGACAAAGATCACAGGGGGCACAGAGATCACATGGTAGCACAAATATCACAGGGGGTACATAGCAGGGGGGCACAGCAATCACAGGGGTCACAAAGCTGGGAGCCACTAAGATCACAGGGGTGTACATAGCTGGGGGGCACAGATCACAGGGGGCATATAGCTGGGGGAGCAGAAAGATCACATGGGGAACAGATCACAAGGGGGCACATAGCTGGGGGCACAGGGATCACAGGAGGACATTTAGCTATGGGACACAGAAATCACAGGGGGGCACATAGCTGGGGTAACAGAGATCACAGGGGGCACATAGCTAGGGCCACAGACATCAGAGTGGGGCACATAGCTGGGAGCACAGAGATCACAGGTGCACATAGCTGGGAGGCACAGAGATCACAGGAGGACATATAGCTATGGGGGACAGAAATCACAGGGGGGCACATAGCTGGTGCCACAGAGATCAAGGGGGCACATAGCTGGGGCAACAGAGATTACAGGGTGGCATATAGCTAGGGCCACAGAGATCACAGGGGCTCATAGCTGGGAGCACAGAGATCACAGGGGGCATATAGTTGGGGGACAGAGATCACATGGGTGCACAGAGATCATATTGGGGCACATAGCTGGGGGGCACATAGCTGGGGCCAGAAATCACAGAGGGGTGCATAGCTGGTGCCACAGAGATCACAGCGGGCATATAGCTGGGGGAGCAGAGAGATCACATGGGGAACAGATCACAGGGGGCACATAACTAGGACCACAGAGATCACAGGGGGGCACATAGCCGAGAGCACAGAGATCACAGGGGCACATAGCTGGGAGGCACAGAGATCACAGGGGGCATATAGTTGGGGGGACAGAGATCACATGGGTGCACAGAGATCATATTGGGGAACATAGCTGGGGGGCACATAGCTGGGGCAAGAGATCACAGGGGGCATAGAGATGGAGGGCACACAAATCACAGGGGGTACAGAGATCACAGGGGGCACTTACCTAGAGCCACAGAGATCACAGAGAAGCCACATAGCTGGGGCCACAGAGATCACAGGGAGGCACATAGCTGGGGCCACAGAGATCACGGGAGGGCACATAGCTGAAGGGCACAGAAATCAGTGGGGGAACAGAGATCACGAGGAACACATAGCTGGGGCCACAGAGATTACCGGGGGGCATATAGATGGAGGGCACACAAATCAAAGGGGGTACAGAGATCACAGGGGGCACATAGCTAGAGCCACAGAGATCATAGAGAAGGCACATAGCTGGGGTCACAGAGATCACAGGGAGGCACATAGCTGGGGCCACAGAGATCATGGGGGCACATGGCTAGGGCCACAATGATCACAAGGGGGCATATAACTGGGGCCACAGAGATCACAGGAGGGCACATAACTGAAGGGCACAGAAATCACAGGGGGAGCAGAGATCACAGGGGACACATAGCTGGGGGGCACAGGGATCACAGGGGTCCATATAGCTATGTGCACAGATCACAGGGGGGCACATAGCTGGGACCACAGAGATCATGGGGGGCACATTGCTGGGAGGCACAGATCACATGGGGGCATATAGTTGGAAGGGAACACAGATATCACATGGGGCACAAATCTGGGGGGCACATAGCTGGGGCTACAGAAATCGCAGGGTGGGCACATAGCTGGAGCCACAGAGATCACAGGGGGACACATAGATCACTGGGCGGCACATAGCTGAGGGGCACAGATCACCAACAGACAAGCACAGAGCTGCAAGCACAGATATCTCTCTGGCAGCAGCAGCTCCTCTTCCGGCACAGTAGCGACTAGAACGATTTTTTGAGGTAATGATGTCACCAGAAGGGGCGGGGACTAGAGCCATATTGATTAGAGTGGCTAAAATGAGGATCACAAAAATCAACTCTGGTCTAAACAGCTCTAGGCCCCGCCCCTTCTGGTGGCATAATTACCTCAAAAAATCAACTCCATTCTTGTTGCAACCCTTCTAGAACCACCGTGCCAGCAGATTTAAAGGGCCAGTGGCCGGAAAAACGGGTCGGTGGCCAGATTAGCGGCCAGTCGGTCGGCAAGATCAGTGGGCATTACCGGCCCGCACCCACTATGAATGGAAACATCGTGGCCCAGAGGGAAAATGCCCGGTTGGGCAGATTATCAATCCTGGCCTGCGATTGATCTATTCACTATAATGAGGCAGCAGAGTTACTCTGGACTCCGTCTGGCCTCTGTTCAGTGGTATTCTTTTCAGAAGTGCACAAAACTGTGGCTGAGAGCACGTTTATGCAATCCTAAAAAGATGGGCACCACTGGATCACAGGTCCTTCTATAGCACCCACAGTGCCTCCATCTGCCTCATTATAGGGAATCTTCCACCTGGGGTTCAATCCAGGGGCGGACACTGACAGCTTGGGGCCCCTGTGCAAGAAATGTGTCTGGGCCCTCTTCCTTTTATGGTGACAAAGCTATATATATATATATATATACTGTATATATATATATATATTGCGCCACACACATACATGTATATATTACATAGTCTTCTTTATTATGTATATTGCTGTCCCTTATTGTGCAGTGCCCTCTCTTGTTATGTACAGCACCGTTCCCTGCATATTGTATTATATAGATCCCTGTTTTTTATTACATACCGTCTTGTTAGCTGTATAATGCAATGATGGCTAGGAAAGTTTCCTTTCTAATGGAGGAGATGGTGGACTAGTCGTCTGGTCACCGGCTCCTCCATCAACATTCATTTTATATCTAAATGAGTGGGGACTATGTAATAAAAGAGGGCAATGTTAATTACAAAATTAACAAGAATACACTATGTAAGAGACAGCACTGTACATAACAGCAGAGGAAGCTATATAATAAGGGACGGCACCATATATAACTAGATAGGATGGTACGTAATAAGGGACGGTGTTATACATAATAAAAGAGGAAACTATATAACTAAGGATGGTGTTATACAGAATTAGTGAGTGCACTATATGCTAAGGGACTGTGTTATACATAATAAGTACATTTACTATATGCTAAGGGACTGTGTTAGACATAATAAGTGAGTACACTATATACTAAGGGACTGTGTTAGACATAATAAGCGATAATAATGTGGTACTCCACCTCCCCCTGTTCCTAAGGCCATTATAGGTCCCCCTTCCTCCCATCCCAATCCCCTACACCCCTCATTGTCCTCCTCTCCCCACATCCCATTATTGTCCTCTCTCCCACCCCATCATTGCCCTCTTTCCCACCTCCATCATTGCCTTCTCCCCCACCACTATCATTGCTTTCTCCCCTGCCACCCCATCATTGCCTTCTCCTCCACCACCCCCATCATTGCCTCCTTCCTCATCACTCCCATCATTGTCTTTTCCACTACCACCATCATTGCCTTCTCCCCCACCCCATCATTGCCCTTTCCACCACTTCCATCATTTTCTCTTTCCCCACCATCCCCATCATTGCCCTCTCCATCACCCCCATCATGGCCTTATCACCATCACCTCCATCATGGCCTTTTTCCCATCACCTCCATCATGGCCTTCTCCCCATCACCTCCATCATGGCCTTTTCCCCATCTCCTCCATCATGGCCTTTTCCCCATCACCTCCATCATGGCCTTTTCCCCGTCACCTCCATCATGACCTTTTCCCCATCACCTCCATCATGACCTTTTCCCCATCACTTCCATCATGGCCTTTTCCCCATCACCTCCATCATGGCCTTCTCCCCCTCACCTCCATCATGGCCTTCTCCCCATCAGCTCCATCATGGCCTTCTCCCCATCACCTCCATCATGGCCTTCTCCCCATCACCCCATCATGGCCTTCTCCGCATACACATACACATCGATCCACACACACACATACACACGACACATACATACATACACACACACATCCACTTCACACACATACTACATATTACATCATTGCCTTCTCCATCACTCCCCATCACTCCCATCATCACACTACATACATACACACACATACACAGTCACTCGCACACACACACAGCAGCAGTGACAGGCAGCACAGTACCTCACATGTCCGGTCTGCAGCATCACCGTCTTCTCCCTCCAGCTGCTTCCTGTGTCTCTAGCACAGCAGCCGCGCCGCACAATGATGACGTCATTCAGCCATGCTGCTATCTGTGTCAGAGAGACACAGGAAGCTCTAGCGCCGGGCAGGAAGGATCTTTGCAGCTCCGCTCCTTCTGTTTTCTCAGGGGAATAAAACAGCAGGAAGCTTACACCGAGTCACAGCAGAGGAAGGATAACTCACATTCTCCAGAGCAGACTGTAACCTGGTGAGAGTTGTGATATCTCCTCTGAACTGCACCTGAACTTCAGTAAATGATAGACTTTTCTTGTATCCTGCCTTATTACTCTGTGCCCTTTACTTCCATCACAATCTCTGGGGGTCTGCCCTGGTTGGAGAGGGTTAAATATCTGCACTGCCATCACCGTCTACTCCCCCAGTAGTATACTACAGTCGAACACTCCAACTGTTGTAACAAATCACTACATAAATTTTATTCCCATTCAATTCTACCTCTTTTACATGACCACCTGGGGCCACAGACCGGGTCACTGCCACTGTGACATATCCCTTTAAGATGACCGACCCGGCACCGAGCATCCCACGGCTCCTGGGGCACGTCATTTTGGCGTCACGAACAGGATTCGAACAGGATACCGTGCGTGCCTAAAGTACTACAGGAGCAACGACCTGCATCAACCGAAGCGGTGAGTCGCACCCCTGCAAGGGTTAACTAGGGGGGAAGATGTCTAATCCCAGTGACACCCAGGGTGCAGCAGCTGCAGCTCCCATATTGCCTCTCACCATGCCTTTTTTATTGGGTGCGACATGGCTGCCACAGTACAATGGAGAATTGCACACCTTAAGTGACTTCAAGGGGAAGCTGCGCAGCATGTGTGAAATTTATCCTATGTCAGAGGAGCAGAAAGTCAGTATACTTACAAGTCAGCTCAGTGGCGTTGCTCAGAGAGAAGTTGAATCTTGGCCAGCTACTGATAAAAAGACTGTAAAAGACATTTTTGCTAAATTAAAGGATACTTTTGACACCTGCTTCAGAAATAAAGATGCGATTTTTCAGCTGCAGACAGAAACCACAGGACACTGTTGGAGACTATACCTTAAACCTGCAGGAGTCGCTGCAGGCCATTAAACAAAGTGATCCAGACAGTGTAAGAGATGAGAACAAAATGCTGAAAGAACAGTTCATTGAAGGTCTTTTGTCTGATTCCAGTAAGGCACAACTGCGCTTGATGTCATTACAGAACCCTTTGTTCAGTTTAAAGACAGATCTATACATATCTTAAGACTTTCTACTTATGTCTGCACTGAGCCAGTTAAAGATCCAGCAGTTACATACCTCCAGGGGGCAGTATCCTCACCCAAGATGCCTGCAGTACGGCATGTGCAGACTCCAGCTGAAGATTCTATTGTAGATTTACGACTGCAAGTACAGGAACTGACTAAAAATATGTCTGTTCTATGTAAAACTGTTCAGACTCTCCAGACTTGTCCCCCCACAGAGAGGATCCAGCTAGCATCAAGCCCGGTTGATCTCCCATGGCGATTGCCAAAGAGGATGCCGCAACATCAGTGGCAACTGACTTGCACCGGCAGGAGAACAGACCGATTTGACTCTTCTGGGAGCGTGGTAGTGGATGGTATCCCCTTCACCACCCTCGTGGACACTGGATCACAGGTTGATAGTGAGAGAGTTAAATTAACCCTTCATAGTTGAGCCAGTGATGTCCAAATTATTCCACAGAGTGTTGCTAGCAACTCAATTGACCAAGCGGAGACGTGTCTCTGTATGGGACGATCCAAAGAGATCGGTAACCCGTTTATTGTAGTCACTTCTTTTATAATATTTTGCTTAATTATGCAAAGTTCTCAAATACCAATAACATCATTTCACTTTATAAGCCAATAATATTGCAAGAAAACCGGAAACTACATATATGTCCGTCATTGAAAGTAGTATAGTTGCATATTCTTCAGAGTAGTACACCCCCGGTTCCCTTATATTGCACCTGATAGGAACAGTCAGGTTTCATGACAGCCCATGCCAATTACAAAAAATTATCTTACAGCAAAAAAATGGAGAAATGAAACCTTCAGAGAATGGATAAAACGAAACTTCAGCTTTGACTTTAGTTTTAACCCTTCACAATCCCCCTAGATACATTTTTTTTAACACATATGCAGCATCAGAGGTGCTATCCCAAGCTAACAGCTTGAGGGGTACTGGTCTTCACATGACTGATGCCGTGTTACCAGTCATGGCTGTCGCGGCGCACCCATGCCCCCTGTATGCTGCAATTCACGAATAACAATTTTTGATGACGGTGGTGGAGATCTTTTGTAGGTAGCCATGTGCTTGGCTTCAACATCTTCATCAAGTAGCCTTTTGAGATCGGTGCAGAGAAGAGCAGGGACAACGTCACCTTTGGTATCATCATTAGCTGTCTTGGTGCAGAATTTCCTAATACATACAGAAGTACACCAAAAAACAAGTTTTAGTATCACATATACAAAAAGGATACAGGCAGCAATGTGTAACAAGCTTTGTAAGATCCCAGCTATCCAGCCCCCAATTCCCTTAAACCAATTGGCTGGATTGAGAAAGGAGAAGGTGTCTGACCACCAACTGTCCTTAGTACGATCATTGTCTTTATTGTATTGATCTCTGCGTCTTTGAATGTCTTCTAACTTTAACTTTAACTTCATAGTACTGTTAGGATCTATATAATGACAGCAAGCGGGTCCAATGACCTGACACATACCACCTTGTGCTGCTGTTAAGTAGTCCAGCACTATAGTAAGTTGATTAGTGACTATAATAATTTGATTTTGGACAGCAACAGTAGTATTAAGTATGTCCAGTATATTCCAAATTTGATCATCTAGATAGTCTGTGGCCCTAACCAATTTATCTCGCATTTGTGTAATCATAGGGTAAATGAAAATGGAACTGACAATTTTATTGGCCACACTCATCTGCACTATATGTGGTCTCCCTGAAGGGCAGAGTGAATTGTCTGCAGCTCTTTTGTATAATGTATGTTTGGGTATAGCCTGTGTATCCAACTGTTTGTTTGGAATAACAAAGGTGGCCAGGGTCAAGCGACCCAGAGAACAAGTACCTCATACCCCTACTGGCAACCATTAATAAGCATTGTCTCCACATACCTAGAACATATCATCAGGTAAATCCCATAGGGCTTAATGTTGCAGCACCAATCTATGAACTAAGTCTATGAATGCAGATACATTCTGAAGCATACATCAAGCTGGAGATTGTCCTAAAGGACTACAATAGCCTACATCGGGATTTCCACAAGTGGGGGTTCCTAGTATATATTCAGAGGACTCATTACAAGATATATTGCCAGGAATACTGGCACAGGTTTCATTAGAACCCTGGGGAAACAAATTAGAAAATTTCCATGACGTATTATGCAACCTTCTTTCTAGCAACATTGGTTTGAAGGCATCAGTAGAGTGTGAAGTTACATTGAAGCTGACTTGTAAACCATATGTTGGAATTTGCCCTAGATTTGTTAGACTAGTCTTATTCTTAGGGACCCAAGCCCCTCCTTTATAGGCCAAATATTGAAGTTGGGTATTGCTTCCTGAAAGGTTACCTTGTCACCAGGGGTATCCTACCCATCCCACAATAGGTATACCAACAGTTAAATTCCATAATTTAGCATTATCTGTGGCATTATTAGCGAGTGTGTCAGAACAGTTAGTCCAAGCAAATAACTCCTCAGGTGGAACAGGGATAGCCAAAAAGGGGATGCTCGTGGCTGACATTGGTGAATACATTTAGATCTAACAGTCTGCCAGAGACTGGGAATTGCCCAACAAATCTCTCAGTAATTTTTCATGATGTTGTATAAACTTATTCAAGGACATTGGGGAATTTAGGCTGTCCCATGCGGTTACCAATAATAATATCGAAAATGCGAAAGACCAGAACATTATGCCCCCTTATTTGCTATTGGCTTGTTTAACCAGCTTGCAGTGCGATGCGTGAATCCAAGTCGGTCTTCCTTCTAGTTTCACTGATGTAGGGGTGATGAGGAGGACTTGATATGGACCGTCATACAAGGGTTCTAGTCCATGCTTCCTGACATGTCTTTTCACGACTAACAAATCACCAGGCTTCAGGTTATGACAGGTGTCGGTTTCTGCTGAATCTGGAAGAGAAGAAGAAACTAGAGCATGGGTGTTAGCAAGATTTTTACTAAGCTGAATAACATATTGAACAGCACGGTCAGTCTCTTCTGATAACTGCTGAGGTTGGAAATTTGCAACTGGGGGCCTAGTACCAAACAATATCTCATATGGGGACAGACCATGTTTTGCAATAGGGGTAGTACGAATATGGTATAGTACAATGGGTAGGAGCTCTGGCCATGGAGCCGTAGTCTCCTGCATCATTTTGGTCAATTGTCCCTTCAGTGTGCCATTCAACCTCTCAACTTTCCCACTGGATTGTGGGTGGTACGGAGTATGGAGGGCTACAGTGGATCCAAGCATTGTCAGAACTTCTTGGTACACATGAGAAGAAAAGGCTGGGCCTTGGTCACTTTCAACAACTTCTGGAACCCCATATCTGCATATGACTTCCATCACTGGTTTCTTTGCTGTGGTTTTTGCAGTCATGTTGGTAACAGGGAATGCTTATGGCCAACTGGAGAACATGTCAACAACAACCAAACAGTATTCATACCTTCCAGACTTAGGTAACGTGATATGGTCCACCTGGAGCCTTTGGAAAGGATAGTAGTAGCGCTTAGCAAGATGCTTCGGGGGTACACGTTGAAGTTGACCGGGATTACAAGTTTGACAGATATTACAGGCACGGTTGAGCGCTGTCAAAACTGTGGAAATTCCCAGGGCCCAGTAGAATTTTCGCACCAGTGTGAGGGCCTGATTCTTTCCTCGATGTGTAGGTCCATGTGCCCATGTGGCAATAGCAGGGTACATCCGCTTAGGGAGACACACAAGTTGGTCCTTTTTCCAGAGACCATTATCCATTCGTGCCCCATCAGTCTTCCATTGCTTCACCTCTTCCTTTGGAGACATTCTCTGCATCGTCATTAAGCGGTCTCGCAGGGTCCGACAGAAAACTTCAGTCTGTTGTAGATCATCAGGTTCTCGTAGGGTCAATGCTTCTTGTAACTGTTTACGCTGAGAGCGTGTGGTCACCATAGTTGGTATGGTTGGTTCAACGGGTAAAAGAGCGTCGGCTTTTGCTTGCATATCTGCAAATGCGTTGCCAACAGTCTGTGGATGTTCCTAGGACCGTGCGCCTTAACTTTGATAATAGCCACCTGAGTAGGTAATTTAATCGAGTCCATGAGGTTTTTAACAGCTTCAGCAGCATTTTTAACTGGGGTTCCGGCAGTAGTAATAAACCCTCGATTGGCCTATAAAGCCCCAAAATCGCGAGCAATACCAAATGCATACTGTGAGTCCGTATATATATTAGCCCGTCTGTTCTTAGCCAAAGTACATGCAGTAGACAGAGCCTGGAGTTCTGCTTCTTGTGCTGACTGTGAAGGTGGGAGTGCAGCTGCGTGCACTACAGTGTCCTCTGTGGTAACAGCGTATCCCGTGTGGAATCGATCAAACTCGTCAGCATATCTTGGTGATGCTCTGGCCACTGGGTCGAGTCGGGCCGAATAATAGCCCACTGGTCATTGCCTGCTGCCATGTGATTGTGTAAGTACCCCTGCTGCGTGTCCTTCATTCTCAGACACATACAAATGGAACGGTCGAGTATAGTCCGGGATACCCAAGGCAGGGGCGGAAGCAATAAGCCGCTTCAACTCAGAGAAGGCATGATGAAGGCTTTCCATGCAAACCGGTGATCTTTCCTTGTAGTTCATTATGCCGTCTTTCAAGGCATTGTAAAGGGGGTGCATTATGTGGGATGCATCCGGTATCCACTGACGACAATAAGTGCACAGTCCAAGAAAGCGCTGGAGTTCAGTTTCATCTTTTGGGAAAGGAAGGGAGTTGACAGCTATTTTTCTTTCTTCTGTGCGGTGTCTGACACCCTGAAGGAGACAGTGACCCAAGAATATCACTTGACCAAGGCAGAAATGAAGTTTCGAGGCTGAAACCCGACAGTTCAGTGCTGCCAGATGCTTGAGGAGGCTAACAGTGGCAGCAATGGCTTCCTGCTCCGTCCGTGCACACAACAAAAGATCATCCACATACTGAAGCAGCATAACTTGAGGGTGACCTAACTGCCAGGGCAAGAGACACTCGCTCATGTTTTTTGCAAACTGGTTGGGACTGTTTTGGGCCCCTTGTGGCATAACTGTCCATGTTAACTGTCGTCCCTGAAAACTGAATGCAAACAGAAACTAGCAATCTGGGTTTAACGGAATGCTAAAGAAGGCATTGGCAAGGTCAATGACTGTAAACCAAGCAGCATTCTGGGGTATTTGGGACAAAAGAGTATGTGGATTAGGCACCACTGGAGTTTCCAGAATAGTAGCTGCATTAACTGCCCGTAGATCTTGCACCAGCCGGTACACAGGGGGCTGGCCAGGTGGGGTCTTTTTCTTAACGGGAAACAAGGGCGTATTACATGGAGAAAAACAGGGTACCAGAGCACCGTTATCAAGTAACGTTTGTATTTGTTCCTGAAGGCCCCGCTCCTGATCATGTTTCAAAGGATATTGATGGACTTTGGGAAAAGGGGCACCAGGTTTGAGAAATACTTTTACTGGTTCTACGGGCATTTTCCCTATATCATTTGGACCTTTTGACCAAAGTTTAGATGGTATCTCTGAGAGGTATGGGGTGAGTCGTTGATCCTCAGGCAATATTGGGGGTGGATCTGGGCCTATCAGGGCCATCATAACTGTGGTAAGGGCATGCAAAATACAGATTTCCTCACTGTCTTCATCTGCATAGGGGTTATGTAACCTAAGAACCATCTGACCATCATCTTGGAATTGTATTCTGGAGCGGAACTGTGATAATAAATCTACCCCCAGTAAATTTACTGGACATGTGGGAGAGATCACGAACTGAGCAGTAACCTTGGGGAAGGGTCCCACAGGGATGGATTTTGTAAGAGTATGTTTATTGGGTCTGCCATCTACTCCAATTAAAACAAGCTCTTGATCTGAGAATTGAATAGGGATATCCGTAGGTACATCTGATGATTTGTTTATAGAATTGGCCGCCCTAGTGTCTACCATGAACTTAACAAGGGTGTCCCCTACAGGGAGCGTGACGGATGAGCATGCCCCAGGTTTGGTGGAGGACATTGTGATGGAAGACCCTGGTTGGCCAACCCTTCAGTATGGACAATTATCAGGATTTTGGGGCTGTACGTAACCGGGGTATCCTCTAGGGTTCCCAGTATTTAGATTACGATTGGAAGAGAGAACTTGAGGGTAGCATCTATCAGCGGGAGTGTGACAGTCCCTCTGAAAGTGACCAAGTCGGCTGCAGCGCCAGCATTGTAGACGAGAATTGGCACAGCGGATCTGGGGAGGAAGGTTCCTATTCATAGGATTAGCAGAGATATTGGAGTAGGGAGCTGAAGTCTGAGGGGGGGCCAGAGTTTGCTGTGTGCTCCAGTGATAAGGAACCAGCTGTGTACTCGCAGCCGCGCTGGGCACAATGGTGGTGGCTGCTGTTATTGGAGGAACTGGAGCTGCTGCAGCTGCAGCTGCAGGCTTACTTTTGTTTCCCTGCCGCTGCAGAATGGGTTAAATTCTTCTGAAAACTTTTTACTACTTTCAAAGCATCATCCGGAGCGGAATTCTCAACATCAGGTCTAACTGACATTATCGCCTCTTGCAATTCGGGTTTAAGGCCGGACATCAAAGCTGCCACAAAAAGATGTGTATGGGCTTTATTATACAGTGAGAATCCCAGATCTCTAAATACTACCATAAGACGCCCATAGAACTTCTCGGCAGTCTCCCCCTTGTCCTGTGTGACATCTGTGAGAGAGGTAGCTTGGTCCGCCAATCTATCTTGTGCCCAGACCTTTAAAGCATTGCAGAAATCAACACCATTCTCATAGGTTCCCCCATCCAGATCCACATTATACATTATGCCACCCTCAATAATTGGAAAATACCCCTCCCCAGCTTTTACTCGAAGTATGTGCAATAGATCTCTTCGGGGAGTAGAATAAATCTCTCGATTTGATGCCATTTGCCTGTAGAAAGCCATGGGGGAAGTCTCTGGAACGGGTAATTGATTGCAAAGAGTGTCTATTTGTGATGGGGTGAAGGGAGTATACTTTGACCTGTCAGGAGTCGTTTCCACATTTTCTTCTTTAAATTCATATATTACTGACAACTCGGAGGGAGGAGGTAGCGGCAGTACGGGCACAAGAGGCATCTGCTGTGGGAGCGGAGCAGGAGGCTCTGTTACAGTTAGAGATTGTATTGCCTGATGGGCCGTTAGGCGGCTGTCGAGGACAAATCGGACCTCCTCCAATTTTATGGGGTTTCCCTGTATGCACCGTTCTATTGCTGATACTATGACCATGGCAGCATCCTTCCTGGGATATTGAAAAATACCGGCAGAGATTAATGGTATAGCCACTGTACGTTGAGGCATCGTATCGGGGGGAGAGAGGAGGCATACAGGATTGCGTTCTGGACAGCCTCAGTAAGCAATTGTTGGGACCTAGGAATATTGATAGGGTCATATCAATGTCCCACTGCATTTATTACATATTGACACGGCAGCTGTCCTGCTCTGGTTGCTGTGCCCTGTCCTGTTTCTACCTGGCCATACACTTGTATATACGAATCAGATTCTTCCTGTATCATGGGTCCGCCTTTCTGTGAATTTTTTGCGGCCAGTCCTCCAGCATGGCGGAGTTGATTGAGGAACGGAGTCTGACCAGTGGAATCAGCCACTGCATTATTCAGGGCAAATTCTGCCCACCGTAGTAAGGATGCCCAGTCATCCTGCCTGGCCGAGACAAAATGTCGCAGGTATGTGACCAGAGTTTGGTTAGCTTTCTCAACCAACCCGTTCATCTTGGGATGATAAGCGGAGGACAAATTTAGCTCAATACTGAGTAGACTGCAGAGCTCCCTCCGAAACTGAGACGCAAATTGGGGACCTCGGTCACTAACTATCTTGTCCGGCATACCGTGCAAACGAAATACGTGCTTTATGAACAGCGCAGTGAGACCACGGGCAGAAGGCAGCTGCACGAGTGGCACCAGATGCACCATTTTAGAAAAATGATCGGTGACCACCCAGATGACCGTGCTGCCACTGGATTTGGGGAGGCCGACCACAAAATCCATGCCAACCATCTCCCAGGGTCTGTCTGCCACCGGCAAAGGGTAACAATAACCCAGCCAGCCTCTGCCTAGAGGACCTGTTCCGAGCACAAAAGACTCATGCCTGAATGTATTCTCTCATGTCCCGAGCCATATGCGGCCACCAATAAGTCCTTGCCAGAAGTTCCGTGGTCCGCTTATCACCAAAGTGACCACCCACCCTGGACGTGTTTGCCCACGCGAGAATCTCTGGCTGCAGGCGGGGAGGAACAAAGGTCTTGCCCGGTGGCACTGACTCGAGGGCAACCCGAGCCACGGTCCTCAGACTCTCAGAGGGGACGATTAGCCGAAGCTCAGCCTCCTCCACTGACACTACCGAGCGAGAGAGAGAGCATCAGCCAGGACGTTCTTCTCACCGGACAGATAGTGCAAGGTAAAATGGAAGCGGGAGAAGAAGAGCGACCACCTAGCTTGTCGAGAGTTCAAGCGCTGGGCTGTTTGTAAATAGACCAGGAGATGTCTCCACTCAGAAAAGGCCAACTTCATTGCCAGCAGCTCCCTGTCCCCAATGGAGTAGTTTCTCTCCGCCGGTGAGAAGGTCTTTGAGAAGAAGCAGAGATGCTTCCAACCTTGAAAAGGACTGCTCCTGCACCGACAGACGAGGCATCCACCTCTAGGATAAAGGGTTTATCCACATCGGGACGGGGGAGGATAGGAGCGCCAGCAAAATGGGTCTTAAAAGACGAGAAGCCCGCGGAGACCTGTTCTGACCAAACCTTGGGATTGGCTCCCTTTTTGGTGAGGGTGACCAAAGGAGCTACCAGTGTGGAGAAGTGGGGAATGAACTGACGGTAGTAATTAACGAACCTCAAAAAGCGCTGCACCGCTTTAAGGAAATGGGGTTCCTGCCATTCCATTACCGCCTGCAATTTGGCAGGATCCATAGCCAACCCCTGGGCCGAGATGATATAGCCCAGGAAAGGTAAAGACTCCTGCTCAAACTGACACTTCTCCAACTTGGCGAAGAGAGAATTCGCCCGCAAGCGGTCGAAGACCTTTCAGACGTCTCTCCGGTGAGAAGCCAAATCTGGAGAGAAGATGAGGATGTCATCCAGATAGAGCACCACCGAGGTGGAGAGCATATTGCAAAAGACATCATTTACGAAGTCCTGGAAGACAGCTGGGGCGTTACAGAGGCTGAAGGGCATGACCAGATACTCATAATGGCCATCCCTGGTATTAAAGGCTGTCTTCTGCTCGTCCCCTTCGCGTATGCGGATCAGGTTGTAAGCCCCTCGTAGGTCTAGCTTAGTGAAGACCCGGGCCCCACGCAACCTGTCGAACAACTCAGAGATCAGGGGAAGAGGATATTTGTTTTTGACGGTTATGGCATTGAGACCTCTGTAATCAACGCACAGGCGCAGCTCTCCACTCTTCTGTACGAAGAATCCCACCCCCGCTGGTGACACCGACTTCCTAATAAACCCCCTTGCCAGGTTCTCACTGATGTACTGGGACATGGCCTCCATCTCCAGAAGGGACAGAGGATATACGCGACCTCGAGGGGTTCTGCGCCTGGCAAGAGGTCTATAGGACAGTCGTAGGGGCAATGGGGCGGAAGGGTCTCAGCGGACTTTTTCAAGAACATGTCCGCGCATTGCTGGTAGTGACTTGGGAGTGCGGAGAGATCCATGAGGGCATCGGTGGAGGCTACCTGAACGCGGTCCTTCACACACCTATCCTCACAGGACTTGCTCCAACCCAGTATTCTCCCCAAGGACCACTCTATATGGGGAGAGTGGCAACGCAACCAGGGAACTCCTAGGAGGACCTGGTTAATGCCCTCGGCGATAATAAGGAGCGACACTGTCTCGGGTAGGGACAGAGGCAGTGAGAGTTTTAATGGAGTAATTGATGGGTAATTTGCGAGGGTAATGTCGAAACGTTCACCACCCTGATGGTGACCAGCTGAGGTAGCATAACCAATGGGACTGCGTGCTCCAGAATCTACGCAAACCTCCACCACCAGAGGAGAGGAGCCGAACTCCAACACCCCCTTAAAAGTTAGCTTGGAGGAAAACAGTGTGGTGTCTCGTAACCCTCTTACTGTTGCCACTAGACGCGGACATCTCTGAACGCTGTGGGCACCTATTGGCAAGGTGACCAGACTGTCGGCAGTGAGCGTGGGCTATGGAGGTTCGATCTGGGCAGAACTTAGAGCCCGTGTGAGGCACCTCCCTAACTGCCGACAACTCGAACGCTCAATCGGGAGGCTCCAGAGGTTTGGAGAAAGTTGGAGCCAACCTAAACCTCTGTCTGGACTGGGAGCGCTCCAACCCTCGCTCGAAGAAGCGGAGATTAATATGGTTGGAGATGGTAATGAGCTCCTCCAGAGTGCCGGGAACCTCCCGAGTGGCCACAGCATCCTTAACGTGGTCAGCCAAACCCCTCCAAAAAATTGGGGTATTGTCTGACCATTCCAGCTCGGAAGCCAGTGTCCGAAACCAAATGGCATACTTATTGACCAGGAATGAACCCTGTGTCAAGGCCAACAGTTGGAGCGCGGTATCGCGTGTGTTAGGAGTCGGATTTCTGTGTTTACTCAGCAGAGATCCAAATCCTCACATTCTGCACTCTCCTGTTTTTCCACTGCAGAAGAGATTGCAGAGGAGATTGCCTTGCAGCAAATCCCTCCTGAGGCTGTCCTTCTGTCCTCTTACTGGGCATGCTCATGGGATGATCTCCTATTGGAGAGCGGGAGTCATGTGCTCAGGTCCCGCTCCAGTTCTCATTGGTCCATCTCAGAGATCTGGAAGCGTGCAGAAGGTCCCGCCTCCTAGGGAGGGTGATGTCATGCATGGAAGCCATAAAGGATCTCTCTTGCAGTTAATCACAACACACAACACAGTTCTCATTCCAGGCCAGCAGAGGGAGCTCTGAACCCAAAACTGGGGGAAGAGCTGCTCTCTGAGGGCCAGGAAGGGGAAATTAGGAGTTCGTGTGAGGAGAGCAACGTGTGTGGACGTGAGGAGAAGAGCTGGGGGATTGAGCAGAGAGTTCAGGCTCATTCCCAGCTGTAGTGCATGATTTGGAGCCCGGTATCCATGGCTGTACGGACACTGGTGGTCCTGCAACAGAAATCGGAGGAATAGGAAGCTGTAAATGCTCCATTCGCACATAAGACTCAGAGGCACAACAGCGATGTGTGAGCCAGAAGAGAAAGGCTACAGCTGTCTGCCATACGAGGGAGTTCTAAAGAGAAATAAGCAAGTGGAACTTCAGTGTAACACAGTACTGCAAGTACCTTAAAACTAAGCGCTAGGAAGGAGACTACACAACCCATCTGCCTAGAGAGATTCCTAAGTTGCTTCCAGGCTAGCCAGCTCCTGTGCCATCTGTAATCTGGACCCTGGACTGCATTTGCCAAGCAAAGTAAAGGTAAAGAAACTGCACCCTGTTGTGTCCTTGATTTCTTCCTTCTAACTCTCCAGCACTGCTACATCTCTGTACCAAACACTACACCCTCTTCCTCAACATCTACCCTCTTCATCTACTCTGCCCTGGGACTACAGCACTGCCTGTGGAGGGCCACCCCATCATTGCTGCACCCCACCATCTGTCCCAAAGGATCTGTCTGCAGCGTCGGCTTAACACCTTCATTGCCGAACACCACAGGTGGCATCACAAATCATTCACTCATAAACTTTATTCCATCACTTCATCCCTTTTACATGGGTGCCCAGGGCCATGGACCAGGTCACCGCTGCTGTGACATCCCCCTCTGAGAGACCGGCCCGGTACCGAGTACCCCACAGCCCTGGGAGGGCGACCCATTTTGGCATCATGAACAGGATTTATGGAGCCCGGTGTCCCCGGGTCCTGTGTGCCAGAGACTGTGTTTTGTGCCATAGACTATTTGTGCAATTGCCGCCATTACCCCGCTGCTTGGCGTGCACAGGAAGCAAAAGGGGCGGGCCATCGTGGGCGGAGCCACCGGAAAAGCTCAAAACAGTGAAGTGCGGCGCAGGAAGAGGCCAGCGCGCGAGAAGTGAGAAGCCGAGGCCTGCAGTCCCGGCGTCCCCCGATCCTCCAGCCTGCAGAATGGCAGCCAGTAAGCAAGCGAAACTCAGGGCCTGGCAAACATTAACTAGGGGGGAAGAGAATGTCTGAAGCGAGAGCAGACGCAGCGGCGGACGCCACTGCAAACCCCACAGTGCCACAAGCTGCAGGGCCCAGCGCAGCTGCGACTCCCATAGCGCCGCTGCATCCAGCAGCCAGCGCTGCCTCCACAGCACCACAAGAATCAGCGCCCACTGCAGAGGTCCCCATAATGCCACTGTCCATGCCGTATATACCGGGAGCAGCCTGGCTACCGCAGTACTCAGGGGAGTCACATACCCTGATTGAATTTATAGAGAGACTGTGCAGTTTGTATGAAAGCCAGAAATTGAACATCCTTATTGGGCAGCTGACTGGTGCAGCGCAAAGGGAAGTAAAAGCCTGGCAGGACACTGATAAAGAGACTGTTAAAAAGATCCTTGCTAAGCTAAGAAGCACCTTTGACACCCGCCCTGCAGCTGAAATAAAGATGAGATTCTTTGGGTGTAAGCAGAGAGCGCAGGACAGTATACGGGACTATGCCCTTAACCTGCAGGAGGCACTGTGAGCCATCAAGCAGATTGATCCAGACAGTGTGAAAGATGGAGACAGACTGCTAAAGAAGCAATTTATTGAGGGCCTCCTATCCAGTACCCACAGAGCACAGCTGCACATTATAGCCCTACAAAACCCTGACCTAGACTTTGCAGACTTAAAGGACAAGGCTATCCGGGTGCTGCATGAACCAATTGTCAGCCATCCAGTGCCCCCTAGGTGCCCAGCGATCACATACCACTAAGAAGCTGCATCTTTACCTCCCAGCCCTGTGGAGGCTGATGCACAGACTGTGGACAAAGACCCATCTGCCGAACTGCGTCTTCAGGTCCAGGAGCTGACCAAAAGTATGGCTGCATTTGTCAAAACTGTGCAGTCCCTGCAGGTGTCATCCAAGGAGAAGATCCAGCTGGCCTCCAGTCCAGAGGATGTCCCGTGGCTACGGAAGAAGAGGATCCCACCACGCCGAGGGAGAGACAATGATCGCTATGACCTGGACGGATATCCCAACTGTCGTCGCTGCTACAAGGCAGACCACATCGCAAGATTCTGCTACCCTGGGGCAGAGGGCCAACCCCCAGGAGTAGGACCACAAGGCCCAAAGAACTGGCGAGCCAAGTATGTCGGAGGGCAACCGGTCCTCTCAGTGGTGATTGGCGGCATCCCCATGAAGGCTTTGCTGGACACTGGCTCTCAGGTGACAACTATGCCATATATCCTTTACAAGCGATATTGGGCTGACTCTGAACTTACTCGCGACCCAAGTGATGAACTGACAGTAGTTGCCAGCAATGGTAAGTCTTTGACGCAAGTAGGATGTAAAGAGATTACCACTAAAGTAGGGTGAGTAGAGTTAAAATCTCAAGGTCTGATAGTTGTAGACATTGATCGACGAGAATGTAACCTAATGAGGACCTTAGGTACTAATGTGATTGAAAATTGTCTTGCCGAGGTTATTGTTTTGTTGCAACAGGTGGCTGAGACTGCTGGTTCCAGTGAACAACGAGTCCTGCAGAAGGAGATCAAGGCCCTGATGCAAAGACAGCAGGTAGAACTCTCTGGCGGAGAAATTGGCAGCGTCAGAGTGAGTGATTCTTTCGCCATTGCGATACCCCCCAGATGTGAAATGTTAATTTGGAGTCGGGCAGCCATAGGCCTCAGAGGAAAAGATTACCAAGCATTGGTAGAGCCAGTGTACTTTGATAGCCGGCCCACTGTCCTGACAGGCAGAGGTGTAGTTGATGTCCGCAAAGGGAGAGTACCTGTACGCCTCTTGAATTGTGGGGAGGAGGAGGCCACAATACCTCGGTATGCCAGTTGCTAAGCTGCTTACTGTCTGTAACAATGCAATACAGGCAGCAGAGCCCTTGGTCTCATCCGACCAGCCCTTGGTCTCATCCGACCAGGTGGAGGACAATGGCTCTGTAAAGTAGCTAGAGGAGTGGTGTCAACAGCTGCATGTGGGAACTGACTCCATCCCTTCATACCAAAAGTGTGGGGTTTACCGAGTGACTCAGGAGTATGAGCGGGAATTCAGTAAACACCCACTAGATTTTGGGCAGGCAAAAGGGGTTCAACATCATATCCCCACTGGAGATCATCCACCCATTAAAGAAAGGTACCGGCCTATACCCCTAACACAATATCAATGTGCCAAAAGTATGTTGCGGGAAATGAAGGAGGCTGGGGTGCTCAGAGACAGTTGTAGCCCCTGGGCAGCCCCAATAGTCTTTGTGAAAAAGAAAGATGGTACCATGAGAATGTGTGTTGATTACTGAAAAATTAACAGCATTACACATAAGGATGCCTACCCATTACCCAGAATTGAGGAGTCATTAGCTGCACTTAAAACTGCTAACTATTTTTCCACCATAGATCTCACTAGTGGGTATTGGCAGGTTCCCGTGGCAGAGGCAGACAAGGAGAAAACAGCGTTTACTACACCAATGGGTCTCTGCGAGTTCAACTACATGCCGTTCGGGCTCTGCACCGCCCCAGGGACATTTCAACGGCTAATGGAATGCTGTCTTGGACACAAAAACTTCGAGACAGTTCTGTTATACCTTGATGATGTCATTGTTTTCTCCAAGACTTATGAAGACCATCTGAAGCACCTGGCTGAGGTGTTTGAAGCCTTGTCCAACTTTGGTCTGAAAGTGAAGCCTTCCAAATGCCACCTCCTGAAGCCCAAGGTATAGTACCTCGGTCATGTAGTGAGTGCAGAAGGTGTGGCACCAGATCCTGACAAAGTCACAGTCATCCGGGACTGGCAGAAGCCCAGCAACCTCCATGAAGTACGTCAATTCCTCGGGTTGGTAGACTACTACCGAAGGTTTATCAAAGGCTTCACTGAAATAGCCACGCCTATGCAAAATCTTCTGGTGGGCCAGCCCAAGAAGGCCAGGAAGAAGAGTCCTACATTTGAATGGAATGAGGAACTGGAGAGGTCTTTCACTCGACTGAAGATGGCTCTCACAGGAGATGAAGTTCTGGCCTACCCAGATTATGACCAACCATTTGTTCTGTATACTGATGCCAGCAACGTGGGACTGGGAGCAGTACTGTCACAAGTACAGAATGGCAAAGAAAGAGTGATCTCCTACGCCAGCAGGAAGCTTCGTCCCTCTGAAAGGAACCCTGACAACTACAGTTCCTTCAAACTGGAGTTCCTCGCCATAGTCTGGGTTGTGACTGAACGATTCAAGCATTACCTAGCTTCAGCCAAGTTTACCATCTTCACGGACAACAACCCATTGACTCACTTGGAAACTGCCAAGCTAGATGCACTGGAGCAGCGATGGATGGCCCGGCTGTCTAACAATGAATTTACCATCAAGTACCAAGCGGGGCACAAGAATGCCAATGCTGATGCGCTGTCCAGAATGCCCAATCTGCCAGATGCAGGAGAAGACCCTGAGGCACTCGAAGAAATAGAGTTACCTGCCTTCCACCTGCCAATTGAGGCCCAATGTGCCCAAGGATTGAGAAACAGAGGGTCTATCATGAAAGAGGCCACCCTAAATCCATTGCCTCATCTGGACTGGGCAGAGACGCAGGATAGCGACCCCGCAGTCCACCTTGTAAAGGAACTACTGTCACAAGCTGACTCACGCCCAGGTCCAGATGCTCCTGAAGAAAAGCAGCAGTTGTGGAAGGAAAGAGGCAGGCTGTTCATCTATGAAGGGAAGCTGTACTGGAGGAGTATCAACGCCCGCACTCATGAGTTGGTCTGGCAAGTGGTAGTCCCAAAGAGGGAGGCATCAATGGTCTTGGAAGCATACCACAATGGAGCTGGACACTTCGGATGGAAGAAGTTTAAGGCCTTGCTCCGGGAGAGATTCTACTGGGCTGGGATGAGGAAAGCCATTGAAAATTGGTGCCGGGAGTGTGGACAATGCAACCTGCGCAGGAAGGACCGTAACAGCCAGCGAGCTCCTTTGCAGCCAATAATAACTAAACAGCCACTCGAGTTGGTCGCCCTGGACCATGTGAAGCTGGTTCCAAGCCGTTCAGGCTACATTTATGCTCTTACCATCGTTGACCACTACTCGAGATTCCTGGTAGTCGTGCCTGTCAAGGATCAAACAGCCAGGACAGCAGCCAGAGCATTCCAACAGCACTTTTGTCGACCACACTGATATCCCGAGGGAGTGCTTACAGATCAAGGTCCAGCCTTTGAGGCAGAAGTGTTCCAGGAATTCTGTAATTTGTACGGTTGCAAGAAGATCAGGACAACACTGTACCATACACAGACCAATGGCATGTGTGAAAAGATGAATCAGGTGGTGATCGATCTACTGAAGACCTTGCCTTTGGAGGAGAGGAATCTGTGGCCAGAGAAGTTGCCAGATCTGGTCGACCTCTACAATCACATTTCTGTGAATTCCACCAACTGCACTCCAGCCTACCTAATGAGAGCGAGGCCTGGCAAGCTGCCTATTGATTTGGATATGGGAGTCCTGATACCTGAGGTAACATCACCAGATGCTGACTGGGATACGGAGCGGCAGAACAGTACCGTAGAGTACAAGAGTGTGTAGAAAAGAGTAGCTCAGGCGAGACAAAAACAGAAAAGAACTACAATCAACATGCACCTGCAGTTCCCTTGTCACCAGGAGAACAAGTCTTAAAGAGGGAAAGAAGGATGCATAAATTGGATGACCAATGGGAAGCTGAACCCTACACCGTCTTACCATCAAACTTCGACAACACTAAAGTGTGCCTTATCAGTAAGGATGGAGGAGAAACCTCATCAGCAGTATCGAGGGATCATCTGAAACTGTGCCCTGACCAACTAAAGGACAGAATGGAAGAACAAAACAACCTTCAGCCCATAGAGGAAGAAAAAAAGGTCAGCACTGTACTTGGAGAATTCCCTGCAAATTGGACTAGAGCAAATAATGCCATACTGGTGCCAGTTTTGACCTTTCCCCAACTGGTAGTGCAAGAAGTTACTCATGACCACCCTGAAAACCAGCATGTACAAGCAGCGGATGCTACACCAGCAGTGGAACAAGAGAATTCTCACCCTGCCAGTGGTGAATTTGTCATGCCCACAGTGTGTAGAAGTGGTCCTAGGAAATCTAGTATTCCTGTGCTACGCAGAAGCACCAGTATTGTAGCCAGTACAGCACACACTACACCAGTAGTTAACACAAGGCATCCAGTAAGTTCCCCAACAACACCAGTGCTATGTAGGTCTGTCCATAGTACCCAAGGTATTCCACCCTTAAGGTTCCGCAAATAGATAAGTTTTGTAATTGTTAAAATGTAAATATGCAACTGTTGAAGTTTATGTGCCTACAGAGACTCTGCAAGAAACTTTTTGAAGATCTTATTTTGTTTTGATGGACGATTGGACCACAGGACTATGTGTGGTCAGAACTCTACTTGTAAATAGTTCACCATCTTGCTCAGGAATTGCACCATGGACATTGACGCATGGACTAATCATCATTAGGACTATTTTTCAGCTTTGGTTTTTGTAATTTTTCATTTTTTAAAAAATCTTGTTATATCTATAATTGTTTATATGTTTACATGTTTTCCCTTCAGTCCAGGAGTACTGAATTGCACTAGGGGGGAATGTGGCATCCCCAGGAGTATGGTCGCCACAGTGGCATTACCTTCCTCCTAGGGAGTGTGATGTCATGCTTGGAAGCAATAAAGGATCACTCTGACAGTTAATCACAACACACAACACAGTTCTCATTCCAGCCCAGCAGAGGGAGCTCTGAACCCAAAACTGGGGGAAGAGCTGCTCTCTGAGGTCCAGGAAGGGGAAATTAGCAGTTCATATGAGGAGGGCAATGTGTGTGGACATGAGGAGAAGAGCTGGGGGATTAAGCAGAGAGTTCAGGCTCATTCCCAGTTATAGCGCATTATATGGAGTCCGGTATCCAAGGCTGTATGGACACTGATGGTCCTGCAACAGAAACCGGAGGAATAGGAAGCTGTAAATGCTCTATTCCACATAAGACTCGGAGGCACAACAGTGACGTGTGAGGCAGAAGAGAAAGGCTACAGCTGTCTGTCATACGAGGGAGTTCTAAAGAGAATAAGCAAGTGGAACTTCAGTGTAACACAGTACTGCAAGTACCTAAAACTAAGCGCTAGGAAGGAGACTACACAACTAGAGTTGAGCGAAACGGGTCGAAAAATTTCAAAAGTCGCCGACTTTTGGCAAAGTCGGGTTTCATGAAACGAAACCCGACCCTAGGATGAGGTCGGCCACGAGGTCGGCGACTTACGCGCCAAAGTCGCATTTCAAAAGTTTGTTTTGCGCTCTTTTTCAGCCAATCAGGATGCACGGACACTGTGGGCAACGTGATGACATAAGCAGGGGTCACCACCATCTTTCAGAAGGGCATGCAAGTGATTGGCTTGCTTTGGTGGGCGTCACAGGGGATATAAAAGGGCGTGCACACCGACCGCCATCTTACTTCTGCCGATCTCAGTATAGGGAGAGGTTGCTGCTGATTCTGTAGGGAGACCGTTAGGCAGGGAAGAAGACAAAAAAACTGCTTCTGCTGCTAGCGATTTGGCCTGCACAACACACCAGTCACTGTGTGTGCAGTGCAAGGGGAGGCTATATAGTGGTGTATCAGTGGTGTTGGTTGTTGGGCTGCCTTCTAAGGCTTCCTGACATTCCTGCATTGCTGTTTACCCACTGCTCCGCAAACTGCTTTTTTAAAAGCAATCCCAATTTTTTTTTTTGTCCTGCTGAGAAGAAAAAAAAACTGCTTCTGCTGCTAGCAATTTGGCCTGCACAACACACCAGTCACTGTGTGTGCAGTGCAAGGGGAGGCTATATTGTGGTGTATCAGTGGTGTTGGTTGTTGGGCTGCCTTTTAAGGCTTCCTGACAGGCTGGCATTGCTGTTTACCCACTGCTCTGCAAACTGCTTTTTTAAAAGCAATCCAATCTCCCTTATCCTCTAGTCACTTTTGTCACAGCTGTGCCATCGAGCCTGTCACATAGCGCTCAGATATTCATTGGGCCTCACACAATCCAAAAGTGTCCAGTGTCCAAAAGTGTGTGCAGAGATTCAAAATCTCCCTTATCCTCTAGTCACTTTGGTCACAGCTGTGCCATCGAGCCTGTCACATAGCGCTCAGATATTCATTGGGCCTCACACAATCCAAAAGTGTCCAGTGTCCAAAAGTGTGTGCAGAGATTCAAAATCTCCCTTATCCTCTAGTCACTTTGGTCACAGCTGTGCCATCGAGCCTGTCACATAGCGCTCAGATATTCATTGGGCCTCACACAATCCAAAAGTGTCCAGTGTCCAAAAGTGTGTGCAGAGATTCAAAATCTCCCTTATCCTCTAGTCACTTTGGTCACAGCTGTGCCATCGAGCCTGTCACATAGCGCTCAGATATTCATTGGGCCTCACACAATCCAAAAGTGTCCAGTGTCCAAAAGTGTGTGCAGAGATTAAAAATCTCCCTTATCCTCTAGTCACTTTGGTCACAGCTGTGCCATCGAGCCTGTCACATAGCGCTCAGATATTCATTGGGCCTCACACAATCCAAAAGTGTCCAGTGTCCAAAAGTGTGTGCAGAGATTCAAAATCTCCCTTATCCTCTAGTCACTTTGGTCACAGCTGTGCCATCGAGCCTGTCACATAGCGCTCAGATATTCATTGGGCCTCACACAATCCAAAAGTGTCCAGTGTCCAAAAGTGTGTGCAGAGATTCAAAATCTCCCTTATCCTCTAGTCACTTTGGTCACAGCTGTGCCATCGAGCCTGTCACATAGCGCTCAGATATTCATTGGGCCTCACACAATCCAAAAAGTGTCCAGTGTCCAAAAGTGTGTGCAGAGATTCAAAATCTCCCTTATCCTCTAGTCACTTTGGTCACAGCTGTACCATCGAGCCTGTCACATAGCGCTCAGATATTCATTGGGCCTCACACAATCCAAAAGTGTCCAGTGTCCAAAAGTGTGTGCAGAGATTCAAAATCTCCCTTATCCTCTAGTCACTTTGGTCACAGCTGTGCCATCGAGCCTGTCACATAGCGCTCAGATATTCATTGGGCCTCACACAATCCAAAAGTGTCCAGTGTCCACAAGTGTCTGCAGAAATTCAAAATCTCCCTTATCCTCTAGTCACTTTGGTCACAGCTGTGCCATCGAGCCTGTCACATAGCGCTCAGATATCAGTGGGCCTCACACAATCCAAAAGTGTCCAGAGTCCACAAGTGTCTGCAGAAATTCAAAATCTCCCCTGTCCTATAGACACCTTGTACCTTGTTTTACATTACTATATAGTTAGTTGGATTTTGTCTACATTTCTACCAAAAATGAGGAAGGCTGGTGGAAGAGGCCGTGGAATTGGGCGGGGGTTGGCAGCTGGTAATGATGGTGTTGGTGGTGGATCTGATGGTAGTGGCAAGAGCAAAATAGGACCGAATGCAGGAGGTGTTGAGCCTGCGTCATCGTCTGGCTACATAAGGCCTCAAACGCTTAGTTTTCTAGGAGTTGGCAAACCGCTTTTAAAGCCAGAGCATCAGGAAAAAGTTTTGTCTTACATTGCTGACTCAGCCTCCAGCTCTATCGCCTCCTCTTCTTCAGTTGTAAAAAGTAAAAGCACTGAGTCGTCATTGGAGGCTCATGTTCATGAACCACACCTTTCCTTGTGTCCTTCACCCCAACCAAGATTGAAGGATGACGCAGGCCATACTACTGATTACTCCATGGAGCTGTTTTCACATACCATGCCTGGATTATCAAGTGAAATGGTGAATTACCCAGGCCAAGATGAATCTGACATGGAGTGCACTGATGCACAGCCGCTGATGGATGATTCTGCTGGTACATTCACTCAGAGCACTACATTGTCCTCGCAGTGTACAGAGCCAGATTCTGACCCTGATGAGACTCAGGTGCCCCTTCCCGCACACTATACCACCATACACGGTGACACAGAGGAAGGTGCACATGACATAGAAGAGGAGGTGATGGATGACCCAGTTGTTGACCCAGATTGGCATCCATTGGGGGAAGAGGGTCCGGCTTCCAATAGCTCAGATGAGGAGCATCCACAGCAGACATCGACATCGCAACAGCTGTTATCTGGCAGGCCCGGAGCACTCCAAAGACAGGTTCCAAACATCAAAAGAGTTGCTGGACAGCTTGTCCAGAGGGTCAAAAGATCACAGAGTGCTAGGCCGCAAAATGTCTGCCAAAGTAGGAAGAGTGCAGTGTGGCACTTTTTTGAACAAAATCATCATGATCAGGCCAAGGTTATCTGTAAGAAGTGCGCAAAGACCTTTAGCCGAGGGAAAAATCTGAAAAATTTGAATACCAGTTGCATGCTTAGACATTTAACCAGCATGCACTTGCAAGCGTGGACACAACACCAAACCTCAAGTGCCACATGTGCAACTGATCACAACGAAGGTAGTCAGCAACGCTACATTGTTTCCCCCACTGTAAGCCCACCGGTTAGCACAGCAGCAAATGTTGAGGTGTCGTTGCAAGGCCACAGCAGTCAGGGAATCCCACTGTTATATCAACGAAAGACTAATTCTAGGCCATCAGAAAGAACACCAACTCCATCACCATCATCAACCCTCTCTCAGTCCGCCCTGTCCACCGCTACTTCCACCATATGCAGCTCTCAAGTCCAGCTCACCCTCCCAGACACTATGAGTAGGTCAAGAAAGTACTCAGTCTCTCATCCGCGTACACTGGGTTTGAACGCCCACATTGCCAAACTAATCTCGTTTGAGATGATGCCCTTTCGGTTGGTGGAAAGCACAGCTTTCCGCAAACTCATGGCCTATGCAGTACCACGCTATGACCTACCCAGTTGCCACTTCTTCTCTCGCAAAGCCATCCCAGCCCTCCACCATCATGTGAAAGACCGCATTGTCCATGCACTCAAGCAGTCAGTGAGCGGAAAGGTGCACCTCACAACTGATGCATGGTCCAGTCGGCATGGCCAGGGCCGTTACGTGTCCATCACTGCGCACTGGGTTAATGTGGTGGATGCAGGGTCCACAGGGGACAGCGGTGGTGGGACAGTGCTGCCTAGCCCACGGTATAGGAAACAGTTGGCTGTAGGCGTTCGACCCTCCTCCTCCAGAAGCGAAAGCTCGTCCACAGAGCGCAGTCGTACGAGCACTCCATCTGCAGCTGCCACTGTTGCACACGATGTGTCCCCCTATCGAGCAGCTAGTGGAAAGCGTCAGCAGGCTGTGTTGCAGATGATGTGTTTGGGCAACAGACACACCGCCGAGGTGCTGGCCGAGTACTTGAAGCGACAAACTGAGTCATGGCTGGGCAGTGTACATCTTGAGGCAGGCAAGGTAGTTAGTGATAACGGCCGTAATTTTGTGGCAGCCATAGCCCTTTCAAAACTCAGCCATATACCTTGCTTGGCTCACACCTTGAACCTGGTGGTGCAGTGCTTCCTCAAAAATTATCCGGAGTTAACAGCCCTGCTCCAGAAGGTGCGAAGACTGTGCGCGCACATCCGCCGGTCGCCTGTACACTCCGTTCGTATGCAGAAGCTGCAGCGATTGCTCCACCTTCCCAACCACCGCCTCATTATCGACATTGCAACAAGGTGGAACTCCACCCTGCACATGGTGGAGCGGCTGTGCGAGCAGAGGCAGGCCATAATGCATTTGTGGGAGGATACACGGCCAGGCACTTTGAAAGCAGACATGGAGTTGACAGGTGTGCAGTGGTCGAAGCTGAAAGACCTCTGTAAAGTCCTTCAGTGTTTTGAGGAATGCACACGGCTGGTAAGCGCAGACGACGCCATCCTAAGCATGAGCATCCCACTTATGCGTCTGCTCATGCAAACTTTGACGCACCTTAAGGAGCAGGCGTCTGCAGCCAATGTTGATGAGGAGGAAGAGGAGGAGGGAATCCTTGATGACATTCAGGCATTGTCTGCTCAGGGACCTCTCCTGGACGAGGTGGAGGAAGAAGAGGAGGAGGAGGAGGATGATGGGGATGATTACTTAGGGGAGGAGGATGCATCTCGTGGGGCAAGTGAAAATGTTGGCGTGGCAAGGTCTGGTACAGGGTTTGTGCGTGACTGGAGGGATGTGGATTTGCCAGAAAGTGCTCCTCCAACCAGCACTCGCAGTGCATCATTGACACCGGGAACATTGGCCCACATGTCAGATTATGCCTTGCAGATCCTAAAAAGGGACCCATGCATTGCCAAAATGATGAACGATGACGACTACTGGTTGGCCAGCATCCTGGATCCACGCTATAAAGGCAAATTACAAAACATCATGCCACAGGAGAACCTTGACGTAATATTGGCTAATAAACAAGCAACTCTGGTAAATCGGTTGCTTGAGGCATTCCCAGCACACAGCAGCGGTGATGGTTCTCACACGAGCCGTACGGGCCGGGGGCAGCTTGGCAGAGGTGTTCGTGGTGCACACAGCAGAAGTGGCGTTGGAGACAGGGGTTTCATGACAATGTTGTGGACTGATTTTTCAAGTACCGCTCACACAACTGGTAATACTGCATCGATGGAAAGTGACAGGAGACAGCAGTTGTCAACTATGGTTACTAACTACTTTTCCTCCCATATCGATGTTCTCCCACACAGGTCATTCCCCTTTGACTATTGGGCCGCTAAACTGGACACCTGGCCTGAATTGGCACAATATGCCTTACAGGAGCTCGCTTGCCCAGCTGCAAGTGTGCTATCGGAAAGAGTCTTCAGTGCAGCTGGATCAATCCTGACAGAAAAAAGGACCCGTCTGTCAACCCAAAATGTGGATGATCTAACCTTCATTAAAATGAACCACGCATGGGTTTCCAAGGATTTTGTCCCACCTTCCTCTGATGACACATAGGGTGACAGAAAAATGGCTTGCTTTGGTCCACCTCTTCCTGGGACTTGACCTATTTCACCTTTTGCATCAGCTGAATGTCCAACATCAACATATGCCACTTTCTAAAACTCCCTAACTGTGCTGCCTCCCCCCCCATGGCCGGGGTCACCACCTAGCGCACGACACCGTGCGAGTGCCGTTGCCCTGGACAGGTGGGTAGGCTGACTCTTGGGCGCGGGCACTGGTACAGGGTCCTTCATAGTGCAATCAAGTGTCTCTAACGGTGGTGGTGCACACCCGCCGTCATACACACCGCCGTACTATGAGGGGCCCAGTGCCAGTACCGACGCCCACGAGTGGGCCCCCCTTGCTTGGGCAGGGCCCCAGCATTTGCAATCTTTACCTCTCCCTGCTCCTCCGCTGTGTAGTCTGGGCCGTCAAATCCATACTGTGCCTGACACCGTCTGAGCCTGCCTCCTGATGTATAGACATATATTTTGAATGTGTACGCTATCCATACATGTTATCCGGGGAAACGGTACCCTTTCTAACCTTTGTGCAATCACGTGCAATCCATACTGGGCCTAACACCGTCTGAGCCTGCCTCCTGAGACATATATTTTGAATGTGTACGCTATCCATACATGTTATCCGGGGAAACGGTACCCTTTCTAACCTTTGTGCAATCACGTGCAATCCATACTGGGCCTAACACCGTCTGAGCCTGCCTCCTGAGACATATATTTTGAATGTGTACGCTATCCATACATGTTATCCGGGGATACGGTACCCTTTTTAACCTTTGTGCAATCACGTGCAATCCATACTGGGCCTAACACTGTCTGAGCCTGCCTCCTGAGACATATATTTTGAATGTGTATGCTATCCATACATGTTATCCGGGGATACGGTACCCTTTCTAACCTTTGTGCAATCACGTGCAATCCATACTGGGCCTAACACCGTCTGAGCCTGCCTCCTGAGGCATATATTTTGAATGTGTACGCTATCCATACATGTTATCCGGGGATACGGTACCCTTTCTAACCTTTGTGCAATCACGTGCAATCCATACTGGGCCTAACACCGTCTGAGCCTGCCTCCTGAGACATATATTTTGAATGTGTACGCTATCCATACATGTTATCCGGGGATACGGTACCCTTTCTAACCTTTGTGCAATCACATGCAATCCATACTGGGCCTTACACCTTCTGAGCCTGCCTCCTGAGACATATATTTTGAATGTGTACGCTATCCATACATGTTATCCGGGGACACGGTACCCTTTCTAACCTTTGTGCAATCACGTGCAATCCATACTGGGCCTAACACCGTCTGAGCCTGCCTCCTGAGACATATATTTTGAATGTGTACGCTATCCATACATGTTATCCGGGGATACGGTACCCTTTCTAACCTTTGTGCAATCACGTGCAATCCATACTGGGCCTAACACCGTCTGAGCCTGCCTCCTGAGACATATATTTTGAATGTGTATGCTATCCATACATGTTATCTGGGGATACGGTACCCTTTCTAACCTTTGTGCAATCACGTGCAATCCATACTGGGCCTAACACCGTCTGAGCCTGCCTCCTGAGACATATATTTTGAATGTGTACGCTATCCATACATGTTATCCGGGGATACGGTACCCTTTCTAACCTTTGTACAATCACTTGCAATCCATACTGGGCCTAACACCGTCTGAGCCTGCCTCCTGAGACATATATTTTGAATGTGTACGCTATCCATACATGTTATCCGGGGATACGGTACCCTTTCTAACCTTTGTGCAATCACGTGCAATCCATACTGGGCCTAACACCGTCTGAGCCTGCCTCCTGAGACATATATTTTGAATGTGTACGCTATCCATACATGTTATCCGGGGATACGGTACCCTTTCTAACCTTTGTGCAATCACGTGCAATCCATACTGGGCCTAACACAGTCTGAGCCTGCCTCCTGAGACATATATTTTGAATGTGTACGCTATCCATACATGTTATCCGGGGATACGGTACCCTTTCTAACCTTTGTGCAATCACGTGGAATCCATACTGGGCCTAACACCGTCTGAGCCTGCCTCCTGAGACATATATTTTGAATGTGTACGCTATCCATACATGTTATCCGGGGATACGGTACCCTTTCTAACCTTTGAGCAATCACGTGCAATCCATACTGGGCCTAACACCGTCTGAGCCTGCCTCCTGAGACATATATTTTGAATGTGTACGCTATCCATACATGTTATCTGGGGATACGGTACCCTTTCTCACCTTTGTGCAATCACGTGTAATCCATACTGGGCGTGAGAACGGCTGGCGAGCTGTTAAGCAAGCTACAGCACCTGTGGTTTGCACACGTAAGTTTTTCATTTTTTCAGGAATGACGGTTAGGCCTAATTCCGGAACTGCGGTTAACCTACACTTACTGGGAAATCATTGTTCGCGGGTAATAATTGTAATCAGTGATCCCCATCACTATCGTTGTTCAGCGGGTTATCTGCACCTGTAAGCGACAAACGCTGGCCTTTTCAGTGTAGCGCACATGCAGCCACGGACATGTAAGGGCATGACACACCAGTTATTGGCCAATCTCATGTGCCAGAGCCTCACGTGTCCCTCTAGTAAGCCGGACTCGGACCGAGGGGCATGACGGAGTCTCGTTCGTTAACGGAATTAAGCTTGCAATGTGTGCATCTGTTCTGTAGCTGGCATGGTTGAGGTTTCCCAGGTGGAGTCGAATTTAACCGTAGGCTCCACTCCTGGTGGTGCCCTTCTGGACATTCCTTTAAGGTTCAGCTTTGCAACCATACTGCCCACGTAAAACAAACACTTTGCCTTCATGAACGCTGTTTGGAGGTCATGACTCGTGGGAATAACGCCGCCCAATCAGTTAACCTGCTAGAGAGATCCTTCGTTGCTCCCAAGCATGACATCACACTCCCTAGGAAGAAGGTAATGCCACTGTGGCGACCGTACTCCTGGGGGCGACACAAGTGCACTGATGCCCAGCCACTGCTCGATGAATCTGCTGGTACATTGACCCAGACCACTACATTCCCCTCGCACGCTACACGACCTGAATCTGACCCTGATGAAACTCAGGTTACCCTTCCCATATACAGTTCCATCTTACACGGTGACAAAGAGGAAGCTGCAGATGAAAGTGCAGGTTCGGCCCACCCGCCATCAGACACACCACCGTACTATCAGGGGCCCTGTGCCAGTGCCGTCGACAACGAGTGGGCCCCCCCTGCTTGCCCAGGATCACAGCACTTGCAAAGTTGAAATACTGTGCTGTGAGATGGAAGATGGGGACGACGAGGAATCCAGACAAGTACAGGGATTCCCTAGCGAGGAGACTTATTTGATTGTTTTCAATGTTGGGACAGCAATTTTTGGGGAGCACTATACTCTGGAGAATGATAGATGGGGCCCACCATACACTGGAACATTCCAAAGGTGGACATCAGACACTGGAGCAGCATTTACAGGGCCCATTATACACTAGAGCATTAGAAATGGGGCCCATTATGTTTGGAGCATTATTTGGGCCCATAAGACAGTGGAGCTTCATCAATGGGGACCAACATATACTGTAGCATTATGTGGAGCTCATCATATACTGTTTCAAACATTATATGGGACCAATGATTCTGTATGGAGAAATAGATGGGCCTCGTCATGAGATGTAAAAAGTGAGGTATTTTTCATTGTACTATACCGCTATTTCTCTGCCGTATCGGAGCATGATGAGTTGTGGTATGTGTTAAAGGGGCGCTCTTTCGCCCAGGGCACATGAAAACCTGCAGCCAGCCCTCCCCCCCCACAGTTTGTAGCCAAATAACCCCCATTTTTCAGTGCGTAACTTGTATTATGAAGTTAATTAAGGTTGACAAGCTTAAGTAAGAAGAATTGATGCTTTTGGCATTCAAATGGGCACTGTAGGTGTGTTTCCTGTCCTCCTCTCACTGCCGACTTTTATTCCCCATTGACTTACATTGGGTTTCGTGTTTCGGGACGACCCCGACTTTTCCCTATAATCGGACGACCTTGCTCGACCCGACTTTTGGAAAAGTCGGGTTTCACGAAACGAAACGCGACCCTAAAAAACCAAAAGTCGCTCAACTCTATACACAACCCATCTGCCTAGAGAGATTCCTAAGTTGCTTCCAGGCTAGCCAGCTCCTGTGCCATCTGTAATCTGGACCCTGGACAGCATTTGCCAAGCAAAGTAAAGGTAAAGAAACTGCACCCTGTTGTGTTCTTGCCTTCTTCCTGCAAACTCTCCAGCACTGCTACATCTCTGTGCCAAACACTACACCCTCTTCCTCAACACCTACCCTCTTCATCTGCTCTGGCATGGCACTACAGCCCTGCCTGTAGAGGGCCACCCCATCTTTGCTGCACCCCACCATCTGTCCCAAAGGATCTGTCTGCAGCGTCGGCTTAACACCTTCATTGCCGAACACCACAAGTGGCGTCACAAATCATTCACTCATAAACTTTATTCCATTACTTCATCCCTTTTACATGGGTGCCCAGGGCCACGAACCGGTTCACCGCTGCTGTGACATTCCCCTCTGAGAGACCAGCCCGGTACCGAGTACCCAACAGCCCTGGGAGGGTTACCCACATGGCTGTTCCGCCATGCGCTAGTATAGGCTATACTTGCTATGTGTGAATGGTGATGGATGTATGATTCTGGTGACTGACTCATTTGAAACTCCTTCCCTCTGATATTACGCATGGTGATATGGTATTAGTTTAGCAGTCAGCGCCAATCAGAGGCAAGCCTTAAGCCACTGTGCACACCGCACCGCTACGCTAGCGTCCGACATCGTGCTTGCTATCTGGCTTTGTCGTCGAGCAGCAGTGTCCTACGTCGCGCTGCAGTTGCAGCCCTTCTTCGCGTTCGCAGCAGCGACGCCACACACACGGTAGGTCTAGAGGGACGCAGCTTCTCTGTCTTGGGTCCTGCTCCTGTGACCAGATACTGAGTGTGCATTTACCTGAAGCCTGTGTCACTAACAGGTTCAGCATTTTGTATGCTATCTGAAGCCTGTGTCAATAACAGGTTCAGTGTTTTGTATGTTTTTGTTGCGGCACCTCTGTGTGTGAACAGAGCCCGCTCTGCGCACTTCGGGTGACGTTGAACCCATGTGCATCATACCGCCATATTGCTCCTCTGTCATCACTCAGGTTGTTACACCTACTGCGCGGTGGACCCTGAGCAGCGAACGCACTTTATTATTTATTTTTATTTAGTGTGTTCCACCGTTCCTAACATTATACTAGCGCCAGGGTCTGGCTAGTGATGGCAGAACAGCAGCAACTCTTACAGTGTATTCGGCAGCTTGAGGGCCGGCTGGCCACTCTTGAGAGGGCTCTCTCAGCTGCACAATCCACCGAAGCTGCTGTAAAGGCAAACACAGACGCAGTTTCCCGTATGTCCACGTCCTCCCCCGCGCTGACAGTTACCCGCCTCCCGTTGCCCGATAAATTTTATGGCGATGGCGCCTCCTGTAGGGGTTTCATCAGCCAGTGCTCCATTCAGCTGGAATTACTGGCTGCGCGATTCCCTACGCAACGGGCCAAGGTGGGGTTTATTGTTTCCCTGCTGTCGGGCAAAGCGTTGGAGTGGGCTACGCCACTATGGAAGCGTGGTGACCCAGAAGTCCGGACCGCTGCTCACTTTCTAACAGCTATTAAGCAGGTCTTCCTCGGTCCACAGGTCACGCACGATACCTCTCTTCATCTTCTTGCTTTGACTCAGGGTGCTCTCTCGGTTAGTCAGTATGCCGTCCGTTTTCGGACACTTGCTTCCGAGTTGGAGTGGTCCGATAAAGCCCTCATCTCTGTGTTTTGGAGAGGTTTGGTGGAGCACATTAAAGATGCTCTTTCCACTAGAGACATTCCTGCCAGTTTGGAAGAACTGATTGCCATTTCCACCCGCATTGACCTCTGTTTTTCGGAGCGCGGTATGGAGCGTGCTCAATCCAAACGGAAGGTTACTCCAGGTCCCAATTTTTTTGAGCCTCTGGAACTACCCGAGCCAGAGGTTCCACCCCCAGAGCCCATGGAGGTGTCTCGCACCGTTCTCCAGGCGTGTCTGGCACAAGACTCCAGTCGTGGTCTTATTTGTCAACACGCGGTGTCTCAGAACAACAGTGCCCCGCAAAGGCCAAATTCTGTACCGCCGGGTAAGGCCCTTGTTCCTCCCCACCATCGGCCAAAGGTTCTTGCCTGGGCACACACATCCTGGAGAGGTGGTCACTGTGGCTATATGCAGACCACAAAACTCCTGGCAAGGTCTTACTGGTGGCCGCACAGGGCTCAGGATGTTAAAAAATATATTCGGGCCTGCGCCTTTTGTGCTCGGAATAGCTTCCTTAAGCGAAGATCGGAGACGCCTGCCGACACACGGTGGCGTTCCACTTTAACTTCCGCTCCCGCTGTCTCCCACGGGCCCCTTTTCAGACCTGGCGATCTTGCCACCCCTGAGGCCTTCCACATGTCCCGGGCCTCTCTGTCATCTACCGGGACATCAGACTTGCCTGCGGACGAGTCTGAGGCCTTATACCTCTTACGGGCACAAGTAGGTGGATCGTAAGACTCAGGGAGGGGGTGCCCTAGGAGGGGGGTAATGTTAGGAGTCGGATTTCTGCGTTTACTCAGCAGGGATACAGATCCTCACATTCTGCACTCTCCTCCTATTTTTCCACTGCAGAGGAGATTGCCTTGCAGCAAATCTCTCCTGAGGCTAAGTCCTTCTGTCCTCTTACTGGGCATGCTCATGGAACACATGGCTGTTCCGCCATGCGCTAGTATAGGCTATACTTGCTATGTGTGAATGGTGATGGATGTATGATTCTGGTGACTGACTCATTTGAAACCCCTTCCCTCTGATATTACGCATGGTGATAGGGTATTAGTTTAGCAGTCTGCGCCAGTCAGTGGCAAGCCTTAAGCTACTGTGCACACCGCACCGCTATGCTAGCTTCCGACATTGCGCTTGCTATCTGGCTTTGTCGTCGAGCGGCAGTGTCCTACGCTGTGCTGCAGTTGCAGCCCTTCTTGGCGTTCGCAGCAGCGACACCGCACACATGGTAGGTCTAGAGGGACGCAGCTTCTCTGTCTTGGGTCCTGCTTCTGTGACCAGATACCGTGTGTGCATTTTCCTGAAGCCTGTGTCACTAACAGGTTCAGCGTTTTGTATGCTATCTGAAGCCCGCTCTGCGCACTCCAGGTGAAGTTGAACCCGTGTGCATCATACCGCCATATTGCTCCTCTGTCATCACTCAGCAGCGGTTGTTACACCTACTGCACGGTGGACCCCGAGCGGCGAACACACTTTATTATTTATTTTTATTTAGTGCGCTCCGCCGTTCCTAACAGTGTCTGACCCGTGGTCCCAGAAAGACCTGCTTCAGAGAGGCTAGGAACTGCGAGGCTCCCCGAACCACGGGGTCAGCACGCTCCCACAGTCGGGTGGCCCACTCCAGAGCCCTGCCAGCCAGAAGGGACACGATGAATCCGACATTAGTCCGCTCAGAGGGAAATCACGCGGCCAGCAGCTCAAGCTGAATAGCATACTGGCTCACGAATCCCCTGCAGGAGGCACTATCGCCTGAGAACTTCTCGGGCAGCGGGAGGTGGGATAACATCGGTGCAGGGATGGATGTAGGAACATGGGAGACAGCCTCAGCGGCTGCCTGAACAGCAGCCGCAGTGACATTCGCAGGTGAGGTTGAACGCTCGAGAGCCGCCAACCTGCATACCCAATGTGCTGCAGGAGCTGCTGCTTATCCGCCATTACTAGCCAGACCCTGGCGCTAGTATAATGTTATTATAAAATAATAGTAGGCGCGTTCGCCGCCCGGGGTCCACTGTGCAGAGTTGGTATGCTGCTGCTAAGTAATGGCGGATGCTCAATATGGCAGTATAACACACGCGGGTTAAACATCACCCGGTGTGCGCTGGGCGAACTCAGTTACCTCACATAGCCGCACTAACGCTAATACACAAATGCCAAGCCTGTTCACACTCACAGCGTTCGGGGAGAAGACCGCTTGGTATATTGTTATGAATGAGTCACCGAAGGAGGAAAAAACAAAAATACAAGCTAAGTCCAGAAAACCGGAGAGGTTGGTAGCTATCGGATTGCAGACCCCTGATCCTATCCACAACAACTAACAGTAGCCATGGGGGGTTCCTACGATGCCCTAGACCCCTCGATCACAACCGGAGAACTAAATAGGCCTAAAGAAAGAAGGGAAATCTAAACTGCCCCAGAGCAGACCCCAAAGCAATAGGCAGCCCCCAACATATAATGACGGTGAAGCAAGATGAAAAGACTAACACAGATAGAAAGATAGGCTGAGCAAATGATGGGGCCCAAGCTAACTAAAAAGGACAGGATAGAAAAGCTGCTGTCTGCAATCCGCAAAGAACCCTACCAAAAAATGTCCCAACCGTCTGATAGGAAAAACAGGCCCTGAAGTCGCTAGGACTTCAAAAAGACTATATCAGCACTCAGGTAAATTCTGAAGACAGAGCAAAGAGACAAAGTGATCAGAGACAAAAATGGAACTCAGGACACCCTCGACCGGGGATGGCTGAACTCCAAAAAACAAGGTAAACAAAACAAAACTAATAAGTTCAATAGCAGAGCAAAAACTTATCTTTGGGAAGCAAGAATCAGACTGGTCTCCAAGAATCCAGCAGAGAAATCACCAGCGACTCAGAAGGGTGTCGGCTGCCATATATCTAGTCAGAATTTCCTGTTACCCAGTCATCATCTACCAGATCAGGTGTTTGGTAATCAGCCTCACTTCCTTCCTTCACCAGAAGAGGGAGTTCATCAGACATCGACGGTGAAGGGGAAAATGAACTCACAACAGTGTATGGTCACAGGATTCTGGCCCCAGGACATAGGACCAGCATCACTCTAGACCTACCGAGCATGTGGCGTTGCAGCTGTGAACGCCGCTAACAGAAACCGACTGCCGCGAAGCGACAATGCCTGCCGTGGTACGATGTGCCCTATGGCAGGCGACACCATCGGACGCTAGTGCTGGGAAGTGACGAGCACTTGTGTCCTATGGCTAGCCACTGGCTGACACTGACTCTGCAACTAATTCCCTAACCACATAAGTAATATCAAAGGGAGGGGAATTTTAATGAGTCATTCACCAGGTGCATGCATCCGTCATCATCCACACATATAGCAACTAGAGTCTATACTAGCGCATGGCTGAGCGGCCATGTGGACCTTTTATAGCCGTTCGCTTCTGGGACCTTCCTGATGCTCAAGATGGACCAATCGGAACAGGAAAAGGACCTGAGCATGTGACTCCCGATCCCCAATGGGAGATCGTCTCATGAGCATGCTCAGTGGGCCGAAGGAGGAACTTAGCCTCTGGAGGCTTTTGGTGCTGGCCAGGCTGCATTGCCATAACAGAACCAGAGGTGGCAGTAGCAACTGAACCCACAATGTTGGTGTGGGCTGAACGCCGGGATTGTGAAGTCTGCTGAGCAGACTCCACTGCGGCCGGAGAGGAATAGGAGACCGAAGGTGGCAAGGCTTGGGATTCCTGCTGTGCAGTGTTCGGAACCCGACGCCTAACAGTCAGTGACACCACAGCATTGTTTAGATCTAGTTTTGCGTGTTGTAGATTTTCACTAGTAGCATCTGTTCTTTGCAGGATATCATTCCAGAAGGTGGTGTTAATACCAATTTCAAGCTGATGCATTTGTCTTAACAGTCCTTCTGCTTAACACCGTACACAGCTTTTTCTTCAAAGTCATCAGCAATCTGTTTAAGTACATCTTTAATCTGCTGATAGTCATGCTTAAGGGCCTTAAGGCCCCGTCACACACAGCGATCTCGCCAGCGACGCCACAGCTATCTTGCCAGCGAGATTGCGTGTACACCAGTTTCCAATGTAAACAGCGGGTATCCAGGAGCCACGGGATTAGAAACCAGCATCCAGCATCGCTGGTCCTGGTCGCTGGAGGGGCTGTCTTGTGACAGCTCACCAGCGATCAGCCTAACGATGTCCCAGCGATCCCATCATGTCGGATCGGATCATTGGTGGGATCGCTGGGACATTGTTATGTGTAACGGGGCCATTAGTAGTGTCAGCTCTGCAGGAACAACGCTTTGTTGTGACACGTTTGAGAGTCAATGGTGTCGCTGAGTCAATATTTTTCAAAGCCTTAGTCAGGAGCTGATGCCGATGCGTTGAAACTATGAAGAAGAGGAACAGCTTTTCAAGGAAGTAAAAATAATGTACAGTACTTGAGCAGCTTTCTACAGCATTTTTAACAACAAGATTTAAAGAGTGTGCCATACAAGGATGCAAGATTGTTCTTCTCTCTTACTTTGGCTTGCAGGCCGTTGTATTTGCCACTCATTGCAGATGCATTGTCATAACTTTGACTGTGGCAATTTCCCATTTGACATTTGAACATGTCTTGAGCACCATAGCCTTTGTTTGCCATGAATGTTACAAAGCATTCCACAGGGCCATCTTTCTCCATATACCTCAATACAAGGGTTAGTTAGTCAACATGAGGTGCATCGGGTGTGGAATCCAAAGAAATGGAGTAGTATTTTGATTGGTTAACTCGAGAAATAATTTCTCTGAGGACTTGTTCATTCACCCATTACATTGATAATTTCTTCCATAATTGTAGATGACAGGTAGTTTGTATGACCCTTGCCGCGATTGGCTTGAGTTTTGATATGCTGTGGAAGAAAGTCATCGTACTGGGCGATGAGCTCAAGAATGCCCAGAAAATTTCCATTTCTAGGTGATCCCACCTAAACTGATAAACTGAATAACATTTACTACTCGTTTCAACACTGACCTCCAATAATGCTCCCAAGCCTCGACCTGTTGTGTTAGCTCCGTATCAATTCGCCCAATCGCTTTTAACCTCATATTGAAAGCAATTGTAGAGTTCAGATGTTCCGCTGACTGCTCATGACTTTTTATACGTTCTTGGGAATGTTTCCACATTAGACGAAAGCTGAGAAGACTCAGATGCTGTAATAAAGCACATCATCAATCTGCATGTGAAGCAATAAATGCGTCCTTTAGAGGGGGAGAAGCATAACCAATTCCTCATTATGACTTCTCCGTTATGATTTTGACAACGGAAAAGCCCAAGTGTGCACATTCTTGAAATATTGAGGTCCTTTCTAGGTTGCTGAACCGAGTGTGCAATGAACAAACTTTCATCACAGTGCTGGATTGTTGATACACCCCTTTTCAGCCAGTAATCTCCCATCTGTTCCGAAATAATGGATGGTCAAAGTCTAATGTCATCGCCCCCTGGTGGTCCCTCAACTTCACCTTCTTCATAAGATGTGCCACTATCAATCTCCTTTTCTTTGTGTTCTTCAGTTGTACACGTTACTACTTCAGCCTTTTCTTTGCCAGGGTCAACAGCCATTTCCACTGATGCATTGTCAGGTTGATCAGATTCTACTAAGTCATTACTCCTTTCCGACACTTGCCTTGAACAGTGAAGAACTTGTACAATTTTCTTGTCTTCGCTATCTCTTCTGTTGATTTCCTTGTTGCTTCTTTTGCCTTACGTCTTTTAGAAGCCCCAGACTCTCAAATTCTTGTGTGATGTCTGTGCCTATCTCCTTCACGATTGTCCATCATGATAATCCAAAAGTAACAAAATGACCTTGTCAACCCTTGAAGTCCTGAAAGGGAATTAAAGATGAAAATATGCACATATGTATGTATGCATATTGTAGTCTAACGGGTAAGGTTCCTCCTTGTGGAGAGTGACATAAAGAAGCAATTTGCATATGTATATTGTAGAAATTTGGGCTGTCTATATCAAACACTGCTGCTGGGCTCTATATGTCAGAGGCTGCTGCTGGGCTGTATATGTATGAAAGGCTTCTGGACCTGTATATACAGTATGGTACTGTGTAGGACAGGAGCTGCAAGAAAGATACACAGACAGACACACAGACAGACAGACACACACACACAGACATACAGAAATCATACTCATCCACTGCGACACTGTGAAGACTGAACCACTTCACCTCTGGATCTTCAGTGACTGAAGTTCCATTCCAGAGTGAAGTCCTGCCGCACTCCGCGGTGGAGAATCCTCTTCTCGTGCCGACATTGTGGCTCCGCCTCCTTCCTCGAAGGTAGCTGAACAAACTCTCATCTGATCTAATCCAAGGGAGCGATCATATAGCTGAATAGGTAGCACCTAGAAGCTTCTGTTGGGATCGGAGAAGGCTGCGACATGCCATAAGCTAAGCACTAGGTACAGGGTACTAAGGAAGTCTGGTTAGCCAAGTCAGTGGATGCTGACGCAGGTCAGGTGCCATGATTCTGCCGCTCTGTGCCAGCCACTGAGATCTAGGCCCGTAGCCAGGTCCCTACACTTTCAATAGTTTCTCTTTTGTTAACTGTTCCTTATCATTAGAAACGGTTCACAGCAAAGAGACGTGTATTTTACATGTTTTGAGATATTTATCCCTATATTGGTGGGAGGCCTCCGCTTGGTGGGTGGCCCAGGGCCTGGGCCCATTGGGCCCCCCCAAAATCCGGGCCTGGGACAGGCACAACTTAGCGACATGATGGTGGAAACAATACCAGAATGTATGACCGGAAAGTATGACCAGAAAGTAGAAGGGGGGTATCTCCAGGAGAGGGGTCCAACACCTGTTTAAGTGGGGACTGCTGGTTCCAGGATGAAAGATTGAGTAGGGGTGACTCCCATTCAGACGGTGACGCAAGGGGAAAAAAGAGTGCAATAAAGTTGACCGGGTACAAATGGCAAGTCTTCCTCCTGTCGCCAGAGACGTAAAGGGCGCAAAGAGACTGAACAAGTTGCACACTTTGAGGATATAAATAAAGGAAAAGTAGGGACTTGTGCTTTTACTCAAGATGTGAGTACTCTTCCAGACACTGAAAAGGTTGGAAAGGAAGATGACGTCTCATTGCCAGTAGTAACCGCTAGGGCTGAGTATGATGTTGTGCTGTAAGAAGCACTGACACAGTGGAATGACAGTGCTCCACAAGGTGAAGTCAGGACGAAGGAGCCAGCCAAGAAGATAGTATGGCTGAACTCTTCGGTGTCGGGACAATCAGCTAATGGTCGGTCAGTTGGTGGCACTGAAGGAGAAGAGAACCTGGAGAGTGCTGGTTAAGCGAGAATCTACGAAGGTCACGGAGACCTGTAGTAGACCCACATCTGTGGTGACAAAGGGGTGAGATGGCTGAGTATGGTGAAGCCTCCAGAGAACCTGATGCTGAAGAGCTGGAGAGTGTGGAGTTCTCTTAAGTTCTAGAGAGTAGAAAGGTACCTAAGGGTGACCGGGCAGAGCTTCAAGAGAGGTTGAAGGTGTCGAGTATGAAAGCTGCCAACTCCACGCAGCTGGATCAGGTGCGTCACCTGGAGTCCGAGCTCTCGGTAGTCAAGGCTCAGCTCAGAGAGAAGGATGCGCAGGAGCAGAAGCTGCTCCATACCCTCCACTCCACCGAGGAGAAGCTGTGCTCTGCTTGGCAGGAGAATGCAGAAAACGTGTCTCAGCTGGAAATGACCTACTGGAGCAAAGTGCAGGAGTTCCAGGACCTCGCCAAAGAGTTGTCTCGGGAGTAGGAAAAAGTGACAGATTTACAAGCCGAAGTAAAGCATTTGAAGGAACAAAAATCTGACAAAAACTCAGCTTTGGAGTCTGGGAGCAAGAACAGTGATTCTTCAGAGAGCCCAGCAGAGACCCTAGAGGCAGTCGAAGGTAATGGATGGAAGACCCAAGAGAAAGCTAAACCTGGTGATGAAGGAACAGATAGAACTCTCAAGCAGCAGAGTTTGGGTGGGCAAGCTGGCCCATCTGAAAATATAATTAAAGAAGTTATGGTGCGACACATGCTGGCCAAAAGAGAACAGGATCATGAAATAAAGATGCTTAAAGAGACGGTAAAAGAGCATGTCGAACGAGAAAGGGTCCTGGGCACAGAGTGGATGAGCTGGAGAAGGAAGTCTCTGAGCTCAGAGGTCACCTGTCAAAGTGTCAAACCGTGAACAAGGCCACATTGGAAGATATGGAGGTGCTCAGAGAAGCATTAGGAGGACTTCTACAAGAGAAGGAGTTGGTGGTCGCAGACTTACAGCGGCAGTGCCAGAGTGGTAATGAGGCAAAGCTGTAAAGGCCCATCTTGGCAAAGGGTCTTGAAGAGGGTAAAGCTCAGGGAGAGTTTGCGCTAAGAGCTGGACAAGACAATCAGCCAGTCATGGCAGATGTCTTGATGGAAATGTCCTAGGCAAAACAGGAGCCGTCCGTCCCTGAAGAGAATAGCACTTTGAAATTCAAGTGAGTTGTTGAGGTACCCGAGGACCTGAGAGAGGCATGTGCCAGGCAGTCTGTGCTTGAAGAATTCAAGAAGGCTGTGGGGGCGTGTAAGGTGTACTGGCCCCCAGAAGCTAAACAGTTAGTGGTACTGTCCACAAATGATGTCACAGCGAGGAGAGTAGCTATCCTGAGTGGAGATGTGTGCGTGCAACGTGGATATTTTGATTGAGGAATGAAGACGCTGCTAGGCAGCTGGAGCATATGAGGAAAGCTCAGAGTCTTCTGCCTATTCCTATGGTGGAAAAAGTAATTGGAAGAAATGGTCGAGCCATGCAAGAGATGGTGGATAAGTCTGGAGTGGTGAGATTAAGAATTCCAGGTGACCATGAAGACCAGAAACCCAGAGAAAAGGGTATGATTCGATTCTTCGTCTTGGGTACGATGGAGAGTCTCGGAGCTATACTCTGTTGGAGTATCGAATGGTGTATCTAAAGGAGATAGAGCAGTTAAGGCTCGAAAGATTGCTTCTTACAGGACAGCTTTGCCACATTGGTGGATGATGGCTGCCGCCTTCAACCCAAGGTAATGGGAACTGAAGGGGCCCTCCAAATAATGGAATTGCTGACAGCCAAAGACATCTAGAAAGAAGAAACCTTGGAAGTTCAGGAAGGAAAACAAGGATGCCAAGAATCTGAAAATGGCAGATCTACTCTCAGGGCAAAGCTGAAGGACCTGGACGATAGCCCCTGTAACATACTAGATGGGTCAGACTCAGACAGTAGGTTCGACTGTAAGTGAGTCTCGTGACTGCACCAACCGTTGGAAGCGGTCATGGAGAGAAAGGTCGGGTGAAGGTTATACTTGAGAAATGTGGTGACTAAAAAGGGTCTGGTGACACAGACAGACTGTGACTCAAGGGCTCAAGGGCTGAAGCTCAAAGCCTACATACGGACCTCTGGGGGCAGGGGAGGCCTAACAAATTGATGACTATGAAACGTAAGGTGACAAAGAATTTAGTGACTGATGGACTATGTTTTCGGGACTGAGAAGGCCCTCTCGACAGGTAGGGCATGGTGACATGCGTGACATGTCTCGAGGCCCCTGGTTTATGTCAAGTGTTCAACCCCACAAGTTTGAACAGAGGGGGGTATGTGAGACAGTGACTGGTGTTGTGGTGAATGGACGGTATGTGTTGCAGTGGAGAAGGTCCTCTGGGCTCTTAGCCTGTTGCTCTGGGACCTGTACTTCCATGAGACTTATTTAGCTTATAAGGCGTTGTGCTTACAGGGTTAGCCAGAGAGCTGGGCGGATCTGGCTAGTCACAGACCTCCAATCAAGGGGTGGGTCTCATACGTTATAATGAGACTGTGGTTTAGTCACATGGTCTCTGTGTTGGAAGGTCCTGCAAGAGGACTGGATTCCTGAATAGCACATGGTGAGGCCATGTACCTGCAGTCTGTGATGGCTAACTGCATTGGGGAAGCTACCGACCTTCGCCCTTCTGAGGGTCTGGAATTGTCGGGTTTGACATGTTGAGCCAGTCATTGCCCGGGACAGGGATTCCAGTTAGGCAGCTTCCCTGGAAGCCAGGACTGACAAAAAGACAGCATGTGGAGCTGAGCTCCTGGAAGCTAACCTCAGACAAGGGGGTTGTAAAAATGGCAGGGAGGTATATCTGCTACATGAGAAGACTGGTGTCTTGTTATGTTCATGAATGTAACTAAACGGTCTGTAGTCTATCCGGTTTATGCCGTGTCTAAATAAACCGGATGGTCTGTTTAAGTGAGAAACCGTTCCTGTGTGCCTTAATCCTGTTGCCAAGTGAGTGACCCCAAACCATACAGTGAGCATTATCTTATGCCTCCACACAAAATACCCCCCCACACATAGTAACACCCACCCACACTAAATACTCCCCACTCACACTGTAATACCACCCCCCCACACACAGTAAATACCACACACACACAAACACAGTAATCTCACCTACTCCTCCAATTATTATTTATTTATATAGCACCATTGATTCCATGGTGCTGTTCATGAGAAGGAGTTACGTCAAAACACAAATATCACTTAGGCTGGGTTCACACGTAGCGGAACTCTCGCGGAAATTACCGTGAGAATTCCGGAATTCCATTCCGCGGGAAAATCGCATTTTAAATTCCCGCGGTTTTCCCACAGAAAAACTAGCATTTTGCAAGCGTATTTAGCTTGCAGAATTGCTAGCGTTTTCCAAGCGATCTGTAGCATCGCTTGGAGAACTGATTGACAGGTTGGCCACACTCGTCAAACATAGTGTTTGACGAGTGTGACCAACTTTTTACTATTGAGGCTGCCTATGCGGCATCAATAGTAAAAGACAGAATGTAAAAAATAATAATAAAAAAAAAATATTGTTATTCTCACCTTCCGATGTCCCGCGCAGCCTTCCCGCCTCTCTCCACGCTCCCGGTCCCAGTAATCATTTGCGACAATTACCGCGATGACGTCCGTTCTCACGCGATCGTGACGTCTCGCGGTCATTCGCGATGACGTTGTGCGAATGACCGCGAGAACGGACGTCATCGCTCGCAAAGGCTTACTGGGACCGGGAGCGTGGAGAGAGGCGGGAAGGCTGCGCGGGATGTCGGAAGGTGAGAATAACAATATTTTTTATTTTAAATTCTATTTTTTACAGGGATATGGTACCCAAAGCCCGGAGGACAGTATCCTCTCCTCCGGACCGTGGGTGCCATCCGCAAATGTTCTGCTTACTTTTCGCATGGTGTGCACAGCCACATGCGGAAAGTAAGCAGAACAATGCATTCCTATGGGTGTGGGATCGCCGCGATTCCGCAAAATTAATGAGCATGCTGCGTTTTTTACCACGAAGCGATTCTGCAGCGGTAAAAACCGCAGCATTAGCACAGCATTGCGGAATCCCATGGGAATGCATGGGATCCTTATTTTTCACGTTTTTGCGGCAAAAACGCTCGGAAAATACCGCCGCGGAAACGCGAAAAAACGGTACGTGTGAACGAGGCCTCACAGAAGACAAAGAAACAGTGACAGACTAGTACAGAGGGAAGAGGTCCCTGCCTCTTGCCTGATTACATTCTACAGGATTATGGGGAAGGAGACTGAAGGTTGGGGGTTGCAGTAGCTCCGATGGTGTTGATGTGGCAGCGTGGTCATTACAGGTTGTACGCTTTCTTGAAGAGATGGGTTTTCAAGTTCCACTTGAATGATCCAATTGTGGTGGCTAATCAGATGTGTTGGGGCACACAGTTCCAGAAGATGGGGGATATTCAGGAGAAGTCTTGGAAGCGATTGGGTGAGGAGTGAGTAAGCATGAAGGAGAGAAGGAGGTCTTGGGAGGACCAGAGATTACGTGAGGGAAGATATTGGGAGATTAGTTCGGAACAATACAGAGGAGAAAGGTTATGGATGGCTTTGTAGGTCAGTGTTAGTAGTTTGAACAGGATGTGCTCGGAAATTGGGTGCCAGTGAAGGGATTTGCAAAGGGGGGAAGCAGGGAAGTAGAGAGGACAGAGATGAATTAGTCTGGCAGCACTTTTAAGGACAGAATGGAGAGGTGCAAGAGGGTTGGAATGTAGGCCACAGAGAAGAATGTTGCAGTAGTCAAGGTGGGAGATGATTAGGGCATGCACAAGCATTTTAGTAGATTGAGGGTTGAGGAAAGAATGGAGTCTGGAAATATTTTTTAGCTAGAGGTGACAGGAGGTGGCGAGAGCTTGGATGTGCAGTTTGAAGGACAGGGCGGAGTCAGGGGTTACTCCGAGGCAGCAGACTCCTGGTACAGGGGAAAGTGTGATGTCACTTATTGTGATAGATAGATCCAATCTTAGGTGTCTTCAGCTCCACTAGCATGAAGCACTTACCACCATTGTGCCTCAGGGAGTGACATCATCAGCGTGATCACATGACCTGATCACGCAGCTAGAGTCGCTCTGAAAGATGCGAGTGCAATTGAATACTGGGAGCCGGCAAGCTGCAGCCTCTCTGTGCCGTCTGTCAACTTGAGGTGCAGGGGCAGAGCTTCACGGAGGAAGCCAGCAGCCCTCCGCACTTCAGCCATACACTAGTGTGAAACTAGCCTTAAACAAATACTTTTTTATGTACCCTTTGAATTTATGACAGCATTAAGTGTTGTTGGGTAGGAGTATTTCAGCATGACAATCCTAGAATTTGCAATCTTTGTTCACTCTGCCTTGCATAGCGCTCCAAATTTGTCAGATTGCAAGGGAATCACTTGTGTACAGCTCTCTTTAGGTCAACCCACAAATTTTCAATTCTATACAGGTCTGGGCTCTAACTGGGCTATTTTCAAAACTTTGGTCTTCTTAAGATCGCTGTTGTGCTACAAAGTGAAATTCCTCTTCATTTTCAACTAACAGGTTTTGATGAAAAATTGACTGATATTTAGAGCTCTCCATAATTCTCTCCAACTCCAGCTGCAAGAAAATAGTCACAAATGCTGCCTCCACCATGCTTCAATGTTGCCTCCACCATGCTTCCCTGTGGGTATAGTGTTCTTTTGGTGATACACATTGTTAACGATATGGTTGGTGCAAAGTTACATCTTGATCTCATCACACAACACATTTTCCCTCATGATTTTGGCAGACTTGATGTAGGTTTTGGCAATAGATTGCCACGTTTGTGTTTTTTCTTTGTAGGAAAAGGCTTGCGACTTGCCAACCTACCCCACAGGCCATACTTATGAAGAATACATGAGATTGTTGTCACTTGCAGTACACAAGCAGTACTTGCCAGAAATTTTTGTAGCTCCTTAAATGCTGCAGTAGACCTCTGGTAGTATAGCTCAAAAAACAAAATGCGCATAATATGGCATTACCCAGGCAATTAACATTGTAGATTGTATAGTATTGCTCACCTGGCTACAGGATTACCTGTGGGCACATGGTACAAATTTGTATAGTCTGCTGTTATATCTATATGTTTTGTATTACATCATATATCCATGGTATATGTGATTATCATTTTTTCGTTAGTCTGATGGATTTTAATTATTTCCTAATAAAGGTTTATTTTGAAAGGGTTACAGTTTCTTGTAAGATGCTAGTCTCTTCTCTTGGATACTATTGTGAGCACTCAGCTCACATACAGTTGAAACCAGAAGTTTACATACAGTTGTGCTCAAAAGTTTTTATATCCTGGCAGAATTTTTACTTTCTTGGCTTTTTTTCAGAGAATATAAATGATAACACCAAAACTTTTTCTTCACTCATGGTTAATGGTTGTGTGAAGCCATTTATTGTCAAACCAATGTGTTTTCACGTTTTAAATCATAATGACAACCCAAAACATTCAAATGACCCTGATCAAAAGTTTACATACCCCATTTCTTAATACCGTATGATGAGGGAGCTATTGAGGGAGGGCTAAATTAACCCCTCACGGTTGACCAAGTGATTTCCAAATTAATCCACAGGGCGTTGCTAGCAACTGGGAATGACCAGACGGAGACGTATGCCTCTGTATGGGAGAATCAAGGCAGATCACTAACCCCGTTTATTATGTCACCTTTTTATAGTATTTTGCTTAAATATGCAAAGTACTCAGCTACCAATAGCATCGTCGTGACACATTTACTTTATAAGCCAATAGTATTGCAAGAAAATCGGAATATGTCCCTAGCTACGTGACGCAGAGAATAGAACAATAGCACATTCATCAGGGTCTCATATATCATATCTTGTTCAGACTGGGACAGTCTGGTTTCTTAACAACCGCAAACTTTCACCTAACTACAAAATTTAACTCGTAAGCAACAAAATGGCGTCGCAAGCACTAAAATGGAGGTCTGGAGAACAAGATGTCCCGTACAACTGAATACTGTACTTCACAATCCCCCCTAGATAAATTTAGTTAACTAATATGCAGCATCAGAGGTGCTATCCAAAGCCATAAGCTCAAGGGGTACTGGTCTTCACATGGCTGATGCCATGTTATCAGTCATGGCTGTTGCAGCGCACCCATCTCCCCGTATGCTACAATTTACAAATAACAATTTTTGATGATGGTGGTGGAGATCTTTTGAAGGTAGCCATGCGCTTGGCTTCAACATCTTCATCAAGTAGCCTTTTGAGATCGGTATAGAGAAGAGCAGGGGCAACGATGACTTTGGTATCATCGCTAGCTATCCTAGTGCAGAATTTCCTAATACATACAGAAATACACCAAAGAACAAGTTTTAGTATCACATATACAACAAGGATACAGGCAGCAATATACATCAAGCTTTGTAAAATCCCAGTTATCCAGCCCCCAATTCCCTTAAATCAATTGGCTGAATTGAGAAAGGAGAAGGTGTCAGACCACCAACTGTCCTTATTATGATCATTGTCTTTATCATATTGATCTCTGAGCCTTTGAATATCTTCTAACTTTAACTTTAATTTCTACCAATAATAATACAGAAAATGTGGAAAACCAAAACATTTTGCCCCCTTTATTTGCTATTGGCTTGTTGGGTGATGAGGAGGACTTGATAGGGACCGTCATACAAGGGTTCTTGTCCATGCTTTCTGACATGCCTTTTCACAACTACCAAATCACCAGGCTTCAGATTATGACAGGTGTCGGTTTCTGATGAATCTGGAAGAGAAAAAGAAACTAGAGCATGGGTGTTAGCAAGATTTTTACTAAGCTGAAAAACATACAGTTGTGGCCAAAAGTATTGACACCCCTGCAATTCTGTCAGATAATACTGTTTCTTCCTGAAAATGATTGCAAACACAAATTCTTTGGTATTATTATCTTCATTTAATTTGTCTTAAATGAAAAAACACATAAGAGAATGAAGCAAAAAGTAAAACATTGATCATTTCACACGAAACTCCAAAAATGGGCCAGATAAACGTATTGGCACCCTCAGCCTAATACTTGGTTGCACAACCTTTAGCCAAAATAACTGCGACCAACCGCTTCCGGTAACCATCAATGAGTTTCTTACAATGCTCTGCTGGAATTTTAGACCATTCTTCTTTGGCAAATTGCTCCAGGTCCCTGATATTTGAAGGGTGCCTTCTCCAAACTGCCATTTTTAGATCTCTCCACAGGTATTCTATGGGATTCAGGTCTGGACTCATTGCTGGCCACCTTAGAAGTCTCCTGTGCTTTCTCTCAAACCATTTTCTAGTGCTTTTTGAAGTGTTTTGGGTCATTGTCCTGCTGGAAGACCCATGACCTCTGAGGGAGACCCAGCTTTCTCACACTGGGCCCTACATTATGCTGCAAAATTTGTTGGTAGTCTTCTGACTTCATAATGCCATGCACACGGTCAAGCAGTCCAGTGCCAGAGGCAGCAAAGCAACCCCAAAACATCAGGGAACCTCCGCCATGTGTGACTGTAGTGACCATGTTCTTTTCTTTGAATGCCTCTTTTTTCTCCTGTAAACTCTATGTTGATGCCTTTGCCCAAAAAGCTCTACTTTTTTTCTCATCTGACCAGAGAACATTCTTCCAAAACGTTTTAGGCTTTTCAGGTAAGTTTTGGCAAACTCCAGCATGACTTTTTTTATGTCTCGGGGTAAGAAGTGGGATCTTCCTGGGTCTCCTACCATACAGTCCCTTTTCATTCAGACGCCGACGGATAGTACGGGTTGACACTGTTGTACCCTCGGACTGCAGGGCAGCTTGAACTTGTTTGGATGTTAGACGAGGTTTTTTATCCAACATCCGCACAATCTTGCGTTGAAATCTCTTGTCAATTTTTCTTTTCCGTCCACATCTAGGGAGGTTAGCCACAGTGCCATGGGCTTTAAACTTCTTGATGACACTGCGCACGGTAGACACAGGAACATTCAGGTCTTTGGAGATGGACTTGTAGCCTTGAGATTGCTCATGCTTCCTCACAATTTGGTTTCTCAAGTCCTCAGACAGTTCTTTGGTCTTCTTTCTTTTCTCCATGCTCAATGTGGTACACACAAGGACACAGGACAGAGGTTGAGTCAACTTTAATCCATGTCAACTGGCTGCAAGTGTGATTTAGTTATTGCCAACACCTGTTAGGTGCCACAGGTAAGTTACAGGTGCTGTTAATTACACAAATTAGAGAAGCATCACATGATTTTTCAGACAGTGCCAATACTTTTGTCCACCCTCTTTTTTTATGTTTGGTGTGGAATTATATCCAATTTGGCTTTAGGACAATTCTTTTTGTGTTTTTTCATTTAAGACATTAGGCTGAGGGCGCCAATACTTTTGTCTGGCCCATTTTTGGAGTTTCGTGTGAAATGATCAATGTTTTACTTTTTGCTTCATTCTCTTATGTGTTTTTTTATTTAAGACAAATTAAATGAAGATAATAATACCAAAGAATTTGTGTTTGCAATCATTTTCAGGAAGAAACTGAGTATTATCTGACAAAATTGCAAGGGTGTCAATACTTTTGGCCACAACTGTATAATACTGCAAAAATAAGATTTTTCCAATTTAAAGTTACAGTGCAATGCATGCTTCAATCTATTGTTGTCACTCTTGCACCCAGGCCCGGATTGGCAATATGATCAACCGGGCATTTTCCCGCTGGGCCGCTGTCACGTGGGCCGCGGGCGGCAGCGCCCGATCATCTGGCCGCTTGCCAGCTGCTGCGGCCACTGTTGCTCCTGACGACGGCCCTCTGCGGGCACGGCGGTGATAGTTTCAAGTCCCTCCTGCACTGCAGGGAGATAAGCCGCCACGCCCCCCCCACGCACCCCATCCTCGCCTTAGCATGAGACCCCCTCCCCCCGCAGCCACTCACAGCGTTGCACTCGCTTGCCTGCTCGCTCTGTTCGCCGGACCTGTGATGAGGTCACAGGAGGGGAGGAGTCAGGGGGTCACATGATCAGGAGCCTTTGTCCAGACCACCGATCATGTCACCCCTGACTCCGCCCCTCCTGTGACCTCATCACAGGTCCTGTGCGCTCAGCCTTGCCTCTACCGTCTGCAAGACTCTGCTTTGCTGTTGTCATGGTGCTGGTTGAGGTAAGTATGTGTGGGGTCAGGATTTACAGTGTGGATGTAGCAGAGCTGTGTGTGTATGAGGTGTACGGAGCGGAGCCGTGTGTGTACGAGGTGTACGGAGCGGAGCCATGTGTGTACGAGGTGTACGGAGCGGAGCCGTGTGTGTACGAGGTGTACGGAGCGGAGCCGTGTGTGTACGAGGTGTACGGAGCGGAGCCGTGGGTGTACGAGGTGTACGGAGTGGAGCCGCGGGTGTACGAGGTGTACGGAGCGGAGCCGCGGGTGTACGAGGTGTACGGAGCCGAGCCGTGTGTACGAGGTGTATGGAGCGGAGCCGTGTGTACGAGGTGTACGGAGCGGAGCCGTGTGTACGAGGTGTACGGAGAGGAGCCGTGTGTACGAGGTGTACGGAGAGGAGCCGCGCGTGTACGAGGTGTACGGAGAGGAGCCGCGTGTGTACAAGGTGTACGGAGCGGAGCCGTGTGTACGAGGTGTACGGAGCGGAGCAGTGTGTACGAGGTGTACGGAGAGGAGCCGCGCATGTACGAGGTGTACGGAGAGGAGTCGCGCGTGTACGAGGTGTACGGAGAGGAGCCGCGCGTGTATGGAGTGGAGCCATATGTGTACAGAGCGGAGCCAAGTGTGTACAAAGCATACAAAGCGGGCTTTTCCCACGGACACAGGAGTACACGGCGGAGCCCCGAGGAGCATTTTAAAACACACACATGACGTTCCACCTGAAGTGATGTGCTGGAAGCTGACCGGAAATGAGATAATTTCTTGAGGAGATTGTGACGGAACCAGGAATGCTTCAGATCCATCACCGTGTCCTCCTCCGACAGCGCAGACAGCATGATCGCCTTGGAATCGGGGATGTCGGCCATGTGAGTGGATCATGATAGGTCCTGCACCGGGAGGCTCAGGTGGGCACTACAATGGGAGCCGGGCTGCTATAGTATCTTCGTAGAATCTTTCTTTATTTCTTTCTCTCTTTTTCTTTCTTTCTCTGTTCTTTCATTCTCTGTTCTGTCTATCCCTCATTTTCTTTCTCTCTCTGTTCTTTCTTTCTCTCTCTGTTCTTTCTTTCTCTCTCTAATCTTTCTTTCTTTCTCTCTCTGTTCTTTCTTACCTCTCTTTCTCTCTGTTCTTTCTTTCTTTTCTTTACTTCTTTCTTTCTCTCTCTGTTCTTTCTCTGTCTCTCTCTGTTCTTTCTTTCCCCTTTCTTTCTCGCTCTCTCTGTTTTCTTTTTTCTCTCTCTCTCTGTTTTCTCTCTTCCTTTGTGCCAGTCAGTGTGCCCATAATGCCAGCCACTGTGCCCTCAGTACCAGTCAGTGTGATCAGCAGTGCTAAATGGGTGCGATTAGGTGTGGACATGGGTGTGACTAGTTGTGAAATGGGTGTGGCTGGGCGTGGCCAAAAATTTGCAGTCTTTGTCCATCTTTCCCTTCTTCAAAAGTTGGGAGGTATGATAGGGGCGGCTATGACCAGGGGGTCTGGTTGCCCAATAAGGAGCAGTTCTGCCAGGAATTCTGTAATCATGCATACAAAAGGGGACAGAGATTTGGGAGGAGTACTGTACCTAAAAGCAATAAATAGGACTGAGCTGAAATACTGGGCACAGCTGTGACTACATGTTATATAGTTGTGTTAATCTCCTCTCACTTCTTGTAAACTACAAGTGTACAAAGATATTATATAGTCACCATGTGACTAGTGGGCCTGTGTAACTTCAAATGCCAGGGCTGAATTTTAGTCCCAGTCCGGCCCTGCTTGCACCGTCTATTTGCACATTTATGTCTATCTGTGTGTTACTGGAACCTAGTATGATCTGAAGTCACCTTAAATCCCCTGTGCACAATGTACAGACATTACATTTTCTTGACTTTGAGACAAACATTGTGCATGTAGGCAGGTTCACAATGCCACCCAAATGTTGTAAGTACTTTAAATTGGTAGAAGAACAAGATTCCGTTACATATTTGTATGCCAGCTTTTTATAAGTATTCTTCCATTCCTAAATAACGGCGCATTGAATTTAATATTACATGTATAGATATGACTGTTAATATCTTTTATAAAATATACATAAAATGGTCATACATTAGCAGTTTATAGCAGAAGATGTTGTGAATTCTCTTGATCGGAGTTCTGAGCCGAAGCTCCCTCTGCTCCCTCTGGTGGTTACTGAGATTAGTGGAGCTGGCAAGGTGGACGGAAGATCCCCACCTGACGACGATAATTGGAAACCTGGGATTACTAGCTGGGTGCATATAATTGAGCTGGCTGCTCTTTGAGGTTGCTGGTGATTTCCTCCCTGTGCATTTGGAGTTCTTTTGTCCCCTGCCTGATCTGCATTGTTCAGCTAAGTGATTCTTTTGCTAATCCTTTGCATCTAATCTGGTTTTGCCTTTTTTTTGCTTTCTGCTTTGTTGCTAGGATTCAGCGTGCTCCCTGCTGAGGGCAGCGCTGGGCCCTGCTTCATATGTTGCAGCCTGTTCAGTCCCCTGTCATGTTAGTATCTTTTTGCTTTGCTTCCAGTTCATACCAGAGTGCTGATCTAGCGGGGGTGAGGTCATGTGACCTCAGGTTTTTTGTATATCAGAAGTGTTGGACTTTTTTAGGGTTTTGTGTGTGATTGCAGACAGTATCTTTTCTGTCCTGTCCTGTCTAGACAGCTTGCCCCCCCCGTTTGCTCAGTCTGTTCTCTGCCTGTGTTTGTGTCTCGTCTTGTCTCACCGACAACATATGTTTGGGGGCTGTCTATTCCTTTGGGGATCTGCTCCAGGGCAGTTTAGATTTCACCTTTCTGTCTTTAGGCTTAGATAGTTCTCCGGCTGTGACGAAGCGTCTAGGGCATCGTAGGAACGCTCCATGGCTACTGCTAGTTATGTGGATAGGATCACGGGCCTGCAATCCGCTTAGTTACCAACCTCTCTGGTCCTCTGGTGGTTTAGCCTGTTCCTGCCATCCTCCTCAGTGACCCATTCATAACAGAATCACCAGCCTAACCGCAGACTCTAGGGTACTCAAAAGGAAAGAATTGTAAAAAAAAATTTTAATATAGAGATGAGCGACTTTGCCTTTTTTAGGGTCAAGTCGGGTTTCATGAAACCCGACTTTCGCAAAAGTCGGGTTGAACGAAAACGGCCGACTATAGGGAAAAGTCGGAGGTCCAACTGAAACACGAAACTGTCATGATCTCAGTGCGGGTTTGACTCGCACACGTGGGGTTAATGTTTGGAACCAGTGCTGATGACTGGCATTTCTGGGGTTAAAGGTTGTGATCCCGATGCAGGCTTACCTGCACACCTGGGGCTATGATTGCGGCCTCTCCCTGGTTCTGGGGGAGGCTTCTTATAGCCTCAGGATGCTCCCATCCCTGTCAGTTATACTCTTGCCCTTGGCATTGTGTGGTGACCCCTGAGTGTGTTAGTGCTGTGTTCTGGTTACTTGATTCTCTGTATATGACTCGGTCTGTTCCCTGGATATCGCTTTGGATTCTGCCTGGTACCTCCTATGTCTGTTTGGTCTTGATCTCTGCTTGACCCTGATTATCCGCTCTGTCTCATCCCTGGTACTGTACTGTGATCCTGTGTATGACCTTTGGCTTTGTCTGACCTCCCTTCTGTTTGTCCCTCCTGTACTTCATTTGCCCATACTGTTGTGACCTCCATTTTGCCTGACTCTGAGTTGTATGGTGTACTGTCATATCTGAAAGCAGGACGCTAAGCCACGCCCCCTTGCAGTCACATGACCATAGGTCCCGTTCAAGCTTGTTCATTTTCAGTGTCCGCAGGTCCCGTGCCTCTTTACTTTCCAGCGCTGACTGGACCCTGACACTAATAGTTGAAGCACGCCCGGTCACCTCTGCTGCCCTGCTCCCCAGGTAACTCTTAGCACTGCTTCTGTACTCAGGACACGCGCACTGGCTCTATGAGCAAGTGTAGTGCGGTGTCTCTGACAGAAACCCAATGCAAGTCAATGGGGAAGCAAAGTCGGCAGGGAGTGGGAGTGGCTTTAGGACAATTCTTTTTGTGTTTATTCATTTAAGACAAATTAAATGAAGATAATAATACCAAAGAATTTGTGTTTGCAATCATTTTCAGGAAGAAGCTGAGTATTATCTGACAGAATTGCAGGGGTGTCAATACTTTTGGCCACAACTGTGTATATATGGGGGAACTGGGTCAACCATACCATATATATCGGAGAACTGGGCCTATCATATTATATGTATATGGGGTATACTGGGGCCATCATACTATATGTATGGGGTGAACTGGGGCCATCATTCTATTTGTGTGGGGGGAACTGGGGCCATCATACTATATATATATGGGGAACTGGGGCCATCATACTTTATATATGTGGGAATTGGGGCCATCTTACTATATTTAGGGGAACTGGGGCATCATACTATATATGGGGGGAACTGGGGCCATCATACTATATATATGGGGGAATTGGGGCCATCTTACTATATATACGGTAACTGGGGCCATCCTACTATATATATGGGGGGGAACTGTGACCAACATACTAAGACACAAAAGGTCATTGCTAAAGAAGGTGGCTTTTCACAGGGTGCTGTATCCAAGCATATTAATGGAAAGTTGAATGGAAGGAAAAAGTGTGGTAGAAAAAGGTGCACAAGCAACTGAGATAACCACAGCCTTGAAAGGATTGTTAAGAAAAGGCCATTTAAAAGTTTGGGGGGAGATTCGCAAGGAGTGGACTGCTGTGGACACACAGACGTATCCAGGATATGGGCTACAAGTGTCTCATTCCTTGTGTCAAGCCACTCATGAACAATAGACAAGACGAGAAGCGCCTTCCCTGGGCCAAGGAGAAAAAGAACTGGACTGTTGCTCAGTGGTCCAAGGTGTTGATTTCACATGAAAGTAAATTTTGCATTTCATTTGAAAATCAAGGTCCCAGAGTCTGGAGGAAGAGTGGAGAGGCACACAATCCAAACTGCTTGAGGTCCAGTGTGAAGTTTCCACAATCAGTGATGTTTTGGGGAGCTATGCCGCCAGCTGGTGTAGGTCCACTTCATGCATCCCTGTGCCGACAAGGTTTTGGAGATGGAAATTTCATTCTCCAGCATAACTTGGCACCTGTCTACACTGCCAAAAGTACCAATACCTGGTTTAAAAACAACAGTATCACTGTGCTTGAATGGCCAGCAAACTCGCCTGACCTTAAACCCATAGAGAATCTAAAGGGTATTGTCAAGTGAAAGATGAGAGACACCAGACCCAACAATTCAGATGCAAAAGGAGCCCTGACCAAGTATTGAGTGCATTTAGTGAAAATACATTTTAGCAGGCCAACATTTTGGATTTTAAGATAATTTTTCAAGCTGGTGTTATAAAGTATTCTAATTTACTGAGATAATGACTTTTGGGTTTTAATTGGCTGTAAGCCATAATCATCAACATTAACAGAAACAAACACTTGAAATAGATTACTCTGTTTGTAATGACTCTATATAATATGTGTTTCACTGAAATTAATTAACCTTTTGATGATATTCTAATTTTGTGAGAAGCAACTATATATAGGGGTGTCGCGACTAGCGACCGCGTTCGCGGCCGAGCCGGCACCTCCACGTCGACCGACCACGCCGACGTGGGGCGAGCATCCCAGGTGGGAACGGAATGTGGACCCACTGGACCACAGGGGGGACCCTGGCATACCCAGACGAGGGAAGAGTAGAGACCGGGGTCTGTGGCAGCTGAGCATGTGGACGAGGAGGCAGAACGACACCGCACAACTTCAGGTATAGACAAAGTTTACTTGAACAAGACATGGTACAGAAACAAAATAGTTATGCAAGGCTCTCGGTTCTGCACATCAGGGAAGGGTACACGTCTCAGGATAACAGACGAAGGCAGGAGGACATCACGGGTTGATGCAGTCCAGGGTTGTCTGGCACGGGCATACTAGGGCGGCCTCTTCCTCAGGCCCCAGGCATAGCACAGGCTCAGCAGGAGAACATCAGACACCAACCTCAGACTGACTTCAGACAATGGCAGGGGTCATCATGGGTTGATGCAGTCCAGGTTCATCTGGCACGGGCATATCAGGACGGCCTCTTTCTCAGGCCTCAGGCATAGCACTGGCTCAGCAGGAGAACATCAGACACATACCTAGGACAGATGTCAGACGATGGCAGGAGTCATCATGGGTTGATGCAGTCCAGGATCCTCTGGCACGGGCATACTAGGACGGCCTCTCTCTCAGGCCTCAGGCGTAGCACAGGCTCAGCAGGAGAACATCAAACACCGATCCGAGAAGGACGTCATCACTGGGTGGACCTCAGATAATTGGCGGAACATCGGGACACGGGCAGAACATCAGGAACACGGACATCAGGCCACCAGGAACACGGACATCAGGCCACCAGGAACACGGACATCAGGCCACCAGGAACACGGACATCAGGCCACCAGGAACACGGACATCAGGACACAAGGAACACGGACATCAGGACACAAGGAACACGGACATCAGGACACAAGGAACACGGACATCAGGACACGAGGAACACGGACATCAGGACACGAGGAACACGGACATCAGGACACCAGGAACATGGACTGGACATCAGGACACAGTCAGGGCATCAGGACTCGGATCTTAGATAGAGCATCAGCACACTGGCATCGGACTCCGGACATCTGGCAGCGACCGACAGGATCCGGACATCAGGCTGCGGGCATCAGCTACGGACATCAGGCCGCAGTCATCAGGCTCCGGACCACTGGCAGCGATCGGCAGGCTCCTGACATCAGGCAGAGAAGCATAGGATCCGGCCATCTGGCAGAGGACATCAGGCACAGCACATCTGGAAGGGGTCGTCAGACACCGGACATCAGGCCGTGGTCATCAGGCTCCGGTCATCTGGCAGCGACCTAGAAAGGAACCCCAGCGGTCTGGTGCAATCCCTGCCGGGTTGGACTGGAACTGGCAGGGAATTGCACTGAATCCCCAGCTGAGCACAGAGTGGCAGAAACCCAGCGGACACACCGGACTCCTACTTCCTAGATGAACCCAGGTTAAATCACAGCAAGTCAGGTAGCAAAGAGTCACAGTCACTGGGCACAGGGTTCAAGACATGAAGGGACCTCAGGAACATCCCACAGAGGACACAGTTCAGACAGGGTCAGGTAAAGGAGCAGGTCCAGAATTCAGGGAACAAGACACAACATAGACAGGACTGTATATGCAGCCTCCAGGAAGGGCAATCTTGGTATTACTGCCCCCAGAGCAGGCAAAGAAACAAGACAATTCAGACAGAGTCAGGTGCAGGAACAAATTCAGGATCCAGGATTCAGGGAACAAGACACAGGTGCAAGGCAAGACTCCACACAAACACAGGGACCAGGATATTCTGCCTTCTGGGAGGGCGGACAAGGGCCAGGATATTCTGCCTCCTGGGAAGGCGGACAGGGCCGAGGGCCAGGATATTCTGCCTCCTGGCAGGTGGCAAAACACAGTTCACATGGGGACAAAGAGCACCAGCTCCCCCAGAACTGATCACAATCAGAGCAGGAGCTGAACACACATACTCACATCGCTAGGTTCAGGAACTCAATGCGAAGCTCTGGCGACGCCCCAAAGGGGGAGGGAACTTTATATAGCAGCTGCCTCACAGTGATAGGCTGGAGCAGCAATTGTAGCACACACCCATTCCTCATAAAAGCAGGGGAGGTGTGGCCGCGTGCACCCTAAGCAAGGCCAAACAAATCAGCATTGCAGAGGACACCTGGCGAGAGCTGCAAGCCTGAACATACATGGTAAGCCATACACAATGTAGAGGACCTATTAACCCACCGATAGCTTTCCACAGCAGCAGCCAGGGACTGCACCAGCGGGTGGTCTTGCAAAGCAGCGGAGCCACGCACACATGTACGGCTACGCAGCGGGGCAGGGACCTGAGCAGCATCCATAACGGTAACAGGCAACAGTATCCCTGCTAGTTAGGAGGAGAGGAGCAAAGGGTTAATGCAGACATGCAGAGTAACGCCGGGGAAGCAAAGTACAAACACACTGGCGTTACAAGGAGGAACTGGGGCGATCATAATTTATATATGGGAAGAACTGGGGCCATCCTACTAGATATACGGAGGAACTAGGGCTATCCTACTATATATGGGGAACTGGGGCCATCCTACTATATATATGGGGAACTGGGGCCATCCTACTATATATATGGGGGAACTGGGGCCATCATACTATACATATGGTGGGAACAGGGACTCTATCAATGTAGTAATCTAGATTCTGAAACCATATCTATGCTGTAAACTTGGTTCTGTTCCCGTATCTATATACCAGACCTAGTTGGTTCTGGTCTGATATCTCTGTAGCAAGTGTGATAAAACACTCCGGGATCGGCTTTGCTGGGGTCAAAGGTCACGTGCGTAAAGCATGAAACTCAGGCGCAGAGCCGGGGTCCGGGTATAACTGACCCTGGGTCAGGTTTATTAACGGTGAAAGCAATGCATAAAGAAAAAAAACATAAAACAAATCCTTGCCTGTCCGGCACTAACTAAACAATGGACAACCTAACTACCAACTGGCGGGCTTCTCCCGTCCAGCCAAACCACAGTTGCAGTGGGCACTGCTTTCACTCACGTGTGTCTCTCACACAGACAGGCTCTCTGTGTTCCCAGGCTGAGACACTCACACAACCACCTGGCATCCTTTTATATCCACCTCCCATTATTCATTAGCAAGCAGGTGCGATACTAACCAGACTAGGCCACATAGGAAAGGAATCTGGGCGAGATATACCTGCCCTCATCCACTATTCCCACATGATTATCACATAAAAAACAAATCTGAACTGAGAAAAGTAAGTAAATGTGTATGCACAATGTAAGTGCATAATAACACATGACCATTAACCAACGAAAACAAAATGCTAAAAACAAATATCCTGAACTAAAAGTAAAAAATATACTGCAAATAATGCATAAGGGTAATAATAATAATAATAATAATAAGGGTATTTAGTAAACATAATTTTGATCAAAATAATGTACAAGCCATCCCGCCACGTCACGGCAACCCTTGTGGGACAGTCCCTACTCTAGTATTTAAAACCTTTTCACTTGCCAAGTGGCGTGAATGTGAATAAGGGTCGAGCGGCTGAACCACTAGTAACAGCTTAGGCCAGACTGGATGGCTTTCCCAGCTCAGAAAGAGGGCGGTCACACCCATATATGCACTGAATGCACAATGAAATGAATAAAAAACAAATCTGAACTGAGAAAAGTAAGTAAATGTGTATGCACAATGTAAGTGCATATTAACACATGACCATTAACCAAAGAAAACAAAAAGCAAAAAACAAATATCCTGAACTAAAAGTAAAAAATATACTGCAAATAATGCATAAGGGTAATAATAATAATAATAATAATAAGGATATTTAGTAAACATAATTTTGATCAAAATAATGTACAAGCCATCCCGCCACGTCACGGCAACCCTTGTGGGACAGTCCCTAATCTACGTCACATTCACGCCACTTGGCAAGTGAAAAGGTTTTAAATACTAGAGTAGGGACTGTCCCACAAGGGTTGCCGTGACGTGGCGGGATGGCTTGTACATTATTTTGATCAAAATTATGTTTACTAAATACCCTTATTATTATTATTACCCTTATGCATTATTTGCAGTATATTTTTTACTTTTAGTTCAGGATATTTGTTTTTTGCTTTTTGTTTTCTATGATTATCACATAAGCTTGATTCTGCTCCCTTATCTCTGTAGTAAGCTCAGTTCTGCTCCCATATCTCTCTAGTAAGCTTGGTTCTGCTCCCATTATCTCTCTAGTAAGCTTGGTTCTCGTACTCTATCGATGTAGTAATCTAGATTCAGGCACCATATATATGCTGTATGCTTGGTTCTGTTCCCGTATCTATGTAGTAGACCTAGTAAGCTCCGTTCTGCTCCCTTATCTCTGTAGTAAGCTTGGCTCTGCTCCCTTATCTCTGTTGTAAGTGTGGCACCACAGGAGTCCGGTAGCCACAAGGGCATTGCCTTCCTCACAGGGGATATTGTCAGGCCTGAAGCAAGGAGGGATCCCCTGGCCAGGTATACACAGCATGCAACACAGATCCTGCTCTAGGCCAGCAGGGGGAACTCTGAACCTGACTTGTGGGGAGCTGCTCTATCTGGTCAGGAGGAGGAAGTTAGTTAGAGTTTCAGTCAGTCAGTGCTGGGAACTGGACGAGTGAGAAGCTTGTCCCCAGACTAGAGTGCATTCTGAGTCAGAGAGGAAGATAAAAGTATAGGGAAGCTTGGGAAGAGGAGTTGTGACCACGCTCATCCCAGAGCTCAGTGCTAGAACTGGACACCAGAGTCTGTGGCTGCAGAGCACTACAGTCTCATCAGCTAAATCCGGAGGACAGATTGCAGGTCTTCTGGCCCCTATCACACACCTGAAGACACAGCAGCAGGATAGAGCCCGGAGATGCCACGAGGAGCGACTCCTGTGAAAAGCTCAAGCTGCCTGTCACGCGAGTAACGTTTTCTAAAAGACAGTGAGAGGAACAGAGGACAGAGCTGAGCTTTAGGCAGCAAGGACCTCAAATAGAGCAGCGCAGTAAGGAGGCCTCCAAGCCACCTGGCTGAGTGGATCCTAAGTTGCTTCGGGCTGCCTGGACCTTCATTGACACCTGTAACTAGTGCTCCCATCGGCACCTCTATAAATTCAGTAATAATAATAATAATAATAATAATACATTTTATTTTTATAGCGCCGACATATTCCGCAGCACTTTACATTTCAGAGGGGATTTGTACAGACAATAGACATTACAGCATAACAATAATCACATACAGTAGATTATAACAAATACCAAGAGGAAAGAGGGCCCTGTTCGCAAGCTTACAGTCTATGAGGAAAGAGGTAGACACGAAAGGTGGGTGGTAACATTTGCCCTGATTGTATGGACCAGCCATAATGTTAGGTGTGTGACAGTACGGACACAGAGGGCTAATGGATGCATAAAGCATGTGGGAGAATGATGCGGGGAACCTGGTTATGGTAAAACTTTTGGCTCTGCCACATAGGGATAGATTAGGTTAATGTGTTGAGGCGGTAGGCCAGTCTGAATAAATGCGTTTTCAGGACACGCTTAAAATTGTGGGGATTGGGGACTAATCGTATTGACCTGGGAAGTGCATTCCAAAGAATTGGCGCGGCACGTGTAAAGTCTTGGAGACGGGAGTGGGAGGTTCTGACTATTGAGGATGCTAACCTCAGGACATCAGTAGAACGGAGGGCGCGGGTAGGGTGGTATACTGAAACAAGGGAGGAGATGTAGGGTGGTGCTGAGCCATGGAGGGCTTTGTGGGTGAGGGTAATAAGTTTATACTGAATTCTGGAGTGGATGGGTAGCCAGTGTAATGACTGGCACAAGGTAGAGGCATCGGTGTAACGATTGGTGAGGAATATGATCCTGGCTGCAGCATTCAAGACAGATTGGAGAGGGGAGAGTTTGGTAAGAGGGAGACCGATTAGAAGAGAGTTACAATAGTCGAGACGAGAATGAATAAGAGAAACAGTAAGAGTTTTTGCAGAGTCAAACGTAAGAAAAGGTCGAATTCTAGAAATGTTTTTGAGGTGCAGATGACAAGAGCGAGCCAGTGATCGAATGTGGGGGGGCAAAGGAAAGCTCGGAATCAAGTATGACCCCAAGACAGCGGGCCTGTTGCTGGGGAGTAATAGTGGAACCACACACAGAAATGGAAATGTCGGGTATAGGTACATTAGTAGAGGGAGGAAACACCAGGAGTTCAGTCTTTGACAGGTTCAGTTTCAGATATAGTGAGGACATGATATTAGACACAGCGTTTAGACAATCGCCGGTGTTTTCTAGAAAGGCTGGCGTGATGTCAGGAGAAGAAGCGTATAATTGGGTGTCATTAGCATAGAGATGGTACTGGAAACCAAATCTACTGATTGTTTGACCAATAGGGGCAGTGTACAAGGAGAAGAGGAGGGGACCTAGAACCGATCCTTGGGGGACCCCAACAGTAAGGGGAAGATGAGAGGAGGAGGAACTGGTAAAAGATACAGTAAAGGAGCGGTCGGAGAGATAGGAGGAGAACCAGGAGAGAACGGTATCCTTGAGGCCAATGGAACGGAGCATAGTGAGGAGGAGCTGATGATCCACAGTGTCGAATGCTGCAGAGAGATCCAAGAGAATTAGCATGGAGTAGTGACCATTTGATTTAGCTGTTAGCAGATCATTAGAGACTTTAGTGAGGGCAGTTTCAGTGGAGTGTAAAGAGCGGAAACCGGATTGGAGAGAGTCGAGAAGAGAGTTTTCTGAGAGATAGCGGATAAGACGGGAGTGGACCAGGCGTTCCAGGAGTTTAGAGATGAAGGGAAGATTAGAGACAGGTCTATAGTTAGCGGCACAGTTTTGGTCGAGGGATGTTTTTTAAGTAGTGGATGTATGATGGCATGCTTAAATGAGGAGGGAAAAATACCAGGAGAGAGAGAGAGGTTAAATATTTTAGTTAGGTGAGGGGTGACAGCAGGGGAAAGGGACTGGAGGAGCTGTGACGGAAATGGGTCACTGGTGAAAGTAGTTGGGCGAGAAGATGCAAGGAGCCTGCTTACTTCTTCTTCTGTGACTGGTTCAAAATCAGAGAGAGAGTTAGATGCAGTGGGGGAGGGAGGACAGTGCATGGTATGAGGTGATTGGGAGGTAATTTCCTGTCGGATCTGGTCAATTTTTTCTTTGAAGTAATTGGCCAGATCATCAGCTCGGAGCTCCGTGGTTGGGGCCTGTACTCTTGGATTGAGTAGAGAATGAAAAGTGTCAAAGAGACGTTTCGGGTTATTGGACAGTGAGGTGATGAGGGTGTTGAAATAGGTTTGTTTGGAGAGGTGAAGGGCAGTGTTGTATGTTCTAAGCATAAACTTAAAATGGATGAAATCTTCGGGTAGATTGGATTTTCTCCACAGACGTTCGGCGCACCTGGAGCACCGCTGCAGGAAACGTGTTTGCACCGTGTGCCAGGGTTGTCGCCGTCTGCGTTGTGGTGTTCTATTTATAGGGGGTGCAAATTCATCCAGGGCAGTTTGAAGTTTTTCATTGTAATGCTTCAATGCAGAATCAGGACATGAGAGGGAGGAGATAGGGGCCAATGAAGACTGCAAGTTCTTCATAAGTTTCTGGGTGTTAATGGCCTGTATGTTTCTATAAGTCTGGACAGTGGGGGTGACCTGAGCAGCCTGGCAGTTCTTGATAGAGAATGAAAGAAGATTGTGGTCAGAGAGCGGGAGAGGGGAGTTTGCAAAATCATCCACTGCACAAAGCCGAGAGAAGACCAAGTCGAGGGAGTTTCCGTCTTCATGCGTTGGAGAATTAGTAAGCTGCGAAAGGCCAAATGAGGAGGTTAGAGATAAAAGGTGAGTAGCAGATGGGGAGAGGGGAAGAGCAATGGGGATGTTGAAATCTCCCATGATGAGGGTAGGGATGTCACAGGAGAGAAAATGTGGAAGCCAAGTGGCAAAATGATCCAGGAACTGATGGGAGGGGCCGGGAGGACGATACACCACCGCCACTCGCATGGAGAAGGGGGTGTAGAGTCTGACGGCATGGACCTCAAAAGAAGGGAAGACAAGTGAGGGTACTTGAGGGATAACCTGAAAGGTACATTTTGGTGATAGGAGCAGACCAACGCCTCCACCAGCTCTATTGTCTGATCTTGGGGTATGAGAGAAGTGAAGCCCCCCGTATGAAAGAGCAGCAGCAGCGGTAGTGTCTGACTGCTGGATCCAGGTTTCAGTAAGAGCCAGAAGGTTAAGAGAATTAGAAAGGAAAAAGTCATGAATGAAGGAGAGTTTGTTACACACTGAGCGAGAATTCCAAAGTGCACAATTAAGATAGACAGATGGCAGGCAGGGAATATTAATAAGATTAGAGGGGTTTCTGAGTGTAGCAGTCAGGAGGTTTGACTTTCTATAACATGGGGGACCAGGGTTGGGAGCAATGTCTCCTGCGACTAGGAGAAGGAGGATAGAAAGAGTGAGCAGATGGTTAAGTGATTTGTGAGAGCGTCTCTGATGTTGAATGGTGGGACTGACTGGATCTGTGCAATTTAACAACGTGAAAAGAGCATGAGTGCTATACATAGGAGAGGAAAGAAGCGAGGGGCCAATGTGGATGGAGTGTAGAGAGTTAATGCCAGGGCGGTGGATGTGTGTGAATGCAGCGGCCAGGATTAAAATTACACAAATGCATATGGTATATATTTGTTGTACTCCAAATGTACAGAGAGAAGAAGTATATAAGTGTCTTACCTGTCTCCTGCCTTGTCTAACTGCCATGTTATAACTGCCAGTACTTTGATAAACTGTACTTGGATAAAGTGTGCATAAATGCCCCCTGCATAAATGCTATCCCCAAGCTTTGTCTGAATATATAGGAGGATAAGACTTAGAACTTTTTTTTTTTTTTGGCTCTCTCTCTTCTCGTTAATCAATCACACTAAATTGAGACACCAGGACCCAATAAAATGTTGTGGTCAAATAAACACATGTCCAGCACTACATGGATCATAAAGCACTTTGAAAAGTTTCTTGACCTCACAACATAAGGGGACAAGCAGAGTAAGTTGAAAAAAACTATATACCATATATAAGCTTGCAGAGTTGAAAACACAGAGATAGCATTCAGGATTAACTGCTTGCTGACATTGAATGGAGACACAGGAGTGGATTCAGAGCAGAGGTTGGAAAAGCTGGTTACCATATATTACCAGTTACCAGTTAAGGTTACCAGTAAAGGTAAAGGAAATACAACCCTGATGTGTCCTCAGATTTGTTTGCTATACCATCTGCCCTGCACTACAACCACCATCATCTCATCACTTACACATACAATTACCCTGGGGCCTAGCTCTACCTGTGGAGAGCTGTAACAACTCTACTGCATCACCATCAGCCCCATCGGACTCTGAAGCCGGGTCGGCTAACACCTTATTTGACGAATACCACAGGTAGCATCATGAACTAATTTCCTTTTAAATCATCCACTATAAACTTTATTGAACATTTTCTTTGGATGCCCAGGGCCACGGACCAGGTCACCGCTATCGTGACACTTCCCCTTTAAGAACTGCCTGGTACCGAGTTCCCCACGGCCCTGGTGGGCGCTCCATAAGCTCAGTTCTGGATTGATATCTCTGTAGTAAGCTGGGTTCTGGTCTGATATCACTGTAGCAAGCTCGGTTCTGCTCCCTTATCTCTGTAGTAAGCTCGGTTCTTCCCCCATATCTCTATAGTAAGCTTGGTTCTGCTCCCATATCTCGGTAATAAGCTCGGGTCTGCTTCCATATGTCTGTAGTAAGCTCGGTTCTGCTCCCATATCTCTGCAGTAAGTCGGTTCTGCTCCCATAGCTCTGTAGTAAGCTCGGCTCTGCTCCCATAGCTCTGTAGTAAGCTTGTTTCTGCTCCCACAGATCCTTAGTAAGGTTTGTTATGTTCCCATATCACTCTAGTAAGCTTGGTTCTGCTCCCATATCTCTCTAGTAAGCTCGGTTCTGCTTCCATATCTCTGTAGTAAGCTCAGTTCTGCTTCCATAGCTCTTTTGTAAACTTGGTTCTGTTCTCATAGCTCTGTAGTAATCTCGGTTCTGCTTCCATAGCTCTGTTGCAAGCTTGGTTCTGCACCCTTATTTTTGTAGTAAGCTTGATTCTGCTCCCATAGAGCTGTAGTAAGCTTGGTGCTGTTCCCATATCACTCTAGTAAGCTCGGTTCTGCTCCCATATCTCTCTAGTAAGCTCTGTTCTGCGCCCATAGCTCTGTAGTAAGCCCAGTCCCACTCCTATATCTCTGTAGTAAGCTCGGTTCTGCTCCCATATCCCTCTATTAAGCTTGATCCTGCTCCCATAGCTCTGTAATAAGCTCAGTTCTGCTCCTGTGGTGCCCCTGAGGCTCAGTCGCCACAGAGGTACTGCACCTTCTCCTTAGGTGTGGTGCCCCACCATCCAGGTAAGTTGGAGGCTCTTGACCACGCTCCAACACTCGCACCCCACACAATAGAGTAGTTCACCACAACCACATTGCGGCTCTTTGCTTAGAGAGAGGCAGAGCACCTTTGGTGGTTCCCTGCTTGGAACACTAGACGTGCTGGGAGGTGGGTGGAGTTCAGAATATATATATATGAGTGGGATGGTTTAGAATGACAAGTCAGTCTGACAGGAGGTCAGTGAGGAAGGAAGCCACTTGGGAGGAGTGGGGATCCCTGGAAGAAGGGATGGAAGAAGAAGTGCTGCAGCTTCCTCAGTGACCTGAGCCAGCTGGCACGGGAAAGGAAAGGAAAGGAAAGAAGGAGAAGGCCGTTGACCTGAAGCCTGAGCTTCCATAGAAGGGAAAGGACAAGCACGGAATGTAGGAGTAAAAGGGAACACAGAGGACGTGGGTTAGAGGAAGAATCCTGCCTAGAAGTTCTAAGTGCAAGGCCGGGGCCCGGTCCCCGAGGTTGTACGAACGCTAATGGTTCTGCAGCAGACACTGGTGGAGTAGTGGGCTGTAAATGCACTACTCCTATCTACGACTTGAGGGCACAACAGCAATAAGGATAGAGAGCCGGGACTTAGGAGTAGAGAGTCCCCAAAGCAGGCTACAGCTGTGTGCCATGCAAGTAGAGTTCTTGGGAACATCTGTCAGGAGGAACTCCAGTGTAACACGGTAGTGGAGATCTTCACACTTAAAGGTGCTATAGAGGAGACATTCAGGAAAGGCACATAAGTTGGCAGAGTGTGGAAGGGAGCTTTCCATCTTGCCTGGAGGTTGACTGAGTCCCTGACCCGGAGAACACGGCACAGAAGCGGGCACTACAGACTGTGAGTAAAGCTTTGGAACTACATGCCCTGGTGTCCTCTTCCTTCCTGCGTCCGTCTGCCTGACACTGCTACATCCCCTGCGCCAGACACTACATCACCTAAGTGTCTCCACATCTATACTGCTCTGGGACAACAGCGCTGCCTGTGGAGGGCTATACCATCATTGCTGCACCACACCATCTGTCCTGGAGGATCTGCATGCAGCGTCGGCTTAACGCCTCCCTTGCCGAACACCACAGGTGGCGTCACAAACTATTCATCTAACTACATTTCATTATTCACAACTTCTAATTTCTTGGGCGCCCAGGGCCACGGTCCGGGTTACCGCTGCTGTGACACGTCCCACTGACACTGGCCCAGTACCGAGTACCCCACAGCCCTGGGAGGGCAACCCAACTTGGCGTCACCAACAGGATGACGAGACCCGATGCCATCGGGTTCTGTGCAGCCGGGATTTGTTGGACTTAAATCTTGTGACAATGTGCAGAAGACCCAGTTTGATAGACTGTGAAATGAACATTAAAAATGGCCGTTGGCGTGGAGAAGAAGGGGGTGAAGAGATGGGAGGTCCTAGGAAAAGACCGCGAAGAGTCTTGGGCCTCCCCTGCCTGAATTACTATGTAACAGCAACATGGCCCCCTCCTGAGGGGTTCGTATACTGGCTTGGTATGGAGGAGCTGGAAGAAGACACTGCACCCAGAAGGAGGGGCAGAAGCCAGTGGCAGGAAAGGGGCCAAGAGAGGAGGGAGAAGAACGCCAGAACGCCATGATGAAAAGAGAAGAGAAGACAGAAAAACGGGGGGAGAAGTCACTCACCCCCAGGCCGCCCCTGCGAAGGCTGCGACCGCTGATTCATCCTCTGCAGCGGCTGCCACCACCTTACAACCGATATTGCCATTCAGTGAGTCCTGTCCAGAGGAGATATATGAGGGCTCTGGAGCAGAACGGAGGGCATTGACCGCGTCTCCGTCTGGGCCGGGCGCTGTTGCACCAGCCTCCACCGATGACCCCGGCCGAGGCCGACCTTGCCCCTGCCCGGATTCAACTGCGGCCCATCCCATCATCAACTCTGAGAGTTGCGGCTGCCACTGTCCACTACCCGGTGCCGGGACCGGAACCTCGCCTGGAGGCACAAGGTACGATCACCGCCCCCGACCTGACCTTAGTCTTGGGAACGGAACCCACAAATAGGAATGGCCCAATTGACCTCCGCCGGCAGCCTCAGGCTGCAGTGCTGCCAGCCGAGGTCCCGATGGACACCAAAGAGTCTGACTCCGAGGAACCAGTGACAACGCCGGCTGAGTCTCCAACGGCAGCAGAAGAGCCATCGGAGGTGGCGGATATGCCGTCCCCGCAGGCAGTAGACGTTTCTATGGCCCTTTCAATTACCCCGACCAGTCCCTATCTCTCCCTGTAGGAGGCAGAGTATATGCGACTATCAAGTAACCAGCAGGATGAAGACACCCAAAGTATTTCATCTGGTAGCAGTACCCCAGCAACAGCTTCCAGAACCCCAGGAGGGGACCAGCACTAAAATTTGCACTAACTCTCGTGACCCAGGAGGGTTTATTTGCACCGTTGTGATCTTGTTTTATTTTTGACCATCATGGTTAGCTTTTGCTTTCCCAGTGTTGCCCTGTGTTGTTGGCAGCCTTCATATTGAACTAGCGATCATGAACTTGGAGTGATCCAAAAACTTTTATTTGTAAATAGTTGCACCTCTTTAGGTGCCCTCTCTTGGTTTTACATATGGACACATTGCGAAGATTAAGTCTACCTCATTGGAGCATGACTCCAATCAAAGGGCACTGCAAGAGATCCTGGCTGGGAGCGGTGTCCAGCACTTACAAGAATTATTGTTGAAAGTTTTAACGTGAAGTATTTCATAATGTGTCTTATGATAGCTTTTATATAGAATTAGGAATGTTTTGATACAGAGATGAGAGATTTGAATAAAGAATTGAAAAAGTATATGATGAACCAGGCATCACGGTTGTCACTTGAGAGAAGGTAGAAAATGTGCAATAGAGAGAGAAAAGAAATGTGTACTAGAGATGGAAAGATGAAGAATACTGAAGTGATAGTGAGTAACAGATAATAGCACTTTGAATTAAGTATGGTATGGAAAAATTGCACTTTTTGACTTAGAATTTTAGGTAGTTAATCAATAACTGTTTGCAACGTTCAAGAGCGAGTGCCTCTCATATTGGAAAGTTTAGTATAAGAAAAGTTTATTCAGCATTGCAAAAATTTGTATGTTCCTGTGCTGTCAACTTTGCTTACCTTGAAGCCCGCGGATGTGCTGTGTTTAACGGGGGGTATGTGGTGCCCCTGAAGCTCAGTCGCCACAGAGGTACTGCACCTTCTACTAAGGACCATCCAGGTAAGTTGGAGGCTCCTGACCACACTCCAACACTCGCACCCCACACAATAGAGTAGTTCAGCACAACCACATTGCGGCTCTTTGCTTAGAGAGAGGCAGAGCACCTTTGGTGGTTTCCTGCTTGGAACACTAGACGTGCTGGGAGGTGGGTGTAGTTCAGAATATATATATGAGTGGGATGGTTTAGGATGACAAGTCAGTCTGACAGGAGGTCAGTGAGGAAGGAAGCCACTCGGGAGGAGTGGGGATCCCTGGAAGAAGGGATGGAAGAAGTGCTGCAGCTGCCTCAGTGACCTGAGCCAGCTGGCACGGGAAAGGAAAGGAAAGAAGGAGAAGGACGTTGACCTGAAGCCTGAGCTTCCATAGAAGGGAAAGGACAAGCACGGAACGTAGGAGTAAAAGGGAACACAGAGGACGTGGGTTAGAGGAAGAACCCTGCCTACAAGTTCTAAGCGAAAGGCCGGCTCCCGGTCCCCGAGGTTGTACGAACGCTAATGGTTCTGCAGCAGACACCAGTGGAGTAGTGGGCTGTAAATGCACTACTCCCATCTAAGACTTGAGGGTGTGGCGCCCCTGAGGCTTCAGTCGCCATAGAGGTACTGCACCTTCTCCTAAGGTGTAGTGCCCCACCATCCAGGTAAGGTGGGAACGCCTGACCACGCTCCACACCTGCATTCCACACACAGGATAGTTCAGTGGGGCCACCTAACAGCTTCAGGCTGGGGGTTAGCAGAGCACCCCTCGTGGAACCCTGCTTCGTAACACGAGATGTGCTGGGAGGCGGGTGGAGTGAGATGATATAAAAGAGTGGGAAGAGTGAGAGTTATGGAGGAGTTGGTTGGTTAGTTGGAGAGAGAAGAGAGAAGATGGGTGTCTGAAGGACGTGCTGCAGCAGGTTCCAGTGATCTGGGCTGCTGGCACGAGAAAGACAGAAAAAGAGATTGATAAGATTGATAACCTAACCTTCCATAAGAGAGATAGAACAGATCGGAATGAAGGAGAATAGAAGGACGGTGGGAAGCAGGTTGAAGAAAGATAGAGAACCCTTCCAGTCCAGAGAGCACAAAGGCCGGGGCCGGTCCCCGAGGTTGATTGGATCTTTATGTCCGGCAACAGACACCGGAGGCGTAGTGATCCGCTAACGCCTTGCTCCCATCATAGACTTGGGACACAACAGCAACTGAATAGAGAGCCGGGACGCAGTGAGGAGTCCCCGAAGCAGGCTACAGCTGTCTGTCATACAAGTAAAGACTAGGAACACCTAGAGAGAGGCATTCCAGGGTAACCGAGTGCTGGAGTGCTTCGCACCTAAAGGCGCATTGGACGAGTCGTTCAGTAAGGTACATGTTGGCAGAGTGTGGAAGGGAGAATCCTATCCTGCCTGGAGGTTGGCTGGAGCCCTGACCTGGAGAACACAGTACGGAGGCAGGCAGTGGAGTGAACTGCAAACAGTGAGTAAAGCTTTGGAACCGCATACTCGGGTGTCCTCCAATTATTCCCGCACCACTACACCTGGGTACCAGCCTCCATACCATTCTGCGCCTCTCCTCATCCATTGCACCTACACTGCCCTGGGACTACAGCTCCACCTGTGGGGAGCTACACCATCTTTGCTGCACCACACCATCAGTCCTGGCGGATCTGCATGCAGCGTTGGCTCAACATCTTACTTGCCAAACACCACGGGTGGCGTCACGGACTATTCTAATAAACTTTAACACCATTAACATCACCGCCATTGATATTGGGCGCCCAGGGCCACGGACCGGGTCACCGCTGCTGTGACACATTCCCACCTTGACACCGGCCCGGTACCGAGTACCCCGCTGCCCTGGGTGTGCGAGGGCGACCCAATTTTGGCGTCACGAACAGGATGACGAGACCCGATGCCATCGGGTTCTGTGTGCCTTGGATTTACAACTTTTGAAAATGTGCAGAAGACCAAATTAAATAGACTGTAAAATGGACATTAGAAATGGCCACTGGTGCGGAGAAGAAGGGCGTGAAGAGATGGGAGGTCCTAAGAATAGACCGCGAAGAGTCTTGGGCCATCCCTGCCTGAATTACTATGTGACCGATGCATGGCCCACCCTCCCGAGGGGTTCGTATACTGGCTTGGTATGGAGGCGCTGGAAGAAGACGCCGCCCCCAGAAGGAGGGGCAGATGAAGCCTCTGGCGAGCAGAAGGGCGGAGCAAGGAGAACGCCAGAATGCCATCATGAAAGCAGATGAGAAGACAGAAGAACAGGGAGGGGAGAAGTCACTCGCCCCTAGGCCGCCTAAGCGGAGGTTGCGACCGCTGATTCATCCTCAGCTGCGTCTGCCACCGCCTCACAACAGACATTGTCATTGGGGGAGCCCCGTCCGGAGGAGATACATGAAGGCTCTGGAACAGAATGGAGGACCGGGACCGTGTCTCTGCCTGGATCGGGCGCGGTGGCACCGGCCTCCACCGTCAACCCCAGCTGAGACCGGCCTGGTCCCGGCACGGATCCAACTGCGGCCTACTCCACCAGTCACTCCGGGAGTTGCGGCTGCTGCCATCTACCACCAGGAACCGGAGCCGGAACCGCGGCTGGAAACGCCAGGTATGATCGCTACCCCCGGTCTGACCCTGGTTTTGGGAGCGGAACCCACAGATAGGAACGGGCCCACTGAGCTTCGCCGACGATCCCCGGCTGCAGTGCCTATAGGGGAGATGATCAAGTTGTTCCTGGCTGGCGGCCTCGGGCTGCGGCACCATCTCCTGAACTTCCTATGGAACTGGAGGGACCCATATCCCCGCAGACAGTAGAAATATCCATGGCCCTTTCCCTGGGCCCCACCAGTCCCTATCCCTCTGTATGGGAGATTGAGTATATGCGGCTAGCAAGTAGCCAACGGGACGAAGATACCACCTCTGAGAACAGTTCCAGTTCAGCTACTAGAACCCCAGGAGGGGACCACAATTGAAATAATTTACTAAATCTTGTTACCCAGGAGGGTTTGTTGCACCAGTTGTGCCTTTGCCTTTTTGTTCATCATGTTGCCCAGTTTTGATTGGTAGCGTTGTTTTTGAAATGGAACTGTGGAGATCATAGACACTGATTAATCCAAAAACTTTTATTGTAAATAGTTGCACCTCTTTAGGTGCCCTTTCTTGGTTTTACATATAAAGACACTTTGCGAAGATAATGTTTTTGCATGGACACTTTTCGAGGAATGATGTCTACCTCAAGGGACACAGCAAGAAAGCGCGGCTGGGAGCAATGTTCAGCACCTTTGTGTCACGCTGCTGCCGCCGCAGCCTCCGCCAATACCTTCTCTTCTGCTGCAGTCTGCCCACTCTCTGGCGGCCTCCACACCGCGGTCCCGGCTGCCTCGGCCTTCTCCGCGCTCCTCCTTTCCCCGTCTCTCGTTCCCGGCGCCCGCTCCTGCCCGGTCTCCTGTGTCCCGTCAGGCGCGCGCCCCGGTCCAGCTTCCTGTTCCTCGGCGCGCGCGCGCGCACACTGTGGTCCGCAGCACGCACGCTCTCTACCCCTCCTGAGGCCACACGCTCTCCTCACCTTGCGCTGGGAGGGGTCATGACCCGGAAGTCCCTGCCACGACTCCCTATATCAGGCCGCCTCTTCCTGCTGGCGGTGCCTGATTATCACTTGTGCCCTGCTAAGTGATTCTGGCCCTTGTCTCTGTGTGCACCCCCGTTGCCTCCCTGCCTGTAGCTTACCTGTCTTCTCCACTGTCCTCTCTCCTAGGATCTGGAAGTCTGAGCTCGTGCTCCGGTCTGTCCTGGTCCCCTGGCTGAGTTCTCCAGTTCGTGCCTGCTTCCCTCCGTCTCGCCTGTGTTCCTGACCTGTCCGCCATCTGTATTCCTGTTTCTGGGGAGGTCCACCGCCAGCATCTCTGGCCCCTTGCCAGCTCTCCTGTATTCTCTCTGGGTACCAGCTGCCGTGGTGATAGTTACCCGCGGGGCCTGCCCCAAACACTCCCTGTATAGGGGGTGGTCCACCTGGCCAGCTCGCCCGTGGGAGGTTCGTTGCCACGGTCCAGCGGGTCCACTCCAGGAGATCTACCTAAGTCTCAAATCACAGAATAATCAGGCCATGGATCCCGCTGGTACCCCGACCCAGAAGGAACTTTTGTTCCTCCGAGAAAATCAGGCGAGGATCATGTCATTCCTCAAATCTATGGAGTCCCGTCTTTCCTCTTTGCAAGCCTCCGATCCAGGGACTGCCTCTCAGATCTCCAGCCTCCAGCAGGAGCTTGCCCAGCAGCGCGACACCCAGGCCCACATTCTGAATTACATGGCCTCGGTGGATAAACTCCTAATAGCTCTCCAGACCGCTGCTGCTGCCCCTGTTCAGGCGGCAGTTCATTAGCCAATGCCAGCTGCATTTTGAGTTGACGCCCCTGCAGTATCCTACCGACCGGGCCAAGGTGGCCTTTGTGGTATCCCATTTGGAGGGTGAGACGCTGGCTTGGGTAAATCCCTTGTGGGAACGTGACGACCCGTTAGTCTCCCAGCTTGCGACCTTCTTAGAGACCTTTCGTAGAGTCTTCGATGAGCCCGGTCGCCTGGTCTCGGCCACCGAGTCCTTATTTAACCTCCGCCAGGGTGCTCTCTCTGTGGGGCAGTATGCCATCCAGTTCCGTAGTGTCCTCCGAGCTTGGATGGAACAACGAGGCCCTAGTGGGGGGCTTTTTGGTGCGGCTTGTCGGCTCGAATCAAAGACGAGTTGGCTGGGAGAGACACACCCACGTCTTTCGAGGACCTCATCTCTCTGGCAACGCGAATTGATCTGCGTTTCCAGGAGCGCTCCCGCGAAGCCGCCAGGGAGAGAAGGCCTTCTCGTTTTTCCCCTTCTCCACGCAGTCCTCCTCGCCCACGACCTACCACCGTGGCGTCAGCTTTGGAGCCCATGCAAGTGGACTGACTCAGACCAGCGGAGCTGCGTCGCCAGGAGAGACTTACACATGGTCTTTGTCTCTATTGTTGCAGCGCCTCCCATCTTCTGCGTTCCTGTCCAGTGAGGCCGGGAAACGCCTCAGCCTAGGACAGGTAAGAGAGGCCTCCCTAGGTGTCTGTGATACCTCTCTACCCTTGACTCTCTCTGTTTTGTTTGTCCTGGGATCCAAACGTTTTTCTGAGGTGGCCTATATTGACTCAGGGGCTGCAGGGAACTTCATCCAACTCGAGGCGGTAAAAAGATTGCAGATACATGTCAGGTCCTTGGAGGTTCCCCAGCAGTTAGCTTCAGTCGACCGTGTTCCCCTGCGCGAGACCGTCACTTTGGTCACCGAAGAGGTGGAGTTACAGATCGGGGTCCTGCACCGTGAGAAGATAGCCTTCTTCGTGCTGCCGTCACTGTCCCACACCTTGCTTCTGGGTCTTCCATGGTTGAGGATACACAAACCCGTCTTGGATTGGCACTCTGGAGACATTCTTCGTTGGGGTCGTTTCTGCCAGACTAAATGTCTTCTTCCGGTACAACCTCTCATGACTTCGCTACCTGCCTTGGGTCCAGCGGATCTGCCCCCGGCCTACTGGGCCTTTGCTGACGTCTTTGACAAAAAGGAGGCAGAGACTCTTCCACCGCACTGGCCATATGATTGCCCGATCGAGTTTGTTCCAGGTTCAACTCCGCCCCAGGGGCGAATCTATCCTTTGAGTCCGCTCGAATCCCAAGCCATGACTGAGTACGTTCAGGAGAATTTGGCCAGGGGCTTTATCCGGAAGTCATCTTCCCCCCCTGGAGCAGGTTTCTTTTTTGTCAAGAAGAAGGATGGGTCCCTTTGCCCTTGTATCGACTATCGGGGTCTTAATGAAATCACTATCAAGAACAAATACCCCCCTACGTCTCATCCCCGAGTTATTCGACCGGCTGCGAGGGGCGCGAATCTTTACCAAACTGGATCTCCGTGGAGCCTACAATCTCATCCGTATTCGCTCTGGAGATGAATGGAATACTGCTTTTAACACCAAGGATGGGCACTACGAGTATCTCGTCATGCCATTCGGTTTGTGCAACGCCCCCGCAGTTTTTCAGGAATTTGTAAATGACATTTTCCGAGACCTTCTGTACTCCTGTGTGGTCGTATATCTGGACGATATCCTCGTCTTCTCTCCCGATCTGCCCGCCCACAGGAGAGATGTCCGTCGAGTACTGTTACGCCTAAGGGAGAATCGCCTATATGCTAAGCTGGAGAAATGCGCCTTTGAACAGTCCACCCTTCCATTCCTAGGATACGTCATCTCCGACTCAGGCTTATGCATGGACCCGGAGAAAGTATCTGCCGTGCTTAACTGGCCGCGTCCCCATGGGGTAAAAGCCATTCAGCGATTTCTTGGCTTCGCAAATTACTACCGGCAGTTCATTCCTCATTTTTCCTCTTTGACTGGTCCTATCTCCTCTTTGATCCGTAAGGGAGCTAATCCGCACGCCTGGTCCCCTGAAGCCGAGAACGCCTTCTTGTCTCTGAAACACGCATTCGCCACGGCACCCGTGCTCCATCGCCCAGAAGCCAATAAACCTTTCATCCTCGAGGTGGATGCTTCCGCAACTGGGGCCGGAGCAGTTCTGTCTCAAAAATCTCCCTCTGGTAGACTTGTTATGTGCGGTTTCTTTTCCAAGTCCTTCTCCACTTCGGAGCGAAACTATTCCATCGGAGACCGGGAACTGCTTGCCATCAAATTAGCTCTGGAGGAATGGAGGTACTTATTAGAGGGAGCCCTACATCCGTTTACAATCTACACGGACCATAAAAATCTGGCTTACCTTCAATCGGCACAGACTCAATCCTCGGCAGGCCAGGTGGTCTCTGTTCTTTGGCCGATTCGATTTTGATCTGCACTTTCGTCCAGGCAACAAGAACCTCAAGGCTGACGCTTTGTCCAGGTCCTTCCTTTCTGCAGATTTGGAGGAGGAACCCACACATATCTCGATCCCTCCAGGCTCATCACGGTGGCACCTCTCGTCTCGCCGCCACGTGGTAAGACTTTCGTGGCAGAGAAGGACCGAAGACCGATCCTACACTGGGGGCATGCTTCCAAACTTGCTGGTCATGTCGGCCTTAAAAAAACACTTGTCCTTGTCTCCCGCTACTACTGGTGGCCAACTCTTCCCCTGGATGTCCGAGATTTTGTCGCTTCCTGTCCGTCCTGTGCTAAAACCATGGTGCCTAGGCAGTTGCCTTCCGGTCTTCTGCATCCGCTTCCAGTTCCATTGTCCCCTTGGCAACACATTGCCATGGATTTCATTACCGATCTACCCAGGTCTGCAGATTGTACCGTCGTCCTTGTGGTGGTAGACAGATTCTCTAAGATGGCACATTTCATCTCTCTCCCCGGGTTACCTTCAGCACGAGACTTGGCAAAAGTTTTCGTTCACCACATCTTCCGTCTCCATGGACTACCCCAACATATTGTTTTTGACAGAGGAGTCCAATTTACCTCTCGATTTTGGAGAGCCCTATGCAAGTCGATGGATGTCACACTTGACTTCTCCTCATCTTACCATCCACAGTCCAATGGTCAAGCGGAGCCGACTAACCAGAATTTGGTGAACTATCTCCGGCACTTTTCTAATGCCCACCAGGACGACTGGTCAGACTTACTCCCGTGGGAAGAGTTCGCCTATAATAACCACGTCAGCGAGTCTTCTGGCAAATCTCCTTTTTTTGTTGTCTACGGGCAGCATCCGGGTGTACCTCTACCGGTTCCCTCTGCCTCGGGTGTACTGGCGGCTGATCTGTCCGGGGATTTCTCCAGGATCTGGCAGGAGACAAAGGCCGCTCTCGAGTTAGCACGCGACAAGGTAAAGAGACACGCAGACAAAAGGCGCCTGGATTCCCTGCCATATCACCCTGGTGATAAAGTTTGGCTGTCCTCCAAGTTCATTCGTCTCAAGAACCCTTCACATAAACTGGGTCCCTGCTATATTGGACCCTTTGAGGTATTGGCTCGTATTAACGACGTCTCCTACAAACTGCGACTTCCCGCCTCACCCCGCATCCCCAGTGCTTTTCATGTCTCCCTTCTAAAACTGGTCATCCTCAATCGCTTCCAAACCTCTGCCACTCAGTCGCCGCCACCTGTCTCCGCTGACAATGAGTTTGAGGTTAAAGACATTTTGACCATGAAGAAGCGAAGGGGGAGGACCTTTTTTCTGGTCGATTGGAAGGGCTTTGGTCCTGAGGAGAGGTCCTGGGAGCCTCGGGAGAATATTCGGGCTCCTCGAATTTTGGCTAAGTTTTTTCCACTCTGCGGAGGGGGGCGCGTAGGGAGGGGGGGTACTGTCACGCTGCTGCTGCCGCAGCCCCCGCCGATACCTTCTCTTCTGCCGGCAGTCTGCCCACTCTCTGGCGGCCTCCACACCGCGGTCCCGGCTGCCTTGGCCTTCTCCGCGCTCCTCCTTTCCCCGTCTCTTGTTCCCGGCACTCGCTCCTGCCTGGTCTCCTGTGTCCCGTCGGGCGCGCGCCCCGGTTCAGCTTCCTGTTCCCCGGCGGGCGTGCGCGCACACTGTGGTCAGGAGCACGCGTGCTCTCTACCCCTCCTGAGGCCGCGCGCTCTCCTCACCTTGCGCTGGGAGGGGTCATGACCCGGAAGTCCCTGCCATGACTCCCTATATCAGGCGGCCTCTTCCTGCTGGTGGTGATTCTGGCCCTTGTCTCTGTGTGCACCCCCGTTGCCTGCCTGCCTGTAGCTTACCCGTCTTCTCCACTGTCCTCTCTCCTAGGATCTGGAAGTCTGAGCTCGTGCTCCGGTCTGTCCTGGTCCCCTGGCTGAGTTCTCCAGTTCGTGCCTGCTTCCCTCCGTATCGCCTGTGTTCCTGACCTGTCCGCCATCCGTATTCTTGTTTCTGGGGAAGTCCTCCGCCAGCATCTCTGGCCCCTTGCCAGCTCTCCTGTATTCTCTCTGGGTACCAGCTGCCGTGGTGATAGTTACCCGCGGGCCTGCCCCAAACACTCCCTGTATAGGGGGTGGTCCACCTGGCCAGCTCGCCCGTGGGAGATTCGTTGCCATCGTCCAGCGGGTCCACTCCAGGAGATCTACCTAAGTCTCACATCACACTTTGCAAGAATCTTTGATTGTTTTATGATAACCTATTTGATAATGTTGTGTCTTGTGGAAAGTAAATGTCTTTTATAGAATATTTGATACAGGGAATTAGAAAAGTTTTGAGATAGAATGTGAGAATTGAATAAAGACTGAAGAATTGAAAGTGACAGGTGACAGGCCAAGTACAGATAGTCAGTGTCTTGCATCCAGTAGAAAGAGAGAGAAAGAATAATTGCACTTTGAACTATGAATTGCACTTAAGTACATTTTTGATACTAAGATAGGAAGTTAAGCTGTTTGTAATGTTTAAGAAATGTGCCTCCTACATTAGGAAGATTAGATAAGTATTGTTGAATAGCATTTAAAAATTTTTGTGTGTTCCTGTATTGTACCTTTTGTTGTCTTACAACCCGCGGACGTGCTGTGTTTAACGGGGGGTATGTGGCGCCCCTGAGGCTTCAGTCGCCACAGAGGTACTGCACCTTCTCCTAAGGTGTAGTGCCCCACCATCCAGGTAAGGTGGGAACTCCTGACCTCCACACCTGCATTCCACACACAGGATAGTTCAATGGGGCCACCTAACAGCTTCAGGCTGGGGGTTAGCAGAGCACCCCTCGTGGAACCCTGCTTCATAACACGAGATGTGTTGGGAGGCGGGTGGAGTGAGATGATATAAAAGAGTGGGAAGAGTGAGAGTTAGGGAGGAGTTGGTTGGTTAGTTGGAGAGAGAAGAGAGAAGATGGGTGTCTGAAGGACGTGCTGCAGCAGGTCCCAGTGATCTGGGCTGCTGGCACGAGAAAAACAGAGAAAGAGATTGATAACCTAACCTTCCATAAGACAGATAGAACAGATCGGAACGAAGGAGAATAGAAGGACAGTGGGAAGCTGGTTGAAGATAGAGAACCCTTCCAGTCCAGAGAGCGCAAAGGCCGGGGCCCGGTCCCCGAGGTTGATTGGATCTTTATGTCCGGCAACAGACACCGGAGGAGTAGTGATCCGCTAACACCTTGCTTCCATCATAGACTTGGGACACTGTTATGAATGAGTCACCGTAGGAGGCAAAAATGGAAATGCTAGCTAAGTCCAGAAAACCAGAGAAGTTGGCAGCTATCGGATTGCAGATCCCTGAACCTATCAACACAACTAGCAGTAGCCGTGGGGGGTTCCTACGATGCCCTAGACCCCACGATCACAGCCGGAGGACTATAAAGCCTAAAGACAGAAAGGGAAATCTAAACTGCCCCACAGCAGACCCCAAAGCATAAGGCAGCCCCCAACATATAATGACGGTGAAGCAAGAAGAAAGAACACTAAGGCTGTGTGCACACGATGCATTTTTTTAAGCGTTTCTGCAGCGTTTGAGCCGGCTCAGAAGCTGCAGAAACGCTTAAAAGATGCATCAAATTAATTAGCATGCGTTTTTGGCTTTTTGTGCCAATGCATGCGTTTTTAACCGCTCAGGAATCGCTTAGCGGCTAAAAACGCAGCATGCTCATTAATTTCCGCATTGCTGAGCGTTTTTAGCCATCCCCAATGATCCCAGAAATTGCGTGTCAAAAAAACGCGTCAAAAACGCGTCAAAATCGCGTCAAAAAACGCGTGGAAAAAGACACGCGATTTCTGGGAAGGGGATCCTTTTCCTGAGCGTTTAAAAATGCTAGCGTGGGCACATAGCCTAACACAGACAGAAAGATAGACTGAGCAAAGACGGGGCCCAAGCTAACTAGATAGGAAAGGACAGGAAGGCTGCTGTCTGCAATCCGTGAAAAACCCTATGAAAATAAGAGCCAACAAACTGACAGTGAAAAAGGCCCTGAAGACGCTAGGCTTCAAAAAGCTATGTCAGTACTCAGGAATATTCTGAAGACAGAGCAACCGGCAAAAGGAGATTCAGCTCACCCCAGCAGGGAATGGCAGAATCCAGAAAAGCAAGGCAAACAAAAACAAACACAAATGCTAACAGGCAAAGCAGAAAACTTAGCTTTAGAGGAGCAGGAATCAGACTGGTCTCCTAGAAGTCCACAGAGAAATCACCCGCAGGGCAGAAGGGCGTCGGCAGCCTTATATCCAGTACGTGACTCCACTCAGCCAGTCATCATCATCAGGCTCAGGTGCCTGATAATCAGACTCATTACCTTCCTTTACCAGAATAGGGAGTTCACCAGACCTCAGTGACGAAGGGGAAAATGAACTCACAACAGGACACAACAGCAACTGAATAGAGAGCCGGGACGCAGTGAGGAGTCCCCGAAGCAGGCTACAGCTGTCTGTCATACAAGCAAAGACTAGGAACACCTAGAGAGAGGCATTCCAGGGTAACTAAGTACTGGAGTGCTTCGCACCTAAAGGCGCATTGGAGGAGTCATTCAGTAAGGTATGTGTTGGCGGAGTGTGGAAGGGAGAATCCTATCCTGCCTGGAGGTTGGCTGGAGCCCTGACCTGGAGAACACAGTACGGAGGCAGGCAGTGGAGTGAACTGCAAACAGTGAGTAAAGCTTTGGAACCACATACTCGGGTGTCCTCCAGTTATTCCCGCACCACTACACCTGGGTACCAGCCTCCATACCATTCTGCGCCTCTCCTCATCCATTGCACCTACACTGCCCTGGGACTACAGCTCCACCTGTGGGGAGCTACACCATCTTTGCTGCACCACACCATCAGTCCCAGCGGATCTGCATGCAGCGTTGGCTCAACATCTTACTTGCCAAACACCACGGGTGGCGTCACGGACTATTCTAATAAACTTTAACACCATTAACATTACCGCCTTTGATATTGGGCGCCCAGGGCCACGGACCGGGTCACCGCTGATGTGACACATTCCCACCTTGACACCGGCCCGGTACCGAGTACCGCGCTGCCCTTGGTGTGCGAGGGCGACCAAAGGGCACAATAGCAATACAGATAGAGAGCCGGGACTTAGGAGTAGAGAGTCCACGAAGCAGGCTACAGCTTTCTGCCGTGCAAGTAGAGTTCTTGGGAACATCTATCAGGAGGAACTCCAGTGTAACACGGTACTGGAGATCTTCACACTTAAAGGCGCTTTAGAGGAGACCTTCAGGAAAGGCACATAAGTTGGCGGAGTGTAGAAGGGAGCTTTCCATCTTGCCTGGAGGTTGACTGAGTCCCTGACCCGAAGGACACGGCACAGAAGCGGGCACTACAGACTGTGAGTAAAGCTTTGGAACTACATGCCCTGGTGTCCTCCATTCCTTCCTGTGTCCGTCTGCCTGACACTGCTACATCCCCTGCGCCAGACAATACATCACCTAAGTGTCTCCACATCTACACCGCCCTGGGACAACAGCCCTTCCTGTGGAGGGCTATACCATCATTGCTGCACCACGCCATCTGTCCTGGAGGATCTGCATGCAGTGTCGGCTTAACACCTCCCTTGCCGAACACCACAGGTGGCGTCACGAACTATTCATCTAACTACATTTCACTATTCACATCTTCCTATTACTTGGGCAACCAGGGCCACGGTCTGGGTCACCACTGCTGTGACACGTCCCACTGACACCGGCCCAGTACCGAGTACCCCACGGCCCTGGGAGGGCGACCCACTCCCATATCTCTCTAGTAAGCTTGATTCTGCTCCCATAGCTCTGTAGTAGTCTCGGTTCTGCTCCTATAGCTCTGTATTAAGCTTGGTTCTGCTCCCTTATCTTTGTAGTAAGATCGGTTTTGCTCCAATATCTCAGTTCCCTTATCTACGTAGTAATAACATAGTAACATAGTTTTGAAGGCTGAAGGAAGAACTTATGTCCATCTAGTTCAGCCTATTTTTAGTGCAGCTGTTCTGCATTGTTGATCCTGGGGAAGGCAAAAAACCCACAGAGTAGAAGCCAATTTTCTCCATAGGGAAAAAATTCCTTCCCCTAAGCTGGGTCAATCATCTACCTATAATATTATGTTATTCATAACCTTGTATACTGTTACTCACAAGAAAAGCATCCATTCCTTTCTTAAATTCATTCAGTGAGTTGGCCATCACCACTTCCTCAGGAAGAGAATTCCAGAGCCTCACTGCTCTTACCGTGAAGAACCCTCTTCTATGCTGGTGCAGAAATTGTCTTTCCTCCAAACGAAGAGAATGCCCCCTTGTTCTTGTCACAGTCCTTAGTACAAACAGTTCATTGGAGAGATCTCTGTATTGCCCTCTGATATACTTGTACATATATATTAGGTCTTCCCTAAGTCTTCTCTTTTCTAGAGTAAATAGACCTAATTTTGATAACCTTTCTGGGTATTGTAGTGAACCAACTCCATTTATCATTTTAGTAGCCCGCCTTTGAACACTTTCTAGTTCAGTAATGTCTTTCTTGCGCACCGACGTCCAAAATAGCACACAATACTCCAAGTGTGGTCTGACGAGTGATTTGTACAGAGGGAGAATTATGTTTTCATCTCGTGTCCCCAGACCTCTTCTAATGCATCCCATGACCCTATTTGCTTTGCTGGCAGCTGCCTGACACTGGGCACTCCAATTTAGCTTCTTATTGACTAAGATGCCTAAGTCTTTTTCCATGTCTTATTTCCCCAGCAGTTTTCCATTTAGTAAGTAATTATAGCATCTGTTTCTCCTTCCCATGTGCATAACCTTACACTTATCTGTGTTAAACCTCATTTGCCATTTTTCAGCTCAATTCTCCAATTTACTCAAATCTGTCTGTAGTTGCAAACTGTCCTCCTTTGTGTTAACTACCTTACATAGTTTTGTATCATCTGCAAATACTGATATTTTACTGTGTAAGCCATCCACTAGATCATTAATAAATATATTAAATAGTAGGGGGCCCAATACAGAACCCTGTGGTACCCCACTAGTAACCCTGGCCCAATCTGAGTATGCCCCATTAATAACCACTCTTTGTTTTCTATCACTAAGCCAGCCAGCTTAATCTTGGTTCCATTTGTGTCTGTGTAGTCAGCTTTCTTATAATAATATTGCTTATTATAATATGTATTCGCTGTGTAGTGGTGATGGTAGTGGACATTGTGTAGCCATATTTTAAAGTAGCATGTTGATAATATTGGTCTTTGCATTGTGTATTTTTGGTTAGCAACATTGGTATACTGTAATTATGTATGTATAGATGATATTTTAAATGGCTTAGGGGAGTTATATGGGGAAATATGCACTTTGGGGCTTGGGCCCCTGATCTTATAGGACTCTAGCAATGCTCCTGGTTTATAGTATGAGGTGTGTATATAGTATGGTGTGTGTGTGTGTATATAATATGCTATGCATTATTTTTCAACTGGCTAAAATGGTACCGAACCCCTTTTTTCTTTTATATAATACTAGCTGAAGAGCCCGGCGCTGCCCGGGCATAGTAACTAACTGTGGTTAGTTATAGCAAATTATAATTATCCTCCATCCCATAGTCCTGTGCCCATACACCCATCATACATATCCACGATGCCATAGGCCCGTGCCCATATACCCATCATACATATCCTCCATCCCACAGTCGAGTGCCCATATACCCATCACACATCCTCCATCCCATAGTCCCATGCCCATATACCCATCACACAACCTCCATCCCATAGTCCCATGCCCATCATACATATTCACCATCCCATAGTCGAGTGCCCATAAACCCATCACACATCCTTCATATCATAGTCCCATGCCCATATACCCATCATACATATCCGCCATCCCATAGTCCCGTGCCCATATACCCGTCATACATATCCTCCATCCCATAGTCCAGTGCCCATATACCAATCACACATCCTCCATCCCATAGTCCCTTGCCCATATACCCGTCATACATATCCTCCATCCCATAGTTCAGTGCCCATATACCCATCACACATCCTCCATCTCATACTCAACCATTATGACATCATAATGAGGGGCGGGGCTTAATACACACACACACACTTTTTCCCCCATTATGTAGATAGGGGCAAAATTGTTTGGTGAATTGGAACGCGTGGGGCTGAAATTTCACCTCACAACATAGCCTAGGACACTCTCGGGGTCCAGACGTGTGACTGTGCCAAATTTTGTGGCTGTAGCTGCGACGGTGCGGATGCCAATCCTGGACATACACACATGCATACATACATACACACACTTGAGCTTTATATATTAGATGTGGCTTGTGTATATATTGTATGTGGAGTATATATAGTATGTGGTGTGTATACATAGTATGTGGCTTGTGTATGTGTAGTATGAGGTGGGTATGTGGCATGTATATAGTATGTGGCTTGTGTGTATATACAGTAATATGTGGTGTGTGTATATAAAATGTGGCTTGTGTATATTGTATGTGGTGTGTGTATAATATGTGGTGTGTACACTCACTGGCCACTTTATTAGGTACACCATGCTAGTAAGGGGTTGGACCCCCTTTTGCCTTCAGAACTGCCTCAATTCTTCGTGGCAGAGATTCAACAAGGTGCTGGAAGCATTCCTCAGAGATTTTGGACCATATTGACATGATGGCATCACACAGTTGGCGCAGATTTGTCGGCTGCACATCCCTGATGCGAATCTCCCGTTCCACCACATCCCAAAGATGCTCTATTGGATTGAGATCTGGTGACTGAGGAGGCCATTTGAGTACAGTAAACTCATTGTCATGTTCAAGAAACCAATCTGAGATGATTCGAGCTTTATGACATGGCGCATTATCCTGCTGAAAGTAGCCATCAGATGTTGGGTACATTGTGGTCATAAAGGGATGGACATGGTCAGCAACAATACTCAGGTAGGCTGTGGCATTGCAACGATGCTCAATTGGTACCAAGGGGCCCAAAGAGTGCCCAGAAAAAATTCCCCACACCATGACACCACCACCACCAGCCTGAACCGTTGATACAAGGCTGGATGGATCCATGCTTTCATGTTGTTTACGCCAAATTCTGACCCTACCATCCGAATGTCGCAGCAGAAATCGAGACTCATCAGACCAGGCAACGTTTTTCCAATCTTCTACTGTCCAATTTCGATGAGCTTGTGCAAATTGTAGCCTCAGTTTCCTGTTCTTAGCTGAGAGGAGTGGTACCCAGTGTGGTCTTCTGCTGCTGTAGCCCATCTGCCTCAAAGTTCGACGCACTGTGCGTTCAGAGATGCTCTTCTGCCTACCTTGGTTGTAACGGGTGGCAATTTGAGTCACTGTTGCCTTTCTATCAGCTCGAACCAGTCTGCCCATTCTCCTCTGACCTCTGGCATCAACAAGGCATTTCCGGCCACAGAACTGCCGCTCACTGGATTTTTTTTCTTTTTCGGACCATTCTCTGTAAACCCTAAAGATGGTTGTGCGTGAAAATCCCAGTAGATCAGCAGTTTCTGAAATTCTCAGACCAGCCCTTCTGGCACCAACAATCATGCCACGTTCAAAGGCACTCAAATCACCTTTCTTCCCCATACTGATGCTCGGTTTGAACTGCAGGAGATTGTCTTGACCATGTCTACATGCCTAAATGCACTGAGTTGCCGCCATGTGATTGGCTGATTAGAAATTAAGTCTTAACACACAGTTGGACAGGTGTACCTAATAAAGTGGCCAGTGAGTGTATATAGTATATGGTGTGTGTATAGTATGTGGCTTGTGTGTATATATTATGTGGTGTGTGTATATAGTATGGTGTGAGTATATAATGTGTGGCTTGTGTGTGTGTATATAGTATGTGGTGTGTGTATAGTATGTGGCTTGTGTGTATATAGTATGTGGTGTGTGTATATAGTATGGTGAGAGTATATAATGTGTGGCTTGTGTGTGTATATGGTATGTTGTGTGTATATAGTATGTTGTGTGTTATATGTGGCTTGTATGTGTTGTGTGTATAATATGTGGTGTGTATATAGTATGTGGCTTGTTTGTATATAGTATGTGGTTTGTACAGTATATGATGTGTGTGTATAGTATGTGGCTTGTGTGTATATAGTATGTGGTGTGTGTATATAGTATGGTGTTAGTATATAATGTGTGGCTTGTGTGTGTATATATGGTATGTTGTGTGTATATAGTACGTTGTGCGTATGTTATATGTGGCTTGTATGTGTGTATATAGTATATGGTGTGTGTATAGTATGTGGCTTGTTTGTATATAGTATGTGGTGTGTGTATATAGTATGGTGTGTATATATAATATGTGGCTTGTGTGTGTATATATGGTATGTTGTGTGTATATAGTACGTTGTGCGTATGTTATATGTGGCTTGTATGTGTGTATATAGTATGTGGTGTGTATAGTATATGATGTGTGTGTATAGTATGTGGCTTGTGTGTATATGGTGTGTATATAGTATGGTGTGAATATATAATGTGTGGCTTGTGTGTGTATATATGGTATGTTGTGTGTATGTTATATGTGGCTTGTATGTGTGTATATAGTATATGGTGTGTGTATAGTATGTGGCTTGTTTGTATATAGTATGTGGTGTGTATATAGTATGGTGTGAATATATAATGTGTGGCTTGTGTGTGTATATATGGTATGTTGTGTGTATATAGTACGTTGTGCGTATGTTATATGTGGCTTGTATGTGTGTATATAGTATGTGGTGTGTATAGTATATGATGTGTGTGTATAGTATATGATGTGTGTGTATAGTATGTGGCTTGTGTATATAGTATGTGGTGTGTGTATATAGTATGGTGTGAGTATATAATGTGTGGCTTGTGTGTGTATATAGTACGTTGTGCGTATGTTATATGTGGCTTGTATGTGTGTATATAGTATGTGGTGTGTATATAGTATATGATGTGTGTGTATAGTATGTGGCTTGTGTGTATATAGTATGTGGTGTGTGTATATAGTATGGTGTGAGTATATAATGTGTGGCTTGTGTGTGTATATATGGTATGTTGTGTGTATATAGTACGTTGTGCGTATGTTATATGTGGCTTGTATGTGTGTATATAGTATGTGGTGTGTATATAGTATATGGTGTGTGTATATTGTATGTGGCTTGTGTGTGTGCAAATAGTATGTGGTGTGCTATAACATATGACGCTGCACATTGTCCTTACAGGACCACCTGTATAACCGTGGCTCTGGAATACCCTGTGACATATTTGAGAAAGATTCATTGAATCAATACATGAATACATGACTTATACCTATGGAAATAAATACAAATCATCCATTTTGCTTGAACTGAATTGAGTGTGCAGTGAATATTTCCAGGATAGAGGAGCAGCACCATGCAAAGGAGCAGTGAGGGACCTGCAGCCGCTAAGGGTGGACAGAGCCCTGACTTCAACCCCATCCAACACATTTGGGATGAACAAGAATGGAGATTGCTAGCCAGGACCACCCATCCAGCATCAATGTCTACTGTCACAAATGCGATCCTGATTGAAGGGGCAAAAATCCCCACAGACACCTCCAAAATCTTGGAGAAAAAGACAAACTCCACATTAATGCCTATGAATTTAGAGTAACATGTTATAAAATTCCGTATCCCTACACTTATGTGCATATGTATAATAACAATATAAGAAAAAAATTGGACTATACTCTTCTTTATACATGTGTTCATGTGTGTGCAGAGTGGGGGGGCGCAGGGGTGCTGTTTTCTATAATTTGCTGTATCACATTATTTACATATATCTATAAATCCTCCAATACTTTATTATACAGGATTATACTGGATCTGATTGTCTCCTGCAGACATTCTAGAATGTTGTGACATCACAGGATCGGCGCTATTGTCAGCCGCTCTACTGGAACTCCTTTGAGGGTTGCAGTTGTGGATGAGAGTGAGTATGCGCGTCTTATGCTCCTGCCCTGCCCTTATTATTCCCCATTTCCTAGCTATACAAATTTCTGATTTCTTGTGATAAGCTTCCCCTATTTCCCAGTTCTCATGTCCCATACATTTTTAGAAAGAAAACCTTATATTTGTTAATTAGTTACAGTAATATTTACTGTTGATAAAGTTAGCATTTGAGATTAGGCTATTTATATGGAAACCTCTCTATTTGTCCTATTCAGGATTGTGCGATTGGTTCTAGGAGAAGAATGTGGAGCACAAACGAGAGACCGATCTATGTAAGTTCCAAATAAGAAAAGCCGTGGAATTCAGAATAGTGATAGTAATGCTGTCTCTATACGTGTATGTAATAATGAATTTCTGTTGTCTGATGTCCGTTCTTTATACACTTTCTTTTTTTGCATGGTATCCTGATGTATTAATAATATTTTGAGGTAGTTATGATTATGTGATTGCTGTTATGTATTTTTTTGTGGAGTTGTAGCAACCATAAACCTGCAACGTTGGCATTTTGATTCTTTTTTATGCTTTACAGTTTCTACAGATTAGGTCAGTTAATTTTATATTTTCATAGGTCAGACTTTTCTGAACAGATTGATACCAAATATGTGTTTTTCTTTTATTATTCCCTTTCTTTAATATTAACTGGAGGAAAGGGGGTTGATTTGAATTTTTATCTTTTTACATTTTTAAAAACTTTTTTCTTTCATGGGTAGAGATGAGTGGACCCCTGGTTGTTTGGGTCCAGCAGGTTCGGCCGAACTGTTAAAAAACCCGGACCCCATTCACTTGAATGGGGAGCCCGAATATCCAGTGTCTGCCATGCACTACCACTACAAATGACAGCGTGAACCCACCGCTGAGATCGGCGGTACAAAGTTTACCTCCAGTCACTGGTGTCGGCTGATGAGACATCTGCTCCCATCAACCGACGCCAGCTGCTGCTAATAACATTGAGAGCAGGTGATGACTCATGCTCTCTAAATAAATAATTAAAAAAACAATGTGTGGCTTCCCCTGTATTTTTGATAACCTGCCAGGCAAAACTGACAGCTTGGGGCCCCAATGCTCAGCTGTCAGCAAGGCTGGGTATCAAGTATAGAGGGGTTCTCAGGGCTGGAAGGAAGACTGAGATCAGCTGCAGCCCGGACTTCCTCTTCATGTTCAATCTGTACGAAGGTGGGGACAATGATGCCAGCGCTGATTGGGCGCCGAGCACCACGTGTCACAACACGGCACCAGAGCTCTGGGGACCGCAAGTGCTGACACTGCTGGAACAGCACCAGCATAGGAGGGGAGTCTAAGCTTTATTATTTTATTGGGACCAAACATTTAGTTCAAGAAGGAATTGTCCAAGTAGTGGACAACTCTTTTAAAGAGTTAAATCTTTGTAGCATAATAACGTTTACTTATATATAGCGCTAGCATATTGTGCAGTGCTTTGCATACATTATCATCGCTGTCCCCAATGGAGCACACAATCTACTTTCCCTATCAGTATGGGGAGAACATACAAACTCCTTGCAGATATTGTCCTTGGTGGGATTTGAACCCCAGCGCTGCAAGGCTGCAGTGCCATGAAACACACACAACTCTTTGTTACATTACGGCAGATGTAGTAACGCAGCGATGCCAGTTTACCCCCATTTTTAAACCCAATAAATATGTACAGAATGGACGCAGCTCCAGAGATTCCTAATACACAACTAATGTATAAATATATTCCACATATCTTATAGTTGTCAGCCGATGCCGGGTCACATAGCAGGCGTGCTGTTTATGGACTGTATGAATGCTGCATGGGGCACGGACTGGTGCTCTGCTCATAGATTTATTAATACTAGCGCAGTCTATCTTGTGTGATAATGTCACATTCATTGTCTAGTGTAATGGGTGTAATGGAAGCCTATGAGTATGTGATGTACAGGACAATGTAAGAAGATGAAAGATTTCATAGACTTTTTACACTTCTCTGTTTTACTTTTACAGCCTGCAGTGATTGACATCCCATGTAAGTATCACATTCTTCTCACATGCATTTATAGCATTTATGCCTGGCCGTGTCCCCCAGCGCCCTGCTCCGGTCTGTGCAGTGTGGGGCTGAGGTTTTCTACAGCAGGCGCGATCTATTGCTGCCTGCCTATCGCGCCTGCTGAGCCGAGTCTCAGGCTGAATGGTGGAACAAGAAGCTGATGGTAAAATTATGATGATGGGGAAACAAAGCCAACACTCCCCAGGACTCACGGGTCGTGTGGCCCCCCGCTATTGATGTGACGCCCCTGCACTCCAGTAGGGACTGTATAGCCGAAACCTGGATGCTAGATCAGATATTGTGTAAGGAAGTCTCTGTACAATCACGTTGTAAAGGAAGGGCTCAGTCACATGTGTGTCTATGTACCAGGGGTGCTGCCAGTATTTTTCACTGGCCCTTATATTCTATGGAGCTGGTAACATGTCAGCTGTGGGGCGAATTGTGGATCACACTCACCCACTGACTGACTACTAGGAGAAACTTGGGAAACTTCCATCAGGTTTTGGTTTTCTTTTTGCATACAATAGAAAAGGATGAGATACTGATGGTAAAAAAATGGACACATGGACTAAAACTAGATGAAAGTTGGAAGCAGCGCACTGATGAAAATTAGTTTGGGTTTGTGCAGATGAGAAAAACAAAGACGTGTGAATACGACCCAAAAATAAGTTGTCCGCTGCAACTGTTATTAACTACTTCAATAAATCTAATTGTAAACTGTTGTTTCTTTTTCAGCTGAAGGTGTAAATCGCAGGTAAGAGTCTTTCTCATCATTGTACAGTGTGTGGGGAGCATGCGCCACCTCGGCTCCATCCTACAGGGGCATCTCAGGGCTGGAGGGTCCGGGGAACGCAGCCCCAGCAAACAGCAGCTTATTCCCTATACTGTGGATTGGGGATAAATAAGTGGGAACATCTATTTTAACAGCTCCCATCAATTACTAGTGTTACCATACCTTCTAGTTAACCCTTACCTAATCTATGCATGGATGTATTTCCTTGTACTATAGGATGGACTTCACAGGATTCCGTAAATTTACAACACTGAAGATAAAATATTTATGATATTTGTGATATACTGTAGGTCCTGAGGATAGCATATCAATATCTTGTAGCTTGAATGCGCTTTAAAATTGTTTGTTATATCCCAACTCTATAAAGGAAAACCGAGATATGCTGCCAGCCGCAGCCCGAGATATGCTGCCAGCCGCAGCCCGAGATATGCTGCCAGCCGCAGCCCGAGATATGCTGCCAGCCGCAGCCCGAGATATGCTGCCAGCCGCAGCCCGAGATATGCTGCCAGCCGCAGCCCGAGATATGCTGCCAGCCGCAGCCCGAGATATGCTGCCAGCCGCAGCCCGAGATATGCTGCCAGCCGCAGCCCGAGATATGCTGCCAGCCGCAGCCCGAGATATGCTGCCAGCCGCAGCCCGAGATATGCTGCCAGCCGCAGCCCGAGATATGCTGCCAGCCGCAGCCCGAGATATGCTGCCAGCCGCAGCCCGAGATATGCTGCCAGCCGCAGCCCGAGATATGCTGCCAGCCGCAGCCCGAGATATGCTGCCAGCCGCAGCCCGAGATATGCTGCCAGCCGCAGCCCGAGATATGCTGCCAGCCGCAGCCCGAGATATGCTGCCAGCCGCAGCCCGAGATATGCTGCCAGCCGCAGCCCGAGATATGCTGCCAGCCGCAGCCCGAGATATACTGCCAGCCGCAGCAATAACATTCTAATGTATTAATAAAGCTAGTTTCACCTCTATTGAATTTATGACACCCTGAATTTCACTTTATTGCCTGCACGGAGTTTGATTACATGCTGCTCCCCACACTAGGCAAATTGCTCTGCTTTTTTTCCCTAAACTCTCATCCAGCGCTGCCCTCTTCCCACGCACTACACAATCATTGGCTTTTAAGATTAGTGCTGGGGCAGATACTATCATTCATTCCAGCACTGAAACTGACTGAGTAGTGATCCTGTGCTTCCATCTGTGGCAGTTCAGCACCGATCACTACACCTCACACCACAATGGTGATAGCACTGTCACATGTCCTCTGTTACTCATGGGTGTAATGATTGCAATTACAGAGGGTGCAACCGGGTCCATACTGGAGGGGGACCCCCACGTCAGGTGTATGTGCATCCAAGTGTGTTGCAGCGTGGAGATAGCAACTGACATCGACGTGCACGGCAGGAACGTTATCCCATAAACATATGCTGAAGCAAAATGATGTTTAGTTACAACATAGATCAAGCTGCCAAACTTCTCTTCATGCCTCTGATACAGGTGAGGAGGGTCACATTGCGACCCCTGCAGTGGTGGGACAAGTTCTGATTTTTTTTTTTTCAATCTGCTTGTCGTGGTACCCAGGGCATGTATTGTGACCCTAATCACTTTATTTCTGCTGCTATGTCATGTAGCAGCAGCTTACAATGATTTTATGCTGCACAACCTGTGCCATGGCCAAAATCATTGTGTAACCCAGAATCAGTATATAATGCAGTGTACTGTAAAGCCGAATAAAAAGATTTACAGGACTCCATGGGAATCCAGTTAGGGTCATGGAAAGTTACACATTTGGTCAAGATATAGTACACACCTGTATTACATGCCACATTCAGCCAGGATGCTTGTGTCAGAATAATCAAGTCTGTGTATTATACACTGATATATATATATGGACACATGTATGCAGCTATTGTTTTTCATATAGAAATGTAGCCATATGAATATAGATTGATGTAGATACATGGCAAAAAAATATAAAAATATAGCAGCACTCCAGGCATGAGATCGTGAAATAAACTGTGGTCTTTATTCACCCAGATATGCGCGACATTTCCACTTTTCAAAACTGTGAACCTTTCTCAAGCCATCAACATTCACAGAGTATAAGCACAGTACATATAGGTTACACTCTATAATCAGTGATCAATCAATATACATCAGGAAAGAATAGTTGATATGTACAGGGCCGGCTCCAGGTTTTCATGGGCCCTGGGGAAATGGTCTCAGTGGGTCCCTTTAAGACATACCACGATACATGATGCACAGATACGGCAGAGAAATATAGGTATAGAACAATGCCAAAGATTTCACTTACTTCTTACATTACATGAGTAATAACTATTTAGCTCAGAAACCGGACAGTTTAGTCCTCTATACAGTATTATTATTTATTTATATAGCACCATTGATTCCATGGTGCTGTACATGAGAAGGGGTTACATACAAATTACAGATATCACTTACAGTAAACTAACAATGACAGACTGATACAGAGGGGAGAGGACCCTGCCCTTTCGGGCTTACATGCTGCAGGATGGTGGGGAAGGAGACAGTAGGTTGGTGGGTTGCAGCAGTTCCGGTGTTGGGCTCCAGTATTATGGGTTCCACATAGCTCTCCATACAGGATCGTGGGCCCCATACAATGCTCCAGTATATATGAGTCCAATATATTGCGCCAAGCGTAAAAAAAATGAAATGCTCACCTCTCCTCGCTGGCCGCTGCTCTGCTCCAGACTCCTCAGCATTGCAGTCGTCCGGCTTTTTGCACTGTGACTGTTCAGAGAAGAGGGAGCACACTAGTCACATCATCGCACCATCTGACCTGAAACATCCCAGAGTGAGAAGATGTGGAAGACACTGCAGCGGAAGAACAGGGAGAGTTAAGTATTGCTAGTACTTGGGCCCTAAGCAAGCGGGGGGGCCAACTTGTGGGTGCTGGCACCGGTCCCCATAGCGTGCTGGTGTCCCCAATGGTGAGTGGGCCCCCCAGCCTGCTCAGGGCCCTGACACTTACCCAAGAGCTGACGCTGGCCCTGCATATGTATACAGTGCAATAATATCAATCTCCTCATGAGTCATTAAGCATATAACAATAATTGATTTTCATCCTGTGCCAGTTCACAGGTATTGTGCATATAATATTAAAACCTTAATTGCTTGATAGAGATAATGTGATAACACAAGTGTTATAATTAATGATTGCTCACATAACTGCTGACGGTAGTAATATACATAGAATGTGCTCTAGGCTCAAATGTGATGTCAGTGATCCCAGCTACTCACTACACCAGGGGCCTAGAGGTGGAGGGGGCACGCCAACACCAACGACTATATCAGCTGGATGCAAGTCCTTGGAGCCACATTCTGCTGAAATGTTTTGTGGTGCAGGGGACCCGCTGGCTCCCTGAGCTGCAATACATGCCAGTGGCCTATCAGAGACTGGTAGCTGACGTCGGCGTGCCCGTGACTGGTGACACATGGCATCGACATCATGCACCATGGCGAGGATGCTGAAGTCAACTGCAGCGGCTGTAGAAGCGAACACCAGGCAGCGTAGGGGGAAGACGAGTAGTATTTACAAATATCTGTAGCTTGGTTGCCATAAACATAGAGGGGCCCAAACATTTTTTTTGCACAGGGGCCCCAAGCTGTCAGTGTACACCCCGGCACTGACTGATTTGCACAAGCTCTCTTCTCTCCATCAAGTTGTGTGGCGCCATATTAGATCAGGGAGCTGCCCTCAATCTGTGCATGTCTACTGCACTCAGTTATATGTACCTGCCATATTGGAGTGGGGAATGCTCACACTCCGGCACAGGCTGTATAAGCTTGTAGATAATTTGAAGATTGCTCTGGTTTCTCAATAGTAAAATATAGGCAAAATAAGCAGAATTACAGATATATCTAGTATATAAAAAAGATGGTATGGGAGTAATAAATAATAGTATAGGAACAAGAGCCACCTTGTTTGAACAGGGACCTATGTGAACAAAGGGCAATGGCCACATAGCAGATGGAAACTGCAAATACATTGAATCTATCCAGTCTGTTTCTGGTATAAGAAGAAATGGGTGCCATTCGTGGCAGACTGCTAGTTAGTATCCAGATGGTTGTCTGTATCTCTCACCCATTATATGTATTATAATTTAGTGCCGTCTACCAAATTGACAGACACCCATCTATGGGTCTCATCCCTCCAGTGTGACAAAGGATGGGCCATGTATATATGGAGGATACTGGGTCGATACTCTGAAGCTTGCTCTCGTTTGCAGTGTCAGTTTTGTATAGTGCTGCTTTCTTTAGAGCAGGGGTCCCCAACCGCCGGTCCGCGGCCCAGCACCGGGCCGTTGCAGTGCCCTTGCCGGTCCGCGGACACAAGGGGAGCCGGGGGGCGGTGCAGCAGCTGATACTCACCCTGCATCCCGCGGCGGCTTCATCCCGCGGCGGCTTCATCCTGCGCTGAGCGGTCACGTGCTACCGCTCATTTAAGGTCATGAATATGGACGCCACTCATCTCCCATAGGCGTGGCGTCCATATTCATGGACCTTAATGAGCGGTATCACGTGACCGCTCCGCACAGGAAGAAGCTGAAGCGCCGCGAGATGCAGGGATGTGCAGCGACGGGAAGGAAGTTCAGCGACGTGAGGGTAAGTATGATGGGGAGGATGGGGGAGCCGAGCGGAGCCATAAGGGAGGGAGAATGGGAGCGGAGCCATATACACAGGGGAGGGAGAGTGGGAGCGGAGCCATATACACAGGGGAGGGAGAGTGGGAGCGGAGCCATATACACAGGGGAGGGAGAGTGGGAGCGGAGCCATATACACAGGGGAGGGAGAGTGGGAGCGGAGCCATATACACAGGGGAGGGAGAATGGGAACGGAGCCATATACACAGGGGAGAGAGAATGGGAACGGAGCCATATATACAAGGGAGGGAGAATGGGAACGGAGCCATATACACAGGGGAGGGAGAATGGGAGCGGAGCCATATACACAGGGGAGGGAGAGTGGGAGCGGAGCCATATACACAGGGGAGGGAGAGTGGGAGCGGAGCCATATATACAGGGGAGGGAGAGTGGGAGCGGAGCCATATACACAGGGGAGGGAGAGTGGGAGTGGAGCCATATACACAGGGGAGAGAGAATGGGAACGGAGCCATATACACAGGGGAGGGAGAATGGGAGCGGAGCCATATACACAGGGGAGGGAGAATGGGAGCGGAGCCATATACACAAGGGAGGGAGAGTGGGAGCGGAGCCATATATACAAGGGAGGGAGAGTGGGAGCGGAGCCATATATACAAGGGAGGGAGAGTGGGAGCGGAGCCATATATACAAGGGAGGGAGAGTGGGAGCGGAGCCATATATACAAGGGAGGGAGAGTGGGAGCGGAGCCATATATACAAGGGAGGGAGAGTGGGAGCGGAGCCATATATACAAGGGAGGCCGGGAGAGTGGGAGCAGAGCCATGCATACAGGATGGGACAGGGGAGCCATGTATACAGGATAGAAGAGTGGGAGCAGAGCCATATACACAGGGGAGGGAGAATGGGAGCGGAGCCATATACACAAGGGAGGGAGAGTGGGAGCGGAGCCATATATACAAGGGAGGGAGAGTGGGAGCGGAGCCATATATACAAGGGAGGGAGAGTGGGAGTGGAGCCATATATACAAGGGAGGCCGGGAGAGTGGGAGCAGAGCCATGCATACAGGATGGGACAGGGGAGCCATGTATACAGGATAGAAGAGTGGGAGCAGAGCCATGCATACAGGATGGGAGCGGAGCCATGTATACAGGATGGGAGAGTGGGAGCAGAGCCATGTATACAGGATGGGACAGGGGAGCTATGCATACAACAGGGGGAGCCACACAGAGCTGGACGGGGGGGACCACACATACATTTTCTGATGATTAGAAAATAATCAGCATGTACAGTACTCCAGTACAATTGTTCTTAAGTGCTCAATGCTCCATTTCCTTGTAGGTTCCAATCATCATTAGCAGTGACGGTCATCAGTAGAAGTAGCCCAGTGCTCCCACTGAAACAGAGAAGCAAGCCAGGTGCTCCCACTCATTCAAAACCTATGGTGAGTTGAGTCACATTAAAAATGTTATAATTAAATGATAAATATGCACTGCTAAACTACAACTGCGTCCATAGCCCCGCCCCTGTCACACCTCCATCCCCGCCCTGCCGGGCCATGGAAGAATGGTCTTGGTTCAAGCCGGTCCCTGGTGCAAAAAAGGTTGGGGACCACTGCTTTAGAGGATACTTTAAGCGATATAGATCTATATTTCTATGAGTGCATAAATACTATTATATAAACCCACACAATGAAGGATTTCTTACTATCAGACATTAGGTAGCATTCACACAGGCAGGGCTGTCACCAGGAATTTTGGAGCCCCATATTCTACAGTCCCCTGCCCAGTCTTGGAAAAACTCCACTTCTGCATCACGTCCTCACCAATCACACATTAGTAGTTCCCATCGAACACCAGATCACATACAGCCATCGATTTTTTAAGCCCCACCACAAGGAAGACTCTTTTGATCGGGCCCTACTCTATTAAACATTTCTTAAAATATTCAATGCTCTTTAGGTACATTTTTAAAAATGACTAATACCACATACAAGGAACAAATTCTGTCATACCATGGCTGGACCACATATTACCACAATATAATGACCAAATAATATTACATACAAGGGATAAATACCACCACACCATGACCAGACCACATAGTGACCAGATACTACAATACTGATCATTAATTTAAAAAAACACAATACTAATATTACCATAAGGGCCATTATACCAAAGAGCTCTGTATACACTCACTGGCCACTTTATTAGGTACACCATGCTAGTAAGGGGTTGGACCCCCTTTTGCCTTCAGAACTGCCTCAATTCTTCGTGGCAGAGATTCAACAAGGTGCTGGAAGCATTCCTCAGAGATTTTGGACCATATTGACATGATGGCATCACACAGTTGGCGCAGATTTGTCGGCTGCACATCCCTGATGCGAATCTCCCGTTCCACCACATCCCAAAGATGCTCTATTGGATTGAGATCTGGTGACTGAGGAGGCCATTTGAGTACAGTGAACTCATTGTCATGTTCAAGAAACCAATCTGAGATGATTCGAGCTTTATGACATGGCGCATTATCCTGCTGAAAGTAGCCATCAGATGTTGGGTACATTGTGGTCATAAAGGGATGGACATGGTCAGCAACAATACTCAGGTAGGCTGTGGCGTTGCAACGATGCTCAATTGGTACCAAGGGGCCCAAAGAGTGCCCAGAAAAAATTCCCCACACCATGACACCACCACCACCAGCCTGAACCGTTGATACAAGGCAGGATGGATCCATGCTTTCATGTTGTTTACGCCAAATTCTGACCCTACCATCCGAATGTCGCAGCAGAAATCGAGACTCATCAGACCAGGCAACGTTTTTCCAATCTTCTACTGTCCAATTTCGATGAGCTTGTGCAAATTGTAGCCTCAGTTTCCTGTTCTTAGCTGAGAGGAGTGGTACCCAGTGTGGTCTTCTGCTGCTGTAGCCCATCTGCCTCAAAGTTCGACGCACTGTGCGTTCAGAGATGCTCTTCTGCCTACCTTGGTTGTAACGGGTGGCAATTTGAGTCACTGTTGCCTTTCTATCAGCTCAAACCAGTCTGCCCATTCTCCTCTGACCTCTGGCATCAACATGGCATTTCCGGCCACAGAACTGCCGCTCACTGGATTTTTTTTCTTTTTCGGACCATTCTCTGTAAACCCTAGAGATGGTTGTGCGTGAAAATCCCAGTAGATCAGCAGTTTCTGAAATTCTCAGACCAGCCCTTCTGGCACCAACAATCATGCCACGTTCAAAGGCACTCAAATCACCTTTCTTCCCCATACTGATGCTCGGTTTGAACTGCAGGAGATTGTCTTGACCATGTCTACATGCCTAAATGCACTGAGTTGCCGCCATGTGATTTGCTGATTAGAAATTAAGTCTTAACACACAGTTGGACAGGTGTACCTAATAAAGTGGCCAGCGAGTGTATACAGTAGTGTAAGTATACAGGTAATACAGTGATCACCAGTGACATTATACACAGTCCCACTGTCTAGTCTTGGAAAAACTCCACTTCTGCACCATGTCCTCACCATTCACACTTTTAGGGTATGTTTCCATGGTCCGGAAACATTCACTATCTGCTGTGGATTGGACGCTGCGTACAGCTGCAGCATCCAAATGTTACAGCATATTGGAGGGGATTTTATGAAATCCCGTCTCCACTATGCGTGCAGGGCTGCATCCGGCGGCCCTGTGTATCTGGACATGCAGTGCGTCTTTCCTGAGCGCAGCATGTCTATTTATCTTGTGGAGATGCTCCGTCTCCGCAAGATACAGTCATGTGTTAAAGTTTGGGCACCCCTATTAATGTTAACCTTTTTTCTTTATAACAATTTTGGTTTTTGCAACAGCTATTTCAGTTTCATATATCTAATAACTGATGGACTCAGTTATATTTCTGGATTCAAATGAGGTTTATTGTTCTAACAGAAAATGTGCAATCTGCATTTAAACAAAATTTGACCGGTGCAAAGTATGGGCACCCTTATCATTTTCTTGATTTGAACACTCCTAACTACTTTTTACTGACTTCCTGAAGCACTAAATTGGTTTTGTAACCTCATTGAGCTTTGAACTTCATAGCCAGGTGTATCAAATCATGAGAAAAGGTATTTATGGTGGCCACTTGCAAGTAGTTCTCCTATTTGATTCTCCTATGAAGAGTGGCATCATGGGCTCCTCAAAACAACTCTCAAATGATCTGAAAACAAAGATTATTCAACATAGCTTTTCAGGAGAAGGATACAAAAAGTTGTCTCAGAGATTTAACCTGTCAATATCCACTGTGAGGAACATAGTAAGGAAATGGAAGAACACAGGTACAGTTCTTGTTAAGCCCAGAAGTGGCAGGCCAAGAAAAATATCAGAAAGGCAGAGAAGAAGAATGGTGAGAACAGTCAAGGACAATCCACAGACCACCTCCAAAGACCTGCAGCATCATCTTGCTGCAGATGGTGTCACTGTGCATCGGTCAACAATACAGCCACTTTGCACAAGGAGAAGCTGTATGGGAGAGTGATGCAAAAGAAGCCGTTTCTGCAAGCACGCCACAAACACAGTCGCCTGAGGTATGCAAAAGCACATTTGGACAAGCCAGTTACATTTTGGAAGAAGGTCCTGTGGACTGATGAAACAAAGATTGAGTTGTTTGGTCATACAAAAAGGCGTTATGCATGGAGGCTAAAAAACACAGCATTCTAAGAAAACACTTGCTACCCACAGTAAAATTTGGTGGAGGTTCCACCATGCTTTGGGGCTGTGTGGCCAATGCTGACACTGGGAATCTTGTTAAAGTTGAGGGTCGCATGGATTCAACTCAGTATCAGCAGATTCTTGACAATAATGTGCAAGAATCAGTGACAAAGTTGAAGTTACACAGGGGATGGATATTTCAGCAAGACAATGATCCAAAACACCGCTCCAAATCTACTCAGGCATTCATGCAGAGGAACAATTACAATGTTCTGGAATGGCCATCCCAGTCCCCAGACCTGAATATCATTGAACATCTGTGGGATGATTTGAAGCGGGCTGTCCATGCTCGGCGACCATCAAACTTAACTGGAATTGTTTTGTAAACAGGAATGGTCACAAATACCTTCATCCAGGAACTCATTAATAGCTACAGGAAGCGACTAGAGGCTGTTATTTTTGCAAAAGGAGGATCTATGAAATATTAATGTCACTTTTATGTTGAGGTGCCCATACTTTTGCACCGGTCAAATTTTGTTAAAATGCAGATTGCACATTTTCTGTACAATAAACCTCATTTGAATCCAGAAATATAACTGAGTCCATCAGTTATTAGATATATGAAACTGAAATAGCTGTTGCAAAAACCAAAATTGGTATAAAGAAAAAAGGTTAACATTAATAGGGGTGCCCAAACTTTAACATATGACTGTAAATAACCTTGTCTATGGATACGATGCGGTGATTCTGCATATGTTCAATGAACACATGCGGTATCAAGTCGCATACAAAGGGGGGCGGCACTTTGGGCAGAGCATGTTTCCGCTTTGCCCAAAGTGCTGCCAGCATGCCCCGTGGAGACATACCTTATAACAGTTACCATCTAACACCATATCACATTCACAGCCAGCAGCTTTTGTTTTGGCCAAAAGATTTTTTTAAGCCGCCACCACAAACAGCAAGGTAAACTGTTTTGGCCGGACCCTACTCTAAACTATTAAACATTTCTTAAAATACCTAATAATCTTTTTAGGTACGTTTTATTTATTTTTCTGTAAGTATGTGTCAAACATTTTTTAAAATTACTAATAATACCACATGCAAAGGACAAATACCATCACACTATGACTAAACCACGTAGTGACCGAATAATACCACATAAAAGGAACAAATACTGTATTACAATAGCCGAACCACATACAGTGCCTTGCGAAAGTATTCGGCCCCCTGGAACTTTTCAACCTTTTCCCCACATATCATGCTTCAAAACATAAAGATACCAAATGTAAATTTTTGGTGAAGAATCAACAACAAGTGGGACACAATTGTGAAGTTGAACGAAAGTTATTGGTTATTTTAATTTTTTGTTAAGATTCAGAAACTGAAAAGTGGGGCGTGCAATATTATTCGGCCCCTTTAACTTAATACATTGTTGCGCCACCTTTTGCTGCGATTACAGCTGCAAGTTGCTTGGGGTATGTCTGTATCAGTTTTGGTACATCGAGAGACTGAAATTCTTGCCCATTCTTCCTTGGCAAACAGCTTGCGCTCAGTGAGCTTTGATGGAGATCGTTTGTGAACAGTAGTTTTCAGCTCTTTCCATAGATTCTCGATTGTTTTCAGGTCTCGATTTTGACATTCTAACACCTGGATACGTTTATTTGTAAACCTTTCCATTGTAGATTTTGCTTCATGTTTGGGATCATTGTCTTGTTGGAAGACAAATCTCCGTCACAGTCTCAGGTCTTTTCAGACTCCCAACAGGTTTTCTTCAAGAATGGTCCTGTATTTGGCTCCATCCATCTTCCCATCAAATTTAACCATCTTCCCTGTCCCTGCTGAAGAAAAGCAGGCCCAAACCATGATGCTACCACCACAAGCCATGATGCTGCCACCACCATGCTTGACGGTTAGGATGGTGTGTTCATGGTGATGAGCTGTGTTGCCTTTATGCCAAAATGTTCAATTTTGGTTTCATCTGACCAGAGCACCTTCTTCCACATGTTTGGTGTGTCTCCCAGGTGGCTTGTTGCCAACTTTAAATGACACTTTTTATGGATATCTTTGAGAAATGGCTCTCTTCTTGCCACTCCATAAAGGCTAGATTTGTGCAGTGTACGACTGATTGTTGTCCTATGGACAGACTGTCCCACCTCCGCTGTAGATCTCTGCAGTTCATCCAGAGTGATCATGGGACTCTTGGCTGCATCTCTGATCAGTCTTCTCCTTGTTTGAGATGAAAGTTTAGAGGGATAGCCGGGTCTTGGTAGATTTGCAGTGGTATGATACTCCTTCCATTTCAATATGATCGCTTGTACAGTGCTCCTTGGGATGTTTAACGTTTTGGAAATCATTTTGTATCCAAATCCAGCTTTAAACTTCTCCACAATAGTATCACGGACCTGCCTGTTGTGTTTCTTGGTCTTCATGATGCTCTCTGTGCTTCAAACAGAACCCTGAGATTATAACAGAGCAGGTGCATTTATACGGAGACTTGGTTACACACAGGTGGATTATATTTATCATTAATCATTTTAGGAGAACATTGGATCATTCAGGGATCCACAATGAACTTCTGGAGTGAGTTTGCTGCACTGAAAGTAAAGGGGCCTAATAATATTGCACGCCCCACTTTTCAGTTTTTGAATTTCCCCAAAAATTTAAAATAACCAATAAATTTCATTCAATTTCACCATTGTGTCCCACTTGTTGTTGATTCTTCACCAAAAATGTATATTTGGTATCTTTATGTTTTAAGCATGATATGTGGGAAAAGTTCCAGGGGGCTGAATACTTTCACAAGGCACTGTAATGTCCGAATAATATTACATACAAGGGATAAATATCGCCACACCATGACCAGACCACAGTGACCGAATACTACAAAACTCATCATTAATTAAAAAAAACAAAACACAATACTAATATTACCATTATACACAGGAACTCTATACATAGTATGCAGTGTATAGTGTAAGTGTACAGTTAATACAGGGATCACTAGTGACATTATGCACAGGGGCTCTGTATATAGTATACAGTGTACAAGTAATACAGTGATCACCAGTGACATTATACACAGGAGCTCTGTATATAGTGTTGGTGTGCAGGTAATGGTGATCAGCAGTGACATTATAAACAGGAGCTTTGTATGTTGTATGCAATACACTGACTCAGTGAAATTTGTTTTTGAAGTCCTTCAACTTCTCTTTTTCTTCTTCATCCAGTGCAGACTGACATCACTTCTTCCAGCCAGGACTCGTCTCTGCAGAAAATAAGCACACAGTGCTCAATAGCTGATCACTTCCATAGCACATTCCCCAACTTCTACACTACGCCAGATGAAAAAAGTAAAATCAACAGTGTCGCACTGCACAGTAACATAACATCCCACACTGAAAACAGGATCCTCAAAAATAAAATACATCACAGCATTAATAATATCCCTTAATTAACCCCTACAGTAATACTCTCCCACATCCTGGGCCCCACATGCTCTACAATCCCAGCCCCCATATGGCAGCTTTCAGTAGAATAAAAGCTTCTTTTTACCTGGCCGCGGTCCAGCAGCATCCTCTTCCTCATTCATTTGATGCGCCAGTGTATGGCAATGACAGAACATGCTGACATCAGCTGCCGGCCTCTGATTGACTGGCAGCTTTAAACTATTGCCGTGCAGAAAGCTATAGCTGTGCATAGATTTTAACTTATTGTGTGTCCTCGGACATGCGTTCCGTTACTGACCTGGCCGAATCCTGCCCCTGGAGCCCAGTAAGAAGAAGTACACCGCCCCCCTCTTTGCTTCTGCTCACCATGCCCCATACACTAGTAAGGGCAGTAATGCTCTTATGGTGGCTCTGCACACAGGCACAGGTTTCTTGTGGAATAATGTGACATTTTTTCCACAGGTTGTACAGGACCAAAAAAACAAAACCATAAGCATAAATCCCTAGCCTTATCCAGGGGCTGACTACACAATATATACCCTGGCTACTCAGGCACAGCTGAGCTAGTCTCAGTTCGGTCAAACAAAACAGCTATTGTCCACAGTAACCAGTGATACTTGCAGTTTGGTGCACACAGCCTGTGCAGTCTCTCTTCAGCTCCACTATCACCCACTCTGGTCAGCTTTTCCCAAGCAGATTGACTAATGTGAGTACCTAGCCCGATTATATGCAGACCAGCCAGGTGCTAATAATCAGAGCCTGCAGAGTTTGGGTTTAACCCTGTCCTATCTGGCTGTGCTACAATACTCACTGTAAGTGAATACGGATCTATATCAGTCTTTATTCATATGGTTACATTATTCTTAGCTGCCTGTAAAACCTCACAATGCACTAAGCTGATACAGAAAAGCATAATATACACCTTAGCTGTAAAGCCGAAAAAACTGGTCAGTGTAGGATATGGTGATAATAATGTAAACATTATTGATCAAGCAGTTGGAGTGCGGTAATCAAGAACAAGATGCAAAGCAGGTTCACATCCAGATTAAACAATAGTGTGACTATATGTATTTCTATGCAGCAGCTGCTCCGCTCCTGTGTGCCGGCGGCAGCGCCTGGTGTTGATGCGAGAGACTCGTGCGAGTTTCTCGCATCACATACGGTAGTGTTATCCTGGCCTAATAGTTATAGTTTATACTCAGCACATCCTTATTATAGGGGTTTTCCACCCAGTGAAAATGTTTAGTCACCAGTGCTGATTACTAAAAGAATGCAATCTTCAGATTGGACTTTATTAGGTGGTTCAAGCACTTGTCACACTTCAGTCTTTTGACGTCAGTCGAAATCCGCCCTTTTTTGAAAAAAACGGATCTTTTTTTAGCGGAATCCGTTTTTTTTCTCATAGACTTGCATTAAGGGCGGATTGCAATGGATGGCCATCCATTGCATCCGTCATTTGACGGTTTCTTCGAAATTTCAGCATCCGTCGTCTGGATACAACGGACATAGTAACGTTTTCTGTCTGCGTTGAAAAGACGGATGGTGACGGATCCGTCGCAGTCCGTTGTCTGCTATAATGGATGACTATGGGCGGCAGATCCGTCGCCGTCCGTCACATGACGGAATCAAGTGATGGATTCCGTTTTTTAAACTGAGCATGCCCACAAGATTTTTCATTCATTTAATTTAACTCAAAAAGCCGTTCTGGCACAGCAAAATTGTCTCTCTCTCTCCTCCTTTAAATTCCAAAATCTGCAACTTCGACGGATCCATCAAAAAAACAGATCCGGTGCTTCAGTTTTTAGCCAATCTTCACTGGATCTGTTTTTTCACACTTTGAAGGATTTTGACTGACGCCAAAAGACTGAAGTGTGAAAGAGGCCTTAAAGGGGATGTCTAAATCCCCAAGTCGGCATTTACTCTTTGTCACTCTATATGACCGCAGACTTGTGAATCCTCACACTGTACACACTGCACACTTTGTGGATTCTTTGGTGTCAGAGCTAGGAATGACGGTCAGTTGGTCTCGTGACTGCGAGTAGTTAATATGCATACACCCGGCCCAGGTACAGACTGGGACTGAAATTCAGCCCTGGCATTTGAAATCATACAGGCCCATGCTGTTCATATCCCCAAGCACTAGATGGAATATATTACTAATATTCCCCTGGATGGAGCAAAGCAAGAATTACAACATGACCAATATTTCTAATGATACCCGTGGCCTGCTGGGATAAGCGATGGAGTCGGCGACTTTGTGCTCCGTCACAACTCTTAACAGTATGGGTGTCTTGAGAACACCAATTCTGTTTACAACGTAGCAGGCAATGTGGCCCATGACCAGACAGGCCATTCTGCTATTTGCTAGAATTGCCAGATGGCCAGTCCAGCTCTGACCTGGCCACATTCACACTTGCAATATACTTACTAGTGACATATAGCATGAATGCAGACTCGTGGATTTAGACTAGATAACCCCTTTGAGAAAAATGGATGAGAATCTGGTTGGTAAAAGCATACTTACAGTCATGTGTCAACTGCTTGAGCTCCCAGTAAAGCTGAATCCAAACATTACTCTACTCAAGTCTCAGAATGATTATTTATTCTGCAGAGGGGTGATCAGTATTCCCTGACTAGACAACACGTCTAACTTGGGCTCTGTTACATGGACTAGATGGATGACTGTGATTATTCGTCCTTTAGGATGATCCCCAAGATCAGACAATAGAGCAGGTGGAGGCGTTGGTCTGCTCCTATCATCAAAATGTACCTTTCAGGTTATCCCTCAAGTACCCTCACTTGTCTTTCCTTCTTTTGAGGTCCATGCCGTCAGACTCTTCACCCCCTTCTCCATGCGAGTGGTGGTGGTATATCGTCCTCCCGGCCCCTCCCTTCAGTTCCTGGATCATTTTGCCACTTGGCTTCCACATTTTCTCTCCTGTGACATCCCTACCCTCATAATGGGAGATTTCAACATCCCCATTGCTCTTCCACTCTCCCCGTCTGCTACTCACCTTTTATCTCTAACCTCCTCATTTGGCCTTTTGCAGCTTACTAATTCTCCAACGCATGAAGACGGAAACTCCCTCGACTTGGTCTTCTCTCGGCTTTGTGCAGTGGATGATTTTGCAAACTCCCCTCTCCCGCTCTCTGACCACAACCTTCTTTCATTCTCTATCAAGAACCGCCAGGCTGCTCAGGTCACCCCCACTGTCCATATTTATAGAAACATACAGGCCATTAACACCCAGAAACTTATGAAGAACTTGCAGTCTTCATTGGCCCCTATCTCCAACCTCTCATGTCCTGATTCTGCATTGAAGCATTACAATGAAACACTTCAAAGTGCCCTGGATGAATTTTCTCCTCCTATACCTAGAACACCACAACACAGACGGCGACCACCCTGGCACACCCTGCAAACACGTTTCCTGCAGCGGTGCTCCAGGTGCGCCGAAAGTCTGTGGAGAAAATCCAACCTACCCGAAGATTTCATCCATCATAAGTTTATGCTTCGAACATATAACACTGCCCTTCACCTCTCAAAACAAACCTACTTCAACACCCTCATCACTTCACTGTCCAATAACCCTAAAGGTGTCTTTGACACTTTTCATTCTCTACTCAACCCAAGAGTACAGGCCCCAACCACGGAGCTTCGAGCTGACGATCTGGCCAATTACTTCAATGAAGAAATTGACCAGATCCAACAGGAAATTATCTCCCAATCACCTCATACCATGCACTGTCCTCCCTCCCCCACTGCATCTAGCTCACTCTCTGATTTTGAACCAGTCACAGAAGAAGAAGTAAGCAGGCTCCTTGCATCTTCTCGCCCAACCACTTGCACCAGTGACCCATTTCCGTCACATCTACTCCAGCCCCTTTCCCCTGCTGTCACCCCTCACCTAACTAAAATATTTAACCTCTCTCTCTCTTCTCTTATCTTTCCCTCCTCATTTAAGCATGCCATCATACATCCACTAGTTAAAAAAACATCCCTTGACCAAAACTGTGCCGCTAACTATAGACCTGTTTCTAATCTTCCCTTCATCTCTAAACTCCTGGAACGCCTGGTCCACTCCCGTCTTATCCGCTATCTCTCAGAAAACTCTCTTCTCGACCCTCTCCAATCCGGTTTCCGCTCTTTACACTCTACTGAAACTTCCCTCACTAAAGTCTCTAATGATCTACTAACAGCTAAAATCAAAGGGTCATTACTCCATGCTAATTCTCTTGGATCTCTCTGCAGCATTCAACACTGTGGATCATCAGCTTCTCCTCACTATGCTCCATTCCATTGGCCTCAAGGACACCGTTCTCTCCTGGTTCTCCTCCTATCTCTCTGACCACTCCTTTACTGTATCTTTTGCTGGCTCCTCCTCCTCTCATCTTCCCCTTACTGTTGGGGTTCCTCAAGGATCAGTCCTAGGCCCCCTCCTCTTCTCTTTGTATACTGCCCCTAATGGTCAAACAATCAGTAGATTTGGTTTCCAGTACCATCTCTATGCTGACGACACCCAATTATACGCTTCTTCTCCTGACATCACGCCAGCCTTTCTAGAAAACACCGGCAATTTTCTAAATGCTGTGTATAACATCATGTCCTCACTATATCTGAAACTGAACCTGTCAAAGACTGAACTCCTTGTGTTTCCTCCCGCTACTAATGTACCTATACCCGACATTGCCATTTCCGTGTGTGGTTCTACTATTACTCCCCAGCAACATGCCCGCTGTCTTGGGGTCATACTTGACTCTGAGTTTTCAATTGTCCCCCACATCCGATCACTGGCTCGCTCTTGTTATCTGCACCTCAAAAACATTTCAAGAATTCGACCCTTTCTTACTTTTGACTCTGCAAAAACTCTGACTGTTTCTCTTATTCATTCTCGTCTCGACTATTGTAACTCCCTTCTAATCGGTCTCCCTCTTACCAAACTCTCCCCCCCTCCAATCTGTCTTGAATGCTGCTGCCAGGATCATATTTCTCGCCAATCGTTACACCGATGCCTCTACCTTGTGCCAGTCATTACACTGGCTACCCATTCACTCCAGAATCCAGTACAAACTTATTACCCTCACCCACAAAGCATGGCTCAGCATCACCCTACATCTCCTTCCTTGTTTCAGTATACCATCCTACCCGCGCCCTCCATTCTGCTCATGACCTGAGGTTAGCATCCTCAATAATCAGAACCTCCTACTCCCGTCTTCAAGACTATACACGTGCTGCGCCAATTCTTTGGAATGCACTTCCCTGGTCAATACGATTAGTCCCCAATCCCCACAATTTTAAGCGTGCCCTGAAAACTCATTTATTCAGACTGGCCTACCGCCTCAACACATTAACCTAATCTATCCCTATGTGGCACAGCCAAAAGTTTTTTACCATAACCAGGTTCCCCGCATCATGTTCCCACATGCTTTATGCTTCCATTAGCCCTCTGCATCTGAACTGTTACACACTTAACATTATGGCTGGTCCATATGTGGCGCCCCTGAGGCTTCAGTCGCCACAGAGGTACTGCACCTTCTCCTAAGGTGTGGTACCCCACCATCCAGGTAGGGTGGGAACTCCCTTCCACATTCCCACACCTGCACCCCACACACAGGATAGATCAGCAGGGACCCATCCATGCTTTATGCTGGAAAGGTCATAGGGTGCCTTTTGTTGTTCCTGGCTTCGTAACACGAAAGGTGCTGGGGAGGCGGGTGGAGTTAGATATAAAAGAGAGGGAAGGTGTAGGATTTCAGGTCAGTCCGCAGAAGAAGGCAGGCAGAGTAGGAGAGAACAGCCACTCGGTGAAGAGTGGGGATCCCTGGAAGAAGGGATGGAGGAAGGAGTGCTGCAGCTGCCCCAGTGAACTGGGGCAGTGAAGGAAGAGAAGGAGAAAGAGATGTAGACTGGAGACTACAGATTCCATAAGAGAGATAGAACAGATCGGAATGAAGGAGAATAGAAGGATGGTGGGAAGCAGGTTGAGAAAGAGAGAGAACCCTTCCAGTCCAGAGCGCAAAGGCAGGGGCCCGGTCCCCGAGGTTGATTGGATCTTTATGTCCGGCAACAGACACCGGAGGAGTAGTGAGCCACCAACGCCTTACTCCCATCGCAGACTTGGGACACAACAGCACTTGGATAGTGAGCCGGGATGCAGAGCGGAGCCCCCCAAGCAGGCTACAGCTGTCTGTCATACAAGTAGAGACTAGGAACACCTAGAGAGAGGCATTCCAGGGTAACTAAGTACTGGAGTGCTTCGAACCTAAAGGCGCATTGGAGGAGTCGTTCAGTAAGGTACATATTGGCGGAGTGTGGAGAGGAGAATACTATCCTGCCTGGAGGTTGACTGGGGCCCTGACCTGAAGAACACAGTGCGGAGGCAGGCAGTTGTGTGAACTGCAAACAGTGAGTAAAGCTTTGGAACCGCATACTCTGGTGTCCTCCAGTTATTCCAGCACCGCTACACCTGGGTACCAGCATCTATACTATTCTGCGCCTCTCCTTATCCATTGCACCTACACTGCCCTGGGACTGCAGCTCCACCTGTGGAGAGCTACACCATCTTTGCTGCACCACACCATCAGTCCCAGTGGATCTGCACGCAGCGTTGGCTTAACATCTTGCTTGCCAAACACCACAGGTGGCGTCACGAACTATTCCAATAAACTTTAACATCATTAACATCACCGCCATTGATATTGGTCGCCCAGGGCCACGGACCCGGTCACCGCTGCTGTGACACATTCCCCCTGACACCAGCCCGGTACCGAGTACCCCGCTGCCCTGGGTGTGAGGGGCGACCCACATACAATCAGGGTAACTGTTACCACCCACCTTTCGTGTCTCCCCTTTTTTCCTCATAGATTGTAAGCTTGCGAGCAGGGCCCTCATTCCCCTTGGTATCTGTTATGATCTATGTGATTATTGTTATGCTGTAATGTATATTGTCTGTACAAGTCCCCTCTGAAATGTAAAATGCTGCGGAATATGTCGACGCTATAGAAATAAAATTTATTATTATTATTATTATTATTATTATTATTATCTTTTTTCACCTTTGATCAGAAGCCTGTCTAACTGAAATATTATTGTGAAACCAGCATTCTTAAAAGGGGTTGTCAACATTTATCACAGTGTGTCACTCTATATGACTGCAGATTTGGGAATCCTCCCAGTAGGTGCAGCTGTCAGGATTTTACGGTGCTGAGACCAAGCGGCCATATGCGATACGCATATATCAGGCCACATTGTGAGACACATCTGGCCTCGTTCAATACAAGTACTGTATATTGAGTGAGGTTATGCAGACTGGTCAGAATATGGCTGTCCGCATGCATACCGCATATTAATAGTCAAGTGAATGCCTGTTCCCGCCGGCGATGGAGAATCCTCACAGCTTGTCTAGTCATTACATATATGATAATGCCCAGTATCAGAGAACGAGACAAGGCGGTGACCATGGTCCAAAAACGCCTTGTGCAAGGATTACCACTCCATATACTAATCTTAAAAAGGAGAAAACGGAGTAACGGATCCAAAATATATGCAAAAGTATAAATTTTATTAGTACTCACTAGAGTTGAGCGAAACGGGTCGAAAAAATTCAAAAGTCGCCGATTTTTGGCAAAGTCGGGTTTCATGAAACGAAACCCGACCCTAGGATGAGGTCGGCCACGAGGTCGGCGACTTACGCGCCAAAGTCGCGTTTCAAAAGTTTGTTTTGCGCTCTTTTTCAGCCAATCAGGATCCACGGACACTGTGGGCAACGTGATGACATAGGCACGGGTCACCACCATCTTTCAGAAGGGCATGCAAGTGATTGGCTTGCTTTGGTGGGCGTCACAGGGGGTATAAAAGGGCGTGCACGCCGACCGCCATCTTACTTCTGCCGATCTTAGTATAGGGAGAGGTTGCTGCTGATTCTGTAGGGAGAGCGTTAGGCAGGGAAGAAGACAAAAAAAATGCTTCTGCTGCTAGCGATTTGGCCTGCACAACACACCAGTCACTGTGTGTGCAGTGCAAGGGGAGGCTATATAGTGGTGTATCAGTGGTGTTGGTTGTTGGGCTGCCTTCTAAGGCTTCCTGACATTCCTGCATTGCTGTTTACCCACTGCTCCGCAAACTGCTTTTTTAAAAGCAATCCCAATTTTTTTTTTTGTCCTGCTGAGAGGAAAAAAAAACTGCTTCTGCTGCTAGCAATTTGGCCTGCACAACACACCAGTCACTGTGTGTGCAGTGCAAGGGGAGGCTATATAGTGGTGTATCAGTGGTGTTGGTTGTTGGGCTGCCTTCTAAGGCTTCCTGACATTCCTGCATTGCTGTTTACCCACTGCTCCGCAAACTGCTTTTTTAAAAGCAATCCAATCTCCCTTATCCTCTAGTCACTTTTGTCACAGCTGTGCCATCGAGCCTGTCACATAGCGCTCAGATATTCATTGGGCCTCACACAATCCAAAAGTGTCCAGTGTCCAAAAGTGTGTGCAGAGATTCAAAATCTCCCTTATCCTCTAGTCACTTTGGTCACAGCTGTGCCATCGAGCCTGTCACATAGCGCTCAGATATCAGTGGGCCTCACACAATCCAAAAGTGTCCAGTGTCCAAAAGTGTGTGCAGAGATTCAAAATCTCCCTTATCCTCTAGTCACTTTGGTCACAGCTGTGCCATCGAGCCTGTCACATAGCGCTCAGATATCAGTGGGCCTCACACAATCCAAAAGTGTCCAGTGTCCAAAAGTGTGTGCAGAGATTCAAAATCTCCCTTATCCTCTAGTCACTTTGGTCACAGCTGTGCCATCGAGCCTGTCACATAGCGCTCAGATATTCATTGGGCCTCACACAATCCAAAAGTGTCCAGTGTCCAAAAGTGTGTGCAGAGATTCAAAATCTCCCTTATCCTCTAGTCACTTTGGTCACAGCTATGCCATCGAGCCTGTCACATAGCGCTCAGATATTCATTGGGCCTCACACAATCCAAAAGTGTCCAGTGTCCAAAAGTGTGTGCAGAGATTCAAAATCTCCCTTATCCTCTAGTCACTTTGGTCACAGCTGTGCCATCGAGCCTGTCACATAGCGCTCAGATATCAGTGGGCCTCACACAATCCAAAAGTGTCCAGTGTCCAAAAGTGTGTGCAGAGATTCAAAATCTCCCTTATCCTCTAGTCACTTTGGTCACAGCTGTGCCATCGAGCCTGTCACATAGCGCTCAGATATCAGTGGGCCTCACACAATCCAAAAGTGTCCAGTGTCCAAAAGTGTGTGCAGAGATTCAAAATCTCCCTTATCCTCTAGTCACTTTTGTCACAGCTGTGCCATCGAGCCTGTCACATAGCGCTCAGATATTCATTGGGCCTCACACAATCCAAAAGTGTCCAGTGTCCAAAAGTGTGTGCAGAGATTCAAAATCTCCCTTATCCTCTAGTCACTTTGGTCACAGCTGTGCCATCGAGCCTGTCACATAGCGCTCAGATATCAGTGGGCCTCACACAATCCAAAAGTGTCCAGTGTCCAAAAGTGTGTGCAGAGATTCAAAATCTCCCTTATCCTCTAGTCACTTTGGTCACAGCTGTGCCATCGAGCCTGTCACATAGCGCTCAGATATCAGTGGGCCTCACACAATCCAAAAGTGTCCAGTGTCCAAAAGTGTCTGCAGAAATTCAAAATCTCCCCTGTCCTATAGACACCTTGTACCTTGTTTTACATTACTATATAGTTTGTTGGATTTTGTCTACATTTCTACCAAAAATGAGGAAGGCTGGTGGAAGAGGCTGTGGAATTGGGCGGGGGTTGGCAGCTGGTAATGATGGTGTTGGTGGTGGATCTGATGGTAGTGGCAAGAGCAAAATAGGACCGAATGCAAGAGGTGCTGACCCTGCGTCATCGTCTGGCTACATAAGGCCTCAAACGCTTAGTTTTCTAGGAGTTGGCAAACCGCTTTTAAAGCCAGAGCATCAGGAAAAAGTTTTGTCTTACATTGCTGACTCAGCCTCCAGCTCTATCGCCTCCTCTTCTTCAGTTGTAAAAAGTAAAAGCACTGAGTCGTCATTGGAGGCTCATGTTCATGAACCACACCTTTCCTTGTGTCCTTCACCCCAACCAAGATTGAAGGATGACGCAGGCCATACTACTGATTACTCCATGGAGCTGTTTTCACATACCATGCCTGGATTATCAAGTGAAATGGTGAATTACCCAGGCCAAGATGAATCTGACATGGAGTGCACTGATGCACAGCCGCTGATGGATGATTCTGCTGGTACATTCACTCAGGGCACTACATTGTCCTCGCAGTGTACAGAGCCAGATTCTGACCCTGATGAGACTCAGGTGCCCCTTCCCGCACACTATACCACCATACACGGTGACACAGAGGAAGGTGCACATGACATAGAAGAGGAGGTGATGGATGACCCAGTTGTTGACCCAGATTGGCATCCATTGGGGGAAGAGGGTGCTGCTTCCAATAGCTCAGATGAGGAGCATCCACAGCAGACATCGACATCGCAACAGCTGTTATCTGGCAGGCCCGGAGCACTCCAAAGACAGGTTCCAAACATCAAAAGAGTTGCTGGACAGCTTGTCCAGAGGGTCAAAAGATCACAGCGTGCTAGGCCGCAAAATGTCTGCCAAAGTAGGAAGAGTGCAGTGTGGCACTTTTTTGACCAAAATCCTCATGATCAGGCCAAGGTTATCTGTAAGAAGTGCGCAAAGACCTTTAGCCGAGGGAAAAATCTGAAAAATTTGAATACCAGTTGCATGCTTAGACATTTAACCAGCATGCACTTGCAAGCGTGGACACAACACCAAACCTCAAGTGCCACATGTGCAACTGATCACAACGAAGGTAGTCAGCAACGCTACATTGTTTCCCCCACTGTAAGCCCACCGGTTAGCACAGCAGCAAATGTTGAGGTGTCGTTGCAAGACCACAGCAGTCAGGGAATCCCACTGTTATATCAACGAAAGACTGATTCTAGGCCATCAGAAAGAACACCAACTCCATCACCATCATCAACCCTCTCTCAGTCCGCCCTGTCCACCGCTACTTCCACCATATGCAGCTCTCAAGTCCAGCTCACCCTCCCAGACACTATGAGTAGGTCAAGAAAGTACTCAGTCTCTCATCCGCGTACACTGGGTTTGAACGCCCACATTGCCAAACTAATCTCGTTTGAGATGATGCCCTTTCGGTTGGTGGAAAGCACAGCTTTCCGCGAACTCATGGCCTATGCAGTACCACGCTATGACCTACCCAGTCGCCACTTCTTCTCTCGCAAAGCCATCCCAGCCCTCCACCATCATGTGAAAGACCGCATTGTCCATGCACTCAAGCAGTCAGTGAGCGGAAAGGTGCACCTCACAACTGATGCATGGTCCAGTCGGCATGGCCAGGGCCGTTACGTGTCCATCACTGCGCACTGGGTTAATGTGGTGGATGCAGGGTCCACAGGGGACAGCGGTGGTGGGACAGTGCTGCCTAGCCCACGGTATAGGAAACAGTTGGCTGTAGGCGTTCGACCCTCCTCCTCCTCCTCCAGAAGCGAAAGCTCGTCCACAGAGCGCAGTCGTACGAGCACTCCATCTGCAGCTGCCACTGTTGCACACGATGTGTCCCCCTATCGAGCAGCTAGTGGAAAGCGTCAGCAGGCTGTGTTGCAGATGATGTGTTTGGGCGACAGACACACTGCCGAGGTGCTGGCCGAGTACTTGAAGCGACAAACTGAGTCATGGCTGGGCAGTGTACATCTTGAGGCAGGCAAGGTAGTTAGTGATAACGGCCGTAATTTTGTGGCAGCCATAGCCCTTTCAAAACTCAGCCACATACCTTGCTTGGCTCACACCTTGAACCTGGTGGTGCAGTGCTTCCTCAAAAATTATCCGGAGTTAACAGCCCTGCTCCAGAAGGTGCGAAGACTGTGCGCGCACATCCGCCGGTCACCTGTACACTCCGTTCGCATGCAGAAGCTGCAGCGATTGCTCCACCTTCCCAACCACCGCCTCATTATCGACATTGCAACAAGGTGGAACTCCACCCTGCACATGGTGGAGCGGCTGTACGAGCAGAGGCAGGCCATAATGCATTTGTGGGAGGATACACGGCCAGGCACTTTGAGAGCAGACATGGAGTTGACAGGTGTGCAGTGGTCGAAGCTGAAAGACCTCTGTAAAGTCCTTCAGTGTTTTGAGGAATGCACACGGCTGGTAAGCGCAGACGACGCCATCCTAAGCATGAGCATCCCACTTATGCGTCTGCTCATGCAAACTTTGACGCACCTTAAGGAGCAGGCGTCTGCAGCCAATGTTGATGAGGAGGAAGAGGAGGAGGGAATCCTTGATGACATTCAGCCATTGTCTGCTCAGGGACCTCTCCTGGACGAGGTGGAGGAAGAAGAGGAGGAGGAGGAGGATGATGGGGATGATTACTTAGGGGAGGAGGATGCATCTCGTGGGGCAAGTGAAAATGTTGGCGTGGCAAGGTCTGGTACAGGGTTTGTGCGTGACTGGAGGGATGTGGATTTGCCAGAAAGTGCTCCTCCACCCAGCACTCGCAGTGCATCATTGACACCGGGAACATTGGCCCACATGTCAGATTATGCCTTGCGGATCCTAAAAAGGGACCCCCGCATTGCCAAAATGATGAACAATGACGACTACTGGTTGGCCAGCATCCTGGATCCACGCTATAAAGGCATATTACAAAACATCATGCCACAGGAGAACCTTGACCTAATATTGGCTAATAAACAAGCAACTCTGGTAAATCGGTTGCTTGAGGCATTCCCAGCACACAGCAGCGGTGATGGTTCTCACACGAGCCGTACGGGCCGGGGGCAGCTTGGCAGAGGTGTTCGTGGTGCACACAGCAGTAGTGGCGTTGGAGACAGGGGTTTCATGACAATGTTGTGGACTGATTTTTCAAATACCGCTCACACAACTGGTAATACTGCATCGATGGAAAGTGACAGGAGACAGCAGTTGTCAACTATGGTTACAAACTACTTTTCCTCCCATATCGATGTTCTCCCACACAGGTCATTAACCTTTGACTATTGGGCCGCTAAACTGGACACCTGGCCTGAATTGGCCCAATATGCCTTACAGGAGCTCGCTTGCCCAGCTGCAAGTGTGCCATCGGAAAGAGTCTTCAGTGCAGCTGGATCAATCCTGACAGAAAAAAGGACCCGTCTGTCAACCCAAAATGTGGATGATCTATCCTTCATTAAAATGAACCACGCATGGGTTTCCAAGGATTTTGTCCCACCTTCCCCTGATGACACATAGGGTGACAGAAAAATGGCTTGCTTTGGTCCACCTCTTCCTGGTACTTCACCTATTTCGCCTTTTGCATCAGCTGAATGTCCAACATCAACATATGCCACTTTCTAAAACTCCCTAACTGTGCTGCCTCCCCTCCATGGCCGGGGTCACCACCTAGCGCACGACACCGTGCGAGTGCCGTTGCCCTGGACAGGTGGGTAGGCCGACTCTTGGATGCGGGCACTGGCACAGGGTCCCTCATAGTGCAATCAAGTGTCTCTGACGGTGGTGGTGCACACCCGCCGTCAGACACACCGCTGTACTATGAGGGGCCCAGTGCCAGTACCGACGCCCACGAGTGGGCCCCCCTTGCTTGGGCAGGGCCCCAGCATTTGCAATCTTTACCTCTCCCTGCTCCTCCGCTGTGTAATCTGGGCCGTCAAATCCATACTGTGCCTGACACCGTCTGAGCCTGCCTCCTGAGACATATATTTTGAATGTGTACGCTATCCATACATGTTATCTGGGAATACGGTACCCTTTCTAACATTTGTGCAATCACGTGCAATCCATACTGGGCCTAACACCGTCTGAGCCTGCCTCCTGAGACATATATTTTGAATGTGTACGCTATCCATACATGTTATCTGGGGATACGGTACCCTTTCTAACCTTTGTGCAATCACGTGCAATCCATACTGGGCCTAACACCGTCTGAGCCTGCCTCCTGAGACATATATCTTGAATGTGTACGCTATCCATACATGTTATCTGGGGATACGGTACCCTTTCTAACATTTGTGCAATCACGTGCAATCCATACTGGGCCTAACACCGTCTGAGCCTGCCTCCTGAGACATATATTTTGAATGTGTACGCTATCCATACATGTTATCTGGGGATACGGTACCCTTTCTAACCTTTGTGCAATCACGTGCAATCCATACTGGGCCTAACACCGTCTGAGCCTGCCTCATGAGACATATATTTTGAATGTGTACGGTATCCATACATGTTATCTGGGGATACGGTACCCTTTCTAACCTTTGTGCAATCACGTGCAATCCATACTGGGCCTAACACCGTCTGAGCCTGCCTCCTGAGACATATATTTTGAATGTGTACGCTATCCATACATGTTATCTGGGGATACGGTACCCTTTCTAACCTTTGTGCAATCACGTGCAATCCATACTGGGCCTAACACCGTCTGAGCCTGCCTCCTGAGACATATATTTTGAATGTGTACGCTATCCATACATGTTATCTGGGGATACGGTACCCTTTCTAACCTTTGTGCAATCACGTGCAATCCATACTGGGCCTAACACCTTCTGAGCCTGCCTCCTGAGACATATATCTTGAATGTGTACGCTATCCATACATGTTATCTGGGGATACGGTACCCTTTCTAACCTTTGTGCAATCACGTGCAATCCATACTGGGCCTAACACCGTCTGAGCCTGCCTCCTGAGACATATATTTTGAATGTGTACGCTATCCATACATGTTATCTGGGGATACGGTACCCTTTCTAACCTTTGTGCAATCACGTGCAATCCATACTGGGCCTAACACCGTCTGAGCCTGCCTCCTGAGACATATATTTTGAATGTGTACGCTATCCATACATGTTATCTGGGGATACGGTACCCTTTCTAACCTTTGTGCAATCACGTGCAATCCATACTGGGCCTAACACTGTCTGAGCCTGCCTCCTGAGACATATATTTTGAATGTGTACGCTATCCATACATGTTATCTGGGGATACCGTACCCTTTCTAACCTTTGTGCAATCACGTGCAATCCATACTGGGCCTAACACCGTCTGAGCCTGCCTCCTCAGACATATATCTTGAATGTGTACGCTATCCATACATGTTATCTGGGGATACGGTACCCTTTCTAACATTTGTGCAATCACGTGCAATCCATACTGGGCCTAACACCGTCTGAGCCTGCCTCCTGAGACATATATTTTGAATGTTTACGCTATCCATACATGTTATCTGGGGATACGGTACCCTTTCTAACCTTTGTGCAATCACGTGCAATCCATACTGGGCCTAACACCGTCTGAGCCTGCCTCCTGAGACATATATTTTGAATGTGTACGCTATCCATACATGTTATCTGGGGATACGGTACCCTTTCTAACATTTGTGCAATCACGTGCAATCCATACTGGGCCTAACACCGTCTGAGCCTGCCTCCTGAGACATATATTTTGAATGTGTACGCTATCCATACATGTTATCCGGGGATACGGTACCCTTTCTAACCTTTGTGCAATCATGTGCAATCCATACTGGGCCTAACACCGTCTGAGAATGATAGATGGGGCCCACCATACACTGGAACACTCCAAAGGTGGACATCAGACACTGGAGCAGCATTTACAGGGCCCATTATACACTAGAGCATTAGAAATGGGGCCCATTATGTTTGGAGAATTATTTGGGCCCATAAGACAGTAGAGCTTCATCCATGGGGACCAACATATACTGTAGCATTATGTGGAGCTCATCATATACTGTTTCAAACATTATATGGGACCAATGATTCTGTATGGAGAAATAGATGGGCCTCGTCATGAGATGTAAAAAGTGAGGTATTTTTTATTGTACTATACCGCTATTTCTCTGCCGTATCGGAGCATGATGAGTTGTGGTATGTGTTAAAGGGGCGCTCTTTCGCCCAGGGCACATGAAAACCTGGAGCCAGCCCTCCCCCCCCACCGTCTGTAGCCAAATAACCCCCATTTTTCAGTGCGTAACTTGTATTATGAAGTTAATTAAGGTTGACAAGCTTAAGTAAGAAGAATTGATGCTTTTGGCATTCAAATGGGCACTGTTGGTGTGTTTCCTGTCCTCCTCTCACTGCCGACTTTTATTCCCCATTGACTTACATTGGGTTTCGTGTTTCGGGACGACCCCGACTTTTCCCTATAATCGGACGATCTTGCTCGACCCGACTTTTGGAAAAGTCGGGTTTCACGAAACGAAGCGCGACCCTAAAAAAACAAAAGTCGCTCAACTCTAGTACTCACATCAAGTGCTGACAAGTATACAAGTTGACTAAAATAGGGGGGATAAACCCCAATGATACAACAATCAGGACAGACAAGGACAGGGTAAATAAAATGATACCAGTGCTCCAAATCTACATGGCACAACGTTCAGTCAGCCCATGGGCATTGCACATAACAGACACATGTCTAATGGTAAAAGATAGTCAAATATGGCATACTCAATTAAATGTGTATTGTACATAGTTGTACATGTCTAGAGCGCCAAAAAAAAAAAAAAAAAAAAACCAGAGGGGAGCAGAGGAGGTGAAGGCCCATGCAACGACCCCCGACGTACGTTTCGCGCCCGCCACAGGCGCTTTATCAAGGGAGTCTGCTCTGCTCCCCGGTAAGCAGCCTGCCTTTACTTGTTTCCACACTTCGGTCATTTGGACCGCTGGGCGGGTCGTCTCCCGGGTTCTCTCTGGCACAATTGCGCAGTTTTTGATATGTTGATACATATGTAATTCACTATTTAAGAATCCTTTCACATGTCATTGATTTATTTATGTTCAGTGTCCATTGGACTTGCACATTGACCCCTCTGGTTGTTTTTTTTTTTTTTTGGCGCTCTAGACATGTACAACTATGTACAATACACATTTAATTGAGTATGCCATATTTGACTATCTTTTACCATTAGACATGTGTCTGTTATGTGCAATGCCCATGGGCTGACTGAACGTTGTGCCATGTAGATTTGGAGCACTGGTATCATTTTATTTACCCTGTCCTTGTCTGTCCTGATTGTTGTATCATTGGGGTTTATCCCCCCTATTTTAGTCAACTTGTATACTTGTCAGCACTTGATGTGAGTACTAATAAAATTTCTAGTCATATAGAGTGCAGACTTTGCCATAAGCCTGGACAACCCCGTTATGGGTATGTGCACATGGTCAGTAATTAGCAGCACTTTGGACACAGCAGATGTCCGCTGCATCCAAAGCGCTGCCGGCTATTGAACGCAGGTGATTCCGCCTCTGTCCAATACGTTGTACTGGTGAAATTTATCTTGCGGAGACTCGTGTCTACGCAAGATAAATAGACATGCTGCGGTCTGGAGAGACATGTACGTCTCTGCAGCCGTCTACGGACATATAGTGAACATGGGATTTCTTGAAATCCCATCCACTATGCTTTAACATCTGGATGCTGCGGCTGTACACAGCGTCCAAGCTGCAGTGTTTACTGATAGTGTGCACATACCCTAAAAAATAATTGTTCATAACTACCCTTCAGTATACAAGCAGTATTACTGTTTCACACTGTCCTCACGCGGCTCCATCACCTACAGCATCCAAAAAAAGAATGGTGATCTTTGCAGGGGCTTATTGTGATATGACCTCTGGAAAATCAGTCTCTGTAGAAATCATAGCATCTCTTTGACAAATAAGCTCCTGGTGCAAAACTTGCTGGAGGACTGGCCACTTTAAGAAGGGGAAAATCTAATTATGATAACTCATATCCCCAGTCCCAGTAGGCAGCCTGCAGCCAGTTCTGGACCAGGGAAGGGAAAAGGCAAGGGAATCAGAACATATTTTCATGTAGGCCGGGGTCACACTTGCGAGAAACTCACACGAGACTCGCACCTCAATACCCGGCACTGCTCTGGACTGGAGTGTGCAGCTGCATGTTTTTCTATGCAGCTGAACGCTCTGGTCTGAAGCTCCGGTGGCAGTGCCTAGTATTGAGGTGCCAGTCTCGTGCGAGTTTCTCAGACTGTGTCGACCTAAAAGGAGGGGAAGGTAACCCCTTAACGCATTTCCACAGCCCCTCTTAACCACTATTAATCAAACACTGAGATCGAATGATGGGTGAAAGTCGGTCACAGCTTTATTAAACTTCTTTTATAAAATGTAACAACCTTTTGTAAACAGGCACTTAGCTTTCTTAAAACGCACTAGCCGCTCAATGCCCTGCTCCGTAGACGCAGGCAAGTCAGCCGGCAAGCCGTAGCTTCGTGCCATAACTTCTCCACCGCCGTGACTTGTAATAACTACGAATAAAAGAACGAAATAACATAACATCAGCAAATTTGTAACAAAAAGGGGAGGGAGGGTGGGAAAAGCACTTCCAGGACCGCAGTGAACGGAGGAAGAGGAAGGGCTGCTAACGTCCAAGGACTTTATATACGTAGGAAGGGGCTGTGCTAATCCCTTCTTCATCCCAATTGGCCCCCCATACTTAAACCCCACCTCACTAAATCATGGAAGGGCAGCTGTCATGCCCGAACCAATCAGGGGTAAGGGGAGGGTAGGAAAGGCAAACACAGTCAGTGGCACTTTCCTTAATCAGATCAGTGCCCACCACAAGTATGACCCCGGCTGTATACTTGTTTCAGGGCTGGGAACACTCACCCAGACCCGAACTTAAATGGAAGCAGGCAGCAGCCGAGATCAGGCATGCAGGTAGGAGCTCCAGCTGTCCCTGATACGTCCTGGTGCTGCACTGCAGGGCTCAACTAACAGCAGGGTTGTAGTTAAAACGTATGGGCTCCTTCCAGATCCTGACTACAACCATACATTCTAGCTGTCTCAGTATGGAATGCACTAGAGCAGGGGTGGGTAACCCGTTTCTTGGTGGGGGAAATTTGTACCATCATTCAGGGGCCACACAAAAATGACCACCTTGAAAATTACCCCGGTATATTTAGTCAAACAATCAATTGCGGTAACTCACCCTTAATGTGACGGCTGGAGCTGCTTCTCTTTGGTGCATTTGTAATGTTAGGTGGTATTGATCATGTTGCTTCTCACAGCTGCTTTTCCAGGTTTGTGACGGCCAGGAGCGCAGTCGACTTTTTGTCATAATAAGTTTTGTAAATCATGGGAGACGCCGAGACTACTGTATATACATCACATAGGTAACACTGAGACAACTGTATATACATCACATAGGAAACACTGTGACAGCTGTCTATACATCACATAGGAGATGCTGGGACTGCTGTATATATCACATAGGAGACGCTGAGACAGCTGTACATGCATCACATAGGAGACGATGGGACTGCTGTATATACGTCACATAGGAGACGCTGGGACTGCTGTACATACATAACATTGAGACTGCTGCATCACAGGAACCTCTGGGGTCATATAAATTACAGGAGGGACTGGGGGCATAGATGTCACAGGAGAGGCTGGGACATATTCATCACTGGGGAGGCTGGGAGGAATAGACATCACTGAGGGGCTATATACATCACTAGGAAGCATCGTCAGCCCTGGGGGTATATATGTCCCTGGGGAGAATATACATCACTGGTGGGGGCTACATACATCACAGATGGGGGGATATACAGCACTGGGGGGATATACAGCACTTCTGGGGTAAATGCAGCACTGGTGAATATACATATCAGTTGGGGGCACATACAGCCCTGGGGAGGATTTACAGCAATGGGGGAGGGGGGATATACAGCACTGGGGGGTACAGGTATTGCCAGGCAGGCACATAAATTACCGGGTAGGGCTCATAGATCACCGGGGGGACAGAGATCACCTGGGGGGCACGAAGATCACAGGGGGCACAGAAATCACAGGGGGGTACAAAGATCACAGGAGGGCACATAGCTGGGGGACACATAGCTGGGGGGGACAAAGATCACAGGGGGCACAGAGATCACATGGTAGCACAAATATCACAGGGGGTACATAGCAGGGGGGCACAGCAATCACAGGGGTCACAAAGCTGGGAGCCACTAAGATCACAGGGGTGTACATAGCTGGGGGGCACAGATCACAGGGGGCATATAGCTGGGGGAGCAGAAAGATCACATGGGGAACAGATCACAAGGGGGCACATAGCTGGGGGCACAGGGATCACAGGAGGACATTTAGCTATGGGACACAGAAATCACAGGGGGGCACATAGCTGGGGTAACAGAGATCACAGGGGGCACATAGCTAGGGCCACAGACATCAGAGTGGGGCACATAGCTGGGAGCACAGAGATCACAGGTGCACATAGCTGGGAGGCACAGAGATCACAGGAGGACATATAGCTATGGGGGACAGAAATCACAGGGGGGCACATAGCTGGTGCCACAGAGATCAAGGGGGCACATAGCTGGGGCAACAGAGATTACAGGGTGGCATATAGCTAGGGCCACAGAGATCACAGGGGCTCATAGCTGGGAGCACAGAGATCACAGGGGGCATATAGTTGGGGGACAGAGATCACATGGGTGCACAGAGATCATATTGGGGCACATAGCTGGGGGGCACATAGCTGGGGCCAGAAATCACAGAGGGGTGCATAGCTGGTGCCACAGAGATCACAGCGGGCATATAGCTGGGGGAGCAGAGAGATCACATGGGGAACAGATCACAGGGGGCACATAACTAGGACCACAGAGATCACAGGGGGGCACATAGCCGAGAGCACAGAGATCACAGGGGCACATAGCTGGGAGGCACAGAGATCACAGGGGGCATATAGTTGGGGGGACAGAGATCACATGGGTGCACAGAGATCATATTGGGGAACATAGCTGGGGGGCACATAGCTGGGGCAAGAGATCACAGGGGGCATAGAGATGGAGGGCACACAAATCACAGGGGGTACAGAGATCACAGGGGGCACTTACCTAGAGCCACAGAGATCACAGAGAAGCCACATAGCTGGGGCCACAGAGATCACAGGGAGGCACATAGCTGGGGCCACAGAGATCACGGGAGGGCACATAGCTGAAGGGCACAGAAATCAGTGGGGGAACAGAGATCACGAGGAACACATAGCTGGGGCCACAGAGATTACCGGGGGGCATATAGATGGAGGGCACACAAATCAAAGGGGGTACAGAGATCACAGGGGGCACATAGCTAGAGCCACAGAGATCATAGAGAAGGCACATAGCTGGGGTCACAGAGATCACAGGGAGGCACATAGCTGGGGCCACAGAGATCATGGGGGCACATGGCTAGGGCCACAATGATCACAAGGGGGCATATAACTGGGGCCACAGAGATCACAGGAGGGCACATAACTGAAGGGCACAGAAATCACAGGGGGAGCAGAGATCACAGGGGACACATAGCTGGGGGGCACAGGGATCACAGGGGTCCATATAGCTATGTGCACAGATCACAGGGGGGCACATAGCTGGGACCACAGAGATCATGGGGGGCACATTGCTGGGAGGCACAGATCACATGGGGGCATATAGTTGGAAGGGAACACAGATATCACATGGGGCACAAATCTGGGGGGCACATAGCTGGGGCTACAGAAATCGCAGGGTGGGCACATAGCTGGAGCCACAGAGATCACAGGGGGACACATAGATCACTGGGCGGCACATAGCTGAGGGGCACAGATCACCAACAGACAAGCACAGAGCTGCAAGCACAGATATCTCTCTGGCAGCAGCAGCTCCTCTTCCGGCACAGTAGCGACTAGAACGATTTTTTGAGGTAATGATGTCACCAGAAGGGGCGGGGACTAGAGCCATATTGATTAGAGTGGCTAAAATGAGGATCACAAAAATCAACTCTGGTCTAAACAGCTCTAGGCCCCGCCCCTTCTGGTGGCATAATTACCTCAAAAAATCAACTCCATTCTTGTTGCAACCCTTCTAGAACCACCGTGCCAGCAGATTTAAAGGGCCAGTGGCCGGAAAAACGGGTCGGTGGCCAGATTAGCGGCCAGTCGGTCGGCAAGATCAGTGGGCATTACCGGCCCGCACCCACTATGAATGGAAACATCGTGGCCCAGAGGGAAAATGCCCGGTTGGGCAGATTATCAATCCTGGCCTGCGATTGATCTATTCACTATAATGAGGCAGCAGAGTTACTCTGGACTCCGTCTGGCCTCTGTTCAGTGGTATTCTTTTCAGAAGTGCACAAAACTGTGGCTGAGAGCACGTTTATGCAATCCTAAAAAGATGGGCACCACTGGATCACAGGTCCTTCTATAGCACCCACAGTGCCTCCATCTGCCTCATTATAGGGAATCTTCCACCTGGGGTTCAATCCAGGGGCGGACACTGACAGCTTGGGGCCCCTGTGCAAGAAATGTGTCTGGGCCCTCTTCCTTTTATGGTGACAAAGCTATATATATATATATATATATATACTGTATATATATATATATATTGCGCCACACACATACATGTATATATTACATAGTCTTCTTTATTATGTATATTGCTGTCCCTTATTGTGCAGTGCCCTCTCTTGTTATGTACAGCACCGTTCCCTGCATATTGTATTATATAGATCCCTGTTTTTTATTACATACCGTCTTGTTAGCTGTATAATGCAATGATGGCTAGGAAAGTTTCCTTTCTAATGGAGGAGATGGTGGACTAGTCGTCTGGTCACCGGCTCCTCCATCAACATTCATTTTATATCTAAATGAGTGGGGACTATGTAATAAAAGAGGGCAATGTTAATTACAAAATTAACAAGAATACACTATGTAAGAGACAGCACTGTACATAACAGCAGAGGAAGCTATATAATAAGGGACGGCACCATATATAACTAGATAGGATGGTACGTAATAAGGGACGGTGTTATACATAATAAAAGAGGAAACTATATAACTAAGGATGGTGTTATACAGAATTAGTGAGTGCACTATATGCTAAGGGACTGTGTTATACATAATAAGTACATTTACTATATGCTAAGGGACTGTGTTAGACATAATAAGTGAGTACACTATATACTAAGGGACTGTGTTAGACATAATAAGCGATAATAATGTGGTACTCCACCTCCCCCTGTTCCTAAGGCCATTATAGGTCCCCCTTCCTCCCATCCCAATCCCCTACACCCCTCATTGTCCTCCTCTCCCCACATCCCATTATTGTCCTCTCTCCCACCCCATCATTGCCCTCTTTCCCACCTCCATCATTGCCTTCTCCCCCACCACTATCATTGCTTTCTCCCCTGCCACCCCATCATTTCCTTTTTCCACCACCTCCATCATTGCCTTCTCCTCCACCACCCCCATCATTGCCTCCTTCCTCATCACTCCCATCATTGTCTTTTCCACTACCACCATCATTGCCTTCTCCCCCACCCCATCATTGCCCTTTCCACCACTTCCATCATTTTCTCTTTCCCCACCATCCCCATCATTGCCCTCTCCATCACCCCCATCATGGCCTTATCACCATCACCTCCATCATGGCCTTTTTCCCATCACCTCCATCATGGCCTTCTCCCCATCACCTCCATCATGGCCTTTTCCCCATCTCCTCCATCATGGCCTTTTCCCCATCTCCTCCATCATGGCCTTTTCCCCATCACCTCCATCATGGCCTTTTCCCCGTCACCTCCATCATGACCTTTTCCCCATCACCTCCATCATGACCTTTTCCCCATCACTTCCATCATGGCCTTTTCCCCATCACCTCCATCATGGCCTTTTCCCCATCACCTCCATCATGGCCTTCTCCCCCTCACCTCCATCATGGCCTTCTCCCCATCAGCTCCATCATGGCCTTCTCCCCATCACCTCCATCATGGCCTTCTCCCCATCACCCCATCATGGCCTTCTCCGCATACACATACACATCGATCCACACACACACATACACACGACACATACATACATACACACACACATCCACTTCACACACATACTACATATTACATCATTGCCTTCTCCATCACTCCCCATCACTCCCATCATCACACTACATACATACACACACATACACAGTCACTCGCACACACACACAGCAGCAGTGACAGGCAGCACAGTACCTCACATGTCCGGTCTGCAGCATCACCGTCTTCTCCCTCCAGCTGCTTCCTGTGTCTCTAGCACAGCAGCCGCGCCGCACAATGATGACGTCATTCAGCCATGCTGCTATCTGTGTCAGAGAGACACAGGAAGCTCTAGCGCCGGGCAGGAAGGATCTTTGCAGCTCCGCTCCTTCTGTTTTCTCAGGGGAATAAAACAGCAGGAAGCTTACACCGAGTCACAGCAGAGGAAGGATAACTCACATTCTCCAGAGCAGACTGTAACCTGGTGAGAGTTGTGATATCTCCTCTGAACTGCACCTGTACTTCAGTAAATGATAGACTTTTCTTGTATCCTGCCTTATTACTCTGTGCCCTTTACTTCCATCACAATCTCTGGGGGTCTGCCCTGGTTGGAGAGGGTTAAATATCTGCACTGCCATCACCGTCTACTCCCCCAGTAGTATACTACAGTCGAACACTCCAACTGTTGTAACAAATCACTACATAAATTTTATTCCCATTCAATTCTACCTCTTTTACATGACCACCTGGGGCCACAGACCGGGTCACTGCCACTGTGACATATCCCTTTAAGATGACCGACCCGGCACCGAGCATCCCACGGCTCCTGGGGCACGTCATTTTGGCGTCACGAACAGGATTCGAACAGGATACCGTGCGTGCCTAAAGTACTACAGGAGCAACGACCTGCATCAACCGAAGCGGTGAGTCGCACCCCTGCAAGGGTTAACTAGGGGGGAAGATGTCTAATCCCAGTGACACCCAGGGTGCAGCAGCTGCAGCTCCCATATTGCCTCTCACCATGCCTTTTTTATTGGGTGCGACATGGCTGCCACAGTACAATGGAGAATTGCACACCTTAAGTGACTTCAAGAGGAAGCTGCGCAGCATGTGTGAAATTTATCCTATGTCAGAGGAGCAGAAAGTCAGTATACTTACAAGTCAGCTCAGTGGCGTTGCTCAGAGAGAAGTTGAATCTTGGCCAGCTACTGATAAAAAGACTGTAAAAGACATTTTTGCTAAATTAAAGGATACTTTTGACACCTGCTTCAGAAATAAAGATGCGATTTTTCAGCTGCAGACAGAAACCACAGGACACTGTTGGAGACTATACCTTAAACCTGCAGGAGTCGCTGCAGGCCATTAAACAAAGTGATCCAGACAGTGTAAGAGATGAGAACAAAATGCTGAAAGAACAGTTCATTGAAGGTCTTTTGTCTGATTCCAGTAAGGCACAACTGCGCTTGATGTCATTACAGAACCCTTTGTTCAGTTTAAAGACAGATCTATACATATCTTAAGACTTTCTACTTATGTCTGCACTGAGCCAGTTAAAGATCCAGCAGTTACATACCTCCAGGGGGCAGTATCCTCACCCAAGATGCCTGCAGTACGGCATGTGCAGACTCCAGCTGAAGATTCTATTGTAGATTTACGACTGCAAGTACAGGAACTGACTAAAAATATGTCTGTTCTATGTAAAACTGTTCAGACTCTCCAGACTTGTCCCCCCACAGAGAGGATCCAGCTAGCATCAAGCCCGGTTGATCTCCCATGGCGATTGCCAAAGAGGATGCCGCAACATCAGTGGCAACTGACTTGCACCGGCAGGAGAACAGACCGATTTGACTCTTCTGGGAGCGTGGTAGTGGATGGTATCCCCTTCACCACCCTCGTGGACACTGGATCACAGGTTGATAGTGAGAGAGTTAAATTAACCCTTCATAGTTGAGCCAGTGATGTCCAAATTATTCCACAGAGTGTTGCTAGCAACTCAATTGACCAAGCGGAGACGTGTCTCTGTATGGGACGATCCAAAGAGATCGGTAACCCGTTTATTGTAGTCACTTCTTTTATAATATTTTGCTTAATTATGCAAAGTTCTCAAATACCAATAACATCATTTCACTTTATAAGCCAATAATATTGCAAGAAAACCGGAAACTACATATATGTCCGTCATTGAAAGTAGTATAGTTGCATATTCTTCAGAGTAGTACACCCCCGGTTCCCTTATATTGCACCTGATAGGAACAGTCAGGTTTCATGACAGCCCATGCCAATTACAAAAAATTATCTTACAGCAAAAAAATGGAGAAATGAAACCTTCAGAGAATGGATAAAACGAAACTTCAGCTTTGACTTTAGTTTTAACCCTTCACAATCCCCCTAGATACATTTTTTTTAACACATATGCAGCATCAGAGGTGCTATCCCAAGCTAACAGCTTGAGGGGTACTGGTCTTCACATGACTGATGCCGTGTTACCAGTCATGGCTGTCACGGCGCACCCATGCCCCCTGTATGCTGCAATTCACGAATAACAATTTTTGATGACGGTGGTGGAGATCTTTTGTAGGTAGCCATGTGCTTGGCTTCAACATCTTCATCAAGTAGCCTTTTGAGATCGGTGCAGAGAAGAGCAGGGACAACGTCACCTTTGGTATCATCATTAGCTGTCTTGGTGCAGAATTTCCTAATACATACAGAAGTACACCAAAAAACAAGTTTTAGTATCACATATACAAAAAGGATACAGGCAGCAATGTGTAACAAGCTTTGTAAGATCCCAGCTATCCAGCCCCCAATTCCCTTAAACCAATTGGCTGGATTGAGAAAGGAGAAGGTGTCTGACCACCAACTGTCCTTAGTACGATCATTGTCTTTATTGTATTGATCTCTGCGTCTTTGAATGTCTTCTAACTTTAACTTTAACTTCATAGTACTGTTAGGATCTATATAATGACAGCAAGCGGGTCCAATGACCTGACACATACCACCTTGTGCTGCTGTTAAGTAGTCCAGCACTATAGTAAGTTGATTAGTGACTATAATAATTTGATTTTGGACAGCAACAGTAGTATTAAGTATGTCCAGTATATTCCAAATTTGATCATCTAGATAGTCTGTGGCCCTAACCAATTTATCTCGCATTTGTGTAATCATAGGGTAAATGAAAATGGAACTGACAATTTTATTGGCCACACTCATCTGCACTATATGTGGTCTCCCTGAAGGGCAGAGTGAATTGTCTGCAGCTCTTTTGTATAATGTATGTTTGGGTATAGCCTGTGTATCCAACTGTTTGTTTGGAATAACAAAGGTGGCCAGGGTCAAGCGACCCAGAGAACAAGTACCTCATACCCCTACTGGCAACCATTAATAAGCATTGTCTCCACATACCTAGAACATATCATCAGGTAAATCCCATAGGGCTTAATGTTGCAGCACCAATCTATGAACTAAGTCTATGAATGCAGATACATTCTGAAGCATACATCAAGCTGGAGATTGTCCTAAAGGACTACAATAGCCTACATCGGGATTTCCACAAGTGGGGGTTCCTAGTATATATTCAGAGGACTCATTACAAGATATATTGCCAGGAATACTGGCACAGGTTTCATTAGAACCCTGGGGAAACAAATTAGAAAATTTCCATGACGTATTATGCAACCTTCTTTCTAGCAACATTGGTTTGAAGGCATCAGTAGAGTGTGAAGTTACATTGAAGCTGACTTGAGAAACTGGGTCTGAGCAGAAAAAGTAAATTAATGTGCATGCAAAAATGTAATTGCATATGAACACATGACCTTTACACAGAGAAAACCAAAAGCAAAACACAAAACAAATATCCTGGAATAAAAAAGTAAAAAAAATATATTGCAAAAATTGCATGAAGGTAGTAATAATAGTAATAATAAGGGTATTTAGTTAACATAATTTTGATCAAAATAATGTAGAAGCCATCCCGCCACGTCACGGCAACCCTTGTGGGACAGTCCTAACTCTTGTATTTAAAACCTTTCCACTTGTCAAGTGACGTAAATGTGAACAAGGACAGAGGGACTGAACCACCAGTAATAGTATAGGCCAGACAGGATGGATTTTCCAACTCAGAAACAGGGCGGTCACACCCTTATATGCACAGAATGCACAATGAAACAAATGAGAAACTGGGTCTGAGCAGAAAAAGTAAATTAATGTGCATGCAAAAATGTAATTGCATATGAACACATGACCTTTACACAGAGAAAACCAAAAGCAAAACACAAAACAAATATCCTGGAATAAAAAAGTAAAAAAAATATATTGCAAAAATTGCATGAAGGTAGTAATAATAGTAATAATAAGGGTATTTAGTTAACATAATTTTGATCAAAATAATATAGAAGCCATCCCGCCACGTCACGGCAACCCTTGTGGGACAGTCCTAACTCTTGTATTTAAAACCTTTCCACTTGTCAAGTGACGTAAATGTGAACAAGGACAGAGGGACTGAACCACCAGTAATAGTATAGGCCAGACAGGATGGATTTTCCAACTCAGAAACAGGGCGGTCACACCCTTATATGCACAGAATGCACAATGAAACAAATGAGAAACTGGGTCTGAGCAGAAAAAGTAAATTAATGTGCATGCAAAAATGTAATTGCATATGAACACATGACCTTTACACAGAGAAAACCAAAAGCAAAACACAAAACAAATATCCTGGAATAAAAAAGTAAAAAAAATATATTGCAAAAATTGCATGAAGGTAGTAATAATAGTAATAATAAGGGTATTTAGTTAACATAATTTTGATCAAAATAATGTAGAAGCCATCCCGCCACGTCACGGCAACCCTTGTGGGACAGTCCTAACTCTTGTATTTAAAACCTTTCCACTTGTCAAGTGACGTAAATGTGAACAAGGACAGAGGGACTGAACCACCAGTAATAGTATAGGCCAGACAGGATGGATTTTCCAACTCAGAAACAGGGCGGTCACACCCTTATATGCACAGAATGCACAATGAAACAAATGAGAAACTGGGTCTGAGCAGAAAAAGTAAATTAATGTGCATGCAAAAATGTAATTGCATATGAACACATGACCTTTACACAGAGAAAACCAAAAGCAAAACACAAAACAAATATCCTGGAATAAAAAAGTAAAAATAATATATTGCAAAAATTGCATGAAGGTAGTAATAATAGTAATAATAAGGGTATTTAGTTAACATAATTTTGATCAAAATAATGTAGAAGCCATCCCGCCACGTCACGGCAACCCTTGTGGGACAGTCCTAACTCTTGTATTTAAAACCTTTCCACTTGTCAAGTGACGTAAATGTGAACAAGGACAGAGGGACTGAACCACCAGTAATAGTATAGGCCAGACAGGATGGATTTTCCAACTCAGAAACAGGGCGGTCACACCCTTATATGCACAGAATGCACAATGAAACAAATGAGAAACTGGGTCTGAGCAGAAAAAGTAAATTAATGTGCATGCAAAAATGTAATTGCATATGAACACATGACCTTTACACAGAGAAAACCAAAAGCAAAACACAAAACAAATATCCTGGAATAAAAAAGTAAAAAAAATATATTGCAAAAATTGCATGAAGGTAGTAATAATAGTAATAATAAGGGTATTTAGTTAACATAATTTTGATCAAAATAATGTAGAAGCCATGGCTTCTACATTATTTTGATCAAAATTATGTTAACTAAATACCCTTATTATTACTATTATTACTACCTTCATGCAATTTTTGCAATATATTTTTTTTACTTTTTTATTCCAGGATATTTGTTTTGTGTTTTGCTTTTGGTTTTTTTTTTTTTATTGAAGCTGACTTGTAAACCATATGTTGGAATTTGCCCTAGATTTGTTAGACTAGTCTTATTCTTAGGGACCCAAGCCCCTCCTTTATAGGCCAAATATTGAAGTTGGGTATTGCTTCCTGAAAGGTTACCTTGTCACCAGGGGTATCCTACCCATCCCACAATAGGTATACCAACAGTTAAATTCCATAATTTAGCATTATCTGTGGCATTATTAGCGAGTGTGTCAGAACAGTTAGTCCAAGCAAATAACTCCTCAGGTGGAACAGGGATAGCCAAAAAGGGGATGCTCGTGGCTGACATTGGTGAATACATTTAGATCTAACAGTCTGCCAGAGACTGGGAATTGCCCAACAAATCTCTCAGTAATTTTTCATGATGTTGTATAAACTTATTCAAGGACATTGGGGAATTTAGGCTGTCCCATGCGGTTACCAATAATAATATCGAAAATGCGAAAGACCAGAACATTATGCCCCCTTATTTGCTATTGGCTTGTTTAACCAGCTTGCAGTGCGATGCGTGAATCCAAGTCGGTCTTCCTTCTAGTTTCACTGATGTAGGGGTGATGAGGAGGACTTGATATGGACCGTCATACAAGGGTTCTAGTCCATGCTTCCTGACATGTCTTTTCACGACTAACAAATCACCAGGCTTCAGGTTATGACAGGTGTCGGTTTCTGCTGAATCTGGAAGAGAAGAAGAAACTAGAGCATGGGTGTTAGCAAGATTTTTACTAAGCTGAATAACATATTGAACAGCACGGTCAGTCTCTTCTGATAACTGCTGAGGTTGGAAATTTGCAACTGGGGGCCTAGTACCAAACAATATCTCATATGGGGACAGACCATGTTTTGCAATAGGGGTAGTACGAATATGGTATAGTACAATGGGTAGGAGCTCTGGCCATGGAGCCGTAGTCTCCTGCATCATTTTGGTCAATTGTCCCTTCAGTGTGCCATTCAACCTCTCAACTTTCCCACTGGATTGTGGGTGGTACGGAGTATGGAGGGCTACAGTGGATCCAAGCATTGTCAGAACTTCTTGGTACACATGAGAAGAAAAGGCTGGGCCTTGGTCACTTTCAACAACTTCTGGAACCCCATATCTGCATATGACTTCCATCACTGGTTTCTTTGCTGTGGTTTTTGCAGTCATGTTGGTAACAGGGAATGCTTATGGCCAACTGGAGAACATGTCAACAACAACCAAACAGTATTCATACCTTCCAGACTTAGGTAACGTGATATGGTCCACCTGGAGCCTTTGGAAAGGATAGTAGTAGCGCTTAGCAAGATGCTTCGGGGGTACACGTTGAAGTTGACCGGGATTACAAGTTTGACAGATATTACAGGCACGGTTGAGCGCTGTCAAAACTGTGGAAATTCCCAGGGCCCAGTAGAATTTTCGCACCAGTGTGAGGGCCTGATTCTTTCCTCGATGTGTAGGTCCATGTGCCCATGTGGCAATAGCAGGGTACATCCGCTTAGGGAGACACACAAGTTGGTCCTTTTTCCAGAGACCATTATCCATTCGTGCCCCATCAGTCTTCCATTGCTTCACCTCTTCCTTTGGAGACATTCTCTGCATCGTCATTAAGCGGTCTCGCAGGGTCCGACAGAAAACTTCAGTCTGTTGTAGATCATCAGGTTCTCGTAGGGTCAATGCTTCTTGTAACTGTTTACGCTGAGAGCGTGTGGTCACCATAGTTGGTATGGTTGGTTCAACGGGTAAAAGAGCGTCGGCTTTTGCTTGCATATCTGCAAATGCGTTGCCAACAGTCTGTGGATGTTCCTAGGACCGTGCGCCTTAACTTTGATAATAGCCACCTGAGTAGGTAATTTAATCGAGTCCATGAGGTTTTTAACAGCTTCAGCAGCATTTTTAACTGGGGTTCCGGCAGTAGTAATAAACCCTCGATTGGCCTATAAAGCCCCAAAATCGCGAGCAATACCAAATGCATACTGTGAGTCCGTATATATATTAGCCCGTCTGTTCTTAGCCAAAGTACATGCAGTAGACAGAGCCTGGAGTTCTGCTTCTTGTGCTGACTGTGAAGGTGGGAGTGCAGCTGCGTGCACTACAGTGTCCTCTGTGGTAACAGCGTATCCCGTGTGGAATCGATCAAACTCGTCAGCATATCTTGGTGATGCTCTGGCCACTGGGTCGAGTCGGGCCGAATAATAGCCCACTGGTCGTTGCCTGCTGCCATGTGATTGTGTAAGTACCCCTGCTGCGTGTCCTTCATTCTCAGACACATACAAATGGAACGGTCGAGTATAGTCCGGGATACCCAAGGCAGGGGCGGAAGCAATAAGCCGCTTCAACTCAGAGAAGGCATGATGAAGGCTTTCCATGCAAACCGGTGATCTTTCCTTGTAGTTCATTATGCCGTCTTTCAAGGCATTGTAAAGGGGGTGCATTATGTGGGATGCATCCGGTATCCACTGACGACAATAAGTGCACAGTCCAAGAAAGCGCTGGAGTTCAGTTTCATCTTTTGGGAAAGGAAGGGAGTTGACAGCTATTTTTCTTTCTTCTGTGCGGTGTCTGACACCCTGAAGGAGACAGTGACCCAAGAATATCACTTGACCAAGGCAGAAATGAAGTTTCGAGGCTGAAACCCGACAGTTCAGTGCTGCCAGATGCTTGAGGAGGCTAACAGTGGCAGCAATGGCTTCCTGCTCCGTCCGTGCACACAACAAAAGATCATCCACATACTGAAGCAGCATAACTTGAGGGTGACCTAACTGCCAGGGCAAGAGACACTCGCTCATGTTTTTTGCAAACTGGTTGGGACTGTTTTGGGCCCCTTGTGGCATAACTGTCCATGTTAACTGTCGTCCCTGAAAACTGAATGCAAACAGAAACTAGCAATCTGGGTTTAACGGAATGCTAAAGAAGGCATTGGCAAGGTCAATGACTGTAAACCAAGCAGCATCCTGGGGTATTTGGGACAAAAGAGTATGTGGATTAGGCACCACTGGAGTTTCCAGAATAGTAGCTGCATTAACTGCCCGTAGATCTTGCACCAGCCGGTACACAGGGGGCTGGCCAGGTGGGGTCTTTTTCTTAACGGGAAACAAGGGCGTATTACATGGAGAAAAACAGGGTACCAGAGCACCGTTATCAAGTAACGTTTGTATTTGTTCCTGAAGGCCCCGCTCCTGATCATGTTTCAAAGGATATTGATGGACTTTGGGAAAAGGGGCACCAGGTTTGAGAAATACTTTTACTGGTTCTACGGGCATTTTCCCTATATCATTTGGACCTTTTGACCAAAGTTTAGATGGTATCTCTGAGAGGTATGGGGTGAGTCGTTGATCCTCAGGCAATATTGGGGGTGGATCTGGGCCTATCAGGGCCATCATAACTGTGGTAAGGGCATGCAAAATACAGATTTCCTCACTGTCTTCATCTGCATAGGGGTTATGTAACCTAAGAACCATCTGACCATCATCTTGGAATTGTATTCTGGAGCGGAACTGTGATAATAAATCTACCCCCAGTAAATTTACTGGACATGTGGGAGAGATCACGAACTGAGCAGTAACCTTGGGGAAGGGTCCCACAGGGATGGATTTTGTAAGAGTATGTTTATTGGGTCTGCCATCTACTCCAATTAAAACAAGCTCTTGATCTGAGAATTGAATAGGGATATCCGTAGGTACATCTGATGATTTGTTTATAGAATTGGCCGCCCTAGTGTCTACCATGAACTTAACAAGGGTGTCCCCTACAGGGAGCGTGACGGATGAGCATGCCCCAGGTTTGGTGGAGGACATTGTGATGGAAGACCCTGGTTGGCCAACCCTTCAGTATGGACAATTATCAGGATTTTGGGGCTGTACGTAACCGGGGTATCCTCTAGGGTTCCCAGTATTTAGATTACGATTGGAAGAGAGAACTTGAGGGTAGCATCTATCAGCGGGAGTGTGACAGTCCCTCTGAAAGTGACCAAGTCGGCTGCAGCGCCAGCATTGTAGACGAGAATTGGCACAGCGGATCTGGGGAGGAAGGTTCCTATTCATAGGATTAGCAGAGATATTGGAGTAGGGAGCTGAAGTCTGAGGGGGGGCCAGAGTTTGCTGTGTGCTCCAGTGATAAGGAACCAGCTGTGTACTCGCAGCCGCGCTGGGCACAATGGTGGTGGCTGCTGTTATTGGAGGAACTGGAGCTGCTGCAGCTGCAGCTGCAGGCTTACTTTTGTTTCCCTGCCGCTGCAGAATGGGTTAAATTCTTCTGAAAACTTTTTACTACTTTCAAAGCATCATCCGGAGCGGAATTCTCAACATCAGGTCTAACTGACATTATCGCCTCTTGCAATTCGGGTTTAAGGCCGGACATCAAAGCTGCCACAAAAAGATGTGTATGGGCTTTATTATACAGTGAGAATCCCAGATCTCTAAATACTACCATAAGACGCCCATAGAACTTCTCGGCAGTCTCCCCCTTGTCCTGTGTGACATCTGTGAGAGAGGTAGCTTGGTCCGCCAATCTATCTTGTGCCCAGACCTTTAAAGCATTGCAGAAATCAACACCATTCTCATAGGTTCCCCCATCCAGATCCACATTATACATTATGCCACCCTCAATAATTGGAAAATACCCCTCCCCAGCTTTTACTCGAAGTATGTGCAATAGATCTCTTCGGGGAGTAGAATAAATCTCTCGATTTGATGCCATTTGCCTGTAGAAAGCCATGGGGGAAGTCTCTGGAACGGGTAATTGATTGCAAAGAGTGTCTATTTGTGATGGGGTGAAGGGAGTATACTTTGACCTGTCAGGAGTCGTTTCCACATTTTCTTCTTTAAATTCATATATTACTGACAACTCGGAGGGAGGAGGTAGCGGCAGTACGGGCACAAGAGGCATCTGCTGTGGGAGCGGAGCAGGAGGCTCTGTTACAGTTAGAGATTGTATTGCCTGATGGGCCGTTAGGCGGCTGTCGAGGACAAATCGGACCTCCTCCAATTTTATGGGGTTTCCCTGTATGCACCGTTCTATTGCTGATACTATGACCATGGCAGCATCCTTCCTGGGATATTGAAAAATACCGGCAGAGATTAATGGTATAGCCACTGTACGTTGAGGCATCGTATCGGGGGGAGAGAGGAGGCATACAGGATTGCGTTCTGGACAGCCTCAGTAAGCAATTGTTGGGACCTAGGAATATTGATAGGGTCATATCAATGTCCCACTGCATTTATTACATATTGACACGGCAGCTGTCCTGCTCTGGTTGCTGTGCCCTGTCCTGTTTCTACCTGGCCATACACTTGTATATACGAATCAGATTCTTCCTGTATCATGGGTCCGCCTTTCTGTGAATTTTTTGCGGCCAGTCCTCCAGCATGGCGGAGTTGATTGAGGAACGGAGTCTGACCAGTGGAATCAGCCACTGCATTATTCAGGGCAAATTCTGCCCACCGTAGTAAGGATGCCCAGTCATCCTGCCTGGCCGAGACAAAATGTCGCAGGTATGTGACCAGAGTTTGGTTAGCTTTCTCAACCAACCCGTTCATCTTGGGATGATAAGCGGAGGACAAATTTAGCTCAATACTGAGTAGACTGCAGAGCTCCCTCCGAAACTGAGACGCAAATTGGGGACCTCGGTCACTAACTATCTTGTCCGGCATACCGTGCAAACGAAATACGTGCTTTATGAACAGCGCAGTGAGACCACGGGCAGAAGGCAGCTGCACGAGTGGCACCAGATGCACCATTTTAGAAAAATGATCGGTGACCACCCAGATGACCGTGCTGCCACTGGATTTGGGGAGGCCGACCACAAAATCCATGCCAACCATCTCCCAGGGTCTGTCTGCCACCGGCAAAGGGTAACAATAACCCAGCCAGCCTCTGCCTAGAGGACCTGTTCCGAGCACAAAAGACTCATGCCTGAATGTATTCTCTCATGTCCCGAGCCATATGCGGCCACCAATAAGTCCTTGCCAGAAGTTCCGTGGTCCGCTTATCACCAAAGTGACCACCCACCCTGGACGTGTTTGCCCACGCGAGAATCTCTGGCTGCAGGCGGGGAGGAACAAAGGTCTTGCCCGGTGGCACTGACTCGAGGGCAACCCGAGCCACGGTCCTCAGACTCTCAGAGGGGACGATTAGCCGAAGCTCAGCCTCCTCCACTGACACTACCGAGCGAGAGAGAGAGCATCAGCCAGGACGTTCTTCTCACCGGACAGATAGTGCAAGGTAAAATGGAAGCGGGAGAAGAAGAGCGACCACCTAGCTTGTCGAGAGTTCAAGCGCTGGGCTGTTTGTAAATAGACCAGGAGATGTCTCCACTCAGAAAAGGCCAACTTCATTGCCAGCAGCTCCCTGTCCCCAATGGAGTAGTTTCTCTCCGCCGGTGAGAAGGTCTTTGAGAAGAAGCAGAGATGCTTCCAACCTTGAAAAGGACTGCTCCTGCACCGACAGACGAGGCATCCACCTCTAGGATAAAGGGTTTATCCACATCGGGACGGGGGAGGATAGGAGCGCCAGCAAAATGGGTCTTAAAAGACGAGAAGCCCGCGGAGACCTGTTCTGACCAAACCTTGGGATTGGCTCCCTTTTTGGTGAGGGTGACCAAAGGAGCTACCAGTGTGGAGAAGTGGGGAATGAACTGACGGTAGTAATTAACGAACCTCAAAAAGCGCTGCACCGCTTTAAGGAAATGGGGTTCCTGCCATTCCATTACCGCCTGCAATTTGGCAGGATCCATAGCCAACCCCTGGGCCGAGATGATATAGCCCAGGAAAGGTAAAGACTCCTGCTCAAACTGACACTTCTCCAACTTGGCGAAGAGAGAATTCGCCCGCAAGCGGTCGAAGACCTTTCAGACGTCTCTCCGGTGAGAAGCCAAATCTGGAGAGAAGATGAGGATGTCATCCAGATAGAGCACCACCGAGGTGGAGAGCATATCGCAAAAGACATCATTTACGAAGTCCTGGAAGACAGCTGGGGCGTTACAGAGGCTGAAGGGCATGACCAGATACTCATAATGGCCATCCCTGGTATTAAAGGCTGTCTTCTGCTCGTCCCCTTCGCGTATGCGGATCAGGTTGTAAGCCCCTCGTAGGTCTAGCTTAGTGAAGACCCGGGCCCCACGCAACCTGTCGAACAACTCAGAGATCAGGGGAAGAGGATATTTGTTTTTGACGGTTATGGCATTGAGACCTCTGTAATCAACGCACAGGCGCAGCTCTCCACTCTTCTGTACGAAGAATCCCACCCCCGCTGGTGACACCGACTTCCTAATAAACCCCCTTGCCAGGTTCTCACTGATGTACTGGGACATGGCCTCCATCTCCAGAAGGGACAGAGGATATACGCGACCTCGAGGGGTTCTGCGCCTGGCAAGAGGTCTATAGGACAGTCGTAGGGGCGATGGGGCGGAAGGGTCTCAGCGGACTTTTTCAAGAACATGTCCGCGCATTGCTGGTAGTGACTTGGGAGTGCGGAGAGATCCATGAGGGCATCGGTGGAGGCTACCTGAACGCGGTCCTTCACACACCTATCCTCACAGGACTTGCTCCAACCCAGTATTCTCCCCAAGGACCACTCTATATGGGGAGAGTGGCAACGCAACCAGGGAACTCCTAGGAGGACCTGGTTAATGCCCTCGGCGATAATAAGGAGCGACACTGTCTCGGGTAGGGACAGAGGCAGTGAGAGTTTTAATGGAGTAATTGATGGGTAATTTGCGAGGGTAATGTCGAAACGTTCACCACCCTGATGGTGACCAGCTGAGGTAGCATAACCAATGGGACTGCGTGCTCCAGAATCTACGCAAACCTCCACCACCAGAGGAGAGGAGCCGAACTCCAACACCCCCTTAAAAGTTAGCTTGGAGGAAAACAGTGTGGTGTCTCGTAACCCTCTTACTGTTGCCACTAGACGCGGACATGTCTGAACGCTGTGGGCACCTTTTGGCAAGGTGACCAGACTGTCGGCAGTGAGCGTGGGCTATGGAGGTTCGATCTGGGCAGAACTTAGAGCCCGTGTGAGGCACCTCCCTAACTGCCGACAACTCGAACGCTCAATCGGGAGGCTCCAGAGGTTTGGAGAAAGTTGGAGCCAACCTAAACCTCTGTCTGGACTGGGAGCGCTCCAACCCTCGCTCGAAGAAGCGGAGATTAATATGGTTGGAGATGGTAATGAGCTCCTCCAGAGTGCCGGGAACCTCCCGAGTGGCCACAGCATCCTTAACGTGGTCAGCCAAACCCCTCCAAAAAATTGGGGTATTGTCTGACCATTCCAGCTCGGAAGCCAGTGTCCGAAACCAAATGGCATACTTATTGACCAGGAATGAACCCTGTGTCAAGGCCAACAGTTGGAGCGCGGTATCGCGTGTGTTAGGAGTCGGATTTCTGTTTACTCAGCAGAGATCCAAATCCTCACATTCTGCACTCTCCTGTTTTTCCACTGCAGAAGAGATTGCAGAGGAGATTGCCTTGCAGCAAATCCCTCCTGAGGCTGTCCTTCTGTCCTCTTACTGGGCATGCTCATGGGATGATCTCCTATTGGAGAGCGGGAGTCATGTGCTCAGGTCCCGCTCCAGTTCTCATTGGTCCATCTCAGAGATCTGGAAGCGTGCAGAAGGTCCCGCTTGCTATAAAAGGCGCGCATGTGTGGCGCCCCCAGGAGTATGGTCGCCACAGTGGCATTACCTTCCTCCTAGGGAGGGTGATGTCATGCATGGAAGCCATAAAGGATCTCTCTTGCAGTTAATCACAACACACAACACAGTTCTCATTCCAGGCCAGCAGAGGGAGCTCTGAACCCAAAACTGGGGGAAGAGCTGCTCTCTGAGGGCCAGGAAGGGGAAATTAGGAGTTCGTGTGAGGAGAGCAACGTGTGTGGACGTGAGGAGAAGAGCTGGGGGATTGAGCAGAGAGTTCAGGCTCATTCCCAGCTGTAGTGCATGATTTGGAGCCCGGTATCCATGGCTGTACGGACACTGGTGGTCCTGCAACAGAAATCGGAGGAATAGGAAGCTGTAAATGCTCCATTCGCACATAAGACTCAGAGGCACAACAGCGATGTGTGAGCCAGAAGAGAAAGGCTACAGCTGTCTGCCATACGAGGGAGTTCTAAAGAGAAATAAGCAAGTGGAACTTCAGTGTAACACAGTACTGCAAGTACCTTAAAACTAAGCGCTAGGAAGGAGACTACACAACCCATCTGCCTAGAGAGATTCCTAAGTTTCTTCCAGGCTAGCCAGCTCCTGTGCCATCTGTAATCTGGACCCTGGACTGCATTTGCCAAGCAAAGTAAAGGTAAAGAAACTGCACCCTGTTGTGTCCTTGATTTCTTCCTTCTAACTCTCCAGCACTGCTACATCTCTGTACCAAACACTACACCCTCTTCCTCAACATCTACCCTCTTCATCTACTCTGCCCTGGGACTACAGCACTGCCTGTGGAGGGCCACCCCATCATTGCTGCACCCCACCATCTGTCCCAAAGGATCTGTCTGCAGCGTCGGCTTAACACCTTCATTGCCGAACACCACAGGTGGCATCACAAATCATTCACTCATAAACTTTATTCCATCACTTCATCCCTTTTACATGGGTGCCCAGGGCCATGGACCAGGTCACCGCTGCTGTGACATCCCCCTCTGAGAGACCGGCCCGGTACCGAGTACCCCACAGCCCTGGGAGGGCGACCCATTTTGGCATCATGAACAGGATTTATGGAGCCCGGTGTCCCCGGGTCCTGTGTGCCAGAGACTGTGTTTTGTGCCATAGACTATTTGTGCAATTGCCGCCATTACCCCGCTGCTTGGCGTGCACAGGAAGCAAAAGGGGCGGGCCATCGTGGGCGGAGCCAGCCGAAAAGCTCAAAACAGTGAAGTGCGGCGCAGGAAGAGGCCAGCGCGCGAGAAGTGAGAAGCCGAGGCCTGCAGTCCCGGCGTCCCCCGATCCTCCAGCCTGCAGAATGGCAGCCAGTAAGCAAGCGAAACTCAGGGCCTGGCAAACATTAACTAGGGGGGAAGAGAATGTCTGAAGCGAGAGCAGACGCAGCGGCGGACGCCACTGCAAACCCCACAGTGCCACAAGCTGCAGGGCCCAGCGCAGCTGCGACTCCCATAGCGCCGCTGCATCCAGCAGCCAGCGCTGCCTCCACAGCACCACAAGAATCAGCGCCCACTGCAGAGGTCCCCATAATGCCACTGTCCATGCCGTATATACCGGGAGCAGCCTGGCTACCGCAGTACTCAGGGGAGTCACATACCCTGATTGAATTTATAGAGAGACTGTGCAGTTTGTATGAAAGCCAGAAATTGAACATCCTTATTGGGCAGCTGACTGGTGCAGCGCAAAGGGAAGTAAAAGCCTGGCAGGACACTGATAAAGAGACTGTTAAAAAGATCCTTGCTAAGCTAAGAAGCACCTTTGACACCCGCCCTGCAGCTGAAATAAAGATGAGATTCTTTGGGTGTAAGCAGAGAGCGCAGGACAGTATACGGGACTATGCCCTTAACCTGCAGGAGGCACTGTGAGCCATCAAGCAGATTGATCCAGACAGTGTGAAAGATGGAGACAGACTGCTAAAGAAGCAATTTATTGAGGGCCTCCTATCCAGTACCCACAGAGCACAGCTGCACATTATAGCCCTACAAAACCCTGACCTAGACTTTGCAGACTTAAAGGACAAGGCTATCCGGGTGCTGCATGAACCAATTGTCAGCCATCCAGTGCCCCCTAGGTGCCCAGCGATCACATACCACTAAGAAGCTGCATCTTTACCTCCCAGCCCTGTGGAGGCTGATGCACAGACTGTGGACAAAGACCCATCTGCCGAACTGCGTCTTCAGGTCCAGGAGCTGACCAAAAGTATGGCTGCATTTGTCAAAACTGTGCAGTCCCTGCTGGTGTCATCCAAGGAGAAGATCCAGCTGGCCTCCAGTCCAGAGGATGTCCCGTGGCTACGGAAGAAGAGGATCCCACCACGCCGAGGGAGAGACAATGATCGCTATGACCTGGACGGATATCCCAACTGTCGTCGCTGCTACAAGGCAGACCACATCGCAAGATTCTGCTACCCTGGGGCAGAGGGCCAACCCCCAGGAGTAGGACCACAAGGCCCAAAGAACTGGCGAGCCAAGTATGTCGGAGGGCAACCGGTCCTCTCAGTGGTGATTGGCGGCATCCCCATGAAGGCTTTGCTGGACACTGGCTCTCAGGTGACAACTATGCCATATATCCTTTACAAGCGATATTGGGCTGACTCTGAACTTACTCGCGACCCAAGTGATGAACTGACAGTAGTTGCCAGCAATGGTAAGTCTTTGACGCAAGTAGGATGTAAAGAGATTACCACTAAAGTAGGGTGAGTAGAGTTAAAATCTCAAGGTCTGATAGTTGTAGACATTGATCGACGAGAATGTAACCTAATGAGGACCTTAGGTACTAATGTGATTGAAAATTGTCTTGCCGAGGTTATTGTTTTGTTGCAACAGGTGGCTGAGACTGCTGGTTCCAGTGAACAACGAGTCCTGCAGAAGGAGATCAAGGCCCTGATGCAAAGACAGCAGGTAGAACTCTCTGGCGGAGAAATTGGCAGCGTCAGAGTGAGTGATTCTTTCGCCATTGCGATACCCCCCAGATGTGAAATGTTAATTTGGAGTCGGGCAGCCATAGGCCTCAGAGGAAAAGATTACCAAGCATTGGTAGAGCCAGTGTACTTTGATAGCCGGCCCACTGTCCTGACAGGCAGAGGTGTAGTTGATGTCCGCAAAGGGAGAGTACCTGTACGCCTCTTGAATTGTGGGGAGGAGGAGGCCACAATACCTCGGTATGCCAGTTGCTAAGCTGCTTACTGTCTGTAACAATGCAATACAGGCAGCAGAGCCCTTGGTCTCATCCGACCAGCCCTTGGTCTCATCCGACCAGGTGGAGGACAATGGCTCTGTAAAGTAGCTAGAGGAGTGGTGTCAACAGCTGCATGTGGGAACTGACTCCATCCCTTCATACCAAAAGTGTGGGGTTTACCGAGTGACTCAGGAGTATGAGCGGGAATTCAGTAAACACCCACTAGATTTTGGGCAGGCAAAAGGGGTTCAACATCATATCCCCACTGGAGATCATCCACCCATTAAAGAAAGGTACCGGCCTATACCCCTAACACAATATCAATGTGCCAAAAGTATGTTGCGGGAAATGAAGGAGGCTGGGGTGCTCAGAGACAGTTGTAGCCCCTGGGCAGCCCCAATAGTCTTTGTGAAAAAGAAAGATGGTACCATGAGAATGTGTGTTGATTACTGAAAAATTAACAGCATTACACATAAGGATGCCTACCCATTACCCAGAATTGAGGAGTCATTAGCTGCACTTAAAACTGCTAACTATTTTTCCACCATAGATCTCACTAGTGGGTATTGGCAGGTTCCCGTGGCAGAGGCAGACAAGGAGAAAACAGCGTTTACTACACCAATGGGTCTCTGCGAGTTCAACTACATGCCGTTCGGGCTCTGCACCGCCCCAGGGACATTTCAACGGCTAATGGAATGCTGTCTTGGACACAAAAACTTCGAGACAGTTCTGTTATACCTTGATGATGTCATTGTTTTCTCCAAGACTTATGAAGACCATCTGAAGCACCTGGCTGAGGTGTTTGAAGCCTTGTCCAACTTTGGTCTGAAAGTGAAGCCTTCCAAATGCCACCTCCTGAAGCCCAAGGTATAGTACCTCGGTCATGTAGTGAGTGCAGAAGGTGTGGCACCAGATCCTGACAAAGTCACAGTCATCCGGGACTGGCAGAAGCCCAGCAACCTCCATGAAGTACGTCAATTCCTCGGGTTGGTAGACTACTACCGAAGGTTTATCAAAGGCTTCACTGAAATAGCCACGCCTATGCAAAATCTTCTGGTGGGCCAGCCCAAGAAGGCCAGGAAGAAGAGTCCTACATTTGAATGGAATGAGGAACTGGAGAGGTCTTTCACTCGACTGAAGATGGCTCTCACAGGAGATGAAGTTCTGGCCTACCCAGATTATGACCAACCATTTGTTCTGTATACTGATGCCAGCAACGTGGGACTGGGAGCAGTACTGTCACAAGTACAGAATGGCAAAGAAAGAGTGATCTCCTACGCCAGCAGGAAGCTTCGTCCCTCTGAAAGGAACCCTGACAACTACAGTTCCTTCAAACTGGAGTTCCTCGCCATAGTCTGGGTTGTGACTGAACGATTCAAGCATTACCTAGCTTCAGCCAAGTTTACCATCTTCACGGACAACAACCCATTGACTCACTTGGAAACTGCCAAGCTAGATGCACTGGAGCAGCGATGGATGGCCCGGCTGTCTAACAATGAATTTACCATCAAGTACCAAGCGGGGCACAAGAATGCCAATGCTGATGCGCTGTCCAGAATGCCCAATCTGCCAGATGCAGGAGAAGACCCTGAGGCACTCGAAGAAATAGAGTTACCTGCCTTCCACCTGCCAATTGAGGCCCAATGTGCCCAAGGATTGAGAAACAGAGGGTCTATCATGAAAGAGGCCACCCTAAATCCATTGCCTCATCTGGACTGGGCAGAGACGCAGGATAGCGACCCCGCAGTCCACCTTGTAAAGGAACTACTGTCACAAGCTGACTCACGCCCAGGTCCAGATGCTCCTGAAGAAAAGCAGCAGTTGTGGAAGGAAAGAGGCAGGCTGTTCATCTATGAAGGGAAGCTGTACTGGAGGAGTATCAACGCCCGCACTCATGAGTTGGTCTGGCAAGTGGTAGTCCCAAAGAGGGAGGCATCAATGGTCTTGGAAGCATACCACAATGGAGCTGGACACTTCGGATGGAAGAAGTTTAAGGCCTTGCTCCGGGAGAGATTCTACTGGGCTGGGATGAGGAAAGCCATTGAAAATTGGTGCCGGGAGTGTGGACAATGCAACCTGCGCAGGAAGGACCGTAACAGCCAGCGAGCTCCTTTGCAGCCAATAATAACTAAACAGCCACTCGAGTTGGTCGCCCTGGACCATGTGAAGCTGGTTCCAAGCCGTTCAGGCTACATTTATGCTCTTACCATCGTTGACCACTACTCGAGATTCCTGGTAGTCGTGCCTGTCAAGGATCAAACAGCCAGGACAGCAGCCAGAGCATTCCAACAGCACTTTTGTCGACCACACTGATATCCCGAGGGAGTGCTTACAGATCAAGGTCCAGCCTTTGAGGCAGAAGTGTTCCAGGAATTCTGTAATTTGTACGGTTGCAAGAAGATCAGGACAACACTGTACCATACACAGACCAATGGCATGTGTGAAAAGATGAATCAGGTGGTGATCGATCTACTGAAGACCTTGCCTTTGGAGGAGAGGAATCTGTGGCCAGAGAAGTTGCCAGATCTGGTCGACCTCTACAATCACATTTCTGTGAATTCCACCAACTGCACTCCAGCCTACCTAATGAGAGCGAGGCCTGGCAAGCTGCCTATTGATTTGGATATGGGAGTCCTGATACCTGAGGTAACATCACCAGATGCTGACTGGGATACGGAGCGGCAGAACAGTACCGTAGAGTACAAGAGTGTGTAGAAAAGAGTAGCTCAGGCGAGACAAAAACAGAAAAGAACTACAATCAACATGCACCTGCAGTTCCCTTGTCACCAGGAGAACAAGTCTTAAAGAGGGAAAGAAGGATGCATAAATTGGATGACCAATGGGAAGCTGAACCCTACACCGTCTTACCATCAAACTTCGACAACACTAAAGTGTGCCTTATCAGTAAGGATGGAGGAGAAACCTCATCAGCAGTATCGAGGGATCATCTGAAACTGTGCCCTGACCAACTAAAGGACAGAATGGAAGAACAAAACAACCTTCAGCCCATAGAGGAAGAAAAAAAGGTCAGCACTGTACTTGGAGAATTCCCTGCAAATTGGACTAGAGCAAATAATGCCATACTGGTGCCAGTTTTGACCTTTCCCCAACTGGTAGTGCAAGAAGTTACTCATGACCACCCTGAAAACCAGCATGTACAAGCAGCGGATGCTACACCAGCAGTGGAACAAGAGAATTCTCACCCTGCCAGTGGTGAATTTGTCATGCCCACAGTGTGTAGAAGTGGTCCTAGGAAATCTAGTATTCCTGTGCTACGCAGAAGCACCAGTATTGTAGCCAGTACAGCACACACTACACCAGTAGTTAACACAAGGCATCCAGTAAGTTCCCCAACAACACCAGTGCTATGTAGGTCTGTCCATAGTACCCAAGGTATTCCACCCTTAAGGTTCCGCAAATAGATAAGTTTTGTAATTGTTAAAATGTAAATATGCAACTGTTGAAGTTTATGTGCCTACAGAGACTCTGCAAGAAACTTTTTGAAGATCTTATTTTGTTTTGATGGACGATTGGACCACAGGACTATGTGTGGTCAGAACTCTACTTGTAAATAGTTCACCATCTTGCTCAGGAATTGCACCATGGACATTGACGCATGGACTAATCATCATTAGGACTATTTTTCAGCTTTGGTTTTTGTAATTTTTCATTTTTTAAAAAATCTTGTTATATCTATAATTGTTTATATGTTTACATGTTTTCCCTTCAGTCCAGGAGTACTGAATTGCACTAGGGGGGAATGTGGCATCCCCAGGAGTATGGTCGCCACAGTGGCATTACCTTCCTCCTAGGGAGTGTGATGTCATGCTTGGAAGCAATAAAGGATCACTCTGACAGTTAATCACAACACACAACACAGTTCTCATTCCAGCCCAGCAGAGGGAGCTCTGAACCCAAAACTGGGGGAAGAGCTGCTCTCTGAGGTCCAGGAAGGGGAAATTAGCAGTTCATATGAGGAGGGCAATGTGTGTGGACATGAGGAGAAGAGCTGGGGGATTAAGCAGAGAGTTCAGGCTCATTCCCAGTTATAGCGCATTATATGGAGTCCGGTATCCAAGGCTGTATGGACACTGATGGTCCTGCAACAGAAACCGGAGGAATAGGAAGCTGTAAATGCTCTATTCCACATAAGACTCGGAGGCACAACAGTGACGTGTGAGGCAGAAGAGAAAGGCTACAGCTGTCTGTCATACGAGGGAGTTCTAAAGAGAATAAGCAAGTGGAACTTCAGTGTAACACAGTACTGCAAGTACCTAAAACTAAGCGCTAGGAAGGAGACTACACAACTAGAGTTGAGCGAAACGGGTCGAAAAATTTCAAAAGTCGCCGACTTTTGGCAAAGTCGGGTTTCATGAAACGAAACCCGACCCTAGGATGAGGTCGGCCACGAGGTCGGCGACTTACGCGCCAAAGTCGCATTTCAAAAGTTTGTTTTGCGTTCTTTTTCAGCCAATCAGGATGCACGGACACTGTGGGCAACGTGATGACATAAGCAGGGGTCACCACCATCTTTCAGAAGGGCATGCAAGTGATTGGCTTGCTTTGGTGGGCGTCACAGGGGATATAAAAGGGCGTGCACACCGACCGCCATCTTACTTCTGCCGATCTCAGTATAGGGAGAGGTTGCTGCTGATTCTGTAGGGAGACCGTTAGGCAGGGAAGAAGACAAAAAAACTGCTTCTGCTGCTAGCGATTTGGCCTGCACAACACACCAGTCACTGTGTGTGCAGTGCAAGGGGAGGCTATATAGTGGTGTATCAGTGGTGTTGGTTGTTGGGCTGCCTTCTAAGGCTTCCTGACATTCCTGCATTGCTGTTTACCCACTGCTCCGCAAACTGCTTTTTTAAAAGCAATCCCAATTTTTTTTTTTTGTCCTGCTGAGAAGAAAAAAAAACTGCTTCTGCTGCTAGCAATTTGGCCTGCACAACACACCAGTCACTGTGTGTGCAGTGCAAGGGGAGGCTATATTGTGGTGTATCAGTGGTGTTGGTTGTTGGGCTGCCTTTTAAGGCTTCCTGACAGGCTGGCATTGCTGTTTACCCACTGCTCTGCAAACTGCTTTTTTAAAAGCAATCCAATCTCCCTTATCCTCTAGTCACTTTTGTCACAGCTGTGCCATCGAGCCTGTCACATAGCGCTCAGATATTCATTGGGCCTCACACAATCCAAAAGTGTCCAGTGTCCAAAAGTGTGTGCAGAGATTCAAAATCTCCCTTATCCTCTAGTCACTTTGGTCACAGCTGTGCCATCGAGCCTGTCACATAGCGCTCAGATATTCATTGGGCCTCACACAATCCAAAAGTGTCCAGTGTCCAAAAGTGTGTGCAGAGATTCAAAATCTCCCTTATCCTCTAGTCACTTTGGTCACAGCTGTGCCATCGAGCCTGTCACATAGCGCTCAGATATTCATTGGGCCTCACACAATCCAAAAGTGTCCAGTGTCCAAAAGTGTGTGCAGAGATTCAAAATCTCCCTTATCCTCTAGTCACTTTGGTCACAGCTGTGCCATCGAGCCTGTCACATAGCGCTCAGATATTCATTGGGCCTCACACAATCCAAAAGTGTCCAGTGTCCAAAAGTGTGTGCAGAGATTAAAAATCTCCCTTATCCTCTAGTCACTTTGGTCACAGCTGTGCCATCGAGCCTGTCACATAGCGCTCAGATATTCATTGGGCCTCACACAATCCAAAAGTGTCCAGTGTCCAAAAGTGTGTGCAGAGATTCAAAATCTCCCTTATCCTCTAGTCACTTTGGTCACAGCTGTGCCATCGAGCCTGTCACATAGCGCTCAGATATTCATTGGGCCTCACACAATCCAAAAGTGTCCAGTGTCCAAAAGTGTGTGCAGAGATTCAAAATCTCCCTTATCCTCTAGTCACTTTGGTCACAGCTGTGCCATCGAGCCTGTCACATAGCGCTCAGATATTCATTGGGCCTCACACAATCCAAAAAGTGTCCAGTGTCCAAAAGTGTGTGCAGAGATTCAAAATCTCCCTTATCCTCTAGTCACTTTGGTCACAGCTGTACCATCGAGCCTGTCACATAGCGCTCAGATATTCATTGGGCCTCACACAATCCAAAAGTGTCCAGTGTCCAAAAGTGTGTGCAGAGATTCAAAATCTCCCTTATCCTCTAGTCACTTTGGTCACAGCTGTGCCATCGAGCCTGTCACATAGCGCTCAGATATTCATTGGGCCTCACACAATCCAAAAGTGTCCAGTGTCCACAAGTGTCTGCAGAAATTCAAAATCTCCCTTATCCTCTAGTCACTTTGGTCACAGCTGTGCCATCGAGCCTGTCACATAGCGCTCAGATATCAGTGGGCCTCACACAATCCAAAAGTGTCCAGAGTCCACAAGTGTCTGCAGAAATTCAAAATCTCCCCTGTCCTATAGACACCTTGTACCTTGTTTTACATTACTATATAGTTTGTTGGATTTTGTCTACATTTCTACCAAAAATGAGGAAGGCTGGTGGAAGAGGCCGTGGAATTGGGCGGGGGTTGGCAGCTGGTAATGATGGTGTTGGTGGTGGATCTGATGGTAGTGGCAAGAGCAAAATAGGACCGAATGCAGGAGGTGTTGAGCCTGCGTCATCGTCTGGCTACATAAGGCCTCAAACGCTTAGTTTTCTAGGAGTTGGCAAACCGCTTTTAAAGCCAGAGCATCAGGAAAAAGTTTTGTCTTACATTGCTGACTCAGCCTCCAGCTCTATCGCCTCCTCTTCTTCAGTTGTAAAAAGTAAAAGCACTGAGTCGTCATTGGAGGCTCATGTTCATGAACCACACCTTTCCTTGTGTCCTTCACCCCAACCAAGATTGAAGGATGACGCAGGCCATACTACTGATTACTCCATGGAGCTGTTTTCACATACCATGCCTGGATTATCAAGTGAAATGGTGAATTACCCAGGCCAAGATGAATCTGACATGGAGTGCACTGATGCACAGCCGCTGATGGATGATTCTGCTGGTACATTCACTCAGAGCACTACATTGTCCTCGCAGTGTACAGAGCCAGATTCTGACCCTGATGAGACTCAGGTGCCCCTTCCCGCACACTATACCACCATACACGGTGACACAGAGGAAGGTGCACATGACATAGAAGAGGAGGTGATGGATGACCCAGTTGTTGACCCAGATTGGCATCCATTGGGGGAAGAGGGTGCTGCTTCCAATAGCTCAGATGAGGAGCATCCACAGCAGACATCGACATCGCAACAGCTGTTATCTGGCAGGCCCGGAGCACTCCAAAGACAGGTTCCAAACATCAAAAGAGTTGCTGGACAGCTTGTCCAGAGGGTCAAAAGATCACAGAGTGCTAGGCCGCAAAATGTCTGCCAAAGTAGGAAGAGTGCAGTGTGGCACTTTTTTGAACAAAATCATCATGATCAGGCCAAGGTTATCTGTAAGAAGTGCGCAAAGACCTTTAGCCGAGGGAAAAATCTGAAAAATTTGAATACCAGTTGCATGCTTAGACATTTAACCAGCATGCACTTGCAAGCGTGGACACAACACCAAACCTCAAGTGCCACATGTGCAACTGATCACAACGAAGGTAGTCAGCAACGCTACATTGTTTCCCCCACTGTAAGCCCACCGGTTAGCACAGCAGCAAATGTTGAGGTGTCGTTGCAAGGCCACAGCAGTCAGGGAATCCCACTGTTATATCAACGAAAGACTAATTCTAGGCCATCAGAAAGAACACCAACTCCATCACCATCATCAACCCTCTCTCAGTCCGCCCTGTCCACCGCTACTTCCACCATATGCAGCTCTCAAGTCCAGCTCACCCTCCCAGACACTATGAGTAGGTCAAGAAAGTACTCAGTCTCTCATCCGCGTACACTGGGTTTGAACGCCCACATTGCCAAACTAATCTCGTTTGAGATGATGCCCTTTCGGTTGGTGGAAAGCACAGCTTTCCGCGAACTCATGGCCTATGCAGTACCACGCTATGACCTACCCAGTCGCCACTTCTTCTCTCGCAAAGCCATCCCAGCCCTCCACCATCATGTGAAAGACCGCATTGTCCATGCACTCAAGCAGTCAGTGAGCGGAAAGGTGCACCTCACAACTGATGCATGGTCCAGTCGGCATGGCCAGGGCCGTTACGTGTCCATCACTGCGCACTGGGTTAATGTGGTGGATGCAGGGTCCACAGGGGACAGCGGTGGTGGGACAGTGCTGCCTAGCCCACGGTATAGGAAACAGTTGGCTGTAGGCGTTCGACCCTCCTCCTCCAGAAGCGAAAGCTCGTCCACAGAGCGCAGTCGTACGAGCACTCCATCTGCAGCTGCCACTGTTGCACACGATGTGTCCCCCTATCGAGCAGCTAGTGGAAAGCGTCAGCAGGCTGTGTTGCAGATGATGTGTTTGGGCAACAGACACACCGCCGAGGTGCTGGCCGAGTACTTGAAGCGACAAACTGAGTCATGGCTGGGCAGTGTACATCTTGAGGCAGGCAAGGTAGTTAGTGATAACGGCCGTAATTTTGTGGCAGCCATAGCCCTTTCAAAACTCAGCCATATACCTTGCTTGGCTCACACCTTGAACCTGGTGGTGCAGTGCTTCCTCAAAAATTATCCGGAGTTAACAGCCCTGCTCCAGAAGGTGCGAAGACTGTGCGCGCACATCCGCCGGTCGCCTGTACACTCCGTTCGTATGCAGAAGCTGCAGCGATTGCTCCACCTTCCCAACCACCGCCTCATTATCGACATTGCAACAAGGTGGAACTCCACCCTGCACATGGTGGAGCGGCTGTGCGAGCAGAGGCAGGCCATAATGCATTTGTGGGAGGATACACGGCCAGGCACTTTGAGAGCAGACATGGAGTTGACAGGTGTGCAGTGGTCGAAGCTGAAAGACCTCTGTAAAGTCCTTCAGTGTTTTGAGGAATGCACACGGCTGGTAAGCGCAGACGACGCCATCCTAAGCATGAGCATCCCACTTATGCGTCTGCTCATGCAAACTTTGACGCACCTTAAGGAGCAGGCGTCTGCAGCCAATGTTGATGAGGAGGAAGAGGAGGAGGGAATCCTTGATGACATTCAGCCATTGTCTGCTCAGGGACCTCTCCTGGACGAGGTGGAGGAAGAAGAGGAGGAGGAGGAGGATGATGGGGATGATTACTTAGGGGAGGAGGATGCATCTCGTGGGGCAAGTGAAAATGTTGGCGTGGCAAGGTCTGGTACAGGGTTTGTGCGTGACTGGAGGGATGTGGATTTGCCAGAAAGTGCTCCTCCAACCAGCACTCGCAGTGCATCATTGACACCGGGAACATTGGCCCACATGTCAGATTATGCCTTGCAGATCCTAAAAAGGGACCCATGCATTGCCAAAATGATGAACGATGACGACTACTGGTTGGCCAGCATCCTGGATCCACGCTATAAAGGCAAATTACAAAACATCATGCCACAGGAGAACCTTGACGTAATATTGGCTAATAAACAAGCAACTCTGGTAAATCGGTTGCTTGAGGCATTCCCAGCACACAGCAGCGGTGATGGTTCTCACACGAGCCGTACGGGCCGGGGGCAGCTTGGCAGAGGTGTTCGTGGTGCACACAGCAGAAGTGGCGTTGGAGACAGGGGTTTCATGACAATGTTGTGGACTGATTTTTCAAGTACCGCTCACACAACTGGTAATACTGCATCGATGGAAAGTGACAGGAGACAGCAGTTGTCAACTATGGTTACTAACTACTTTTCCTCCCATATCGATGTTCTCCCACACAGGTCATTCCCCTTTGACTATTGGGCCGCTAAACTGGACACCTGGCCTGAATTGGCCCAATATGCCTTACAGGAGCTCGCTTGCCCAGCTGCAAGTGTGCTATCGGAAAGAGTCTTCAGTGCAGCTGGATCAATCCTGACAGAAAAAAGGACCCGTCTGTCAACCCAAAATGTGGATGATCTAACCTTCATTAAAATGAACCACGCATGGGTTTCCAAGGATTTTGTCCCACCTTCCTCTGATGACACATAGGGTGACAGAAAAATGGCTTGCTTTGGTCCACCTCTTCCTGGGACTTGACCTATTTCACCTTTTGCATCAGCTGAATGTCCAACATCAACATATGCCACTTTCTAAAACTCCCTAACTGTGCTGCCTCCCCCCCCATGGCCGGGGTCACCACCTAGCGCACGACACCGTGCGAGTGCCGTTGCCCTGGACAGGTGGGTAGGCTGACTCTTGGGCGCGGGCACTGGTACAGGGTCCTTCATAGTGCAATCAAGTGTCTCTAACGGTGGTGGTGCACACCCGCCGTCATACACACCGCCGTACTATGAGGGGCCCAGTGCCAGTACCGACGCCCACGAGTGGGCCCCCCTTGCTTGGGCAGGGCCCCAGCATTTGCAATCTTTACCTCTCCCTGCTCCTCCGCTGTGTAGTCTGGGCCGTCAAATCCATACTGTGCCTGACACCGTCTGAGCCTGCCTCCTGATGTATAGACATATATTTTGAATGTGTACGCTATCCATACATGTTATCCGGGGAAACGGTACCCTTTCTAACCTTTGTGCAATCACGTGCAATCCATACTGGGCCTAACACCGTCTGAGCCTGCCTCCTGAGACATATATTTTGAATGTGTACGCTATCCATACATGTTATCCGGGGAAACGGTACCCTTTCTAACCTTTGTGCAATCACGTGCAATCCATACTGGGCCTAACACCGTCTGAGCCTGCCTCCTGAGACATATATTTTGAATGTGTACGCTATCCATACATGTTATCCGGGGATACGGTACCCTTTTTAACCTTTGTGCAATCACGTGCAATCCATACTGGGCCTAACACTGTCTGAGCCTGCCTCCTGAGACATATATTTTGAATGTGTACGCTATCCATACATGTTATCCGGGGATACGGTACCCTTTCTAACCTTTGTGCAATCACGTGCAATCCATACTGGGCCTAACACCGTCTGAGCCTGCCTCCTGAGGCATATATTTTGAATGTGTACGCTATCCATACATGTTATCCGGGGATACGGTACCCTTTCTAACCTTTGTGCAATCACGTGCAATCCATACTGGGCCTAACACCGTCTGAGCCTGCCTCCTGAGACATATATTTTGAATGTGTACGCTATCCATACATGTTATCCGGGGATACGGTACCCTTTCTAACCTTTGTGCAATCACATGCAATCCATACTGGGCCTTACACCTTCTGAGCCTGCCTCCTGAGACATATATTTTGAATGTGTACGCTATCCATACATGTTATCCGGGGACACGGTACCCTTTCTAACCTTTGTGCAATCACGTGCAATCCATACTGGGCCTAACACCGTCTGAGCCTGCCTCCTGAGACATATATTTTGAATGTGTACGCTATCCATACATGTTATCCGGGGATACGGTACCCTTTCTAACCTTTGTGCAATCACGTGCAATCCATACTGGGCCTAACACCGTCTGAGCCTGCCTCCTGAGACATATATTTTGAATGTGTATGCTATCCATACATGTTATCTGGGGATACGGTACCCTTTCTAACCTTTGTGCAATCACGTGCAATCCATACTGGGCCTAACACCGTCTGAGCCTGCCTCCTGAGACATATATTTTGAATGTGTACGCTATCCATACATGTTATCCGGGGATACGGTACCCTTTCTAACCTTTGTACAATCACTTGCAATCCATACTGGGCCTAACACCGTCTGAGCCTGCCTCCTGAGACATATATTTTGAATGTGTACGCTATCCATACATGTTATCCGGGGATACGGTACCCTTTCTAACCTTTGTGCAATCACGTGCAATCCATACTGGGCCTAACACCGTCTGAGCCTGCCTCCTGAGACATATATTTTGAATGTGTACGCTATCCATACATGTTATCCGGGGATACGGTACCCTTTCTAACCTTTGTGCAATCACGTGCAATCCATACTGGGCCTAACACAGTCTGAGCCTGCCTCCTGAGACATATATTTTGAATGTGTACGCTATCCATACATGTTATCCGGGGATACGGTACCCTTTCTAACCTTTGTGCAATCACGTGGAATCCATACTGGGCCTAACACCGTCTGAGCCTGCCTCCTGAGACATATATTTTGAATGTGTACGCTATCCATACATGTTATCCGGGGATACGGTACCCTTTCTAACCTTTGAGCAATCACGTGCAATCCATACTGGGCCTAACACCGTCTGAGCCTGCCTCCTGAGACATATATTTTGAATGTGTACGCTATCCATACATGTTATCTGGGGATACGGTACCCTTTCTCACCTTTGTGCAATCACGTGTAATCCATACTGGGCGTGAGAACGGCTGGCGAGCTGTTAAGCAAGCTACAGCACCTGTGGTTTGCACACGTAAGTTTTTCATTTTTTCAGGAATGACGGTTAGGCCTAATTCCGGAACTGCGGTTAACCTACACTTACTGGGAAATCATTGTTCGCGGGTAATAATTGTAATCAGTGATCCCCATCACTATCGTTGTTCAGCGGGTTATCTGCACCTGTAAGCGACAAACGCTGGCCTTTTCAGTGTAGCGCACATGCAGCCACGGACATGTAAGGGCATGACACACCAGTTATTGGCCAATCTCATGTGCCAGAGCCTCACGTGTCCCTCTAGTAAGCCGGACTCGGACCGAGGGGCATGACGGAGTCTCGTTCGTTAACGGAATTAAGCTTGCAATGTGTGCATCTGTTCTGTAGCTGGCATGGTTGAGGTTTCCCAGGTGGAGTCGAATTTAACCGTAGGCTCCACTCCTGGTGGTGCCCTTCTGGACATTCCTTTAAGGTTCAGCTTTGCAACCATACTGCCCACGTAAAACAAACACTTTGCCTTCATGAACGCTGTTTGGAGGTCATGACTCGTGGGAATAACGCCGCCCAATCAGTTAACCTGCTAGAGAGATCCTTCGTTGCTCCCAAGCATGACATCACACTCCCTAGGAAGAAGGTAATGCCACTGTGGCGACCGTACTCCTGGGGGCGACACAAGTGCACTGATGCCCAGCCACTGCTCGATGAATCTGCTGGTACATTGACCCAGACCACTACATTCCCCTCGCACGCTACACGACCTGAATCTGACCCTGATGAAACTCAGGTTACCCTTCCCATATACAGTTCCATCTTACACGGTGACAAAGAGGAAGCTGCAGATGAAAGTGCAGGTTCGGCCCACCCGCCATCAGACACACCACCGTACTATCAGGGGCCCTGTGCCAGTGCCGTCGCCAACGAGTGGGTCCCCCCTGCTTGCTCAGGATCACAGCACTTGCAAAGTTGAAATACTGTGCTGTGAGATGGAAGATGGGGACGACGAGGAATCCAGACAAGTACAGGGATTCCCTAGCGAGGAGACTTATTTGATTGTTTTCAATGTTGGGACAGCAATTTTTGGGGAGCACTATACTCTGGAGAATGATAGATGGGGCCCACCATACACTGGAACATTCCAAAGGTGGACATCAGACACTGGAGCAGCATTTACAGGGCCCATTATACACTAGAGCATTAGAAATGGGGCCCATTATGTTTGGAGCATTATTTGGGCCCATAAGACAGTGGAGCTTCATCAATGGGGACCAACATATACTGTAGCATTATGTGGAGCTCATCATATACTGTTTCAAACATTATATGGGACCAATGATTCTGTATGGAGAAATAGATGGGCCTCGTCATGAGATGTAAAAAGTGAGGTATTTTTCATTGTACTATACCGCTATTTCTCTGCCGTATCGGAGCATGATGAGTTGTGGTATGTGTTAAAGGGGCGCTCTTTCGCCCAGGGCACATGAAAACCTGCAGCCAGCCCTCCCCCCCCACAGTTTGTAGCCAAATAACCCCCATTTTTCAGTGCGTAACTTGTATTATGAAGTTAATTAAGGTTGACAAGCTTAAGTAAGAAGAATTGATGCTTTTGGCATTCAAACGGGCACTGTAGGTGTGTTTCCTGTCCTCCTCTCACTGCCGACTTTTATTCCCCATTGACTTACATTGGGTTTCGTGTTTCGGGACGACCCCGACTTTTCCCTATAATCGGACGACCTTGCTCGACCCGACTTTTGGAAAAGTCGGGTTTCACGAAACGAAACGCGACCCTAAAAAACCAAAAGTCGCTCAACTCTATACACAACCCATCTGCCTAGAGAGATTCCTAAGTTGCTTCCAGGCTAGCCAGCTCCTGTGCCATCTGTAATCTGGACCCTGGACAGCATTTGCCAAGCAAAGTAAAGGTAAAGAAACTGCACCCTGTTGTGTTCTTGCCTTCTTCCTGCAAACTCTCCAGCACTGCTACATCTCTGTGCCAAACACTACACCCTCTTCCTCAACACCTACCCTCTTCATCTGCTCTGGCATGGCACTACAGCCCTGCCTGTAGAGGGCCACCCCATCTTTGCTGCACCCCACCATCTGTCCCAAAGGATCTGTCTGCAGCGTCGGCTTAACACCTTCATTGCCGAACACCACAAGTGGCGTCACAAATCATTCACTCATAAACTTTATTCCATTACTTCATCCCTTTTACATGGGTGCCCAGGGCCACGAACCGGTTCACCGCTGCTGTGACATTCCCCTCTGAGAGACCAGCCCGGTACCGAGTACCCAACAGCCCTGGGAGGGTTACCCACATGGCTGTTCCGCCATGCGCTAGTATAGGCTATACTTGCTATGTGTGAATGGTGATGGATGTATGATTCTGGTGACTGACTCATTTGAAACTCCTTCCCTCTGATATTACGCATGGTGATATGGTATTAGTTTAGCAGTCAGCGCCAATCAGAGGCAAGCCTTAAGCCACTGTGCACACCGCACCGCTACGCTAGCGTCCGACATCGTGCTTGCTATCTGGCTTTGTCGTCGAGCAGCAGTGTCCTACGTCGCGCTGCAGTTGCAGCCCTTCTTCGCGTTCGCAGCAGCGACGCCACACACACGGTAGGTCTAGAGGGACGCAGCTTCTCTGTCTTGGGTCCTGCTCCTGTGACCAGATACTGAGTGTGCATTTACCTGAAGCCTGTGTCACTAACAGGTTCAGCATTTTGTATGCTATCTGAAGCCTGTGTCAATAACAGGTTCAGTGTTTTGTATGTTTTTGTTGCGGCACCTCTGTGTGTGAACAGAGCCCGCTCTGCGCACTTCGGGTGACGTTGAACCCATGTGCATCATACCGCCATATTGCTCCTCTGTCATCACTCAGGTTGTTACACCTACTGCGCGGTGGACCCTGAGCAGCGAACGCACTTTATTATTTATTTTTATTTAGTGTGTTCCACCGTTCCTAACATTATACTAGCGCCAGGGTCTGGCTAGTGATGGCAGAACAGCAGCAACTCTTACAGTGTATTCGGCAGCTTGAGGGCCGGCTGGCCACTCTTGAGAGGGCTCTCTCAGCTGCACAATCCACCGAAGCTGCTGTAAAGGCAAACACAGACGCAGTTTCCCGTATGTCCACGTCCTCCCCCGCGCTGACAGTTACCCGCCTCCCGTTGCCCGATAAATTTTATGGCGATGGCGCCTCCTGTAGGGGTTTCATCAGCCAGTGCTCCATTCAGCTGGAATTACTGGCTGCGCGATTCCCTACGCAACGGGCCAAGGTGGGGTTTATTGTTTCCCTGCTGTCGGGCAAAGCGTTGGAGTGGGCTACGCCACTATGGAAGCGTGGTGACCCAGAAGTCCGGACCGCTGCTCACTTTCTAACAGCTATTAAGCAGGTCTTCCTCGGTCCACAGGTCACGCACGATACCTCTCTTCATCTTCTTGCTTTGACTCAGGGTGCTCTCTCGGTTAGTCAGTATGCCGTCCGTTTTCGGACACTTGCTTCCGAGTTGGAGTGGTCCGATAAAGCCCTCATCTCTGTGTTTTGGAGAGGTTTGGTGGAGCACATTAAAGATGCTCTTTCCACTAGAGACATTCCTGCCAGTTTGGAAGAACTGATTGCCATTTCCACCCGCATTGACCTCTGTTTTTCGGAGCGCGGTATGGAGCGTGCTCAATCCAAACGGAAGGTTACTCCAGGTCCCAATTTTTTTGAGCCTCTGGAACTACCCGAGCCAGAGGTTCCACCCCCAGAGCCCATGGAGGTGTCTCGCACCGTTCTCCAGGCGTGTCTGGCACAAGACTCCAGTCGTGGTCTTATTTGTCAACACGCGGTGTCTCAGAACAACAGTGCCCCGCAAAGGCCAAATTCTGTACCGCCGGGTAAGGCCCTTGTTCCTCCCCACCATCGGCCAAAGGTTCTTGCCTGGGCACACACATCCTGGAGAGGTGGTCACTGTGGCTATATGCAGACCACAAAACTCCTGGCAAGGTCTTACTGGTGGCCGCACAGGGCTCAGGATGTTAAAAAATATATTCGGGCCTGCGCCTTTTGTGCTCGGAATAGCTTCCTTAAGCGAAGATCGGAGACGCCTGCCGACACACGGTGGCGTTCCACTTTAACTTCCGCTCCCGCTGTCTCCCACGGGCCCCTTTTCAGACCTGGCGATCTTGCCACCCCTGAGGCCTTCCACATGTCCCGGGCCTCTCTGTCATCTACCTGGACATCAGACTTGCCTGCGGACGAGTCTGAGGCCTTATACCTCTTACGGGCACAAGTAGGTGGATCGTAAGACTCAGGGAGGGGGTGCCCTAGGAGGGGGGTAATGTTAGGAGTCGGATTTCTGCGTTTACTCAGCAGGGATACAGATCCTCACATTCTGCACTCTCCTCCTATTTTTCCACTGCAGAGGAGATTGCCTTGCAGCAAATCTCTCCTGAGGCTAAGTCCTTCTGTCCTCTTACTGGGCATGCTCATGGAACACATGGCTGTTCCGCCATGCGCTAGTATAGGCTATACTTGCTATGTGTGAATGGTGATGGATGTATGATTCTGGTGACTGACTCATTTGAAACCCCTTCCCTCTGATATTACGCATGGTGATAGGGTATTAGTTTAGCAGTCTGCGCCAGTCAGTGGCAAGCCTTAAGCTACTGTGCACACCGCACCGCTATGCTAGCTTCCGACATTGCTCTTGCTATCTGGCTTTGTCGTCGAGCGGCAGTGTCCTACGCTGTGCTGCAGTTGCAGCCCTTCTTGGCGTTCGCAGCAGCGACACCGCACACATGGTAGGTCTAGAGGGACGCAGCTTCTCTGTCTTGGGTCCTGCTTCTGTGACCAGATACCGTGTGTGCATTTTCCTGAAGCCTGTGTCACTAACAGGTTCAGCGTTTTGTATGCTATCTGAAGCCCGCTCTGCGCACTCCAGGTGAAGTTGAACCCGTGTGCATCATACCGCCATATTGCTCCTCTGTCATCACTCAGCAGCGGTTGTTACACCTACTGCACGGTGGACCCCGAGCGGCGAACACACTTTATTATTTATTTTTATTTAGTGCGCTCCGCCGTTCCTAACAGTGTCTGACCCGTGGTCCCAGAAAGACCTGCTTCAGAGAGGCTAGGAACTGCGAGGCTCCCCGAACCACGGGGTCAGCACGCTCCCACAGTCGGGTGGCCCACTCCAGAGCCCTGCCAGCCAGAAGGGACACGATGAATCCGACATTAGTCCGCTCAGAGGGAAATCACGCGGCCAGCAGCTCAAGCTGAATAGCATACTGGCTCACGAATCCCCTGCAGGAGGCACTATCGCCTGAGAACTTCTCGGGCAGCGGGAGGTGGGATAACATCGGTGCAGGGATGGATGTAGGAACATGGGAGACAGCCTCAGCGGCTGCCTGAACAGCAGCCGCAGTGACATTCGCAGGTGAGGTTGAACGCTCGAGAGCCGCCAACCTGCATACCCAATGTGCTGCAGGAGCTGCTGCTTATCCGCCATTACTAGCCAGACCCTGGCGCTAGTATAATGTTATTATAAAATAATAGTAGGCGCGTTCGCCGCCCGGGGTCCACTGTGCAGAGTTGGTATGCTGCTGCTAAGTAATGGCGGATGCTCAATATGGCAGTATAACACACGCGGGTTAAACATCACCCGGTGTGCGCTGGGCGAACTCAGTTACCTCACATAGCCGCACTAACGCTAATACACAAATGCCAAGCCTGTTCACACTCACAGCGTTCGGGGAGAAGACCGCTTGGTATATTGTTATGAATGAGTCACCGAAGGAGGAAAAAACAAAAATACAAGCTAAGTCCAGAAAACCGGAGAGGTTGGTAGCTATCGGATTGCAGACCCCTGATCCTATCCACAACAACTAACAGTAGCCATGGGGGGTTCCTACGATGCCCTAGACCCCTCGATCACAACCGGAGAACTAAATAGGCCTAAAGAAAGAAGGGAAATCTAAACTGCCCCAGAGCAGACCCCAAAGCAATAGGCAGCCCCCAACATATAATGACGGTGAAGCAAGATGAAAAGACTAACACAGATAGAAAGATAGGCTGAGCAAATGATGGGGCCCAAGCTAACTAAAAAGGACAGGATAGAAAAGCTGCTGTCTGCAATCCGCAAAGAACCCTACCAAAAAATGTCCCAACCGTCTGATAGGAAAAACAGGCCCTGAAGTCGCTAGGACTTCAAAAAGACTATATCAGCACTCAGGTAAATTCTGAAGACAGAGCAAAGAGACAAAGTGATCAGAGACAAAAATGGAACTCAGGACACCCTCGACCGGGGATGGCTGAACTCCAAAAAACAAGGTAAACAAAACAAAACTAATAAGTTCAATAGCAGAGCAAAAACTTATCTTTGGGAAGCAAGAATCAGACTGGTCTCCAAGAATCCAGCAGAGAAATCACCAGCGACTCAGAAGGGTGTCGGCTGCCATATATCTAGTCAGAATTTCCTGTTACCCAGTCATCATCTACCAGATCAGGTGTTTGGTAATCAGCCTCACTTCCTTCCTTCACCAGAAGAGGGAGTTCATCAGACATCGACGGTGAAGGGGAAAATGAACTCACAACAGTGTATGGTCACAGGATTCTGGCCCCAGGACATAGGACCAGCATCACTCTAGACCTACCGAGCATGTGGCGTTGCAGCTGTGAACGCCGCTAACAGAAACCGACTGCCGCGAAGCGACAATGCCTGCCGTGGTACGATGTGCCCTATGGCAGGCGACACCATCGGACGCTAGTGCTGGGAAGTGACGAGCACTTGTGTCCTATGGCTAGCCACTGGCTGACACTGACTCTGCAACTAATTCCCTAACCACATAAGTAATATCAAAGGGAGGGGAATTTTAATGAGTCATTCACCAGGTGCATGCATCCGTCATCATCCACACATATAGCAACTAGAGTCTATACTAGCGCATGGCTGAGCGGCCATGTGGACCTTTTATAGCCGTTCGCTTCTGGGACCTTCCTGATGCTCAAGATGGACCAATCGGAACAGGAAAAGGACCTGAGCATGTGACTCCCGATCCCCAATGGGAGATCGTCTCATGAGCATGCTCAGTGGGCCGAAGGAGGAACTTAGCCTCTGGAGGCTTTTGGTGCTGGCCAGGCTGCATTGCCATAACAGAACCAGAGGTGGCAGTAGCAACTGAACCCACAATGTTGGTGTGGGCTGAACGCCGGGATTGTGAAGTCTGCTGAGCAGACTCCACTGCGGCCGGAGAGGAATAGGAGACCGAAGGTGGCAAGGCTTGGGATTCCTGCTGTGCAGTGTTCGGAACCCGACGCCTAACAGTCAGTGACACCACAGCATTGTTTAGATCTAGTTTTGCGTGTTGTAGATTTTCACTAGTAGCATCTGTTCTTTGCAGGATATCATTCCAGAAGGTGGTGTTAATACCAATTTCAAGCTGATGCATTTGTCTTAACAGTCCTTCTGCTTAACACCGTACACAGCTTTTTCTTCAAAGTCATCAGCAATCTGTTTAAGTACATCTTTAATCTGCTGATAGTCATGCTTAAGGGCCTTAAGGCCCCGTCACACACAGCGATCTCGCCAGCGACGCCACAGCTATCTTGCCAGCGAGATTGCGTGTACACCAGTTTCCAATGTAAACAGCGGGTATCCAGGAGCCACGGGATTAGAAACCAGCATCCAGCATCGCTGGTCCTGGTCGCTGGAGGGGCTGTCTTGTGACAGCTCACCAGCGATCAGCCTAACGATGTCCCAGCGATCCCATCATGTCGGATCGGATCATTGGTGGGATCGCTGGGACATTGTTATGTGTAACGGGGCCATTAGTAGTGTCAGCTCTGCAGGAACAACGCTTTGTTGTGACACGTTTGAGAGTCAATGGTGTCGCTGAGTCAATATTTTTCAAAGCCTTAGTCAGGAGCTGATGCCGATGCGTTGAAACTATGAAGAAGAGGAACAGCTTTTCAAGGAAGTAAAAATAATGTACAGTACTTGAGCAGCTTTCTACAGCATTTTTAACAACAAGATTTAAAGAGTGTGCCATACAAGGATGCAAGATTGTTCTTCTCTCTTACTTTGGCTTGCAGGCCGTTGTATTTGCCACTCATTGCAGATGCATTGTCATAACTTTGACTGTGGCAATTTCCCATTTGACATTTGAACATGTCTTGAGCACCATAGCCTTTGTTTGCCATGAATGTTACAAAGCATTCCACAGGGCCATCTTTCTCCATATACCTCAATACAAGGGTTAGTTAGTCAACATGAGGTGCATCGGGTGTGGAATCCAAAGAAATGGAGTAGTATTTTGATTGGTTAACTCGAGAAATAATTTCTCTGAGGACTTGTTCACCCATTACATTGATAATTTCTTCCATAATTGTAGATGACAGGTAGTTTGTATGACCCTTGCCGCGATTGGCTTGAGTTTTGATATGCTGTGGAAGAAAGTCATCGTACTGGGCGATGAGCTCAAGAATGCCCAGAAAATTTCCATTTCTAGGTGATCCCACCTAAACTGATAAACTGAATAACATTTACTACTCGTTTCAACACTGACCTCCAATAATGCTCCCAAGCCTCGACCTGTTGTGTTAGCTCCGTATCAATTCGCCCAATCGCTTTTAACCTCATATTGAAAGCAATTGTAGAGTTCAGATGTTCCGCTGACTGCTCATGACTTTTTATACGTTCTTGGGAATGTTTCCACATTAGACGAAAGCTGAGAAGACTCAGATGCTGTAATAAAGCACATCATCAATCTGCATGTGAAGCAATAAATGCATCCTTTAGAGGGGGAGAAGCATAACCAATTCCTCATTATGACTTCTCCGTTATGATTTTGACAACGGAAAAGCCCAAGTGTGCACATTCTTGAAATATTGAGGTCCTTTCTAGGTTGCTGAACCGAGTGTGCAATGAACAAACTTTCATCACAGTGCTGGATTGTTGATACACCCCTTTTCAGCCAGTAATCTCCCATCTGTTCCGAAATAATGGATGGTCAAAGTCTAATGTCATCGCCCCCTGGTGGTCCCTCAACTTCACCTTCTTCATAAGATGTGCCACTATCAATCTCCTTTTCTTTGTGTTCTTCAGTTGTACACGTTACTACTTCAGCCTTTTCTTTGCCAGGGTCAACAGCCATTTCCACTGATGCATTGTCAGGTTGATCAGATTCTACTAAGTCATTACTCCTTTCCGACACTTGCCTTGAACAGTGAAGAACTTGTACAATTTTCTTGTCTTCGCTATCTCTTCTGTTGATTTCCTTGTTGCTTCTTTTGCCTTACGTCTTTTAGAAGCCCCAGACTCTCAAATTCTTGTGTGATGTCTGTGCCTATCTCCTTCACGATTGTCCATCATGATAATCCAAAAGTAACAAAATGACCTTGTCAACCCTTGAAGTCCTGAAAGGGAATTAAAGATGAAAATATGCACATATGTATGTATGCATATTGTAGTCTAACGGGTAAGGTTCCTCCTTGTGGAGAGTGACATAAAGAAGCAATTTGCATATGTATATTGTAGAAATTTGGGCTGTCTATATCAAACACTGCTGCTGGGCTCTATATGTCAGAGGCTGCTGCTGGGCTGTATATGTATGAAAGGCTTCTGGACCTGTATATACAGTATGGTACTGTGTAGGACAGGAGCTGCAAGAAAGATACACAGACAGACACACAGACAGACAGACACACACACACAGACATACAGAAATCATACTCATCCACTGCGACACTGTGAAGACTGAACCACTTCACCTCTGGATCTTCAGTGACTGAAGTTCCATTCCAGAGTGAAGTCCTGCCGCACTCCGCGGTGGAGAATCCTCTTCTCGTGCCGACATTGTGGCTCCGCCTCCTTCCTCGAAGGTAGCTGAACAAACTCTCATCTGATCTAATCCAAGGGAGCGATCATATAGCTGAATAGGTAGCACCTAGAAGCTTCTGTTGGGATCGGAGAAGGCTGCGACATGCCATAAGCTAAGCACTAGGTACAGGGTACTAAGGAAGTCTGGTTAGCCAAGTCAGTGGATGCTGACGCAGGTCAGGTGCCATGATTCTGCCGCTCTGTGCCAGCCACTGAGATCTAGGCCCGTAGCCAGGTCCCTACACTTTCAATAGTTTCTCTTTTGTTAACTGTTCCTTATCATTAGAAACGGTTCACAGCAAAGAGACGTGTATTTTACATGTTTTGAGATATTTATCCCTATATTGGTGGGAGGCCTCCGCTTGGTGGGTGGCCCAGGGCCTGGGCCCATTGGGCCCCCCCAAAATCCGGGCCTGGGACAGGCACAACTTAGCGACATGATGGTGGAAACAATACCAGAATGTATGACCGGAAAGTATGACCAGAAAGTAGAAGGGGGGTATCTCCAGGAGAGGGGTCCAACACCTGTTTAAGTGGGGACTGCTGGTTCCAGGATGAAAGATTGAGTAGGGGTGACTCCCATTCAGACGGTGACGCAAGGGGAAAAAAGAGTGCAATAAAGTTGACCGGGTACAAATGGCAAGTCTTCCTCCTGTCGCCAGAGACGTAAAGGGCGCAAAGAGACTGAACAAGTTGCACACTTTGAGGATATAAATAAAGGAAAAGTAGGGACTTGTGCTTTTACTCAAGATGTGAGTACTCTTCCAGACACTGAAAAGGTTGGAAAGGAAGATGACGTCTCATTGCCAGTAGTAACCGCTAGGGCTGAGTATGATGTTGTGCTGTAAGAAGCACTGACACAGTGGAATGACAGTGCTCCACAAGGTGAAGTCAGGACGAAGGAGCCAGCCAAGAAGATAGTATGGCTGAACTCTTCGGTGTCGGGACAATCAGCTAATGGTCGGTCAGTTGGTGGCACTGAAGGAGAAGAGAACCTGGAGAGTGCTGGTTAAGCGAGAATCTACGAAGGTCACGGAGACCTGTAGTAGACCCACATCTGTGGTGACAAAGGGGTGAGATGGCTGAGTATGGTGAAGCCTCCAGAGAACCTGATGCTGAAGAGCTGGAGAGTGTGGAGTTCTCTTAAGTTCTAGAGAGTAGAAAGGTACCTAAGGGTGACCGGGCAGAGCTTCAAGAGAGGTTGAAGGTGTCGAGTATGAAAGCTGCCAACTCCACGCAGCTGGATCAGGTGCGTCACCTGGAGTCCGAGCTCTCGGTAGTCAAGGCTCAGCTCAGAGAGAAGGATGCGCAGGAGCAGAAGCTGCTCCATACCCTCCACTCCACCGAGGAGAAGCTGTGCTCTGCTTGGCAGGAGAATGCAGAAAACGTGTCTCAGCTGGAAATGACCTACTGGAGCAAAGTGCAGGAGTTGTCTCGGGAGTAGGAAAAAGTGACAGATTTACAAGCCGAAGTAAAGCATTTGAAGGAACAAAAATCTGACAAAAACTCAGCTTTGGAGTCTGGGAGCAAGAACAGTGATTCTTCAGAGAGCCCAGCAGAGACCCTAGAGGCAGTCGAAGGTAATGGATGGAAGACCCAAGAGAAAGCTAAACCTGGTGATGAAGGAACAGATAGAACTCTCAAGCAGCAGAGTTTGGGTGGGCAAGCTGGCCCATCTGAAAATATAATTAAAGAAGTTATGGTGCGACACATGCTGGCCAAAAGAGAACAGGATCATGAAATAAAGATGCTTAAAGAGACGATAAAAGAGCATGTCGAACGAGAAAGGGTCCTGGGCACAGAGTGGATGAGCTGGAGAAGGAAGTCTCTGAGCTCAGAGGTCACCTGTCAAAGTGTCAAACCGTGAACAAGGCCACATTGGAAGATATGGAGGTGCTCAGAGAAGCATTAGGAGGACTTCTACAAGAGAAGGAGTTGGTGGTCGCAGACTTACAGCGGCAGTGCCAGAGTGGTAATGAGGCAAAGCTGTAAAGGCCCATCTTGGCAAAGGGTCTTGAAGAGGGTAAAGCTCAGGGAGAGTTTGCGCTAAGAGCTGGACAAGACAATCAGCCAGTCATGGCAGATGTCTTGATGGAAATGTCCTAGGCAAAACAGGAGCCGTCCGTCCCTGAAGAGAATAGCACTTTGAAATTCAAGTGAGTTGTTGAGGTACCCGAGGACCTGAGAGAGGCATGTGCCAGGCAGTCTGTGCTTGAAGAATTCAAGAAGGCTGTGGGGGCGTGTAAGGTGTACTGGCCCCCAGAAGCTAAACAGTTAGTGGTACTGTCCACAAATGATGTCACAGCGAGGAGAGTAGCTATCCTGAGTGGAGATGTGTGCGTGCAACGTGGATATTTTGATTGAGGAATGAAGACGCTGCTAGGCAGCTGGAGCATATGAGGAAAGCTCAGAGTCTTCTGCCTATTCCTATGGTGGAAAAAGTAATTGGAAGAAATGGTCGAGCCATGCAAGAGATGGTGGATAAGTCTGGAGTGGTGAGATTAAGAATTCCAGGTGACCATGAAGACCAGAAACCCAGAGAAAAGGGTATGATTCGATTCTTCGTCTTGGGTACGATGGAGAGTCTCGGAGCTATACTCTGTTGGAGTATCGAATGGTGTATCTAAAGGAGATAGAGCAGTTAAGGCTCGAAAGATTGCTTCTTACAGGACAGCTTTGCCACATTGGTGGATGATGGCTGCCGCCTTCAACCCAAGGTAATGGGAACTGAAGGGGCCCTCCAAATAATGGAATTGCTGACAGCCAAAGACATCTAGAAAGAAGAAACCTTGGAAGTTCAGGAAGGAAAACAAGGATGCCAAGAATCTGAAAATGGCAGATCTACTCTCAGGGCAAAGCTGAAGGACCTGGACGATAGCCCCTGTAACATACTAGATGGGTCAGACTCAGACAGTAGGTTCGACTGTAAGTGAGTCTCGTGACTGCACCAACCGTTGGAAGCGGTCATGGAGAGAAAGGTCGGGTGAAGGTTATACTTGAGAAATGTGGTGACTAAAAAGGGTCTGGTGACACAGACAGACTGTGACTCAAGGGCTCAAGGGCTGAAGCTCAAAGCCTACATACGGACCTCTGAGGGCAGGGGAGGCCTAACAAATTGATGACTATGAAACGTAAGGTGACAAAGAATTTAGTGACTGATGGACTATGTTTTCGGGACTGAGAAGGCCCTCTCGACAGGTAGGGCATGGTGACATGCGTGACATGTCTCGAGGCCCCTGGTTTATGTCAAGTGTTCAACCCCACAAGTTTGAACAGAGGGGGGTATGTGAGACAGTGACTGGTGTTGTGGTGAATGGACGGTATGTGTTGCAGTGGAGAAGGTCCTCTGGGCTCTTAGCCTGTTGCTCTGGGACCTGTACTTCCATGAGACTTATTTAGCTTATAAGGCGTTGTGCTTACAGGGTTAGCCAGAGAGCTGGGCGGATCTGGCTAGTCACAGACCTCCAATCAAGGGGTGGGTCTCATACGTTATAATGAGACTGTGGTTTAGTCACATGGTCTCTGTGTTGGAAGGTCCTGCAAGAGGACTGGATTCCTGAATAGCACATGGTGAGGCCATGTACCTGCAGTCTGTGATGGCTAACTGCATTGGGGAAGCTACCGACCTTCGCCCTTCTGAGGGTCTGGAATTGTCGGGTTTGACATGTTGAGCCAGTCATTGCCCGGGACAGGGATTCCAGTTAGGCAGCTTCCCTGGAAGCCAGGACTGACAAAAAGACAGCATGTGGAGCTGAGCTCCTGGAAGCTAACCTCAGACAAGGGGGTTGTAAAAATGGCAGGGAGGTATATCTGCTACATGAGAAGACTGGTGTCTTGTTATGTTCATGAATGTAACTAAACGGTCTGTAGTCTATCCGGTTTATGCCGTGTCTAAATAAACCGGATGGTCTGTTTAAGTGAGAAACCGTTCCTGTGTGCCTTAATCCTGTTGCCAAGTGAGTGACCCCAAACCATACAGTGAGCATTATCTTATGCCTCCACACAAAATACCCCCCCACACATAGTAACACCCACCCACACTAAATACTCCCCACTCACACTGTAATACCACCCCCCCACACACAGTAAATACCACACACACACAAACACAGTAATCTCACCTACTCCTCCAATTATTATTTATTTATATAGCACCATTGATTCCATGGTGCTGTTCATGAGAAGGAGTTACGTCAAAACACAAATATCACTTAGGCTGGGTTCACACGTAGCGGAACTCTCGCGGAAATTACCGTGAGAATTCCGGAATTCCATTCCGCGGGAAAATCGCATTTTAAATTCCCGCGATTTTCCCACAGAAAAACTAGCATTTTGCAAGCGTATTTAGCTTGCAGAATTGCTAGCGTTTTCCAAGCGATCTGTAGCATCGCTTGGAGAACTGATTGACAGGTTGGCCACACTCGTCAAACATAGTGTTTGACGAGTGTGACCAACTTTTTACTATTGAGGCTGCCTATGCGGCATCAATAGTAAAAGACAGAATGTAAAAAATAATAATAAAAAAAAAATATTGTTATTCTCACCTTCCGATGTCCCGCGCAGCCTTCCCGCCTCTCTCCACGCTCCCGGTCCCAGTAATCATTTGCGACAATTACCGCGATGACGTCCGTTCTCACGCGATCGTGACGTCTCGCGGTCATTCGCGATGACGTTGTGCGAATGACCGCGAGAACGGACGTCATCGCTCGCAAAGGCTTACTGGGACCGGGAGCGTGGAGAGAGGCGGGAAGGCTGCGCGGGATGTCGGAAGGTGAGAATAACAATATTTTTTATTTTAAATTCTATTTTTTACAGGGATATGGTACCCAAAGCCCGGAGGACAGTATCCTCTCCTCCGGACCGTGGGTGCCATCCGCAAATGTTCTGCTTACTTTTCGCATGGTGTGCACAGCCACATGCGGAAAGTAAGCAGAACAATGCATTCCTATGGGTGTGGGATTGCCGCGATTCCGCAAAATTAATGAGCATGCTGCGTTTTTTACCACGAAGCGATTCTGCAGCGGTAAAAACCGCAGCATTAGCACAGCATTGCGGAATCCCATGGGAATGCATGGGATCCTTATTTTTCACGTTTTTGCGGCAAAAACGCTCGGAAAATACCGCCGCGGAAACGCGAAAAAACGGTACGTGTGAACGAGGCCTCACAGAAGACAAAGAAACAGTGACAGACTAGTACAGAGGGAAGAGGTCCCTGCCTCTTGCCTGATTACATTCTACAGGATTATGGGGAAGGAGACTGAAGGTTGGGGGTTGCAGTAGCTCCGATGGTGTTGATGTGGCAGCGTGGTCATTACAGGTTGTACGCTTTCTTGAAGAGATGGGTTTTCAAGTTCCACTTGAATGATCCAATTGTGGTGGCTAATCAGATGTGTTGGGGCACACAGTTCCAGAAGATGGGGGATATTCAGGAGAAGTCTTGGAAGCGATTGGGTGAGGAGTGAGTAAGCATGAAGGAGAGAAGGAGGTCTTGGGAGGACCAGAGATTACGTGAGGGAAGATATTGGGAGATTAGTTCGGAACAATACAGAGGAGAAAGGTTATGGATGGCTTTGTAGGTCAGTGTTAGTAGTTTGAACAGGATGTGCTCGGAAATTGGGTGCCAGTGAAGGGATTTGCAAAGGGGGGAAGCAGGGAAGTAGAGAGGACAGAGATGAATTAGTCTGGCAGCACTTTTAAGGACAGAATGGAGAGGTGCAAGAGGGTTGGAATGTAGGCCACAGAGAAGAATGTTGCAGTAGTCAAGGTGGGAGATGATTAGGGCATGCACAAGCATTTTAGTAGATTGAGGGTTGAGGAAAGAATGGAGTCTGGAAATATTTTTTAGCTAGAGGTGACAGGAGGTGGCGAGAGCTTGGATGTGCAGTTTGAAGGACAGGGCGGAGTCAGGGGTTACTCCGAGGCAGCAGACTCCTGGTACAGGGGAAAGTGTGATGTCACTTATTGTGATAGATAGATCCAATCTTAGGTGTCTTCAGCTCCACTAGCATGAAGCACTTACCACCATTGTGCCTCAGGGAGTGACATCATCAGCGTGATCACATGACCTGATCACGCAGCTAGAGTCGCTCTGAAAGATGCGAGTGCAATTGAATACTGGGAGCCGGCAAGCTGCAGCCTCTCTGTGCCGTCTGTCAACTTGAGGTGCAGGGGCAGAGCTTCACGGAGGAAGCCAGCAGCCCTCCGCACTTCAGCCATACACTAGTGTGAAACTAGCCTTAAACAAATACTTTTTTATGTACCCTTTGAATTTATGACAGCATTAAGTGTTGTTGGGTAGGAGTATTTCAGCATGACAATCCTAGAATTTGCAATCTTTGTTCACTCTGCCTTGCATAGCGCTCCAAATTTGTCAGATTGCAAGGGAATCACTTGTGTACAGCTCTCTTTAGGTCAACCCACAAATTTTCAATTCTATACAGGTCTGGGCTCTAACTGGGCTATTTTCAAAACTTTGGTCTTCTTAAGATCGCTGTTGTGCTACAAAGTGAAATTCCTCTTCATTTTCAACTAACAGGTTTTGATGAAAAATTGACTGATATTTAGAGCTCTCCATAATTCTCTCCAACTCCAGCTGCAAGAAAATAGTCACAAATGCTGCCTCCACCATGCTTCAATGTTGCCTCCACCATGCTTCCCTGTGGGTATAGTGTTCTTTTGGTGATACACATTGTTAACGATATGGTTGGTGCAAAGTTACATCTTGATCTCATCACACAACACATTTTCCCTCATGATTTTGGCAGACTTGATGTAGGTTTTGGCAATAGATTGCCACGTTTGTGTTTTTTCTTTGTAGGAAAAGGCTTGCGACTTGCCAACCTACCCCACAGGCCATACTTATGAAGAATACATGAGATTGTTGTCACTTGCAGTACACAAGCAGTACTTGCCAGAAATTTTTGTAGCTCCTTAAATGCTGCAGTAGACCTCTGGTAGTATAGCTCAAAAAACAAAATGCGCATAATATGGCATTACCCAGGCAATTAACATTGTAGATTGTATAGTATTGCTCACCTGGCTACAGGATTACCTGTGGGCACATGGTACAAATTTGTATAGTCTGCTGTTATATCTATATGTTTTGTATTACATCATATATCCATGGTATATATGATTATCATTTTTTCGTTAGTCTGATGGATTTTAATTATTTCCTAATAAAGGTTTATTTTGAAAGGGTTACAGTTTCTTGTAAGCTGCTAGTCTCTTCTCTTGGATACTATTGTGAGCACTCAGCTCACATACAGTTGAAACCAGAAGTTTACATACAGTTGTGCTCAAAAGTTTTTATATCCTGGCAGAATTTTTACTTTCTTGGCTTTTTTTCAGAGAATATAAATGATAACACCAAAACTTTTTCTTCACTCATGGTTAATGGTTGTGTGAAGCCATTTATTGTCAAACCAATGTGTTTTCACGTTTTAAATCATAATGACAACCCAAAACATTCAAATGACCCTGATCAAAAGTTTACATACCCCATTTCTTAATACCGTATGATGAGGGAGCTATTGAGGGAGGGCTAAATTAACCCCTCACGGTTGACCAAGTGATTTCCAAATTAATCCACAGGGCGTTGCTAGCAACTGGGAATGACCAGACGGAGACGTATGCCTCTGTATGGGAGAATCAAGGCAGATCACTAACCCCGTTTATTATGTCACCTTTTTATAGTATTTTGCTTAAATATGCAAAGTACTCAGCTACCAATAGCATCGTCGTGACACATTTACTTTATAAGCCAATAGTATTGCAAGAAAATCGGAATATGTCCCTAGCTACGTGACGCAGAGAATAGAACAATAGCACATTCATCAGGGTCTCATATATCATATCTTGTTCAGACTGGGACAGTCTGGTTTCTTAACAACCGCAAACTTTCACCTAACTACAAAATTTAACTCGTAAGCAACAAAATGGCGTCGCAAGCACTAAAATGGAGGTCTGGAGAACAAGATGTCCCGTACAACTGAATACTGTACTTCACAATCCCCCCTAGATAAATTTAGTTAACTAATATGCAGCATCAGAGGTGCTATCCAAAGCCATAAGCTCAAGGGGTACTGGTCTTCACATGGCTGATGCCATGTTATCAGTCATGGCTGTTGCAGCGCACCCATCTCCCCGTATGCTACAATTTACAAATAACAATTTTTGATGATGGTGGTGGAGATCTTTTGAAGGTAGCCATGCGCTTGGCTTCAACATCTTCATCAAGTAGCCTTTTGAGATCGGTATAGAGAAGAGCAGGGGCAACGATGACTTTGGTATCATCGCTAGCTATCCTAGTGCAGAATTTCCTAATACATACAGAAATACACCAAAGAACAAGTTTTAGTATCACATATACAACAAGGATACAGGCAGCAATATACATCAAGCTTTGTAAAATCCCAGTTATCCAGCCCCCAATTCCCTTAAATCAATTGGCTGAATTGAGAAAGGAGAAGGTGTCAGACCACCAACTGTCCTTATTATGATCATTGTCTTTATCATATTGATCTCTGAGCCTTTGAATATCTTCTAACTTTAACTTTAATTTCTACCAATAATAATACAGAAAATGTGGAAAACCAAAACATTTTGCCCCCTTTATTTGCTATTGGCTTGTTGGGTGATGAGGAGGACTTGATAGGGACCGTCATACAAGGGTTCTTGTCCATGCTTTCTGACATGCCTTTTCACAACTACCAAATCACCAGGCTTCAGATTATGACAGGTGTCGGTTTCTGATGAATCTGGAAGAGAAAAAGAAACTAGAGCATGGGTGTTAGCAAGATTTTTACTAAGCTGAAAAACATACAGTTGTGGCCAAAAGTATTGACACCCCTGCAATTCTGTCAGATAATACTGTTTCTTCCTGAAAATGATTGCAAACACAAATTCTTTGGTATTATTATCTTCATTTAATTTGTCTTAAATGAAAAAACACATAAGAGAATGAAGCAAAAAGTAAAACATTGATCATTTCACACGAAACTCCAAAAATGGGCCAGATAAACGTATTGGCACCCTCAGCCTAATACTTGGTTGCACAACCTTTAGCCAAAATAACTGCGACCAACCGCTTCCGGTAACCATCAATGAGTTTCTTACAATGCTCTGCTGGAATTTTAGACCATTCTTCTTTGGCAAATTGCTCCAGGTCCCTGATATTTGAAGGGTGCCTTCTCCAAACTGCCATTTTTAGATCTCTCCACAGGTATTCTATGGGATTCAGGTCTGGACTCATTGCTGGCCACCTTAGAAGTCTCCAGTGCTTTCTCTCAAACCATTTTCTAGTGCTTTTTGAAGTGTTTTGGGTCATTGTCCTGCTGGAAGACCCATGACCTCTGAGGGAGACCCAGCTTTCTCACACTGGGCCCTACATTATGCTGCAAAATTTGTTGGTAGTCTTCTGACTTCATAATGCCATGCACACGGTCAAGCAGTCCAGTGCCAGAGGCAGCAAAGCAACCCCAAAACATCAGGGAACCTCCGCCATGTGTGACTGTAGTGACCATGTTCTTTTCTTTGAATGCCTCTTTTTTCTCCTGTAAACTCTATGTTGATGCCTTTGCCCAAAAAGCTCTACTTTTTTTCTCATCTGACCAGAGAACATTCTTCCAAAACGTTTTAGGCTTTTCAGGTAAGTTTTGGCAAACTCCAGCATGACTTTTTTTATGTCTCGGGGTAAGAAGTGGGATCTTCCTGGGTCTCCTACCATACAGTCCCTTTTCATTCAGACGCCGACGGATAGTACGGGTTGACACTGTTGTACCCTCGGACTGCAGGGCAGCTTGAACTTGTTTGGATGTTAGACGAGGTTTTTTATCCAACATCCGCACAATCTTGCGTTGAAATCTCTTGTCAATTTTTCTTTTCCGTCCACATCTAGGGAGGTTAGCCACAGTGCCATGGGCTTTAAACTTCTTGATGACACTGCGCACGGTAGACACAGGAACATTCAGGTCTTTGGAGATGGACTTGTAGCCTTGAGATTGCTCATGCTTCCTCACAATTTGGTTTCTCAAGTCCTCAGACAGTTCTTTGGTCTTCTTTCTTTTCTCCATGCTCAATGTGGTACACACAAGGACACAGGACAGAGGTTGAGTCAACTTTAATCCATGTCAACTGGCTGCAAGTGTGATTTAGTTATTGCCAACACCTGTTAGGTGCCACAGGTAAGTTACAGGTGCTGTTAATTACACAAATTAGAGAAGCATCACATGATTTTTCAGACAGTGCCAATACTTTTGTCCACCCTCTTTTTTTATGTTTGGTGTGGAATTATATCCAATTTGGCTTTAGGACAATTCTTTTTGTGTTTTTTCATTTAAGACATTAGGCTGAGGGCACCAATACTTTTGTCTGGCCCATTTTTGGAGTTTCGTGTGAAATGATCAATGTTTTACTTTTTGCTTCATTCTCTTATGTGTTTTTTTATTTAAGACAAATTAAATGAAGATAATAATACCAAAGAATTTGTGTTTGCAATCATTTTCAGGAAGAAACTGAGTATTATCTGACAAAATTGCAAGGGTGTCAATACTTTTGGCCACAACTGTATAATACTGCAAAAATAAGATTTTTCCAATTTAAAGTTACAGTGCAATGCATGCTTCAATCTATTGTTGTCACTCTTGCACCCAGGCCCGGATTGGCAATATGATCAACCGGGCATTTTCCCGCTGGGCCGCTGTCACGTGGGCCGCGGGCGGCAGCGCCCGATCATCTGGCCGCTTGCCAGCTGCTGCGGCCACTGTTGCTCCTGACGACGGCCCTCTGCGGGCACGGCGGTGATAGTTTCAAGTCCCTCCTGCACTGCAGGGAGATAAGCCGCCACGCCCCCCCCACGCACCCCATCCTCGCCTTAGCATGAGACCCCCTCCCCCCGCAGCCACTCACAGCGTTGCACTCGCTTGCCTGCTCGCTCTGTTCGCCGGACCTGTGATGAGGTCACAGGAGGGGAGGAGTCAGGGGGGTCACATGATCAGGAGCCTTTGTCCAGACCCCCGATCATGTCACCCCTGACTCCGCCCCTCCTGTGACCTCATCACAGGTCCTGTGCGCTCAGCCTTGCCTCTACCGTCTGCAAGACTCTGCTTTGCTGTTGTCATGGTGCTGGTTGAGGTAAGTATGTGTGGGGTCAGGATTTACAGTGTGGATGTAGCAGAGCTGTGTGTGTATGAGGTGTACGGAGCGGAGCCGTGTGTGTACGAGGTGTACGGAGCGGAGCCATGTGTGTACGAGGTGTACGGAGCGGAGCCGTGTGTGTACGAGGTGTACGGAGCGGAGCCGTGTGTGTACGAGGTGTACGGAGCGGAGCCGTGGGTGTACGAGGTGTACGGAGTGGAGCCGCGGGTGTACGAGGTGTACGGAGCGGAGCCGCGGGTGTACGAGGTGTACGGAGCCGAGCCGTGTGTACGAGGTGTATGGAGCGGAGCCGTGTGTACGAGGTGTACGGAGCGGAGCCGTGTGTACGAGGTGTACGGAGAGGAGCCGTGTGTACGAGGTGTACGGAGAGGAGCCGCGCGTGTACGAGGTGTACGGAGAGGAGCCGCGTGTGTACAAGGTGTACGGAGCGGAGCCGTGTGTACGAGGTGTACGGAGCGGAGCAGTGTGTACGAGGTGTACGGAGAGGAGCCGCGCATGTACGAGGTGTACGGAGAGGAGTCGCGCGTGTACGAGGTGTACGGAGAGGAGCCGCGCGTGTATGGAGTGGAGCCATATGTGTACAGAGCGGAGCCAAGTGTGTACAAAGCATACAAAGCGGGCTTTTCCCACGGACACAGGAGTACACGGCGGAGCCCCGAGGAGCATTTTAAAACACACACATGACGTTCCACCTGAAGTGATGTGCTGGAAGCTGACCGGAAATGAGATAATTTCTTGAGGAGATTGTGACGGAACCAGGAATGCTTCAGATCCATCACCGTGTCCTCCTCCGACAGCGCAGACAGCAGGATCGCCTTGGAATCGGGGATGTCGGCCATGTGAGTGGATCATGATAGGTCCTGCACCGGGAGGCTCAGGTGGGCACTACAATGGGAGCCGGGCTGCTATAGTATCTTCGTAGAATCTTTCTTTATTTCTTTCTCTCTTTTTCTTTCTTTCTCTGTTCTTTCATTCTCTGTTCTGTCTATCCCTCATTTTCTTTCTCTCTCTGTTCTTTCTTTCTCTCTCTGTTCTTTCTTTCTCGCTCTAATCTTTCTTTCTTTCTCTCTCTGTTCTTTCTTCCCTCTCTTTCTCTCTGTTCTTTCTTTCTTTTCTTTACTTCTTTCTTTCTCTCTCTGTTCTTTCTCTGTCTCTCTCTGTTCTTTCTTTCCCCTTTCTTTCTCGCTCTCTCTGTTTTCTTTTTTCTCTCTCTCTCTGTTTTCTCTCTTCCTTTGTGCCAGTCAGTGTGCCCATAATGCCAGCCACTGTGCCCTCAGTACCAGTCAGTGTGATCAGCAGTGCTAAATGGGTGCGATTAGGTGTGGACATGGGTGTGACTAGTTGTGAAATGGGTGTGGCTGGGCGTGGCCAAAAATTTGCAGTCTTTGTCCATCTTTCCCTTCTTCAAAAGTTGGGAGGTATGATAGGGGCGGCTATGACCAGGGGGTCTGGTTGCCCAATAAGGAGCAGTTCTGCCAGGAATTCTGTAATCATGCATACAAAAGGGGACAGAGATTTGGGAGGAGTACTGTACCTAAAAGCAATAAATAGGACTGAGCTGAAATACTGGGCACAGCTGTGACTACATGTTATATAGTTGTGTTAATCTCCTCTCACTTCTTGTAAACTACAAGTGTACAAAGATATTATATAGTCACCATGTGACTAGTGGGCCTGTGTAACTTCAAATGCCAGGGCTGAATTTTAGTCCCAGTCCGGCCCTGCTTGCACCGTCTATTTGCACATTTATGTCTATCTGTGTGTTACTGGAACCTAGTATGATCTGAAGTCACCTTAAATCCCCTGTGCACAATGTACAGACATTACATTTTCTTGACTTTGAGACAAACATTGTGCATGTAGGCAGGTTCACAATGCCACCCAAATGTTGTAAGTACTTTAAATTGGTAGAAGAACAAGATTCCGTTACATATTTGTATGCCAGCTTTTTATAAGTATTCTTCCATTCCTAAATAACGGCGCATTGAATTTAATATTACATGTATAGATATGACTGTTAATATCTTTTATAAAATATACATAAAATGGTCATACATTAGCAGTTTATAGCAGAAGATGTTGTGAATTCTCTTGATCGGAGTTCTGAGCCGAAGCTCCCTCTGCTCCCTCTGGTGGTTACTGAGATTAGTGGAGCTGGCAAGGTGGACGGAAGATCCCCACCTGACGACGATAATTGGAAACCTGGGATTACTAGCTGGGTGCATATAATTGAGCTGGCTGCTCTTTGAGGTTGCTGGTGATTTCCTCCCTGTGCATTTGGAGTTCTTTTGTCCCCTGCCTGATCTGCATTGTTCAGCTAAGTGATTCTTTTGCTAATCCTTTGCATCTAATCTGGTTTTGCCTTTTTTTTGCTTTCTGCTTTGTTGCTAGGATTCAGCGTGCTCCCTGCTGAGGGCAGCGCTGGGCCCTGCTTCATATGTTGCAGCCTGTTCAGTCCCCTGTCATGTTAGTATCTTTTTGCTTTGCTTCCAGTTCATACCAGAGTGCTGATCTAGCGGGGGTGAGGTCATGTGACCTCAGGTTTTTTGTATATCAGAAGTGTTGGACTTTTTTAGGGTTTTGTGTGTGATTGCAGACAGTATCTTTTCTGTCCTGTCCTGTCTAGACAGCTTGCCCCCCCCGTTTGCTCAGTCTGTTCTCTGCCTGTGTTTGTGTCTCGTCTTGTCTCACCGACAACATATGTTTGGGGGCTGTCTATTCCTTTGGGGATCTGCTCCAGGGCAGTTTAGATTTCACCTTTCTGTCTTTAGGCTTAGATAGTTCTACGGCTGTGACGAAGCGTCTAGGGCATCGTAGGAACGCTCCATGGCTACTGCTAGTTATGTGGATAGGATCACGGGCCTGCAATCCGCTTAGTTACCAACCTCTCTGGTCCTCTGGTGGTTTAGCCTGTTCCTGCCATCCTCCTCAGTGACCCATTCATAACAGAATCACCAGCCTAACCGCAGACTCTAGGGTACTCAAAAGGAAAGAATTGTAAAAAAAAATTTTAATATAGAGATGAGCGACTTTGCCTTTTTTAGGGTCAAGTCGGGTTTCATGAAACCCGACTTTCGCAAAAGTCGGGTTGAACGAAAACGGCCGACTATAGGGAAAAGTCGGAGGTCCAACTGAAACACGAAACTGTCATGATCTCAGTGCGGGTTTGACTCGCACACGTGGGGTTAATGTTTGGAACCAGTGCGGATGACTGGCATTTCTGGGGTTAAAGGTTGTGATCCCGATGCAGGCTTACCTGCACACCTGGGGCTATGATTGCGGCCTCTCCCTGGTTCTGGGGGAGGCTTCTTATAGCCTCAGGATGCTCCCATCCCTGTCAGTTATACTCTTGCCCTTGGCATTGTGTGGTGACCCCTGAGTGTGTTAGTGCTGTGTTCTGGTTACTTGATTCTCTGTATATGACTCGGTCTGTTCCCTGGATATCGCTTTGGATTCTGCCTGGTACCTCCTATGTCTGTTTGGTCTTGATCTCTGCTTGACCCTGATTATCCGCTCTGTCTCATCCCTGGTACTGTACTGTGATCCTGTGTATGACCTTTGGCTTTGTCTGACCTCCCTTCTGTTTGTCCCTCCTGTACTTCATTTGCCCATACTGTTGTGACCTCCATTTTGCCTGACTCTGAGTTGTATGGTGTACTGTCATATCTGAAAGCAGGACGCTAAGCCACGCCCCCTTGCAGTCACATGACCATAGGTCCCGTTCAAGCTTGTTCATTTTCAGTGTCCGCAGGTCCCGTGCCTCTTTACTTTCCAGCGCTGACTGGACCCTGACACTAATAGTTGAAGCACGCCCGGTCACCTCTGCTGCCCTGCTCCCCAGGTAACTCTTAGCACTGCTTCTGTACTCAGGACACGCGCACTGGCTCTATGAGCAAGTGTAGTGCGGTGTCTCTGACAGAAACCCAATGCAAGTCAATGGGGAAGCAAAGTCGGCAGGGAGTGGGAGTGGCTTTAGGACAATTCTTTTTATGTTTATTCATTTAAGACAAATTAAATGAAGATAATAATACCAAAGAATTTGTGTTTGCAATCATTTTCAGGAAGAAGCTGAGTATTATCTGACAGAATTGCAGGGGTGTCAATACTTTTGGCCACAACTGTGTATATATGGGGGAACTGGGTCAACCATACCATATATATCGGAGAACTGGGCCTATCATATTATATGTATATGGGGTATACTGGGGCCATCATACTATATGTATGGGGTGAACTGGGGCCATCATTCTATTTGTGTGGGGGGAACTGGGGCCATCATACTATATATATATGGGGAACTGGGGCCATCATACTTTATATATGTGGGAATTGGGGCCATCTTACTATATTTAGGGGAACTGGGGCATCATACTATATATGGGGGGAACTGGGGCCATCATACTATATATATGGGGGAATTGGGGCCATCTTACTATATATACGGTAACTGGGGCCATCCTACTATATATATGGGGGGGAACTGTGACCAACATACTAAGACACAAAAGGTCATTGCTAAAGAAGGTGGCTTTTCACAGGGTGCTGTATCCAAGCATATTAATGGAAAGTTGAATGGAAGGAAAAAGTGTGGTAGAAAAAGGTGCACAAGCAACTGAGATAACCACAGCCTTGAAAGGATTGTTAAGAAAAGGCCATTTAAAAGTTTGGGGGGAGATTCGCAAGGAGTGGACTGCTGTGGACACACAGACGTATCCAGGATATGGGCTACAAGTGTCTCATTCCTTGTGTCAAGCCACTCATGAACAATAGACAAGACGAGAAGCGCCTTCCCTGGGCCAAGGAGAAAAAGAACTGGACTGTTGCTCAGTGGTCCAAGGTGTTGATTTCACATGAAAGTAAATTTTGCATTTCATTTGAAAATCAAGGTCCCAGAGTCTGGAGGAAGAGTGGAGAGGCACACAATCCAAACTGCTTGAGGTCCAGTGTGAAGTTTCCACAATCAGTGATGTTTTGGGGAGCCATGCCGCCAGCTGGTGTAGGTCCACTTCATGCATCCCTGTGCCGACAAGGTTTTGGAGATGGAAATTTCATTCTCCAGCATAACTTGGCACCTGTCTACACTGCCAAAAGTACCAATACCTGGTTTAAAAACAACAGTATCACTGTGCTTGAATGGCCAGCAAACTCGCCTGACCTTAAACCCATAGAGAATCTAAAGGGTATTGTCAAGTGAAAGATGAGAGACACCAGACCCAACAATTCAGATGCAAAAGGAGCCCTGACCAAGTATTGAGTGCATTTAGTGAAAATACATTTTAGCAGGCCAACATTTTGGATTTTAAGATAATTTTTCAAGCTGGTGTTATAAAGTATTCTAATTTACTGAGATAATGACTTTTGGGTTTTAATTGGCTGTAAGCCATAATCATCAACATTAACAGAAACAAACACTTGAAATAGATTACTCTGTTTGTAATGACTCTATATAATATGTGTTTCACTGAAATTAATTAACCTTTTGATGATATTCTAATTTTGTGAGAAGCAACTATATATAGGGGTGTCGCGACTAGCGACCGCGTTCGCGGCCAAGCCGGCACCTCCACGTCGACCGACCACGCCGACGTGGGGCGAGCATCCCAGGTGGGAACGGAATGTGGACCCACTGGACCACAGGGGGGACCCTGGCATACCCAGACGAGGGAAGAGTAGAGACCGGGGTCTGTGGCAGCTGAGCATGTGGACGAGGAGGCAGAACGACACCGCACAACTTCAGGTATAGACAAAGTTTACTTGAACAAGACATGGTACAGAAACAAAATAGTTATGCAAGGCTCTCGGTTCTGCACATCAGGGAAGGGTACACGTCTCAGGATAACAGACGAAGGCAGGAGGACATCACGGGTTGATGCAGTCCAGGGTTGTCTGGCACGGGCATACTAGGGCGGCCTCTTCCTCAGGCCCCAGGCATAGCACAGGCTCAGCAGGAGAACATCAGACACCAACCTCAGACTGACTTCAGACAATGGCAGGGGTCATCATGGGTTGATGCAGTCCAGGTTCATCTGGCACGGGCATATCAGGACGGCCTCTTTCTCAGGCCTCAGGCATAGCACTGGCTCAGCAGGAGAACATCAGACACATACCTAGGACAGATGTCAGACGATGGCAGGAGTCATCATGGGTTGATGCAGTCCAGGATCCTCTGGCACGGGCATACTAGGACGGCCTCTCTCTCAGGCCTCAGGCGTAGCACAGGCTCAGCAGGAGAACATCAAACACCGATCCGAGAAGGACGTCATCACTGGGTGGACCTCAGATAATTGGCGGAACATCGGGACACGGGCAGAACATCAGGAACACGGACATCAGGCCACCAGGAACACGGACATCAGGCCACCAGGAACACGGACATCAGGCCACCAGGAACATGGACATCAGGCCACCAGGAACACGGACATCAGGCCACCAGGAACACGGACATCAGGCCACCAGGAACACGGACATCAGGCCACCAGGAACACGGACATCAGGCCACCAGGAACATGGACATCAGGCCACAAGGAACACGGACATCAGGACACAAGGAACACGGACATCAGGACACAAGGAACACGGACATCAGGACACAAGGAACACGGACATCAGGAAACGAGGAACACGGACATCAGGACACGAGGAACACGGACATCAGGACACCAGGAACATGGACTGGACATCAGGACACAGTCAGGGCATCAGGACTCGGATCTTAGATAGAGCATCAGCACACTGGCATCGGACTCCGGACATCTGGCAGCGACCGACAGGATCCGGACATCAGGCTGCGGGCATCAGCTACGGACATCAGGCCGCAGTCATCAGGCTCCGGACCACTGGCAGCGATCGGCAGGCTCCTGACATCAGGCAGAGAAGCATAGGATCCGGCCATCTGGCAGAGGACATCAGGCACAGCACATCTGGAAGGGGTCGTTAGACACCGGACATCAGGCCGTGGTCATCAGGCTCCGGTCATCTGGCAGCGACCTAGAAAGGAACCCCAGCGGTCTGGTGCAATCCCTGCCGGGTTGGACTGGAACTGGCAGGGAATTGCACTGAATCCCCAGCTGAGCACAGAGTGGCAGAAACCCAGCGGACACACCGGACTCCTACTTCCTAGATGAACCCAGGTTAAATCACAGCAAGTCAGGTAGCAAAGAGTCACAGTCACTGGGCACAGGGTTCAAGACATGAAGGGACCTCAGGAACATCCCACAGAGGACACAGTTCAGACAGGGTCAGGTAAAGGAGCAGGTCCAGAATTCAGGGAACAAGACACAACATAGACAGGACTGTATATGCAGCCTCCAGGAAGGGCAATCTTGGTATTACTGCCCCCAGAGCAGGCAAAGAAACAAGACAATTCAGACAGAGTCAGGTGCAGGAACAAATTCAGGATCCAGGATTCAGGGAACAAGACACAGGTGCAAGGCAAGACTCCACACAAACACAGGGACCAGGATATTCTGCCTTCTGGGAGGGCGGACAAGGGCCAGGATATTCTGCCTCCTGGGAAGGCGGACAGGGCCGAGGGCCAGGATATTCTGCCTCCTGGCAGGTGGCAAAACACAGTTCACATGGGGACAAAGAGCACCAGCTCCCCCAGAACTGATCACAATCAGAGCAGGAGCTGAACACACATACTCACATCGCTAGGTTCAGGAACTCAATGCGAAGCTCTGGCGACGCCCCAAAGGGGGAGGGAACTTTATATAGCAGCTGCCTCACAGTGATAGGCTGGAGCAGCAATTGTAGCACACACCCATTCCTCATAAAAGCAGGGGAGGTGTGGCCGCGCGCACCCTAAGCAAGGCCAAACAAATCAGCATTGCAGAGGACACCTGGCGAGAGCTGCAAGCCTGAACATACATGGTAAGCCATACACAATGTAGAGGACCTATTAACCCACCGATAGCTTTCCACAGCAGCAGCCAGGGACTGCACCAGCGGGTGGTCTTGCAAAGCAGCGGAGCCACGCACACATGTACGGCTACGCAGCGGGGCAGGGACCTGAGCAGCATCCATAACGGTAACAGGCAACAGTATCCCTGCTAGTTAGGAGGAGAGGAGCAAAGGGTTAATGCAGACATGCAGAGTAACGCCGGGGAAGCAAAGTACAAACACACTGGCGTTACAAGGAGGAACTGGGGCGATCATAATTTATATATGGGAAGAACTGGGGCCATCCTACTAGATATACGGAGGAACTAGGGCTATCCTACTATATATATGGGGAACTGGGGCCATCCTACTATATATATGGGGAACTGGGGCCATCCTACTATATATATGGGGGAACTGGGGCCATCATACTATACATATGGTGGGAACAGGGACTCTATCCATGTAGTAATCTAGATTCTGAAACCATATCTATGCTGTAAACTTGGTTCTGTTCCCGTATCTATATACCAGACCTAGTTGGTTCTGGTCTGATATCTCTGTAGCAAGTGTGATAAAACACTCCGGGATCGGCTTTGCTGGGGTCAAAGGTCACGTGCGTTCAGCATGAAACTCAGGCGCAGAGCCGGGGTCCGGGTATAACTGACCCTGGGTCAGGTTTATTAACGGTGAAAGCAATGCATAAAGAAAAAAAACATAAAACAAATCCTTGCCTGTCCGGCACTAACTAAACAATGGACAACCTAACTACCAACTGGCGGGCTTCTCCCGTCCAGCCAAACCACAGTTGCAGTGGGCACTGCTTTCACTCACGTGTGTCTCTCACACAGACAGGCTCTCTGTGTTCCCAGGCTGAGACACTCACACAACCACCTGGCATCCTTTTATATCCACCTCCCATTATTCATTAGCAAGCAGGTGCGATACTAACCAGACTAGGCCACATAGGAAAGGAATCTGGGCGAGATATACCTGCCCTCATCCACTATTCCCACATGATTATCACATAAAAAACAAATCTGAACTGAGAAAAGTAAGTAAATGTGTATGCACAATGTAAGTGCATATTAACACATGACCATTAACCAACGAAAACAAAATGCTAAAAACAAATATCCTGAACTAAAAGTAAAAAATATACTGCAAATAATGCATAAGGGTAATAATAATAATAATAATAAGGGTATTTAGTAAACATAATTTTGATCAAAATAATGTACAAGCCATCCCGCCACGTCACGGCAACCCTTGTGGGACAGTCCCTACTCTAGTATTTAAAACCTTTTCACTTGCCAAGTGGCGTGAATGTGAATAAGGGTCGAGCGGCTGAACCACTAGTAACAGCTTAGGCCAGACTGGATGGCTTTCCCAGCTCAGAAAGAGGGCGGTCACACCCATATATGCACTGAATGCACAATGAAATGAATAAAAAACAAATCTGAACTGAGAAAAGTAAGTAAATGTGTATGCACAATGTAAGTGCATATTAACACATGACCATTAACCAAAGAAAACAAAAAGCAAAAAACAAATATCCTGAACTAAAAGTAAAAAATATACTGCAAATAATGCATAAGGGTAATAATAATAATAATAATAATAAGGGTATTTAGTAAACATAATTTTGATCAAAATAATGTACAAGCCATCCCGCCACGTCACGGCAACCCTTGTGGGACAGTCCCTAATCTACGTCACATTCACGCCACTTGGCAAGTGAAAAGGTTTTAAATACTAGAGTAGGGACTGTCCCACAAGGGTTGCCGTGACGTGGCGGGATGGCTTGTACATTATTTTGATCAAAATTATGTTTACTAAATACCCTTATTATTATTATTATTACCCTTATGCATTATTTGCAGTATATTTTTTACTTTTAGTTCAGGATATTTGTTTTTTGCTTTTTGTTTTCTATGATTATCACATAAGCTTGATTCTGCTCCCTTATCTCTGTAGTAAGCTCAGTTCTGCTCCCATATCTCTCTAGTAAGCTTGGTTCTGCTCCCATTATCTCTCTAGTAAGCTTGGTTCTCGTACTTTATCGATGTAGTAATCTAGATTCAGGCACCATATATATGCTGTATGCTTGGTTCTGTTCCCGTATCTATGTAGTAGACCTAGTAAGCTCCGTTCTGCTCCCTTATCTCTGTAGTAAGCTTGGCTCTGCTCCCTTATCTCTGTTGTAAGTGTGGCACCACAGGAGTCCGGTAGCCACAAGGGCATTGCCTTCCTCACAGGGGATATTGTCAGGCCTGAAGCAAGGAGGGATCCCCTGGCCAGGTATACACAGCATGCAACACAGATCCTGCTCTAGGCCAGCAGGGGGAACTCTGAACCTGACTTGTGGGGAGCTGCTCTATCTGGTCAGGAGGAGGAAGTTAGTTAGAGTTTCAGTCAGTCAGTGCTGGGAACTGGACGAGTGAGAAGCTTGTCCCCAGACTAGAGTGCATTCTGAGTCAGAGAGGAAGATAAAAGTATAGGGAAGCTTGGGAAGAGGAGTTGTGACCACGCTCATCCCAGAGCTCAGTGCTAGAACTGGACACCAGAGTCTGTGGCTGCAGAGCACTACAGTCTCATCAGCTAAATCCGGAGGACAGATTGCAGGTCTTCTGGCCCCTATCACACACCTGAAGACACAGCAGCAGGATAGAGCCCGGAGATGCCACGAGGAGCGACTCCTGTGAAAAGCTCAAGCTGCCTGTCACGCGAGTAACGTTTTCTAAAAGACAGTGAGAGGAACAGAGGACAGAGCTGAGCTTTAGGCAGCAAGGACCTCAAATAGAGCAGCGCAGTAAGGAGGCCTCCAAGCCACCTGGCTGAGTGGATCCTAAGTTGCTTCGGGCTGCCTGGACCTTCATTGACACCTGTAACCAGTGCTCCCATCGGCACCTCTATAAATTCAGTAATAATAATAATAATAATAATAATAATAAATTTTATTTTTATAGCGCCGACATATTCCGCAGCACTTTACATTTCAGAGGGGATTTGTACAGACAATAGACATTACAGCATAACAATAATCACATACAGTAGATTATAACAAATACCAAGAGGAAAGAGGGCCCTGTTCGCAAGCTTACAGTCTATGAGGAAAGAGGTAGACACGAAAGGTGGGTGGTAACATTTGCCCTGATTGTATGGACCAGCCATAATGTTAGGTGTGTGACAGTACGGACACAGAGGGCTAATGGATGCATAAAGCATGTGGGAGAATGATGCGGGGAACCTGGTTATGGTAAAACTTTTGGCTCTGCCACATAGGGATAGATTAGGTTAATGTGTTGAGGCGGTAGGCCAGTCTGAATAAATGCGTTTTCAGGACACGCTTAAAATTGTGGGGATTGGGGACTAATCGTATTGACCTGGGAAGTGCATTCCAAAGAATTGGCGCGGCACGTGTAAAGTCTTGGAGACGGGAGTGGGAGGTTCTGACTATTGAGGATGCTAACCTCAGGACATCAGTAGAACGGAGGGCGCGGGTAGGGTGGTATACTGAAACAAGGGAGGAGATGTAGGGTGGTGCTGAGCCATGGAGGGCTTTGTGGGTGAGGGTAATAAGTTTATACTGAATTCTGGAGTGGATGGGTAGCCAGTGTAATGACTGGCACAAGGTAGAGGCATCGGTGTAACGATTGGTGAGGAATATGATCCTGGCTGCAGCATTCAAGACAGATTGGAGAGGGGAGAGTTTGGTAAGAGGGAGACCGATTAGAAGAGAGTTACAATAGTCGAGACGAGAATGAATAAGAGAAACAGTAAGAGTTTTTGCAGAGTCAAAGGTAAGAAAAGGTCGAATTCTAGAAATGTTTTTGAGGTGCAGATGACAAGAGCGAGCCAGTGATCGAATGTGGGGGGGCAAAGGAAAGCTCGGAATCAAGTATGACCCCAAGACAGCGGGCCTGTTGCTGGGGAGTAATAGTGGAACCACACACAGAAATGGAAATGTCGGTATAGGTACATTAGTAGAGGGAGGAAACACCAGGAGTTCAGTCTTTGACAGGTTCAGTTTCAGATATAGTGAGGACATGATATTAGACACAGCGTTTAGACAATCGCCGGTGTTTTCTAGAAAGGCTGGCGTGATGTCAGGAGAAGAAGCGTATAATTGGGTGTCATTAGCATAGAGATGGTACTGGAAACCAAATCTACTGATTGTTTGACCAATAGGGGCAGTGTACAAGGAGAAGAGGAGGGGACCTAGAACCGATCCTTGGGGGACCCCAACAGTAAGGGGAAGATGAGAGGAGGAGGAACTGGTAAAAGATACAGTAAAGGAGCGGTCGGAGAGATAGGAGGAGAACCAGGAGAGAACGGTATCCTTGAGGCCAATGGAACGGAGCATAGTGAGGAGGAGCTGATGATCCACAGTGTCGAATGCTGCAGAGAGATCCAAGAGAATTAGCATGGAGTAGTGACCATTTGATTTAGCTGTTAGCAGATCATTAGAGACTTTAGTGAGGGCAGTTTCAGTGGAGTGTATAGAGCGGAAACCGGATTGGAGAGAGTCGAGAAGAGAGTTTTCTGAGAGATAGCGGATAAGACGGGAGTGGACCAGGCGTTCCAGGAGTTTAGAGATGAAGGGAAGATTAGAGACAGGTCTATAGTTAGCGGCACAGTTTTGGTCGAGGGATGTTTTTTAAGTAGTGGATGTATGATGGCATGCTTAAATGAGGAGGGAAAAATACCAGGAGAGAGAGAGAGGTTAAATATTTTAGTTAGGTGAGTGGTGACAGCAGGGGAAAGGGACTGGAGGAGCTGTGACGGAAATGGGTCACTGGTGAAAGTAGTTGGGCGAGAAGATGCAAGGAGCCTGCTTACTTCTTCTTCTGTGACTGGTTCAAAATCAGAGAGAGAGTTAGATGCAGTGGGGGAGGGAGGACAGTGCATGGTATGAGGTGATTGGGAGGTAATTTCCTGTCGGATCTGGTCAATTTTTTCTTTGAAGTAATTGGCCAGATCATCAGCTCGGAGCTCCGTGGTTGGGGCCTGTACTCTTGGATTGAGTAGAGAATGAAAAGTGTCAAAGAGACGTTTCGGGTTATTGGACAGTGAGGTGATGAGGGTGTTGAAATAGGTTTGTTTGGAGAGGTGAAGGGCAGTGTTGTATGTTCTAAGCATAAACTTAAAATAGATGAAATCTTCGGGTAGATTGGATTTTCTCCACAGACGTTCGGCGCACCTGGAGCACCGCTGCAGGAAACGTGTTTGCACCGTGTGCCAGGGTTGTCGCCGTCTGCGTTGTGGTGTTCTATTTATAGGGGGTGCAAATTCATCCAGGGCAGTTTGAAGTTTTTCATTGTAATGCTTCAATGCAGAATCAGGACATGAGAGGGAGGAGATAGGGGCCAATGAAGACTGCAAGTTCTTCATAAGTTTCTGGGTGTTAATGGCCTGTATGTTTCTATAAGTCTGGACAGTGGGGGTGACCTGAGCAGCCTGGCAGTTCTTGATAGAGAATGAAAGAAGATTGTGGTCAGAGAGCGGGAGAGGGGAGTTTGCAAAATCATCCACTGCACAAAGCCGAGAGAAGACCAAGTCGAGGGAGTTTCCGTCTTCATGCGTTGGAGAATTAGTAAGCTGCGAAAGGCCAAATGAGGAGGTTAGAGATAAAAGGTGAGTAGCAGATGGGGAGAGGGGAAGAGCAATGGGGATGTTGAAATCTCCCATGATGAGGGTAGGGATGTCACAGGAGAGAAAATGTGGAAGCCAAGTGGCAAAATGATCCAGGAACTGATGGGAGGGGCCGGGAGGACGATACACCACCGCCACTCGCATGGAGAAGGGGGTGTAGAGTCTGACGGCATGGACCTCAAAAGAAGGGAAGACAAGTGAGGGTACTTGAGGGATAACCTGAAAGGTACATTTTGGTGATAGGAGCAGACCAACGCCTCCACCAGCTCTATTGTCTGATCTTGGGGTATGAGAGAAGTGAAGCCCCCCGTATGAAAGAGCAGCAGCAGCGGTAGTGTCTGACTGCTGGATCCAGGTTTCAGTAAGAGCCAGAAGGTTAAGAGAATTAGAAAGGAAAAAGTCATGAATGAAGGAGAGTTTGTTACACACTGAGCGAGAATTCCAAAGTGCACAATTAAGATAGACAGATGGCAGGCAGGGAATATTAATAAGATTAGAGGGGTTTCTGAGTGTAGCAGTCAGGAGGTTTGACTTTCTATAACATGGGGGACCAGGGTTGGGAGCAATGTCTCCTGCGACTAGGAGAAGGAGGATAGAAAGAGTGAGCAGATGGTTAAGTGATTTGTGAGAGCGTCTCTGATGTTGAATGGTGGGACTGACTGGATCTGTGCAATTTAACAACGTGAAAAGAGCATGAGTGCTATACATAGGAGAGGAAAGAAGCGAGGGGCCAATGTGGATGGAGTGTAGAGAGTTAATGCCAGGGCGGTGGATGTGTGTGAATGCAGCGGCCAGGATTAAAATTACACAAATGCATATGGTATATATTTGTTGTACTCCAAATGTACAGAGAGAAGAAGTATATAAGTGTCTTACCTGTCTCCTGCCTTGTCTAACTGCCATGTTATAACTGCCAGTACTTTGATAAACTGTACTTGGATAAAGTGTGCATAAATGCCCCCTGCATAAATGCTATCCCCAAGCTTTGTCTGAATATATAGGAGGATAAGACTTAGAACTTTTTTTTTTTTTTTTTTTTTTGGCTCTCTCTCTTCTCGTTAATCAATCACACTAAATTGAGACACCAGGACCCAATAAAATGTTGTGGTCAAATAAACACATGTCCAGCACTACATGGATCATAAAGCACTTTGAAAAGTTTCTTGACCTCACAACATAAGGGGACAAGCAGAGTAAGTTGAAAAAAACTATATACCATATATAAGCTTGCAGAGTTGAAAACACAGAGATAGCATTCAGGATTAACTGCTTGCTGACATTGAATGGAGACACAGGAGTGGATTCAGAGCAGAGGTTGGAAAAGCTGGTTACCATATATTACCAGTTACCAGTTAAGGTTACCAGTAAAGGTAAAGGAAATACAACCCTGATGTGTCCTCAGATTTGTTTGCTATACCATCTGCCCTGCACTACAACCACCATCATCTCATCACTTACACATACAATTACCCTGGGGCCTAGCTCTACCTGTGGAGAGCTGTAACAACTCTACTGCATCACCATCAGCCCCATCGGACTCTGAAGCCGGGTCGGCTAACACCTTATTTGACGAATACCACAGGTAGCATCATGAACTAATTTCCTTTTAAATCATCCACTATAAACTTTATTGAACATTTTCATTGGATGCCCAGGGCCACGGACCAGGTCACCGCTATCGTGACACTTCCCCTTTAAGAACTGCCTGGTACCGAGTTCCCCACGGCCCTGGTGGGCGCTCCATAAGCTCAGTTCTGGATTGATATCTCTGTAGTAAGCTGGGTTCTGGTCTGATACCACTGTAGCAAGCTCGGTTCTGCTCCCTTATCTCTGTAGTAAGCTCGGTTCTTCCCCCATATCTCTATAGTAAGCTTGGTTCTGCTCCCATATCTCGGTAATAAGCTCGGGTCTGCTTCCATATGTCTGTAGTAAGCTCGGTTCTGCTCCCATATCTCTGCAGTAAGTCGGTTCTGCTCCCATAGCTCTGTAGTAAGCTCGGCTCTGCTCCCATAGCTCTGTAGTAAGCTTGTTTCTGCTCCCACAGATCCTTAGTAAGGTTTGTTATGTTCCCATATCACTCTAGTAAGCTTGGTTCTGCTCCCATATCTCTCTAGTAAGCTCGGTTCTGCTTCCATATCTCTGTAGTAAGCTCAGTTCTGCTTCCATAGCTCTTTTGTAAACTTGGTTCTGTTCTCATAGCTCTGTAGTAATCTCGGTTCTGCTTCCATAGCTCTGTTGCAAGCTTGGTTCTGCACCCTTATTTTTGTAGTAAGCTTGATTCTGCTCCCATAGAGCTGTAGTAAGCTTGGTGCTGTTCCCATATCACTCTAGTAAGCTCGGTTCTGCTCCCATATCTCTCTAGTAAGCTCTGTTCTGCGCCCATAGCTCTGTAGTAAGCCCAGTCCCACTCCTATATCTCTGTAGTAAGCTCGGTTCTGCTCCCATATCCCTCTATTAAGCTTGATCCTGCTCCCATAGCTCTGTAATAAGCTCAGTTCTGCTCCTGTGGTGCCCCTGAGGCTCAGTCGCCACAGAGGTACTGCACCTTCTCCTTAGGTGTGGTGCCCCACCATCCAGGTAAGTTGGAGGCTCTTGACCACGCTCCAACACTCGCACCCCACACAATAGAGTAGTTCACCACAACCACATTGCGGCTCTTTGCTTAGAGAGAGGCAGAGCACCTTTGGTGGTTCCCTGCTTGGAACACTAGACGTGCTGGGAGGTGGGTGGAGTTCAGAATATATATATATGAGTGGGATGGTTTAGAATGACAAGTCAGTCTGACAGGAGGTCAGTGAGGAAGGAAGCCACTCGGGAGGAGTGGGGATCCCTGGAAGAAGGGATGGAAGAAGAAGTGCTGCAGCTTCCTCAGTGACCTGAGCCAGCTGGCACGGGAAAGGAAAGGAAAGGAAAGAAGGAGAAGGCCGTTGACCTGAAGCCTGAGCTTCCATAGAAGGGAAAGGACAAGCACGGAATGTAGGAGTAAAAGGGAACACAGAGGACGTGGGTTAGAGGAAGAATCCTGCCTAGAAGTTCTAAGTGCAAGGCCGGGGCCCGGTCCCCGAGGTTGTACGAACGCTAATGGTTCTGCAGCAGACACTGGTGGAGTAGTGGGCTGTAAATGCACTACTCCTATCTACGACTTGAGGGCACAACAGCAATAAGGATAGAGAGCCGGGACTTAGGAGTAGAGAGTCCCCAAAGCAGGCTACAGCTGTGTGCCATGCAAGTAGAGTTCTTGGGAACATCTGTCAGGAGGAACTCCAGTGTAACACGGTAGTGGAGATCTTCACACTTAAAGGTGCTATAGAGGAGACGTTCAGGAAAGGCACATAAGTTGGCAGAGTGTGGAAGGCAGCTTTCCATCTTGCCTGGAGGTTGACTGAGTCCCTGACCCGGAGAACACGGCACAGAAGCGGGCACTACAGACTGTGAGTAAAGCTTTGGAACTACATGCCCTGGTGTCCTCTATTCCTTCCTGCGTCCGTCTGCCTGACACTGCTACATCCCCTGCGCCAGACACTACATCACCTAAGTGTCTCCACATCTATACTGCTCTGGGACAACAGCGCTGCCTGTGGAGGGCTATACCATCATTGCTGCACCACACCATCTGTCCTGGAGGATCTGCATGCAGCGTCGGCTTAACGCCTCCCTTGCCGAACACCACAGGTGGCGTCACAAACTATTCATCTAACTACATTTCATTATTCACAACTTCTAATTTCTTGGGCGCCCAGGGCCACGGTCCGGGTTACCGCTGCTGTGACACGTCCCACTGACACTGGCCCAGTACCGAGTACCCCACAGCCCTGGGAGGGCAACCCAACTTGGCGTCACCAACAGGATGACGAGACCCGATGCCATCGGGTTCTGTGCAGCCGGGATTTGTTGGACTTAAATCTTGTGACAATGTGCAGAAGACCCAGTTTGATAGACTGTGAAATGAACATTAAAAATGGCCGTTGGCGTGGAGAAGAAGGGGGTGAAGAGATGGGAGGTCCTAGGAAAAGACCGCGAAGAGTCTTGGGCCTCCCCTGCCTGAATTACTATGTAACAGCAACATGGCCCCCTCCTGAGGGGTTCGTATACTGGCTTGGTATGGAGGAGCTGGAAGAAGACACTGCACCCAGAAGGAGGGGCAGAAGCCAGTGGCAGGAAAGGGGCCAAGAGAGGAGGGAGAAGAACGCCAGAACGCCATGATGAAAAGAGAAGAGAAGACAGAAAAACGGGGGGAGAAGTCACTCACCCCCAGGCCGCCCCTGCGAAGGCTGCGACCGCTGATTCATCCTCTGCAGCAGCTGCCACCACCTTACAACCGATATTGCCATTCAGTGAGTCCCGTCCAGAGGAGATATATGAGGGCTCTGGAGCAGAACGGAGGGCATTGACCGCGTCTCCGTCTGGGCCGGGCGCTGTTGCACCAGCCTCCACCGATGACCCCGGCCGAGGCCGACCTTGCCCCTGCCCGGATTCAACTGCGGCCCATCCCATCATCAACTCTGAGAGTTGCGGCTGCCACTGTCCACTACCCGGTGCCGGGACCGGAACCTCGCCTGGAGGCACAAGGTACGATCACCGCCCCCGACCTGACCTTAGTCTTGGGAACGGAACCCACAAATAGGAATGGCCCAATTGACCTCCGCCGGCAGCCTCAGGCTGCAGTGCTGCCAGCCGAGGTCCCGATGGACACCAAAGAGTCTGACTCCGAGGAACCAGTGACAACGCCGGCTGAGTCTCCAACGGCAGCAGAAGAGCCATCGGAGGTGGCGGATATGCCGTCCCCGCAGGCAGTAGACGTTTCTATGGCCCTTTCAATTACCCCGACCAGTCCCTATCTCTCCCTGTAGGAGGCAGAGTATATGCGACTATCAAGTAACCAGCAGGATGAAGACACCCAAAGTATTTCATCTGGTAGCAGTACCCCAGCAACAGCTTCCAGAACCCCAGGAGGGGACCAGCACTAAAATTTGCACTAACTCTCGTGACCCAGGAGGGTTTATTTGCACCGTTGTGCCTCTTGTTTTATTTTTGACCATCATGGTTAGCTTTTGCTTTCCCAGTGTTGCCCTGTGTTGTTGGCAGCCTTCATATTGAACTAGCGATCATGAACTTGGAGTGATCCAAAAACTTTTATTTGTAAATAGTTGCACCTCTTTAGGTGCCCTCTCTTGGTTTTACATATGGACACATTGCGAAGATTAAGTCTACCTCATTGGAGCATGACTCCAATCAAAGGGCACTGCAAGAGATCCTGGCTGGGAGCGGTGTCCAGCACTTACAAGAATTATTGTTGAAAGTTTTAACGTGAAGTATTTCATAATGTGTCTTATGATAGCTTTTATATAGAATTAGGAATGTTTTGATACAGAGATGAGAGATTTGAATAAAGAATTGAAAAAGTATATGATGAACCAGGCATCACGGTTGTCACTTGAGAGAAGGTAGAAAATGTGCACTAGAGAGAGAAAAGAAATGTGTACTAGAGATGGAAAGATGAAGAATACTGAAGTGATAGTGAGTAACAGATAATAGCACTTTGAATTAAGTATGGTATGGAAAAATTGCACTTTTTGACTTAGAATTTTAGGTAGTTAATCAATAACTGTTTGCAACGTTCAAGAGCGAGTGCCTCTCATATTGGAAAGTTTAGTATAAGAAAAGTTTATTCAGCATTGCAAAAATTTGTATGTTCCTGTGCTGTCAACTTTGCTTACCTTGAAGCCCGCGGATGTGCTGTGTTTAACGGGGGGTATGTGGTGCCCCTGAAGCTCAGTCGCCACAGAGGTACTGCACCTTCTACTAAGGACCATCCAGGTAAGTTGGAGGCTCCTGACCACACTCCAACACTCGCACCCCACACAATAGAGTAGTTCAGCACAACCACATTGCGGCTCTTTGCTTAGAGAGAGGCAGAGCACCTTTGGTGGTTTCCTGCTTGGAACACTAGACGTGCTGGGAGGTGGGTGTAGTTCAGAATATATATATGAGTGGGATGGTTTAGGATGACAAGTCAGTCTGACAGGAGGTCAGTGAGGAAGGAAGCCACTCGGGAGGAGTGGGGATCCCTGGAAGAAGGGATGGAAGAAGTGCTGCAGCTGCCTCAGTGACCTGAGCCAGCTGGCACGGGAAAGGAAAGGAAAGAAGGAGAAGGACGTTGACCTGAAGCCTGAGCTTCCATAGAAGGGAAAGGACAAGCACGGAACGTAGGAGTAAAAGGGAACACAGAGGACGTGGGTTAGAGGAAGAACCCTGCCTACAAGTTCTAAGCGAAAGGCCGGCTCCCGGTCCCCGAGGTTGTACGAACGCTAATGGTTCTGCAGCAGACACCAGTGGAGTAGTGGGCTGTAAATGCACTACTCCCATCTAAGACTTGAGGGTGTGGCGCCCCTGAGGCTTCAGTCGCCATAGAGGTACTGCACCTTCTCCTAAGGTGTAGTGCCCCACCATCCAGGTAAGGTGGGAACGCCTGACCACGCTCCACACCTGCATTCCACACACAGGATAGTTCAGTGGGGCCACCTAACAGCTTCAGGCTGGGGGTTAGCAGAGCACCCCTCGTGGAACCCTGCTTCGTAACACGAGATGTGCTGGGAGGCGGGTGGAGTGAGATGATATAAAAGAGTGGGAAGAGTGAGAGTTATGGAGGAGTTGGTTGGTTAGTTGGAGAGAGAAGAGAGAAGATGGGTGTCTGAAGGACGTGCTGCAGCAGGTTCCAGTGATCTGGGCTGCTGGCACGAGAAAGACAGAAAAAGAGATTGATAAGATTGATAACCTAACCTTCCATAAGAGAGATAGAACAGATCGGAATGAAGGAGAATAGAAGGATGGTGGGAAGCAGGTTGAAGAAAGATAGAGAACCCTTCCAGTCCAGAGAGCACAAAGGCCGGGGCCGGTCCCCGAGGTTGATTGGATCTTTATGTCCGGCAACAGACACCGGAGGCGTAGTGATCCGCTAACGCCTTGCTCCCATCATAGACTTGGGACGCAACAGCAACTGAATAGAGAGCCGGGACGCAGTGAGGAGTCCCCGAAGCAGGCTACAGCTGTCTGTCATACAAGTAAAGACTAGGAACACCTAGAGAGAGGCATTCCAGGGTAACCGAGTGCTGGAGTGCTTCGCACCTAAAGGCGCATTGGACGAGTCGTTCAGTAAGGTACATGTTGGCAGAGTGTGGAAGGGAGAATCCTATCCTGCCTGGAGGTTGGCTGGAGCCCTGACCTGGAGAACACAGTACGGAGGCAGGCAGTGGAGTGAACTGCAAACAGTGAGTAAAGCTTTGGAACCGCATACTCGGGTGTCCTCCAATTATTCCCGCACCACTACACCTGGGTACCAGCCTCCATACCATTCTGCGCCTCTCCTCATCCATTGCACCTACACTGCCCTGGGACTACAGCTCCACCTGTGGGGAGCTACACCATCTTTGCTGCACCACACCATCAGTCCTGGCGGATCTGCATGCAGCGTTGGCTCAACATCTTACTTGCCAAACACCACGGGTGGCGTCACGGACTATTCTAATAAACTTTAACACCATTAACATCACCGCCATTGATATTGGGCGCCCAGGGCCACGGACCGGGTCACCGCTGCTGTGACACATTCCCACCTTGACACCGGCCCGGTACCGAGTACCCCGCTGCCCTGGGTGTGCGAGGGCGACCCAATTTTGGCGTCACGAACAGGATGACGAGACCCGATGCCATCGGGTTCTGTGTGCCTTGGATTTACAACTTTTGAAAATGTGCAGAAGACCAAATTAAATAGACTGTAAAATGGACATTAGAAATGGCCACTGGTGCGGAGAAGAAGGGCGTGAAGAGATGGGAGGTCCTAAGAATAGACCGCGAAGAGTCTTGGGCCATCCCTGCCTGAATTACTATGTGACCGATGCATGGCCCACCCTCCCGAGGGGTTCGTATACTGGCTTGGTATGGAGGCGCTGGAAGAAGACGCCGCCCCCAGAAGGAGGGGCAGATGAAGCCTCTGGCGAGCAGAAGGGCGGAGCAAGGAGAACGCCAGAATGCCATCATGAAAGCAGATGAGAAGACAGAAGAACAGGGAGGGGAGAAGTCACTCGCCCCTAGGCCGCCTAAGCGGAGGTTGCGACCGCTGATTCATCCTCAGCTGCGTCTGCCACCGCCTCACAACAGACATTGTCATTGGGGGAGCCCCATCCGGAGGAGATACATGAAGGCTCTGGAACAGAATGGAGGACCGGGACCGTGTCTCTGCCTGGATCGGGCGCGGTGGCACCGGCCTCCACCGTCAACCCCAGCTGAGACCGGCCTGGTCCCGGCACGGATCCAACTGCGGCCTACTCCACCAGTCACTCCGGGAGTTGCGGCTGCTGCCATCTACCACCAGGAACCGGAGCCGGAACCGCGGCTGGAAACGCCAGGTATGATCGCTACCCCCGGTCTGACCCTGGTTTTGGGAGCGGAACCCACAGATAGGAACGGGCCCACTGAGCTTCGCCGACGATCCCCGGCTGCAGTGCCTATAGGGGAGATGATCAAGTTGTTCCTGGCTGGCGGCCTCGGGCTGCGGCACCATCTCCTGAACTTCCTATGGAACTGGAGGGACCCATATCCCCGCAGACAGTAGAAATATCCATGGCCCTTTCCCTGGGCCCCACCAGTCCCTATCCCTCTGTATGGGAGATTGAGTATATGCGGCTAGCAAGTAGCCAACGGGACGAAGATACCACCTCTGAGAACAGTTCCAGTTCAGCTACTAGAACCCCAGGAGGGGACCACAATTGAAATAATTTACTAAATCTTGTTACCCAGGAGGGTTTGTTGCACCAGTTGTGCCTTTGCCTTTTTGTTCATCATGTTGCCCAGTTTTGATTGGTAGCGTTGTTTTTGAAATGGAACTGTGGAGATCATAGACACTGATTAATCCAAAAACTTTTATTGTAAATAGTTGCACCTCTTTAGGTGCCCTTTCTTGGTTTTACATATAAAGACACTTTGCGAAGATAATGTTTTTGCATGGACACTTTTCGAGGAATGATGTCTACCTCAAGGGACACAGCAAGAAAGCGCGGCTGGGAGCAATGTTCAGCACCTTTGTGTCACGCTGCTGCCGCCGCAGCCTCCGCCAATACCTTCTCTTCTGCTGCAGTCTGCCCACTCTCTGGCGGCCTCCACACCGCGGTCCCGACTGCCTCGGCCTTCTCCGCGCTCCTCCTTTCCCCGTCTCTCGTTCCCGGCGCCCGCTCCTGCCCGGTCTCCTGTGTCCCGTCAGGCGCGCGCCCCGGTCCAGCTTCCTGTTCCTCGGCGCGCGCGCACACTGTGGTCCGCAGCACGCACGCTCTCTACCCCTCCTGAGGCCACACGCTCTCCTCACCTTGCGCTGGGAGGGGTCATGACCCGGAAGTCCCTGCCACGACTCCCTATATCAGGCCGCCTCTTCCTGCTGGCGGTGCCTGATTATCACTTGTGCCCTGCTAAGTGATTCTGGCCCTTGTCTCTGTGTGCACCCCCGTTGCCTCCCTGCCTGTAGCTTACCTGTCTTCTCCACTGTCCTCTCTCCTAGGATCTGGAAGTCTGAGCTCGTGCTCCGGTCTGTCCTGGTCCCCTGGCTGAGTTCTCCAGTTCGTGCCTGCTTCCCTCCGTCTCGCCTGTGTTCCTGACCTGTCCGCCATCTGTATTCCTGTTTCTGGGGAGGTCCACCGCCAGCATCTCTGGCCCCTTGCCAGCTCTCCTGTATTCTCTCTGGGTACCAGCTGCCGTGGTGATAGTTACCCGCGGGGCCTGCCCCAAACACTCCCTGTATAGGGGGTGGTCCACCTGGCCAGCTCGCCCGTGGGAGGTTCGTTGCCACGGTCCAGCGGGTCCACTCCAGGAGATCTACCTAAGTCTCAAATCACAGAATAATCAGGCCATGGATCCCGCTGGTACCCCGACCCAGAAGGAACTTTTGTTCCTCCGAGAAAATCAGGCGAGGATCATGTCATTCCTCAAATCTATGGAGTCCCGTCTTTCCTATTTGCAAGCCTCCGATCCAGGGACTGCCTCTCAGATCTCCAGCCTCCAGCAGGAGCTTGCCCAGCAGCGCGACACCCAGGCCCACATTCTGAATTACATGGCCTCGGTGGATAAACTCCTAATAGCTCTCCAGACCGCTGCTGCTGCCCCTGTTCAGGCGGCAGTTCATTAGCCAATGCCAGCTGCATTTTGAGTTGACGCCCCTGCAGTATCCTACCGACCGGGCCAAGGTGGCCTTTGTGGTATCCCATTTGGAGGGTGAGACGCTGGCTTGGGTAAATCCCTTGTGGGAACGTGACGACCCGTTAGTCTCCCAGCTTGCGACCTTCTTAGAGACCTTTCGTAGAGTCTTCGATGAGCCCGGTCGCCTGGTCTCGGCCACCGAGTCCTTATTTAACCTCCGCCAGGGTGCTCTCTCTGTGGGGCAGTATGCCATCCAGTTCCGTAGTGTCCTCCGAGCTTGGATGGAACAACGAGGCCCTAGTGGGGGCTTTTTGGCGCGGCTTGTCGGCTCGAATCAAAGACGAGTTGGCTGGGAGAGACACACCCACGTCTTTCGAGGACCTCATCTCTCTGGCAACGCGAATTGATCTGCGTTTCCAGGAGCGCTCCCGCGAAGCCGCCAGGGAGAGAAGGCCTTCTCGTTTTTCCCCTTCTCCACGCAGTCCTCCTCGCCCACGACCTACCACCGTGGCGTCAGCTTTGGAGCCCATGCAAGTGGACTGACTCAGACCAGCGGAGCTGCGTCGCCAGGAGAGACTTACACATGGTCTTTGTCTCTATTGTTGCAGCGCCTCCCATCTTCTGCGTTCCTGTCCAGTGAGGCCGGGAAACGCCTCAGCCTAGGACAGGTAAGAGAGGCCTCCCTAGGTGTCTGTGATACCTCTCTACCCTTGACCCTCTCTGTTTTGTTTGTCCTGGGATCCAAACGTTTTTCTGAGGTGGCCTATATTGACTCAGGGGCTGCAGGGAACTTCATCCAACTCGAGGCGGTAAAAAGATTGCAGATACCTGTCAGGTCCTTGGAGGTTCCCCAGCAGTTAGCTTCAGTCGACCGTGTTCCCCTGCGCGAGACCGTCACTTTGGTCACCGAAGAGGTGGAGTTACAGATCGGGGTCCTGCACCGTGAGAAGATAGCCTTCTTCGTGCTGCCGTCACTGTCCCACACCTTGCTTCTGGGTCTTCCATGGTTGAGGATACACAAACCCGTCTTGGATTGGCACTCTGGAGACATTCTTCGTTGGGGTCGTTTCTGCCAGACTAAATGTCTTCTTCCGGTACAACCTCTCATGACTTCGCTACCTGCCTTGGGTCCAGCGGATCTGCCCCCGGCCTACTGGGCCTTTGCTGACGTCTTTGACAAAAAGGAGGCAGAGACTCTTCCACCGCACTGGCCATATGATTGCCCGATCGAGTTTGTTCCAGGTTCAACTCCGCCCCAGGGGCGAATCTATCCTTTGAGTCCGCTCGAATCCCAAGCCATGACTGAGTACGTTCAGGAGAATTTGGCCAGGGGCTTTATCCGGAAGTCATCTTCACCTGCCGGAGCAGGTTTCTTTTTTGTCAAGAAGAAGGATGGGTCCCTTTGCCCGTGTATCGACTATCGGGGTCTTAATGAAATCACTATCAAGAACAAATAACCCCCTACCTCTCATCCCCGAGTTATTCGACCGGCTGCGAGGGGCGCGAATCTTTACCAAACTGGATCTCCGTGGAGCCTACAATCTCATCCGTATTCGCTCTGGAGATGAATGGAATACTGCTTTTAACACAAAGGATGGGCACTACGAGTATCTCGTCATGCCATTCGGTTTGTGCAACGCCCCCGCAGTTTTTCAGGAATTTGTAAATGACATTTTCCGAGACCTTCTGTACTCCTGTGTGGTCGTATATCTGGACGATATCCTCGTCTTCTCTCCCGATCTGCCCGCCCACAGGAGAGATGTCCGTCGAGTACTGTTACGCCTAAGGGAGAATCGCCTATATGCTAAGCTGGAGAAATGCGCCTTTGAACAGTCCACCCTTCCATTCCTAGGATACGTCATCTCCGACTCAGGCTTATGCATGGACCCGGAGAAAGTATCTGCCGTGCTTAACTGGCCGCGTCCCCATGGGGTAAAAGCCATTCAGCGATTTCTTGGCTTCGCAAATTACTACCGGCAGTTCATTCCTCATTTTTCCTCTTTGACTGGTCCTATCTCCTCTTTGATCCGTAAGGGAGCTAATCCGCACGCCTGGTCCCCTGAAGCCGAGAACGCCTTCTTGTCTCTGAAACACGCATTCGCCACGGCACCCGTGCTCCATCGCCCAGAAGCCAATAAACCTTTCATCCTCGAGGTGGATGCTTCCGCAACTGGGGCCGGAGCAGTTCTGTCTCAAAAATCTCCCTCTGGTAGACTTGTTACGTGCGGTTTCTTTTCCAAGTCCTTCTCCACTTCGGAGCGAAACTATTCCATCGGAGACCGGGAACTGCTTGCCATCAAATTAGCTCTGGAGGAATGGAGGTACTTATTAGAGGGAGCCCTACATCCGTTTACAATCTACACGGACCATAAAAATCTGGCTTACCTTCAATCGGCACAGACTCAATCCTCGGCAGGCCAGGTGGTCTCTGTTCTTTGGCCGATTCGATTTTGATCTGCACTTTCGTCCAGGCAACAAGAACCTCAAGGCTGACGCTTTGTCCAGGTCCTTCCTTTCTGCAGATTTGGAGGAGGAACCCACACATATCTCGATCCCTCCAGGCTCATCACGGTGGCACCTCTCGTCTCGCCGCCACGTGGTAAGACTTTCGTGGCAGAGAAGGACCGAAGACCGATCCTACACTGGGGGCATGCTTCCAAACTTGCTGTTCATGTCGGCCTTAAAAAAACACTTGTCCTTGTCTCCCGCAACTACTGGTGGCCAACTCTTCCCCTGGATGTCCGAGATTTTGTCGCTTCCTGTCCGTCCTGTGCTAAAACCATGGTGCCTAGGCAGTTGCCTTCCGGTCTTCTGCATCCGCTTCCAGTTCCATTGTCCCCTTGGCAACACATTGCCATGGATTTCATTACCGATCTACCCAGGTCTGCAGATTGTACCGTCGTCCTTGTGGTGGTAGACAGATTCTCTAAGATGGCACATTTCATCTCTCTCCCCGGGTTACCTTCAGCACGAGACTTGGCAAAAGTTTTCGTTCACCACATCTTCCGTCTCCATGGACTACCCCAACATATTGTTTTTGACAGAGGAGTCCAATTTACCTCTCGATTTTGGAGAGCCCTATGCAAGTCGATGGATGTCACACTTGACTTCTCCTCATCTTACCATCCACAGTCCAATGGTCAAGCGGAGCCGACTAACCAGAATTTGGTGAACTATCTCCGGCACTTTTCTAATGCCCACCAGGACGACTGGTCAGACTTACTCCCGTGGGAAGAGTTCGCCTATAATAACCACGTCAGCGAGTCTTCTGGCAAATCTCCTTTTTTTGTTGTCTACGGGCAGCATCCGGGTGTACCTCTACCGGTTCCCTCTGCCTCGGGTGTACTGGCGGCTGATCTGTCCGGGGATTTCTCCAGGATCTGGCAGGAGACAAAGGCCGCTCTCGAGTTAGCACGCGACAAGGTAAAGAGACACGCAGACAAAAGGCGCCTGGATTCCCTGCCATATCACCCTGGTGATAAAGTTTGGCTGTCCTCCAAGTTCATTCGTCTCAAGAACCCTTCACATAAACTGGGTCCCCGCTATATTGGACCCTTTGAGGTATTGGCTCGTATTAACGACGTCTCCTACAAACTGCGACTTCCCGCCTCACTCCGCATCCCCAGTGCTTTTCATGTCTCCCTTCTAAAACTGGTCATCCTCAATCGCTTCCAAACCTCTGCCACTCAGTCGCCGCCGCCTGTCTCCGCTGACAATGAGTTTGAGGTTAAAGACATTTTGACCATGAAGAAGCGAAGGGGGAGGACCTTTTTTCTGGTCGATTGGAAGGGCTTTGGTCCTGAGGAGAGGTCCTGGGAGCCTCGGGAGAATATTCGGGCTCCTCGAATTTTGGCTAAGTTTTTTCCACTCTGCGGAGGGGGGCGCGTAGGGAGGGGGGGTACTGTCACGCTGCTGCCGCCGCAGCCCCCGCCGATACCTTCTCTTCTGCCGGCAGTCTGCCCACTCTCTGGCGGCCTCCACACCGCGGTCCCGGCTGCCTTGGCCTTCTCCGCGCTCCTCCTTTCCCCGTCTCTTGTTCCCGGCACTCGCTCCTGCCTGGTCTCCTGTGTCCCGTCGGGCGCGCGCCCCGGTTCAGCTTCCTGTTCCCCGGCGGGCGTGCGCGCACACTGTGGTCAGGAGCACGCGTGCTCTCTACCCCTCCTGAGGCCGCGCGCTCTCCTCACCTTGCGCTGGGAGGGGTCATGACCCGGAAGTCCCTGCCATGACTCCCTATATCAGGCGGCCTCTTCCTGCTGGTGGTGATTCTGGCCCTTGTCTCTGTGTGCACCCCCGTTGCCTGCCTGCCTGTAGCTTACCCGTCTTCTCCACTGTCCTCTCTCCTAGGATCTGGAAGTCTGAGCTCGTGCTCCGGTCTGTCCTGGTCCCCTGGCTGAGTTCTCCAGTTCGTGCCTGCTTCCCTCCGTATCGCCTGTGTTCCTGACCTGTCCGCCATCCGTATTCTTGTTTCTGGGGAAGTCCTCCGCCAGCATCTCTGGCCCCTTGCCAGCTCTCCTGTATTCTCTCTGGGTACCAGCTGCCGTGGTGATAGTTACCCGCGGGCCTGCCCCAAACACTCCCTGTATAGGGGGTGGTCCACCTGGCCAGCTCGCCCGTGGGAGATTCGTTGCCATCGTCCAGCGGGTCCACTCCAGGAGATCTACCTAAGTCTCACATCACACTTTGCAAGAATCTTTGATTGTTTTATGATAACCTATTTGATAATGTTGTGTCTTGTGGAAAGTAAATGTCTTTTATAGAATATTTGATACAGGGAATTAGAAAAGTTTTGAGATAGAATGTGAGAATTGAATAAAGACTGAAGAATTGAAAGTGACAGGTGACAGGCCAAGTACAGATAGTCAGTGTCTTGCATCCAGTAGAAAGAGAGAGAAAGAATAATTGCACTTTGAACTATGAATTGCACTTAAGTACATTTTTGATACTAAGATAGGAAGTTAAGCTGTTTGTAATGTTTAAGAAATGTGCCTCCTACATTAGGAAGATTAGATAAGTATTGTTGAATAGCATTTAAAAATTTTTGTGTGTTCCTGTATTGTACCTTTTGTTGTCTTACAACCCGCGGACGTGCTGTGTTTAACGGGGGGTATGTGGCGCCCCTGAGGCTTCAGTCGCCACAGAGGTACTGCACCTTCTCCTAAGGTGTAGTGCCCCACCATCCAGGTAAGGTGGGAACTCCTGACCTCCACACCTGCATTCCACACACAGGATAGTTCAATGGGGCCACCTAACAGCTTCAGGCTGGGGGTTAGCAGAGCACCCCTCGTGGAACCCTGCTTCATAACACGAGATGTGTTGGGAGGCGGGTGGAGTGAGATGATATAAAAGAGTGGGAAGAGTGAGAGTTAGGGAGGAGTTGGTTGGTTAGTTGGAGAGAGAAGAGAGAAGATGGGTGTCTGAAGGACGTGCTGCAGCAGGTCCCAGTGATCTGGGCTGCTGGCACGAGAAAAACAGAGAAAGAGATTGATAACCTAACCTTCCATAAGACAGATAGAACAGATCGGAACGAAGGAGAATAGAAGGACAGTGGGAAGCTGGTTGAAGATAGAGAACCCTTCCAGTCCAGAGAGCGCAAAGGCCGGGGCCCGGTCCCCGAGGTTGATTGGATCTTTATGTCCGGCAACAGACACCGGAGGAGTAGTGATCCGCTAACACCTTGCTTCCATCATAGACTTGGGACACTGTTATGAATGAGTCACCGTAGGAGGCAAAAATGGAAATGCTAGCTAAGTCCAGAAAACCAGAGAAGTTGGCAGCTATCGGATTGCAGATCCCTGAACCTATCAACACAACTAGCAGTAGCCGTGGGGGGTTCCTACGATGCCCTAGACCCCACGATCACAGCCGGAGGACTATAAAGCCTAAAGACAGAAAGGGAAATCTAAACTGCCCCACAGCAGACCCCAAAGCATAAGGCAGCCCCCAACATATAATGACGGTGAAGCAAGAAGAAAGAACACTAAGGCTGTGTGCACACGATGCGTTTTTTTAAGCGTTTCTGCAGCGTTTGAGCCGGCTCAGACGCTGCAGAAACGCTTAAAAGATGCATCAAATTAATTAGCATGCGTTTTTGGCTTTTTGTGCCAATGCATGCGTTTTTAACCGCTCAGGAATCGCTTAGCGGCTAAAAACGCAGCATGCTCATTAATTTCCGCATTGCTGAGTGTTTTTAGCCATCCCCCATGATCCCAGAAATTGCGTGTCAAAAAAACGCGTCAAAAACGCGTCAAAATCGCGTCAAAAAACGCGTGGAAAAAGACACGCGATTTCTGGGAAGGGGATCCTTTTCCTGAGCGTTTAAAAATGCTAGCGTGGGCACATAGCCTAACACAGACAGAAAGATAGACTGAGCAAAGACGGGGCCCAAGCTAACTAGATAGGAAAGGACAGGAAGGCTGCTGTCTGCAATCCGTGAAAAACCCTATGAAAATAAGAGCCAACAAACTGACAGTGAAAAAGGCCCTGAAGACGCTAGGCTTCAAAAAGCTATGTCAGTACTCAGGAATATTCTGAAGACAGAGCAACCGGCAAAAGGAGATTCAGCTCACCCCAGCAGGGAATGGCAGAATCCAGAAAAGCAAGGCAAACAAAAACAAACACAAATGCTAACAGGCAAAGCAGAAAACTTAGCTTTAGAGGAGCAGGAATCAGACTGGTCTCCTAGAAGTCCACAGAGAAATCACCCGCAGGGCAGAAGGGCGTCGGCAGCCTTATATCCAGTACGTGACTCCACTCAGCCAGTCATCATCATCAGGCTCAGGTGCCTGATAATCAGACTCATTACCTTCCTTTACCAGAATAGGGAGTTCACCAGACCTCAGTGACGAAGGGGAAAATGAACTCACAACAGGACACAACAGCAACTGAATAGAGAGCCGGGACGCAGTGAGGAGTCCCCGAAGCAGGCTACAGCTGTCTGTCATACAAGCAAAGACTAGGAACACCTAGAGAGAGGCATTCCAGGGTAACTAAGTACTGGAGTGCTTCGCACCTAAAGGCGCATTGGAGGAGTCATTCAGTAAGGTATGTGTTGGCGGAGTGTGGAAGGGAGAATCCTATCCTGCCTGGAGGTTGGCTGGAGCCCTGACCTGGAGAACACAGTACGGAGGCAGGCAGTGGAGTGAACTGCAAACAGTGAGTAAAGCTTTGGAACCACATACTCGGGTGTCCTCCAGTTATTCCCGCACCACTACACCTGGGTACCAGCCTCCATACCATTCTGCGCCTCTCCTCATCCATTGCACCTACACTGCCCTGGGACTACAGCTCCACCTGTGGGGAGCTACACCATCTTTGCTGCACCACACCATCAGTCCCAGCGGATCTGCATGCAGCGTTGGCTCAACATCTTACTTGCCAAACACCACGGGTGGCGTCACGGACTATTCTAATAAACTTTAACACCATTAACATTACCGCCTTTGATATTGGGCGCCCAGGGCCACGGACCGGGTCACCGCTGATGTGACACATTCCCACCTTGACACCGGCCCGGTACCGAGTACCGCGCTGCCCTTGGTGTGCGAGGGCGACCAAAGGGCACAATAGCAATACAGATAGAGAGCCGGGACTTAGGAGTAGAGAGTCCACGAAGCAGGCTACAGCTTTCTGCCGTGCAAGTAGAGTTCTTGGGAACATCTATCAGGAGGAACTCCAGTGTAACACGGTACTGGAGATCTTCACACTTAAAGGCGCTTTAGAGGAGACCTTCAGGAAAGGCACATAAGTTGGCGGAGTGTAGAAGGGAGCTTTCCATCTTGCCTGGAGGTTGACCGAGTCCCTGACCCGAAGGACACGGCACAGAAGCGGGCACTACAGACTGTGAGTAAAGCTTTGGAACTACATGCCCTGGTGTCCTCCATTCCTTCCTGTGTCCGTCTGCCTGACACTGCTACATCCCCTGCGCCAGACAATACATCACCTAAGTGTCTCCACATCTACACCGCCCTGGGACAACAGCCCTGCCTGTGGAGGGCTATACCATCATTGCTGCACCACGCCATCTGTCCTGGAGGATCTGCATGCAGTGTCGGCTTAACACCTCCCTTGCCGAACACCACAGGTGGCGTCACGAACTATTCATCTAACTACATTTCACTATTCACATCTTCCTATTACTTGGGCAACCAGGGCCACGGTCTGGGTCACCACTGCTGTGACACGTCCCACTGACACCGGCCCAGTACCGAGTACCCCACGGCCCTGGGAGGGCGACCCACTCCCATATCTCTCTAGTAAGCTTGATTCTGCTCCCATAGCTCTGTAGTAGTCTCGGTTCTGCTCCTATAGCTCTGTATTAAGCTTGGTTCTGCTCCCTTATCTTTGTAGTAAGATCGGTTTTGCTCCAATATCTCAGTTCCCTTATCTACGTAGTAATAACATAGTAACATAGTTTTGAAGGCTGAAGGAAGAACTTATGTCCATCTAGTTCAGCCTATTTTTAGTGCAGCTGTTCTGCATTGTTGATCCTGGGGAAGGCAAAAAACCCACAGAGTAGAAGCCAATTTTCTCCATAGGGAAAAAATTCCTTCCCCTAAGCTGGGTCAATCATCTACCTATAATATTATGTTATTCATAACCTTGTATACTGTTACTCACAAGAAAAGCATCCATTCCTTTCTTAAATTCATTCAGTGAGTTGGCCATCACCACTTCCTCAGGAAGAGAATTCCAGAGCCTCACTGCTCTTACCGTGAAGAACCCTCTTCTATGCTGGTGCAGAAATTGTCTTTCCTCCAAACGAAGAGAATGCCCCCTTGTTCTTGTCACAGTCCTTAGTACAAACAGTTCATTGGAGAGATCTCTGTATTGCCCTCTGATATACTTGTACATATATATTAGGTCTTCCCTAAGTCTTCTCTTTTCTAGAGTAAATAGACCTAATTTTGATAACCTTTCTGGGTATTGTAGTGAACCAACTCCATTTATCATTTTAGTAGCCCGCCTTTGAACACTTTCTAGTTCAGTAATGTCTTTCTTGAGCACCGACGTCCAAAATAGCACACAATACTCCAAGTGTGGTCTGACGAGTGATTTGTACAGAGGGAGAATTATGTTTTCATCTCGTGTCCCCAGACCTCTTCTAATGCATCCCATGACCCTATTTGCTTTGCTGGCAGCTGCCTGACACTGGGCACTCCAATTTAGCTTCTTATTGACTAAGATGCCTAAGTCTTTTTCCATGTCTTATTTCCCCAGCAGTTTTCCATTTAGTAAGTAATTATAGCATCTGTTTCTCCTTCCCATGTGCATAACCTTACACTTATCTGTGTTAAACCTCATTTGCCATTTTTCAGCTCAATTCTCCAATTTACTCAAATCTGTCTGTAGTTGCAAACTGTCCTCCTTTGTGTTAACTACCTTACATAGTTTTGTATCATCTGCAAATACTGATATTTTACTGTGTAAGCCATCCACTAGATCATTAATAAATATATTAAATAGTAGGGGGCCCAATACAGAACCCTGTGGTACCCCACTAGTAACCCTGGCCCAATCTGAGTATGCCCCATTAATAACCACTCTTTGTTTTCTATCACTAAGCCAGCCAGCTTAATCTTGGTTCCATTTGTGTCTGTGTAGTCAGCTTTCTTATAATAATATTGCTTATTATAATATGTATTTGCTGTGTAGTGGTGATGGTAGTGGACATTGTGTAGCCATATTTTAAAGTAGCATGTTGATAATATTGGTCTTTGCATTGTGTATTTTTGGTTAGCAACATTGGTATACTGTAATTATGTATGTATAGATGATATTTTAAATGGCTTAGGGGAGTTATATGGGGAAATATGCACTTTGGGGCTTGGGCCCCTGATCTTATAGGACTCTAGCAATGCTCCTGGTTTATAGTATGAGGTGTGTATATAGTATGGTGTGTGTGTGTGTGTATATAATATGCTATGCATTATTTTTCAACTGGCTAAAATGGTACCGAACCCCTTTTTTCTTTTATATAATACTAGCTGAAGAGCCCGGCGCTGCCCGGGCATAGTAACTAACTGTGGTTAGTTATAGCAAATTATAATTATCCTCCATCCCATAGTCCTGTGCCCATACACCCATCATACATATCCACGATCCCATAGGCCCGTGCCCATATACCCATCATACATATCCTCCATCCCACAGTCGAGTGCCCATATACCCATCACACATCCTCCATCCCATAGTCCCATGCCCATATACCCATCACACAACCTCCATCCCATAGTCCCATGCCCATCATACATATTCACCATCCCATAGTCGAGTACCCATAAACCCATCACACATCCTTCATATCATAGTCCCATGCCCATATACCCATCATACATATCCTCCATCCCATAGTCCCGTGCCCATATACCCATCATACATATCCGCCATCCCATAGTCCCGTGCCCATATACCCGTCATACATATCCTCCATCCCATAGTCCAGTGCCCATATACCAATCACACATCCTCCATCCCATAGTCCCTTGCCCATATACCCGTCATACATATCCTCCATCCCATAGTCCAGTGCCCATATACCAATCACACATCCTCCATCCCATAGTCCCTTGCCCATATACCCGTCATACATATCCTCCATCCCATAGTTCAGTGCCCATATACCCATCACACATCCTCCATCTCATACTCAACCATTATGACATCATAATGAGGGGCGGGGCTTAATACACACACACACACTTTTTCCCCCATTATGTAGATAGGGGCAAAATTGTTTGGTGAATTGGAACGCGTGGGGCTGAAATTTCACCTCACAACATAGCCTAGGACACTCTCGGGGTCCAGACGTGTGACTGTGCCAAATTTTGTGGCTGTAGCTGCGACGGTGCGGATGCCAATCCTGGACATACACACATGCATACACACACTTGAGCTTTATATATTAGATGTGGCTTGTGTATATATTGTATGTGGAGTATATATAGTATGTGGTGTGTATACATAGTATGTGGCTTGTGTATGTGTAGTATGAGGTGGGTATGTGGCATGTATATAGTATGTGGCTTGTGTGTATATACAGTAATATGTGGTGTGTGTATATAAAATGTGGCTTGTGTATATTGTATGTGGTGTGTGTATAATATGTGGTGTGTATATAGTATATGGTGTGTGTATAGTATGTGGCTTGTGTGTATATAGTATGTGGTGTGTGTATATAGTATGGTGTGAGTATATAATGTGTGGCTTGTGTGTGTGTATATAGTATGTGGTGTGTGTATAGTATGTGGCTTGTGTGTATATAGTATGTGGTGTGTGTATATAGTATGGTGAGAGTATATAATGTGTGGCTTGTGTGTGTATATGGTATGTTGTGTGTATATAGTATGTTGTGTGTTATATGTGGCTTGTATGTGTGTATATAGTATGTGGTGTGTGTATAATATGTGGTGTGTATATAGTATATGGTGTGTGTATAGTATGTGGCTTGTTTGTATATAGTATGTGGTTTGTACAGTATATGATGTGTGTGTATAGTATGTGGCTTGTGTGTATATAGTATGTGGTGTGTGTATATAGTATGGTGTTAGTATATAATGTGTGGCTTGTGTGTGTATATATGGTATGTTGTGTGTATATAGTACGTTGTGCGTATGTTATATGTGGCTTGTATGTGTGTATATAGTATGTGGTGTGTATAGTATATGATGTGTGTGTATAGTATGTGGCTTGTGTGTATATGGTGTGTATATAGTATGGTGTGAATATATAATGTGTGGCTTGTGTGTGTATATATGGTATGTTGTGTGTATGTTATATGTGGCTTGTATGTGTGTATATAGTATATGGTGTGTGTATAGTATGTGGCTTGTTTGTATATAGTATGTGGTGTGTGTATATAGTATGGTGTGAATATATAATGTGTGGCTTGTGTGTGTATATATGGTATGTTGTGTGTATATAGTACGCTGTGCGTATGTTATATGTGGCTTGTATGTGTGTATATAGTATGTGGTGTGTATAGTATATGATGTGTGTGTATAGTATATGATGTGTGTGTATAGTATGTGGCTTGTGTATATATAGTATGGTGTGAGTATATAATGTGTGGCTTGTGTGTGTATATAGTACGTTGTGCGTATGTTATATGTGGCTTGTATGTGTGTATATAGTATGTGGTGTGTATATAGTATATGATGTGTGTGTATAGTATGTGGCTTGTGTGTGTGCAAATAGTATGTGGTGTGTGTATAGTATGGTGATAGTATATAATGTGTGGCTTGTATGTGTGTATATAGTATGATGTGTGTGTATAGTATATGATGTGTGTGTATAGTATGTGGCTTGTGTGTATATAGTATGTGGTGTGTGTAAATAGTATGGTGTGAGTATATAATGTGTGGCTTGTGTGTGTATATATGGTATGTTGTGTGTATATAGTATGTTGTGCGTATGTTATATGTGGCTTGTATGTGTGTATATAGTATGTGGTGTGTGTATATAGTATATGGTGTGTGTATATAGTATGTGGCTTGTGTGTGTGCAAATAGTATGTGGTGTGCTATAACATATGACGCTGCACAGTGTCCTTACAGGACCACCTGTATAACCGTGGCTCTGTTATACCCTGTGACATATTTGAGAAAGATTCATTGAATCAATACATGAATACATGACTTATACCTATGGAAATAAATACAAATCATCCATTTTGCTTGAACTGAATTGAGTGTGCAGTGAATATTTCCAGGATAGAGGAGCAGCACCATGCAAAGGAGCAGTGAGGGACCTGCAGCCGCTAAGGGCGGACAGAGCCCTGACTTCAACCCCATCCAACACATTTGGGATGAACAAGAATGGAGATTGCTAGCCAGGACCACCCATCCAGCATCAATGTCTACTGTCACAAATGCGATCCTGATTGAAGGGGCAAAAATCCCCACAGACACCTCCAAAATCTTGGAGAAAAAGACAAACTCCACATTAATGCCTATGAATTTAGAGTAACATGTTATAAAATTCCGTATCCCTACACTTATGTGCATATGTATAATAACAATATAAGAAAAAAATTGGACTATACTCTTCTTTATACATGTGTTCATGTGTGTGCAGAGTGGGGGGGCGCAGGGGTGCTGTTTTCTATAATTTGCTGTATCACATTATTTACATATATCTATAAATCCTCCAATACTTTATTATACAGGATTATACTGGATCTGATTGTCTCCTGCAGACATTCTAGAATGTTGTGACATCACAGGATCGGCGCTATTGTCAGCCGCTCTACTGGAACTCCTTTGAGGGTTGCAGTTGTGGATGAGAGTGAGTATGCGCGTCTTATGCTCCTGCCCTGCCCTTATTATTCCCCATTTCCTAGCTATACAAATTTCTGATTTCTTGTGATAAGCTTCCCCTATTTCCCAGTTCTCATGTCCCATACATTTTTAGAAAGAAAACCTTATATTTGTTAATTAGTTACAGTAATATTTACTGTTGATAAAGTTAGCATTTGAGATTAGGCTATTTATATGGAAACTTCTCTATTTGTCCTATTCAAGATTGTGCGATTGGTTCTAGGAGAAGAATGTGGAGCACAAACGAGAGACCGATCTATGTAAGTTCCAAATAAGAAAAGCCGTGGAATTCAGAATAGTGATAGTAATGCTGTCTCTATACGTGTATGTAATAATGAATTTCTGTTGTCTGATGTCCGTTCTTTATACACTTTCTTTTTTTGCATGGTATCCTGATGTATTAATAATATTTTGAGGTAGTTATGATTATGTGATTGCTGTTATGTATTTTTTTGTGGAGTTGTAGCAACCAAAAACCTGCAACGTTGGCATTTTGATTCTTTTTTATGCTTTACAGTTTCTACAGATTAGGTCAGTTAATTTTATATTTTCATAGGTCAGACTTTTCTGAACAGATTGATACCAAATATGTGTTTTTCTTTTATTATTCCCTTTCTTTAATATTAACTGGAGGAAAGGGGGTTGATTTGAATTTTTATCTTTTTACATTTTTAAAAACTTTTTTCTTTCATGGGTAGAGATGAGTGGACCCCTGGTTGTTTGGGTCCAGCAGGTTCGGCCGAACTGTTAAAAAACCCGGACCCCATTCACTTGAATGTGGAGCCCGAATATCCAGTGTCTGCCATGCACTACCACTACAAATGACAGCGTGAACCCACCGCTGAGATCGGCGGTACAAAGTTTACCTCCAGTCACTGGTGTCGGCTGATGAGACATCTGCTCCCATCAACCGACGCCAGCTGCTGCTAATAACATTGAGAGCAGGTGATGACTCATGCTCTCTAAATAAATAATTAAAAAAACAATGTGTGGCTTCCCCTGTATTTTTGATAACCTGCCAGGCAAAACTGACAGCTTGGGGCCCCAATGCTCAGCTGTCAGCAATGCTGGGTATCAAGTATAGAGGGGTTCTCAGGGCTGGAAGGAAGACTGAGATCAGCTGCAGCCCGGACTTCCTCTTCATGTTCAATCTGTACGAAGGTGGGGACAATGATGCCAGCGCTGATTGGGCGCCGAGCACCACGTGTCACAACACGGCACCAGAGCTCTGGGGACCGCAAGTGCTGACACTGCTGGAACAGCACCAGCATAGGAGGGGAGTCTAAGCTTTATTATTTTATTGGGACCAAACATTTAGTTCAAGAAGGAATTGTCCAAGTAGTGGACAACTCTTTTAAAGAGTTAAATCTTTGTAGCATAATAACGTTTACTTATATATAGCGCTAGCATATTGTGCAGTGCTTTGCATACATTATCATCGCTGTCCCCAATGGAGCACACAATCTACTTTCCCTATCAGTATGGGGAGAACATACAAACTCCTTGCAGATATTGTCCTTGGTGGGATTTGAACCCCAGCGCTGCAAGGCTGCAGTGCCATGAAACACACACAACTCTTTGTTACATTACGGCAGATGTAGTAACGCAGCGATGCCAGTTTACCCCCATTTTTAAACCCAATAAATATGTACAGAATGGACGCAGCTCCAGAGATTCCTAATACACAACTAATGTGTAAATATATTCCACATAGCTTATAGTTGTCAGCCGATGCCAGGTCACATAGCAGGCGTGCTGTTTATGGACTGTATGAATGCTGCATGGGGCACGGACTGGTGCTCTGCTCATAGATTTATTAATACTAGCGCAGTCTATCTTGTGTGATAATGTCACATTCATTGTCTAGTGTAATGGGTGTAATGGAAGCCTATGAGTATGTGATGTACAGGACAATGTAAGAAGATGAAAGATTTCATAGACTTTTTACACTTCTCTGTTTTACTTTTACAGCCTGCAGTGATTGACATCCCATGTAAGTATCACATTCTTCTCACATGCATTTATAGCATTTATGCCTGGCCGTGTCCCCCAGCGCCCTGCTCCGGTCTGTGCAGTGTGGGGCTGAGGTTTTCTACAGCAGGCGCGATCTATTGCTGCCTGCCTATCGCGCCTGCTGAGCCGAGTCTCAGGCTGAATGGTGGAACAAGAAGCTGATGGTAAAATTATGATGATGGGGAAACAAAGCCAACACTCCCCAGGACTCACGGGTCGTGTGGCCCCCCGCTATTGATGTGACGCCCCTGCACTCCAGTAGGGACTGTATAGCCGAAACCTGGATGCTAGATCAGATATTGTGTAAGGAAGTCTCTGTACAATCACGTTGTAAAGGAAGGGCTCAGTCACATGTGTGTCTATGTACCAGGGGTGCTGCCAGTATTTTTCACTGGCCCTTATATTCTATGGAGCTGGTAACATGTCAGCTGTGGGGCGAATTGTGGATCACACTCACCCACTGACTGACTACTAGGAGAAACTTGGGAAACTTCCATCAGGTTTTGGTTTTCTTTTTGCATACAATAGAAAAGGATGAGATACTGATGGTAAAAAAATGGACACATGGACTAAAACTAGATGAAAATTGGAAGCAGCGCACTGATGAAAATTAGTTTGGGTTTGTGCAGATGAGAAAAACAAAGACGTGTGAATACGACCCAAAAATAAGTTGTCCGCTGCAACTGTTATTAACTACTTCAATAAATCTAATTGTAAACTGTTGTTTCTTTTTCAGCTGAAGGTGTAAATCGCAGGTAAGAGTCTTTCTCATCATTGTACAGTGTGTGGGGCGCATGCGCCACCTCGGCTCCATCCTACAGGGGCATCTCAGGGCTGGAGGGTCCGGGGAACGCAGCCCCAGCAAACAGCAGCTTATTTCCTATACTGTGGATTGGGGATAAATAAGTGGGAACATCTATTTTAACAGCTCCCATCAATTACTAGTGTTACCATACCTTCTAGTTAACCCTTACCTAATCTATGCATGGATGTATTTCCTTGTACTATAGGATGGACTTCACAGGATTCCGTAAATTTACAACACTGAAGATAAAATATTTATGATATTTGTGATATACTGTAGGTCCTGAGGATAGCATATCAATATCTTGTAGCTTGAATGCGCTTTAAAATTGTTTGTTATATCCCAACTCTATAAAGGAAGCCCGAGATATACTGCCAGCCGCAGCCCGAGATATACTGCCAGCCGCAGCCCGAGATATACTGCCAGCCGCAGCCCGAGATATACTGCCAGCCGCAGCCCGAGATATACTGCCAGCCGCAGCCCGAGATATACTGCCAGCCGCAGCCCGAGATATACTGCCAGCCGCAGCCCGAGATATACTGCCAGCCGCAGCCCGAGATATACTGCCAGCCGCAGCCCGAGATATACTGCCAGCCGCAGCCCGAGATATACTGCCAGCCGCAGCCCGAGATATACTGCCAGCCGCAGCCCGAGATATACTGCCAGCCGCAGCCCGAGATATACTGCCAGCCGCAGCCCGAGATATACTGCCAGCCGCAGCCCGAGATATACTGCCAGCCGCAGCCCGAGATATACTGCCAGCCGCAGCCCGAGATATACTGCCAGCCGCAGCCCGAGATATACTGCCAGCCGCAGCCCGAGATATACTGCCAGCCGCAGCCCGAGATATACTGCCAGCCGCAGCCCGAGATATACTGCCAGCCGCAGCCCGAGATATACTGCCAGCCGCAGCCCGAGATATACTGCCAGCCGCAGCCCGAGATATACTGCCAGCCGCAGCCCGAGATATACTGCCAGCCGCAGCCCGAGATATACTGCCAGCCGCAGCCCGAGATATACTGCCAGCCGCAGCCCGAGATATACTGCCAGCCGCAGCCCGAGATATACTGCCAGCCGCAGCCATAACATTCTAATGTATTAATAAAGCTAGTTTCACCTCTATTGAATTTATGACACCATGAATTTCACTTTATTGCCTGCACGGAGTTTGATTACATGCTGCTCCCCACACTAGGCAAATTGCTCTGCTTTTTTTCCCTAAACTCTCATCCAGCGCTGCCCTCTTCCCACGCACTACACAATCATTGGCTTTTAAGATTAGTGCTGGGGCAGATACTATCATTCATTCCAGCACTGAAACTGACTGAGTAGTGATCCTGTGCTTCCATCTGTGGCAGTTCAGCACCGATCACTACACCTCACACCACAATGGTGATAGCACTGTCACATGTCCTCTGTTACTCATGGGTGTAATGATTGCAATTACAGAGGGTGCAACCGGGTCCATACTGGAGGGGGACCCCCACGTCAGGTGTATGTGCATCCAAGTGTGTTGCAGCGTGGAGATAGCAACTGACATCGACGTGCACGGCAGGAACGTTATCCCATAAACATATGCTGAAGCAAAATGATGTTTAGTTACAACATAGATCAAGCTGCCAAACTTCTCTTCATGCCTCTGATACAGGTGAGGAGGGTCACATTGCGACCCCTGCAGTGGTGGGACAAGTTCTGATTTTTTTTTTTTCAATCTGCTTGTCGTGGTACCCAGGGCATGTATTGTGACCCTAATCACTTTATTTCTGCTGCTATGTCATGTAGCAGCAGCTTACAATGATTTTATGCTGCACAACCTGTGCCATGGCCAAAATCATTGTGTAACCCAGAATCAGTATATAATGCAGTGTACTGTAAAGCCGAATAAAAAGATTTACAGGACTCCATGGGAATCCAGTTAGGGTCATGGAAAGTTACACATTTGGTCAAGATATAGTACACACCTGTATTACATGCCACATTCAGCCAGGATGCTTGTGTCAGAATAATCAAGTCTGTGTATTATACACTGATATATATATATGGACACATGTATGCAGCTATTGTTTTTCATATAGAAATGTAGCCATATGAATATAGATTGATGTAGATACATGGCAAAAAAATATAAAAATATAGCAGCACTCCAGGCATGAGATCGTGAAATAAACTGTGGTCTTTATTCACCCAGATATGCGCGACATTTCCACTTTTCAAAACTGTGAACCTTTCTCAAGCCATCAACATTCACAGAGTATAAGCACAGTACATATAGGTTACACTCTATAATCAGTGATCAATCAATATACATCAGGAAAGAATAGTTGATATGTACAGGGCCGGCTCCAGGTTTTCATGGGCCCTGGGGAAATGGTCTCAGTGGGTCCCTTTAAGACATACCACGATACATGATGCACAGATACGGCAGAGAAATATAGGTATAGAACAATGCCAAAGATTTCACTTACTTCTTACATTACATGAGTAATAACTATTTAGCTCAGAAACCGGACAGTTTAGTCCTCTATACAGTATTATTATTTATTTATATAGCACCATTGATTCCATGGTGCTGTACATGAGAAGGGGTTACATACAAATTACAGATATCACTTACAGTAAACTAACAATGACAGACTGATACAGAGGGGAGAGGACCCTGCCCTTTCGGGCTTACATGCTGCAGGATGGTGGGGAAGGAGACAGTAGGTTGGTGGGTTGCAGCAGTTCCGGTGTTGGGCTCCAGTATTATGGGTTCCACATAGCTCTCCATACAGGATCGTGGGCCCCATACAATGCTCCAGTATATATGAGTCCAATATATTGCGCCAAGCGTAAAAAAAATGAAATGCTCACCTCTCCTCGCTGGCCGCTGCTCTGCTCCAGACTCCTCAGCATTGCAGTCGTCCGGCTTTTTGCACTGTGACTGTTCAGAGAAGAGGGAGCACACTAGTCACATCATCGCACCATCTGACCTGAAACATCCCAGAGTGAGAAGATGTGGAAGACACTGCAGCGGAAGAACAGGGAGAGTTAAGTATTGCTAGTACTTGGGCCCTAAGCAAGCGGGGGGGCCAACTTGTGGGTGCTGGCACCGGTCCCCATAGCGTGCTGGTGTCCCCAATGGTGAGTGGGCCCCCCAGCCTGCTCAGGGCCCTGACACTTACCCAAGAGCTGACGCTGGCCCTGCATATGTATACAGTGCAATAATATCAATCTCCTCATGAGTCATTAAGCATATAACAATAATTGATTTTCATCCTGTGCCAGTTCACAGGTATTGTGCATATAATATTAAAACCTTAATTGCTTGATAGAGATAATGTGATAACACAAGTGTTATAATTAATGATTGCTCATATAACTGCTGACGGTAGTAATATACATAGAATGTGCTCTAGGCTCAAATGTGATGTCAGTGATCCCAGCTACTCACTACACCAGGGGCCTAGAGGTGGAGGGGGCACGCCAACACCAACGACTATATCAGCTGGATGCAAGTCCTTGGAGCCACATTCTGCTGAAATGTTTTGTGGTGCAGGGGACCCGCTGGCTCCCTGAGCTGCAATACATGCCAGTGGCCTATCAGAGACTGGTAGCTGACGTCGGCGTGCCCGTGGCTGGTGACACATGGCATCGACATCATGCACCATGGCGAGGATGCTGAAGTCAACTTCAGCGGCTGTAGAAGCGAACACCAGGCAGCGTAGGGGGAAGACGAGTAGTATTTACAAATATCTGTAGCTTGGTTGCCATAAACATAGAGGGGCCCAAACATTTTTTTTGCACAGGGGCCCCAAGCTGTCAGTGTACACCCCGGCACTGACTGATTTGCACAAGCTCTCTTCTCTCCATCAAGTTGTGTGGCGCCATATTAGATCAGGGAGCTGCCCTCAATCTGTGCATGTCTACTGCACTCAGTTATATGTACCTGCCATATTGGAGTGGGGAATGCTCACACTCCGGCACAGGCTGTATAAGCTTGTAGATAATTTGAAGATTGCTCTGGTTTCTCAATAGTAAAATATAGGCAAAATAAGCAGAATTACAGATATATCTAGTATATAAAAAAGATGGTATGGGAGTAATAAATAATAGTATAGGAAGAAGAGCCACCTTGTTTGAACAGGGACCTATGTGAACAAAGGGCAATGGCCACATAGCAGATGGAAACTGCAAATACATTGAATCTATCCAGTCTGTTTCTGGTATAAGAAGAAATGGGTGCCATTCGTGGCAGACTGCTAGTTAGTATCCAGATGGTTGTCTGTATCTCTCACCCATTATATGTATTATAATTTAGTGCCGTCTACCAAATTGACAGACACCCATCTATGGGTCTCATCCCTCCAGTGTGACAAAGGATGGGCCATGTATATATGGAGGATACTGGGTCGATACTCTGAAGCTTGCTCTCGTTTGCAGTGTCAGTTTTGTATAGTGCTGCTTTCTTTAGAGCAGGGGTCCCCAACCGCCGGTCCGCGGCCCAGCACCGGGCCGTTGCAGTGCCCTTGCCGGTCCGCGGACACAAGAGGAGCCGGGGGGCGGTGCAGCAGCTGATACTCACCCTGCATCCCGCGGCGGCTTCATCCCGCGGCGGCTTCATCCTGCGCTGAGCGGTCACGTGCTACCGCTCATTTAAGGTCATGAATATGGACGCCACTCATCTCCCATAGGCGTGGCGTCCATATTCATGGACCTTAATGAGCGGTATCACGTGACCGCTCCGCACAGGAAGAAGCTGAAGCGCCGCGAGATGCAGGGATGTGCAGCGACGGGAAGGAAGTTCAGCGACGTGAGGGTAAGTATGATGGGGAGGATGGGGGAGCCGAGCGGAGCCATAAGGGAGGGAGAATGGGAGCGGAGCCATATACACAGGGGAGGGAGAGTGGGAGCGGAGCCATATACACAGGGGAGAGAGAGTGGGAACGGAGCCATATACACAGGGGAGAGAGAGTGGGAGCGGAGCCATATACACAGGGGAGGGAGAATGGGAACGGAGCCATATACACAGGGGAGGGAGAGTGGGAGCGGAGCCATATACACAGGGGAGGGAGAGTGGGAGCGGAGCCATATACACAGGGGAGGGAGAGTGGGAGCGGAGCCATATACACAGGGGAGGGAGAGTGGGAGCGGAGCCATATACACAGGGGAGGGAGAGTGGGAGCGGAGCCATATACACAGGGGAGGGAGAGTGGGAGCGGAGCCATATACACAGGGGAGAGAGAATGGGAACGGAGCCATATACACAGGGGAGAGAGAATGGGAGCGGAGCCATATACACAGGGGAGGGAGAATGGGAACGGAGCCATATACACAGGGGAGGGAGAGTGGGAGCGGAGCCATATACACAGGGGAGGGAGAGTGGGAGCGGAGCCATATACACAGGGGAGGGAGAGTGGGAGCGGAGCCATATATACAGGGGAGGGAGAGTGGGAGCGGAGCCATATACACAGGGGAGAGAGAATGGGAACGGAGCCATATACACAGGGGAGGGAGAATGGGAGCGGAGCCATATACACAGGGGAGGGAGAATGGGAGCGGAGCCATATACACAGGGGAGGGAGAATGGGAGCGGAGCCATATACACAGGGGAGGGAGAATGGGAGCGGAGCCATATATACAAGGGAGGGAGAGTGGGAGCGGAGCCATATATACAAGGGAGGGAGAGTGGGAGTGGAGCCATATATACAAGGGAGGCCGGGAGAGTGGGAGCAGAGCCATGCATACAGGATGGGACAGGGGAGCCATGTATACAGGATAGAAGAGTGGGAGCAGAGCCATGCATACAGGATGGGAGCGGAGCCATGTATACAGGATGGGAGAGTGGGAGCAGAGCCATGTATACAGGATGGGACAGGGGAGCTATGCATACAACAGGGGGAGCCACACAGAGCTGGACGGGGGGGACCACACATACATTTTCTGATGATTAGAAAATAATCAGCATGTACAGTACTCCAGTACAATTGTTCTTAAGTGCTCAATGCTCCATTTCCTTGTAGGTTCCAATCATCATTAGCAGTGACGGTCATCAGTAGAAGTAGCCCAGTGCTCCCACTGAAACAGAGAAGCAAGCCAGGTGCTCCCACTCATTCAAAACCTATGGTGAGTTGAGTCACATTAAAAATGTTATAATTAAATGATAAATATGCACTGCTAAACTACAACCGCGTCCATAGCCCCGCCCCTGTCACACCTCCATCCCCGCCCTGCCGGGCCATGGAAGAATGGTCTTGGTTCAAGCCGGTCCCTGGTGCAAAAAAGGTTGGGGACCACTGCTTTAGAGGATACTTTAAGCGATATAGATCTATATTTCTATGAGTGCATAAATACTATTATATAAACCCACACAATGAAGGATTTCTTACTATCAGACATTAGGTAGCATTCACACAGGCAGGGCTGTCACCAGGAATTTTGGAGCCCCATATTCTACAGTCCCCTGCCCAGTCTTGGAAAAACTCCACTTCTGCATCACGTCCTCACCAATCACACATTAGTAGTTCCCATCGAACACCAGATCACATACAGCCATCGATTTTTTAAGCCCCACCACAAGGAAGACTCTTTTGATCGGGCCCTACTCTATTAAACATTTCTTAAAATATTCAATGCTCTTTAGGTACATTTTTAAAAATGACTAATACCACATACAAGGAACAAATTCTGTCATACCATGGCTGGACCACATATTACCACAATATAATGACCAAATAATATTACATACAAGGGATAAATACCACCACACCATGACCAGACCACATAGTGACCAGATACTACAATACTGATCATTAATTTAAAAAAAAAAAAAAACACAATACTAATATTACCATAAGGGCCATTATACCAAAGAGCTCTGTATACACTCACTGGCCACTTTATTAGGTACACCATGCTAGTAAGGGGTTGGACCCCCTTTTGCCTTCAGAACTGCCTCAATTCTTCGTGGCAGAGATTCAACAAGGTGCTGGAAGCATTCCTCAGAGATTTTGGACCATATTGACATGATGGCATCACACAGTTGGCGCAGATTTGTCGGCTGCACATCCCTGATGCGAATCTCCCGTTCCACCACATCCCAAAGATGCTCTATTGGATTGAGATCTGGTGACTGAGGAGGCTATTTGAGTACAGTGAACTCATTGTCATGCTCAAGAAACCAATCTGAGATGATTCGAGCTTTATGACATGGCGCATTATCCTGCTGAAAGTAGCCATCAGATGTTGGGTACATTGTGGTCATAAAGGGATGGACATGGTCAGCAACAATACTCAGGTAGGCTGTGGCGTTGCAACGATGCTCAATTGGTACCAAGGGGCCCAAAGAGTGCCCAGAAAAAATTCCCCACACCATGACACCACCACCACCAGCCTGAACCGTTGATACAAGGCAGGATGGATCCATGCTTTCATGTTGTTTACGCCAAATTCTGACCCTACCATCCGAATGTCGCAGCAGAAATCGAGACTCATCAGACCAGGCAACGTTTTTCCAATCTTCTACTGTCCAATTTCGATGAGCTTGTGCAAATTGTAGCCTCAGTTTCCTGTTCTTAGCTGAGAGGAGTGGTACCCAGTGTGGTCTTCTGCTGCTGTAGCCCATCTGCCTCAAAGTTCGACGCACTGTGCGTTCAGAGATGCTCTTCTGCCTACCTTGGTTGTAACGGGTGGCAATTTGAGTCACTGTTGCCTTTCTATCAGCTCAAACCAGTCTGCCCATTCTCCTCTGACCTCTGGCATCAACATGGCATTTCCGGCCACAGAACTGCCGCTCACTGGATTTTTTTTCTTTTTCGGACCATTCTCTGTAAACCCTAGAGATGGTTGTGCGTGAAAATCCCAGTAGATCAGCAGTTTCTGAAATACTCAGACCAGCCCTTCTGGCACCAACAATCATGCCACGTTCAAAGGCACTCAAATCACCTTTCTTCCCCATACTGATGCTCGGTTTGAACTGCAGGAGATTGTCTTGACCATGTCTACATGCCTAAATGCACTGAGTTGCCGCCATGTGATTGGCTGATTAGAAATTAAGTCTTAACACACAGTTGGACAGGTGTACCTAATAAAGTGGCCAGTGAGTGTATACAGTAGTGTAAGTATACAGGTAATACAGTGATCACCAGTGACATTATACACAGTCCCACTGTCTAGTCTTGGAAAAACTCCACTTCTGCACCATGTCCTCACCATTCACACTTTTAGGGTATGTTTCCATGGTCCGGAAACATTCACTATCTGCTGTGGATTGGACGCTGCGTACAGCTGCAGCATCCAAATGTTACAGCATATTGGAGGGGATTTTATGAAATCCCGTCTCCACTATGCGTGCAGGGCTGCATCCGGCGGCCCTGTGTATCTGGACATGCAGTGCGTCTTTCCTGAGCGCAGCATGTCTATTTATCTTGTGGAGATGCTCCGTCTCCGCAAGATACAGTCATGTGTTAAAGTTTGGGCACCCCTATTAATGTTAACCTTTTTTCTTTATAACAATTTTGGTTTTTGCAACAGCTATTTCAGTTTCATATATCTAATAACTGATGGACTCAGTTATATTTCTGGATTCAAATGAGGTTTATTGTTCTAACAGAAAATGTGCAATCTGCATTTAAACAAAATTTGACCGGTGCAAAGTATGGGCACCCTTATCATTTTCTTGATTTGAACACTCCTAACTACTTTTTACTGACTTCCTGAAGCACTAAATTGGTTTTGTAACCTCATTGAGCTTTGAACTTCATAGCCAGGTGTATCAAATCATGAGAAAAGGTATTTATGGTGGCCACTTGCAAGTAGTTCTCCTATTTGATTCTCCTATGAAGAGTGGCATCATGGGCTCCTCAAAACAACTCTCAAATGATCTGAAAACAAAGATTATTCAACATAGCTTTTCAGGAGAAGGATACAAAAAGTTGTCTCAGAGATTTAACCTGTCAATATCCACTGTGAGGAACATAGTAAGGAAATGGAAGAACACAGGTACAGTTCTTGTTAAGCCCAGAAGTGGCAGGCCAAGAAAAATATCAGAAAGGCAGAGAAGAAGAATGGTGAGAACAGTCAAGGACAATCCACAGACCACCTCCAAAGACCTGCAGCATCATCTTGCTGCAGATGGTGTCACTGTGCATCGGTCAACAATACAGCCACTTTGCACAAGGAGAAGCTGTATGGGAGAGTGATGCAAAAGAAGCCGTTTCTGCAAGCACGCCACAAACACAGTCGCCTGAGGTATGCAAAAGCACATTTGGACAAGCCAGTTACATTTTGGAAGAAGGTCCTGTGGACTGATGAAACAAAGATTGAGTTGTTTGGTCATACAAAAAGGCGTTATGCATGGAGGCTAAAAAACACAGCATTCTAAGAAAACACTTGCTACCCACAGTAAAATTTGGTGGAGGTTCCACCATGCTTTGGGGCTGTGTGGCCAATGCTGACACTGGGAATCTTGTTAAAGTTGAGGGTCGCATGGATTCAACTCAGTATCAGCAGATTCTTGACAATAATGTGCAAGAATCAGTGACAAAGTTGAAGTTACACAGGGGATGGATATTTCAGCAAGACAATGATCCAAAACACCGCTCCAAATCTACTCAGGCATTCATGCAGAGGAACAATTACAATGTTCTGGAATGGCCATCCCAGTCCCCAGGCCTGAATATCACTGAACATCTGTGGGATGATTTGAAGCGGGCTGTCCATGCTCGGCGACCATCAAACTTAACTGGAATTGTTTTGTAAACAGGAATGGTCACAAATACCTTCATCCAGGAACTCATTAATAGCTACAGGAAGCGACTAGAGGCTGTTATTTTTGCAAAAGGAGGATCTATGAAATATTAATGTCACTTTTATGTTGAGGTGCCCATACTTTTGCACCGGTCAAATTTTGTTAAAATGCAGATTGCACATTTTCTGTACAATAAACCTCATTTGAATCCAGAAATATAACTGAGTCCATCAGTTATTAGATATATGAAACTGAAATAGCTGTTGCAAAAACCAAAATTGGTATAAAGAAAAAAGGTTAACATTAATAGGGGTGCCCAAACTTTAACATATGACTGTAAATAACCTTGTCTATGGATACGATGCGGTGATTCTGCATATGTTCAATGAACACATGCGGTATCAAGTCGCATACAAAGGGGGGCGGCACTTTGGGCAGAGCATGTTTCCGCTTTGCCCAAAGTGCTACCAGCATGCCCCGTGGAGACACACCTTATAACAGTTACCATCTAACACCATATCACATTCACAGCCAGCAGCTTTTGTTTTGGCCAAAAGATTTTTTTAAGCCGCCACCACAAACAGCAAGGTAAACTGTTTTGGCTGGACCCTACTCTAAACTATTAAACATTTCTTAAAATACCTAATCTTTTTAGGTACGTTTTATTTATTTTTCTGTAAGTATGTGTCAAACATTTTTTAAAATTACTAATAATACCACATGCAAAGGACAAATACCATCACACTATGACTAAACCACGTAGTGACCGAATAATACCACATAAAAGGAACAAATACTGTATTACAATAGCCGAACCACATACAGTGCCTTGCGAAAGTATTCGGCCCCCTGGAACTTTTCAACCTTTTCCCACATATCATGCTTCAAAACATAAAGATACCAAATGTAAATTTTTGGTGAAGAATCAACAACAAGTGGGACACAATTGTGAAGTTGAACGAAAGTTATTGGTTATTTTAATTTTTTGTTAAGATTCAGAAACTGAAAAGTGGGGCGTGCAATATTATTCGGCCCCTTTAACTTAATACATTGTTGCGCCACCTTTTGCTGCGATTACAGCTGCAAGTTGCTTGGGGTATGTCTGTATCAGTTTTGGTACATCGAGAGACTGAAATTCTTGCCCATTCTTCCTTGGCAAACAGCTTGCGCTCAGTGAGCTTTGATGGAGATCGTTTGTGAACAGTAGTTTTCAGCTCTTTCCATAGATTCTCGATTGTTTTCAGGTCTCGATTTTGACATTCTAACACCTGGATACGTTTATTTGTAAACCTTTCCATTGTAGATTTTGCTTCATGTTTGGGATCATTGTCTTGTTGGAAGACAAATCTCCGTCACAGTCTCAGGTCTTTTCAGACTCCCAACAGGTTTTCTTCAAGAATGGTCCTGTATTTGGCTCCATCCATCTTCCCATCAAATTTAACCATCTTCCCTGTCCCTGCTGAAGAAAAGCAGGCCCAAACCATGATGCTACCACCACAAGCCATGATGCTGCCACCACCATGTTTGACGGTTAGGATGGTGTGTTCATGGTGATGAGCTGTGTTGCCTTTATGCCAAAATTTTCAATTTTGGTTTCATCTGACCAGAGCACCTTCTTCCACATGTTTGGTGTGTCTCCCAGGTGGCTTGTTGCCAACTTTAAATGACACTTTTTATGGATATCTTTGAGAAATGGCTCTCTTCTTGCCACTCCATAAAGGCTAGATTTGTGCAGTGTACGACTGATTGTTGTCCTATGGACAGACTGTCCCACCTCCGCTGTAGATCTCTGCAGTTCATCCAGAGTGATCATGGGACTCTTGGCTGCATCTCTGATCAGTCTTCTCCTTGTTTGAGATGAAAGTTTAGAGGGATAGCCGGGTCTTGGTAGATTTGCAGTGGTATGATACTCCTTCCATTTCAATATGATCGCTTGTACAGTGCTCCTTGGGATGTTTAACGTTTTGGAAATCATTTTGTATCCAAATCCAGCTTTAAACTTCTCCACAATAGTATCACGGACCTGCCTGTTGTGTTTCTTGGTCTTCATGATGCTCTCTGTGCTTCAAACAGAACCCTGAGATTATAACAGAGCAGGTGCATTTATACGGAGACTTGGTTACACACAGGTGGATTATATTTATCATCATTAATCATTTTAGGAGAACATTGGATCATTCAGGGATCCACAATGAACTTCTGGAGTGAGTTTGCTGCACTGAAAGTAAAGGGGCCTAATAATATTGCACGCCCCACTTTTCAGTTTTTGAATTTCCCCAAAAATTTAAAATAACCAATAAATTTCATTCAATTTCACCATTGTGTCCCACTTGTTGTTGATTCTTCACCAAAAATGTATATTTGGTATCTTTATGTTTTAAGCATGATATGTGGGAAAAGTTCCAGGGGGCTGAATACTTTCACAAGGCACTGTAATGTCCGAATAATATTACATACAAGGGATAAATATCGCCACACCATGACCAGACCACAGTGACCGAATACTACAAAACTCATCATTAATTAAAAAAAACAAAACACAATACTAATATTACCATTATACACAGGAACTCTATACATAGTATGCAGTGTATAGTGTAAGTGTACAGTTAATACAGGGATCACTAGTGACATTATGCACAGGGGCTCTGTATATAGTATACAGTGTACAAGTAATACAGTGATCACCAGTGACATTATACACAGGAGCTCTGTATATAGTGTTGGTGTGCAGGTAATGGTGATCAGCAGTGACATTATAAACAGGAGCTTTGTATGTTGTATGCAATACACTGACTCAGTGAAATTTGTTTTTGAAGTCCTTCAACTTCTCTTTTTCTTCTTCATCCAGTGCAGACTGACATCACTTCTTCCAGCCAGGACTCGTCTCTGCAGAAAATAAGCACACAGTGCTCAATAGCTGATCACTTCCATAGCACATTCCCCAACTTCTACACTACGCCAGATGAAAAAAGTAAAATCAACAGTGTCGCACTGCACAGTAACATAACATCCCACACTGAAAACAGGATCCTCAAAAATAAAATACATCACAGCATTAATAATATCCCTTAATTAACCCCTACAGTAATACTCTCCCACATCCTGGGCCCCACATGCTCTACAATCCCAGCCCCCATATGGCAGCTTTCAGTAGAATAAAAGCTTCTTTTTACCTGGCCGCGGTCCAGCAGCATCCTCTTCCTCATTCATTTGATGCGCCAGTGTATGGCAATGACAGAACATGCTGACATCAGCTGCCGGCCTCTGATTGACTGGCAGCTTTAAACTATTGCCGTGCAGAAAGCTATAGCTGTGCATAGATTTTAACTTATTGTGTGTCCTCGGACATGCGTTCCGTTACTGACCTGGCCGAATCCTGCCCCTGGAGCCCAGTAAGAAGTACACCGCCCCCCTCTTTGCTTCTGCTCACCATGCCCCATACACTAGTAAGGGCAGTAATGCTCTTATGGTGGCTCTGCACACAGGCACAGGTTTCTTGTGGAATAATGTGACATTTTTTCCACAGGTTGTACAGGACCAAAAAAACAAAACCATAAGCATAAATCCCTAGCCTTATCCAGGGGCTGACTACACAATATATACCCTGGCTACTCAGGCACAGCTGAGCTAGTCTCAGTTCGGTCAAACAAAACAGCTATTGTCCACAGTAACCAGTGATACTTGCAGTTTGGTGCACACAGCCTGTGCAGTCTCTCTTCAGCTCCACTATCACCCACTCTGGTCAGCTTTTCCCAAGCAGATTGACTAATGTGAGTACCTAGCCCGATTATATGCAGACCAGCCAGGTGCTAATAATCAGAGCCTGCAGAGTTTGGGTTTAACCCTGTCCTATCTGGCTGTGCTACAATACTCACTGTAAGTGAATACGGATCTATATCAGTCTTTATTCATATGGTTACATTATTCTTAGCTGCCTGTAAAACCTCACAATGCACTAAGCTGATACAGAAAAGCATAATATACACCTTAGCTGTAAAGCCGAAAAAACTGGTCAATGTAGGATATGGTGATAATAATGTAAACATTATTGATCAAGCAGTTGGAGTGCGGTAATCAAGAACAAGATGCAAAGCAGGTTCACATCCAGATTAAACAATAGTGTGACTATATGTATTTCTATGCAGCAGCTGCTCCGCTCCTGTGTGCCGGCGGCAGCGCCTGGTGTTGATGCGAGAGACTCGTGCGAGTTTCTCGCATCACATACGGTAGTGTTATCCTGGCCTAATAGTTATAGTTTATACTCAGCACATCCTTATTATAGGGGTTTTCCACCCAGTGAAAATGTTTAGTCACCAGTGCTGATTACTAAAAGAATGCAATCTTCAGATTGGACTTTATTAGGTGGTTCAAGCACTTGTCACACTTCAGTCTTTTGACGTCAGTCGAAATCCGCCATTTTTTGAAAAAAACGGATCTTTTTTTAGCGGAATCCGTTTTTTTTTCTCATAGACTTGCATTAAGGGCGGATTGCAATGGATGGCCATCCATTGCATCCGTCATTTGACGGTTCCTTCGAAATTTCAGCATCCGTCGTCTGGATACAACGGACATAGTAACGCTTTCTGTCTGCGTTGAAAAGACGGATGGTGACGGATCCGTCGCAGTCCGTTGTCTGCTATAATGGATGACTATGGGCGGCAGATCCGTCGCCGTCCGTCACATGACGGAATCAAGTGATGGATTCCGTTTTTTAAACTGAGCATGCCCACAAGATTTTTCATTCATTTAATTTAACTCAAAAAGCCGTTCTGGCACAGCAAAATTGTCTCTCTCTCTCCTCCTTTAAATTCCAAAATCTGCAACTTCGACGGATCCGTCAAAAAAACAGATCCGGTGCTTCAGTTTTTAGCCAATCTTCACTGGATCTGTTTTTTCACACTTTGAAGGATTTTGACTGACGCCAAAAGACTGAAGTGTGAAAGAGGCCTTAAAGGGGATGTCTAAATCCCCAAGTCGGCATTTACTCTTTGTCACTCTATATGACCGCAGACTTGTGAATCCTCACACTGTACACACTGCACACTTTGTGGATTCTTTGGTGTCAGAGCTAGGAATGACGGTCAGTTGGTCTCGTGACTGCGAGTAGTTAATATGCATACACCCGGCCCAGGTACAGACTGGGACTGAAATTCAGCCCTGGCATTTGAAATCATACAGGCCCATGCTGTTCATATCCCCAAGCACTAGATGGAATATATTACTAATATTCCCCTGGATGGAGCAAAGCAAGAATTACAACATGACCAATATTTCTAATGATACCCGTGGCCTGCTGGGATAAGCGATGGAGTCGGCGACTTTGTGCTCCGTCACAACTCTTAACAGTATGGGTGTCTTGAGAACACCAATTCTGTTTACAACGTAACAGGCAATGTGGCCCATGACCAGACAGGCCATTCTGCTATTTGCTAGAATTGCCAGATGGCCAGTCCAGCTCTGACCTGGCCACATTCACACTTGCAATATACTTACTAGTGACATATAGCATGAATGCAGACTCGTGGATTTAGACTAGATAACCCCTTTGAGAAAAATGGATGAGAATCTGGTTGGTAAAAGCATACTTACAGTCATGTGTCAACTGCTTGAGCTCCCAGTAAAGCTGAATCCAAACATTACTCTACTCAAGTCTCAGAATGATTATTTATTCTGCAGAGGGGTGATCAGTATTCCCTGACTAGACAACACGTCTAACTTGGGCTCTGTTACATGGACTAGATGGATGACTGTGATTATTCGTCCTTTAGGATGATCCCCAAGATCAGACAATAGAGCAGGTGGAGGCGTTGGTCTGCTCCTATCATCAAAATGTACCTTTCAGGTTATCCCTCAAGTACCCTCACTTGTCTTTCCTTCTTTTGAGGTCCATGCCGTCAGACTCTTCACCCCCTTCTCCATGCGAGTGGTGGTGGTATATCGTCCTCCCGGCCCCTCCCTTCAGTTCCTGGATCATTTTGCCACTTGGCTTCCACATTTTCTCTCCTGTGACATCCCTACCCTCATAATGGGAGATTTCAACATCCCCATTGCTCTTCCACTCTCCCCGTCTGCTACTCACCTTTTATCTCTAACCTCCTCATTTGGCCTTTCGCAGCTTACTAATTCTCCAACGCATGAAGACGGAAACTCCCTCGACTTGGTCTTCTCTCGGCTTTGTGCAGTGGATGATTTTGCAAACTCCCCTCTCCCGCTCTCTGACCACAACCTTCTTTCATTCTCTATCAAGAACCGCCAGGCTGCTCAGGTCACCCCCACTGTCCATATTTATAGAAACATACAGGCCATTAACACCCAGAAACTTATGAAGAACTTGCAGTCTTCATTGGCCCCTATCTCCAACCTCTCATGTCCTGATTCTGCATTGAAGCATTACAATGAAACACTTCAAAGTGCCCTGGATGAATTTTCTCCTCCTATACCTAGAACACCACAACACAGACGGCGACCACCCTGGCACACCCTGCAAACACGTTTCCTGCAGCGGTGCTCCAGGTGCGCCGAAAGTCTGTGGAGAAAATCCAACCTACCCGAAGATTTCATCCATCATAAGTTTATGCTTCGAACATATAACACTGCCCTTCACCTCTCAAAACAAACCTACTTCAACACCCTCATCACTTCACTGTCCAATAACCCTAAAGGTGTCTTTGACACTTTTCATTCTCTACTCAACCCAAGAGTACAGGCCCCAACCACGGAGCTTCGAGCTGACGATCTGGCCAATTACTTCAATGAAGAAATTGACCAGATCCAACAGGAAATTATCTCCCAATCACCTCATACCATGCACTGTCCTCCCTCCCCCACTGCATCTAGCTCACTCTCTGATTTTGAACCAGTCACAGAAGAAGAAGTAAGCAGGCTCCTTGCATCTTCTCGCCCAACCACTTGCACCAGTGACCCATTTCCGTCACATCTACTCCAGCCCCTTTCCCCTGCTGTCACCCCTCACCTAACTAAAATATTTAACCTCTCTCTCTCTTCTCTTATCTTTCCCTCCTCATTTAAGCATGCCATCATACATCCACTAGTTAAAAAAACATCCCTTGACCAAAACTGTGCCGCTAACTATAGACCTGTTTCTAATCTTCCCTTCATCTCTAAACTCCTGGAACGCCTGGTCCACTCCCGTCTTATCCGCTATCTCTCAGAAAACTCTCTTCTCGACCCTCTCCAATCCGGTTTCCGCTCTTTACACTCTACTGAAACTTCCCTCACTAAAGTCTCTAATGATCTACTAACAGCTAAAATCAAAGGGTCATTACTCCATGCTAATTCTCTTGGATCTCTCTGCAGCATTCAACACTGTGGATCATCAGCTTCTCCTCACTATGCTCCATTCCATTGGCCTCAAGGACACCGTTCTCTCCTGGTTCTCCTCCTATCTCTCTGACCACTCCTTTACTGTATCTTTTGCTGGCTCCTCCTCCTCTCATCTTCCCCTTACTGTTGGGGTTCCTCAAGGATCAGTCCTAGGCCCCCTCCTCTTCTCTTTGTATACTGCCCCTAATGGTCAAACAATCAGTAGATTTGGTTTCCAGTACCATCTCTATGCTGACGACACCCAATTATACGCTTCTTCTCCTGACATCACGCCAGCCTTTCTAGAAAACACCGGCAATTTTCTAAATGCTGTGTATAACATCATGTCCTCACTATATCTGAAACAGAACCTGTCAAAGACTGAACTCCTTGTGTTTCCTCCCGCTACTAATGTACCTATACCCGACATTGCCATTTCCGTGTGTGGTTCTACTATTACTCCCCAGCAACATGCCCGCTGTCTTGGGGTCATACTTGACTCTGAGTTTTCAATTGTCCCCCACATCCGATCACTGGCTCGCTCTTGTTATCTGCACCTCAAAAACATTTCAAGAATTCGACCCTTTCTTACTTTTGACTCTGCAAAAACTCTGACTGTTTCTCTTATTCATTCTCGTCTCGACTATTGTAACTCCCTTCTAATCGGTCTCCCTCTTACCAAACTCTCCCCCCCTCCAATCTGTCTTGAATGCTGCTGCCAGGATCATATTTCTCGCCAATCGTTACACCGATGCCTCTACCTTGTGCCAGTCATTACACTGGCTACCCATTCACTCCAGAATCCAGTACAAACTTATTACCCTCACCCACAAAGCTCTTCATGGCTCAGCATCACCCTACATCTCCTTCCTTGTTTCAGTATACCATCCTACCCGCGCCCTCCATTCTGCTCATGACCTGAGGTTAGCATCCTCAATAATCAGAACCTCCTACTCCCGTCTTCAAGACTATACACGTGCTGCGCCAATTCTTTGGAATGCACTTCCCTGGTCAATACGATTAGTCCCCAATCCCCACAATTTTAAGCGTGCCCTGAAAACTCATTTATTCAGACTGGCCTACCGCCTCAACACATTAACCTAATCTATCCCTATGTGGCACAGCCAAAAGTTTTTTACCATAACCAGGTTCCCCGCATCATGTTCCCACATGCTTTATGCTTCCATTAGCCCTCTGCATCTGAACTGTTACACACTTAACATTATGGCTGGTCCATATGTGGCGCCCCTGAGGCTTCAGTCGCCACAGAGGTACTGCACCTTCTCCTAAGGTGTGGTACCCCACCATCCAGGTAGGGTGGGAACTCCCTTCCACATTCCCACACCTGCACCCCACACACAGGATAGATCAGCAGGGACCCATCCATGCTTTATGCTGGAAAGGTCATAGGGTGCCTTTTGTTGTTCCTGGCTTCGTAACACGAAAGGTGCTGGGGAGGCGGGTGGAGTTAGATATAAAAGAGAGGGAAGGTGTAGGATTTCAGGTCAGTCCGCAGAAGAAGGCAGGCAGAGTAGGAGAGAACAGCCACTCGGTGAAGAGTGGGGATCCCTGGAAGAAGGGATGGAGGAAGGAGTGCTGCAGCTGCCCCAGTGAACTGGGGCAGTGAAGGAAGAGAAGGAGAAAGAGATGTAGACTGGAGACTACAGATTCCATAAGAGAGATAGAACAGATCGGAATGAAGGAGAATAGAAGGATGGTGGGAAGCAGGTTGAGAAAGAGAGAGAACCCTTCCAGTCCAGAGCGCAAAGGCAGGGGCCCGGTCCCCGAGGTTGATTGGATCTTTATGTCCGGCAACAGACACCGGAGGAGTAGTGAGCCACCAACGCCTTACTCCCATCGCAGACTTGGGACACAACAGCACTTGGATAGTGAGCCGGGATGCAGAGCGGAGCCCCCCAAGCAGGCTACAGCTGTCTGTCATACAAGTAGAGACTAGGAACACCTAGAGAGAGGCATTCCAGGGTAACTAAGTACTGGAGTGCTTCGAACCTAAAGGCGCATTGGAGGAGTCGTTCAGTAAGGTACATATTGGTGGAGTGTGGAGAGGAGAATACTATCCTGCCTGGAGGTTGACTGGGGCCCTGACCTGAAGAACACAGTGCGGAGGCAGGCAGTTGTGTGAACTGCAAACAGTGAGTAAAGCTTTGGAACCGCATACTCTGGTGTCCTCCAGTTATTCCAGCACCGCTACACCTGGGTACCAGCATCTATACTATTCTGCGCCTCTCCTTATCCATTGCACCTACACTGCCCTGGGACTGCAGCTCCACCTGTGGAGAGCTACACCATCTTTGCTGCACCACACCATCAGTCCCAGTGGATCTGCACGCAGCGTTGGCTTAACATCTTGCTTGCCAAACACCACAGGTGGCGTCACGAACTATTCCAATAAACTTTAACATCATTAACATCACCGCCATTGATATTGGTCGCCCAGGGCCACGGACCCGGTCACCGCTGCTGTGACACATTCCCCCTGACACCAGCCCGGTACCGAGTACCCCGCTGCCCTGGGTGTGAGGGGCGACCCACATACAATCAGGGTAACTGTTACCACCCACCTTTCGTGTCTCCCCTTTTTTCCTCATAGATTGTAAGCTTGCGAGCAGGGCCCTCATTCCCCTTGGTATCTGTTATGATCTATGTGATTATTGTTATGCTGTAATGTATATTGTCTGTACAAGTCCCCTCTGAAATGTAAAATGCTGCGGAATATGTCGACGACGCTATAGAAATAAAATTTATTATTATTATTATTATTATTATCTTTTTTCACCTTTGATCAGAAGCCTGTCTAACTGAAATATTATTGTGAAACCAGCATTCTTAAAAGGGGTTGTCAACATTTATCACAGTGTGTCACTCTATATGACTGCAGATTTGGGAATCCTCCCAGCAGGTGCAGCTGTCAGGATTTTACGGTGCTGAGACCAAGCGGCCATATGCGATACGCATACAGTAGGGCAAAAAAGTATTTAGTCAGTCAGCAATAGTGCAAGTTCCACCACTTAAAAAGATGAGAGGCGTCTGTAATTTACATCATAGGTAGACCTCAACTATGGGAGACAAACTGAGAAAAAAAAATCCAGAAAATCACATTGTCTGTTTTTTTTTTCATTTTATTTGCATATTATGGTGGAAAATAAGTATTTGGTCAGAAACAAGCAATCAAGATTTCTGGCTCTCACAGACCTGTAACTTCTTCTTTAAGAGTCTCCTCTTTCCTCCACTCATTACCTGTAGTAATGGCACCTGTTTAAACTTGTTATCAGTATAAAAAGACACCTGTGCACACCCTCAAACAGTCTGACTCCAAACTCCACTATGGTGAAGACCAAAGAGCTGTCAAAGGACACCAGAAACAAAATTGTAGCCCTGCACCAGGCTGGGAAGACTGAATCTGCAATAGCCAACCAGCTTGGAGTGAAGAAATCAACTGTGGGAGCAATAATTAGAAAATGGAAGACATACAAGACCACTGATAATCTCCCTCGATCTGGTGCTCCACGCAAAATCCCACCCCGTGGGGTCAGAATGATCACAAGAACGGTGAGCAAAAATCCCAGAACCACGCGGGGGGACCTAGTGAATGAACTGCAGAGAGCTGGGACCAATGTAACAAGGCCTACCATAAGTAACACACTACGCCACCATGGACTCAGATCCTGCAGTGCCAGACGTGTCCCACTGCTTAAGCCTGTACATGTCCGGGCCCGTCTGAAGTTTGCTAGAGAGCATTTGGATGATCCAGAGGAGTTTTGGGAGAATGTCCTATGGTCTGATGAAACCAAACTGGAACTGTTTGGTAGAAACACAACTTGTCGTGTTTGGAGGAAAAAGAATACTGAGTTGCATCCATCAAACACCATACCTACTGTAAAGCATGGTGGTGGAAACATCATGCTTTGGGGCTGTTTCTCTGCAAAGGGGCCAGGACGACTGATCCGGGTACATGAAAGAATGAATGGGGCCATGTATCGTGAGATTTTGAGTGCAAACCTCCTTCCATCAGCAAGGGCATTGAAGATGAAACGTGGCTGGGTCTTTCAACATGACAATGATCCAAAGCACACCGCCAGGGCAACGAAGGAGTGGCTTCGTAAGAAGCATTTCAAGGTCCTGGAGTGGCCTAGCCAGTCTCCAGATCTCAACCCTATAGAAAACCTTTGGAGGGAGTTGAAAGTCCGTGTTGCCAAGCGAAAAGCCAAAACATCACTGCTCTAGAGGAGATCTGCATGGAGGAATGGGCCAACATACCAACAACAGTGTGTGGCAACCTTGTGAAGGCTTACAGAAAACGTTTGACCTCTGTCATTGCCAACAAAGGATATATCACAAAGTATTGAGATGAAATTTTGTTTCTGACCAAATACTTATTTTCCACCATAATATGCAAATAAAATGAAAAAAAAACAGACAATGTGATTTTCTGGATTTTTTTTTCTCAGTTTGTCTCACATAGTTGAGGTCTACCTTTGATGTAAATTACAGACGCCTCTCATCTTTTTAAGTGGTGGAACTTGCACTATTGCTGACTGACTAAATACTTTTTTGCCCCACTGTATATCAGGCCACATTGTGAGACACATCTGGCCTCGTTCAATACAAGTACTGTATATTGAGTGAGGTTATGCAGACTGGTCAGAATATGGCTGTCCGCATGCATACCGCATATTAATAGTCAAGTGAATGCCTGTTCCCGCCGGCGATGGAGAATCCTCACAGCTTGTCTAGTCATTACATATATGATAATGCCCAGTATCAGAGAACGAGACAAGGCGGTGACCATGGTCCAAAAACGCCTTGTGCAAGGATTACCACTCCATATACTAATCTTAAAAAGGAGAAAACGGAGTAACGGATCCAAAATATATGCAAAAGTATAAATTTTATTAGTACTCACTAGAGTTGAGCGAAACGGGTCGAAAAAATTCAAAAGTCGCCGATTTTTGGCAAAGTCGGGTTTCATGAAACGAAACCCGACCCTAGGATGAGGTCGGCCACGAGGTCGGCGACTTACGCGCCAAAGTCGCGTTTCAAAAGTTTGTTTTGCGCTCTTTTTCAGCCAATCAGGATCCACGGACACTGTGGGCAACGTGATGACATAGGCACGGGTCACCACCATCTTTCAGAAGGGCATGCAAGTGATTGGCTTGCTTTGGTGGGCGTCACAGGGGGTATAAAAGGGCGTGCACGCCGACCGCCATCTTACTTCTGCCGATCTTAGTATAGGGAGAGGTTGCTGCTGATTCTGTAGGGAGAGCGTTAGGCAGGGAAGAAGACAAAAAAACTGCTTCTGCTGCTAGCGATTTGGCCTGCACAACACACCAGTCACTGTGTGTGCAGTGCAAGGGGAGGCTATATAGTGGTGTATCAGTGGTGTTGGTTGTTGGGCTGCCTTCTAAGGTTTCCTGACATTCCTGCATTGCTGTTTACCCACTGCTCCGCAAACTGCTTTTTTAAAAGCAATCCCAATTTTTTTTTTTGTCCTGCTGAGAGGAAAAAAAAACTGCTTCTGCTGCTAGCAATTTGGCCTGCACAACACACCAGTCACTGTGTGTGCAGTGCAAGGGGAGGCTATATAGTGGTGTATCAGTGGTGTTGGTTGTTGGGCTGCCTTCTAAGGCTTCCTGACATTCCTGCATTGCTGTTTACCCACTGCTCCGCAAACTGCTTTTTTAAAAGCAATCCAATCTCCCTTATCCTCTAGTCACTTTTGTCACAGCTGTGCCATCGAGCCTGTCACATAGCGCTCAGATATTCATTGGGCCTCACACAATCCAAAAGTGTCCAGTGTCCAAAAGTGTGTGCAGAGATTCAAAATCTCCCTTATCCTCTAGTCACTTTGGTCACAGCTGTGCCATCGAGCCTGTCACATAGCGCTCAGATATCAGTGGACCTCACACAATCCAAAAGTGTCCAGTGTCCAAAAGTGTGTGCAGAGATTCAAAATCTCCCTTATCCTCTAGTCACTTTGGTCACAGCTGTGCCATCGAGCCTGTCACATAGCGCTCAGATATCAGTGGGCCTCACACAATCCAAAAGTGTCCAGTGTCCAAAAGTGTGTGCAGAGATTCAAAATCTCCCTTATCCTCTAGTCACTTTGGTCACAGCTGTGCCATCGAGCCTGTCACATAGCGCTCAGATATTCATTGGGCCTCACACAATCCAAAAGTGTCCAGTGTCCAAAAGTGTGTGCAGAGATTCAAAATCTCCCTTATCCTCTAGTCACTTTGGTCACAGCTATGCCATCGAGCCTGTCACATAGCGCTCAGATATTCATTGGGCCTCACACAATCCAAAAGTGTCCAGTGTCCAAAAGTGTGTGCAGAGATTCAAAATCTCCCTTATCCTCTAGTCACTTTGGTCACAGCTGTGCCATCGAGCCTGTCACATAGCGCTCAGATATCAGTGGGCCTCACACAATCCAAAAGTGTCCAGTGTCCAAAAGTGTGTGCAGAGATTCAAAATCTCCCTTATCCTCTAGTCACTTTGGTCACAGCTGTGCCATCGAGCCTGTCACATAGCGCTCAGATATCAGTGGGCCTCACACAATCCAAAAGTGTCCAGTGTCCAAAAGTGTGTGCAGAGATTCAAAATCTCCCTTATCCTCTAGTCACTTTTGTCACAGCTGTGCCATCGAGCCTGTCACATAGCGCTCAGATATTCATTGGGCCTCACACAATCCAAAAGTGTCCAGTGTCCAAAAGTGTGTGCAGAGATTCAAAATCTCCCTTATCCTCTAGTCACTTTGGTCACAGCTGTGCCATCGAGCCTGTCACATAGCGCTCAGATATCAGTGGGCCTCACACAATCCAAAAGTGTCCAGTGTCCAAAAGTGTGTGCAGAGATTCAAAATCTCCCTTATCCTCTAGTCACTTTGGTCACAGCTGTGCCATCGAGCCTGTCACATAGCGCTCAGATATCAGTGGGCCTCACACAATCCAAAAGTGTCCAGTGTCCAAAAGTGTCTGCAGAAATTCAAAATCTCCCCTGTCCTATAGACACCTTGTACCTTGTTTTACATTACTATATAGTTTGTTGGATTTTGTCTACATTTCTACCAAAAATGAGGAAGGCTGGTGGAAGAGGCTGTGGAATTGGGCGGGGGTTGGCAGCTGGTAATGATGGTGTTGGTGGTGGATCTGATGGTAGTGGCAAGAGCAAAATAGGACCGAATGCAAGAGGTGCTGACCCTGCGTCATCGTCTGGCTACATAAGGCCTCAAACGCTTAGTTTTCTAGGAGTTGGCAAACCGCTTTTAAAGCCAGAGCATCAGGAAAAAGTTTTGTCTTACATTGCTGACTCAGCCTCCAGCTCTATCGCCTCCTCTTCTTCAGTTGTAAAAAGTAAAAGCACTGAGTCGTCATTGGAGGCTCATGTTCATGAACCACACCTTTCCTTGTGTCCTTCACCCCAACCAAGATTGAAGGATGACGCAGGCCATACTACTGATTACTCCATGGAGCTGTTTTCACATACCATGCCTGGATTATCAAGTGAAATGGTGAATTACCCAGGCCAAGATGAATCTGACATGGAGTGCACTGATGCACAGCCGCTGATGGATGATTCTGCTGGTACATTCACTCAGGGCACTACATTGTCCTCGCAGTGTACAGAGCCAGATTCTGACCCTGATGAGACTCAGGTGCCCCTTCCCGCACACTATACCACCATACACGGTGACACAGAGGAAGGTGCACATGACATAGAAGAGGAGGTGATGGATGACCCAGTTGTTGACCCAGATTGGCATCCATTGGGGGAAGAGGGTGCTGCTTCCAATAGCTCAGATGAGGAGCATCCACAGCAGACATCGACATCGCAACAGCTGTTATCTGGCAGGCCCGGAGCACTCCAAAGACAGGTTCCAAACATCAAAAGAGTTGCTGGACAGCTTGTCCAGAGGGTCAAAAGATCACAGCGTGCTAGGCCGCAAAATGTCTGCCAAAGTAGGAAGAGTGCAGTGTGGCACTTTTTTGACCAAAATCCTCATGATCAGGCCAAGGTTATCTGTAAGAAGTGCGCAAAGACCTTTAGCCGAGGGAAAAATCTGAAAAATTTGAATACCAGTTGCATGCTTAGACATTTAACCAGCATGCACTTGCAAGCGTGGACACAACACCAAACCTCAAGTGCCACATGTGCAACTGATCACAACGAAGGTAGTCAGCAACGCTACATTGTTTCCCCCACTGTAAGCCCACCGGTTAGCACAGCAGCAAATGTTGAGGTGTCGTTGCAAGACCACAGCAGTCAGGGAATCCCACTGTTATATCAACGAAAGACTGATTCTAGGCCATCAGAAAGAACACCAACTCCATCACCATCATCAACCCTCTCTCAGTCCGCCCTGTCCACCGCTACTTCCACCATATGCAGCTCTCAAGTCCAGCTCACCCTCCCAGACACTATGAGTAGGTCAAGAAAGTACTCAGTCTCTCATCCGCGTACACTGGGTTTGAACGCCCACATTGCCAAACTAATCTCGTTTGAGATGATGCCCTTTCGGTTGGTGGAAAGCACAGCTTTCCGCGAACTCATGGCCTATGCAGTACCACGCTATGACCTACCCAGTCGCCACTTCTTCTCTCGCAAAGCCATCCCAGCCCTCCACCATCATGTGAAAGACCGCATTGTCCATGCACTCAAGCAGTCAGTGAGCGGAAAGGTGCACCTCACAACTGATGCATGGTCCAGTCGGCATGGCCAGGGCCGTTACGTGTCCATCACTGCGCACTGGGTTAATGTGGTGGATGCAGGGTCCACAGGGGACAGCGGTGGTGGGACAGTGCTGCCTAGCCCACGGTATAGGAAACAGTTGGCTGTAGGCGTTCGACCCTCCTCCTCCTCCTCCAGAAGCGAAAGCTCGTCCACAGAGCGCAGTCGTACGAGCACTCCATCTGCAGCTGCCACTGTTGCACACGATGTGTCCCCCTATCGAGCAGCTAGTGGAAAGCGTCAGCAGGCTGTGTTGCAGATGATGTGTTTGGGCGACAGACACACCGCCGAGGTGCTGGCCGAGTACTTGAAGCGACAAACTGAGTCATGGCTGGGCAGTGTACATCTTGAGGCAGGCAAGGTAGTTAGTGATAACGGCCGTAATTTTGTGGCAGCCATAGCCCTTTCAAAACTCAGCCACATACCTTGCTTGGCTCACACCTTGAACCTGGTGGTGCAGTGCTTCCTCAAAAATTATCCGGAGTTAACAGCCCTGCTCCAGAAGGTGCGAAGACTGTGCGCGCACATCCGCCGGTCACCTGTACACTCCGTTCGCATGCAGAAGCTGCAGCGATTGCTCCACCTTCCCAACCACCGCCTCATTATCGACATTGCAACAAGGTGGAACTCCACCCTGCACATGGTGGAGCGGCAGTGCGAGCAGAGGCAGGCCATAATGCATTTGTGGGAGGATACACGGCCAGGCACTTTGAGAGCAGACATGGAGTTGACAGGTGTGCAGTGGTCGAAGCTGAAAGACCTTTGTAAAGTCCTTCAGTGTTTTGAGGAATGCACACGGCTGGTAAGCGCAGACGACGCCATCCTAAGCATGAGCATCCCACTTATGCGTCTGCTCATGCAAACTTTGACGCACCTTAAGGAGCAGGCGTCTGCAGCCAATGTTGATGAGGAGGAAGAGGAGGAGGGAATCCTTGATGACATTCAGCCATTGTCTGCTCAGGGACCTCTCCTGGACGAGGTGGAGGAAGAAGAGGAGGAGGAGGAGGATGATGGGGATGATTACTTAGGGGAGGAGGATGCATCTCGTGGGGCAAGTGAAAATGTTGGCGTGGCAAGGTCTGGTACAGGGTTTGTGCGTGACTGGAGGGATGTGGATTTGCCAGAAAGTGCTCCTCCACCCAGCATTCGCAGTGCATCATTGACACCGGGAACATTGGCCCACATGTCAGATTATGCCTTGCGGATCCTAAAAAGGGACCCCCGCATTGCCAAAATGATGAACGATGATGACTACTGGTTGGCCAGCATCCTGGATCCACGCTATAAAGGCATATTACAAAACATCATGCCACAGGAGAACCTTGACCTAATATTGGCTAATAAACAAGCAACTCTGGTAAATCGGTTGCTTGAGGCATTCCCAGCACACAGCAGCGGTGATGGTTCTCACACGAGCCGTACGGGCCGGGGGCAGCTTGGCAGAGGTGTTCGTGGTGCACACAGCAGTAGTGGCGTTGGAGACAGGGGTTTCATGACAATGTTGTGGACTGATTTTTCAAATACCGCTCACACAACTGGTAATACTGCATCGATGGAAAGTGACAGGAGACAGCAGTTGTCAACTATGGTTACAAACTACTTTTCCTCCCATATCGATGTTCTCCCACACAGGTCATTAACCTTTGACTATTGGGCCGCTAAACTGGACACCTGGCCTGAATTGGCCCAATATGCCTTACAGGAGCTCGCTTGCCCAGCTGCAAGTGTGCTATCGGAAAGAGTCTTCAGTGCAGCTGGATCAATCCTGACAGAAAAAAGGACCCGTCTGTCAACCCAAAATGTGGATGATCTAACCTTCATTAAAATGAACCACGCATGGGTTTCCAAGGATTTTGTCCCACCTTCCCCTGATGACACATAGGGTGACAGAAAAATGGCTTGCTTTGGTCCACCTCTTCCTGGTACTTCACCTATTTCGCCTTTTGCATCAGCTGAATGTCCAACATCAACATATGCCACTTTCTAAAACTCCCTAACTGTGCTGCCTCCCCCCCCATGGCCGGGGTCACCACCTAGCGCACGACACCGTGCGAGTGCCGTTGCCCTGGACAGGTGGGTAGGCCGACTCTTGGATGCGGGCACTGGCACAGGGTCCCTCATAGTGCAATCAAGTGTCTCTGACGGTGGTGGTGCACACCCGCCGTCAGACACACCGCTGTACTATGAGGGGCCCAGTGCCAGTACCGACGCCCACGAGTGGGCCCCCCTTGCTTGGGCAGGGCCCCAGCATTTGCAATCTTTACCTCTCCCTGCTCCTCCGCTGTGTAATCTGGGCCGTCAAATCCATACTGTGCCTGACACCGTCTGAGCCTGCCTCCTGAGACATATATTTTGAATGTGTACGCTATCCATACATGTTATCCGGGGATACGGTACCCTTTCTAACCTTTGTGCAATCACGTGCAATCCATACTGGGCCTAACACCGTCTGAGCCTGCCTCCTGAGACATATATTTTGAATGTGTACGCTATCCATACATGTTATCTGGGGATATGGTACCCTTTCTAACATTTGTGCAATCACGTGCAATCCATACTGGGCCTAACACCGTCTGAGCCTGCCTCCTGAGACATATATTTTGAATGTGTACGCTATCCATACATGTTATCTGGGGATACGGTACCCTTTCTAACCTTTGTGCAATCACGTGCAATCCATACTGGGCCTAACACCGTCTGAGCCTGCCTCCTGAGACATATATCTTGAATGTGTACGCTATCCATACATGTTATCTGGGGATACGGTACCCTTTCTAACATTTGTGCAATCACGTGCAATCCATACTGGGCCTAACACCGTCTGAGCCTGCCTCCTGAGACATATATTTTGAATGTGTACGCTATCCATACATGTTATCTGGGGATACGGTACCCTTTCTAACCTTTGTGCAATCACGTGCAATCCATACTGGGCCTAACACCGTCTGAGCCTGCCTCCTGAGACATATATCTTGAATGTGTACGCTATCCATACATGTTATCTGGGGATACGGTACCCTTTCTAACATTTGTGCAATCACGTGCAATCCATACTGGGCCTAACACCGTCTGAGCCTGCCTCCTGAGACATATATTTTGAATGTGTACGCTATCCATACATGTTATCTGGGGATACGGTACCCTTTCTAACCTTTGTGCAATCACGTGCAATCCATACTGGGCCTAACACCGTCTGAGCCTGCCTCATGAGACATATATTTTGAATGTGTACTCTATCCATACATGTTATCTGGGGATACGGTACCCTTTCTAACCTTTGTGCAATCACGTGCAATCCATACTGGGCCTAACACCGTCTGAGCCTGCCTCCTGAGACATATATTTTGAATGTGTACGCTATCCATACATGTTATCTGGGGATACGGTACCCTTTCTAACCTTTGTGCAATCACGTGCAATCCATACTGGGCCTAACACCGTCTGAGCCTGCCTCCTGAGACATATATTTTGAATGTGTACGCTATCCATACATGTTATCTGGGGATACGGTACCCTTTCTAACCTTTGTGCAATCACGTGCAATCCATACTGGGCCTAACACCTTCTGAGCCTGCCTCCTGAGACATATATCTTGAATGTGTACGCTATCCATACATGTTATCTGGGGATACGGTACCCTTTCTAACCTTTGTGCAATCACGTGCAATCCATACTGGGCCTAACACCGTCTGAGCCTGCCTCCTGAGACATATATTTTGAATGTGTACGCTATCCATACATGTTATCTGGGGATACGGTACCCTTTCTAACCTTTGTGCAATCACGTGCAATCCATACTGGGCCTAACACCGTCTGAGCCTGCCTCCTGAGACATATATTTTGAATGTGTACGCTATCCATACATGTTATCTGGGGATACGGTACCCTTTCTAACCTTTGTGCAATCACGTGCAATCCATACTGGGCCTAACACTGTCTGAGCCTGCCTCCTGAGACATATATTTTGAATGTGTACGCTATCCATACATGTTATCTGGGGATACCGTACCCTTTCTAACCTTTGTGCAATCACGTGCAATCCATACTGGGCCTAACACCGTCTGAGCCTGCCTCCTCAGACATATATCTTGAATGTGTACGCTATCCATACATGTTATCTGGGGATACGGTACCCTTTCTAACATTTGTGCAATCACGTGCAATCCATACTGGGCCTAACACCGTCTGAGCCTGCCTCCTGAGACATATATTTTGAATGTTTACGCTATCCATACATGTTATCTGTGGATACGGTACCCTTTCTAACGTTTGTGCAATCACGTGCAATCCATACTGGGCCTAACACCGTCTGAGCCTGCCTCCTTAGACATATATTTTGAATGTGTACGCTATCCATACATGTTATCTGGGGATACGGTACCCTTTCTAACATTTGTGCAATCACGTGCAATCCATACTGGGCCTAACACCGTCTGAGCCTGCCTCCTGAGACATATATTTTGAATGTGTACGCTATCCATACATGTTATCCGGGGATACGGTACCCTTTCTAACCTTTGTGCAATCACGTGCAATCCATACTGGGCCTAACACCGTCTGAGAATGATAGATGGGGCCCACCATACACTGGAACACTCCAAAGGTGGACATCAGACACTGGAGCAGCATTTACAGGGCCCATTATACACTAGAGCATTAGAAATGGGGCCCATTATGTTTGGAGCATTATTTGGGCCCATAAGACAGTAGAGCTTCATCCATGGGGACCAACATATACTGTAGCATTATGTGGAGCTCATCATATACTGTTTCAAACATTATATGGGACCAATGATTCTGTATGGAGAAATAGATGGGCCTCGTCATGAGATGTAAAAAGTGAGGTATTTTTTATTGTACTATACCGCTATTTCTCTGCCGTATCGGAGCATGATGAGTTGTGGTATGTGTTAAAGGGGCGCTCTTTCGCCCAGGGCACATGAAAACCTGGAGCCAGCCCTCCCCCCCCACAGTCTGTAGCCAAATAACCCCCATTTTTCAGTGCGCAACTTGTATTATGAAGTTAATTAAGGTTGACAAGCTTAAGTAAGAAGAATTGATGCTTTTGGCATTCAAATGGGCACTGTAGGTGTGTTTCCTGTCCTCCTCTCACTGCCGACTTTTATTCCCCATTGACTTACATTGGGTTTCGTGTTTCGGGACGACCCCGACTTTTCCCTATAATCGGACGATCTTGCTCGACCCGACTTTTGGAAAAGTCGGGTTTCACGAAACGAAGCGCGACCCTAAAAAAACAAAAGTCGCTCAACTCTAGTACTCACATCAAGTGCTGACAAGTATACAAGTTGACTAAAATAGGGGGGATAAACCCCAATGATACAACAATCAGGACAGACAAGGACAGGGTAAATAAAATGATACCAGTGCTCCAAATCTACATGGCACAACGTTCAGTCAGCCCATGGGCATTGCACATAACAGACACATGTCTAATGGTAAAAGATAGTCAAATATGGCATACTCAATTAAATGTGTATTGTACATAGTTGTACATGTCTAGAGCGCCAAAAAAAAAAAAAAAAAAAACCAGAGGGGAGCAGAGGAGGTGAAGGCCCATGCAACGACCCCCGACGTACGTTTCGCACCCGCCACAGGCGCTTTATCAAGGGAGTCTGCTCTGCTCCCCGGTAAGCAGCCTGCCTTTACTTGTTTCCACACTTCGGTCATTTGGACCGCTGGGCGGGTCGTCTCCCGGGTTCTCTCTGGCACAATTGCGCAGTTTTTGATATGTTGATACATATGTAATTCACTATTTAAGAATCCTTTCACATGTCATTGATTTATTTATGTTCAGTGTCCATTGGACTTGCACACTGACCCCTCTGGTTGTTTTTTTTTTTTTTTTTTTTTTTTTTGGCGCTCTAGACATGTACAACTATGTACAATACACATTTAATTGAGTATGCCATATTTGACTATCTTTTACCATTAGACATGTGTCTGTTATGTGCAATGCCCATGGGCTGACTGAACGTTGTGCCATGTAGATTTGGAGCACTGGTATCATTTTATTTACCCTGTCCTTGTCTGTCCTGATTGTTGTATCATTGGGGTTTATCCCCCCTATTTTAGTCAACTTGTATACTTGTCAGCACTTGATGTGAGTACTAATAAAATTTCTAGTCATATAGAGTGCAGACTTTGCCATAAGCCTGGACAACCCCGTTATGGGTATGTGCACATGGTCAGTAATTAGCAGCACTTTGGATACAGCAGATGTCCGCTGCATCCAAAGCGCTGCCGGCTATTGAACGCAGGTGATTCCGCCTGTGTCCAATACGTTGTACTGGTGAAATTTATCTTGCGGAGACTCGTGTCTACGCAAGATAAATAGACATGCTGCGGTCTGGAGAGACATGTACGTCTCTGCAGCCGTCTACGGACATATAGTGAACATGGGATTTCTTGAAATCCCATCCACTATGCTTTAACATCTGGATGCTGCGGCTGTACACAGCGTCCAAGCTGCAGTGTTTACTGATAGTGTGCACATACCCTAAAAAATAATTGTTCATAACTACCCTTCAGTATACAAGCAGTATTACTGTTTCACACTGTCCTCACGCGGCTCCATCACATACAGCATCCAAAAAAAGAATGGTGATCTTTGCAGGGGCTTATTGTGATATGACCTCTGGAAAATCAGTCTCTGTAGAAATCATAGCATCTCTTTGACAAATAAGCTCCTGGTGCAAAACTTGCTGGAGGACTGGCCACTTTAAGAAGGGGAAAATCTAATTATGATAACTCATATCCCCAGTCCCAGTAGGCAGCCTGCAGCCAGTTCTGGACCAGGGAAGGGAAAAGGCAAGGGAATCAGAACATATTTTCATGTAGGCCGGGGTCACACTTGCGAGAAACTCACACGAAACTCGCACCTCAATACCCGGCACTGCTCTGGACTGGAGTGTGGAGCTGCATGTTTTTCTATGCAGCTGAACGCTCTGGTCTGAAGCTCCGGTGGCAGTGCCTAGTATTGAGGTGCCAGTCTCGTGCGAGTTTCTCAGACTGTGTCGACCTAAAAGGAGGGGAAGGTAACCCCTTAACGCATTTCCACAGCCCCTCTTAACCACTATTAATCAAACACTGAGATCGAATGATGGGTGAAAGTCGGTCACAGCTTTATTAAACTTCTTTTATAAAATTTAACAACCTTTTGTAAACAGGCACTTAGCTTTCTTAAAACGCGCTAGCCGCTCAATGCCCTGCTCCATAGACGCAGGCAAGTCAGCCGGCAAGCCGTAGCTTCGTGCCATAACTTCTCCACCGCTGTGACTTGTAATAACTACGAATAAAAGAACGAAATAACATAACATCAGCAAATTTGTAACAAAAAGGGGAGGGAGGGTGGGAAAAGCACTTCCAGGACCGCAGTGAACGGAGGAAGAGGAAGGGCTGCTAACGTCCAAGGACTTTATATACGTAGGAAGGGGCTGTGCTAATCCCTTCTTCATCCCAATTGGCCCCCCTTACTTAAACCCCACCTCACTAAATCATGGAAGGGCAGCTGTCATGCCCGAACCAATCAGGGGTAAGGGGAGGGTAGGAAAGGCACACCCAGTCAGTGGCACTTTCCTTAATCAGATCAGTGCCCACCACAAGTATGACCCCGGCTGTATACTTGTTTCAGGGCTGGGAACACTCACGCAGACCCGAACTTAAATGGAAGCAGGCAGCAGCCGAGATCAGGCATGCAGGTAGGAGCTCCAGCTGTCCCTGATACGTCCTGGTGCTGCACTGCAGGGCTCGACTAACAGCAGGGTTGTAGTTAAAACGTATGGGCTCCTTCCAGATCCTGACTACAACCATACATTCTAGCTGTCTCAGTATGGAATGCACTAGAGCAGGGGTGGGTAACCCGTTTCTTGGTGGGGGAAATTTGTACCATCATTCAGGGGCCACACAAAAATGACCACCTTGAAAATTACCCCGGTATATTTAGTCAAACAATCAATTGCGGTAACTCACCCTTAATGTGACGGCTGGAGCTGCTTCTCTTTGGTGCATTTGTAATGTTAGGTGGTATTGATCATGTTGCTTCTCACAGCTGCTTTTCCAGGTTTGTGACGGCCAGGAGCGCAGTCGACTTTTTGTCATAATAAGTTTTGTAAATCATGGGAGACGCCGAGACTACTGTATATACATCACATAGGTAACACTGAGACAACTGTATATACATCACATAGGAAACACTGTGACAGCTGTCTATACATCACATAGGAGATGCTGGGACTGCTGTATATATCACATAGGAGATGCTGAGACAGCTGTACATGCATCACATAGGAGACGATGGGACTGCTGTATATACGTCACATAGGAGACGCTGGGACTGCTGTACATACATAACATTGAGACTGCTGCATCACAGGAACCTCTGGGGTCATATAAATTACAGTAGGGACTGGGGGCATAGATGTCACAGGAGAGGCTGGGACATATTCATCACTGGGGAGGCTGGGAGGAATAGACATCACTGAGGGGCTATATACATCACTAGGAAGCATCGTCAGCCCTGGGGGTATATATGTCCCTGGGGAGAATATACATCACTGGTGGGGGCTACATACATCACAGATGGGGGGATATACAGCACTGGGGGGATATACAGCACTTCTGGGGTAAATGCAGCACTGGTGAATATACATATCAGTTGGGGGCACATACAGCCCTGGGGAGGATTTACAGCAATGGGGGAGGGGGGATATACAGCACTGGGGGGTACAGGTATTGCCAGGCAGGCACATAAATTACCGGGTAGGGCTCATAGATCACCGGGGGGACAGAGATCACCTGGGGGGCACGAAGATCACAGGGGGCACAGAAATCACAGGGGGGTACAAAGATCACAGGAGGGCACATAGCTGGGGGACACATAGCTGGGGGGGACAAAGATCACAGGGGGCACAGAGATCACATGGTAGCACAAATATCACAGGGGGTACATAGCAGGGGGGCACAGCAATCACAGGGGTCACAAAGCTGGGAGCCACTAAGATCACAGGGGTGTACATAGCTGGGGGGCACAGATCACAGGGGGCATATAGCTGGGGGAGCAGAAAGATCACATGGGGAACAGATCACAAGGGGGCACATAGCTGGGGGCACAGGGATCACAGGAGGACATTTAGCTATGGGACACAGAAATCACAGGGGGGCACATAGCTGGGGCAACAGAGATCACAGGGGGCACATAGCTAGGGCCACAGACATCAGAGTGGGGCACATAGCTGGGAGCACAGAGATCACAGGTGCACATAGCTGGGAGGCACAGAGATCACAGGAGGACATATAGCTATGGGGGACAGAAATCACAGGGGGGCACATAGCTGGTGCCACAGAGATCAAGGGGGCACATAGCTGGGGCAACAGAGATTACAGGGTGGCATATAGCTAGGGCCACAGAGATCACAGGGGCTCATAGCTGGGAGCACAGAGATCACAGGGGGCATATAGTTGGGGGACAGAGATCACATGGGTGCACAGAGATCATATTGGGGCACATAGCTGGGGGGCACATAGCTGGGGCCAGAAATCACAGAGGGGTGCATAGCTGGTGCCACAGAGATCACAGCGGGCATATAGCTGGGGGAGCAGAGAGATCACATGGGGAACAGATCACAGGGGGCACATAACTAGGACCACAGAGATCACAGGGGGGCACATAGCCGAGAGCACAGAGATCACAGGGGCACATAGCTGGGAGGCACAGAGATCACAGGGGGCATATAGTTGGGGGGACAGAGATCACATGGGTGCACAGAGATCATATTGGGGAACATAGCTGGGGGGCACATAGCTGGGGCAAGAGATCACAGGGGGCATAGAGATGGAGGGCACACAAATCACAGGGGGTACAGAGATCACAGGGGGCACTTACCTAGAGCCACAGAGATCAAAGAGAAGCCACATAGCTGGGGCCACAGAGATCACAGGGAGGCACATAGCTGGGGCCACAGAGATCACGGGAGGGCACATAGCTGAAGGGCACAGAAATCAGTGGGGGAACAGAGATCACGAGGAACACATAGCTGGGGCCACAGAGATTACCGGGGGGCATATAGATGGAGGGCACACAAATCAAAGGGGGTACAGAGATCACAGGGGGCACATAGCTAGAGCCACAGAGATCATAGAGAAGGCACATAGCTGGGGTCACAGAGATCACAGGGAGGCACATAGCTGGGGCCACAGAGATCATGGGGGCACATGGCTAGGGCCACAATGATCACAAGGGGGCATATAACTGGGGCCACAGAGATCACAGGAGGGCACATAACTGAAGGGCACAGAAATCACAGGGGGAGCAGAGATCACAGGGGACACATAGCTGGGGGGCACAGGGATCACAGGGGTCCATATAGCTATGTGCACAGATCACAGGGGGGCACATAGCTGGGACCACAGAGATCATGGGGGGCACATTGCTGGGAGGCACAGATCACATGGGGGCATATAGTTGGAAGGGAACACAGATATCACATGGGGCACAAATCTGGGGGGCACATAGCTGGGGCTACAGAAATCGCAGGGTGGGCACATAGCTGGAGCCACAGAGATCACAGGGGGACACATAGATCACTGGGCGGCACATAGCTGAGGGGCACAGATCATCAAGAGACAAGCACAGAGCTGCAAGCACAGATATCTCTCTGGCAGCAGCAGCTCCTCTTCCGGCACAGTAGCGACTAGAACGATTTTTTGAGGTAATGATGTCACCAGAAGGGGCGGGGACTAGAGCCATATTGATTAGAGTGGCTAAAATGAGGATCACAAAAATCAACTCTGGTCTAAACAGCTCTAGGCCCCGCCCCTTCCGGTGGCATAATTACCTCAAAAAATCAACTCCATTCTTGTTGCAACCCTTCTAGAACCACCGTGCCAGCAGATTTAAAGGGCCAGTGGCCGGAAAAACGGGTCGGTGGCCAGATTAGCGGCCAGTCGGTCGGCAAGATCAGTGGGCATTACCGGCCCGCACCCACTATGAATGGAAACATCGTGGCCCAGAGGGAAAATGCCCGGTTGGGCAGATTATCAATCCTGGCCTGTGATTGATCTATTCACTATAATGAGGCAGCAGAGTTACTCTGGACTCCGTCTGGCCTCTGTTCAGTGGTATTCTTTTCAGAAGTGCACAAAACTGTGGCTGAGAGCACGTTTATGCAATCCTAAAAAGATGGGCACCACTGGATCACAGGTCCTTCTATAGCACCCACAGTGCCTCCATCTGCCTCATTATAGGGAATCTTCCACCTGGGGTTCAGTCCAGGGGCGGACACTGACAGCTTGGGGCCCCTGTGCAAGAAATGTGTCTGGGCCCTCTTCCTTTTATGGTGACAAAGCTATATATATATATATATATATATATATACTGTATATATATATATATATATTGCGCCACACACATACATGTATATATTACATAGTCTTCTTTATTATGTATATTGCTGTCCCTTATTGTGCAGTGCCCTCTCTTGTTATGTACAGCACCGTTCCCTGCATATTGTATTATATAGATCCCTGTTTTTTATTACATACCGTCTTGTTAGCTGTATAATGCAATGATGGCTAGGAAAGTTTCCTTTCTAATGGAGGAGATGGTGGACTAGTCGTCTGGTCACCGGCTCCTCCATCAACATTCATTTTATATCTAAATGAGTGGGGACTATGTAATAAAAGAGGGCAATGTTAATTACAAAATTAACAAGAATACACTATGTAAGAGACAGCACTGTACATAACAGCAGAGGAAGCTATATAATAAGGGACGGCACCATATATAACTAGATAGGATGGTACGTAATAAGGGACGGTGTTATACATAATAAAAGAGGAAACTATATAACTAAGGATGGTGTTATACAGAATTAGTGAGTGCACTATATGCTAAGGGACTGTGTTATACATAATAAGTACATTTACTATATGCTAAGGGACTGTGTTAGACATAATAAGTGAGTACACTATATACTAAGGGACTGTGTTAGACATAATAAGCGATAATAATGTCGTACTCCACCTCCCCCTTTTCCTAAGGCCATTATAGGTCCCCCTTCCTCCCATCCCAATCCCCTACACCCCTCATTGTCCTCCTCTCCCCACATCCCATTATTGTCCTCTCTCCCACCCCATCATTGCCCTCTTTCCCACCTCCATCATTGCCTTCTCCCCCATCACTATCATTGCTTTCTCCCCTGCCACCCCATCATTTCCTTTTTCCACCACCTCCATCATTGCCTTCTCCTCCACCACCCCCATCATTGCCTCCTTCCTCATCACTCCCATCATTGTCTTTTCCACTACCACCATCATTGCCTTCTCCCCCACCCCATCATTGCCCTTTCCACCACTTCCATCATTTTCTCTTTCCCCACCATCCCCATCATTGCCCTCTCCATCACCCCCATCATGGCCTTATCACCATCACCTCCATCATGGCCTTTTTCCCATCACCTCCATCATGGCCTTCTCCCCATCACCTCCATCATGGCCTTTTCCCCATCTCCTCCATCATGGCCTTTTCCCCATCACCTCCATCATGGCCTTTTCCCCGTCACCTCCATCATGACCTTTTCCCCATCACCTCCATCATGACCTTTTCCCCATCACTTCCATCATGGCCTTTTCCCCATCACCTCCATCATGGCCTTCTCCCCCTCACCTCCATCATGGCCTTCTCCCCATCAGCTCCATCATGGCCTTCTCCCCATCACCTCCATCATGGCCTTCTCCCCATCACCCCATCATGGCCTTCTCCGCATACACATACACATCGATACACACACACACATACACACGACACATACATACATACACACACACATCCACTTCACACACATACTACATATTACATCATTGCCTTCTCCATCACTCCCCATCACTCCCATCATCACACTACATACATACACACACATACACAGTCACTCGCACACACACACAGCAGCAGTGACAGGCAGCACAGTACCTCACATGTCCGGTCTGCAGCATCACCGTCTTCTCCCTCCAGCTGCTTCCTGTGTCTCTAGCACAGCAGCCGCGCCGCACAATGATGACGTCATTCAGCCATGCTGCTATCTGTGTCAGAGAGACACAGGAAGCTCTAGCGCCGGGCAGGAAGGATCTTTGCAGCTCCGCTCCTTCTGTTTTCTCAGGGGAATAAAACAGCAGGAAGCTTACACCGAGTCACAGCAGAGGAAGGATAACTCACATTCTCCAGAGCAGACTGTAACCTGGTGAGAGTTGTGATATCTCCTCTGAACTGCACCTGAACTTCAGTAAATGATAGACTTTTCTTGTATCCTGCCTTATTACTCTGTGCCCTTTACTTCCATCACAATCTCTGGGGGTCTGCCCTGGTTGGAGAGGGTTAAATATCTGCACTGCCATCACCGTCTACTCCCCCAGTAGTATACTACAGTCGAACACTCCAACTGTTGTAACAAATCACTACATAAATTTTATTCCCATTCAATTCTACCTCTTTTACATGACCACCTGGGGCCACAGACCGGGTCACTGCCACTGTGACATATCCCTTTAAGATGACCGACCCGGCACCGAGCATCCCACGGCTCCTGGGGCACGTCATTTTGGCGTCACGAACAGGATTCGAACAGGATACCGTGCGTGCCTAAAGTACTACAGGAGCAACGACCTGCATCAACCGAAGCGGTGAGTCGCACCCCTGCAAGGGTTAACTAGGGGGGAAGATGTCTAATCCCAGTGACACCCAGGGTGCAGCAGCTGCAGCTCCCATATTGCCTCTCACCATGCCTTTTTTATTGGGTGCGACATGGCTGCCACAGTACAATGGAGAATTGCACACCTTAAGTGACTTCAAGGGGAAGCTGCGCAGCATGTGTGAAATTTATCCTATGTCAGAGGAGCAGAAAGTCAGTATACTTACAAGTCAGCTCAGTGGCGTTGCTCAGAGAGAAGTTGAATCTTGGCCAGCTACTGATAAAAAGACTGTAAAAGACATTTTTGCTAAATTAAAGGATACTTTTGACACCTGCTTCAGAAATAAAGATGCGATTTTTCAGCTGCAGACAGAAACCACAGGACACTGTTGGAGACTATACCTTAAACCTGCAGGAGTCGCTGCAGGCCATTAAACAAAGTGATCCAGACAGTGTAAGAGATGAGAACAAAATGCTGAAAGAACAGTTCATTGAAGGTCTTTTGTCTGATTCCAGTAAGGCACAACTGCGCTTGATGTCATTACAGAACCCTTTGTTCAGTTTAAAGACAGATCTATACATATCTTAAGACTTTCTACTTATGTCTGCACTGAGCCAGTTAAAGATCCAGCAGTTACATACCTCCAGGGGGCAGTATCCTCACCCAAGATGCCTGCAGTACGGCATGTGCAGACTCCAGCTGAAGATTCTATTGTAGATTTACGACTGCAAGTACAGGAACTGACTAAAAATATGTCTGTTCTATGTAAAACTGTTCAGACTCTCCAGACTTGTCCCCCCACAGAGAGGATCCAGCTAGCATCAAGCCCGGTTGATCTCCCATGGCGATTGCCAAAGAGGATGCCGCAACATCAGTGGCAACTGACTTGCACCGGCAGGAGAACAGACCGATTTGACTCTTCTGGGAGCGTGGTAGTGGATGGTATCCCCTTCACCACCCTCGTGGACACTGGATCACAGGTTGATAGTGAGAGAGTTAAATTAACCCTTCATAGTTGAGCCAGTGATGTCCAAATTATTCCACAGAGTGTTGCTAGCAACTCAATTGACCAAGCGGAGACGTGTCTCTGTATGGGACGATCCAAAGAGATCGGTAACCCGTTTATTGTAGTCACTTCTTTTATAATATTTTGCTTAATTATGCAAAGTTCTCAAATACCAATAACATCATTTCACTTTATAAGCCAATAATATTGCAAGAAAACCGGAAACTACATATATGTCCGTCATTGAAAGTAGTATAGTTGCATATTCTTCAGAGTAGTACACCCCCGGTTCCCTTATATTGCACCTGATAGGAACAGTCAGGTTTCATGACAGCCCATGCCAATTACAAAAAATTATCTTACAGCAAAAAAATGGAGAAATGAAACCTTCAGAGAATGGATAAAACGAAACTTCAGCTTTGACTTTAGTTTTAACCCTTCACAATCCCCCTAGATACATTTTTTTTAACACATATGCAGCATCAGAGGTGCTATCCCAAGCTAACAGCTTGAGGGTACTGGTCTTCACATGACTGATGCCGTGTTACCAGTCATGGCTGTGGCGGCGCACCCATGCCCCCTGTATGCTGCAATTCACGAATAACAATTTTTGATGACGGTGGTGGAGATCTTTTGTAGGTAGCCATGTGCTTGGCTTCAACATCTTCATCAAGTAGCCTTTTGAGATCGGTGCAGAGAAGAGCAGGGACAACGTCACCTTTGGTATCATCATTAGCTGTCTTGGTGCAGAATTTCCTAATACATACAGAAGTACACCAAAAAACAAGTTTTAGTATCACATATACAAAAAGGATACAGGCAGCAATGTGTAACAAGCTTTGTAAGATCCCAGCTATCCAGCCCCCAATTCCCTTAAACCAACTGGCTGGATTGAGAAAGGAGAAGGTGTCTGACCACCAACTGTCCTTAGTACGATCATTGTCTTTATTGTATTGATCTCTGCGTCTTTGAATGTCTTCTAACTTTAACTTTAACTTCATAGTACTGTTAGGATCTATATAATGACAGCAAGCGGGTCCAATGACCTGACACATACCACCTTGTACTGCTGTTAAGTAGTCCAGCACTATAGTAAGTTGATTAGTGACTATAATAATTTGATTTTGGACAGCAACAGTAGTATTAAGTATGTCCAGTATATTCCAAATTTGATCATCTAGATAGTCTGTGGCCCTAACCAATTTATCTCGCATTTGTGTAATCATAGGGTAAATGAAAATGGAACTGACAATTTTATTGGCCACACTCATCTGCACTATATGTGGTCTCCCTGAAGGGCAGAGTGAATTGTCTGCAGCTCTTTTGTATAATGTATGTTTGGGCATAGCCTGTGTATCCAACTGTTTGTTTGGAATAACAAAGGTGGCCAGGGTCAAGCGACCCAGAGAACAAGTACCTCATACCCCTACTGGCAACCATTAATAAGCATTGTCTCCACATACCTAGAACATATCATCAGGTAAATCCCATAGGGCTTAATGTTGCAGCACCAATCTATGAACTAAGTCTATGAATGCAGATACATTCTGAAGCATACACCAAGCTGGAGATTGTCCTAAAGGACTACAATAGCCTACATCGGGATTTCCACAAGTGGGGGTTCCTAGTATATATTCAGAGGACTCATTACAAGATATATTGCCAGGAATACTGGCACAGGTTTCGTTAGAACCCTGGGGAAACAAATTAGAAAATTTCCATGGCGTATTATGCAACCTTCTTTCTAGCAACATTGGTTTGAAGGCATCAGTAGAGTGTGAAGTTACATTGAAGCTGACTTGTAAACCATATGTTGGAATTTGCCCTAGATTTGTTAGACTAGTCTTATTCTTAGGGACCCAAGCCCCTCCTTTGTAGGCCAAATATTGAAGTTGGGTATTGCTTCCTGAAAGGTTACCTTGTCACCAGGGGTATCCTACCCATCCCACAATAGGTATCCCAACAGTTAAATTCCATAATTTAGCATTATCTGTGGCATTATTAGCGAGTGTGTCAGAACAGTTAGTCCAAGCAAATAACTCCTCAGGTGGAACAGGGATAGCCAAAAAGGGGATGCTCGTGGCTGACATTGGTGTATACATGCAGATCCAACAGTCTGCCAGAGACTGGGAATTGCCCAACAAATCTCTCAGTAATTTTTCATGATGTTGTATAAACTTATTCAAGGACATTGGGGAATTTAGACTGTCCCATGCGGTTACCAATAATAATATCGAAAATGCGAAAGACCAGAACATTATGCCCCCTTATTTGCTATTGGCTTGTTTAACCAGCTTGCAGTGTGATGTGTGAATCCAAGTCGGTCTTCCTTCTAGTTTCACTGATGTAGGGGTGATGAGGAGGACTTGATATGGACCGTCATACAAGGGTTCTAGTCCATGCTTCCTGACATGTCTTTTCACGACTAACAAATCACCAGGCTTCAGGTTATGACAGGTGTCGGTTTCTGCTGAATCTGGAAGAGAAGAAGAAACTAGAGCATGGGTGTTAGCAAGATTTTTACTAAGCTGAATAACATATTGAACAGCACGGTCAGTCTCTTCTGATAACTGCTGAGGTTGGAAATTTGCAACTGGGGGCCTAGTACCAAACAATATCTCATATGGGGACAGGCCATGTTTTGCAATAGGGGTAGTACGAATATGGTATAGTACAATGGGTAGGAGCTCTGGCCATGGAGCCGTAGTCTCCTGCATCATTTTGGTCAATTGTCCCTTCAGTGTGCCATTCAACCTCTCAACTTTCCCACTGGATTGTGGGTGGTACGGAGTATGGAGGGCTACAGTGGATCCAAGCATTGTCAGAACTTCTTGGTACACATGAGAAGAAAAGGCTGGGCCTTGGTCACTTTCAACAACTTCTGGAACCCCATATCTGCATATGACTTCCATCACCGGTTTCTTTGCTGTGGTTTTTGCAGTCATGTTGGTAACAGGGAATGCTTATGGCCAACTGGAGAACATGTCAACAACAGCCAAACAGTATTCATACCTTCCAGACTTAGGTAACGTGATATGGTCCACCTGGAGCCTTTGGAAAGGATAGTCAGGCTTAGCAAGATGCTTCGGGGGTACACGTTGAAGTTGACCGGGATTACAAGTTTGACAGATATTACAGGCACGGTTGAGCGCTGTCAAAACTGTGGAAATTCCCAGGGCCCAGTAGAATTTTCGCACCAGTGTGAGGGCCTGATTCTTTCCTCGATGTGTAGGTCCATGTGCCCATGTGGCAATAGCAGGGTACATCCGCTTAGGGAGACACACAAGTTGGTCCTTTTTCCAGAGACCATTATCCATTCGTGCCCCATCAGTCTTCCATTGCTTCACCTCTTCCTTTGGAGACATTCTCTGCATCGTCATTAAGCGGTCTCGCAGGGTCCGACAGAAAACTTCAGTCTGTTGTAGATCATCAGGTTCTCGTAGGGTCAATGCTTCTTGTAACTGTTTACGCTGAGAGCGTGTGGTCACCATAGTTGGTATGGTTGGTTCAACGGGTAAAAGAGCGTCGGCTTTTGCTTGCATATCTGCAAATGCGTTGCCAACAGTCTGTGGATGTTCCTAGGACCGTGCGCCTTAACTTTGATAATAGCCACCTGAGTAGGTAATTTAATCGAGTCCATGAGGTTTTTAACAGCTTCAGCAGCATTTTTAACTGGGGTTCCGGCAGTAGTAATAAACCCTCGATTGGCCTATAAAGCCCCAAAATCGCGAGCAATACCAAATGCATACTGTGAGTCCGTATATATATTAGCCCGTCTGTTCTTGGCCAAAGTACATGCAGTAGACAGAGCCTGGAGTTCTGCTTCTTGTGCTGACTGTGAAGGTGGGAGTGCAGCTGCGTGCACTACAGTGTCCTCTGTGGTAACAGCGTATCCCGTGTGGAATCGATCAAACTCATCAGCATATCTTGGTGATGCTCTGGCCACTGGGTCGAGGCGGGCCGAATAATAGCCCACTGGTCGTTGCCTGCTGCCATGTGATTGTGTAAGTACCCCTGCTGCGTGTCCTTCATTCTCAGACACATACAAATGGAACGGTCGAGTATAGTCCGGGATACCCAAGGCAGGGGCGGAAGCAATAAGCCGCTTCAACTCAGAGAAGGCATGATGTAGGCTTTCCATGCAAACCGGTGATCTTTCCTTGTAGTTCATTATGCCGTCTTTCAAGGCATTGTAAAGGGGGTGCATTATGTGGGATGCATCCGGTATCCACTGACGACAATAAGTGCACAGTCCAAGAAAGCGCTGGAGTTCAGTTTCATCTTTTGGGAAAGGAAGGGAGTTGACAGCTATTTTTCTTTCTTCTGTGCGGTGTCTGACACCCTGAAGGAGACAGTGACCCAAGAATATCACTTGACCAAGGCAGAACTGAAGTTTCGAGGCTGAAACCCGACAGTTCAGTGCTGCCAGATGCTTGAGGAGGCTAACAGTGGCAGCAATGGCTTCCTGCTCCGTCCGTGCACACAACAAAAGATCATCCACATACTGAAGCAGCATAACTTGAGGGTGACCTAACTGCCAGGGCAAGAGACACTCGCTCATGTTTTTTGCAAACTGGTTGGGACTGTTTTGGGCCCCTTGTGGCATAACTGTCCATGTTAACTGTCGTCCCTGAAAACTGAATGCAAACAGAAACTAGCAATCTGGGTTTAACGGAATGCTAAAGAAGGCATTGGCAAGGTCAATGACTGTAAACCAAGCAGCATCCTGGGGTATTTGGGACAAAAGAGTATGTGGATTAGGCACCACTGGAGTTTCCAGAATAGTAGCTGCATTAACTGCCTGTAGATCTTGCACCAGCCGGTACACAGGGGGCTGGCCAGGTGGGGTCTTTTTCTTAACGGGAAACAAGGGCGTATTACATGGAGAAAAACAGGGTACCAGAGCACCGTTATCAAGTAACGTTTGTATTTGTTCCTGAAGGCCCCGCTCCTGATCATGTTTCAAAGGATATTGATGGACTTTGGGAAAAGGGGCACCAGGTTTGAGAAATACTTTTACTGGTTCTACGGGCATTTTCCCTATATCATTTGGACCTTTTGACCAAAGTTTAGATGGTATCTCTGAGAGGTATGGGGTGAGTCGTTGATCCTCAGGCAATATTGGGGGTGGATCTGGGCCTATCAGGGCCATCATAACTGTGGTAAGGGCATGCAAAATACAGATTTCCTCACTGTCTTCATCTGCATAGGGGTTATGTAACCTAAGAACCATCTGACCATCATCTTGGAATTGTATTCTGGAGCGGAACTGTGATAATAAATCTACCCCCAGTAAATTTACTGGACATGTGGGAGAGATCACGAACTGAGCAGTAACCTTGGGGAAGGGTCCCACAGGGATGGATTTTGTAAGAGTATGTTTATTGGGTCTGCCATCTACTCCAATTAAAACAAGCTCTTGATCTGAGAATTGAATAGGGATATCCGTAGGTACATCTGATGATTTGATTATAGAATTGGCCGCCCTAGTGTCTACCATGAACTTAACAAGGGTGTCCCCTACAGGGAGCGTGACGGATGAGCATGCCCCAGGTTTGGTGGAGGACATTGTGATGGAAGACCCTGGTTGGCCAACCCTTCAGTATGGACAATTATCAGGATTTTGGGGCTGTCCGTAACCGGGGTATCCTCTAGGGTTCCCAGTATTTAGATTACGATTGGAAGAGAGAACTTGAGGGTAGCATCTATCAGCGGGAGTGTGACAGTCCCTCTGAAAGTGACCGAGTCGGCTGCAGCGCCAGCATTGTAGACGAGAATTGGCACAGTGGATCTGGGGAGGAAGGTTCCTATTCATAGGATTAGCAGAGATATTGGAGTAGGGAGCTGAAGTCTGAGGGGGGGCCAGAGTTTGCTGTGTGCTCCAGTGATAAGGAACCAGCTGTGTACTCGCAGCCGCGCTGGGCACAATGGTGGGGGCTGCTATTATTGGAGGAACTGGAGCTGCTGCAGCTGCAGCTGCAGGCTTATTTTTGTTTCCCTGCCGCTGCAGAATGGGTTAAATTCTTCTGAAAACTTTTTACTACTTTCAAAGCATCATCCGGAGTGGAATTCTCAACATCAGGTCTAACTGACATTATCGCCTCTTGCAATTCGGGTTTAAGGCCGGACATCAAAGCTGCCACAAAAAGATGTGTATGGGCTTTATTATACAGTGAGAATCCCAGATCTCTAAATACTACCATAAGACGCCCATAGAACTTCTCGGCAGTCTCCCCCTTGTCCTGTGTGACATCTGTGAGAGAGGTAGCTTGGTCCGCCAATCTATCTTGTGCCCAGACCTTTAAAGCATTGCAGAAATCAACACCATTCTCATAGGTTCCCCCATCCAGATCCACATTATACATTATGCCACCCTCAATAATTGGAAAATACCCCTCCCCAGCTTTTACTCGAAGTATGTGCAATAGATCTCTTCGGGGAGTAGAATAAATCTTACGATTTGATGCCATTTGCCTGTAGAAAGCCATGGGGGAAGTCTCTGGAACGGGTAATTGATTGCAAAGAGTGTCTATTTGTGATGGGGTGAAGGGAGTATACTTTGACCTGTCAGGAGTCGTTTCCACATTTTCTTCTTTAAATTCATATATTACTGACAACTTGGAGGGAGGAGGTAGCGGCAGTACGGGCACAAGAGGCATCTGCTGTGGGAGCGGGGCAGGAGGCTCTGTTACAGTTAGAGATTGTATTGCCTGATGGGCCGTTAGGCGGCTGTCGAGGACAAATCGGACCTCCTCCAATTTTATGGGGTTTCCCTGTATGCACCGTTCTATTGCTGATACTATGACCATGGCAGCATCCTTCCTGGGATATTGAAAAATACCGGCAGAGATTAATGGTATAGCCACTGTACGTTGAGGCATCGTATCGGGGGGAGAGAGGAGGCATACAGGATTGCGTTCTGGACAGCCTCAGTAAGCAATTGTTGGGACCTAGGAATATTGATAGGGTCATATCAATGTCCCACTGCATTTATTACATATTGACACGGCAGCTGTCCTGCTCTGGTTGCTGTGCCCTGTCCTGTTTCTACCTGGCCATACACTTGTATATACGAATCAGATTCTTCCTGTATCATGGGTCCGCCTTTCTGTGAATTTTTTGCGGCCAGTCCTCCAGCATGGCGGAGTTGATTGAGGAACGGAGTCTGACCAGTGGAATCAGCCACTGCATTATTCAGGGCAAATTCTGCCCACCGTAGTAAGGATGCCCAGTCATCCTGCCTGGCCGAGACAAAATGTCGCAGGTATGTGACCAGAGTTTGGTTAGCTTTCTCAACCAACCCGTTCATCTTGGGATGATAAGCGGAGGACAAATTTAGCTCAATACTGAGTAGACTGCAGAGCTCCCTCCGAAACTGAGACGCAAATTGGAGACCTCGGTCACTAACTATATTGTCCGGCATACCGTGCAAACGAAATACGTGCTTTATGAACAGCGCAGTGAGACCACGGGCAGAAGGCAGCTGCACGAGTGGCACCAGATGCACCATTTTAGAAAAATGATCGGTGACCACCCAGATGACCGTGCTGCCACTGGATTTGGGGAGGCCGACCACAAAATGCATGCCAACCATCTCCCAGGGTCTGTCTGCCACCGGCAAAGGGTAACAATAACCCAGCCAGCCTCTGCCTAGAGGACCTGTTCCGAGCACAAAAGACTCATGCCTGAATGTATTCTCTCATGTCCCGAGCCATATGCGGCCACCAATAAGTCCTTGCCAGAAGTTCCGTGGTCCGCTTATCACCAAAGTGACCACCCACCCTGGACGTGTTTGCCCACGCGAGAATCTCTGGCTGCAGGCGGGGAGGAACAAAGGTCTTGCCCGGTGGCACTGACTCGAGGGCAACCCGAGCCACGGTCCTCAGACTCTCAGAGGGGACGATTAGCCGAAGCTCAGCCTCCTCCACTGACACTACCGAGCGAGAGAGAGAGCATCAGCCAGGACGTTCTTCTCACCGGACAGATAGTGCAAGGTAAAATGGAAGCGGGAGAAGAAGAGCGACCACCTAGCTTGTCGAGAGTTCAAGCGCTGGGCTGTTTGTAAATAGACCAGGAGATGTCTCCACTCGGAAAAGGCCAACTTCATTGCCAGCAGCTCCCTGTCCCCAATGGAGTAGTTTCTCTCCTCCGGTGAGAAGGTCTTTGAGAAGAAGCAGAGATGCTTCCGACCTTGAAAAGGACTGCTCCTGCACCGACAGACGAGGCATCCACCTCTAGGATAAAGGGTTTATCCACATCGGGACGGTGGAGGATAGGAGCGCCAGCAAAATGGGTCTTAAAAGACGAGAAGCCCGCGGAGACCTGTTCTGACCAAACCTTGGGATTGGCTTCCTTTTTGGTGAGGGTGACCAAAGGAGCTACCAGTGTGGAGAAGTGGGGAATGAACTGACGGTAGTAATTAACGAACCTCAAAAAGCGCTGCACCGCTTTATGGGAATGGGGTTCCTGCCATTCCATTACCGCCTGCAATTTGGCAGGATCCATAGCCAACCCCTGGGCCGAGATGATATAGCCCAGGAAAGGTAAAGACTCCTGCTCAAACTGACACTTCTCCAACTTGGCGAAGAGAGAATTCGCCCGCAAGCGGTCGAAGACCTTTCAGACGTCTCTCCGGTGAGAAGCCAAATCTGGAGAGAAGATGAGGATGTCATCCAGATAGAGCACCACCGAGGTGGAGAGCATATCGCAAAAGACATCATTTACGAAGTCCTGGAAGACAGCTGGGGCGTTACAGAGGCTGAAGGGCATGACCAGATACTCATAATGGCCATCCCTGGTATTAAAGGCTGTCTTCTGCTCGTCCCCTTCGCGTATGCGGATCAGGTTGTAAGCCCCTCGTAGGTCTAGCTTAGTGAAGACCCGGGCCCCACGCAACCTGTCGAACAACTCAGAGATCAGGGGAAGAGGATATTTGTTTTTGACGGTTATGGCATTGAGACCTCTGTAATCAACGCACAGGCGCAGCTCTCCACTCTTCTGTACGAAGAAGAATCCCACTCCCGCTGGTGACACCGACTTCCTAATAAACCCCCTTGCCAGGTTCTCACTGATGTACTGGGACATGGCCTCCATCTCCAGAAGGGATAGCGGATATACGCGACCTTGAGGGGTTCTGCGTCTGGCAAGAGGTCTATAGGACAGTCGTAGGGGCGATGGGGCGGAAGGGTCTCAGCGGACTTTTTCAAGAACATGTCTGCGCATTGCTGGTAGTGACTTGGGAGTGCGGAGAGATCCATGAGGGCATCGGTGGAGGCTATCTGAACGCGGTCCTTCACACACCTATCCTCACAGGACTTGCTCCAACCCAGTATTCTCCCCAAGGACCACTCTATATGGGGAGAGTGGCAACGCAACCAGGGAACTCCTAGGAGGACCTGGTTAATGCCCTCGGCGATAATAAGGAGCGACACTGTCTCGTGTAGGGACAGAGGCAGTGAGAGTTTTAATGGAGTAATTGATGGGTAATTTGCGAGGGTAATGTCAAAACGTTCACCACCCTGATGGTGACCAGCTGAGGTAGCATAACCAATGGGACTGCGTGCTCCAGAATCTACGCAAACCTCCACCGCCAGAGGAGAGGAGCCGAACTCCAACACCCCCTTAAAGGTTAGCTTGGAGGAAAACAGTGTGGTGTCTCGTAACCCTCTTGCTGTTGCCACTAGACGCGGACATCTCTGAACGCTGTGGGCACCTATTGGCAAGGTGACCAGACTGTCGGCAGTGAGCGTGGGCTATGGAGGTTCGATCTGGGCAGAACTTAGAGCCCGTGTGAGGCACCTCCCTAACTGCCGACAACTCGAACGCTCGATCGGGAGGCTCCAGAGGTTTGGAGAAAGTTGGAGCCAACCTAAACCTCTGTCTGGACTGGGAGCGCTCCAACCCTCGCTCGAAGAAGCGGAGATTAATATGGTTGGAGATGGTAATGAGCTCCTCCAGAGTGCCGGGAACCTCCCGAGTGGCCACAGCATCCTTAACGTGGTCAGCCAAACCCCTCCAAAAAATTGGGGTATTGTCTGACCATTCCAGCTCGGAAGCCAGTGTCCGAAACCAAATGGCATACTTATTGACCAGGAATGAACCCTGTGTCAAGGCCAACAGTTGGAGCGCGGTATCGCGTGTGTTAGGAGTCGGATTTCTGTGTTTATTCAGCAGAGATCCAAATCCTCACATTCTGCACTCTCCTGTTTTTCCACTGCAGAAGAGATTGCAGAGGAGATTGCCTTGCAGCAAATCCCTCCTGAGGCTGTCCTTCTGTCCTCTTACTGGGCATGCTCATGGGATGATCTCCTATTGGAGAGCGGGAGTCATGTGCTCAGGTCCCGCTCCAGTTCTCATTGGTCCATCTCAGAGATCTGGAAGCGTGCAGAAGGTCCCGCTTGCTATAAAAGGCGCGCATGTGTGGCGCCCCCAGGAGTATGGTCGCCACAGTGGCATTACCTTCCTCCTAGGGAGGGTGATGTCATGCATCGAAGTCATAAAGGATCTCTCTTGCAGTTAATCACAACACACAACACAGTTCTCATTCCAGGCCAGCAGAGGGAGCTCTGAACCCAAAACTGGGGGAAGAGCTGCTCTCTGAGGGCCAGGAAGGGGAAATTAGGAGTTCGTGTGAGGAGAGCAACGTGTGTGGACGTGAGGAGAAGAGCTGGGGGATTGAGCAGAGAGTTCAGGCTCATTCCCAGCTGTAGTGCATGATTTGGAGCCCGGTATCCATGGCTGTACGGACACTGGTGGTCCTGCAACAGAAATCGGAGGAATAGGAAGCTGTAAATGCTCCATTCGCACATAAGACTCAGAGGCACAACAGCGATGTGTGAGCCAGAAGAGAAAGGCTACAGCTGTCTGCCATACGAGGGAGTTCGAAAGAGAAATAAGCAAGTGGAACTTCAGTGTAACACAGTACTGCAAGTACCTTAAAACTAAGCGCTAGGAAGGAGACTACACAACCCATCTGCCTAGAGAGATTCCTAAGTTGCTTCCAGGCTAGCCAGCTCCTGTGCCATCTGTAATCTGGACCCTGGACTGCATTTGCCAAGCAAAGTAAAGGTAAAGAAACTGCACCCTGTTGTGTCCTTGATTTCTTCCTTCAAACTCTCCAGCACTGCTACATCTCTGTACCAAACACTACACCCTCTTCCTCAACATCTACCCTCTTCATCTACTCTGCCCTGGGACTACAGCACTGCCTGTGGAGGGCCACCCCATCATTGCTGCACCCCACCATCTGTCCCAAAGGATCTGTCTGCAGCGTCGGCTTAACACCTTCATTGCCGAACACCACAGGTGGCATCACAAATCATTCACTCATAAACTTTATTCCATCACTTCATCCCTTTTACATGGGTGCCCAGGGCCATGGACCAGGTCACCGCTGCTGTGACATTCCCCTCTGAGAGACCGGCCCGGTACCGAGTACCCCACAGCCCTGGGAGGGCGACCCATTTTGGCATCATGAACAGGATTTATGGAGCCCGGTGTCCCCGGGTCCTGTGTGCCAGAGACTGTGTTTTGTGCCATAGACTATTTGTGCAATTGCCGCCATTACCCCGCTGCTTGGCGTGCACAGGAAGCAAAAGGGGCGGGCCATCGTGGGCGGAGCCAGCCGAAAAGCGCAAAACAGTGAAGTGCGGCGCGGGAAGAGGCCAGCGCGCGAGAAGTGAGAAGCCGAGGCCTGCAGTCCCGGCGTCCCCCGATCCTCCAGCCTGCAGAATGGCAGCCAGTAAGCAAGCGAAACTCAGGGCCTGGCAAACATTAACTAGGGGGGAAGAGAATGTCTGAAGCGAGAGCAGACGCAGCGGCGGACGCCACTGCAAACCCCACAGTGCCACAAGCTGCAGGGCCCAGCGCAGCTGCGACTCCCATAGCGCCGCTGCATCCAGCAGCCAGCGCTGCCTCCACAGCGCCACCAGAATCAGCGCCCACTGCAGAGGTCCCCATAATGCCACTGTCCATGCCGTATATACCGGGAGCAGCCTGGCTACCGCAGTACTCAGGGGAGTCACATACCCTGATTGAATTTAAAGATAGACTGTGCAGTTTGTATGAAAGCCAGAAATTGAACATCCTTATTGGGCAGCTGACTGGTGCAGCGCAAAGGGAAGTAAAAGCCTGGCAGGACACTGATAAAGAGACTGTTAAAAAGATCCTTGCTAAGCTAAGAAGCACCTTTGACACCCGCCTTGCAGCTGAAATAAAGATGAGATTCTTTGGGTGTAAGCAGAGAGCGCAGGACAGTATACGGGACTATGCCCTTAACCTGCAGGAGGCACTGCGAGCCATCAAGCAGATTGATCCAGACAGTGTGAAAGATGGAGACAGACTGCTAAAGAAGCAATTTATTGAGGGCCTCCTATCCAGTACCCACAGAGCACAGCTGCGCATTATAGCGCTACAAAACCCTGACCTAGACTTTGCAGACTTCAAGGACAAGGCTATCCGGGTGCTGCATGAACCAACTGTCAGCCGTCCAGTGCCCCCTAGGTGCCCAGCGATCACATACCACCAAGAAGCTGCATCTTTACCTCCCAGCCCTGTGGAGGCTGATGCACAGACTGTGGACAAAGACCCATCTGCCGAACTGCGTCTTCAGGTCCAGGAGCTGACCAAAAGTATGGCTGCATTTGTCAAAACTGTACAGTCCCTGCAGGTGTCATCCAAGGAGAAGATCCAGCTGGCCTCCAGTCCAGAGGATGTCCCGTGGCTACGGAAGAAGAGGATCCCACCACGCCGAGGGAGAGACAATGATCGCTATGACCTGGACGGATATCCCAACTGTCGTCGCTGCTACAAGGCAGACCACATCGCAAGATTCTGCTACCCTGGGGCAGAGGGCCAACCCCGAGGAGTAGGACCACAAGGCCCAAAGAACTGGCGAGCCAAGTATGTCGGAGGGTGACCGGTCCTCCCAGTGGTGATTGGCGGCATCCCCATGAAGGCTTTGCTGGACACTGGCTCTCAGGTGACAACTATGCCATATATCCTTTACAAGCGATATTGGGCTGACTCTGAACTTACTCGCGACCCAAGTGATGAACTGACAGTAGTTGCCAGCAATGGTAAGTCTTTGCCGCAAGTAGGATGTAAAGAGATTACCATTAAAGTAGGGTGAGTAGAGTTAAAATCTCAAGGTCTGATAGTTGTAGACATTGATCGACGAGAATGTAACCTAATGAGGACCTTAGGTACTAATGTGATTGAAAATTGTCTTGCCGAGGTTATTGTTTTGTTGCAACAGGTGGCTGAGACTGCTGGTTCCAGTGAACAACGAGTCCTGCAGAAGGAGATCAAGGCCCTGATGCAAAGACAGCAGGTAGAACTCTCTGGCGGAGAAATTGGCAGCGTCAGAGTGAGTGATTCTTTCGCCATTGCGATACCCCCCAGATGTGAAATGTTAATTTGGAGTCGGGCAGCCATAGGCCTCAGAGGAAAAGATTACCAAGCATTGGTAGAGCCAGTGTACTTTGATAGCCAGCCCACTGTCCTGACAGGCAGAGGTGTAGTTGATGTCCGCAAAGGGAGAGTACCTGTACGCCTCTTGAATTGTGGGGAGGAGGAGGCCACAATACCTCGGTATGCCAGTTGCTAAGCTGCTTACTGTCTGTAACAACGCAATACAGGCAGCAGAGCCCTTGGTCTCATCCGACCAGCCCTTGGTCTCATCCGACCAGGTGGAGGACAATGGCTCTGTAAAGTAGCTAGAGGAGTGGTGTCAACAGCTGCATGTGGGAACTGACTCCATCCCTTCATACCAAAAGTGTGGGGTTTACCGAGTGACTCAGGAGTATGAGCGGGTATTCAGTAAACACCCACTAGATTTTGGGCAGGCAAAAGGGGTTCAACATCATATCCCCACTGGAGATCATCCACCCATTAAAGAAAGGTACCGGCCTATACCCCTAACACAATATCAATGTGCCAAAAGTATGTTGCGGGAAATGAAGGAGGCTGGGGTGCTCAGAGACAGTTGTAGCCCCTGGGCAGTCCCAATAGTCTTTGTGAAAAAGAAAGATGGTACCATGAGAATGTGTGTTGATTACTGAAAAATTAACAGCATTACACATAAGGATGCCTACCCATTACCCAGAATTGAGGAGTCATTAGCTGCACTTAAAACTGCTAACTATTTTTCCACCATAGATCTCACTAGTGGGTATTGGCAGGTTCCCGTGGCAGAGGCAGACAAGGAGAAAACAGCATTTACTACACCAATGGGTCTCTGCGAGTTCAACTACATGCCGTTCGGGCTCTGCACCGCCCCAGGGACATTTCAACGGCTAATGGAATGCTGTCTTGGACACAAAAACTTCGAGACAGTTCTGTTATACCTTGATGATGTCATTGTTTTCTCCAAGACTTATGAAGACCATCTGAAGCACCTGGCTGAGGTGTTTGAAGCCTTGTCCAACTTTGGTCTGAAAGTGAAGCCTTCCAAATGCCACCTCCTGAAGCCCAAGGTACAGTACCTCGGTCATGTAGTGAGTGCAGAAGGTGTGGCACCAGATCCTGACAAAGTCACAGTCATCCGGGACTGGCAGAAGCCCAGCAACCTCCATGAAGTACGTCAATTCCTCGGGTTGGTAGGCTACTACCGAAGGTTTATCAAAGGCTTCACTGAAATAGCCACGCCTATGCAAAATCTTCTGGTGGGCCAGCCCAAGAAGGCCAGGAAGAAGAGTCCTACATTTGAATGGAATGAGGAACTGGAGAGGTCTTTCACTCGACTGAAGATGGCTCTCACAGGAGATGAAGTTCTGGCCTACCCAGATTATGACCAACCATTTGTTCTGTATACTGATGCCAGCAACGTGGGACTGGGAGCAGTACTGTCACAAGTACAGAATGGCAAAGAAAGAGTGATCTCCTACGCCAGCAGGAAGCTTCGTCCCTCTGAAAGGAACCCTGACAACTACAGTTCCTTCAAACTGGAGTTCCTCGCCATAGTCTGGGTTGTGACTGAACGATTCAAGCATTACCTAGCTTCAGCCAAGTTTACCATCTTCACGGACAACAACCCATTGACTCACTTGGAAACTGCCAAGCTAGATGCACTGGAGCAGCGATGGATGGCCCGGCTGTCTAACTATGAATTTACCATCAAGTACCAAGTGGGGCACAAGAATGCCAATGCTGATGCGCTGTCCAGAATGCCCAATCTGCCAGATGCAGGAGAAGACCCTGAGGCACTCGAAGAAATAGAGTTACCTGCCTTCCACCTGCCAATTGAGGCCCAATGTGCCCAAGGATTGAGAAACAGAGGGTCTATCATGAAAGAGGCCACCCTAAATCCATTGCCTCATCTGGACTGGGCAGAGACGCAGGATAGCGACCCCGCAGTCCACCTTGTAAAGGAGCTACTGTCACAAGCTGACTCACGCCCAGGTCCAGATGCTCCTGAAGAAACACAGCAGTTGTGGAAGGAAAGAGGCAGGCTGTTCATCTATGAAGGGAAGCTGTACTGGAGGAGTATCAACGCCCGCACTCATGAGTTGGTCTGGCAAGTGGTAGTCCCAAAGAGGGAGGCATCAATGGTCTTGGAAGCATACCACAATGGAGCTGGACACTTCAGATGGAAGAAGTTTAAGGCCTTGCTCCGGGAGAGATTCTACTGGGCTGGGATGAGGAAAGCCATTGAAAATTGGTGCCGGGAGTGTGGACAATGCAACCTGCGCAGGAAGGACCGTAACAGCCAGCGAGCTCCTTTGCAGCCAATAATAACTAAACAGCCACTCGAGTTGGTCGCCCTGGACCATGTGAAGCTGGTTCCAAGCCGTTCAGGCTACATTTATGCTCTTACCATCGTTGACCACTACTCGAGATTCCTGGTAGTCGTGCCTGTCAAGGATCAAACAGCCAGGACAGCAGCCAGAGCATTCCAACAGCACTTTTGTTGACCACACTGATATCCCGAGGGAGTGCTTACAGATCAAGGTCCAGCCTTTGAGGCAGAAGTGTTCCAGGAATTCTGTAATTTGTACGGTTGCAAGAAGATCAGGACAACACTGTACCATCCACAGACCAATGGCATGTGTGAAAAGATGAATCAGGTGGTGATCGATCTACTGAAGACCTTGCCTTTGGAGGAGAGGAATCTGTGGCCAGAGAAGTTGCCAGATCTGGTCGACCTCTACAATCACATTTCTGTGAATTCCACCAACTGCACTCCAGCCTACCTAATGAGAGCGAGGCCTGGCAAGCTGCCTATTGATTTGGATATGGGAGTCCTGATACCTGAGGTAACATCACCAGATGCTGACTGGGATACGGAGCGGCAGAACAGTACCGTAGAGTACAAGAGTGTGTAGAAAAGAGTAGCTCAGGCGAGACAAAAACAGAAAAGAACTACAATCAACATGCACCTGCAGTTCCCTTGTCACCAGGAGAACAAGTCTTAAAGAGGGAAAGAAGGATGCATAAATTGGATGACCAATGGGAAGCTGAACCCTACACCGTCTTACCATCAAACTTCGACAACACTAAAGTGTGCCTTATCAGTAAGGATGGAGGAGAAACCTCATCAGCAGTATCGAGGGATCATCTGAAACTGTGCCCTGACCAACTAAAGGACAGAATGGAAGAACAAAACAACCTTCAGCCCATAGAGGAAGAAAAAAAGGTCAGCACTGTACTTGGAGAATTCCCTGCAAATTGGACTAGAGCAAATAATGCCATACTGGTGCCAGTTTTGACCTTTCCCCAACTGGTAGTGCAAGAAGTTACTCATGACCACCCTGAAAACCAGCATGTACAAGCAGCGGATGCTACACCAGCAGTGGAACAAGAGAATTCTCACCCTGCCAGTGGTGAATTTGTCATGCCCACAGTGTGTAGAAGTGGTCCTAGGAAATCTAGTATTCCTGTGCTACGCAGAAGCACCAGTATTGTAGCCAGTACAGCACACACTACACCAGTAGTTAACACAAGGCATCCAGTAAGTTCCCCAACAACACCAGTGCTATGTAGGTCTGTCCGTAGTACCCAAGGTATTCCACCCTTAAGGTTCCGCAAATAGATAAGTTTTGTAATTGTTAAAATGTAAATATGCAACTGTTGAAGTTTATGTGCCTACAGAGACTCTGCAAGAAACTTTATGAAGATCTTATTTTGTTTTGATGGACGATTGGACCACAGGACTATGTGTGGTCAGAACTCTACTTGTAAATAGTTCACCATCTTGCTCAGGAATTGCACCATGGACATTGATGCATGGACTAATCATCATTAGGACTATTTTTCAGCTTTGGTTTTTGTAATTTTTCATTTTTAAAAAATCTTGTTATATCTATAATTGTTTATATGTTTACATGTTTTCCCTTCAGTCCAGGAGTACTGAATTGCACTAGGGGGGAATGTGGCATCCCCAGGAGTATGGTCGCCACAGTGGCATTACCTTCCTCCTAGGGAGTGTGATGTCATGCTTGGAAGCAATAAAGGATCACTCTGACAGTTAATCACAACACACAACACAGTTCTCATTCCAGCCCAGCAGAGGGAGCTCTGAACCCAAAACTGGGGGAAGAGCTGCTCTCTGAGGTCCAGGAAGGGGAAATTAGGAGTTCGTATGAGGAGGGCAATGTGTGTGGACATGAGGAGAAGAGCTGGGGAATTAAGCAGAGAGTTCAGGCTCATTCCCAGTTATAGCGCATTATATGGAGTCCGGTATCCAAGGCTGTATGGACACTGATGGTCCTGCAACAGAAACCGGAGGAATAGGAAGCTGTAAATGCTCTATTCCACATAAGACTCGGAGGCACAACAGCAACGTGTGAGGCAGAAGAGAAAGGCTACAGCTGTCTGTCATACGAGGGAGTTCTAAAGAGAATAAGCAAGTGGAACTTCAGTGTAACACAGTACTGCAAGTACCTAAAACTAAGCGCTAGGAAGGAGACTACACAACTAGAGTTGAGCGAAACGGGTTGAAAAATTTCAAAAGTCGCCGACTTTTGGCAAAGTCGGGTTTCATGAAACGAAACCCGACCCTAGGATGAGGTCGGCCACGAGGTCGGCGACTTACGCGCCGAAGTCGCGTTTCAAAAGTTTGTTTTGCGCTCTTTTTCAGCCAATCAGGATCCACGGACACTGTGGGCAACGTGATGACATAGGCAGGGGTCACCACCATCTTTCAGAAGGGCATGCAAGTGATTGGCTTGCTTTGGTGAGCGTCACAGGGGGTATAAAAGGGCGTGCACGCCGACCGCCATCTTACTTCTGCCGATCTCAGTATAGGGAGAGGTTGCTGCTGATTCTGTAGGGAGAGCGTTAGGCAGGGAAGAAGACAAAAAAACTGCTTCTGCTGCTAGCGATTTGGCCTGCACAACACACCAGTCACTGTGTGTGCAGTGCAAGGGGAGGCTATATAGTGGTGTATCAGTGGTGTTGGTTGTTGGGCTGCCTTCTAAGGCTTCCTGACATTCCTGCATTGCTGTTTACCCACTGCTCCGCAAACTGCTTTTTTAAAAGCAATCCCAATTTTTTTTTTTTTGTCCTGCTGAGAAGAAAAAAAAACTGCTTCTGCTGCTAGCAATTTGGCCTGCACAACACACCAGTCACTGTGTGTGCAGTGCAAGGGGAGGCTATATTGTGGTGTATCAGTGGTGTTGGTTGTTGGGCTGCCATTTAAGGCTTCCTGACAGGCTGGCATTGCTGTTTACCGACTGCTCTGCAAACTGCTTTTTTAAAAGCAATCCAATCTCCCTTATCCTCTAGTCACTTTTGTCACAGCTGTGCCATCGAGCCTGTCACATAGCGCTCAGATATTCATTGGGCCTCACACAATCCAAAAGTGTCCAGTGTCCAAAAGTGTGTGCAGAGATTCAAAATCTCCCTTATCCTCTAGTCACTTTGGTCACAGCTGTGCCATCGAGCCTGTCACATAGCGCTCAGATATTCATTGGGCCTCACACAATCCAAAAGTGTCCAGTGTCCAAAAGTGTGTGAAGAGATTCAAAATCTCCCTTATCCTCTAGTCACTTTGGTCACAGCTGTGCCATCGAGCCTGTCACATAGCGCTCAGATATTCATTGGGCCTCACACAATCCAAAAGTGTCCAGTGTCCAAAAGTGTGTGCAGAGATTCAAAATCTCCCTTATCCTCTAGTCACTTTGGTCACAGCTGTGCCATCGAGCCTGTCACATAGCGCTCAGATATTCATTGGGCCTCACACACTCCAAAAGTGTCCAGTGTCCAAAAGTGTGTGCAGAGATTCAAAATCTCCCTTATCCTCTAGTCACTTTGGTCACAGCTGTGCCATCGAGCCTGTCACATAGCGCTCAGATATTCATTGGGCCTCACACAATTCAAAAGTGTCCAGTGTCCAAAAGTGTGTGCAGAGTTTCAAAATCTCCCTTATCCTCTAGTCACATTGGTCACAGCTGTGCCATCGAGCCTGTCACATAGCGCTCAGATATTCATTGGGCCTCACACAATCCAAAAGTGTCCAGTGTCCAAAAGTGTGTGCAGAGATTCAAAATCTCCCTTATCCTCTAGTCACTTTGGTCACAGCTGTGCCATCGAGCCTGTCACATAGCGCTCAGATATTCATTGGGCCTCACACAATCCAAAAGTGTCCAGTGTCCAAAAGTGTGTGCAGAGATTCAAAATCTCCCTTATCCTCTAGTCACTTTGGTCACAGCTGTGCCATCGAGCCTGTCACATAGCGCTCAGATATTCATTGGGCCTCACACAATCCAAAAGTGTCCAGTGTCCAAAAGTGTGTGCAGAGATTCAAAATCTCCCTTATCCTCTAGTCATTTTGGTCACAGCTGTGCCATCGAGCCTGTCACATAGCGCTCAGATATTCATTGGGCCTCACACAATCCAAAAGTGTCCAGTGTCCAAAAGTGTGTGCAGAGATTCAAAATCTCCCTTATCCTCTAGTCACTTTGGTCACAGCTGTGCCATCGAGCCTGTCACATAGCGCTCAGATATTCATTGGGCCTCACACAATCCAAAAGTGTCCAGTGTCCACAAGTGTCTGCAGAAATTCAAAATCTCCCTTATCCTCTAGTCACTTTGGTCACAGCTGTGCCATCGAGCCTATCACATAGCGCTCAGATATCAGTGGGCCTCACACAATCCAAAAGTGTCCAGAGTCCACAAGTGTCTTCAGAAATTCAAAATCTCCCCTGTCCTATAGACACCTTGTACCTTGTTTTACATTACTATATAGTTTGTTGGATTTTGTCTACATTTCTACCAAAAATGAGGAAGGCTGGTGGAAGAGGCTGTGGAATTGGGCGGGGGTTGGCAGCTGGTAATGATGGTGTTGGTGGTGGATCTGATGGTAGTGGCAAGAGCAAAATATGACCGAATGCAGGAGGTGTTGAGCCTGCGTCATCGTCTGGCTACATAAGGCCTCAAACGCTTAGTTTTCTAGGAGTTGGCAAACCGCTTTTAAAGCCAGAGCATCAGGAAAAAGTTTTGTCTTACATTGCTGACTCAGCCTCCAGCTCTATCGCCTCCTCTTCTTCAGTTGTAAAAAGTAAAAGCACTGAGTCGTCATTGGAGGCTCATGTTCATGAACCACACCTTTCCTTGTGTCCTTCACCCCAACCAAGATTGAAGGATGACGCAGGCCATACTACTGATTACTCCATGGAGCTGTTTTCACATACCATGCCTGGATTATCAAGTGAAATGGTGAATTACCCAGGCCAAGATGAATCTGACATGGAGTGCACTGATGCACAGCCGCTGATGGATGATTCTGCTGGTACATTCACTCAGAGCACTACATTGTCCTCGCAGTGTACAGAGCCAGATTCTGACCCTGATGAGACTCAGGTGCCCCTTCCCGCACACTATACCACCATACACGGTGACACAGAGGAAGGTGCACATGACATAGAAGAGGAGGTGATGGATGACCCAGTTGTTGACCCAGATTGGCATCCATTGGGGGAAGAGGGTGCTGCTTCCAATAGCTCAGATGAGGAGCATCCACAGCAGACATCGACATCGCAACAGCTGTTATCTGGCAGGCCCGGAGCACTCCAAAGACAGGTTCCAAACATCAAAAGAGTTGCTGGACAGCTTGTCCAGAGGGTCAAAAGATCACAGCGTGCTAGGCCGCAAAATGTCTGCCAAAGTAGGAAGAGTGCAGTGTGGCACTTTTTTGAACAAAATCCTCATGATCAGGCCAAGGTTATCTGTAAGAAGTGCGCAAAGACCTTTAGCCGAGGGAAAAATCTGAAAAATTTGAATACCAGTTGCATGCTTAGACATTTAACCAGCATGCACTTGCAAGCGTGGACACAACACCAAACCTCAAGTGCCACATGTGCAACTGATCACAACGAAGGTAGTCAGCAACGCTACATTGTTTCCCCCACTGTAAGCCCACCGGTTAGCACAGCAGCAAATGTTGAGGTGTCGTTGCAAGGCCACAGCAGTCAGGGAATCCCACTGTTATATCAACGAAAGACTGATTCTAGGCCATCAGAAAGAACACCAACTCCATCACCATCATCAACCCTCTCTCAGTCCGCCCTGTCCACCGCTACTTCCACCATATGCAGCTCTCAAGTCCAGCTCACCCTCCCAGACACTATGAGTAGGTCAAGAAAGTACTCAGTCTCTCATCCGCGTACACTGGGTTTGAACGCCCACATTGCCAAACTAATCTCGTTTGAGATGATGCCCTTTCGGTTGGTGGAAAGCACAGCTTTCCGCGAACTCATGGCCTATGCAGTACCACGCTATGACCTACCCAGTCGCCACTTCTTCTCTCGCAAAGCCATCCCAGCCCTCCACCATCATGTGAAAGACCGCATTGTCCATGCACTCAAGCAGTCAGTGAGCGGAAAGGTGCACCTCACAACTGATGCATGGTCCAGTCGGCATGGCCAGGGCCGTTACGCGTCCATCACTGCGCACTGGGTTAATGTGGTGGATGCAGGGTCCACAGGGGACAGCGGTGGTGGGACAGTGCTGCCTAGCCCACGGTATAGGAAACAGTTGGCTGTAGGCGTTCGACCCTCCTCCTCCTCCTCCAGAAGCGAAAGCTCGTCCACAGAGCGCAGTCGTACGAGCACTCCATCTGCAGCTGCCACTGTTGCACACGATGTGTCCCCCTATCGAGCAGCTAGTGGAAAGCATCAGCAGGCTGTGTTGCAGATGATGTGTTTGGGCAACAGACACACCGCCGAGGTGCTGGCCGAGTACTTGAAGCGACAAACTGAGTCATGGCTGGGCAGTGTACATCTTGAGGCAGGCAAGGTAGTTAGTGATAACGGCCGTAATTTTGTGGCAGCCATAGCCCTTTCAAAACTCAGCCATATACCTTGCTTGGCTCACACCTTGAACCTGGTGGTGCAGTGCTTCCTCAAAAATTATCCGGAGTTAACAGCCCTGCTCCAGAAGGTGCGAAGACTGTGCGCGCACATCCGCCGGTCGCCTGTACACTCCGTTCGTATGCAGAAGCTGCAGCGATTGCTCCACCTTCCCAACCACCGCCTCATTATCGACATTGCAACAAGGTGGAACTCCACCCTGCACATGGTGGAGCGGCAGTGCGAGCAGAGGCAGGCCATAATGCATTTGTGGGAGGATACACGGCCAGGCACTTTGAGAGCAGACATGGAGTTGACAGGTGTGCAGTGGTCGAAGCTGAAAGACCTTTGTAAAGTCCTTCAGTGTTTTGAGGAATGCACACGGCTGGTAAGCGCAGACGACGCCATCCTAAGCATGAGCATCCCACTTATGCGTCTGCTCATGCAAACTTTGACGCACCTTAAGGAGCAGGCGTCTGCAGCCAATGTTGATGAGGAGGAAGAGGAGGAGGGAATCCTTGATGACATTCAGCCATTGTCTGCTCAGGGACCTCTCCTGGACGAGGTGGAGGAAGAAGAGGAGGAGGAGGATGATGATGGGGATGATTACTTAGGGGAGGAGGATGCATCTCGTGGGGCAAGTGAAAATGTTGGCGTGGCAAGGTCTGGTACAGGGTTTGTGCATGACTGGAGGGATGTGGATTTGCCAGAAAGTGCTCCTCCAACCAGCACTCGCAGTGCATCATTGACACCGGGAACATTGGCCCACATGTCAGATTATGCCTTGCAGATCCTAAAAAGGGACCCACGCATTGCCAAAATGATGAACGATGATGACTACTGGTTGGCCAGCATCCTGGATCCACGCTATAAAGGCAAATTACAAAACATCATGCCACAGGAGAACCTTGACCTAATATTGGCTAATAAACAAGCAACTCTGGTAAATCGGTTGCTTGAGGCATTCCCAGCACACAGCAGCGGTGATGGTTCTCACACGAGCCGTACGGGCCGGGGGCAGCTTGGCAGAGGTGTTCGTGGTGCACACAGCAGAAGTGGCGTTGGAGACAGGGGTTTCATGACAATGTTGTGGACTGATTTTTCAAGTACCGCTCACACAACTGGTAATACTGCATCGATGGAAAGTGACAGGAGACAGCAGTTGTCAACTATGGTTACAAACTACTTTTCCTCCCATATCGATGTTCTCCCACACAGGTCATTCCCCTTTGACTATTGGGCCGCTAAACTGGACACCTGGCCTGAATTGGCACAATATGCCTTACAGGAGCTCGCTTGCCCAGCTGCAAGTGTGCTATCGGAAAGAGTCTTCAGTGCAGCTGGATCAATCCTGACAGAAAAAAGGACCCGTCTGTCAACCCAAAATGTGGATGATCTAACCTTCATTAAAATGAACCACGCATGGGTTTCCAAGGATTTTGTCCCACCTTCCTCTGATGACACATAGGGTGACAGAAAAATGGCTTGCTTTGGTCCACCTCTTCCTGGGACTTGACCTATTTCACCTTTTGCATCAGCTGACTGTCCAACATCAACATATGCCACTTTTTAAAACTCCCTAACTGTGCTGCCTCCCCCCCCCATGGCCGGGGTCACCACCTAGCGCACGACACCGTGCGAGTGCCGTTGCCCTGGACAGGTGGGTAGGCCGACTCTTGGGCGCGGGCACTGGTACAGGGTCCTTCATAGTGCAATCAAGTGTCTCTGACGGTGGTGGTGCACACCCGCCGTCAGACACACCGCTGTACTATGAGAGGCCCAGTGCCAGTACCGACGCCCACGAGTGGGCCCCCCTTGCTTGGGCAGGGCCCCAGCATTTGCAATCTTTACCTCTCCCTGCTCCTCCGCTGTGTAGTCTGGGCCGTCAAATCCATACTGTGCCTGACACCGTCTGAGCCTGCCTCCTGATGTATAGACATATATTTTGAATGTGTACGCTATCCATACATGTTATCCAGGGAAACGGTACCCTTTCTAACCTTTGTGCAATCACGTGCAATCCATACTGGGCCTAACACTGTCTGAGCCTGCCTCCTGAGACATATATTTTGAATGTGTACGCTATCCATACATGTTATCCGGGGATACGGTACCCTTTCTAACCTTTGTGCAATCACGTGCAATCCATACTGGGCCTAACACCATCTGAGCCTGCCTCCTGAGACATATATTTTGAATGTGTACGCTATCCATACATGTTATCCGGGGATACGGTACCCTTTCTAACCTTTGTGCAATCACGTGCAATCCATACTGGGCCTAACACCGTCTGAGCCTGCCTCCTGAGACATATATTTTGAATGTGTACGCTATCCATACATGTTATCCGGGGATACGGTACCCTTTCTAACCTTTGTGCAATCACGTGCAATCCATACTGGGCCTAACACCGTCTGAGCCTGCCTCCTGAGACATATATTTTGAATGTGTACGCTATCCATACATGTTATCCGGGGATACGGTACCCTTTCTAACCTTTGTGCAATCACGTGCAATCCATACTGGGCCTAACACCGTCTGAGCCTGCCTCCTGAGACATATATTTTGAATGTGTACGCTATCCATACATGTTATCCGGGGATACGGTACCCTTTCTAACCTTTGTGCAATCACGTGCAATCCATACTGGGCCTAACACCGTCTGAGCCTGCCTCCTGAGACATATATTTTGAATGTGTACGCTATCCATACATGTTATCCGGGGATACGGTACCCTTTCTAACCTTTGTGCAATCACGTGCAATCCATACTGGGCCTAACACCGTCTGAGCCTGCCTCCTGAGACATATATTTTGAATGTGTACGCTATCCATACATGTTATCCGGGGATACGGTACCCTTTCTAACCTTTGTGCAATCACGTGCAATCCATACTGGGCCTAACACCGTCTGAGCCTGCCTCCTGAGACATATATTTTGAATGTGTACGCTATCCATACATGTTATCCGGGGATACGGTACCCTTTCTAACCTTTGTGCAATCACGTGCAATCCATACTGGGCCTAACACCGTCTGAGCCTGCCTCCTGAGACATATATTTTGAATGTGTACGCTATCCATACATGTTATCCGGGGATACGGTACCCTTTCTAACCTTTGTGCAATCACGTGCAATCCATACTGGGCCTAACACCGTCTGAGCCTGCCTCCTGAGACATATATTTTGAATGTGTACGCTATCCATACATGTTATCCGGGGATACGGTACCCTTTCTAACCTTTGTGCAATCACGTGCAATCCATACTGGGCCTAACACCGTCTGAGCCTGCCTCCTGAGACATATATTTTGAATGTGTACGCTATCCATACATGTTATCCGGGGATACGGTACCCTTTCTAACCTTTGTGCAATCACGTGCAATCCATACTGGGCCTAACACCGTCTGAGCCTGCCTCCTGAGACATATATTTTGAATGTGTACGCTATCCATACATGTTATCCGGGGATACGGTACCCTTTCTAACCTTTGTGCAATCACGTGCAATCCATACTGGGCCTAACACCGTCTGAGCCTGCCTCCTGAGACATATATTTTGAATGTGTACGCTATCCATACATGTTATCCGGGGATACGGTACCCTTTCTAACCTTTGTGCAATCACGTGCAATCCATACTGGGCCTAACACCGTCTGAGCCTGCCTCCTGAGACATATATTTTGAATGTGTACGCTATCCATACATGTTATCCGGGGATACGGTACCCTTTCTAACCTTTGTGCCATCACGTGCAATCCATACTGGGCCTAACACCGTCTGAGCCTGCCTCCTGAGACATATATTTTGAATGTGTACGCTATCCATACATGTTATCCGGGGATATGGTACCCTTTCTAACCTTTGTGCAATCACGTGCAATCCATACTGGGCCTAACACCGTCTGAGCCTGCCTCCTGAGACATATATTTTGAATGTGTATGCTATCCATACATGTTATCCGGGGATACGGTACCCTTTCTAACCTTTGTGCAATCACGTGCAATCCATACTGGGCCTAACACCGTCTGAGCCTGCCTCCTGAGACATATATTTTGAATGTGTACGCTATCCATACATGTTATCCGGGATACGGTTCCCTTTCTAACCTTTGTGCAATCACGTGCAATCCATACTAGGCCTAACACCGTCTGAGCCTGCCTCCTGAGACATATATTTTGAATGTGTACGCTATCCATACATGTTATCCGGGGATACGGTACCCTTTCTAACCTTTGTGCAATCACGTGCAATCCATACTGGGCCTAACACCGTCTGAGCCTGCCTCCTGAGACATATATTTTGAATGTGTACGCTATCCATACATGTTATCCGGGGATACGGTACCCTTTCTAACCTTTGTGCAATCACGTGCAATCCATACTGGGCCTAACACCGTCTGAGCCTGCCTCCTGAGACATATATTTTGAATGTGTACGCTATCCATACATGTTATCCGGGGATACGGTACCCTTTCTAACCTTTGTGCAATCACGTGCAATCCATACTGGGCCTAACACCGTCTGAGCCTGCCTCCTGAGACATATATTTTGAATGTGTACGCTATCCATACATGTTATCCGGGGATACGGTACCCTTTCTAACCTTTGCGCAATCACGTGCAATCCATACTGGGCCTAACACCGTCTGAGCCTGCCTCCTGAGACATATATTTTGAATGTGTACGCTATCCATACATGTTATCTGGGGATACGGTACCCTTTCTCACCTTTGTGCAATCACGTGTAATCCATACTGGGCGTGAGAACGGCTGGCGAGCTGTTAAGCAAGCTACAGCACCTGTGGTTTGCACACGTAAGTTTTTCATTTTTTCAGGAATGACGGTTAGGCCTAATTCAGGAACTGCGGTTGACCTGCACTTACTGGGAAATCATTGTTCGCGGGTAATAATTGTAATCAGTGATCCCCATCACTAACGTTGTTCAGCGGGTTATCTGCACCTGTAAGCGACAAACGCTGGCCTTTTCAGTGTAGCGCACATGCAGCCACGGACATGTAAGGGCATGACACACCAGTTATTGGCCAATCTCATGTGCCAGAGCCTCACGTGTCCCTCTAGTAAGCCGGACTCGGACCGCGGGGCATGACGGAGTCTCGTTCGTTAACGGAATTAAGCTTGCAATGTGTGCATCTGTTCTGTAGCTGGCATGGTTGAGGTTTACCAGGTGGAGTCGAATTTAACCGTAGGCTCCACTCCTGGTGGTGCCCTTCTGGACATTCCTTTAAGGTTCAGCTTTGCAACCATACTGCCCATGTAAAACAAACACTTTGCCTTCATGAACGCTGTTTGGAGGGTCATGACTCGTGGGAATAACGCCGCCCAATCAGTTAACCTGCTAGAGAGATCCTTCGTTGCTCCCAAGCATGACATCACACTCCCTAGGAAGAAGGTAATGCCACTGTGGCGACCGTACTCCTGGGGGCGACACAAGTGCACTGATGCCCAGCCACTGCTCGATGAATCTGCTGGTACATAGACCCAGACCACTACATTCCCCTCGCACGCTACACGACCTGAATCTGACCCTGATGAAACTCAGGTTACCCTTCCCATATACAGTTCCATCTTACACGGTGACAAAGAGGAAGCTGCAGATGAAAGTGCAGGTTCGGCCCACCCGCCATCAGACACACCACCGTACTATCAGGGGCCCTGTGCCAGTGCCGTCGCCAACGAGTGGGCCCCCCCTGCTTGCCCAGGATCACAGTACTTGCAAAGTTGAAATACTGTGCAGTGAGATGGAAGATGGGGACGACGAGGAATCCAGACAAGTACAGGGATTCCCTAGCGAGGAGACTTATTTGATTGTTTTCAATGTTGGGACAGCAATTTTTGGGGAGCACTATACTCTGGAGAATGATAGATGGGGCCCACCATACACTGGAACATTCCAAAGGTGGACATCAGACACTGGAGCAGCATTTACAGGGCCCATTATACACTAGAGCATTAGAAATGGGGCCCATTATGTTTGGAGCATTATTTGGGCCCATAAGACAGTGGAGCTTCATCCATGGGGACCAACATATACTGTAGCATTATGTGGAGCTCATCATATACTGTTTCAAACATTATATGGGACCAATGATTCTGTATGGAGAAATAGATGGGCCTCGTCATGAGATGTAAAAAGTGAGGTATTTTTTATTGTACTATACCGCTATTTCTCTGCTGTATCGGAGAATGATGAGTTGTGGTATGTGTTAAAGGGGCGCTCTTTCGCCCAGGGCACATGAAAACCTGCAGCCAGCCCTCCCCCCCCACAACTTTAGCCAAATAACCCCCATTTTTCAGTGCGTAACTTGTATTATGAAGTTAATTAAGGTTGACAAGCTTAAGTAAGAAGAATTGATGCTTTTGGCATTCAAATGGGCACTGTAGGTGTGTTTCCTGTCCTCCTCTCACTGCCGACTTTTATTCCCCATTGACTTACATTGGGTTTCGTGTTTCGGGACGACCCCGACTTTTCCCTATAATCGGACGACCTTGCTCGACCCGACTTTTGGAAAAGTCGGGTTTCACGAAACGAAACGCGACCCTAAATAAACAAAAGTCGCTCAACTCTATACACAACCCATCTGCCTAGAGAGATTCCTAAGTTGCTTCCAGGCTAGCCAGCTCCTGTGCCATCTGTAATCTGGACCCTGGACAGCATTTGCCAAGCAAAGTAAAGGTAAAGAAACTGCACCCTGTTGTGTCCTTGCCTTCTTCCTGCAAACTCTCCAGCACTGCTACATCTCTGTGCCAAACACTACACCCTTTTCCTCAACACCTACCCTCTTCATCTGCTCTGGCATGGCACTACAGCCCTGCCTGTAGAGGGCCACCCCATCTTTGCTGCACCCCACCATCTGTCCCAAAGGATCTGTCTGCAGTGTCGGCTTAACACCTTCATTGCCGAACACCACAAGTGGCGTCACAAATCATTCACTCATAAACTTTATTCCATCACTTCATCCCTTTTACATGGGTGCCCAGGGCCACGAACCGGTTCACCGCTGCTGTGACATTCCCCTCTGAGAGGCCAGCCCGGTACCGAGTACCCAACAGCCCTGGGAGGACGACCCACATGGCTGTTCCGCCATGCGCTAGTATAGGCTATACTTGCTATGTGTGAATGGTGATGGATGTATGATTCTGGTGACTGACTCATTTGAAACCCCTTCCCTCTGATATTACGCATGGTGATAGGGTATTAGTTTAGCAGTCTGCGCCAGTCAGTGACAAGCCTTAAGCTACTGTGCACACCGCACCGCTATGCTAGCTTCCGACATTGCGCTTGCTATCTGGCTTTGTCGTCGAGCGGCAGTGTCCTACGCTGTGCTGCAGTTGCAGCCCTTCTTGGCGGTCGCAGCAGCGACGCCGCACACATGGTAGGTCTAGAAGGACGCAGCTTCTCTGTCTTGGGTCCTGCTCCTGTGACCAGATACCGTGTGTGCATTTTCCTGAAGCCTGTGTCACTAACAGGTTCAGCGTTTTGTATGCTATCTGAAGATCGCTCTGCGCCCTCCAGGTGAAGTTGAACCCGTGTGCATCATACCGCCATATTGCTCCTCTGTCATCACTCAGCAGCGGTTGTTACACCTACTGCACGGTGGACCCCGAGCGGCGAACACACTTTATTATTTATTTTTATTTAGTGCGCTCCGCCGTTCCTAACAGTGTCTGACCCGTGGTCCCAGAAAGACCTGCTTCAGAGAGGCTAGGAACTGCGAGGCTCCCCGAACCACGGGGTCAGCACGCTCCCACAGTGGGGTGGCCCACTCCAGAGCCCTGCCAGCCAGAAGGGACACGATGAATCCGACATTAGTCCGCTCAGAGGGAAATCACGCGGCCAGCAGCTCAAGCTGAATAGTATACTGGCTCACGAATCCCCTGCAGGAGGCATTATCGCCTGAGAACTTCTCGGGCAGCGGGAGGTGGGATAACATCGGTGCAGGGATGGACATAGGAACATGGGAGACAGCCTCAGCGGCTGCCTGAACAGCAGCCGCAGTAACATTCGCAGGTGAGGTTGAACGCTCGAGAGCCGACAACCTGCATACCCAATGTGCTGCAGGAGCTGCTGCTTATCCGCCATTACTAGCCAGACCCTGGCGCTAGTATAATGTTATTATAAAATAATAGTAGGTGCGTTCGCCGCCCGGGGTCCACTGTGCAGAGTTGGTATGCTGCTGCTAAGTAATGGCGGATGCTCAATATGGCAGTATAACACACGCGGGTTAAATATCACCCGGTGTGCGCTGGGCGAACTCTGTTACCTCACATAGCCGCACTAACGCTAATACACAAATGCCGAGCCTGTTCACACTCACAGCGTTCGGGGAGAAGACCGCTTGGTATATTGTTATGAATGAGTCACCGAAGGAGGAAAAAACAAAAATACAAGCTAAGTCCAGAAAACCGGAGAGGTTGGTAGCTATCGGATTGCAGACCCCTGATCCTAACCACAACAACTAACAGTAGCCATGGGGGGTTCCTACGATGCCCTAGACCCCTCAATCACAACTGGAGAACTAAATAGGCCTAAAGAAAGAAAGGGGAAATCTAAACTGCCCCAGAGCAGACCCCAAAGCAATAGGCAGCCCCCAACATATAATGACGGTGAAGCAAGATGAAAAGACTAACACAGATAGAAAGATAGGCTGAGCAAATGATGGGGCCCAAGCTAACTAAAAAGGACAGGATAGAAAAGCTTCTGTCTGCAATCCGCAAAGAACCCTACCAAAAAATGTCCCAACCGTCTGATAGGAAAAACAGGCCCTGAAGTCGCTAGGACTTCAAAAAGACTATATCAGCACTCAGGTAAATTCTGAAGACAGAGCAAAGAGACAAACTGATCAGAGACAAAAATGGAACTCAGGACACCCCCGACCGGGGATGGCTGAACTCCAAAAAACAAGGTAAACAAAACAAAACTAATAAGTTCAATAGCAGAGCAAAAACTTATCTTTGGGAAGCAAGAATCAGACTGGTCTCCAAGATTCCAGCAGAGAAATCATCAGCGACTCAGAAGGGCGTTGGCTGCCTTATATCCAGTCAGAATTTTCTGTTACCCAGTCATCATCTACCAGATCAGGTGTTTGGTAATCAGCCTCACTACCTTCCTTCACCAGAAGAGGGAGTTCATCAGACATCGACGGTGAAGGGGAAAATGAACTCACAACAGTACCTCCCCCTTGAGGAGGGGTCAGCGAACCCTCATCCACGCCACCAGGGCGATCAGGATGGGCCCGATGAAAGGCACGAACCAATCTTTCGGCATGAATATCGGTTGCATGGACCCAAGAATTATCCACCTGGCCATAACCCTCCCATTTAACCAAATACTGGAGTCTCCGTCTAGCCAGGCGAGAATCCAGTATCTTCTCAACCTCATATTCCACATTACCTTCAACCAATACCGGGTCAGGAGGTGCCACCACAGGAACTACTGGCTCAACAAACCTCTTTAACAGAGACTTATGAAACACGTCATGGATCTTAAATGTAACAGGAAGAGCCAATCGAAAAGAGACTAGATTAAGAATCTCCAAAATCTTGTAAGGTCCAATAAATCTAGGTTTAAACTTTGGAGAAGCCACCTTCATAGCGATATTCTTTGATGACAACCAAACCATATCACCCACCTTAAACTGGGGACCAATGGTCCTATGCCGGTTGGAAAACCGCTGGGCCTTTTCCTGGGAGAGAGACAACTTATCCACCACTTGGTCCCAGATCTGGTGCATTCTCTCCACCACAGTGTCAACACCTGGGCAGGCAGAAGGCTCCACCTTCCCTGAAGAGAATCGAGGATGAAACCCAAAGTTACAAAAAAGGTGACATCAAAGTGGCAGAACTAGCTCTATTATTTAAAGCAAATTTGGCCAAGGGCAAAAATGAAACCCAATCATCCTGATTGGAAGAAATAAAACATCTCAAATACGACTCCAAAGTCTGGTTTGTTCTCTCCGTCTGCCCATTGGTCTGAGGGTGAAACGCAGTGGAGAAGGACAACTGAATTCCCAGCTTGGAACAGAAAGTCCTTCAAAATCTAGACACAAACTGAACTCCTCTGTCAGATACAATGTTCTCAGGAATCCCGTGCAAGTGAACCACCTGTTGCAAAAACAAGGGCACCAACTCTGAGGAAGATGGCAACTTAGGGAGTGGTACAAGATGGACCATCTTAGAGAATCTATCACAAATCACCCAAATAACAGTCATTCTCTGAGAGACAGGCATATCAGAGATAAAATCCATTGAAATATGGGTCCATGGCCTCCTGGGCACCAGCAAAGGCATCAACAACCCACTAGAGCGAGAACAAGGTTTAGAACGAGAGCAAGTCCCACAGGACTGCACAAAATTCCTGACATCACGAGACAAGGCGGGCCACCAAAAAGACCGACTCACCAAAACTCTAGTACCAAAAATACCTGGATGACCAGCCAATGCAGAGCAATGAACTTCAGACATCACTCTCTTCCTCCACTGGTCAGGAACATACAATTTTCCAATGGGACAACGCTCAGGTTTGTCCTTCTGAAACTCTTCCAGAGCACGTCTCAAATCGTGCGAGATGGCAGAAAGAACTACCCCCTCACCTAAGATGGTAGCAGGCTTGGTCACAACAGGAGAATCAGCAAAGAAACTCCTAGAGAGGGCGTCTGCCTTGACATTCTTAGTGCCCGGAAGAAAAGAGACCACAAAATCAAAACGTGTGAAAAACAAGGCCCACCTAGCCTGTCTAGGATTCAAGCGTTTGGCTGACTTCAGGTAAATCAAATTCTTGTGGTCAGTAAGGACCACGACTTGATGTTTAGCTCCCTCCAACCAATGTCTCCACTCCTCAAATGCCCATTTCATGGCTAACAGTTCCCGATTCCCCACATCATAGTTACGTTCGGATGGGGAGAACTTTCGGGAAAAGAAAGCACAGGGATTCATTTTAGATGTTACAGGATCTTTTTGGGACAAAACAGCTCCTGCACCAATCTCAGAAGCGTCCACCTCTACCTGAAACGGGAGTGAGACATCAGGTTGCCGCAAAACCGGAGCAGAAGTGAACCTTCGCTTCAGCTCCTGAAAGGAAGAAACAGCCTCAGGAGACCAATTCAGCACATCTGCACCCTTCTTAGTCAAATCAGTCAATGGTTTGGCAATACCAGAAAAATTAGCTATAAATTCACGATAAAAATTAGCAAAACCCAAAAACTTCTGGAGGGCCTTCAAAGAAGTGGGCTGAACCCAATCATAAATGGCATGTACCTTGGCTGGGTCCATTTCAATAGTTGACGGAGACAAAATAAATCCCAAAAATGAAATCCTCTGTACACCAAAAAGGCATTTCGATCCCTTGACATACAGGGAATTCTCCCTCAAAATCAACTATGACAGAAATAATATGCGAGGCATCACCACAGAAGAAACACAGCTTATTACGCCTTCTGAACTCCTGACGTTGCGCCCTAGACAAAACTCTATCACATTGCATAGGTTCAGACATTTGTTCAACAGGTGGCAACACCTCTCGTGCGGTTTTGCGTTCACGCAAACGCCGATCAACCTGAATGGCTAATGACATAGAATCATCAAGACCAGAGGGAACAGGAAATCCCACCATAGTATCTTTTATGGTTTCTGACAAACCCTTCCGAAAGAGAGCTGCCAAGGCACCATCATTCCAGGTAGTAAGAACCGCCCACTTTTGGAATTTTTGACAGTACAACCCTGCAGAATCCCGACCCTGGCTCAATGCCAACAGGGCCTTTTCAGCCTGATCAATAGCATTAGGTTCATCATACAACAACTCCAAGGCTTGAAAAAATGCATTCACATTAGTAAGAATAGGATCATCAGGTTTCAAAGAAAACGACCAATCCTGGGGATCGCTGCGCAGCAAAGAGATGACAATTTTAACCTGCTGCGCGGAGCTCCCCGACGAGTTAGGCTTCAAGGCAAAAAATAATTTACAATTATTCTTAAAATTCAAAAATTCAGACCGATCCCCAAAAAACACATCAGGAGTAGGAATCTTTGGTTCAGCAGCATGTGAATGAGCAAGATAGGTGAAAATTCCCCGCACTTCAGCAGTGAGCTGCTCCACACGATCAGACAATGCTTCATCTCCATTGAGAAAGAAAAAAAAATTCCCCCTACGGCCTCAGAGACAGAGGAAAAAATATACACACAAAAAAAAAAAAAATTCTGACAAACTCTTTTTTTTTTTTTTACAATTCTTTCCTGCTATTGAGTACCCTAGGATCTGCGGTATGGCTGGTGATTCTGTTATGAATGAGTCACCGAAGGAGGAAAAAACAAAAATACAAGGTAAGTCCAGATAATCGGAGAGGTTGGTAGCTATCGGATTGCAGACCCCTGATCCTATCCACAACAACTAACAGTAGCCATGGGGGGTTCCTACGATGCCCTAGACCCCTCGATCACAGCCAGAGAATTAAATAGGCCTAAAGAAAGAAAGGGGAAATCTAAACTGCCCCAGAGCAGACCCCAAAGAAATAGGCAGCCCCCAACATATAATGACGGTGAAGCAAGATGAAAACACTAACACAGATAGAAAGATAGGCTGAGCAAACGATGGGGCCCAAGCTAACTAAAAAGGACAGGATAGAAAAGCTGCTGTCTGCAATCCACAAAAAACCCTACCAAAAAATGTCCCAACCGTCTGATAGGAAAAACAGGCCCTGAAGTCACTAGGACTTCAAAAAGACTGTATCAGCACTCAGGTAAATTCTGAAGACAGAGCAAAGAGACAAAGTGATCAGAGACAAAAATGGAACTCAGGACACCCCCGACCGGGGATGGCTGAACTCCAAAAAACAAAGTAAGCAAAACAAAACTAATAAGTTCAATAGCAGAGCAAAAACTTATCTTTGGGAAGCAAGAATCAGACTGGTCTCCAAGAATCCAGCAGAGAAATCACCAGCGACTCAGAAGGGTGTCGGCTGCCATATATCTAGTCAGAATTTCCTGTTACCCAGTCATCATCTACCAGATCAGGTGTTTGGTAATCAGCCTCACTTCCTTCCTTCACCAGAAGAGGGAGTTCATCAGACATCGACGGTGAAGGGGAAAATGAACTCACAACAGTGTATGGTCACAGGATTCTGGCCCCAGGACATAGGACCAGCATCCCTCTAGACCTACTGAGCATGTGGCGTTGCAGCTGTGAACGCCGCTAACAGAAACCGACTGCCGCGAAGCGACAATGCCTGCCGTGGTACGATGTGCCCTATGGCAGGCGACACCATCGGACGCTAGTGCTGGGAAGTGACGAGCACTTGTGTCCTATGGCTGGCTGACACTGACTCTGCAACTAATTCCCTAACCACATAAGTAATATCAAAGGGAGGGGAATTTTAATGAGTCATTCACCAGGTGCATGCATCCGTCATCATCCACACATATAGCAACTAGAGTCTATACTAGCGCATGGCTGAGCGGCCATGTGGACCTTTTATAGCCGTTCGCTTCTGGGACCTTCCTGATGCTCAAGATGGACCAATCGGAACAGGAAAAGGACCTGAGCATGTGACTTCCGATCCCCAATGGGAGATCGTCTCATGAGCATGCTCAGTGGGCCAAAGGAGGAACTTAGCCTCTGGAGGCTTTTGCTGCTGGCCAGGCTGCATTGCCATAACAGAACCAGAGGTGGCAGTAGCAACTGAACCCACAATGTTGGTGTGGCTGAACGCCGGGATTGTGAAGTCTGCTGAGCAGACTCCACTGCGGCCGGAGAGGAATAGGAGACCGAAGGTGGCAAGGCTTGGGATTCCTGCTGTGCAGTGTTCGGAACCCGACGCCTAACAGTCAGTGACACCACAGCAGTGTTTAGATCTAGTTTTGCGTGTTGTAGATTTTTACTAGTAGCATCTGTTCTTTGCAGGATATCATTCCAGAAGGTGGTGTTAATACCAATTTCAAGCTGATGCATTTGTCTTAACAGTCCTTCTGTTTAACACCGTACACAGGTTTTTCTTCAAAATCATCAGCAATCTGTTTAAGTACATCTTTAATCTGCTGATAGTCATGTTTAAGGGCCTTAAGGCCCCGTCACACACAGCGATCTCGCCAGCGACGCCACAGCTATCTTGCCAGCGAGATTGCGTGTACGCCAGTTTCCAATGTAAACAGCGGGTATCCAGGAGCCACGGGATTAGAAACCAGCATCCAGCATTGCTGGTCCTGGTCGCTGGAGGGGCTGTCTTGTGACAGCTCACCAGCGATCAGCCTAACGATGTCGCAGCGATCCCATCATGTCGGATCGGATCATTGGTGGGATCGCTGGGACATTGTTATGTGTAACGGGGCCATTAGTAGTGTCAGCTCTGCAGGAACAACGCTTTGTTGTGACACGTTTGAGAGTCAATGGTGTCGCTGAGTCAATATTTTTCAAAGCCTTAGTCAGGAGCTGATGCCGATGCGTTGAAACTGTGAAGAAGAGGAACAGCTTTTCAAGAAAGTAAAAATAATGTACAGTACTTGAGCAGCTTTCTACAGCATTTTTAACAACAAGATTTAAAGAGTGTGCCATACAAGGATGCAAGATTGTTCTTCTCTGTTACTTTGGCTTGCAGGCCGTTGTATTTGCCACTCATTGCAGATGCATTGTCATAACTTTGACTGTGGCAATTTCCCAGGTCTAGGTCATGTCTCTTCAAAAATTCCAACAAGGCATTGAACATGTCTTGAGCACCATAGCCTTTGTTTGCCATGAATGTTACAAAGCATTCCACAGGGCCATCTTTCTCCATATACCTCAATACAAGGGTTAGTTGGTCAACATGAGCTGCATCGGGTGTGGAATCCAAAGAAATGGAGTAGTATTTTGATTGGTTAACTCGAGAAATAATTTCTCTGAGGACTTGTTCACCCATTACATTGATAATTTCTTCCATAATTGTAGATGACAGGTAGTTTGTATGACCCTTGCCGCGATTGGCTTGAGTTTTGATATGCTGTGGAAGAAAGTCATCGTACTGGGCAATGAGCTCAAGAATGCCCAGAAAATTTCCATTTCTAGGTGATCCCACCTAAACTGATAAACTGAATAACATTTACTACTCGTTTCAACACTGACCTCCAATAATGCTCCCAAGCCTCGACCTGTTGTGTTAGCTCCGTATCAATTCGCCCAATCGCTTTTAACCTCATATTGAAAGCAATTGTAGAGTTCAGATGTTCCGCTGACTGCTCATGACTTTTTATACGTTCTTGGGAATGTTTCCACATTAGACGAAAGCTGAGAAGACTCAGATGCTGTAATAAAGCACATCATCAATCTGCATGTGAAGCAATAAATGCGTCCTTTAGAGGGGGAGAAGCATAACCAATTCCTCATTATGACTTCTCCGCTATGATTTTGACAACGGAAAAGCCCAAGTGTGCACATTCTTGAAATATTGAGGTCCTTTCTAGGTTGCTGAACCGAGTGTGCAAAGAACAAACTTTCATCACAGTGCTGGATTGTTGATACACCCCTTTTCAGCCAGTAATCTCCCATCTGTTCCGAAATAATGGATGGTCAAAGTCTAATGTCATCGCCCCCTGGTGGTCCCTCAACTTCACCTTCTTCATAAGATGTGCCACTATCAATCTCCTTTTCTTTGTGTTCTTCAGTTGTACACGTTACTACTTCAGCCTTTTCTTTGCCAGGATCAACAACCATTTCCACTGATGCATTGTCAGGTTGATCAGATTCTACTAAGTCATTACTCCTTTCCGACACTTGCCTTGAACAGTGAAGAACTTGTACAATTTTCTTGTCTTCGCTATCTCTTCTGTTGATTTCCTTGTTGCTTCTTTTGCCTTACGTCTTTTAGAAGCCCCAGACTCTCAAATTCTTGTGTGATGTCTGTGCCTATCTCCTTCACGATTGTCCATCATGATAATCCAAAAGTAACAAAATGACCTTGTCAACACTTGAAGTCCTGAAAGAGAATTAAAGATGAAAATATGCACATATGTATGTATGCATATTGTAGTCTAACGGGTAAGGTTCCTCCTTGTGGAGAGTGACATAAAGAAGCAATTTGCATATGTATATTGTAGAAATTTGGGCTGTCTATATCAAACACTGCTGCTGGGCTCTATATGTCAGAGGCTGCTGCTGGGCTGTATATGTATGAAAGGCTTCTGGACCTGTATATACAGTATGGTACTGTGTAGGACAGGAGCTGCAAGAAAGATACACAGACAGACACACAGACAGACAGACACACACACACAGACATACAGAAATCATACTCATCCACTGCGACACTGTGAAGACTGAACCACTTCACCTCTGGATCTTCAGTGACTGAAGTTCCATTCCAGAGTGAAGTCCTGCCGCACTCCGCGGTGGAGAATCCTCTTCTCGTGCCGACATTGTGGCTCCGCCTCCTTCCTCGAAGGTAGCTGAACAAACTCTCATCTGATCTAATCCAAGGGAGCGATCATATAGCTGAATAGGTAGCACCTAGAAGCTTCTGTTGGGATCGGAGAAGGCTGCGACATGCCATAAGCTAAGCACTAGGTACAGGGTACTAAGGAAGTCTGGTTAGCCAAGTCAGTGGATGCTGACGCAGGTCAGGTGCCATGACTCTGCCGCTCTGTGCCAGCCACTGAGATGTAGGACCGTAGCCAGGTCCCTACACTTTCAATAGTTTCTCTTTTGTTAACTGTTCCTTATCATTAGAAACGGTTCACAGCAAAGAGACGTGTATTTTACATGTTTTGAGATATTTATCCCTATATTGGTGGGAGGCCTCCACTTGGTGGGTGGCCCAGGGCCTGGGCCCATTGGGCCCCCCCAAAATCCGGGCCTGGGACAGGCACAACTTAGCGACATGACGGTGGAAACAATACCAGAATGTATGACCGGAAAGTATGACCAGAAAGTAGAAGGGGGGCATCTCCAGGAGAGGGGTCCAACACCTGTTTAAGTGGGGACTGCTGGTTCCAGGATGAAAGATTGAGTAGGGGTGACTCCCATTCAGACGGTGACGCAAGGGGAAAAGAGTGCAATAAAGTTGACCCGGGTACAAATGGCAAGTCTTCCTCCTGTCGCCAGAGACGTAAAGGGCGCAAAGAGACTGAACAAGTTGCACACTTTGAGGATATAAATAAAGGAAAAGTAGGGACTTGTGCTTTTACTCAAGATGTGAGTACTCTTCCAGACACTGAAAAGGTTGGAAAGGAAGATGACGTCTCATTGCCAGTAGTAACCGCTAGGGCTGAGTATGATGTTGTGCTGTAAGAAGCACTGACACAGTGGAATGACAGTGCTCCACAAGGTGAAGTCAGGACGAAGGAGCCAGCCAAGAAGATAGTATGGCTGACCTCTTCGGTGTCGGGACAATCAGCTAATGGTCGGTCAGTTGGTGGCACTGAAGGAGAAGAGAACCTGGAGAGTGCTGGTTAAGCGAGAATCTACGAAGGTCACGGAGACCTGTAGTAGACCCACATCTGTGGTGACAAAGGGGTGAGATGGCTGAGTATGGTGAAGCCTCCAGAGAACCTGATGCTGAAGAGCTGGAGAGTGTGGAGTTCTCTTAAGTTCTAGAGAGTAGAAAGGTACCTAAGGGTGACCGGGCAGAGCCTCAAGAGAGGTTGAAGATGTCGAGTATGAAAGCTGCCAACTCCACGCAGCTGGATCAGGTGCGTCACCTGGAGTCCGAGCTCTCGGTAGTCAAGGCTCAGCTCAGAGAGAAGGATGCGCAGGAGCAGAAGCTGCTGCATACCCTCCACTCCACCGAGGAGAAGCTGTGCTCTGCTTGGCAGGAGAATGCAGAAAACGTGTCTCAGCTGGAAATGACCTACTGGAACAAAATGCAGGAGTTCCAGGACCTCGCCAAAGAGTAGTCTCGGGAGTAGGAAAAAGTGACAGATTTACAAGCCGAAGTAAAGCATTTGAAGGAACAAAAATCTGACAAAAACTCAGCTTTGGAGTCTGGGAGCAAGAAAAGTGATTCTTCAGAGAGCCCAGCAGAGACCCTAGAGGCAGTCGAAGGTAATGGATGGAAGACCCAAGAGAAAGCTAAACCTGGTGATGAAGGAACAGATAGAACTCTCAAGCAGCAGAGTTTGGGTGGGCAAGCTGGCCCATCTGAAAATATAATTAAAGAAGTTATGGTGCGACACATGCTGGCCAAAAGAGAACAGGATCATGAAATAAAGATGCTTAAAGAGACGGTAAAAGAGCATGTCGAACGAGAAAGGGTCCTGGGCACAGAGTGGATGAGCTGGAGAAGGAAGTCTCTGAGCTCAGAGGTCACCTGTCAAAGTGTCAAACCGTGAACAAGGCCACATTGGAAGATATGGAGGTGCTCAGAGAAGCATTAGGAGGACTTCTACAAGAGAAGGAGTTGGTGGTCGCAGACTTACAGCGGCAGTGCCAGAGTGGTAATGAGGCAAAGCTGTAAAGGCCCATCTTGGCAAAGGGTCTTGAAGAGGGTAAAGCTCAGGGAGAGTTTGCGCTAAGAGCTGGACAAGACAATCAGCCAGTCATGGCAGATGTCTTGATGGAAATGTCCTAGGCAAAACAGGAGCCGTCCGTCCGTGAAGAGAATAGCACTTTGAAATTCAAGTGAGTTGTTGAGGTACCCGAGGACCTGAGAGAGGCATGTGCCAGGCAGTCTGTGCTTGAAGAATTCAAGAAGGCTGTGGGGGCGTGTAAGGTGTACTGGCCCCCAGAAGCTAAACAGTTAGTGGTACTGTCCACAAATGATGTCACAGCGAGGAGAGTAGCTATCCTGAGTGGAGATGTGTGCGTGCAACGTGGATATTTCGATTGAGGAATGAAGACGCTGCTAGGCAGCTGGAGCATATGAGGAAAGCTCAGAGTCTTCTGCCTATTCCTATGGTGGAAAAAGTCATTGGAAGAAATGGTCGAGCCATGCAAGAGATGGTGGATAAGTCTGGAGTGGTGAGATTAAGAATTCCAGGTGACCATGAAGACCAGAAACACAGAGAAAAGGGTATGATTCGATTCTTCGTCTTGGGTACGATGGAGAGTCTCGGAGCTATACTCTGTTGGAGTATCGAATGGTGTATCTAAAGGAGATAGAGCAGTTAAGGCTCGAAAGATTGCTTCTTACAGGACAGCTTTGCCACATTGGTGGATGATGGCTGCCGCCTTCAACCCAAGGTAATGGGAACTGAAGGGGCCCTCCAAATAATGGAATTGCTGACAGCCAAAGACATCTAGAAAGAAGAAACCTTGGAAGTTCAGGAAGGAAAACAAGGATGCCAAGAATCTGAAAATGGCACATCTACTCTCAGGGCAAAGCTGAATGACCTGGACAATAGCCCCTGTAACATACTAGATGGGTCAGACTCAGACAGTAGGTTCGACTGTAAGTGAGTCTCGTGACTGCACCAACCGTTGGAAGCGGTCATGGAGAGAAAGGTCGGGTGAAGGTTATACTTGAGAAATGTGGTGACTAAAAAGGGTCTGGTGACACAGACAGACTGTGACTCAAGGGCTCAAGGGCTGAAGCTCAAAGCCTACATACGGACCTCTGGGGGCAGGGGAGGCCTAACAAATTGATGACTATGAAACGTAAGGCGACAAAGAATTTAGTGACTGATGGACTATGTTTTCGGGACTGAGAAGGCCCTCTCGACAGGTAGGGCATGGTGACATGCGTGACATGTCTCGAGGCCCCTGGTTTATGTCAAGTGTTCAACCCCACAAGTTTGAACAGAGGGGGGTATGTGAGACAGTGACTGGTGTTGTGGTGAATGGACGGTATGTGTTGCAGTGGAGAAGGTCCTCTGGGCTCTTAGCCTGTTGCTCTGGGACCTGTACTTCCATGAGACTTATTTAGCTTATAAGGCGTTGTGCTTACAGGGTTAGCCAGAGAGCTGGGCGGATCTGGCTAGTCACAGACCTCCAATCAAGGGGTGGGTCTCATACGTTATAATGAGACTGTGGTTTAGTCACATGGTCTCTGTGTTGGAAGGTCCTGCAAGAGGACTGGACTCCTGAATAGCACATGGTGAGGCCATGTACCTGCAGTCTGTGATGGCTAACTGCATTGGGGAAGCTACCGACCTTCGCCCTTCTGAGGGTCTGGAACTGTCGGGTTTGACCTGTTGAGCCTGTCATTGCCCGGGACAGGGATTCCAGTTAGGCAGCTTCCCTGGAAGCCAGGACTGACAAAAAGACAGCATGTGGAGCTGAGCTCCTGGAAGCTAACCTCAGACAAGGGGGTTGTAAGAATGGCAAGGAGGTATATCTGCTACATGAGCAGACTGGTGTCTTGTTATGTTCATGAATGTAACTAAACGGTCTGTAGTCTATCCGGTTTATGCCGTGTCTAAATAAACCGGATGGTCTGTTTAAGTGAGAAACCGTTCCTGTGTGCCTTAATCCTGTTGCCAAGTGAGTGACCCCAAACCATACAGTGAGCATTATCTTATGCCTCCACACAAAATACCCCCCCACACATAGTAACACCCACCCACACTAAATACTCCCCACTCACACTGTAATACCACCCCCCCACACACAGTAAATACCACACACACACAAACACAGTAATCTCACCTACTCCTCCAATTATTATTTATTTATATAGCACCATTGATTCCATGGTGCTGTTCATGAGAAGGAGTTACGTCAAAACACAAATATCACTTCGGCTGGGTTCACACGTAGCGGAACTCTCGCGGAAATTACCGTGAGAATTCCGGAATTCCATTCCGCGGGAAAATCGCATTTTAAATTCCCGCGATTTTCCCACAGAAAAACTAGCATTTTGCAAGCGTATTTAGCTTGCAGAATTGCTAGCGTTTTCCAAGCGATCTGTAGCATCGCTTGGAGAACTGATTGACAGGTTGGCCACACTCGTCAAACATAGTGTTTGACGAGTGTGACCAACTTTTTACTATTGAGGCTGCCTATGCGGCATCAATAGTAAAAGACAGAATGTAAAAAATAATAATAAAAAAAAAATATTGTTATTCTCACCTTCCGATGTCCCGCGCAGCCTTCCCGCCTCTCTCCACGCTCCTGGTCCCAGTAATCATTTGCGACAATTACCGCGATGACGTCCGTTCTCACGCGATCGTGACGTCTCGCGGTCATTCGCGATGACGTTGTGCGAATGACCGCGAGAACGGACGTCATCGCTCGCAAAGGCTTACTGGGACCGGGAGCGTGGAGAGAGGAGGGAAGGCTGCGCGGGATGTCGGAAGGTGAGAATAACAATATTTTTTATTTTAAATTCTATTTTTTACAGGGATATGGTACCCAAAGCCCGGAGGACAGTATCCTCTCCTCCGGACCGTGGGTGCCATCCGCAAATGTTCTGCTTACTTTTCTCATGGTGTTCACAGCCACATGAGGAAAGTAAGCAGAACAATGCATTCCTATGGGTGTGGGATCGCCGCGATTCCGCAAAATTAATGAGCATGCTGCGTTTTTTACCACGAAGCGATTCTGCAGCGGTAAAAACCGCAGCATTAGCACAGCATTGCGGAATCCCATAGGAATGCATGGGATGCTTATTTTTCACGTTTTCGCGGCAAAAACGCTCGGAAAATACCGCCGCGGAAACGCGAATAAACGGTACGTGTGAGCGAGGCCTCACAGAAGACAAAGAAACAATGACAGACTAGTACAGAGGGAAGAGGTCCCTGCCTCTTGCCTGATTACATTCTACAGGATTATGGGGAAGGAGACAGAAGGTTGGGGGTTGCAGTAGCTCCGATGGTGTTGATGTGGCAGCGTGGTCATTACAGGTTGTACGCTTTCTTGAAGAGATGGGTTTTCAAGTTCCTCTTGAATGATTCAATTGTGGTGGCTAATCAGATGTGTTGGGGCACACAGTTCCAGAAGATGGGGGATATTCAGGAGAAGTCTTGGAAGCGATTGGGTGAGGAGTGAGTAAGCATGAAGGAGGTCTTGGGAGGACCAGAGATTACGTGAGGGAAGATATTGGGAGATTAGTTCGGAACAATACAGAGGAGAAAGGTTATGGATGGCTTTGTAGGTCAGTGTTAGTAGTTTGAACAGGATGTGCTTGGAAATTGGGTGCCAGTGAAGGGATTTGCAAAGGGGGGAAGCAGGAAAGTAGAGAGGACAGAGATGAATTAGTCTGGCAGCACTTTTAAGGACAGAATGGAGAGGTGCAAGAGGGTTGGAATGTAGGCCACAGAGAAGAATGTTGCAGTAGTCAAGGTGGGAGATGATTAGGGCATGCACAAGCATTTTAGTAGATTGAGGGTTGAGGAAAGAATGGAGTCTGGAAATATTTTTTAGCTAGAGGTGACAGGAGGTGGCGAGAGCATGGATGTGCAGTTTGAAGGACAGGGCGGAGTCAGGGGTTACTCCGAGGCAGCAGACTCCTGGTACAGGGGAAAGTGTGATGTCACTTATTGTGATAGATAGATCCAATCTTAGGTGTCTTCAGCTCCACTAGCATGAAGCACTTACCACCATTGTGCCTCAGGGAGTGACATCATCAGCGTGATCACATGACCTGATCACGCAGCTAGAGTCGCTCTGAAAGATGCGAGTGCAATTGAATACTGGGAGCCGGCAAGCTGCAGCCTCTCTGTGCCGTCTGTCAACTTGAGGTGCAGGGGCAGAGCTTCACGGAGGAAGCCAGCAGCCCTCCGCACTTCAGCCATACACTAGTGTGAAACTAGCCTTAAACAAATACTTTTTTATGTACCCTTTGAATTTATGACAGCATTAAGTGTTGTTGGGTAGGAGTATTTCAGCATGACAAACCTAGAATTTGCAATCTTTGTTCACTCTGCCTTGCATAGCGCTCCAAATTTGTCAGATTGCAAGGGAATCACTTGTGTACAGCTCTCTTTAGGTCAACCCACAAATTTTCAATTCTATACAGGTCTGGGCTCTAACTGGGCTATTTTCAAAACTTTGGTCTTCTTAAGATCGCTGTTGTGCTACAAAGTGAAATTCCTCTTCATTTTCAACTAACAGGTTTTGATGAAAAATTGACTGATATTTAGAGCTCTCCATAATTCTCTCCAACTCCAGCTGCAAGAAAATAGTCACAAATGCTGCCTCCACCATGCTTCACTGTGGGTATAGTGTTCTTTTGGTGATACACATTGTTAACGATATGGTAGGTGCAAAGTTACATCTTGGTCTCATCACACAACACATTTTCCCTCATGATTTTGGCAGACTTGATGTAGGTTTTGGCAATAGATTGCCACGTTTGTGTTTTTTCTTTGTAAGAAAAGGCTTGCGACTTGCCAACCTACCCCACAGGCCATACTTATGAAGAATACATGAGATTGTTGTCACTTGCAGTACACAACCAGTACTTGCCAGAAATTTTTGTAGCTCCTTAAATGCTGCTGTAGACCTCTGGTAGTATAGCTCAAAAAACAAAATGCGCATAATATGGCATTACCCAGGCAATTAACATTGTAGATTGTATAGTATTGCTCACCTGGCTACAGGATTACCTGTGGGCACATGGTACAAATTTTTATAGTCTGCTGTTATATCTATATGTTTTGTATTACATCATATATCCATGGTATATATGATTATCATTTTTTGTTAGTCTGATGGATTTTAATTATTTCCTAATAAAGGTTTATTTTGAAAGGGTTACAGTTTCTTGTAAGCTGCTAGTCTCTTCTCTTTGATACTATTGTGAGCACTCAGCTCACATACAGTTGAAACCAGAAGTTTACATACAGTTGTGCTCAAAAGTTTTTATATCCTGGCAGAATTTTTACTTTCTTGGCCTTTTTTCAGAGAATATGAATGATAACACCAAAACTTTTTCTTCACTCATGGTTAGTGGTTGTGTGAAGCCATTTATTGTCAAACCAATGTGTTTTCACGTTTTAAATCATAATGACAACCCAAAACATTCAAATGACCCTGATCAAAAGTTTACATACCCCATTTCTTAATACCGTATGATGAGGGAGCTATTGAGGGAGGGCTAAATTAACCCCTCACGGTTGACCAAGTGATTTCCAAATTAATCCACAGGGCGTTGCTAGCAACTGGGAATGACCAGACGGAGACGTATGCCTCTGTATGGGAGGATCAAGGCAGATCACTAACCCCGTTTATTATGTCACCTTTTTATAGTATTTTGCTTAAATATGCAAAGTACTCAGCTACCAATAGCATCGTCGTGACACATTTACTTTATAAGCCAATAGTATTGCAAGAAAATCGGAATATGTCCCTAGCTACGTGACGCAGAGAATAGAACAATAGCACATTCATCAGGGTCTCATATATCATATCTTGTTCAGACTGGGACAGTCTGGTTTCTTAACAACCGCAAACTTTCACCTAACTACAAAATTTAACTCGTAAGCAACAAAATGGCGTCGCAAGCACTAAAATGGAGGTCTGGAGAACAAGATGTCCCGTACAACTGAATACTGTACTTCACAATCCCCCCTAGATAAATTTAGCTAACTAATATGCAGCATCAGAGGTGCTATCCCAAGCCATAAGCTCAAGGGGTACTGGTCTTCACATGGCTGATGCCATGTTATCAGTCATGGCTGTTGCAGCGCACCCATCTCCCCGTATGCTACAATTTACAAATAACAATTTTTGATGATGGTGGTGGAGATCTTTTGAAGGTAGCCATGCGCTTGGCTTCAACATCTTCATCAAGTAGCCTTTTGAGATCGGTATAGAGAAGAGCAGGGGCAACGATGACTTTGGTATCATCTCTAGCTATCCTAGTGCAGAATTTCCTAATACATACAGAAATACACCAAAGAACAAGTTTTAGTATCACATATACAACAAGGATACAGGCAGCAATATACATCAAGCTTTGTAAAATCCCAGTTATCCAGCCCCCAATTCCCTTAAATCAATTGGCTGGATTGAGAAAGGAGAAGGTGTCAGACCACCAACTGTCCTTATTATGATCATTGTCTTTATCATATTGATCTCTGAGCCTTTGAATATCTTCTAACTTTAACTTTAATTTCTACCAATAATAATACAGAAAATGTGGAAAACCAAAACATTTTGCCCCCTTTATTTGCTATTGGCTTGTTGGGTGATGAGGAGGACTTGATAGGGACCGTCATACAAGGGTTCTTGTCCATGCTTTCTGACATGCCTTTTCACAACTACCAAATCACCAGGCTTCAGATTATGACAGGTGTCGGTTTCTGATGAATCTGGAAGAGAAAAAGAAACTAGAGCATGGGTGTTAGCAAGATTTTTACTAAGCTGAAAAACATACAGTTGTGGCCAAAAGTATTGACACCCCTGCAATTCTGTCAGATAATACTCAGTTTCTTCCTGAAAATGATTGCAAACACAAATTCTTTGGTATTATTATCTTCATTTAATTTGTCTTAAATGAAAAAACACATAAGAGAATGAAGCAAAAAGTAAAACATTGATCATTTCACACGAAACTCCAAAAATGGGCCAGATAAAAGTATTGGCACCCTCAGCCTAATACTTGGTTGCACAACCTTTAGCCAAAATAACTGCGACCAACCGCTTCCGGTAACCATCAATGAGTTTCTTACAATGCTCTGCTGGAATTTTAGACCATTCTTCTTTGGCAAATTGCTCCAGGTCCCTGATATTTGAAGGGTGCCTTCTCCAAACTGCCATTTTTAGATCTCTCCACAGGTATTCTATGGGATTCAGGTCTGGACTCATTGCTGGCCACCTTAGAAGTCTCCAGTGCTTTCTCTCAAACCATTTTCTAGTGCTTTTTGAAGTGTTTTGGGTCATTGTCCTGCTGGAAGACCCATGACCTCTGAGGGAGACCCAGCTTTCTCACACTGGGCCCTACATTATGCTGCAAAATTTGTTGGTAGTCTTCAGACTTCATAATGCCATGCACACGGTCAAGCAGTCCAGTGCCAGAGGCAGCAAAGCAACCCCAAAACATCAGGGAACCTCCGCCATGTGTGACTGTAGGGACCATGTTCTTTTCTTTGAATGCCTCTTTTTTTCTCCTGTAAACTCTATGTTGATGCCTTTGCCCAAAAAGCTCTACTTTTTTTCTCATCTGACCAGAGAACATTCTTCCAAAACGTTTTAGGCTTTTCAGGTAAGTTTTGGCAAACTCCAGCATGACTTTTTTTATGTCTCGGGGTAAGAAGTGGGATCTTCCTGGGTCTCCTACCATACAGTCCCTTTTCATTCAGACGCCGACGGATAGTACGGGTTGACACTGTTGTACCCTCGGACTGCAGGGCAGCTTGAACTTGTTTGGATGTTAGTCGAGGTTTTTTAATCAACATCCGCACAATCTTGCGTTGAAATCTCTTGTCAATTTTTCTTTTCCGTCCACATCTAGGGAGGTTAGCCACAGTGCCATGGGCTTTAAACTTCTTGATGACACTGCGCACGGTAGACACAGGAACATTCAGGTCTTTGGAGATGGACTTGTAGCCTTGAGATTGCTCATGCTTCCTCACAATTTGGTTTCTCAAGTCCTCAGACAGTTCTTTGGTCTTCTTTCTTTTCTCCATGCTCAATGTGGTACACACAAGGACACAGGACAGAGGTTGAGTCAACTTTAATCCATGTCAACTGGCTGCAAGTGTGATTTAGTTATTGCCAACACCTGTTAGGTGCCACAGGTAAGTTACAGGTGCTGTTAATTACACAAATTAGAGAAGCATCACATGATTTTTCAGACAGTGCCAATACTTTTGTCCACCCTCTTTTTTTATGTTTGGTGTGGAATTATATCCAATTTGGCTTTAGGACAATTGTTTTTGTGTTTTTTCATTTAAGACATTAGGCTGAGGGTGCCAATACTTTTGTCTGGCCCATTTTTGGAGTTTCGTGTGAAATAATCAATGTTTTACTTTTTGCTTCATTCTCTTATGTGTTTTTTCATTTAAGACAAATTAAATGAAGATAATAATACCAAAGAATTTGTGTTTGCAATCATTTTCAGGAAGAAACGGAGTATTATCTGACAAAATTGCAAGGGTGTCAATACTTTTGGCCACAACTGTATAATACTGCAAAAATAAGATTTTTCCGATTTAAAGTTACAGTGCAATGCGTGCTTCAATCTATTGTTGTCACTCTTGCACCCAGGCCCGGATTGGCAATAGAATCAACCGGGCATTTTCCCGCTGGGCCGCTGTCACGTGGGCCGTGGTCGGCAGCGCCCGATCATCTGGCCGCTTGCCAGCTGCTGCGGCCACTGTTGCTCCTGACGCTGGCCCTCTGCGGGCATGGCGGTGATAGTTTCAAGTCCCTCCTGCACTGCAGGGAGATAAGCCGCCACGCCCCCCCCACGCACCCCATCCTCGCCTTAGCATGAGACCCCCTCCCCCCGCAGCCACTCACAGCGTTGCACTCGCTTGCCTGCTCGCTCTGTTCGCAGGACCTGTGATGAGGTCACAGGAGGGGAGGAGTCAGGGGGTCACATGATCAGGAGCCTTTGTCCAGACCCCCGATCATGTCACCCCTGACTCCGCCCCTCCTGTGACCTCATCACATGTCCTGTGCGCTCAGCCTTGCCTCTACCGTCTGCAAGACTCTGCTTTGCTGGAGCGGAGCCGTGTGTGTACGAGGTGTACGGAGCGGAGCCGTGTGTGTACGAGGTGTACGGAGCGGAGCCGTATGTGTACGAGGTGTACGGAGCGGAGCCGTGTGTGTACGAGGTGTACGGAGCGGAGCCGCGGGTGTACGAGGTGTACGGAGCGGAGCTGCGGGTGTACGAGGTGTACGGAGCCGAGCCGTGTGTACGAGGTGTACGGAGCGGAGCCGTGTGTACGAGGTGTACGGAGCGGAGCCGTGTGTACGAGGTGTACGGAGAGGAGCCGTGTGTACGAGGTGTACGGAGAGGAGCCGCGCGTGTACGAGGTGTACGGAGAGGAGCCGCGTGTGTACGAGGTGTACGGAGCGGAGCCGTGTGTACGAGGTGTACGGAGCGGAGCAGTGTGTACGAGGTGTACGGAGAGGAGCCGCGCATGTACGAGGTGTACGGAGAGGAGCCGCGCGTGTACGAGGTGTACGGAGAGGAGCCGCGCGTGTATGGAGTGGAGCCATATGTGTACAGAGCGGAGCCAAGTGTGTACAAAGCATACAAAGCGGGCTTTTCCCACGGACACAGGAGTACACGGCGGAGCCCCGAGGAGCATTTTAAAACACACATATGACGTTCCACCTGAAGTGATGTGCTGGAAGCTGACCGGAAATGAGATAATTTCTTGAGGAGATTGTGACGGAACCAGGAATGCTTCAGATCCATCACCGTGTCCTCCTCCGACAGCGCAGACAGCAGGATCGCCTTGGAATCGGGGATGTCGGCCATGTGAGCGGATCATGATAGGTCCTGCACCGGGAGGCTCAGGTGGGTACTACAATGGGAGCCGGGCTGCTATAGTATCTTTGTAGAATCTTTCTTTATTTCTTTCTCTCTTTTTCTTTCTTTCTCTGTTCTTTCATTCTCTGTTCTGTCTATCCCTCATTTTCTTTCTCTCTCTGTTCTTTCTTTCTCTCTCTGTTCTTTCTTTCTCTCTCTAATCTTTCTTTCTTTCTCTGTTCTTTCTTCTCTCTCTTTCTCTCTGTTCTTTCTTTCTTTTCTTTACTTCTTTCTTTCTCTCTCTGTTCTTTCTGTCTCTCTCTGTTCTTTCTTTCCCCTTTCTTTCTCGCTCTCTCTGTTTTCTTTTTTCTCTCTCTCTCTGTTTTCTCTCTTACTTTGTGCCAGTCAGTGTGCCCAAAATGCCAGCCACTGTGCCCTCAGTACCAGTCAGTGTGATCAGCAGTGCTAAATGGGTGCGATTAGGTGTGGACATGGGTGTGACTAGTTTTGAAATGGGTGTGGCTGGGCGTGGCCAAAAATTTGCAGTCTTTGTCCATCTTTCCCTTCTTCAAAAGTTGGGAGGTATGATAGGGGCGGCTATGACCAGGGGGTCTGGTTGCCCAATAAAGAGCAGTTCTGCCAGGAATTCTGTAATCATGCATACAAAAGGGGACAGAGATTTGGGAGGAGTACTGTACCTAAAAGCAATAAATAGGACTGAGCTGAAATACTGGGCACAGCTGTGACTACATGTTATATAGTTGTGTTAATCTCCTCTCACTTCTTGTAAACTACAAGTGTACAAAGATATTATATAGTCACCATGTGACTAGTGGGCCTGTGTAACTTCAAATGCCAGGGCTGAATTTTAGTCCCAGTCCGGCCCTGCTTGCACCGTCTATTTGCACATTTATGTCTATCTGTGTGTTACTGGAACCTAGTATGATCTGAAGTCACCTTAAATCCCCTGTGCACAATGTACAGACATTAAATTTTCTTGACTTTGAGACAAACATTGTGCATGTAGGCAGGTTCACAATGCCACCCAAATGTTGTAAGTACTTTAAATTGGTAGAAGAACAAGATTCCGTTACATATTTGTATGCCAGCTTTTTATAAGTATTCTTCCATTCCTAAATAACGGCGCATTGAATTTAATATTACATGTATAGATATGACTGTTAATATCTTTTATAAAATATACATAAAATGGTCATACATTAGCAGTTTATAGCAGAAGATGTTGTGAATTCTCTTGATCGGAGTTCTGAGCCGAAGCTCCCTCTGCTCCCTCTGGTGGTTACTGAGATTAGTGGAGCTGGCAAGGTGGACGGAAGATCCCCACCTGACGACGATAATTGGAAACCTGGGATTACTAGCTGGGTGCATATAATTGAGCTGGCTGCTCTTTGAGGTTGCTGGTGATTTCCTCCCTGTGCATTTGGAGTTCTTTTGTCCCCTGCCTGATCTGCATTGTTCAGCTAAGTGATTCTTTTGCTAATCCTTTGCATCTAATCTGGTTTTGCCTTTTTTTTGCTTTCTGCTTTGTTGCTAGGATTCAGCGTGCTCCCTGCTGAGGGCAGCGCTGGGCCCTGCTTCATATGTTGCAGCTTGTTCAGTCCCCTGTCATGTTAGTATCTTTTTGCTTTGCTTCCAGTTCATACCAGAGTGCTGATCTAGCGGGGGTGAGGTCATGTGACCTCAGGTTTTTTGTATATCAGAAGTGTTGGACTTTTTTAGGGTTTTGTGTGTGATTGCAGACAGTATCTTTTCTGTCCTGTCCTGTCTAGACAGCTTGCCCCCCCCGCCGTTTGCTCAGTCTGTTCTCTGCCTGTGTTTGTGTCTCATCTTGTCTCACCGACAACATATGTTTGGGGGCTGTCTATTCCTTTGGGGATCTGCTCCAGGGCAGTTTAGATTTCACCTTTCTGTCTTTAGGCTTAGATAGTTCTCCGGCTGTGACAAAGCGTCTAGGGCATCGTAGGAACGCTCCATGGCTACTGCTAGTTATGTGGATAGGATCACGGGCCTGCAATCCGCTTAGTTACCAACCTCTCTGGTCCTCTGGTGGTTTAGCCTGTTCCTGCCATCCTCCTCAGTGACCCATTCATAACAGAATCACCAGCCTAACCGCAGACTCTAGGGTACTCAAAAGAAGGAAAGAATTGTAAAAAAAAAATTTAATATAGAGATGAGCGACTTTGCCTTTTTTAGGGTCAAGTCAGGTTTCATGAAACCCGACTTTCGCAAAAGTCGGGTTGAACGAAAACGGCCGACTATAGGGAAAAGTCAGAGGTCCAACTGAAACACAAAACTGTCATGATCTCAGTGCGGGTTTGACTCGCACACGTGGGGTTAATGTTTGGAACCAGTGCTGATGACTGGCATTTCTGGGGTTAAAGGTTGTGATCCCGATGCAGGCTTACCTGCACACCTGGGGCTATGATTGCGGCCTCTCCCTGGTTCTGGGGGAGGCTTCTTATAGCCTCAGGACGCTCCCATCCCTGTCAGTTATACTCTTGCCCTTGGCATTGTGTGGTGACCCCTGAGTGTGTTAGTGCTGTGTTCTGGTTACTTGATTCTCTGTATATGACTCGGTCTGTTCCCTGGATATCGCTTTGGATTCTGCCTGGTACCTCCTATGTCTGTTTGGTCTTGATCTCTGCTTGACCCTGATTATCCGCTCTGTCTCATCCCTGGTACTGTACTGTGATCCTGTGTATGACCTTTGGCTTTGTCTGACCTCCCGTCTGTTTGTCCCTCCTGTACTTCATTTGCCCATACTGTTGTGACCTCCATTTTGCCTGACTCTGAGTTGTTGTATGGTGTACTGTCATATCTGAAAGCAGGACGCTAAGCCACTCCCCCTTGCAGTCACATGACCATAGGTCCCGTTCAAGCTTGTTCATTTTCAGTGTCCGCAGGTCCCGTGCCTCTTTACTTTCCAGCGCTGACTGGACCCTGACACTAATAGTTGAAGCACGCCCGGTCACCTCTGCTGCCCTGCTCCCCAGGTAACTCTTAGCACTGCTTCTGTACTCAGGACACGCGCACTGGCTCTATGAGCAAGTGTAGTGCGGTGTCTCTGACAGAAACCCAATGCAAGTCAATGGGGAAGCAAAGTCGGCAGGGAGTGGGAGTGGCTTTAGGACAATTCTTTTTGTGTTTATTCATTTAAGACAAATTAAATGAAGATAATAATACCAAAGAATTTGTGTTTGCAATCATTTTCAGGAAGAAGCTGAGTATTATCTGACAGAATTGCAGGGGTGTCAATACTTTTGGCCACAACTGTGTATATATGGGGGAACTGGGTCAACCATACCATACATACAGTGGGGAAAAAAAGTATTTAGTCAGTCAGCAATAGTGCAAGTTCCACCACTTAAAAAGATGAGAGGCGTCTGTAATTTACATCATAGGTAGACCTCAACTATGGGAGACAAACTGAGAAAAAAAAATCCAGAAAATCACATTGTCTGGTTTTTTTTTCATTTTATTTGCATATTATGGTGGAAAATAAGTATTTGGTCAGAAACAAAATTTCATCTCAATACTTTGTGATATATCCTTTGTTGGCAATGACAGAGGTCAAACGTTTTCTGTAAGTCTTCATTTTATTTGCATATTATGGTGGAAAATAAGTATTTGGTCAGAAACAAAATTTCATCTCAATACTTTGTGATATATCCTTTGTTGGCAATGACAGAGGTCAAACGTTTTCTGTAAGTCTTCACAAGGTTGCCACACACTGTTGTTGGTATGTTGGCCCATTCCTCCATGCAGATCTCCTCTAGAGCAGTGATGTTTTTGGCTTTTCGCTTGGCAACACGGACTTTCAACTCCCTCCAAAGGTTTTCTATAGGGTTGAGATCTGTAGACTGGCTAGGCCACTCCAGGACCTTGAAATGCTTCTTACGAAGCCACTCCTTCGTTGCCCTGGCGGTGTGCTTTGGATCATTGTCATGTTGAAAGACCCAGCCACGTTTCATCTTCAATGCCCTTGCTGATGGAAGGAGGTTTGCACTCAAAATCTCACGATACATGGCCCCATTCATTCTTTCATGTACCCGGATCAGTCGTCCTGGCCCCTTTGCAGAGAAACAGCCCCAAAGCATGATGTTTCCACCACCATGCTTTACAGTAGGTATGGTGTTTGATGGATGCAACTCAGTATTCTTTTTCCTCCAAACACGACAAGTTGTGTTTCTACCAAACAGTTCCAGTTTGGTTTCATCAGACCATAGGACATTCTCCCAAAACTCCTCTGGATCATCCAAATGCTCTCTAGCAAACTTCAGACGGGCCCGGACATGTACAGGCTTAAGCAGTGGGACACGTCTGGCACTGCAGGATCTGAGTCCATGGTGGCATAGTGCGTTACTTATGGTAGGCCTTGTTACATTGGTCCCAGCTCTCTGCAGTTCATTCACTAGGTCCCCCCGTGTGGTTCTGGGATTTTTGCTCACCGTTCTTGTGATCATTCTGACCTCACGGGGTGGGATTTTGCGTGGAGCACCAGATCGAGGGAGATTATCAGTGGTCTTGTATGTCTTCCATTTTCTAATTATTGCTCCCACAGTTGATTTCTTCACTCCAAGCTGGTTGGCTATTGCAGATTCAGTCTTCCCAGCCTGGTGCAGGGCTACAATTTTGTTTCTGGTGTCCTTTGACAGCTCTTTGGTCTTCACCATAGTGGAGTTTGGAGTCAGACTGTTTGAGGGTGTGCACAGGTGTCTTTTTATACTGATAACAAGTTTAAACAGGTGCCATTACTACAGGTAATGAGTGGAGGAAAGAGGAGACTCTTAAAGAAGAAGTTACAGGTCTGTGAGAGCCAGAAATTGTTCTGATTGCTTGTTTCTGACCAAATACTTATTTTCCACCATAATATGCAAATAAAATGAAAAAAAAACAGACAATGTGATTTTCTGGATTTTTTTTTCTCAGTTTGTCTCCCATAGTTGAGGTCTACCTATGATGTAAATTACAGACGCCTCTCATCTTTTTAAGTGGTGGAACTTGCACTATTGCTGACTGACTAAATACTTTTTTTTCCCCACTGTATCGGAGAACTGGGCCTATCATATTATATGTATATGGGGTATACTGAGGCCATCATACTATATGTATGGGGTGAACTGGGGCCATCGTTCTATATGTGTGGGGGGAACTGGGGCCATCATACTATATATATGGGGAACTGGGGCCATCATACTTTATATATGGGGGAATTGGGGCCATCTTACTATATTTAGGGGAACTGGGGCATCATACTATATATGGGGGGAACTGGGGCCATCATACTATATATATGGGGGAATTGGGGCCATCTTACTATATATACGGTAACTGGGGCCATCCTACTATATATATGGGGGGGAACTGTGACCAACATACTAAGCCACAAAAGGTCATTGCTAAAGAAGGTGGCTTTTCACAGGGTGCTGTATCCAAGCATATTAATGGAAAGTTGAATGGAAGGAAAAAGTGTGGTAGAAAAAAGGTGCACAAGCAACTGAGATAACCACAGCCTTGAAAGGATTGTTAAGAAAAGGCCATTTAAAAGTTTGGGGGGAGATTCACAAGGAGTGGACTGCTGTGGACACACAGACGTATCCAGGATATGGGCTACAAGTGTCTCATTCCTTGTGTCAAGCCACTCATGAACAATAGACAAGACGAGAAGCGCCTTCCCTGGGCCAAGGAGAAAAAGAACTGGACTGTTGCTCAGTGGTCCAAGGTGTTGATTTCACATGAAAGTAAATTTTGCATTTCATTTGAAAATCAAGGTCCCAGAGTCTGGAGGAAGAGTGGAGAGGCACACAATCCAAACTGCTTGAGGTCCAGTGTGAAGTTTCCACAATCAGTGATGTTTTGGGGAGCCATGCCGCCAGCTGGTGTAGGTCCACTTCATGCATCCCTGTGCCGACAAGGTTTTGGAGATGGAAATTTCATTCTCCAGCATAACTTGGCACCTGTCTACACTGCCAAAAGTACCAATACCTGGTTTAAAAACAACAGTATCACTGTGCTTGAATGGCCAGCAAACTCGCCTGACCTTAAACCCATAGAGAATCTAAAGGGTATTGTCAAGTGAAAGATGAGAGACACCAGACCCAACAATTCAGATGCAAAAGGAGCCCTGACCAAGTATTGAGTGCATTTAGTGAACATACATTTTAGTAGGCCAACATTTTGGATTTTAAGATAATTTTTCAAGCTGGTGTTATAAAGTATTCTAATTTACTGAGATAATGACTTTTGGGTTTTAATTGGCTGTAAGCCATAATCATCAACATTAACAGAAACAAACACTTGAAATAGATTACTCTGTTTGTAATGACTCTATATAATATGTGTTTCACTGAAATTAATTAACCTTTTGATGATATTCTAATTTTGTGAGAAGCAACTATATATAGGGGTGTCGCGACTAGCGACCGCGTTCGCGGCCGAGCCGGCACCTCCACGTCGACCGACCACGCCGACGTGGGGCGAGCATCCCAGGTGGGAACGGAATGTGGACCCACTGGACCACAGGGGGGACCCTGGCATACCCAGACGAGGGAAGAGTAGAGACCGGGGTCTGTGGCAGCTGAGCATGTGGACGAGGAGGCAGAACGACACCGCACAACTTCAGGTATAGACAAAGTTTACTTGAACAAGACATGGTACAGAAACAAAATAGTTATGCAAGGCTCTCGGTTCTGCACATCAGGGAAGGGTACACGTCTCAGGATAACAGACGAAGGCAGGAGGACATCACGGGTTGATGCAGTCCAGGGTTGTCTGGCACGGGCATACTAGGGCAGCCTCTTCCTCAGGCCCCAGGCATAGCACAGGCTCAGCAGGAGAACATCAGACACCAACCTCAGACTGACTTCAGACAATGGCAGGGGTCATCATGGGTTGATGCAGTCCAGGGTCATCTGGCACGGGCATATCAGGACGGCCTCTTTCTCAGGCCTCAGGCATAGCACTGGCTCAGCAGGAGAACATCAGACACATACCCAGGACAGATGTCAGACGATGGCAGGAGTCATCATGGGTTGATGCAGTCCAGGATCCTCTGGCACGGGCATACTAGGACGGCCTCTCTCTCAGGCCTCAGGCGTAGCACAGGCTCAGCAGGAGAACATCAAACACCGATCCGAGAAGGACGTCATCACTGGGTGGACCTCAGATAATTGGCGGAACATCGGGACACGGGCAGAACATCAGGAACACGGACATCGGGCCACCAGGAACACGGACATCAGGCCACCAGGAACACGGACATCAGGCCACCAGGAACACGGACATCAGGCCACCAGGAACACGGACATCAGGCCACCAGGAACACGGACATCAGGACACAAGGAACACGGACATCAGGACACGAGGAACACGGACATCAGGACACCAGGAACATGGACTGGACATCAGGATACAGGCAGGGCATCAGGACTCGGATCTTAGATAGCGCATCAGCACACTGACATCGGACTCCGGACATCTGGCAGCGACCGACAGGATCCGGATATCAGGCTGCGGGCATCATTTACGGACATCAGGCCGCAGTCATCAGGCTCCGGACCACTGGCAGCGATCGGAAGGCTCCGGACATCGGGCAGAGAAGCATAGGATCCGGCCATCTGGCAGAGGACATCAGGCACAGCACATCTGGAAGGGGTCGTCAGACACCGGACATCAGGCCGTGGTCATCAGGCTCCGGTCATCTGGCAGCGACCTAGAAAGGAACCCCAGCGGTCTGGTGCAATCCCTGCCGGGTTGGACTGGAACTGGCAGGGAATTGCACTGAATCCCCAGCTGAGCACAGAGTGGCAGAAACCCAGCGGACACACCGGACTCCTACTTCCTAGATAAACCCAGGTTAAATCACAGCAAGTCAGGTAGCAAAGAGTCACAGTCACTGGGCACAGGGTTCAAGACATGAAGGGACCTCAGGAACATCCCACAGAGGACACAGTTCAGACAGGGTCAGGTAAAGGAGCAGGTCCAGAATTCAGGGAACAAGACACAACATAGACAGGCCTGGATATGCAGCCTCCAGGAAGGGCGATCTTGGTATTACTGCCCCCAGAGCAGGCAAAGAAACAAGACACAATTCAGACAGCGTCAGGTGCAGGAACAAATTCAGGATCCAGGATTCAGGGAACAAGACACAGGTGCAAGGCAAGACTCCACACAAACACAGGGACCAGGATATTCTGCCTTCTGGGAGGGCGGACAAGGGCCAGGATATTCTGCCTCCTGGGAAGGCAGACAGGGCCGAGGGCCAGGATATTCTGCCTCCTGGCAGGTGGAAAAACACAGTTCACATGGGGACAAAGAGCACCAGCTCCCCCAGAACTGATCACAATCAGAGCAGGAGCTGAACACACATACTCACATCGCTAGGTTCAGGAACTCAATGCGAAGCTCTGGCGACGCCCCAAAGGGGTAGGGAACTTTATATAGCAGCTGCCTCATAGTCATAGGCTGGAGCAGCAATTGTAGCACACACCCATTCCTCATAAAAGCAGGGGAGGTGTGGCCGCGCGCACCCTAAGCAAGGCCAAACAAATCAGCATTGCAGAGGACACCTGGCGAGAGCTGCAAGCCTGAACATACGTGGTAAGCCATACACAATGTAGAGGACCTCTTAACCCACTGATAGCTTTCCACAGCAGCAGCCAGGGACCGCACCAGCGGGTGGTCTTGCAAAGCAGCGGAGCCACGCACTCATGTACGGCTACGCAGCGGGGCAGGGACCTGAGCAGCATCCATAACGGAAACAGGCAACAGTATCCCTGCTAGTTAGGAGGAGAGGAGCAAAGGGTTAATGCAGACATGCAGAGTAACGCCGGGGAAGCAAAGTACAAACACACCGGCGTTACAAGGAGGAACTGGGGCGATCATAATTTATATATGGGAAGAACTGGGGCCATCCTACTAGATATACGGAGGAACTAGGGCTATCCTACTATATATATGGGGAACTGGGGCCATCCTACTATATATATGGGGAACTGGGGCCATCCTACTATATATATGGGGGAACTGGGGCCATCATACTATACAGTACATATGGTGGGAACAGGGACTCTATCAATGTAGTAATCTAGATTCTGAAACCATATCTATGCTGTAAACTTGGTTCTGTTCCCGTATCTATATACCAGACCTAGTTGGTTCTGGTCTGATATCTCTGTAGCAAGTGTGATAAAACACTCCGGGATCGGCTTTGCTGGGGTCAAAGGTCACGTGCGTTCAGCATGAAACTCAGGCGCAGAGCCGGGGTCCGGGTATAACTGACACTGGGTCAGGTTTATTAACGGTGAAAGCAATGCATAAAGAAAAAAAACATAAAACAAACCCTTGCCTGTCCGGCACTAACTAAACAATGGACAACCTAACTACCAACTGGCGGGCTTCTCCCGTCCAGCCAAACCACAGTTGCAGTGGGCACTGCTTTCACTCACGTGTGTCTCTCACACAGACAGGCTCTCTGTGTTCCCAGGCTGAGACACTCACACAACCACCTGGCATCCTTTTATATCCACCTCCCATTATTCATTAGCAAGCAGGTGCGATACTAACCAGACTAGGCCACATAGGAAAGGAATCTGGGCGAGATATACCTGCCCTCATCCACTATTCCCACATGATTATCACATAAGCTTGATTCTGCTCCCTTATCTCTGTAGTAAGCTCAGTTCTTCCACCATAGCTCTAGTAAGCTCAGTTCTGCTCCCATATCTCTCTAGTAAGCTTGGTTCTGCTCCCATTATCTCTCTAGTAAGCTTGGTTCTCGTACTCTATCGATGTAGTAATATAGATTCAGGCACCATATATATGCTGTATGCTTGGTTCTGTTCCCGTATCTATGTAGTAGACCTAGTAAGCTCCGTTCTGCTCCCTTATCTCTGTAGTAAGCTTGGCTCTGCTCCCTTATCTCTGTTGTAAGTGTGGCACCACAGGAGTCCGGTAGCCACAAGGGCATTGCCTTCCTCACAGGGGATAATGTCAGGCCTGAAGCAAGGAGGGATCCCCTGGCCAGGTATACACAGCATGCAACACAGATCCTGCTCTAGGCCAGCAGGGGGAACTCTGAACCTGACTTGAGGGGAGCTGCTCTATCTGGTCAGGAGGAGGAAGTTAGTTAGAGTTTCAGTCAGTCAGTGCTGGGAACTGGACGAGTGAGAAGCTTGTCCCCAGACTAGAGTGCATTCTGAGTCAGAGAGGAAGATAAAAGTATAGGGAAGCTTGGGAAGAGGAGTTGTGACCACGCTCATCCCAGAGCTCAGTGCTAGAACTGGACACCAGAGTCTGTGGCTGCAGAGCACTACAGTCTCATCAGCTAAATCCGGAGGACAGATTGCAGGTCTTCTGGCCCCTATCACACACCTGAAGGCACAGCAGCAGGATAGAGCCCGGAGATGCCACGAGGAGCGACTCCTGTGAAAAGCTCAAGCTGCCTGTCACGCGAGTAACGTTTTCTAAAAGACAGTGAGAGGAACAGAGGACTGAGCTGAGCTTTAGGCAGCAAGGACCTCAAATAGAGCAGCGCAGTAAGGAGGCCTCCAAGCCACCTGGCTGAGTGGATCCTAAGTTGCTTCGGGCTGCCTGGACCTTCATTGACACCTGTAACCAGTGCTCCCATCGGCACCTCTATAAATTTAGTAAAGGTAAAGGAAATACAACCCTGATGTGTCCTCAGATTTGTTTGCTATACCATCTGCCCTGCACTACAACCACCATCATCTCATCACTTACACATACAATTACCCTGGGGCCTAGCTCTACCTGTGGAGAGCTGTAACAACTCTACTGCATCACCATCAGCCCCATCGGACTCTGAAGCCGGGTCGGCTAACACCTTATTTGCCGAATACCACAGGTAGCATCATGAACTAATTTCCTTTTAAATCATCCACTATAAACTTTATTGAACATTTTCATTGGATGCCCAGGGCCACGGACCAGGTCACCGCTATCGTGACACTTCCCCTTTAAGAACTGCCTGGTACCGAGTTCCCCACGGCCCTGGTGGGCGCTCCATAAGCTCAGTTCTGGACTGATATCTCTGTAGTAAGCTGGGTTCTGGTCTGATATCACTGTAGCAAGCTCGGTTCTGCTCCCTTATCTCTGTAGTAAGCTCGGTTCTTCCCCCATATCTCTATAGTAAGCTTGGTTCTGCTCCCATATCTCGGTAATAAGCTCGGGTCTGCTTCCATATGTCTGTAGTAAGCTCGGTTCTGCTCCCATATCTCTGCAGTAAGTCGGTTCTGCTCTCATAGCTCTGTAGTAAGCTCGGCTCTGCTCCCATAGCTCTGTAGTAAGCTTGTTTCTGCTCCCACAGATCCTTAGTAAGGTTTGTTATGTTCCCATATCACTCTAGTAAGCTTGGTTCTGCTCCCATATCTCTCTAGTAAGCTCGGTTCTGCTTCCATATCTCTGTAGTAAGCTCAGTTCTGCTTCCATAGCTCTTTTGTAAACTTGGTTCTGTTCTCATAGCTCTGTAGTAATCTCGGTTCTGCTTCCATAGCTCTGTTGCAAGCTTGGTTCTGCACCCTTATTTTTGTAGTAAGCTTGATTCTGCTCCCATAGAGCTGTAGTAAGCTTGGTGCTGTTCCCATATCACTCTAGTAAGCTCGGTTCTGCTCCCATATCTCTCTAGTAAGCTCTGTTCTGCGCCCATAGCTCTGTAGTAAGCTCAGTCCCACTCCTATATCTCTGTAGTAAGCTCGGTTCTGCTCCCATAGCTCTGTAGTAAGTTCGGTACTGCTCCCATAGCTCTGTAGTAAGCTCGGTTCTGCTCCCATATCCCTCTATTAAGCTTGATCCTGCTCCCATAGCTCTGTAATAAGCTCAGTTCTGCTCCTGTGGCGCCCCTGAGGCTCAGTCGCCACAGAGGTACTGCACCTTCTCCTTAGGTGTGGTGCCCCACCATCCAGGTAAGTTGGAGGCTCTTGACCACGCTCCAACACTCGCACCCCACACAATAGAGTAGTTCACCACAACCACATTGCGGCTCTTTGCTTAGAGAGAGGCAGAGCACCTTTAGTGGTTCCCTGCTTGGAACACTAGACGTGCTGGGAGGTGGGTGGAGTTCAGAATATATATATGAGTGGGATGGTTTAGAATGACAAGTCAGTCTGACAGGAGGTCAGTGAGGAAGGAAGCCACTCGGGAGGAGTGGGGATCCCTGGAAGAAGGGATGGAAGAAGAAGTGCTGCAGCTGCCTCAGTGACCTGAGCCAGCTGGCACGGGAAAGGAAAGGAAAGGAAAGAAGGAGAAGGACGTTGACCTGAAGCCTGAGCTTCCATAGAAGGGAAAGGACAAGCACGGAATGTAGGAGTAAAAGGGAACACAGAGGACGTGGGTTAGAGGAAGAATCCTGCCTAGAAGTTCTAAGTGCAAGGCCGGGGCCCGGTCCCCGAGGTTGTACGAACGCTAATGGTTCTGCAGCAGACACTGGTGGAGTAGTGGGCTGTAAATGCACTACTCCCATCTACGACTTGAGGGCACAACAGCAATAAGGATAGAGAGCCGGGACTTAGGAGTAGAGAGTCCCCGAAGCAGGCTACAGCTGTGTGCCATGCAAGTAGAGTTCTTGGGAACATCTGTCAGGAGGAACTCCAGTGTAACAGGGTAGTGGAGATCTTCACAATTAAAGGTGCTATAGAGGAGACGTTCAGGAAAGGCACATAAGTTGGCAGAGTGTGGAAGGGAGCTTTCCATCTTGCCTGGAGGTTGACTGAGTCCCTGACCCAGAGAACACGGCACAGAAGCGGGCACTACAGACTGTGAGTAAAGCTTTGGAACTACATGCTCTGGTGTCCTCTATTCCTTCCTGCGTCCGTCTGCCTGACACTGCTACATCCCCTGCGCCAGACACTACATCACCTAAGTGTCTCCACATCTATACTGCTCTGGGACAACAGCGCTGCCTGTGGAGGGCTATACCATCATTGCTGCACCACACCATCTGTCCTGGAGGATCTGCATGCAGCGTCGGCTTAACGCCTCCCTTGCCGAACACCACAGGTGGCGTCACAAACTATTCATCTAACTACATTTCATTATTCACAACTTCTAATTTCTTGGGCGCCCAGGGCCACGGTCCGGGTTACCGCTGCTGTGACACGTCCCACTGACACCGGCCCGGTACCGAGTACCCCACAGCCCTGGGAGGGCAACCCAACTTGGCGTCACCAACAGGATGACGAGACCCGATGCCATCGGGTTCTGTGCAGCCGGGATTTGTTGGACTTAAATCTTGTGACAATGTGCAGAAGACCCAGTTTGATAGACTGTGAAATGAACATTAAAAATGGCCGTTGGCGTGGAGAAGAAGGGGGTGAAGAGATGGGAGGTCCTAGGAAAAGACCGCGAAGAGTCTTGGGCCTCCCCTGCCTGAATTACTATGTAACAGCAACATGGCCCCCCCTGAGGGGTTCGTATACTGGCTTGGTATGGAGGAGCTGGAAGAAGACACTGCACCCAGAAGGAGGGGCAGAAGCCAGTGGCAAGAAAGGGGCCGAGAGAGGAGGGAGAAGAACGCCAGAACGCCATGATGAAAAGAGAAGAGAAGACAGAAAAACGGGGGGAGGAGAAGTCACTCACCCCCAGGCCGCCCCTGCGAAGGCTGCGACCGCTGATACATCCTCTGCAGCGGCTGCCACCACCTTACAACCGATATTGCCATTCAGTGAGTCCCGTCCAGAGGAGATATATGAGAGCTCTGGAGCAGAACGGAGGGCATTGACCGCGTCTCCGTCTGGGCCGGGCGCTGTTGCACCAGCCTCCACCGATGACCCCGGCCGAGGCCAACCTTGCCCCTGCCCGGATTCAACTGCGGCCCATCCCATCATCAACTCTGAGAGTTGCGGCTGCCACTGTCCACTACCCGGTGCCGGGACCGGAACCTCGCCTGGAGGCACAAGGTACGATCACCACCCCTGACCTGACCTTAGTCTTGGGAACGGAACCCACAGATAGGAATGGCCCAATTGACCTCCGCCGGCAGCCTCAGGCTGCAGTGCTGCCAGCCGAGGTCCCGATGGACACCAAAGAGTCTGACCCCGAGGAACCAGTGACAACGCCGGCTGAGTCTCCAACGGCAGCAGAAGAGCCATCGGAGGTGGCGGATATGCCGTCCCCGCAGGCAGTAGACGTTTCTATGGCCCTTTCAATTACCCCGACCAGTCCCTATCTCTCCCTGTAGGAGGCAGAGTATATGCGACTATCAAGTAACCAGCAGGATGAAGACACCCAAAGTATTTCATCTGGTAGCAGTACCCCAGCAACAGCTTCCAGAACCCCAGGAGGGGACCAGCACTAAAATTTGCACTAACTCTCGTGACCCAGGAGGGTTTATTTGCACCGTTGTGCCTCTTGTTTTATTTTTGACCATCATGGTTAGCTTTTGCTTTCCCAGTGTTGCCCTGTGTTGTTGGCAGCCTTTATATTGAACTAGCGATCATGAGCTTGGAGTGATCCAAAAACTTTTATTTGTAAATAGTTGCACCTCTTTAGGTGCCCTCTCTTGGTTTTACATATGGACACATTGCGAAGATTAAGTCTACCTCATTGGAGCATGACTCCAATCAAAGGGCACTGCAAGAGATCCCGGCTGGGAGCGGTGTCCAGCACTTACAAGAATTATTGTTGAAAGTTTTAACATGAAGTATTTCATAATGTGTCTTATGATAGCTTTTATATAGAATTAGGAATGTTTTGATACAGAGATGAGAGATTTGAATAAAGAATTGAAAAAGTATATGATGAACCAGGCATCACGGTTGTCACTTGAGAGAAGGTAGAAAATGTGCACTAGAGAGAGAAAAGAAATGTGTACTAGAGATGGAAAGATGAAGAATACTGAAGTGATAGTGAGTAACAGATAATAGCACTTTGAATTAAGTATGGTATGGAAAAATTGCACTTTTTGACTTAGAATTTTAGGTAGTTAATCAATAACTGTTTGCAACGTTCAAGAGCGAGTGCCTCTCATATTGGAAAGTTTAGTATAAGAAAAGTTTATTCAGCATTGCAAAAATTTGTATGTTCCTGTGCTGTCAACTTTGCTTACCTTGAAGCCCGCGGATGTGCTGTGTTTAACGGGGGGGTATGTGGTGCCCCTGAATCTCAGTTGCCACAGAGGTACTGCACCTTCTACTAAGGACCATCCAGGTAAGTTGGAGGCTCCTGACCACACTCCAACACTCGCACCCCACACAATAGAGTAGTTCAGCACAACCACATTGCAGCTCTTTGCTTAGAGAGAGGCAGAGCACCTTTGGTGGTTTCCTGCTTGGAACACTAGACGTGCTGGGAGGTGGGTGTAGTTCAGAATATATATATGAGTGGGATGGTTTAGGATGACAAGTCAGTCTGACAGGAGGTCAGTGAGGAAGGAAGCCACTCGGGAGGAGTGGGGATCCCTGGAAGAAGGGATGGAAGAAGTGCTGCAGCTGCCTCAGTGACCTGAGCCAGCTGGCACGTGAAAGGAAAGAAAAGAAGGAGAAGGACGTTGACCTGAAGCCTGAGCTTCCATAGAAGGGAAAGGACAAGCACGGAACGTAGGAGTAAAAGGGAACACAGAGGACGTGGGTTAGAGGAAGAACCCTGCCTAGAAGTTCTAAGCGAAAGGCCGGCTCCCGGTCCCCGAGGTTGTGCGAACGCTAATGGTTCTGCAGCAGACACCAGTGGAGTAGTGGGCTGTAAATGCACTACTCCCATCTAAGACTTGAGGGTGTGGCGCCCCTGAGGCTTCAGTCGCCATAGAGGTACTGCACCTTCTCCTAAGGTGTAGTGCCCCACCATCCAGGTAAGGTGGGAACGCCTGACCACGCTCCACACCTGCATTCCACACACAGGATAGTTCAGTGGGGCCACCTAACAGCTTCAGGCTGGGGGTTAGCAGAGCACCCCTCGTGGAACCCTGCTTCGTAACACGAGATGTGCTGGGAGGCGGGTGGAGTGAGATGGTATAAAAGAGTGGGAAGAGTGAGAGTTATGGAGGAGTTGGTTGGTTAGTTGGAGAGAGAAGAGAGAAGATGGGTGTCTGAAGGACGTGCTGCAGCAGGTCCCAGTGATCTGGGCTGCTGGCACGAGAAAGACAAAAAAAGAGATTGATAAGATTGATAATCTAACCTTCCATAAGAGAGATAGAACAGATCGGAATGAAGGAGAATAGAAGGACGGTGGGAAGCAGGTTGAAGAAAGATAGAGAACCCTTCCAGTCCAGAGAGCACAAAGGCCGGGGCCGGTCCCCAAGGTTGATTGGATCTTTATGTCCGGCAACAGACACCGGAGGAGTAGTGATCCGCTAACGCCTTGCTCCCATCATAGACTTGGGACACAACAGCAACTGAATAGAGAGCCGGGACGCAGTGAGGAGTCCCCGAAGCAGGCTACAGCTGTCTGTCATACAAGTAAAGACTAGGAACACCTAGAGAGAGGCATTCCAGGGTAACCAAGTGCTGGAGTGCTTCGCACCTAAAGGCGCATTGGATGAGTCGTTCAGTAAGGTACATGTTGGCGGAGTGTGGAAGGGAGAATCCTATCCTGCCTGGAGGTTGGCTGGAGCCCTGACCTGGAGAACACAGTACGGAGGCAGGCAGTGGAGTGAACTGCAAACAGTGAGTAAAGCTTTGGAACCGCATACTCGGGTGTCCTCCAATTATTCCCTCACCACTACACCTGGGTACCAGCCTCCATACCATTCTGCGCCTCTCCTCATCCATTGCACCTACACTGCCCTGGGACTACAGCTCCACCTGTGGGGAGCTACACCATCTTTGCTGCACCACACCATCAGTCCCGGCGGATCTGCATGCAGCGTTGGCTCAACATCTTACTTGCCAAACACCACGGGTGGCGTCACGAACTATTCTAATAAACTTTAACACCATTAACATCACCGCCATTGATATTGGGTGCCCAGGGCCACGGACCGGGTCACCGCTGCTGTGACACAATCCCACCTTGACACCGGCTCGGTACCGAGTACCCCGCTGCCCTGGGTGTGCGAGGGCGACCCAATTTTGGCGTCACGAACAGGATGACGAGACCCGATGCCATCGGGTTCTGTGTGCCTTGGATTTACAACTTTTGAAAATGTGCAGAAGACCAAATTAAATAGACTGTAAAATGGACATTAGAAATGGCCACTGGTGCGGAGAAGGGCGTGAAGAGATGGGAGGTCCTAAGAAAAGACCGCAAAGAGTCTTGGGCCATCCCTGCCTGAATTACTATGTGACCGATGCATGGCCCACCCCCCCGAGGGGTTCATATACTGGCTTGGTATGGAGGCGCTGGAAGAAGACGCCGCCCCCAGAAGGAGGGGCAGATGAAGCCTCTGGCGATCAGAAGGGCAGAGCAAGGAGAACGCCAGAATGCCATCATGAAAGCAGATGAGAAGACAGAACAGGGAGGGGAGAAGTCACTCGCCCCTAGGCCGCCTACGCGGAGGTTGCGACTGCTGATTCATCCTCAGCTGCGTCTGCCACCGCCTCACAACAGATATTGTCATTGGGGGAGCCCCGTCCGGAGGAGATACATGAAGGCTCTGGAACAGAATGGAGGACCGGGACCGTGTCTCTGCCTGGATCGGGCGCGGTGGCACCGGCCTCCACCGTCAACCCCAGCTGAGACCGGCCTGGTCCCGGCACGGATCCAACTGCGGCCTACTCCACCAGTCACTCCGGGAGTTGCGGCTGCTGCCATCTACCACCAGGAACCGGAGCCGGAACCGCGGCTGGAAACGCCAGGTATGATCGCTACCCCCGGTCTGACCCTGGTTTTGGGAGCGGAACCCACAGATAGGAACGGGCCCACTGACCTTCGCCGACGATCCCCGGCTGCAGTGCCTATAGGGGAGATGATCAAGTTGTTCCTGGCTGGCGGCCTCGGGCTGCGGCACCATCTCCTGAACTTCCTATGGAACTGGAGGGACCCATATCCCCGCAGACAGTAGAAATATCCATGGCCCTTTCCCTGGGCCCCACCAGTCCCTATCCCTCTGTATGGGAGATTGAGTATATGCGGCTAGCAAGTAGCCAACGGGACGAAGATACCACCTCTGAGAACAGTTCCAGTTCAGCTACCAGAACCCCAGGAGGGGACCACAATTGAAATAATTTACTAAATCTTGTTACCCAGGAGGGTTTGTTGCACCAGTTGTGCCTTTGCCTTTTTGTTCATCATGTTGCCCAGTTTTGATTGGCAGCGTTGTTTTTGAAATGGAACTGTGGAGATCATAGACACTGATTAATCCAAAAACTTTTATTGTAAATAGTTGCACCTCTTTAGGTGCCCTTTCTTGGTTTTACATATAAAGACACTTTGCAAAGATAATGTTTTTGCATGGACACTTTTCGAGGAATGATGTCTACCTCAAGGGACACAGCAAGAAAGCCCGGCTGGGAGCAATGTTCAGCACCTTTGTGTCACGCTGCTGCCGCCGCAGCCTCCGCCAATACCTTCTCTTCTGCCGCAGTCTGCCCACTCTCTGGCGGCCTCCACACCGCGGTCCCGGCTGCCTCGGCCTTCTCCGCGCTCCTCCTTTCCTCGTCTCTCGTTCCCGGCGCCCGCTCCTGCCCGGTCTCCTGTGTCCCGTCAGGCGCGCGCCCCGGTCCAGCTTCCTGTTCCTCGGCGTGTGCGCACGCACACTGTGGTCCGCAGCACGCACGCTCTCTACCCCTCCTGAGGCCACACTCCTCACCTTGCGCTGGGAGGGGTCATGACCCGGAAGTCCCTGCCACGACTCCCTATATCAGGCCGCCTCTTCCTGCTGGCGGTGCCTGATTATCACTTGTGCCCTGCTAAGTGATTCTGGCCCTTGTCTCTGTGTGCACCCCCGTTGCCTCCCTGCCTGTAGCTTACCTGTCTTCTCCACTGTCCTCTCTCCTAGGATCTGGAAGTCTGAGCTCGTGCTCCGGTCTGTCCTGGTCCCCTGGCTGAGTTCTCCAGTTCGAGCCTGCTTCCCTCCGTCTCGCCTGTGTTCCTGACCTGTCCGCCATCTGTATTCCTGTTTCTGGGGAGGTCCACCACCAGCATCTCTGGCCCCTTGCCAGCTCTCCTGTATTCTCTCTGGGTACCAGCTGCCTTGGTGATAGTTACCCACGGGGCCTGCCCCAAACACTCCCTGTATAGGGGGTGGTCCACCTGGCCAGCTCGCCCGTGGGAGGTTCGTTGCCACGGTCCAGCGGGTCCACTCCAGGAGATCTACCTAAGTCTCAAATCACAGAATAATCAGGCCATGGATCCCGCTGGTACCCCGACCCAGAAGGAACTTTTGTTCCTCCGAGAAAATCAGGCGAGGATCATGTCATTCCTCAAATCTATGGAGTCCCGTCTTTCCTCTTTGCAAGCCTCCGATCCAGGGACTGCCTCTCAGATCTCCAGCCTCCAGCAGGAGCTTGCCCAGCAGCGTGACACCCAGGCCCACATTCTGAATTACATGGCCTCGGTGGATAAACTCCTACTAGCTCTCCAGACCGCTGCTGCTGCCCCTGTTCAGGCGGCAGTTCATTAGCCAATGCCAGCTGCATTTTGAGTTGACGCCCCTGCAGTATCCTACCGACCGGGCCAAGGTGGCCTTTGTGGTATCCCATTTGGAGGGTGAGACGCTGGCTTGGGTAAATCCCTTGTGGGAACGTGACGACCCGTTAGTCTCCCAGCTTGCGACCTTCTTAGAGACCTTTCGTAGAGTCTTCGATGAGCCCGGTCGCCTGGTCTCGGCCACCGAGTCCTTATTTAACCTCCGCCAGGGTGCTCTCTCTGTGGGGCAGTATGCCATCCAGTTCCGTACAGTGTCCTCCGAGCTTGGATGGAACAACGAGGCCCTAGTGGGGGCTTTTTGGCGCGGCTTGTTGGCTTGAATCAAAGACGAGTTGGCTGGGAGAGACACACCCACGTCTTTGGAGGACCTCATCTCTCTGGCAACGCGAATTGATCTGCGTTTCCAGGAGCGCTCCCGCGAAGCCGCCAGGGAGAGAAGGCCTTCTCGTTTTTCCCCTTCTCCACGCAGTCCTCCTCGCCCACGACCTACCACCGTGGCGTCAGCTTTGGAGCCCATGCAAGTGGACTGACTCAGACCAGCGGAGCTGCGTCGCCAGGAGAGACTTACACATGGTCTTTGTCTCTATTGTGGCAGCGCCTCCCATCTTCTGCGTTCCTGTCCAGTGAGGCCGGGAAACGCCTCAGCCTAGGACAGGTAAGAGAGGCCTCCCTAGGTGTCTGTGATACCTCTCTACCCTTGACCCTCTCTGTTTTGTTTGTCCTGGGATCCAAACGTTTTTCTGAGGTGGCCTATATTGACTCAGGGGCTGCAGGGAACTTCATCCAACTCGAGGCGGTAAAAAGATTGCAGATACCTGTCAGGTCCTTGGAGGTTCCCCAGCAGTTAGCTTCAGTCGACCGTGTTCCCCTGCGCGAGACCGTCACTTTGGTCACCGAAGAGGTGGAGTTACAGATCGGGGTCCTGCACCGTGAGAAGATAGCCTTCTTCGTGCTGCCGTCACTGTCCCACACCTTGCTTCTGGGTCTTCCATGGTTGAGGATACACAAACCCGTCTTGGATTGGCACTCTGGAGACATTCTTCGTTGGGGTCGTTTCTGCCAGACTAAATGTCTTCTTCCGGTACAACCTCTCATGACTTCGCTACCTGCCTTGGGTCCAGCGGATCTGCCCCCGGCCTACTGGGCCTTTGCTGACGTCTTTGACAAAAAGGAGGCAGAGACTCTTCCACCGCACTGGCCATATGATTGCCCGATCGAGTTTGTTCCAGGTTCAACTCCGCCCCAGGGGCGAATCTATCCTTTGAGTCCGCTCGAATCCCAAGCCATGACTGAGTACGTTCAGGAGAATTTGGCCAGGGGCTTTATCCGGAAGTCATCTTCACCTGCCGGAGCAGGTTTCTTTTTTGTCAAGAAGAAGGATGGGTCCCTTTGCCCGTGTATCGACTATCGGGGTCTTAATGAAATCACTATCAAGAACAAATAACCCCCTACCTCTCATCCCCGAGTTATTCGACCGGCTGCGAGGGGCGCGAATCTTTACCAAACTGGATCTCCGTGGAGCCTACAATCTCATCCGTATTCGCTCTGGAGATGAATGGAATACTGCTTTTAACACCAGGGATGGGCACTACGAGTATCTCGTCATGCCATTCGGTTTGTGCAACGCCCCCGCAGTCTTTCAGGAATTTGTAAATGACATTTTCCGAGACCTTCTGTACTCCTGTGTGGTCGTATATCTGGACGATATCCTCGTCTTCTCTCCCGATCTGCCCGCCCACAGGAGATGTCCGTCGAGTACTGTTACGCCTAAGGGAGAATCGCCTATATGCTAAGCTGGAGAAATGCGCCTTTGAACAGTCCACCCTTCCATTCCTAGGATACGTCATCTCCGACTCAGGCTTATGCATGGACCCGGAGAAAGTATCTGCCGTGCTTAACTGGCCGCGTCCCCATGGGGTAAAAGCCATTCAGCGATTTCTTGGCTTCGCAAATTACTACCGGCAGTTCATTCCTCATTTTTCCTCTTTGACTGGTCCTATCTCCTCTTTGATCCGTAAGGGAGCTAACCCGCACGCCTGGTCCCCTGAAGCCGAGAACGCCTTCTTGTCTCTGAAACACGCATTCGCCACGGCACCCGTGCTCCATCGCCCAGAAGCCAATAAACCTTTCATCCTCGAGGTGGATGCTTCCGCAACTGGGGCCGGAGCAGTTCTGTCTCAAAAATCTCCCTCTGGTAGACTTGTTACGTGCGGTTTCTTTTCCAAGTCCTTCTCCACTTCGGAGCGAAACTATTCCATCGGAGACCGGGAACTGCTTGCCATCAAATTAGCTCTGGAGGAATGGAGGTACTTATTAGAGGGAGCCCTACATCCGTTTACAATCTACACGGACCATAAAAATCTGGCTTACCTTCAATCGGCACAGACTCAATCCTCGGCAGGCCAGGTGGTCTCTGTTCTTCGGCCGATTCGATTTTGATCTGCACTTTCGTCCCGGCAACAAGAACCTCAAGGCTGACGCTTTGTCCAGGTCCTTCCTTTCTGCAGATTTGGAGGAGGAACCCACAGATATCTCGATCCCTCCAGGCTCATCACGGTGGCACCTCTCTCTCTCGTCTCGCCGCCACGTGGTAAGACTTTCGTGGCAGAGAAGGACCGAAGACAGATCCTACACTGGGGGCATGCTTCCAAACTTGCTGGTCATGTCGGCCTTAAAAAAACACTTGTCCTTGTCTCCCGCTACTACTGGTGGCTGACTCTTCCCCTGGATGTCCGAGATTTTGTCGCTTCCTGTCCGTCCTGTGCTAAAACCATGGTGCCTAGGCAGTTGCCTTCCGGTCTTCTGCATCCGCTTCCAGTTCCATTGTCCCCTTGGCAACACATTGCCATGGATTTCATTACCGATCTACCCAGGTCTGCAGATTGTACCGTCGTCCTTATGGTGGTAGACAGATTCTCTAAGATGGCACATTTCATCTCTCTCCCCGGGTTACCTTCAGCACGAGACTTGGCAAAAGTTTTCGTTCACCACATCTTCCGTCTCCATGGACTACCCCAACATATTGTTTTTGACAGAGGAGTCCAATTTACCTCTCGATTTTGGAGAGCCCTATGCAAGTCGATGGATGTCACACTTGACTTCTCCTCATCTTACCATCCACAGTCCAATGGTCAAGCGGAGCCGACTAACCAGAATTTGGTGAACTATCTCCGGCACTTTTCTAATGCCCACCAGGACGACTGGTCAGACTTACTCCCGTGGGCAGAGTTCGCCTATAATAACCACGTCAGCGAGTCTTCTGGCAAATCTCCTTTTTTTGTTGTCTACGGGCAGCATCCGGGTGTACCTCTACCGGTTCCCTCTGCCTCGGGTGTACTGGCGGCTGATCTGTCCGGGGATTTCTCCAGGATCTGGCAGGAGACAAAGGCCGCTCTCGAGTTAGCACGCGACAAGGTAAAGAGACACGCAGACAAAAGGCGCCTGGATTCCCTGCCATATCACCCTGGTGATAAAGTTTGGCTGTCCTCCAAGTTCATTCGTCTCAAGATCCCTTCACATAAACTGGGTCCCCGCTATATTGGACCCTTTGAGGTATTGGCTCGTATTAACGACGTCTCCTACAAACTGAGACTTCCCGCCTCACTCCGCATCCCCAGTGCTTTTCATGTCTCCCTTCTAAAACCGGTCATCCTCAATCGCTTCCAAACCTCTGCCACTCAGTCGCCGCCGCCTGTCTCCGCTGACAATGAGTTTGAGGTTAAAGACATTTTGACCATGAAGAAGCGAAGGGGGAGGACCTTTTTTCTGGTCGATTGGAAGGGCTTTGGTCCTGAGGAGAGGTCCTGGGAGCCTCGGGAGAATATTCGGGCTCCTCGAATTTTGGCTAAGTTTTTTCCACTCTGCGGAGGGGGGAGCGTAGGGAGGGGGGGTACTGTCACGCTGCTGCCGCCGCAGCCCCCACCGATACCTTCTCTTCTGCCGGCAGTCTGCCCACTATCTGGCGGCCTCCACACCGCAGTCCCGGCTGCCTCGGCCTTCTCCGCGCTCCTCCTTTCCCCGTCTCTTGTTCCCGGCACTCGCTCCTGCCTCGTCTCCTGTGTCCCGTCGGGCGCGCGCCCCGGTTCAGCTTCCTGTTCCTCGGCGGGCGTGCGCGCACACACTGTGGTCAGGAGCACGCGTGCTCTCTACCCCTCCTGAGGCCGCGCGCTCTCCTCACCTTGCGCTCGGAGGGGTCATGACCCGGAAGTCCCTGCCATGACTCCCTATATCAGGCGGCCTCTTCCTGCTGGCGGTGATTCTGGCCCTTGTCTCTGTATGCACCCCCGTTGCCTCCCTGCCTGTAGCTTACCCGTCTTCTCCACTGTCCTCTCTCCTAGGATCTGGAAGTCTGAGCTCGTGCTCCGGTCTGTCCTGGTCCCCTGGCTGAGTTCTCCAGTTCGTGCCTGCTTCCCTCCGTATCGCCTGTGTTCCTGACCTGTCCGCCATCCGTATTCTTGTTTCTGGGGAGGTCCTCCGCCAGCATCTCTGGCCCCTTGCCAGCTCTCCTGTATTCTCTCTGGGTACCAGCTGCCGTGGTGATAGTTACCCGCGGGCCTGCCCCAAACACTCCCTGTATAGGGGGTGGTCCACCTGGCCAGCTCGCCCGTGGGAGATTCGTTGCCATCGTCCAGCGGGTCTACTCCAGGAGATCTACCTAAGTCTCACATCACATCACACTTTGCAAGAATCTTTGATTGTTTTATGATAACCTATTTGATAATGTTGTGTCTTGTGGAAAGTAAATGTCTTTTATAGAATATTTGATACAGGGAATTAGAAAAGTTTTGAGATAGAATGTGAGAATTGAATAAAGACTGAAGAATTGAAAGTGACAGGTGACAGGCCAAGTACAGATAGTCAGTGTCTTGCATCCAGTAGAAAGAGAGAGAAAGAATAATTGCACTTTGAACTATGAATTGCACTTAAGTAAATTTTTGATACTAAGATAGGAAGTTAAGCTGTTTGTAATATTTAAGAAATGTGCCTCCTACATTAGGAAGATTAGATAAGTATTGTTGAATAGCATTTAAAAATTTTTGTGTGTTCCTGTATTGTACCTTTTGTTGTCTTACAACCCGCGGACGTGCTGTGTTAAACGGGGGGTATGTGGCGCCCCTGAGGCTTCAGTCGCCACAGAGGTACTGCACCTTCTCTAAGGTGTAGTGCCCCACCATCCAGGTAAGGTGGGAACTCCTGACCTCCACACCTGCATTCCACACACAGGATAGTTCAATGGGGCCACCTAACAGCTTCAGGCTGGGGGTTAGCAGAGCACCCCTCGTGGAACCCTGCTTCATAACACGAGATGTGTTGGGAGGCGGGTGGAGTGAGATGATATAAAAGAGTGGGAAGAGTGAGAGTTAGGGAGGAGTTGGTTGGTTAGTTGGAGAGAGAAGAGAGAAGATGGGTGTCTGAAGGACGTGCTGCAGCAGGTCCCAGTGATCTGGGCTGCTGGCACGAGAAAAACAGAGAAAGAGATTGATAACCTAACCTTCCATAAGACAGATAGAACAGATCGGAACGAAGGAGAATAGAAGGACAGTGGGAAGCTGGTTGAAGAAAGATAGAGAACCCTTCCAGTCCAGAGAGCGCAAAGGCCGGGGCCCGGTCCCCGAGGTTGATTGGATCTTTATGTCCGGCAACAGACACCGGAGGAGTAGTGATCCTCTAACACCTTGCTTCCATCATAGACTTGGGACACTGTTATGAATGAGTCACCGTAGGAGGCAAAAATAGAAATGCTAGCTAAGTCCAGAAAACCAGAGAAGTTGGCAGCTATCGGATTGCAGACCCCTGAACCTATCAACACAACTAGCAGTAGCCGTGGGGGGTTACTACAATGCCCTAGACCCCACAATTCCAGCTGGAGGACTATAAAGCCTAAAGACAGAAAGGGAAATCTAAACTGCCCCAGAGCAGACCCCAAATCATAAGGCAGCCCCCAACATATAATGACGGTGAAGCAAGAAGAAAGAACACTAAGGCTGTGTGTACACGATGCATTTTTTTAAGCGTTTCTGCAGCGTTTGAGCCGGCTCAGATGCTGCAGAAACGCTTAAAAGATGCATCAAATTAATTAGCATGCGTTTTTGGCTTTTTGTGCCAATGCATGCGTTTTTAACCGCTCAGGAATCGCTTAGCGGCTAAAAACGCAGCATGCTCATTAATTTCCGCATTGCTGAGCGTTTTTAGCCATCCCCAATGATCCCAGAAATTGTGTGTCAAAAAAAGCGTCAAAAACGCGTCAAAAATCGCGTAAAAAACGCGCGGAAAAAGACGCACGATTTCTGGGAAGGGGATCCTTTTCCTGAGCGTTTAAAAATGCTAGCGTGGGCACATAGCCTAACACAGACAGAAAGATAGACTGAGCAAAGACGGGGCCCAAGCTAACTAGATAGGAAAGGACAGGAAGGCTGCTGTCTGCAATCTGTGAAAAACCCTATGAAAATAAGAGCCAACAAACTGACAGTGAAAAAGGCCCTGAAGACGCTAGGCTTCAAAAAGCTATGTCAGTACTCAGGAATATTCTGAAGACACAGCAACCGGCAAAAGGAGATTCAGCTCACCCCAGCAGGGAATGGCAGAATCCAGAAAAGCAAGGCAAACAAAAACAAACACAAATGCTAACAGGCAAAGCAGAAAACTTAGCTTTAGAGGAGCAGGAATCAGACTGGTCTCCTAGAAGTCCACAGAGAAATCACCCGCAGGGCAGAAGGGCGTCGGCAGCCTTATATCCAGTCCGTGACTCCACTCAGCCAGTCATCATCATCAGGCTCAGGTGCCTGATAATCAGACTCATTACCTTCCTTTACCAGAATAGGGAGTTCACCAGACCTCAGTGACGAAGGGGAAAATGAACTCACAACAGGACACAACAGCAACTGAATAGAGAGCCGGGACGCAGTGAGGAGTCCCCGAAGCAGGCTACAGCTGTCTGTCATACAAGCAAAGACTAGGAACACCTAGAGAGAGGCATTCCAGGGTAACTAAGTACTGGAGTGCTTCGCACCTAAAGGCGCATTGGAGGAGTCATTCAGTAAGGTACGTGTTGGCGGAGTGTGGAAGGGAGAATCCTATCCTGCCTGGAGGTTGGCTGGAGCCCTGACCTGGAGAACACAGTACGGAGGCAGGCAGTGGAGTGAACTGCAAACAGTGAGTAAAGCTTTGGAACCACATACTCGGGTGTCCTCCAGTTATTCCCGCACCACTACACCTGGGTACCAGCCTCCATACCATTCTGCGCCTCTCCTCATCCATTGCACCTACACTGCCCTGGGACTACAGCTCCACCTGTGGGGAGCTACACCATCTTTGCTGCACCACACCATCAGTCCCAGCGGATCTGCATGCAGCGTTGGCTCAACATCTTACTTGCCAAACACCACGGGTGGCGTCACGAACTATTCTAATAAACTTTAACACCATTAACATTACCGCCATTGATATTGGGCGCCCAGGGCCACGGACCGGGTCACCGCTGATGTGACACATTCCCACCTTGACACTGGCCCGGTACCGAGTACCCCGCTGCCCTTGGTGTGCGAGGGCGACCAAAGGGCACAACAGCAATACAGATAGAGAGCCGGGACTTAGGAGTAGAGAGTCCACGAAGCAGGCTACAGCTGTCTGCCGTGCAAGTAGAGTTCTTGGGAACATCTGTCAGGAGGAACTCCAGTGTAACACGGTACTGGAGATCTTCACACTTAAAGGCGCTTTAGAGGAGACCTTCAGGAAAGGCATATAAGTTGGCGGAGTGTAGAAGGGAGCTTTCCATCTTGCCTGGAGGTTGACTGAGTCCCTGACCCGAAGGACACGGCACAGAAGCGGGCACTACAGACTGTGAGTAAAGCTTTGGAAGTACATGCCCTGGTGTCCTCCATTCCTTCCTGCGTCCGTCTGCCTGACACTGCTACATCCCCTGCGCCAGACAATACATCACCTAAGTGTCTCCACATCTACACCGCCCTGGGACAACAGCCCTGCCTGTGGAGGGCTATACCATCATTGCTGCACCACGCCATCTGTCCTGGAGGATCTGCATGCAGTGTTGGCTTAACACCTCCCTTGCCGAACACCACAGGTGGCGTCACGAACTATTCATCTAACTACATTTCACTATTCACATCTTCCTATTACTTGGGCGACCAGGGCCACGGTCTGGGTCACCACTGCTGTGACACGTCCCACTGACACCGGCCCGGTACCGAGTACCCCACGGCCCTGGGAGGGCGACCCACTCCCATATCTCTCTAGTAAGCTTGATTCTGCTCCCATAGCTCTGTAGTAGTCTCGGTTCTGCTCCTATAGCTCTGTATTAAGCTTGGTTCTGCTCCCTTATCTTTGTAGTAAGATCGGTTTTGCTCCCATATCTCAGTTCCCTTATCTACGTAGTAATAACATAGTGACATAGTTTTGAAGGCTGAAGGAAGAACTTATGTCCATCTAGTTCAGCCTATTTTTAGTGCAGCTGTTCTGCATTGTTGATCCTGGGGAAGGCAAAAAACCCACAGAGTAGAAGCCAATTTTCTCCATAGGGAAAAAATTCCTTCCCCTAAGCTGGGTCAATCATCTACCTATAATATTATGTTATTCATAACCTTGTATACTGTTACTCACAAGAAAAGCATCCATTCCTTTCTTAAATTCATTCAATGAGTTGGCCATCACCACTTCCTCAGGAAGAGAATTCCAGAGCCTCACTGCTCTTACCGTGAAGAACCCTCTTCTATGCTGGTGCAGAAATTGTCTTTCCTCCAAACGAAGAGAATGCCCCCTTGTTCTTGTCACAGTCCTTAGTACAAACAGTTCATTGGAGAGATCTCTGTATTGCCCTCTGATATACTTGTACATATATATTAGGTCTTCCCTAAGTCTTCTCTTTTCTAGAGTAAATAGACCTAATTTTGATAACCTTTCTGGGTATTGTAGTGAACCAACTCCATATATCATTTTAGTAGCCCGCCTTTGAACACTTTCTAGTTCAGTAATGTCTTTCTTGAGCACCGACGTCCAAAATAGCACACAATACTCCAAGTGTGGTCTGACGAGAGATTTGTACAGAGGGAGAATTATGTTTTCATCTCGTGTCCCCAGACCTCTTCTAATGCATCCCATGACCCTATTTGCTTTGCTGGCAGCTGCCTGACACTGGGCACTCCAATTTAGCTTCTTATTGACTAAGATGCCTAAGTCTTTTTCCATGTCTTATTTCCCCAGCAGTTTTCCATTTAGTAATTATAGCATCTGTTTCTCCTTCCCATGTGCATAACCTTACACTTATCTGTGTTAAACCTCATTTGCCATTTTTCAGCTCAATTCTCCAATTTACTCAAATCTGTCTGTAGTTGCAAACTGTCCTCCTTTGTGTTAACTACCTTACATAGTTTTGTATCATCTGCAAATACTGATATTTTACTGTGTAAGCCATCCACTAGATCATTAATAAATATATTAAATAGTAGGGGGCCCAATACAGAACCCTGTGGTACCCCACTAGTAACCCTGGCCCAATCTGAGTATGCCCCATTAATAACCACTCTTTGTTTTCTATCACTAAGCCAGCCAGCTTAATCTTGGTTCCATTTGTGTCTGTGTAGTCAGCTTTCTTATAATAATATTGCTTATTATAATATGTATTCGCTGTGTAGTGGTGATGGTAGTGGACATTGTGTAGCCATATTTTAAAGTAGCATGTTGATAATATTGGTCTTTGCATTGTGTATTTTTGGTTAGCAACATTGGTATACTGTAATTATGTATGTATAGATGATATTTTAAATGGCTTAGGGGAGTTATATGGGGAAATATGCACTTTGGGGCTTGGGCCCCTGATCTTATAGGACTCTAGCAATGCTCCTGGTTTATAGTATGAGGTGTGTATGTGGTGTGTATATAGTATGGTGTGTGTGTGTGTATATAATATGCTATGCATTATTTTTCAACTGGCTAAAATGGTACCGAACCCCTTTTTTCTTTTATATAATACTAGCTGAAGAGCCCGGCGCTGCCCGGGCATAGTAACTAACTGTGGTTAGTTATAGCAAATTATAATTATCCTCCATCCCATAGTCTTGTGCCCATACACCCATCATACATATCCACGATCCCATAGGCCCGTGCCCATATACCCATCATACATATCCTCCATCCCACAGTCCCATGCCCATATACCCATCACACAACCTCCATCCCATAGTCCCATGCCCATATGCCCATCATACATATTCACCATCCCATAGTAGAGTGCCCATAAACCCATCACACATCCTTCATATCATAGTCCCATGCCCATATACCCATCATACATATCCTCCATCCCATAGTCCCGTGCCCATATACCCATCATACATATCCTCCATCCCACAGTCCCATGCCCATATACCCATCACACAACCTCCATCCCATAGTCCCATGCCCATATGCCCATCATACATATTCACCATCCCATAGTAGAGTGCCCATAAACCCATCACACATCCTTCATATCATAGTCCCATGCCCATATACCCATCATACATATCCTCCATCCCATAGTCCCGTGCCCATATACCCATCATACATATCCGCCATCCCATAGTCCCGTGCCCATATACCCGTCATACATATCCTCCATCCCATAGTTCAGTGCCCATATACCCATCACACATCCTCCATCTCATACTCAACCATTATGACATCATAATGAGGGGCGGGGCTTAATACACACACACACACTTTTTCCCCATTATGTAGATAGGGGCAAAATTGTCTGGTGAATTGGAACGCGTGGGGATGAAATTTCACCTCACAACATAGCCTAGGACACTCTCGGGGTCCAGACGTGTGACTGTGCCAAATTTTGTGGCTGTAGCTGCGACGGTGCGGATGCCAATCCTGGACATACACACATGCATACACACACTTGAGCTTTATATATTAGATGTGGCTTGTGTATATATTGTATGTGGAGTATATATAGTATGTGGTGTGTATACATAGTATGTGGCTTGTGTATGTGTTGTATGAGGTGGGTATGTGGCATGTATATAGTATGTGGCTTGTGTGTATATACAGTAATATGTGGTGTGTATATAAAATGTGGCTTGTGTATATTGTATGTGGTGTGTGTATGTTATATGTGACTTGTTTGTGTATATAGTATGTGGTGTGTGTATAATATGTGGTGTGTATATAGTATATGGCTTGTGTGTATATAGTATGTGGTGTGTGTATATGGTATGTGGTGTGTGTATATAGTATGGTGTGAGTATATAATGTGTGGCTTGTGTGTGTATATATGGTATGTTGTGTGTATATAGTATGTTGTGTGTATGTTATATGTGGCTTGTATGTGTGTATATAGTATGTGGTGTGTGTATAGTATGTGGCTTGTGTGTAAATAGTATGTGGTGTGTGTGTATAGTATGGTGATAGTATATAATGTGTGGCTTGTGTGTGTATATATGGTATGTTGTGTGTATATAGTATGTTGTGTGTATGTTATATGTGGCTTGTATGTGTGTATATAGTATGTGGTGTGTATATAGTATATGATGTGTGTGTATAGTATATGATGTGTGTGTATAGTATGTGGCTTGTGTGTATATAGTATGTGGTGTGTGTATATAGTATGGTGTGAGTATATAATGTGTGGCTTGTGTGTGTATATATGGTATGTTGTGTGTATATAGTACGTTGTGCGTATGTTATATGTGGCTTGTATGTGTGTATATAGTATGATGTGTGTGTATAGTATATGATGTGTGTGTATAGTATGTGGCTTGTGTGTATATAGTATGTGGTGTGTGTAAATAGTATGGTGTGAGTATATAATGTGTGGCTTGTGTGTGTATATATGGTATGTTGTGTGTATATAGTATGTTGTGCGTATGTTATATGTGGCTTGTATGTGTGTATATAGTATGTGGTGTGTGTATATAGTATATGGTGTGTGTATATAGTATGTGGCTTGTGTGTGTGCAAATAGTATGTGGTGTGCTATAACATATGACGCTGCACAGTGTCCTTACAGGACCACCTGTATAACCGTGGCTCTGTTATACCCTGTGACATATTTGAGAAAGATTCATTGAATCAATACATGAATACATGACTTATACCTATGGAAATAAATACAAATCATCCATTTTGCTTGAACTGAATTGAGTGTGCAGTGAATATTTCCAGGATAGACGAGCAGCACCATGCAAAGGAGCAGTGAGGGACCTGCAGCTGCTAAGGCCGGACAGAGCCCTGACTTCAACCCCATCCAACACATTTGGGATGAACAAGAATGGAGATTGCTAGCCAGGACCACCCATCCAGCATCAATGTCTACTGTCACAAATGCGATCCTGATTGAAGGGGCAAAAATCCCCACAGACACCTCCAAAATCTTGGAGAAAAAGACAAACTCCACATTAATGCCTATGAATTTAGAGTAACATGTTATAAAATTCCGTATCCCTACACTTATGTGCATATGTATAATAACAATATAAGAAAAAAATTGGACTATACTCTTCTTTATACATGTGTTCATGTGTGTGCGGAGTGGGGGGGCGCAGGGGTGCTGTTTTCTATAATTTGCTGTATCACATTATTTACATATATCTATAAATCCTCCAATACTTTATTATACTGGATCTGATTGTCTCCTGCAGACATTCTAGAATGTTGTGACATCACAGGATCGGCGCTATTGTCAGCCGCTCTACTGGAACTCCTTTGAGGGTTGCAGTTGTGGATGAGAGTGAGTATGCGCGTCTTAGGCACCTGCCCTGCCCTTATTATTCCCCATTTCCTAGCTATACAAATTTCTGATTTCTTGTGCTAAGCTTCCCCTATTTCCCAATTCTCATGTCCCATACATTTTTAGAAAGAAAACCTTATATTTGTTAATTAGTTACAGTAATATTTACTGTTGATAAAGTTAGCATTTGAGATTAGGCTATTTATATGGAAACCTCTCTATTTGTCCTATTCAGGATTGTGCGATTGGTTCTAGGAGAAGAATGTGGAGCACAAACGAGAGACCGATCTATGTAAGTTCCAAATAAGAAAAGCCGTGGAATTCAGAATAGTGATAGTAATGCTGTCTCTATACGTGTATGTAATAATGAATTTCTGTTGTCTGATGTCCGTTCTTTATACACTTTCTTTTTTTGCATGGTATCCTGATGTATTAATAATATTTTGAGGTAGTTATGATTATGTGATTGCTGTTATGTATTTTTTTGTGGAGTTGTAGCAACCAAAAACCTGCAACGTTGGCATTTTGATTCTTTTTTATGCTTTACAGTTTCTACAGATTAGGTCAGTTAATTTTATATTTTCATAGGTCAGACTTTTCTGAACAGATTGATACCAAATATGTGTTTTTCTTTTATTATTCCCTTTCTTTAATATTAACTGGAGGAAAGGGGGTTGATTTGAATTTTTATCTTTTTACATTTTTAAAAACTTTTTTCTTTCATGGGTAGAGATGAGTGGACCCCTGGTTGTTTGGGTCCAGCAGGTTCGGCCGAACTGTTAAAAAACCCGGACCCCATTCACTTGAATGGGGAGCCCGAATATCCAGTGTCTGCCATGCACTACCACTACAAATGACAGCGTGAACCCACCGCTGAGATCGGCGGTACAAAGTTTACCTCCAGTCACTGGTGTCGGCTGATGAGACATCTGCTCCCATCAACCGACGCCAGCTGCTGCTAATAACATTGAGAGCAGGTGATGACTCATGCTCTCTAAATAAATAATTAAAAAAACAATGTGTGGCTTCCCCTGTATTTTTGATAACCTGCCAGGCAAAAGTGACAGCTTGGGGCCCCAATGCTCAGCTGTCAGCAATGCTGGGTATCAAGTATAGAGGGGTTCTCAGGGCTGGAAGGAAGACTGAGATCAGCTGCAGCCCGGACTTCCTCTTCATGTTCAATCTGTACGAAGGTGGGGACAATGATGCCAGCGCTGATTGGGCGCCGAGCACCACGTGTCACAACACGGCACCAGAGCTCTGGGGACCGCAAGTGCTGACACTGCTGGAACAGCACCAGCATGGGAGGGGAGTCTAAGCTTTATTATTTTATTGGGACCAAACATTTAGTTCAAGAAGGAATTGTCCAAGTAGTGGACAACTCTTTTAAAGAGTTAAATCTTTGTAGCATAATAACGTTTACTTATATATAGCGCTAGCATATTGTGCAGTGCTTTGCATACATTATCATCGCTGTCCCCAATGGAGCACACAATCTACTTTCCCTATCAGTATGGGGAGAACATACAAACTCCTTGCAGATATTGTCCTTGGTGGGATTTGAACCCCAGCGCTGCAAGGCTGCAGTGCCATGAAACACACACAACTCTTTGTTACATTACAGCAGATGTAGTAACGCAGCGATGCCAGTTTACCCCCATTTTTAAACCCAATAAATATGTACAGAATGGACGCAGCTCCAGAGATTCCTAATACACAACTAATGTATAAATATATTCCACATATCTTATAGCTGTCAGCCGATGCCGGGTCACATAGCAGGCGTGCTGTTTATGGACTGTATGAATGCTGCATGGGGCACGGACTGGTGCTCTGCTCATAGATTTATTAATACTAGCGCAGTCTATCTTGTGTGATAATGTCACATTCATTGTCTAGTGTAATGGGTGTAATGGAAGCCTATGAGTATGTGATGTACAGGACAATGTAAGAAGATGAAAGATTTCATAGACTTTTTACACTTCTCTGGTTTACTTTTACAGCCTGCAGTGATTGACATCCCATGTAAGTATCACATTCTTCTCACATGCATTTATAGCATTTATGCCTGGCCGTGTCCCCCAGCGCCCTGCTCCGGTCTGTGCAGTGTGGGGCTGAGGTTTTCTACAGCAGGCGCGATCTATTGCTGCCTGCCTATCGCGCCTGCTGAGCCGAGTCTCAGGCTGAATGGTGGAACAAGAAGCTGATGGTAAAATTATGATGATGGGGAAACAAAGCCAACACTCCCCAGGACTCACGGGTCGTGTGGCCCCCCGCTATTGATGTGACGCCCCTGCACTCCAGTAGGGACTGTATAGCCGAAACCTGGATGCTAGATCAGATATTGTGTAAGGAAGTCTCTGTACAATCATGTTGTAAAGGAAGGGCTCAGTCACATGTGTGTCTATGTACCAGGGGTGCTGCCAGTATTTTTCACTGGCCCTTATATTCTATGGAGCTGGTAACATGTCAGCTGTGGGGCGAATTGTGGATCACACTCACCCACTGACTGACTACTAGGAGAAACTTGGGAAACTTCCATCAGGTTTTGGTTTTCTTTTTGCATACAATAGAAAAGGATGAGATACTGATGGTAAAAAAATGGACACATGGACTAAAACTAGATGAAAATTGGAAGCAGCACACTGATGAAAATTAGTTTGGGTTTGTGCAGATGAGAAAAACAAAGACGTGTGAATACGACCCAAAAATAAGTCGTCCGCTGCAACTGTTATTAAATACTTCAATAAATCTAATTGTAAACTGTTGTTTCTTTTTCAGCTGAAGGTGTAAATCGCAGGTAAGAGTCTTTCTCATCATTGTACAGTGTGTGGGGCGCATGCGCCACCTCGGCTCCATCCTACAGGGGCATCTCAGGGCTGGAGGGTCCGGGGAACGCAGCCCCAGCAAACAGCAGCTTATTCCCTATACTGTGGATTGGGGATAAATAAGTGGGAACATCTATTTTAACAGCTCCCATCAATTACTAGTGTTACCATACCTTCTAGTTAACCCTTACCTAATCTATGCATGGATGTATTTCCTTGTACTATAGGATGGACTTCACAGGATTCCGTAAATTTACAACACTGAAGATAAAATATTTATGATATTTGTGATATACTGTAGGTCCTGAGGATAGCATATCAATATCTTGTAGCTTGAATGCGCTTTAAAATTGTTTGTTATATCCCAACTCTATAAAGGAAAACCGAGATATACTGCCAGCCGCAGCCCGAGATATACTGCCAGCCGCAGCCCGAGATATACTGCCAGCCGCAGCCCGAGATATACTGCCAGCCGCAGCCCGAGATATACTGCCAGCCGCAGCCCGAGATATACTGCCAGCCGCAGCCCGAGATATACTGCCAGCCGCAGCCCGAGATATACTGCCAGCCGCAGCCCGAGATATACTGCCAGCCGCAGCCCGAGATATACTGCCAGCCGCAGCCCGAGATATACTGCCAGCCGCAGCCCGAGATATACTGCCAGCCGCAGCCCGAGATATACTGCCAGCCGCAGCCCGAGATATACTGCCAGCCGCAGCCCGAGATATACTGCCAGCCGCAGCCCGAGATATACTGCCAGCCGCAGCCCGAGATATACTGCCAGCCGCAGCCCGAGATATACTGCCAGCCGCAGCCCGAGATATACTGCCAGCCGCAGCCCGAGATATACTGCCAGCCGCAGCCCGAGATATACTGCCAGCCGCAGCCCGAGATATACTGCCAGCCGCAGCCCGAGATATACTGCCAGCCGCAGCCCGAGATATACTGCCAGCCGCAGCCCGAGATATACTGCCAGCCGCAGCCATAACATTCTAATGTATTAATAAAGCTAGTTTCACCTCTATTGAATTTATGACACCCTGAATTTCACTTTATTGCCTGCACGGAGTTTGATTACATGCTGCTCCCCACACTAGGCAAATTGCTCTGCTTTTTTTCCCTAAACTCTCATCCAGCGCTGCCCTCTTCCCACGCACTACACAATCATTGGCTTTTAAGATTAGTGCTGGGGCAGATACTATCATTCATTCCAGCACTGAAACTGACTGAGTAGTGATCCTGTGCTTCCATCTGTGGCAGTTCAGCACCGATCACTACACCTCACACCACAATGGTGATAGCACTGTCACATGTCCTCTGTTACTCATGGGTGTAATGATTGCAATTACAGAGGGTGCAACCGGGTCCATACTGGAGGGGGACCCCCACGTCAGGTGTATGTGCATCCAAGTGTGTTGCAGCGTGGAGATAGCAACTGACATCGACGTGCACGGCAGGAACGTTATCCCATAAACATATGCTGAAGCAAAATGATGTTTAGTTACAACATAGATCAAGCTGCCAAACTTCTCTTCATGCCTCTGATACAGGTGAGGAGGGTCACATTGCGACCCCTGCAGTGGTGGGACAAGTTCTGATTTTTTTTTTCCAATCTGCTTGTCGTGGTACCCAGGGCATGTATTGTGACCCTAATCACTTTATTTCTGCTGCTATGTCATGTAGCAGCAGCTTACAATGATTTTATGCTGCACAACCTGTGCCATGGCCAAAATCATTGTGTAACCCAGAATCAGTATATAATGCAGTGTACTGTAAAGCCGAATAAGAAGATTTACAGGACTCCATGGGAATCCAGTTAGGGTCATGGAAAGTTACACATTTGGTCAAGATATAGTACACACCTGTATTACATGCCACATTCAGCCAGGATGCTTGTGTCAGAATAATCAAGTCTGTGTATTATACACTGATATATATATATGGACACATGTATGCAGCTATTGTTTTTCATATAGAAATGTAACCATATGAATATAGATTGATGTAGATACATGGCAAAAAAATATAAAAATATAGCAGCACTCCAGGCATGAGATCGTGAAATAAACTGTGGTCTTTATTCACCCAGATATGCGCGACATTTCCACTTTTCAAAACTGTGAACCTTTCTCAAGCCATCAACATTCACAGAGTATAAGCACAGTACATATAGGTTACACTCTATAATCAGTGATCAATCAATATACATCAGGAAAGAATAGTTGATATGTACAGGGCCGGCTCCAGGTTTTCATGGGCCCTGGGGAAATGGTCTCAGTGGGTCCCTTTAAGACATACCACGATACATGATGCACAGATACGGCAGAGAAATATAGGTATAGAACAATGCCAAAGATTTCACTTACTTCTTACATTACATGAGTAATAACTATTTAGCTCAGAAACCGGACAGTTTAGTCCTCTATACAGTATTATTATTTATTTATATAGCACCATTGATTCCATGGTGCTGTACATGAGAAGGGGTTACATACAAATTACAGATATCACTTACAGTAAACTAACAATGACAGACTGATACAGAGGGGAGAGGACCCTGCCCTTTCGGGCTTACATGCTGCAGGATGGTGGGGAAGGAGACAGTAGGTTGGTGGGTTGCAGCAGTTCCGGTGTTGGGCTCCAGTATTATGGGTTCCACATAGCTCTCCATACAGGATCGTGGGCCCCATACAATGCTCCAGTATATATGAGTCCAATATATTGCGCCAAGCGTAAAAAAAATGAAATGCTCACCTCTCCTCGCTGGCCGCTGCTCTGCTCCAGACTCCTCAGCATTGCAGTCGTCCGGCTTTTTGCACTGTGACTGTTCAGAGAAGAGGGAGCACACTAGTCACATCATCGCACCATCTGACCTGAAACATCCCAGAGTGAGAAGATGTGGAAGACACTGCAGCGGAAGAACAGGGAGAGGTAAGTATTGCTAGTACTTGGACCCTAAGCAAGCGGGGGGGCCAACTTGTGGGTGCTGGCACCGGTCCCCATAGCGTGCTGGTGTCCCCAATGGTGAGTGGGCCCCCCAGCCTGCTCAGGGCCCTGACACTTACCCAAGAGCTGACGCTGGCCCTGCATATGTATACAGTGCAATAATATCAATCTCCTCATGAGTCATTAAGCATATAACAATAATTGATTTTCATCCTGTGCCAGTTCACAGGTATTGTGCATATAATATTAAAACCTTAATTGCTTGATAGAGATAATGTGATAACACAAGTGTTATAATTAATGATTGCTCATATAACTGCTGACGGTAGTAATATACATAGAATGTGCTCTAGGCTCAAATGTGATGTCAGTGATCCCAGCTACTCACTACACCAGGGGCCTAGAGGTGGAGGGGGCACGCCAACACCAACGACTATATCAGCTGGATGCAAGTCCTTGGAGCCACATTCTGCTGAAATGTTTTGTGGTGCAGGGGACCCGCTGGCTCCCTGAGCTGCAATACATGCCAGTGGCCTATCAGAGACTGGTAGCTGACGTCGGCGTGCCCGTGACTGGTGACACATGGCATCGACATCATGCACCATGGCGAGGATGCTGAAGTCAACTGCAGCGGCTGTAGAAGCGAACACCAGGCAGCGTAGGGGGAAGACGAGTAGTATTTACAAATATCTGTAGCTTGGTTGCCATAAACATAGAGGGGCCCAAACATTTTTTTTGCACAGGGGCCCCAAGCTGTCAGTGTACACCCCGGCACTGACTGATTTGCACAAGCTCTCTTCTCTCCATCAAGTTGTGTGGCGCCATATTAGATCAGGGAGCTGCCCTCAATCTGTGCATGTCTACTGCACTCAGTTATATGTACCTGCCATATTGGAGTGGGGAATGCTCACACTCCGGCACAGGCTGTATAAGCTTGTAGATAATTTGAAGATTGCTCTGGTTTCTCAATAGTAAAATATAGGCAAAATAAGCAGAATTACAGATATATCTAGAATATAAAAAAGATGGTATGGGAGTAATAATAGTATAGGAAGAAGAGCCACCTTGTTTGAACAGGGACCTATGTGAACAAAGGGCAATGGCCACATAGCAGATGGAAACTGCAAATACATTGAATCTATCCAGTCTGTTTCTGGTATAAGAAGAAATGGGTGCCATTCGTGGCAGACTGCTAGTTAGTATCCAGATGGTTGTCTGTATCTCTCACCCATTATATGTATTATAATTTAGTGCCGTCTACCAAATTGACAGACACCCATCTATGGGTCTCATCCCTCCAGTGTGACAAAGGATGGGCCATGTATATATGGAGGATACTGGGTCGATACTCTGAAGCTTGCTCTCGTTTGCAGTGTCAGTTTTGTATAGTGCTGCTTTCTTTAGAGCAGGGGTCCCCAACCGCCGGTCCGCGGCCCAGCACCGGGCCGTTGCAGTGCCCTTGCCGGTCCGCGGACACAAGGGGAGCCGGGGGGCGGTGCAGCAGCTGATACTCACCCTGCATCCCGCGGCGGCTTCATCCCGCGGCGGCTTCATCCTGCGCTGAGCGGTCACGTGCTACCGCTCATTTAAGGTCATGAATATGGACGCCACTCATCTCCCATAGGCGTGGCGTCCATATTCATGGACCTTAATGAGCGGTATCACGTGACCGCTCCGCACAGGAAGAAGCTGAAGCGCCGCGAGATGCAGGGATGTGCAGCGACGGGAAGGAAGTTCAGCGACGTGAGGGTAAGTATGATGGGGAGGATGGGGGAGCCGAGCGGAGCCATAAGGGAGGGAGAATGGGAGCGGAGCCATATACACAGGGGAGGGAGAGTGGGAGCGGAGCCATATATACAGGGGAGGGAGAGTGGGAGCGGAGCCATATACACAGGGGAGGGAGAGTGGGAGCGGAGCCATATACACAGGGGAGGGAGAGTGGGAGCGGAGCCATATACACAGGGGAGGGAGAGTGGGAGCGGAGCCATATACACAGGGGAGGGAGAATGGGAACGGAGCCATATACACAGGGGAGGGAGAATGGGAGCGGAGCCATATACACAGGGGAGGGAGAATGGGAGCGGAGCCATATACACAGGGGAGGGAGAATGGGAGCGGAGCCATATACACAGGGGAGGGAGAATGGGAGCGGAGCCATATACACAGGGGAGGGAGAATGGGAGCGGAGCCATATACACAGGGGAGGGAGAATGGGAGCGGAGCCATATATACAAGGGAGGGAGAGTGGGAGCGGAGCCATATATACAAGGGAGGGAGAGTGGGAGTGGAGCCATATATACAAGGGAGGCCGGGAGAGTGGGAGCAGAGCCATGCATACAGGATGGGACAGGGGAGCCATGTATACAGGATAGAAGAGTGGGAGCAGAGCCATGCATACAGGATGGGAGCGGAGCCATGTATACAGGATGGGAGAGTGGGAGCAGAGCCATGTATACAGGATGGGACAGGGGAGCTATGCATACAACAGGGGGAGCCACACAGAGCTGGACGGGGGGGACCACACATACATTTTCTGATGATTAGAAAATAATCAGCATGTACAGTACTCCAGTACAATTGTTCTTAAGTGCTCAATGCTTCATTTCCTTGTAGGTTCCAATCATCATTAGCAGTGACGGTCATCAGTAGAAGTAGCCCAGTGCTCCCACTGAAACAGAGAAGCAAGCCAGGTGCTCCCACTCATTCAAAACCTATGGTGAGTTGAGTCACATTAAAAATGTTATAATTAAATGATAAATATGCACTGCTAAACTACAACCGCGTCCATAGCCCCGCCCCTGTCACACCTCCATCCCCGCCCTGCCGGGCCATGGAAGAATGGTCTTGGTTCAAGCCGGTCCCTGGTGCAAAAAAGGTTGGGGACCACTGCTTTAGAGGATACTTTAAGCGATATAGATCTATATTTCTATGAGTGCATAAATACTATTATATAAACCCACACAATGAAGGATTTCTTACTATCAGACATTAGGTAGCATTCACACAGGCAGGGCTGTCACCAGGAATTTTGGAGCCCCATATTCTACAGTCCCCTGCCCAGTCTTGGAAAAACTCCACTTCTGCATCACGTCCTCACCAATCACACATTAGTAGTTCCCATCGAACACCAGATCACATACAGCCATCGATTTTTTAAGCCCCACCACAAGGAAGACTCTTTTGATCGGGCCCTACTCTATTAAACATTTCTTAAAATATTCAATGCTCTTTAGGTACATTTTTAAAAATGACTAATACCACATACAAGGAACAAATTCTGTCATACCATGGCTGGACCACATATTACCACAATATAATGACCAAATAATATTACATACAAGGGATAAATACCACCACACCATGACCAGACCACATAGTGACCAGATACTACAATACTGATCATTAATTTAAAAAAAAAAAAAAAACACAATACTAATATTACCATAAGGGCCATTATACCAAAGAGCTCTGTATATACAGTAGTGTAAGTATACAGGTAATACAGTGATCACCAGTGACATTATACACAGTCCCACTGTCTAGTCTTGGAAAAACTCCACTTCTGCATCATGTCCTCACCATTCACACTTTTAGGGTATGTTTCCATGGTCCGGAAACATTCACTATCTGCTGTGGATTGGACGCTGCGTACAGCTGCAGCATCCAAATGTTACAGCATATTGGAGGGGATTTTATGAAATCCCGTCTCCACTATGCGTGCAGGGCTGCATCCGGCGGCCCTGTGTATCTGGACATGCAGTGCGTCTTTCCTGAGCGCAGCATGTCTATTTATCTTGTGGAGATGCTCCGTCTCCGCAAGATACAGTCATGTGTTAAAGTTTGGGCACCCCTATTAATGTTAACCTTTTTTCTTTATAACAATTTTGGTTTTTGCAACAGCTATTTCAGTTTCATATATCTAATAACTGATGGACTCAGTTATATTTCTGGATTCAAATGAGGTTTATTGTTCTAACAGAAAATGTGCAATCTGCATTTAAACAAAATTTGACCGGTGCAAAGTATGGGCACCCTTATCATTTTCTTGATTTGAACACTCCTAACTACTTTTTACTGACTTCCTGAAGCACTAAATTGGTTTTGTAACCTCATTGAGCTTTGAACTTCATAGCCAGGTGTATCAAATCATGAGAAAAGGTATTTATGGTGGCCACTTGCAAGTAGTTCTCCTATTTGATTCTCCTATGAAGAGTGGCATCATGGGCTCCTCAAAACAACTCTCAAATGATCTGAAAACAAAGATTATTCAACATAGCTTTTCAGGAGAAGGATACAAAAAGTTGTCTCAGAGATTTAACCTGTCAATTTCCACTGTGAGGAACATAGTAAGGAAATGGAAGAACACAGGTACAGTTCTTGTTAAGCCCAGAAGTGGCAGGCCAAGAAAAATATCAGAAAGGCAGAGAAGAAGAATGGTGAGAACAGTCAAGGACAATCCACAGACCACCTCCAAAGACCTGCAGCATCATCTTGCTGCAGATGGTGTCACTGTGCATCGGTCAACAATACAGCCACTTTGCACAAGGAGAAGCTGTATGGGAGAGTGATGCAAAAGAAGCCGTTTCTGCAAGCACGCCACAAACACAGTCGCCTGAGGTATGCAAAAGCACATTTGGACAAGCCAGTTACATTTTGGAAGAAGGTCCTGTGGACTGATGAAACAAAGATTGAGTTGTTTGGTCATACAAAAAGGCATTATGCATGGAGGCTAAAAAACTCAGCATTCTAAGAAAACACTTGCTACCCACAGTAAAATTTGGTGGAGGTTCCACCATGCTTTGGGGCTGTGTGGCCAATGCTGACACTGGGAATCTTGTTAAAGTTGAGGGTCGCATGGATTCAACTCAGTATCAGCAGATTCTTGACAATAATGTGCAAGAATCAGTGACAAAGTTGAAGTTACACAGGGGATGGATATTTCAGCAAGACAATGATCCAAAACACCGCTCCAAATCTACTCAGGCATTCATGCAGAGGAACAATTACAATGTTCTGGAATGGCCATCCCAGTCCCCAGACCTGAATATCATTGAACATCTGTGGGATGATTTGAAGCGGGCTGTCCATGCTCGGCGACCATCAAACTTAACTGGAATTGTTTTGTAAACAGGAATGGTCACAAATACCTTCATCCAGGAACTCATTAATAGCTACAGGAAGCGACTAGAGGCTGTTATTTTTGCAAAAGGAGGATCTATGAAATATTAATGTCACTTTTATGTTGAGGTGCCCATACTTTTGCACCGGTCAAATTTTGTTAAAATGCAGATTGCACATTTTCTGTACAATAAACCTCATTTGAATCCAGAAATATAACTGAGTCCATCAGTTATTAGATATATGAAACTGAAATAGCTGTTGCAAAAACCAAAATTGGTATAAAGAAAAAAGGTTAACATTAATAGGGGTGCCCAAACTTTAACATATGACTGTAAATAACCTTGTCTATGGATACGATGCGGTGATTCTGCATATGTTCAATGAACACATGCGGTATCAAGTCGCATACAAAGGGGGGCGGCACTTTGGGCAGAGCATGTTTCCGCTTTGCCCAAAGTGCTGCCAGCATGCCCCGTGGAGACATACCTTATAACAGTTACCATCTAACACCATATCACATTCACAGCCAGCAGCTTTTGTTTTGGCCAAAAGATTTTTTTAAGCCGCCACCACAAACAGCAAGGTAAACTGTTTTGGCCGGACCCTACTCTAAACTATTAAACATTTCTTAAAATACCTAATAATCTTTTTAGGTACGTTTTATTTATTTTTCTGTAAGTATGTGTCAAACATTTTTTAAAATTACTAATAATACCACATGCAAAGGACAAATACCATCACACTATGACTAAACCACGTAGTGACCGAATAATACCACATAAAAGGAACAAATACTGTATTACAATAGCCGAACCACATACAGTGCCTTGCGAAAGTATTCGGCCCCCTGGAACTTTTCAACCTTTTCCCACATATCATGCTTCAAAACATAAAGATACCAAATGTAAATTTTTGGTGAAGAATCAACAACAAGTGGGACACAATTGAGAAGTTGAACGAAAGTTATTGGTTATTTTAATTTTTTGTTAAGATTCAGAAACTGAAAAGTGGGGCGTGCAATATTATTCGGCCCCTTTAACTTAATACATTGTTGCGCCACCTTTTGCTGCGATTACAGCTGCAAGTTGCTTGGGGTATGTCTGTATCAGTTTTGGTACATCGAGAGACTGAAATTCTTGCCCATTCTTCCTTGGCAAACAGCTTGCGCTCAGTGAGCTTTGATGGAGATCGTTTGTGAACAGTAGTTTTCAGCTCTTTCCATAGATTCTCGATTGTTTTCAGGTCTCGATTTTGACATTCTAACACCTGGATACGTTTATTTGTAAACCTTTCCATTGTAGATTTTGCTTCATGTTTGGGATCATTGTCTTGTTGGAAGACAAATCTCCGTCACAGTCTCAGGTCTTTTCAGACTCCCAACAGGTTTTCTTCAAGAATGGTCCTGTATTTGGCTCCATCCATCTTCCCATCAAATTTAACCATCTTCCCTGTCCCTGCTGAAGAAAAGCAGGCCCAAACCATGATGCTACCACCACAAGCCATGATGCTGCCACCACCATGTTTGACGGTTAGGATGGTGTGTTCATGGTGATGAGCTGTGTTGCCTTTATGCCAAAATGTTCAATTTTGGTTTCATCTGACCAGAGCACCTTCTTCCACATGTTTGGTGTGTCTCCCAGGTGGCTTGTTGCCAACTTTAAATGACACTTTTTATGGATATCTTTGAGAAATGGCTCTCTTCTTGCCACTCCATAAAGGCTAGATTTGTGCAGTGTACGACTGATTGTTGTCCTATGGACAGACTGTCCCACCTCCGCTGTAGATCTCTGCAGTTCATCCAGAGTGATCATGGGACTCTTGGCTGCATCTCTGATCAGTCTTCTCCTTGTTTGAGATGAAAGTTTAGAGGGATAGCCGGGTCTTGGTAGATTTGCAGTGGTATGATACTCCTTCCATTTCAATATGATCGCTTGTACAGTGCTCCTTGGGATGTTTAACGTTTTGGAAATCATTTTGTATCCAAATCCAGCTTTAAACTTCTCCACAATAGTATCACGGACCTGCCTGTTGTGTTTCTTGGTCTTCATGATGCTCTCTGTGCTTCAAACAGAACCCTGAGATTATAACAGAGCAGGTGCATTTATACGGAGACTTGGTTACACACAGGTGGATTATATTTATCATCATTAATCATTTTAGGAGAACATTGGATCATTCAGGGATCCACAATGAACTTCTGGAGTGAGTTTGCTGCACTGAAAGTAAAGGGGCCTAATAATATTGCACGCCCCACTTTTCAGTTTTTGAATTTCCCCAAAAATTTAAAATAACCAATAAATTTCATTCAATTTCACCATTGTGTCCCACTTGTTGTTGATTCTTCACCAAAAATGTATATTTGGTATCTTTATGTTTTAAGCATGATATGTGGGAAAAGTTCCAGGGGGCTGAATACTTTCACAAGGCACTGTAATGTCCGAATAATATTACATACAAGGGATAAATATCGCCACACCATGACCAGACCACAGTGACCGAATACTACAAAACTCATCATTAATTAAAAAAAAACAAAACACAATACTAATATTACCATTATACACAGGAACTCTATACATAGTATGCAGTGTATAGTGTAAGTGTACAGTTAATACAGGGATCACTAGTGACATTATGCACAGGGGCTCTGTATATAGTATACAGTGTACAAGTAATACAGTGATCACCAGTGACATTATACACAGGAGCTCTGTATATAGTGTTGGTGTGCAGGTAATGGTGATCAGCAGTGACATTATAAACAGGAGCTTTGTATGTTGTATGCAATACACTGACTCAGTGAAATTTGTTTTTGAAGTCCTTCAACTTCTCTTTTTCTTCTTCATCCAGTGCAGACTGACATCACTTCTTCCAGCCAGGACTCGTCTCTGCAGAAAATAAGCACACAGTGCTCAATAGCTGATCACTTCCATAGCACATTCCCCAACTTCTACACTACGCCAGATGAAAAAAGTAAAATCAACAGTGTCGCACTGCACAGTAACATAACATCCCACACTGAAAACAGGATCCTCAAAAATAAAATACATCACAGCATTAATAATATCCCTTAATTAACCCCTACAGTAATACTCTCCCACATCCTGGGCCCCACATGCTCTACAATCCCAGCCCCCATATGGCAGCTTTCAGTAGAATAAAAGCTTCTTTTTACCTGGCCGCGGTCCAGCAGCATCCTCTTCCTCATTCATTTGATGCGCTAGTGTATGGCAATGACAGAACATGCTGACATCAGCTGCCGGCCTCTGATTGACTGGCAGCTTTAAACTATTGCCGTGCAGAAAGCTATAGCTGTGCATAGATTTTAACTTATTGTGTGTCCTCGGACATGCGTTCCGTTACTGACCTGGCCGAATCCTGCCCCTGGAGCCCAGTAAGAAGAAGTACACCGCCCCCCTCTTTGCTTCTGCTCACCATGCCCCATACACTAGTAAGGGCAGTAATGCTCTTATGGTGGCTCTGCACACAGGCACAGGTTTCTTGTGGAATAATGTGACATTTTTTCCACAGGTTGTACAGGACCAAAAAAACAAAACCATAAGCATAAATCCCTAGCCTTATCCAGGGGCTGACTACACAATATATACCCTGGCTACTCAGGCACAGCTGAGCTAGTCTCAGTTCGGTCAAACAAAACAGCTATTGTCCACAGTAACCAGTGATACTTGCAGTTTGGTGCACACAGCCTGTGCAGTCTCTCTTCAGCTCCACTATCACCCACTCTGGTCAGCTTTTCCCAAGCAGATTGACTAATGTGAGTACCTAGCCCGATTATATGCAGACCAGCCAGGTGCTAATAATCAGAGCCTGCAGAGTTTGGGTTTAACCCTGTCCTATCTGGCTGTGCTACAATACTCACTGTAAGTGAATACGGATCTATATCAGTCTTTATTCATATGGTTACATTATTCTTAGCTGCCTGTAAAACCTCACAATGCACTAAGCTGATACAGAAAAGCATAATATACACCTTAGCTGTAAAGCCGAAAAAACTGGTCAATGTAGGATATGGTGATAATAATGTAAACATTATTGATCAAGCAGTTGGAGTGCGGTAATCAAGAACAAGATGCAAAGCAGGTTCACATCCAGATTAAACAATAGTGTGACTATATGTATTTCTATGCAGCAGCTGCTCCGCTCCTGTGTGCCGGCGGCAGCGCCTGGTGTTGATGCGAGAGACTCGTGCGAGTTTCTCGCATCACATACGGTAGTGTTATCCTGGCCTAATAGTTATAGTTTATACTCAGCACATCCTTATTATAGGGGTTTTCCACCCAGTGAAAATGTTTAGTCACCAGTGCTGATTACTAAAAGAATGCAATCTTCAGATTGGACTTTATTAGGTGGTTCAAGCACTTGTCACACTTCAGTCTTTTGACGTCAGTCGAAATCCGCCCTTTTTTGAAAAAAACGGATCTTTTTTTAGCGGAATCCGTTTTTTTTCTCATAGACTTGCATTAAGGGCGAATTGCAATGGATGGCCATCCATTGCATCCGTCATTTGACGGTTTCTTCGAAATTTCAGCATCCGTCGTCTGGATACAACGGACATAGTAACGTTTTCTGTCTGCGTTGAAAAGACGGATGGTGACGGATCCGTCGCAGTCCGTTGTCTGCTATAATGGATGACTATGGGCGGCAGATCCGTCGCCGTCCGTCACATGATGGAATCAAGTGATGGATTCCGTTTTTTAAACTGAGCATGCCCACAAGATTTTTCATTCATTTAATTTAACTCAAAAAGCCGTTCTGGCACAGCAAAATTGTCTCTCTCTCTCCTCCTTTAAATTCCAAAATCTGCAACTTCGACGGATCCGTCAAAAAAACAGATCCGGTGCTTCAGTTTTTAGCCAATCTTCACTGGATCCGTTTTTTCACACTTTGAAGGATTTTGACTGACGCCAAAAGACTGAAGTGTGAAAGAGGCCTTAAAGGGGTTGTCTAAATCCCCAAGTCTGCATTTACTCTTTGTCACTCTATATGACCGCAGACTTGTGAATCCTCACACTGTACACACTGCACACTTTGTGGATTCTTTGGTGTCAGAGCTAGGAATGACGGTCAGTTGGTCTCGTGACTGCGAGTAGTTAATATGCATACACCCGGCCCAGGTACAGACTGGGACTGAAATTCAGCCCTGGCATTTGAAATCATACAGGCCCATGCTGTTCATATCCCCAAGCACTAGATGGAATATATTACTAATATTCCCCTGGATGGAGCAAAGCAAGAATTACAACATGACCAATATTTCTAATGATACCCGTGGCCTGCTGGGATAAGCGATGGAGTCGGCGACTTTGTGCTCCGTCACAACTCTTAACAGTATGGGTGTCTTGAGAACACCAATTCTGTTTACAACGTAGCAGGCAATGTGGCCCATGACCAGACAGGCCATTCTGCTATTTGCTAGAATTGCCAGATGGCCAGTCCAGCTCTGACCCGGCCACATTCACACTTGCAATATACTTACTAGTGACATATAGCGTGAATGCAGACTCGTGGATTTAGACTAGATAACCCCTTTGAGAAAAATGGATGAGAATCTGGTTGGTAAAAGCATACTTACAGTCATGTGTCAACTGCTTGAGCTCCCAGTAAAGCTGAATCCAAACATTACTCTACTCAAGTCTCAGAATGATTATTTATCCTGCAGAGGGGTGATCAGTATTCCCTGACTAGACAACACGTCTAACTTGGGCTCTGTTACATGGACTAGATGGATGACTGTGATTATTCGTCCTTTAGGATGATCCCCAAGATCAGACAATAGAGCAGGTGGAGGCGTTGGTCTGCTCCTATCATCAAAATGTACCTTTCAGGTTATCCCTCAAGTACCCTCACTTGTCTTTCCTTCTTTTGAGGTCCATGCCGCCAGACTCTTCACCCCCTTCTCCATGCGAGTGGTGGTGGTATATCGTCCTCCCGACCCCTCCCTTCAGTTCCTGGATCATTTTGCCACTTGGCTTCCACATTTTCTCTCCTGTGACATCCCTACCCTCATAATGGGAGATTTCAACATCCCCATTGCTCTTCCACTCTCCCCATCTGCTACTCACCTTTTATCTCTAACCTCCTCATTTGGCCTTTTGCAGCTTACTAATTCTCCAACGCATGAAGACGGAAACTCCCTCGACTTGGTCTTCTCTCGGCTTTGTGCAGTGGATGATTTTGCAAACTCCCCTCTCCCGCTCTCTGACCACAACCTTCTTTCATTCTCTATTAAGAACCGCCAGGCTGCTCAGGTCACCCCCACTGTCCATTATTTATAGAAACATACAGGCCATTAACACCCAGAAACTTATGAAGAACTTGCAGTCTTCATTGGCCCCTATCTCCTCCCTCTCATGTCCTGATTCTGCATTGAAGCATTACAATGAAACACTTCAAAGTGCCCTGGATGAATTTTCTCCTCCTATACCTAGAACACCACAACACAGATGGCGACAACCCTGGCACACCCTGCAAACACGTTTCCTGCAGCGGTGCTCCAGGTGCGCGGAAAGTCTGTGGAGAAAATCCAACCTACCCGAAGATTTCATCCATCATAAGTTTATGCTTCGAACATACAACACTGCCCTTCACCTCTCAAAACAAACCTACTTCAACACCCTCATCACTTCACTGTCCAATAACCCTAAAGGTCTCTTTGACACTTTTCATTCTCTACTCAACCCAAGAGTACAGGCCCCAACCACGGAGCTTCGAGCTGACGATCTGGCCAATTACTTCAATGAAGAAATTGACCAGATCCAACAGGAAATTATCTCCCAATCACCTCATACCATGCACTGTCCTCCCTCCCCCACTGCATCTAGCTCACTCTCTGATTTTGAACCAGTCACAGAAGAAGAAGTAAGCAGGCTCCTTGCATCTTCTCGCCCAACCACTTGCACCAGTGACCCATTTCCGTCACATTTACTCCAGCCCCTTTCCCCTGCTGTCACCCCTCACCTAACTAAAATATTTAACCTCTCTCTCTCTTCTCTTATCTTTCCCTCCTCATTTAAGCATGCCATCATACATCCACTAGTTAAAAAAACATCCCTTGACCAAAACTGTGCCGCTAACTATAGACCTGTTTCTAATCTTCCCTTCATCTCTAAACTCCTGGAACGCCTGGTCCACTCCCGTCTTATCCGCTATCTCTCAGAAAACTCTCTTCTCGACCCTCTCCAATCCGGTTTCCGCTCTTTACACTCTACTGAAACTTCCCTCACTAAAGTCTCTAATGATCTACTAACATCTAAATCAAAGGGTCATTACTCCATGCTAATTCTCTTGGATCTCTCTGCAGCATTCAACACTGTGGATCATCAGCTTCTCCTCACTATGCTCCATTCCATTGGCCTCAAGGACACTGTTCTCTCCTGGTTCTCCTCCTATCTCTCTGACCACTCCTTTACTGTATCTTTTGCTGGCTCCTCCTCCTCTCATCTTCCCCTTACTGTTGGGGTTCCTCAAGGATCAGTCCTAGGCCCCCTCCTCTTCTCTTTGTATACTGCCCCTAATGGTCAAACAATCAGTAGATTTGGTTTCCAGTACCATCTCTATGCTGACGACACCCAATTATACACTTCTTCTCCTGACATCACGCCAGCCTTTCTAGAAAACACCGGCAATTTTCTAAATGCTGTGTATAACATCATGTCCTCACTATATCTGAAACTGAACCTGTCAAAGACTGAACTCCTTGTGTTTCCTCCCGCTACTAATGTACCTATACCCGACATTGCCATTTCCGTGTGTGGTTCTACTATTACTCCCCAGCAACATGCCCGCTGTCTTGGGGTCATACTTGACTCTGAGTTTTCCTTTGTCCCCCACATCCGATCACTGGCTCGCTCTTGTTATCTGCACCTCAAAAACATTTCAAGAATTCGACCCTTTCTTACTTTTGACTCTGCAAAAACTCTGACTGTTTCTCTTATTCATTCTCGTCTCGACTATTGTAACTCCCTTCTAATCGGTCTCCCTCTTACCAAACTCTCCCCCCCTCCAATCTGTCTTGAATGCTGCTGCCAGGATCATATTTCTCGCCAATCGTTACACCGATGCCTCTACCTTGTGCCAGTCATTACACTGGCTACCCATTCACTCCAGAATCCAGTACAAACTTATTACCCTCACCCACAAAGCTCTTCATGGCTCAGCATCACCCTACATCTCCTTCCTTGTTTCAGTATACCATCCTACCCGCGCCCTCCATTCTGCTCATGACCTGAGGTTAGCATCCTCAATAATCAGAACCTCCTACTCCCGTCTTCAAGACTATACACGTGCTGCGCCAATTCTTTGGAATGCACTTCCCTGGTCAATACGATTAGTCCCCAATCCCCACAATTTTAAGCGTGCCCTGAAAACTCATTTATTCAGACTGGCCTACCGCCTCAACACATTAACCTAATCTATCCCTATGTGGCACAGCCAAAAGTTTTTTACCATAACCAGGTTCCCCGCATCATGTTCCCACATGCTTTATGCTTCCATTAGCCCTCTGCATCTGAACTGTTACACACTTAACATTATGGCTGGTCCATATGTGTCGCCCCTGAGGCTTCAGTCGCCACAGAGGTACTGCACCTTCTCCTAAGGTGTGGTACCCCACCATCCAGGTAGGGTGGGAACTCCCTTCCACATTCCCACACCTCCACCCCACACACAGGATAGTTCAGCAGGGACCCATCCATGCTTTATGCTGGAAAGGTCATAGGGTGCCTTTTGTTGTTCCTGGCTTCGTAACACGAAAGGTGCTGGGGAGGCGGGTGGAGTTAGATATAAAAGAGAGGGAAGGTGTAGGATTTCAGGTCAGTCCGCAGAAGAAGGCAGGCAGAGTAGGAGAGAACAGCCACTCGGTGAAGAGAGGGGATCCCTGGAAGAAGGGATGGAGGAAGGAGTGCTGCAGCTGCCCCAGTGAACTGGGGCAGTGAAGGAAGAGAAGGAGAAAGAGATGTAGACTGGAGACTACAGATTCCATAAGAGAGATAGAACAGATCGGAATGAAGGAGAATAGAAGGATGGTGGGAAGCAGGTTGAGAAAGAGAGAGAACCCTTCCAGTCCAGAGTGCAAAGGCAGGGGCCCAGTCCCCGAGGTTGATTGGATCTTTATGTCCGGCAACAGACACCGGAGGAGTAGTGAGCCACCAACGCCTTACTCCCATCGCAGACTTGGGACACAACAGCACTTGGATAGTGAGCCGGGACGCAGAGCGGAGCCCCCCAAGCAGGCTACAGCTGTCTGTCATACAAGTAGAGACTAGGAACACCTAGAGAGAGGCATTCCAGGGTAACTAAGTACTGGAGTGCTTCGAACCTAAAGGCGCATTGGAGGAGTCGTTCAGTAAGGTACATATTGGTGGAGTGTGGAGAGGAGAATACTATCCTGCCTGGAGGTTGACTGGGGCCCTGACCTGAAGAACACAGTGCGGAGGCAGGCAGTTGTGTGAACTGCAAACAGTGAGTAAAGCTTTGGAACCGCATACTCTGGTGTCCTCCAGTTATTCCAGCACTGCTACACCTGGGTACCAGCATCTATACTATTCTGCGCCTCTCCTTATCCATTGCACCTACACTGCCCTGGGACTACAGCTCCACCTGTGGAGAGCTACACCATCTTTGCTGCACCACACCATCAGTCCCAGTGGATCTGCACTCAGCGTTGGCTTAACATCTTGCTTGCCAAACACCACAGGTGGCGTCACGAACTATTCCAATAAACTTTAACATCATTAACATCACCGCCATTGATATTGGTCGCCCAGGGCCACGGACCGGGTCACCGCTGCTGTGACACATTCCCCCTGACACCAGCCCGGTACCGAGTACCCCGCTGCCCTGGGTGTGAGGGGCGACCCACATACAATCAGGGTAACTGTTACCACCCACCTTTCGTGTCTCCCCTTTTTTCCTCATAGATTGTAAGCTTGCGAGCAGGGCCCTCATTCCCCTTGGTATCTGTTATGATCTATGTGATTATTGTTATGCTGTAATGTATATTGTCTGTACAAGTCCCCTCTGAAATGTAAAATGCTGCGGAATATGTCGACGCTATAGAAATAAAATTTATTATTATTATTATTATCTTTTTTCACCTTTGATCAGAAGCCTGTCTAACTGAAATATTATTGTGAAACCAGCATTCTTAAAAGGGGTTGTCAACATTTATCACAGTGTGTCACTCTATATGACTGCAGATTTGGGAATCCTCCCAGCAGGTGCAGCTGTCAGGATTTTACGGTGCTGAGACCAAGCGGCCATATGCGATACGCATATATCAGGCCACATTGTGAGACACATCTGGCCTCGTTCAATACAAGTACTGTATATTGAGTGAGGTTATGCAGACTGGTCAGAATATGGCTGTCCGCATGCATACCGCATATTAATAGTCAAGTGAACGCCTGTTCCCGCCGGCGATGGAGAATCCTCACAGCTTGTCTAGTCATTACATATATGATAATACCCAGTATCAGAGAACGAGACAAGGCGGTGACCATGGTCCAAAAACGCCTTGTGCAAGGATTACCACTCCATATACTAATCTTAAAAAGGAGAAAACGGAGTAACGGATCCAAAATATATGCAAAAGTATAAATTTTATTAGTACTCACTAGAGTTGAGCGAAACGGGTCGAAAAAATTCAAAAGTCGCCGACTTTTGGCAAAGTCGGGTTTCATGAAACGAAACCCGACCCTAGGATGAGGTCGGCCACGAGGTCGGCGACTTACACTCCAAAGTCACGTTTCAAAAGTTTGTTTTGCGCTCTTTTTCAGCCAATCAGGATCCACGGACACTGTGGGCAACGTGATGACATAGGCACGGGTCACCACCATCTTTCAGAAGGGCATGCAAGTGATTGGCTTGCTTTGGTGGGCGTCACAGGGGGTATAAAAGGGCGTGCACGCCGACCGCCATCTTACTTCTGCCGATCTTAGTATAGGGAGAGGTTGCTGCTGATTCTGTAGGGAGAGCGTTAGGCAGGGAAGAAGACAAAAAAACTGCTTCTGCTGCTAGTGATTTGGCCTGCACAACACACCAGTCACTGTGTGTGCAGTGCAAGGGGAGGCTATATAGTGGTGTATCAGTGGTGTTGGTTGTTGGGCTGCCTTCTAAGGATTCCTGAAATTCCTGCATTGCTGTTTACCCACTGCTCCACAAACTGCTTTTTTAAAAGCAATCCCAATTTTTTTTTTGTCCTGCTGAGAAGAAAAAAAAACTGCTTCTGCTGCTAGCAATTTGGCCTGCACAACACACCAGTCACTGTGTGTGCAGTGCAAGGGGAGGCTATATAGTGGTGTATCAGTGGTGTTGGTTGTTGGGCTGCCTTCTAAGGCTTCCTGACATTCCTGCATTGCTGTTTACCCACTGCTCCGCAAACTGCTTTTTTAAAAGCAATCCAATCTCCCTTATCCTCTAGTCACTTTTGTCACAGCTGTGCCATCGAGCCTGTCACATAGCGCTCAGATATTCATTGGGCCTCACACAATCCAAAAGTGTCCAGTGTCCAAAAGTGTGTGCAGAGATTCAAAATCTCCCTTATCCTCTAGTCACTTTGGTCACAGCTGTGCCATCGAGCCTGTCACATAGCGCTCAGATATTCATTGGGCCTCACACAATCCAAAAGTGTCCAGTGTCCAAAAGTGTGTGCAGAGATTCAAAATCTCCCTTATCCTCTAGTCACTTTGGTCACAGCTGTGCCATCGAGCCTGTCACATAGCGCTCAGATATTCATTGGGCCTCACACAATCCAAAAGTGTCCAGTGTCCAAAAGTGTGTGCAGAGATTCAAAATCTCCCTTATCCTCTAGTCACTTTGGTCACAGCTGTGCCATCGAGCCTGTCACATAGCGCTCAGATATCAGTGGGCCTCACACAATCCAAAAGTGTCCAGTGTCCAAAAGTGTGTGCAGAGATTCAAAATCTCCCTTATCCTCTAGTCACTTTGGTCACAGCTGTGCCATCGAGCCTGTCACATAGCGCTCAGATATCAGTGGGCCTCACACAATCCAAAAGTGTCCAGTGTCCAAAAGTGTGTGCAGAGATTCAAAATCTCCCTTATCCTCTAGTCACTTTGGTCACAGCTGTGCCATCGAGCCTGTCACATAGCGCTCAGATATCAGTGGGCCTCACACAATCCAAAAGTGTCCAGTGTCCAAAAGTGTGTGCAGAGATTCAAAATCTCCCTTATCCTCTAGTCACTTTGGTCACAGCTGTGCCATCGAGCCTGTCACATAGCGGTCAGATATCAGTGGGCCTCACACAATCCAAAAGTGTCCAGTGTCCAAAAGTGTCTGCAGAAATTCAAAATCTCCCCTGTCCTATAGACACCTTGTACCTTGTTTTACATTACTATATAGTTTGTTGGATTTTGTCTACATTTCTACCAAAAATGAGGATGGCTGGTGGAAGAGGCCGTGGAATTGGGCGGGGGTTGGCAGCTGGTAATGATGGTGTTGGTGGTGGATCTGATGGTAGTGGCAAGAGCAAAATAGGACCGAATGCAGGAGGTGCTGACCCTGCGTCATCGTCTGGCTACATAAGGCCTCGAACGCTTAGTTTTCTAGGAGTTGGCAAACCGCTTTTAAAGCCAGAGCATCAGGAAAAAGTTTTGTCTTACATTGCTTACTCAGCCTCCAGCTCTATCGCCTCCTCTTCTTCAGTTGTAAAAAGTAAAAGCACTGAGTCGTCATTGGAGGCTCATGTTCATGAACCACACCTTTCCTTGTGTCCTTCACCCCAACCAAGATTGAAGGATGACGCAGGCCATACTACTGATTACTCCATGGAGCTGTTTTCACATACCATGCCTGGATTATCAAGTGAAATGGTGAATTACCCAGGCCAAGATGAATCTGACATGGAGTGCACTGATGCACAGCCGCTGATGGATGATTCTGCTGGTACATTCACTCAGAGCACTACATTGTCCTCGCAGTGTACAGAGCCAGATTCTGACCCTGATGAGACTCAGGTGCCCCTTCCCGCACACTATACCACCATACATGGTGACACAGAGGAAGGTGCACATGACATAGAAGAGGAGGTGATGGATGACCCAGTTGTTGACCCAGATTGGCATCCATTGGGGGAAGAGGGTGCTGCTTCCAATAGCTCAGATGAGGAGCATCCACAGCAGACATCGACATCGCAACAGCTGTTATCTGGCAGGCCCGGAGCACTCCAAAGACAGGTTCCAAACATCAAAAGAGTTGCTGGACAGCTTGTCCAGAGGGTCAAAAGATCACAGCGTGCTAGGCCGCAAAATGTCTGCCAGAGTAGGAAGAGTGCAGTGTGGCACATTTTTGACCAAAATCCTCATGATCAGGCCAAGGTTATCTGTAAGAAGTGCGCAAAGACCTTTAGCCGAGGGAAAAATCTGAAAAATTTGAATACCAGTTGCATGCTTAGACATTTAACCAGCATGCACTTGCAAGCGTGGACACAATACCAAACCTCAAGTGCCACATGTGCAACTGATCACAACAAAGGTAGTCAGCAACGCTACATTGTTTCCCCCACTGTAAGCCCACCGGTTAGCACAGCAGCAAATGTTGAGGTGTCGTTGCAAGACCACAGCAGTCAGGGAATCCCACTGTTATATCAACGAAAGACTGATTCTAGGCCATCAGAAAGAACACCAACTCCATCACCATCATCAACCCTCTCTCAGTCCGCCCTGTCCACCGCTACTTCCACCATATGCAGCTCTCAAGTCCAGCTCACCCTCCCAGACACTATGAGTAGGTCAAGAAAGTACTCTCATCCGCGTACACTGGGTTTGAACGCCCACATTGCCAAACTAATCTCGTTTGAGATGATGCCCTTTCGGTTGGTGGAAAGCACAGCTTTCCGCGAACTCATGGCCTATACAGTACCATGCTATGACCTACCCAGTCGCCACTTCTTCTCTCGCAAAGCCATCCCAGCCCTCCACCATCATGTGAAAGACCGCATTGTCCATGCACTCAAGCAGTCAGTGAGCGGAAAGGTGCACCTCACAACTGATGCATGGTCCAGTCGGCATGGCCAGGGCCGTTACGTGTCCATCACTGCGCACTGGGTTAATGTGGTGGATGCAGGGTCCACAGGGGACAGAGGTGGTGGGACAGTGCTGCCTAGCCCACGGTATAGGAAACAGTTGGCTGTAGGCGTTCGACCCTCCTCCTCCTCCTCCTCCTCCAGAAGCGAAAGCTCGTCCACAGAGCGCAGTCGTACGAGCACTCCATCTGCAGCTGCCACTGTTGCACATGATGTGTCCCCCTATCGAGCAGCTAGTGGAAAGCGTCAGCAGGCTGTGTTGCAGATGATGTGTTTGGGCGACAGACACACCGCCGAGGTGCTGGCCGAGTACTTGAAGCAACAAACTGAGTCATGGCTGGGCAGTGTACATCTTGAGGCAGGCAAGGTAGTTAGTGATAACGGCCGTAATTTTGTGGCAGCCATAGCCCTTTCAAAACTCAGCCACATACCTTGCTTGGCTCACACCTTGAACCTGGTGGTGCAGTGCTTCCTCAAAAATTATCCGGAGTTAACAGCCCTGCTCCAGAAGGTGCGAAGACTGTGCGCGCACATCCGCCGGTCGCCTGTACACTCCGTTCGCATGCAGAAGCTGCAGCGATTGCTCCACCTTCCCAACCACCGCCTCATTATCGACATTGCAACAAGGTGGAACTCCACCCTGCACATGGTGGAGTGGCTGTGCGAGCAGAGGCAGGCCATAATGCATTTGTGGGAGGATACACGGCCAGGCACTTTGAGAGCAGACATGGAGTTGACAGGTGTGCAGTGGTCGAAGCTGAAAGACCTCTGTAAAGTCCTTCAGTGTTTTGAGGAATGCACACGGCTGGTAAGCGCAGACGACGCCATCCTAAGCATGAGCATCCCACTTATGCGTCTGCTCATGCAAACTTTGACGCACCTTAAGGAGCAGGCGTCTGCAGCCAATGTTGATGAGGAGGAAGAGGAGGAGGGAATCCTTGATGACATTCAGCCATTGTCTGCTCAGGGACCTCTCCTGGACGAGGTGGAGGAAGAAGAGGAGGAGGAGGATGATGATGGGGATGATTACTTAGGGGAGGAGGATGCATCTCGTGGGACAAGTGAAAATGTTGGCGTGGCAAGGTCTGGTACAGGGTTTGTGCGTGACTGGAGGGATGTGGATTTGCCAGAAAGTGCTCCTCCACCCAGCACTCGCAGTGCATCATTGACACCGGGAACATTGGCCCACATGTCAGATTATGCCTTGCGGATCCTAAAAAGGGACCCCCGCATTGCCAAAATGATGAACGATGACGACTACTGGTTGGCCAGCATCCTGGATCCACACTATAAAGGCAAATTACAAAACATCATGCCACAGGAGAACCTTGACCTAATATTGGCTAATAAACAAGCAACTCTGGTAAATCGGTTGCTTGAGGCATTCCCAGCACACAGCAGCGGTGATGGTTCTCACACGAGCCGTACGGGCCGGGGGCAGCTTGGCAGAGGTGTTCGTGGTGCACACAGCAGAAGTGGCGTTGGAGACAGGGGTTTCATGACAATGTTGTGGACTGATTTTTCAAATACCGCTCACACAACTGGTAATACTGCATCGATGGAAAGTGACAGGAGACAGCAGTTGTCAACTATGGTTACAAACTACTTTTCCTCCCATATCGATGTTCTCCCACACAGGTCATTCCCCTTTGACTATTGGGCCGCTAAACTGGACACCTGGCCTGAATTGGCCCAATATGCCTTACAGGAGCTCGCTTGCCCAGCTGCAAGTGTGCTATCGGAAAGAGTCTTCAGTGCAGCTGGATCAATCCTGACAGAAAAAAGGACCCGTCTGTCAACCCAGAATGTGGATGATCTAACCTTCATTAAAATGAACCACGCATGGGTTTCCAAGGATTTTGTCCCACCTTCCCCTGATGACACATAGGGTGACAGAAAAATGGCTTGCTTTGGTCCACCTCTTCCTGGTACTTCACCTATTTCGCCTTTTGCATCAGCTGAATGTCCAACATCAACATATGCCACTTTCTAAAACTCCCTAACTGTGCTGCCTCCCCCCCCATGGCCGGGGTCACCACCTAGCGCACGACACCGTGCGAGTGCCGTTGCCCTGGACAGGTGGGTAGGCCGACTCTTGGGCGCGGGCACTGGCACAGGGTCCTTCATAGTGCAATCAAGTGTCTCTGACGGTGGTGGTGCACACCCGCCGTCAGACACACCGCTGTACTATGAGGGGCCCAGTGCCAGTACCGACGCCCACGAGTGGGCCCCCCTTGCTTGGGCAGGGCCCCAGCATTTGCAATCTTTACCTCTCCCTGCTCCTCCGCTGTGTAATCTGGGCAGTCAAATCCATACTGTGCCTGACACCGTCTGAGCCTGCCTCCTGAGACATATATTTTGAATGTGTACGCTATCCATACATGTTATCCGGGGATACGGTACCCTTTCTAACCTTTGTGCAATCACGTGCAATCCATACTGGGCCTAACACCGTCTGAGCCTGCCTCCTGAGACATATATCTTGAATGTGTACGCTATCCATACATGTTATCTGGGGATACGGTACCCTTTCTAACATTTGTGCAATCACGTGCAATCCATACTGGGCCTAACACCGTCTGAGCCTGCCTCCTGAGACATATATTTTGAATGTGTACGCTATCCATACATGTTATCTGGGGATACGGTACCATTTCTAACCTTTGTGCAATCACGTGCAATCCATAGTGGGCCTAACACCGTCTGAGCCTGCCTCCTGAGACATATATCTTGAATGTGTACGCTATCCATACATGTTATCTGGGGATACGGTACCCTTTCTAACATTTGTGCAATCACGTGCAATCCATACTGGGCCTAACACCGTCTGAGCCTGCCTCCTGAGACATATATTTTGAATGTGTACGCTATCCATACATGTTATCTGGGGATACGGTACCCTTTCTAACCTTTGTGCAATCACGTGCAATCCATACTGGGCCTAACACCGTCTGAGCCTGCCTCCTGAGACATATATCTTGAATGTGTACGCTATCCATACATGTTATCTGGGGATACGGTACCCTTTCTAACCTTTGTGCAATCACGTGCAATCCATACTGGGCCTAACACCGTCTGAGCCTGCCTCCTGAGACATATATCTTGAATGTGTACGCTATCCATACATGTTATCTGGGGATACGGTACCCTTTCTAACCTTTGTGCAATCACGTGCAATCCATACTGGGCCTAACACCGTCTGAGCCTGCCTCCTGAGACATATATCTTGAATGTGTACGCTATCCATACATGTTATCTGGGGATACGGTACCCTTTCTAACCTTTGTGCAATCACGTGCAATCCATACTGGGCCTAACACCGTCTGAGAATGATAGATGGGGCCCACCATACACTGGAACATTCCAAAGGTGGACATCAGACACTGGAGCAGCATTTACAGGGCCCATTATACACTAGAGCATTAGAAATGGGGCCCATTATGTTTGGAGCATTATTTGGGCCCATAAGACAGTAGAGCTTCATCCATGGGGACCAACATATACTGTAGCATTATGTGGAGCTCATCATATACTGTTTCAAACATTATATGGGACCAATGATTCTGTATGGAGAAATAGATGGGCCTCGTCATGAGATGTAAAAAGTGAGGTATTTTTCATTGTACTATACCGCTATTTCTCTGCCGTATCGGAGCATGATGAGTTGTGGTATGTGTTAAAGGGGCGCTCTTTCGCCCAGGGCACATGAAAACCTGGAGCCAGCCCTCCCCCCCCACAGTCTGTAGCCAAATAACCCCCATTTTTCAGTGCGTAACTTGTATTATGAAGTTAATTAAGGTTGACAAGCTTAAGTAAGAAGAATTGATGCTTTTGGCATTCAAATGGGCACTGTTGGTGTGTTTCCTGTCCTCCTCTCACTGCCGACTTTTATTCCCCATTGACTTACATTGGGTTTCGTGTTTCGGGACGACCCCGACTTTTCCCTATAATCGGACGATCTTGCTCGACCCGACTTTTGGAAAAGTCGGGTTTCACGAAACGAAACGCGACCCTAAAAAACCAAAAGTTGCTCAACTCTAGTACTCACATCAAGTGCTGACAAGTATACAAGTTGACTAAAATAGGGGGGATAAACCCCAATGATACAACAATCAGGACAGACAAGGACAGGGTAAATAAAATGATATCAGTGCTCCAAATCTACATGGCACAACGTTCAGTCAGCCCATGGGCATTGCACATAACAGACACATGTCTAATGGTAAAAGATAGTCAAATATGGCATACTCAATTAAATGTGTATTGTACATAGTTGTACATGTCTAGAGCGCCAAAAAAAAAAAAAAAAAACAACCAGAGGGTGTAACGTCCGTCTGCGGTTCTGGGCTGCAGCCAGACAACACCCCGAGAAACACTGATACCCTTTACCCCTTTACAGGGATCTGGATTTACAGCAGAGCCCAGGAGGCGCTGTCTGAATATGAACAGTGACCAGAGCAGGACGGTCGTCAGAGAGGAATAAAAACGGGACCAAAAGCGTAGTCGGGAATCAGAGTCTTAACCGAGCGGACAGCAGAAGTACAAGAAACGGCAGACAATAGCAGAGTCAAATTCAGGCCAAGGTCAGAGTCAAAAACCAGGAGGGCAGCAGAGGTACAGAATCGTTAGGCAGTAGCAGAGTCAGAATATAAATGGCCAAAGTCAAAAACCGGGAGAATAGCAGAAGTACAAAATCGTCAGGCAATAGAGGGGTCAGGAATCCAGGCCAAGGTCAGCGTCAGTAATCAGGAGAAATGCAAGGTACAAAAACGGCAGGCAACAGAGTAGTCAGAAGTTCAGGCTGAGGTCGGAGTTAACGATAGGCAATCACAAGCAACACGTAGGGGAACCAAGAATATATCCAGCGGCTTGCAAGCCCAGTCCCAAGGTATTTGAGGGATCAGGTCGTCCCTCACAGGCTCCTGGGCTGGTGATGTCATCAGGACCGCCCCCAGGAGCAGACCTGATGATGATGCACCAGCCCCATCATGACTGACAGAGGAGCGGAGTCTGCGTCCAGTAGACGCCTGCGCAGAAGCCCTTTCATTGTTGCCGCCGTCACTCGGGCACGAGCCACGGCGCCTCCTAGTGGTTGAGGGCGGAACAGCAGGCCCCGAGATCGACGACGACATGTCAGTCCGGCGTCTCCTGGTGGCCGAGGCCTGGACAGCAGGCTCCGAGCCCGAGGGCGGCGTGACAGTCCGTCGCCTCCTAGTGGCTGAGGGCGGAACAGCGGGCCCCGAGTCTGACGGCGACGTGACAGTGGGGAGCAGAGGAGGTGAAGGCCCATGCAACGACCCCCGACGTACGTTTCGCGCCCGCCACAGGCGCTTTATCAAGGGAGTCTGCTCTGCTCCCCGGTAAGCAGCCTGCCTTTACTTGTTTCCACACTTCGGTCATTTGGACCGCTGGGCGGGTCGTCTCCCGGGTTCTCTCTGGCACAATTGCGCAGTTTTTGATATGTTGATACATATGTAATTCACTATTTAAGAATCCTTTCACATGTCATTGATTTATTTATGTTCAGTGTCCACTGGACTTGCACATTGACCCCTCTGGTTGTTTTTTTTTTTTTTTTTGGCGCTCTAGACATGTACAACTATGTACAATACACATTTAATTGAGTATGCCATATTTGACTATCTTTTACCATTAGACATGTGTCTGTTATGTGCAATGCCCATGGGCTGACTGAACGTTGTGCCATGTAGATTTGGAGCACTGGTATCATTTTATTTACCCTGTCCTTGTCTGTCCTGATTGTTGTATCATTGGGGTTTATCCCCCCTATTTTAGTCAACTTGTATACTTGTCAGCACTTGATGTGAGTACTAATAAAATTTCTAGTCATATAGAGTGCAGACTTTGCCATAAGCCTGGACAACCCCGTTATGGGTATGTGCACATGGTCAGTAATTAGCAGCACTTTGGACACAGCAGATGTCCGCTGCATCCAAAGCGCTGCCGGCTATTGAACGCAGGTGATTCCGCCTGTGTCCAATACGTTGTACTGGTGAAATTTATCTTGCGGAGACTCGTGTCTACGCAAGATAAATAGACATGCTGCGGTCTGGAGAGACATGTACGTCTCTGCAGCCGTCTACGGACATATAGTGAACATGGGATTTCTTGAAATCCCATCCACTATGCTTTAACATCTGGATGCTGCGGCTGTACACAGCGTCCAAGCTGCAATGTTTACTGATAGTGTGCACATACCCTAAAAAATAATTGTTCATAACTACCCTTCAGTATACAAGCAGTATTACTGTTTCACACTGTCCTCACGCGGCTCCATCACATACAGCATCCAAAAAAAGAATGGTGATCTTTGCAGGGGCTTATTGTGATATGACCTCTGGAAAATCAGTCTCTGTAGAAATCATAGCACCTCTTTGACAAATAAGCTCCTGGTGCAAAACTTGCTGGAGGACTGGCCACTTTAAGAAGGGGAAAATCTAATTATGATAACTCATATCCCCAGTCTCAGTAGGCAGCCTGCAGCCAGTTCTGGACCAGGGAAGGGAAAAGGCAAGGGAATCAGAACATATTTTCATGTAGGCCGGGGTCACACTTGCGAGAAACTCACACGAGACTCGCACCTCAATACCCGGCACTGCTCTGGACTGGAGTGTGGAGCTGCATGTTTTTCTATGCAGCTGAACGCTCTGGTCTGAAGCTCCGGTGGCAGTGCCTAGTATTGAGGTGCCAGTCTCGTGCGAGTTTCTCAGACTGTGTCGACCTAAAAGGAGGGGAAGGTAACCCCTTAACGCATTTCAACAGCCCCTCTTAACCACTATTAATCAAACACTGAGATCGAATGATGGGTGAAAGTCGGTCACAGCTTTATTAAACTTCTTTTATAAAATTTAACAACCTTTTGTAAACAGGCACTTAGCTTTCTTAAAACGCGCTAGCCGCTCAATGCCCTGCTCCATAGACGCAGGCAAGTCAGCCGGCAAGCCGTAGCTTCGTGCCATAACTTCTCCACCGCTGTGACTTGTAATAACTACGAATAAAAGAACGAAATAACATAACATCAGCAAATTTGTAACAAAAAGGGGAGGGAGGGTGGGAAAAGCACTTCCAGGACCGCAGTGAACGGAGGAAGAGGAAGGGCTGCTAACGTCCAAGGACTTTATATACGTAGGAAGGGGCTGTGCTAATCCCTTCTTCATCCCAATTGGCCCCCCTTATTTAAACCCCACCTCACTAAATCATGGAAGGGCAGCTGTCATGCCCGAACCAATCAGGGGTAAGGGGAGGGTAGGAAAGGCACACCCAGTCAGTGGCACTTTCCTTAATCAGATCAGTGCCCACCACAAGTATGACCCCGGCTGTATACTTGTTTCAGGGCTGGGAACACTCACCCAGACCCGAACTTAAATGGAAGCAGGCAGCAGCCGAGATCAGGCATGCAGGTAGGAGCTCCAGCTGTCCCTGATACGTCCTGGTGCTGCACTGCAGGGCTCAACTAACAGCAGGGTTGTAGTTAAAACGTATGGGCTCCTTCCAGATCCTGACTACAACCATACATTCTAGCTGTCTCAGTATGGAATGCACTAGAGCAGGGGTGGGTAACCCGTTTCTTGGTGGGGGAAATTTGTACCATCATTCAGGGGCCACACAAAAATGACCACTTTGAAAATTACCCCGGTATATTTAGTCAAACAATCAATTGCGGTAACTCACCCTTAATGTGACGGCTGGAGCTGCTTCTCTTTGGTGCATTTGTAATGTTAGGTGGTATTGATCATGTTGCTTCTCACAGCTGCTTTTCCAGGTTTGTGACGGCCAGGAGCGCAGTCGACTTTTTGTCATAATAAGTTTTGTAAATCATGGGAGACGCCGAGACTACTGTATATACATCACATAGGTAACACTGAGACAACTGTATATACATCACATAGGAAACACTGTGACAGCTGTCTATACATCACATAGGAGATGCTGGGACTGCTGTATATATCACATAGGAGATGCTGAGACAGCTGTACATGCATCACATAGGAGACGATGGGACTGCTGTATATACGTCACATAGGAGACGCTGGGACTGCTGTACATACATAACATTGAGACTGCTGCATCACAGGAACCTCTGGGGTCATATAAATTACAGGAGGGACTGGGGGCATAGATGTCACAGGAGAGGCTGGGACATATTCATCACTGGGGAGGCTGGGAGGAATAGACATCACTGAGGGGCTATATACATCACTAGGAAGCATCGTCAGCCCTGGGGGTATATATGTCCCTGGGGAGAATATACATCACTGGTGGGGGCTACATACATCACAGATGGGGGGATATACAGCACTGGGGGGATATACAGCACTTCTGGGGTAAATGCAGCACTGGTGAATATACATATCAGTTGGGGGCACATACAGCCCTGGGGAGGATTTACAGCAATGGGGGAGGGGGGATATACAGCACTGGGGGGTACAGGTATTGCCAGGCAGGCACATAAATTACCGGGTAGGGCTCATAGATCACCGGGGGGACAGAGATCACCTGGGGGGCACGAAGATCACAGGGGGCACAGAAATCACAGGGGGGTACAAAGATCACAGGAGGGCACATAGCTGGGGGACACATAGCTGGGGGGGACAAAGATCACAGGGGGCACAGAGATCACATGGTAGCACAAATATCACAGGGGGTACATAGCAGGGGGGCACAGCAATCACAGGGGTCACAAAGCTGGGAGCCACTAAGATCACAGGGGTGTACATAGCTGGGGGGCACAGATCACAGGGGGCATATAGCTGGGGGAGCAGAGAGATCACATGGGGAACAGATCACAAGGGGGCACATAGCTGGGGGCACAGGGATCACAGGAGGACATTTAGCTATCGGACACAGAAATCACAGGGGGGCACATAGCTGGGGCAACAGAGATCACAGGGGGCACATAGCTAGGGCCACAGACATCAGAGTGGGGCACATAGCTGGGAGCACAGAGATCACAGGTGCACATAGCTGGGAGGCACAGAGATCACAGGAGGACATATAGCTATGGGGGACAGAAATCACAGGGGGGCACATAGCTGGTGCCACAGAGATCAAGGGGGCACATAGCTGGGGCAACAGAGATTACAGGGTGGCATATAGCTATGGCCACAGAGATCACAGGGGCTCATAGCTGGGAGCACAGAGATCACAGGGGGGCATATAGTTGGGGGACAGAGATCACATGGGTGCACAGAGATCATATTGGGGCACATAGCTGGGGGGCACATAGCTGGGGCCAGAAATCACAGAGGGGTGCATAGCTGGTGCCACAGAGATCACAGCGGGCATATAGCTGGGGGAGCAGAGAGATCACATGGGGAACAGATCACAGGGGGCACATAACTAGGGCCACAGAGATCACAGGGGGGCACATAGCCGAGAGCACAGAGATCACAGGGGCACATAGCTGGGAGGCACAGAGATCACAGGGGGCATATAGTTGGGGGGACAGAGATCACATGGGTGCACAGAGATCATATTGGGGAACATAGCTGGGGGGCACATAGCTGGGGCAAGAGATCACAGGGGGCATAGAGATGGAGGGCACACAAATCACAGGGGGTACAGAGATCACAGGGGGGCACTTACCTAGAGCCACAGAGATCACAGAGAAGCCACATAGCTGGGGCCACAGAGATCACAGGGAGGCACATAGCTGGGGCCACAGAGATCACGGGAGGGCACATAGCTGAAGGGCACAGAAATCAGTGGGGGAACAGAGATCACGAGGAACACATAGCTGGGGCCACAGAGATTACCGGGGGGCATATAGATGGAGGGCACACAAATCAAAGGGGGTACAGAGATCACAGGGGGCACATAGCTAGAGCCACAGAGATCATAGAGAAGGCACATAGCTGGGGTCACAGAGATCACAGGGAGGCACATAGCTGGGGCCACAGAGATCATGGGGGCACATGGCTAGGGCCACAATGATCACAAGGGGGCATATAACTGGGGCCACAGAGATCACAGGAGGGCACATAACTGAAGGGCACAGAAATCACAGGGGGAGCAGAGATCACAGGGGACACATAGCTGGGGGGCACAGGGATCACAGGGGTCCATATAGCTATGTGCACAGATCACAGGGGGGCACATAGCTGGTACCACAGAGATCATGGGGGGCACATTGCTGGGAGGCACAGATCACATGGGGGCATATAGTTGGAAGGGAACACAGATATCACATGGGGCACAAATCTGGGGGGCACATAGCTGGGGCTACAGAAATCGCAGGGTGGGCACATAGCTGGAGCCACAGAGATCACAGGGGGGACACATAGATCACTGGGCGGCACATAGCTGAGGGGCACAGATCACCAGCAGACAAGCACAGAGCTGCAAGCACCGATATCTCTCTGGCAGCAGCAGCTCCTCTTCCGGCACAGTAGCGACTAGAACGATTTTTTGAGGTAATGATGTCACCAGAAGGGGCGGGGACTAGAGCCATATTGATTAGAGTGGCTAAAATGAGGATCACAAAAATCAACTCTGGTCTAAACAGCTCTAGGCCCCGCCCCTTCCGGTGGCATAATTACTTCAAAAAATCAACTCCATTCTTGTTGCAACCCTTCTAGAACCACCGTGCCAGCAGATTTAAAGGGCCAGGGGCCGGAAAAACGGGTTGGTGGCCAGATTAGCGGCCAGTCGGTCGGCAAGATCAGTGGGCATTACCGGCCCGCACCCACTATGAATGGAAACATCGTGGCCCAGAGGGAAAATGCCCGGTTGGGCAGATTATCAATCCTGGCCTGCGATTGATCTATTCACTATAATGTGGCAGCAGAGTTACTCTGGACTCCGTCTGGCCTCTGTTCAGTGGTATTCTTTTCAGAAGTGCACAAAACTGTGGCTGAGAGCACGTTTATGCAATCCTAAAAAGATGGACACCACTGGATCACAGGTCCTTCTATAGCACCCACAGTGCCTCCATCTGCCTCATTATAGGGAATCTTCCACCTGGGGTTCAATCCAGGGGCGGACACTGACAGCTTGGGGCCCCTGTGCAAGAAATGTGTCTGGGCCCTCTTCCTTTTATGGTGACAAAGCTACAGTGGGGAAAAAAAGTATTTAGTCAGTCAGCAATAGTGCAAGTTCCACCACTTAAAAAGATGAGAGGCGTCTGTAATTTACATCATAGGTAGACCTCAACTATGGGAGACAAACTGAGAAAAAAAAATCCAGAAAATCACATTGTCTGTTTTTTTTTCATTTTATTTGCATATTATGGTGGAAAATAAGTATTTGGTCAGAAACAAAATTTCATCTCAATACTTTGTGATATATCCTTTGTTGGCAATGACAGAGGTCAAACGTTTTCTGTAAGTCTTCACAAGGTTGCCACACACTGTTGTTGGTATGTTGGCCCATTCCTCCATGCAGATCTCCTCTAGAGCAGTGATGTTTTTGGCTTTTCGCTTGGCAACACGGACTTTCAACTCCCTCCAAAGGTTTTCTATAGGGTTGAGATCTGGAGACTGGCTAGACGACTCGAGGACCTTGAAATGCTTCTTACGAAGCCATTCCTTCATTGCCCTGGCGGTGTGCTTTGGATCATTGTCATGTTGAAAGACCCAGCCACGTTTCATCTTCAATGCCCTTGCTGATGGAAGGAGGTTTGCACTCAAAATCTCACGATACATGGCCCCATTCATTCTTTCATGTACCCGGATCAGTCGTCCTGGCCCCTTTGCAGAGAAATAGCCCCAAAGCATGATGTTTCCACCACCATGCTTTACAGTAGGTATGGTGTTTGATGGATGCAACTCAGTATTCTTTTTCCTCCAAACACGACAAGTTGTGTTTCTACCAAACAGTTCCAGTTTGGTTTCATCAGACCATAGGACATTCTCCCAAAACTCCTCTGGATCATCCAAATGCTCTCTAGCAAACTTCAGACGGGCCCGGACATGTACAGGCTTAAGCAGTGGGACACGTCTGGCACTGCAGGATCTGAGTCCATGGTGGCGTAGTGTGTTACTTATGGTAGGCCTTGTTACATTGGTCCCAGCTCTCTGCAGTTCATTCACTAGGTCCCCCCGCGTGGTTCTGGGATTTTTGCTCACCGTTCTTGTGATCATTCTGACCCCACGGGGTGGGATTTTTCGTGGAGCACCAGATCGAGGGAGATTATCAGTGGTCTTGTATGTCTTCCATTTTCTAATTATTGCTCCCACAGTTGATTTCTTCACTCCAAGCTGGTTAGCTATTGCAGATTCAGTCTTCCCAGCCTGGTGCAGGGCTACAATTTTGTTTCTGGTGTCCTCTGACAGCTCTTTGGTCTTCACCATAGTGGAGTTTGGAGTCAGACTGTTTGAGGGTGTGCACAGGTGTCTTTTTATACTGATAACAAGTTTAAACAGGTGCCATTACTACAGGTAATGAGTGGAGGAAAGAGGAGACTCTTAATGAAGAAGTTACAGGTCTGTGAGAGCCAGAAATCTTGATTGCTTGTTTCTGACCAAATACTTATTTTCCACCATAATATGCAAATAAAATGAAAAAAAAACAGACAATGTGATTTTCTGGATTTTTTTTTCTCAGTTTGTCTCCCATAGTTGAGGTCTACCTATGATGTAAATTACAGACGCCTCTCATCTTTTTAAGTGGTGGAACTTGCACTATTGCTGACTGACTAAATACTTTTTTCCCCACTGTATATATATATATATATATATATATACTGTATATATATATATTGCGCCACACACATACATGTATATATTACATAGTCTCCTTTATTATGTATATTGCTGTCCCTTATTATGCAGTGCCCTCTCTTGTTATGTACAGCACCGTTCCCTGCATATTGTATTATATAGATCCCTGTTTTTTATTACATACCGTCTTGTTAGCTGTATAATGCAATGATGGCTAGGAAAGTTTCCTTTCTAATGGAGGAGATGGTGGACTAGTCATCTGGTCACCGGCTCCTCCATCAACAGTCATTTTATATCTAAATGAGTGGGGGCTATGTAATAAAAGAGGGCAATGTTAATTACAAAATTAACAAGAATACACTATGTAAGAGACAGCACTGTACATAACAGCAGAGGAAGCTATATAATAAGGGACAGCACCATATATAACTAGATAGGATGGTACGTAATAAGGGACGGTGTTATACATAATAAAAGAGGAAACTATATAACTAAGGATGGTGTTATACAGAATTAGTGAGTGCACTATATGCTAAGGGACTGTGTTAGACATAATAAGTGAGTACACTATATACTAAGGGACTGTGTTAGACATAATAAGCGATAATAATGTCGTACTCCACCTCCCCCTGTTCCTAAGGCCATTATAGGTCCCCCTTCCTCCCATCCCAATCCCCTACACCCCTCATTGTACTCCTCTCCCCACATCCCATTATTGTCCACTCTCCCACCCCATCATTGCCCTCTTTCCCACCTCCATCATTGCCTTCTCCCCCACCACTATCATTGCTTTCTCCCCTGCCACCCCATCATTTCCTTTTCCACCACCTCCATCATTGCCTTCTCCTCCACCACCCCCATCATTGCCTCCTTCCTCATCACTCCCATCATTGTCTTTTCCACTACCACCATCATTGCCTTCTCCCCCACCCCATCATTGCCCTTTCCACCACTTCCATCATTTTCTCTTTCCCCACCATCCCCATCATTGCCCTCTCCATCACCCCCATCATGGCCTTATCACCATCACCTCCATCATGGCCTTTTTCCCATCACCTCCATCATGGCCTTCTCCCCATCACCTCCATCATGGCCTTTTCCCCATCTCCTCCATCATGGCCTTTTCCCCATCACCTCCATCATGGCCTTTTCCCCGTCACCTCCATCATGACCTTTTCCCCATCACCTCCATCATGACCTTTTCCCCATCACTTCCATCATGGCCTTTTCCCCATCACCTCCATCATGGCCTTCTCCCCCTCACCTCCATCATGGCCTTCGCCCCATCAGCTCCATCATGGCCTTCTCCCCATCACCTCCATCATGGCCTTCTCCCCATCACCCCATCATGGCCTTCTCCGCCTACACATACACATCGATCCACACACACACATACACACGACACATACATACATACACACACACATCCACTTCACACACATACTACATATTACATCATTGCCTTCTCCATCACTCCCCATCACTCCCATCATCACACTACATACATACACACACATACACAGTCACTCGCACACACACACAGCAGCAGTGACAGGCAGCACAGTACCTCACATGTCCGGTCTGCAGCATCACCGTCTTCTCCCTCCGGCTGCTTCCTGTGTCTCTAGCACAGCAGCCGCGCCGCACAATGATGACGTCATTCAGCCGTGCTGCTATCTGTGTCAGAGAGACACAGGAAGCTCTAGCGCCGGGCAGGAAGGATCTTTGCCGCTCCGCTCCTTCTGTTTTCTCAGGGGAATAAAACAGCAGGAAGCTTACACCGAGTCACAGCAGAGGAAGGATAACTCACATTCTCCAGAGCAGACTGTAACCTGGTGAGAGTTGTGATATCTCCTCTGAACTGCACCTGAACTTCAGTAAATGATAGACTTTTCTTGTATCCTGCCTTATTACTCTGTGCCCTTTACTTCCATCACAATCTCTGGGGGTCTGCCCTGGTTGGAGAGGGTTAAATATCTGCACTGCCATCACCGTCTACTCCCCCAGTAGTATACTACAGTCGAACACTCCAACTGTTGTAACAAATCACTACATAAATTTTATTCCCATTCAATTCTACCTCTTTTACATGACCACCTGGGGCCACAGACCGGGTCACTGCCACTGTGACATATCCCTTTAAGATGACCGACCCGGCACCGAGCATCCCACGGCTCCTGGGGCACGTCATTTTGGCGTCACGAACAGGATTCGAACAGGATACCGTGCGTGCCTAAAGTACTACAGGAGCAACGACCTGCATCAACCGAAGCGGTGAGTCGCACCCCTGCAAGGGTTAACTAGGGGGGAAGATGTCTAATCCCAGTGACACCCAGGGTGCAGCAGCTGCAGCTCCCATATTGCCTCTCACCATGCCTTTTTTATTGGGTGCGACATGGCTGCCACAGTACAATGGAGAATTGCACACCTTAAGTGACTTCAAGGGGAAGCTGCGCAGCATGTGTGAAATTTATCCTATGTCAGAGGAGCAGAAAGTCAGTATACTTACAAGTCAGCTCAGTGGCGTTGCTCAGAGAGAAGTTGAATCTTGGCCAGCTACTGATAAAAAGACTGTAAAAGACATTTTTGCTAAATTAAAGGATACTTTTGACACCTGCTTCAGAAATAAAGATGCGATTTTTCAGCTGCAGACAGAAACCACAGGACACTGTTGGAGACTATACCTTAAACCTGCAGGAGTCGCTGCAGGCCATTAAACAAAGTGATCCAGACAGTGTAAGAGATGAGAACAAAATGCTGAAAGAACAGTTCATTGAAGGTCTTTTGTCTGATTCCAGTAAGGCACAACTGCGCTTGATGTCATTACAGAACCCTTTGTTCAGTTTAAAGACAGATCCATACATATCTTAAGACTTTCTACTTATGTCTGCACTGAGCCAGTTAAAGATCCAGCAGTTACATACCTCCAGGGGGCAGTATCCTCACCCAAGATGCCTGCAGTATGGCATGTGCAGACTCCAGCTGAAGATTCTATTGTAGATTTACGACTGCAAGTACAGGAACTGACTAAAAATATGTCTGTTCTATGTAAAACTGTTCAGACTCTCCAGACTTGTCCCCCCACAGAGAGGATCCAGCTAGCATCAAGCCCGGTTGATCTCCCATGGCGATTGCCAAAGAGGATGCCGCAACATCAGTGGCAACTGACTTGCACCGGCAGGAGAACAGACCGATTTGACTCTTCTGGGAGCGTGGTAGTGGATGGTATCCCCTTCACCACCCTCGTGGACACTGGATCACAAGTTGATATTGAGAGAGTTAAATTAACCCTTCATAGTTGAGCCAGTGATGTCCAAATTATTCCACAGAGTGTTGCTAGCAACTCAATTGACCAAACGGAGACGTGTCTCTGTATGGGACGATCCAAAGAGATCGGTAACCCGTTTATTGTAGTCACTTCTTTTATAATATTTTGCTTAATTATGCAAAGTTCTCAAATACCAATAACATCATTTCACTTTATAAGCCAATAATATTGCAAGGAAACCGGAAACTACATATATGTCCGTCATTGAAAGTAGTATAGTGGCATATTCTTCAGAGTAGTACACCCCCGGTTCCCTTATATTGCACCTGATAGGAACAGTCAGGTTTCATGACAGCCCATGCCAATTACAAAAAATTATCTTACAGCAAAAAAAAATGGAGAAATGAAACCTTCAGAGAATGGATAAAACGAAACTTCAGCTTTGACTTTAGTTTTAACCCTTCACAATCCCCCTAGATACATTTTTTTTAACACATATGCAGCATCAGAGGTGCTATCCCAAGCTAACAACTTGAGGGGTACTGGTCTTCACATGACTGATGCCGTGTTACCAGTCATGGCTGTCGCGGCGCACCCATGCCCCCTGTATGCTGCAATTCACGAATAACAATTTTTGATGACGGTGGTGGAGATCTTTTGTAGGTAGCCATGTGCTTGGCTTCAACATCTTCATCAAGTAGCCTTTTGAGATCGGTGCAGAGAAGAGCAGGGACAACGTCACCTTTGGTATCATCATTAGCTGTCTTGGTGCAGAATTTCCTAATACATACGGAAGTACACCAAAAAACAAGTTTTAGTATCACATATACAAAAAGGATACAGGCAGCAATGTGTAACAAGCTTTGTAAGATCCCAGCTATCCAGCCCCCAATTCCCTTAAACCAACTGGCTGGATTGAGAAAGGAGAAGGTGTCTGACCACCAACTGTCCTTAGTACGATCATTGTCTTTATTGTATTGATCTCTGCGTCTTTGAATGTCTTCTAACTTTAACTTTAACTTCATAGTACTGTTAGGATCTATATAATGACAGCAAGCGGGTCCAATGACCTGACACATACCACCTTGTACTGCTGTTAAGTAGTCCAGCACTATAGTAAGTTGATTAGTGACTATAATAATTTGATTTTGGACAGCAACAGTAGTATTAAGTATGTCCAGTATATTCCAAATTTGATCATCTAGATAGTCTGTGGCCCTAACCAATTTATCTCGCATTTGTGTAATCATAGGGTAAATGAAAATGGAACTGACAATTTTATTGGCCACACTCATCTGCACTATATGTGGTCTCCCTGAAGGGCAGAGTGAATTGTCTGCAGCTCTTTTGTATAATGTATGTTTGGGCATAGCCTGTGTATCCAACTGTTTGTTTGGAATAACAAAGGTGGCCAGGGTCAAGCGACCCAGAGAACAAGTACCTCATACCCCTACTGGCAACCATTAATAAGCATTGTCTCCACATACCTAGAACATATCATCAGGTAAATCCCATAGGGCTTAATGTTGCAGCACCAATCTATGAACTAAGTCTATGAATGCAGATACATTCTGAAGCATACATCAAGCTGGAGATTGTCCTAAAGGACTACAATAGCCTACATCGGGATTTCCACAAGTGGGGGTTCCTAGTATATATTCAGAGGACTCATTACAAGATATATTGCCAGGAATACTGGCACAGGTTTCATTAGAACCCTGGGGAAACAAATTAGAAAATTTCCATGACGTATTATGCAACCTTCTTTCTAGCAACATTGGTTTGAAGGCATCAGTAGAGTGTGAAGTTACATTGAAGCTGACTTGTAAACCATATGTTGGAATTTGCCCTAGATTTGTTAGACTAGTCTTATTCTTAGGGACCCAAGCCCCTCCTTTATAGGCCAAATATTGAAGTTGGGTATTGCTTCCTGAAAGGTTACCCTGTCACCAGGGGTATCCTACCCATCCCACAATAGGTATACCAACAGTTAAATTCCATAATTTAGCATTATCTGTGGCATTATTAGCGAGTGTGTCAGAACAGTTAGTCCAAGCAAATAACTCCTCAGGTGGAACAGGGATAGCCAAAAAGGGGATGCTCGTGGCTGACATTGGTGAATACATGCAGATCTAACAGTCTGCCAGAGACTGGGAATTGCCCAACAAATCTCTCAGTAATTTTTCATGATGTTGTATAAACTTATTCAAGGACATTGGGGAATTTAGGCTGTCCCATGCGGTTACCAATAATAATATCGAAAATGCGAAAGACCAGAACATTATGCCCCCTTATTTGCTATTGGCTTGTTTAACCAGCTTGCAGTGCGATGCGTGAATCCAAGTCGGTCTTCCTTCTAGTTTCACTGATGTAGGGGTGATGAGGAGGACTTGATATGGACCGTCATACAAGGGTTCTAGTCCATGCTTCCTGACATGTCTTTTCACGACTAACAAATCACCAGGCTTCAGGTTATGACAGGTGTCGGTTTCTGCTGAATCTGGAAGAGAAGAAGAAACTAGAGCATGGGTGTTAGCAAGATTTTTACTAAGCTGAATAACATATTGAACAGCACGGTCAGTCTCTTCTGATAACTGCTGAGGTTGGAAATTTGCAACTGGGGGCCTAGTACCAAACAATATCTCATATGGGGACAGACCATGTTTTGCAATAGGGGTAGTACGAATATGGTATAGTACAATGGGTAGGAGCTCTGGCCATGGAGCCGTAGTCTCCTGCATCATTTTGGTCAATTGTCCCTTCAGTGTGCCATTCAACCTCTCAACTTTCCCACTGGATTGTGGGTGGTACGGAGTATGGAGGGCTACAGTGGATCCAAGCATTGTCAGAACTTCTTGGTACACATGAGAAGAAAAGGCTGGGCCTTGGTCACTTTCAACAACTTCTGGAACCCCATATCTGCATATGACTTCCATCACTGGTTTCTTTGCTGTGGTTTTTGCAGTCATGTTGGTAACAGGGAATGCTTATGGCCAACTGGAGAACATGTCAACAACAACCAAACAGTATTCATACCTTCCAGACTTAGGTAACGTGATATGGTCCACCTGGAGCCTTTGGAAAGGATAGTAGTCGGGCTTAGCAAGATGCTTCGGGGGTACACGTTGAAGTTGACCGGGATTACAAGTTTGACAGATATTACAGGCACGGTTGAGCGCTGTCAAAACTGTGGAAATTCCCAGGGCCCAGTAGAATTTTCGCACCAGTGTGAGGGCCTGATTCTTTCCTCGATGTGTAGGTCCATGTGCCCATGTGGCAATAGCAGGGTACATCCGCTTAGGGAGACACACAAGTTGGTCCTTTTTCCAGAGACCATTATCCATTCGTGCCCCATCAGTCTTCCATTGCTTCACCTCTTCCTTTGGAGACATTCTCTGCATCGTCATTAAGCGGTCTCGCAGGGTCCGACAGAAAACTTCAGTCTGTTGTAGATCATCAGGTTCTCGTAGGGTCAATGCTTCTTGTAACTGTTTACGCTGAGAGCGTGTGGTCACCATAGTTGGTATGGTTGGTTCAACGGGTAAAAGAGCGTCGGCTTTTGCTTGCATATCTGCAAATGCGTTGCCAACAGTCTGTGGATGTTCCTAGGACCGTACGCCTTAACTTTGATAATAGCCACCTGAGTAGGTAATTTAATCGAGTCCATGAGGTTTTTAACAGCTTCAGCAGCATTTTTCACTGGGGTTCCGGCAGTAGTAATAAACCCTCGATTGGCCTATAAAGCCCCAAAATCGCGAGCAATACCAAATGCATACTGTGAGTCCGTATATATATTAGCCCGTCTGTTCTTAGCCAAAGTACATGCAGTAGACAGAGCCTGGAGTTCTGCTTCTTGTGCTGACTGTGAAGGTGGGAGTGCAGCTGCGTGCACTACAGTGTCCTCTGTGGTAACAGCGTATCCCGTGTGGAATCGATCAAACTCGTCAGCATATCTTGGTGATGCTCTGGCCACTGGGTCGAGTCGGGCCGAATAATAGCCCACTGGTCGTTGCCTGCTGCCATGTGATTGTGTAAGTACCCCTGCTGCGTGTCCTTCATTCTCAGACACATACAAATGGAACGGTCGAGTATAGTCCGGGATACCCAAGGCAGGGGCGGAAGCAATAAGCCGCTTCAACTCAGAGAAGGCATGATGAAGGCTTTCCATGCAAACCGGTGATCTTTCCTTGTAGTTCATTATGCCGTCTTTCAAGGCATTGTAAAGGGGGTGCATTATGTGGGATGCATCCGGTATCCACTGACGACAATAAGTGCACAGTCCAAGAAAGCGCTGGAGTTCAGTTTCATCTTTTGGGAAAGGAAGGGAGTTGACAGCTATTTTTCTTTCTTCTGTGCGGTGTCTGACACCCTGAAGGAGACAGTGACCCAAGAATATCACTTGACCAAGGCAGAAATGAAGCTTCGAGGCTGAAACCCGACAGTTCAGTGCTGCCAGATGCTTGAGGAGGCTAACAGTGGCAGCAATGGCTTCCTGCTCCGTCCGTGCACACAACAAAAGATCATCCACATACTGAAGCAGCATAACTTGAGGGTGACCTAACTGCCAGGGCAAGAGACACTCGCTCATGTTTTTTGCAAACTGGTTGGGACTGTTTTGGGCCCCTTGTGGCATAACTGTCCATGTTAACTGTCGTCCCTGAAAACTGAATGCAAACAGAAACTAGCAATCTGGGTTTAACGGAATGCTAAAGAAGGCATTGGCAAGGTCAATGACTGTAAACCAAGCAGCATCCTGGGGTATTTGGGACAAAAGAGTATGTGGATTAGGCACCACTGGAGTTTCCAGAATAGTAGCTGCATTAACTGCCCGTAGATCTTGCACCAGCCGGTACACAGGGGGCTGGCCAGGTGGGGTCTTTTTCTTAACGGGAAACAAGGGCGTATTACATGGAGAAAAACAGGGTACCAGAGCACCGTTATCAAGTAACGTTTGTATTTGTTCCTGAAGGCCCCGCTCCTGATCATGTTTCAAAGGATATTGATGGACTTTGGGAAAAGGGGCACCAGGTTTGAGAAATACTTTTACTGGTTCTACGGGCATTTTCCCTATATCATTTGGACCTTTTGACCAAAGTTTAGATGGTATCTCTGAGAGGTATGGGGTGAGTCGTTGATCCTCAGGCAATATTGGGGGTGGATCTGGGCCTATCAGGGCCATCATAACTGTGGTAAGGGCATGCAAAATACAGATTTCCTCACTGTCTTCATCTGCATAGGGGTTATGTAACCTAAGAACCATCTGACCATCATCTTGGAATTGTATTCTGGAGCGGAACTGTGATAATAAATCTACCCCCAGTAAATTTACTGGACATGTGGGAGAGATCACGAACTGAGCAGTAACCTTGGGGAAGGGTCCCACAGGGATGGATTTTGTAAGAGTATGTTTATTGGGTCTGCCATCTACTCCAATTAAAACAAGCTCTTGATCTGAGAATTGAATAGGGATATCCGTAGGTACATCTGATGATTTGTTTATAGAATTGGCCGCCCTAGTGTCTACCATGAACTTAACAAGGGTGTCCCCTACAGGGAGCGTGACGGATGAGCATGCCCCAGGTTTGGTGGAGGACATTGTGATGGAAGACCCTGGTTGGCCAACCCTTCAGTATGGACAATTATCAGGATTTTGGGGCTGTACGTAACCGGGGTATCCTCTAGGGTTCCCAGTATTTAGATTACGATTGGAAGAGAGAACTTGAGGGTAGCATCTATCAGCGGGAGTGTGACAGTCCCTCTGAAAGTGACCAAGTCGGCTGCAGCGCCAGCATTGTAGGCGAGAATTGGCACAGCGGATCTGGGGAGGAAGGTTCCTATTCATAGGATTAGCAGAGATATTGGAGTAGGGAGCTGAAGTCTGAGGGGGGGCCAGAGTTTGCTGTGTGCTCCAGTGATAAGGAACCAGCTGTGTACTCGCAGCCGCGCTGGGCACAATGGTGGTGGCTGCTGTTATTGGAGGAACTGGAGCTGCTGCAGCTGCAGCTGCAGGCTTACTTTTGTTTCCCTGCCGCTGCAGAATGGGTTAAATTCTTCTGAAAACTTTTTACTACTTTCAAAGCATCATCCGGAGCGGAATTCTCAACATCAGGTCTAACTGACATTATCGCCTCTTGCAATTCGGGTTTAAGGCCGGACATCAAAGCTGCCACAAAAAGATGTGTATGGGCTTTATTATACAGTGAGAATCCCAGATCTCTAAATACTACCATAAGACGCCCATAGAACTTCTCGGCAGTCTCCCCCTTGTCCTGTGTGACATCTGTGAGAGAGGTAGCTTGGTCCGCCAATCTATCTTGTGCCCAGACCTTTAAAGCATTGCAGAAATCAACACCATTCTCATAGGTTCCCCCATCCAGATCCACATTATACATTATGCCACCCTCAATAATTGGAAAATACCCCTCCCCAGCTTTTACTCGAAGTATGTGCAATAGATCTCTTCGGGGAGTAGAATAAATCTCTCGATTTGATGCCATTTGCCTGTAGAAAGCCATGGGGGAAGTCTCTGGAACGGGTAATTGATTGCAAAGAGTGTCTATTTGTGATGGGGTGAAGGGAGTATACTTTGACCTGTCAGGAGTCGTTTCCACATTTTCTTCTTTAAATTCATATATTACTGACAACTCGGAGGGAGGAGGTAGCGGCAGTACGGGCACAAGAGGCATCTGCTGTGGGAGCGGAGCAGGAGGCTCTGTTACAGTTAGAGATTGTATTGCCTGATGGGCCGTTAGGCGGCTGTCGAGGACAAATCGGACCTCCTCCAATTTTATGGGGTTTCCCTGTATGCACCGTTCTATTGCTGATACTATGACCATGGCAGCATCCTTCCTGGGATATTGAAAAATACCGGCAGAGATTAATGGTATAGCCACTGTACGTTGAGGCATCGTATCGGGGGGAGAGAGGAGGCATACAGGATTGCGTTCTGGACAGCCTCAGTAAGCAATTGTTGGGACCTAGGAATATTGATAGGGTCATATCAATGTCCCACTGCATTTATTACATATTGACACGGCAGCTGTCCTGCTCTGGTTGCTGTGCCCTGTCCTGTTTCTACCTGGCCATACACTTGTATATACGAATCAGATTCTTCCTGTATCATGGGTCCGCCTTTCTGTGAATTTTTTGCGGCCAGTCCTCCAGCATGGCGGAGTTGATTGAGGAACGGAGTCTGACCAGTGGAATCAGCCACTGCATTATTCAGGGCAAATTCTGCCCACCGTAGTAAGGATGCCCAGTCATCCTGCCTGGCCGAGACAAAATGTCGCAGGTATGTGACCAGAGTTTGGTTAGCTTTCTCAACCAACCCGTTCATCTTGGGATGATAAGCGGAGGACAAATTTAGCTCAATACTGAGTAGACTGCAGAGCTCCCTCCGAAACTGAGACGCAAATTGGGGACCTCGGTCACTAACTATCTTGTCCGGCATACCGTGCAAACGAAATACGTGCTTTATGAACAGCGCAGTGAGACCACGGGCAGAAGGCAGCTGCACGAGTGGCACCAGATGCACCATTTTAGAAAAATGATCGGTGACCACCCAGATGACCGTGCTGCCACTGGATTTGGGGAGGCCGACCACAAAATCCATGCCAACCATCTCCCAGGGTCTGTCTGCCACCGGCAAAGGGTAACAATAACCCAGCCAGCCTCTGCCTAGAGGACCTGTTCCGAGCACAAAAGACTCATGCCTGAATGTATTCTCTCATGTCCCGAGCCATATGCGGCCACCAATAAGTCCTTGCCAGAAGTTCCGTGGTCCGCTTATCACCAAAGTGACCACCCACCCTGGACGTGTTTGCCCACGCGAGAATCTCTGGCTGCAGGCGGGGAGGAACAAAGGTCTTGCCCGGTGGCACTGACTCGAGGGCAACCCGAGCCACGGTCCTCAGACTCTCAGAGGGGACGATTAGCCGAAGCTCAGCCTCCTCCACTGACACTACCGAGCGAGAGAGAGAGCATCAGCCAGGACGTTCTTCTCACCGGACAGATAGTGCAAGGTAAAATGGAAGCGGGAGAAGAAGAGCGACCACCTAGCTTGTCGAGAGTTCAAGCGCTGGGCTGTTTGTAAATAGACCAGGAGATGTCTCCACTCAGAAAAGGCCAACTTCATTGCCAGCAGCTCCCTGTCCCCAATGGAGTAGTTTCTCTCCGCCGGTGAGAAGGTCTTTGAGAAGAAGCAGAGATGCTTCCAACCTTGAAAAGGACTGCTCCTGCACCGACAGACGAGGCATCCACCTCTAGGATAAAGGGTTTATCCACATCGGGACGGGGGAGGATAGGAGCGCCAGCAAAATGGGTCTTAAAAGACGAGAAGCCCGCGGAGACCTGTTCTGACCAAACCTTGGGATTGGCTCCCTTTTTGGTGAGGGTGACCAAAGGAGCTACCAGTGTGGAGAAGTGGGGAATGAACTGACGGTAGTAATTAACGAACCTCAAAAAGCGCTGCACCGCTTTAAGGAAATGGGGTTCCTGCCATTCCATTACCGCCTGCAATTTGGCAGGATCCATAGCCAACCCCTGGGCCGAGATGATATAGCCCAGGAAAGGTAAAGACTCCTGCTCAAACTGACACTTCTCCAACTTGGCGAAGAGAGAATTCGTCCGCAAGCGGTCGAAGACCTTTCAGACGTCTCTCCGGTGAGAAGCCAAATCTGGAGAGAAGATGAGGATGTCATCCAGATAGAGCACCACCGAGGTGGAGAGCATATTGCAAAAGACATCATTTACGAAGTCCTGGAAGACAGCTGGGGCGTTACAGAGGCTGAAGGGCATGACCAGATACTCATAATGGCCATCCCTGGTATTAAAGGCTGTCTTCTGCTCGTCCCCTTCGCGTATGCGGATCAGGTTGTAAGCCCCTCGTAGGTCTAGCTTAGTGAAGACCCGGGCCCCACGCAACCTGTCGAACAACTCAGAGATCAGCGGAAGAGGATATTTGTTTTTGACGGTTATGGCATTGAGACCTCTGTAATCAACGCACAGGCGCAGCTCTCCACTCTTCTGTACGAAGAATCCCACCCCCGCTGGTGACACCGACTTCCTAATAAACCCCCTTGCCAGGTTCTCACTGATGTACTGGGACATGGCCTCCATCTCCAGAAGGGACAGAGGATATACGCGACCTCGAGGGGTTCTGCGCCTGGCAAGAGGTCTATAGGACAGTCGTAGGGGCGATGGGGCGGAAGGGTCTCAGCGGACTTTTTCAAGAACATGTCCGCGCATTGCTGGTAGTGACTTGGGAGTGCGGAGAGATCCATGAGGGCATCGGTGGAGGCTATCTGAACGCGGTCCTTCACACACCTATCCTCACAGGACTTGCTCCAACCCAGTATTCTCCCCAAGGACCACTCTATATGGGGAGAGTGGCAACGCAACCAGGGAACTCCTAGGAGGACCTGGTTAATGCCCTCGGCGATAATAAGGAGCGACACTGTCTCGGGTAGGGACAGAGGCAGTGAGAGTTTTAATGGAGTAATTGATGAGTAATTTGCGAGGGTAATGTCGAAACGTTCACCACCCTGATGGTGACCAGCTGAGGTAGCATAACCAATGGGACTGCGTGCTCCAGAATCTACGCAAACCTCCACCACCAGAGGAGAGGAGCCGAACTCCAACACCCCCTTAAAAGTTAGCTTGGAGGAAAACAGTGTGGTGTCTCGTAACCCTCTTACTGTTGCCACTAGACGCGGACATCTCTGAACGCTGTGGGCACCTATTGGCAAGGTGACCAGACTGTCGGCAGTGAGCGTGGGCTATGGAGGTTCGATCTGGGCAGAACTTAGAGCCCGTGTGAGGCACCTCCCTAACTGCCGACAACTCGAACGCTCAATCGGGAGGCTCCAGAGGTTTGGAGAAAGTTGGAGCCAACCTAAACCTCTGTCTGGACTGGGAGCGCTCCAACCCTCGCTCGAAGAAGCGGAGATTAATATGGTTGGAGATGGTAATGAGCTCCTCCAGAGTGCCGGGAACCTCCCGAGTGGCCACAGCATCCTTAACGTGGTCAGCCAAACCCCTCCAAAAAATTGGGGTATTGTCTGACCATTCCAGCTCGGAAGCCAGTGTCCGAAACCAAATGGCATACTTATTGACCAGGAATGAACCCTGTGTCAAGGCCAACAGTTGGAGCGCGGTATCGCGTGTGTTAGGAGTCGGATTTCTGTGTTTACTCAGCAGAGATCCAAATCCTCACATTCTGCACTCTCCTGTTTTTCCACTGCAGAAGAGATTGCAGAGGAGATTGCCTTGCAGCAAATCCCTCCTGAGGCTGTCCTTCTGTCCTCTTACTGGGCATGCTCATGGGATGATCTCCTATTGGAGAGCGGGAGTCATGTGCTCAGGTCCCGCTCCAGTTCTCATTGGTCCATCTCAGAGATCTGGAAGCGTGCAGAAGGTCCCGCTTGCTATAAAAGGCGCGCATGTGTGGCGCCCCCAGGAGTATGGTCGCCACAGTGGCATTACCTTCCTCCTAGGGAGGGTGATGTCATGCATGGAAGCCATAAAGGATCTCTCTTGCAGTTAATCACAACACACAACACAGTTCTCATTCCAGGCCAGCAGAGGGAGCTCTGAACCCAAAACTGGGGGAAGAGCTGCTCTCTGAGGGCCAGGAAGGGGAAATTAGGAGTTCGTGTGAGGAGAGCAACGTGTGTGGACGTGAGGAGAAGAGCTGGGGGATTGAGCAGAGAGTTCAGGCTCATTCCCAGCTGTAGTGCATGATTTGGAGCCCGGTATCCATGGCTGTACGGACACTGGTGGTCCTGCAACAGAAATCGGAGGAATAGGAAGCTGTAAATGCTCCATTCGCACATAAGACTCAGAGGCACAACAGCGATGTGTGAGCCAGAAGAGAAAGGCTACAGCTGTCTGCCATACGAGGGAGTTCTAAAGAGAAATAAGCAAGTGGAACTTCAGTGTAACACAGTACTGCAAGTACCTTAAAACTAAGCGCTAGGAAGGAGACTACACAACCCATCTGCCTAGAGAGATTCCTAAGTTGCTTCCAGGCTAGCCAGCTCCTGTGCCATCTGTAATCTGGACCCTGGACTGCATTTGCCAAGCAAAGTAAAGGTAAAGAAACTGCACCCTGTTGTGTCCTTGATTTCTTCCTTCTAACTCTCCAGCACTGCTACATCTCTGTACCAAACACTACACCCTCTTCCTCAACATCTACCCTCTTCATCTACTCTGCCCTGGGACTACAGCACTGCCTGTGGAGGGCCACCCCATCATTGCTGCACCCCACCATCTGTCCCAAAGGATCTGTCTGCAGCGTCGGCTTAACACCTTCATTGCCGAACACCACAGGTGGCATCACAAATCATTCACTCATAAACTTTATTCCATCACTTCATCCCTTTTACATGGGTGCCCAGGGCCATGGACCAGGTCACCGCTGCTGTGACATTCCCCTCTGAGAGACCGGCCCGGTACCGAGTACCCCACAGCCCTGGGAGGGCGACCCATTTTGGCATCATGAACAGGATTTATGGAGCCCGGTGTCCCCGGGTCCTGTGTGCCAGAGACTGTGTTTTGTGCCATAGACTATTTGTGCAATTGCCGCCATTACCCCGCTGCTTGGCGTGCACAGGAAGCAAAAGGGGCGGGCCATCGTGGGCGGAGCCAGCCGAAAAGCTCAAAACAGTGAAGTGCGGCGCGGGAAGAGGCCAGCGCGCGAGAAGTGAGAAGCCGAGGCCTGCAGTCCCGGCGTCCCCCGATCCTCCAGCCTGCAGAATGGCAGCCAGTAAGCAAGCGAAACTCAGGGCCTGGCAAACATTAACTAGGGGGGAAGAGAATGTCTGAAGCGAGAGCAGACGCAGCGGCGGACGCCACTGCAAACCCCACAGTGCCACAAGCTGCAGGGCCCAGCGCAGCTGCGACTCCCATAGCGCCGCTGCATCCAGCAGCCAGCGCTGCCTCCACAGCACCACAAGAATCAGCGCCCACTGCAGAGGTCCCCATAATGCCACTGTCCATGCCGTATATACCGGGAGCAGCCTGGCTACCGCAGTACTCAGGGGAGTCACATACCCTGATTGAATTTATAGAGAGACTGTGCAGTTTGTATGAAAGCCAGAAATTGAACATCCTTATTGGGCAGCTGACTGGTGCAGCGCAAAGGGAAGTAAAAGCCTGGCAGGACACTGATAAAGAGACTGTTAAAAAGATCCTTGCTAAGCTAAGAAGCACCTTTGACACCCGCCCTGCAGCTGAAATAAAGATGAGATTCTTTGGGTGTAAGCAGAGAGCGCAGGACAGTATACGGGACTATGCCCTTAACCTGCAGGAGGCACTGTGAGCCATCAAGCAGATTGATCCAGACAGTGTGAAAGATGGAGACAGACTGCTAAAGAAGCAATTTATTGAGGGCCTCCTATCCAGTACCCACAGAGCACAGCTGCACATTATAGCCCTACAAAACCCTGACCTAGACTTTGCAGACTTAAAGGACAAGGCTATCCGGGTGCTGCATGAACCAATTGTCAGCCGTCCAGTGCCCCCTAGGTGCCCAGCGATCACATACCACTAAGAAGCTGCATCTTTACCTCCCAGCCCTGTGGAGGCTGATGCACAGACTGTGGACAAAGACCCATCTGCCGAACTGCGTCTTCAGGTCCAGGAGCTGACCAAAAGTATGGCTGCATTTGTCAAAACTGTGCAGTCCCTGCAGGTGTCATCCAAGGAGAAGATCCAGCTGGCCTCCAGTCCAGAGGATGTCCCGTGGCTACGGAAGAAGAGGATCCCACCATGCCGAGGGAGAGACAATGATCGCTATGACCTGGACGGATATCCCAACTGTCGTCGCTGCTACAAGGCAGACCACATCGCAAGATTCTGCTACCCTGGGGCAGAGGGCCAACCCCCAGGAGTAGGACCACAAGGCCCAAAGAACTGGCGAGCCAAGTATGTCGGAGGGCAACCGGTCCTCTCAGTGGTGATTGGCGGCATCCCCATGAAGGCTTTGCTGGACACTGGCTCTCAGGTGACAACTATGCCATATATCCTTTACAAGCGATATTGGGCTGACTCTGAACTTACTCGCGACCCAAGTGATGAACTGACAGTAGTTGCCAGCAATGGTAAGTCTTTGACGCAAGTAGGATGTAAAGAGATTACCACTAAAGTAGGGTGAGTAGAGTTAAAATCTCAAGGTCTGATAGTTGTAGACATTGATCGACGAGAATGTAACCTAATGAGGACCTTAGGTACTAATGTGATTGAAAATTGTCTTGCCGAGGTTATTGTTTTGTTGCAACAGGTGGCTGAGACTGCTGGTTCCAGTGAACAACGAGTCCTGCAGAAGGAGATCAAGGCCCTGATGCAAAGACAGCAGGTAGAACTCTCTGGCGGAGAAATTGGCAGCGTCAGAGTGAGTGATTCTTTCGCCATTGCGATACCCCCCAGATGTGAAATGTTAATTTGGAGTCGGGCAGCCATAGGCCTCAGAGGAAAAGATTACCAAGCATTGGTAGAGCCAGTGTACTTTGATAGCCGGCCCACTGTCCTGACAGGCAGAGGTGTAGTTGATGTCCGCAAAGGGAGAGTACCTGTACGCCTCTTGAATTGTGGGGAGGAGGAGGCCACAATACCTCGGTATGCCAGTTGCTAAGCTGCTTACTGTCTGTAACAATGCAATACAGGCAGCAGAGCCCTTGGTCTCATCCGACCAGCCCTTGGTCTCATCCGACCAGGTGGAGGACAATGGCTCTGTAAAGTAGCTAGAGGAGTGGTGTCAACAGCTGCATGTGGGAACTGACTCCATCCCTTCATACCAAAAGTGTGGGGTTTACCGAGTGACTCAGGAGTATGAGCGGGAATTCAGTAAACACCCACTAGATTTTGGGCAGGCAAAAGGGGTTCAACATCATATCCCCACTGGAGATCATCCACCCATTAAAGAAAGGTACCGGCCTATACCCCTAACACAATATCAATGTGCCAAAAGTATGTTGCGGGAAATGAAGGAGGCTGGGGTGCTCAGAGACAGTTGTAGCCCCTGGGCAGCCCCAATAGTCTTTGTGAAAAAGAAAGATGGTACCATGAGAATGTGTGTTGATTACTGAAAAATTAACAGCATTACACATAAGGATGCCTACCCATTACCCAGAATTGAGGAGTCATTAGCTGCACTTAAAACTGCTAACTATTTTTCCACCATAGATCTCACTAGTGGGTATTGGCAGGTTCCCGTGGCAGAGGCAGACAAGGAGAAAACAGCGTTTACTACACCAATGGGTCTCTGCGAGTTCAACTACATGCCGTTCGGGCTCTGCACCGCCCCAGGGACATTTCAACGGCTAATGGAATGCTGTCTTGGACACAAAAACTTCGAGACAGTTCTGTTATACCTTGATGATGTCATTGTTTTCTCCAAGACTTATGAAGACCATCTGAAGCACCTGGCTGAGGTGTTTGAAGCCTTGTCCAACTTTGGTCTGAAAGTGAAGCCTTCCAAATGCCACCTCCTGAAGCCCAAGGTATAGTACCTCGGTCATGTAGTGAGTGCAGAAGGTGTGGCACCAGATCCTGACAAAGTCACAGTCATCCGGGACTGGCAGAAGCCCAGCAACCTCCATGAAGTACGTCAATTCCTCGGGTTGGTAGACTACTACCGAAGGTTTATCAAAGGCTTCACTGAAATAGCCACGCCTATGCAAAATCTTCTGGTGGGCCAGCCCAAGAAGGCCAGGAAGAAGAGTCCTACATTTGAATGGAATGAGGAACTGGAGAGGTCTTTCACTCGACTGAAGATGGCTCTCACAGGAGATGAAGTTCTGGCCTACCCAGATTATGACCAACCATTTGTTCTGTATACTGATGCCAGCAACGTGGGACTGGGAGCAGTACTGTCACAAGTACAGAATGGCAAAGAAAGAGTGATCTCCTACGCCAGCAGGAAGCTTCGTCCCTCTGAAAGGAACCCTGACAACTACAGTTCCTTCAAACTGGAGTTCCTCGCCATAGTCTGGGTTGTGACTGAACGATTCAAGCATTACCTAGCTTCAGCCAAGTTTACCATCTTCACGGACAACAACCCATTGACTCACTTGGAAACTGCCAAGTTAGATGCACTGGAGCAGCGATGGATGGCCCGGCTGTCTAACTATGAATTTACCATCAAGTACCAAGCGGGGCACAAGAATGCCAATGCTGATGCGCTGTCCAGAATGCCCAATCTGCCAGATGCAGGAGAAGACCCTGAGGCACTCGAAGAAATAGAGTTACCTGCCTTCCACCTGCCAATTGAGGCCCAATGTGCCCAAGGATTGAGAAACAGAGGGTCTATCATGAAAGAGGCCACCCTAAATCCATTGCCTCATCTGGACTGGGCAGAGACGCAGGATAGCGACCCCGCAGTCCACCTTGTAAAGGAACTACTGTCACAAGCTGACTCACGCCCAGGTCCAGATGCTCCTGAAGAAAAGCAGCAGTTGTGGAAGGAAAGAGGCAGGCTGTTCATCTATGAAGGGAAGCTGTACTGGAGGAGTATCAACGCCCGCACTCATGAGTTGGTCTGGCAAGTGGTAGTCCCAAAGAGGGAGGCATCAATGGTCTTGGAAGCATACCACAATGGAGCTGGACACTTCGGATGGAAGAAGTTTAAGGCCTTGCTCCGGGAGAGATTCTACTGGGCTGGGATGAGGAAAGCCATTGAAAATTGGTGCCGGGAGTGTGGACAATGCAACCTGCGCAGGAAGGACCGTAACAGCCAGCGAGCTCCTTTGCAGCCAATAATAACTAAACAGCCACTCGAGTTGGTCGCCCTGGACCATGTGAAGCTGGTTCCAAGCCGTTCAGGCTACATTTATGCTCTTACCATCGTTGACCACTACTCGAGATTCCTGGTAGTCGTGCCTGTCAAGGATCAAACAGCCAGGACAGCAGCCAGAGCATTCCAACAGCACTTTTGTCGACCACACTGATATCCCGAGGGAGTGCTTACAGATCAAGGTCCAGCCTTTGAGGCAGAAGTGTTCCAGGAATTCTGTAATTTGTACGGTTGCAAGAAGATCAGGACAACACTGTACCATACACAGACCAATGGCATGTGTGAAAAGATGAATCAGGTGGTGATCGATCTACTGAAGACCTTGCCTTTGGAGGAGAGGAATCTGTGGCCAGAGAAGTTGCCAGATCTGGTCGACCTCTACAATCACATTTCTGTGAATTCCACCAACTGCACTCCAGCCTACCTAATGAGAGCGAGGCCTGGCAAGCTGCCTATTGATTTGGATATGGGAGTCCTGATACCTGAGGTAACATCACCAGATGCTGACTGGGATACGGAGCGGCAGAACAGTACCGTAGAGTACAAGAGTGTGTAGAAAAGAGTAGCTCAGGCGAGACAAAAACAGAAAAGAACTACAATCAACATGCACCTGCAGTTCCCTTGTCACCAGGAGAACAAGTCTTAAAGAGGGAAAGAAGGATGCATAAATTGGATGACCAATGGGAAGCTGAACCCTACACCGTCTTACCATCAAACTTCGACAACACTAAAGTGTGCCTTATCAGTAAGGATGGAGGAGAAACCTCATCAGCAGTATCGAGGGATCATCTGAAACTGTGCCCTGACCAACTAAAGGACAGAATGGAAGAACAAAACAACCTTCAGCCCATAGAGGAAGAAAAAAAGGTCAGCACTGTACTTGGAGAATTCCCTGCAAATTGGACTAGAGCAAATAATGCCATACTGGTGCCAGTTTTGACCTTTCCCCAACTGGTAGTGCAAGAAGTTACTCATGACCACCCTGAAAACCAGCATGTACAAGCAGCGGATGCTACACCAGCAGTGGAACAAGAGAATTCTCACCCTGCCAGTGGTGAATTTGTCATGCCCACAGTGTGTAGAAGTGGTCCTAGGAAATCTAGTATTCCTGTGCTACGCAGAAGCACCAGTATTGTAGCCAGTACAGCACACACTACACCAGTAGTTAACACAAGGCATCCAGTAAGTTCCCCAACAACACCAGTGCTATGTAGGTCTGTCCATAGTACCCAAGGTATTCCACCCTTAAGGTTCCGCAAATAGATAAGTTTTGTAATTGTTAAAATGTAAATATGCAACTGTTGAAGTTTATGTGCCTACAGAGACTCTGCAAGAAACTTTTTGAAGATCTTATTTTGTTTTGATGGACGATTGGACCACAGGACTATGTGTGGTCAGAACTCTACTTGTAAATAGTTCACCATCTTGCTCAGGAATTGCACCATGGACATTGACGCATGGACTAATCATCATTAGGACTATTTTTCAGCTTTGGTTTTTGTAATTTTTCATTTTTTAAAAAATCTTGTTATATCTATAATTGTTTATATGTTTACATGTTTTCCCTTCAGTCCAGGAGTACTGAATTGCACTAGGGGGGAATGTGGCATCCCCAGGAGTATGGTCGCCACAGTGGCATTACCTTCCTCCTAGGGAGTGTGATGTCATGCTTGGAAGCAATAAAGGATCACTCTGACAGTTAATCACAACACACAACACAGTTCTCATTCCAGCCCAGCAGAGGGAGCTCTGAACCCAAAACTGGGGGAAGAGCTGCTCTCTGAGGTCCAGGAAGGGGAAATTAGCAGTTCATATGAGGAGGGCAATGTGTGTGGACATGAGGAGAAGAGCTGGGGGATTAAGCAGAGAGTTCAGGCTCATTCCCAGTTATAGCGCATTATATGGAGTCCGGTATCCAAGGCTGTATGGACACTGATGGTCCTGCAACAGAAACCGGAGGAATAGGAAGCTGTAAATGCTCTATTCCACATAAGACTCGGAGGCACAACAGTGACGTGTGAGGCAGAAGAGAAAGGCTACAGCTGTCTGTCATACGAGGGAGTTCTAAAGAGAATAAGCAAGTGGAACTTCAGTGTAACACAGTACTGCAAGTACCTAAAACTAAGCGCTAGGAAGGAGACTACACAACTAGAGTTGAGCGAAACGGGTCGAAAAATTTCAAAAGTCGCCGACTTTTGGCAAAGTCGGGTTTCATGAAACGAAACCCGACCCTAGGATGAGGTCGGCCACGAGGTCGGCGACTTACGCGCCAAAGTCGCATTTCAAAAGTTTGTTTTGCGCTCTTTTTCAGCCAATCAGGATGCACGGACACTGTGGGCAACGTGATGACATAGGCAGGGGTCACCACCATCTTTCAGAAGGGCATGCAAGTGATTGGCTTGCTTTGGTGGGCGTCACAGGGGATATAAAAGGGCGTGCACACCGACCGCCATCTTACTTCTGCCGATCTCAGTATAGGGAGAGGTTGCTGCTGATTCTGTAGGGAGACCGTTAGGCAGGGAAGAAGACAAAAAAACTGCTTCTGCTGCTAGCGATTTGGCCTGCACAACACACCAGTCACTGTGTGTGCAGTGCAAGGGGAGGCTATATAGTGGTGTATCAGTGGTGTTGGTTGTTGGGCTGCCTTCTAAGGCTTCCTGACATTCCCGCATTGCTGTTTACCCACTGCTCCGCAAACTGCTTTTTTAAAAGCAATCCCAATTTTTTTTTTTTGTCCTGCTGAGAAGAAAAAAAAACTGCTTCTGCTGCTAGCAATTTGGCCTGCACAACACACCAGTCACTGTGTGTGCAGTGCAAGGGGAGGCTATATTGTGGTGTATCAGTGGTGTTGGTTGTTGGGCTGCCTTTTAAGGCTTCCTGACAGGCTGGCATTGCTGTTTACCCACTGCTCTGCAAACTGCTTTTTTAAAAGCAATCCAATCTCCCTTATCCTCTAGTCACTTTTGTCACAGCTGTGCCATCGAGCCTGTGACATAGCGCTCAGATATTCATTGGGCCTCACACAATCCAAAAGTGTCCAGTGTCCAAAAGTGTGTGCAGAGATTCAAAATCTCCCTTATCCTCTAGTCACTTTGGTCACAGCTGTGCCATCGAGCCTGTCACATAGCGCTCAGATATTCATTGGGCCTCACACAATCCAAAAGTGTCCAGTGTCCAAAAGTGTGTGCAGAGATTCAAAATCTCCCTTATCCTCTAGTCACTTTGGTCACAGCTGTGCCATCGAGCCTGTCACATAGCGCTCAGATATTCATTGGGCCTCACACAATCCAAAAGTGTCCAGTGTCCAAAAGTGTGTGCAGAGATTCAAAATCTCCCTTATCCTCTAGTCACTTTGGTCACAGCTGTGCCATCGAGCCTGTCACATAGCGCTCAGATATTCATTGGGCCTCACACAATCCAAAAGTGTCCAGTGTCCAAAAGTGTGTGCAGAGATTCAAAATCTCCCTTATCCTCTAGTCACTTTGGTCACAGCTGTGCCATCGAGCCTGTCACATAGCGCTCAGATATTCATTGGGCCTCACACAATCCAAAAGTGTCCAGTGTCCAAAAGTGTGTGCAGAGATTCAAAATCTCCCTTATCCTCTAGTCACTTTGGTCACAGCTGTGCCATCGAGCCTGTCACATAGCGCTCAGATATTCATTGGGCCTCACACAATCCAAAAGTGTCCAGTGTCCAAAAGTGTGTGCAGAGATTCAAAATCTCCCTTATCCTCTAGTCACTTTGGTCACAGCTGTGCCATCGAGCCTGTCACATAGCGCTCAGATATTCTTTGGGCCTCACACAATCCAAAAAGTGTCCAGTGTCCAAAAGTGTGTGCAGAGATTCAAAATCTCCCTTATCCTCTAGTCACTTTGGTCACAGCTGTACCATCGAGCCTGTCACATAGCGCTCAGATATTCATTGGGCCTCACACAATCCAAAAGTGTCCAGTGTCCAAAAGTGTGTGCAGAGATTCAAAATCTCCCTTATCCTCTAGTCACTTTGGTCACAGCTGTGCCATCGAGCCTGTCACATAGCGCTCAGATATTCATTGGGCCTCACACAATCCAAAAGTGTCCAGTGTCCACAAGTGTCTGCAGAAATTCAAAATCTCCCTTATCCTCTAGTCACTTTGGTCACAGCTGTGCCATCGAGCCTGTCACATAGCGCTCAGATATCAGTGGGCCTCACACAATCCAAAAGTGTCCAGAGTCCACAAGTGTCTGCAGAAATTCAAAATCTCCCCTGTCCTATAGACACCTTGTACCTTGTTTTACATTACTATATAGTTTGTTGGATTTTGTCTACATTTCTACCAAAAATGAGGAAGGCTGGTGGAAGAGGCCGTGGAATTGGGCGGGGGTTGGCAGCTGGTAATGATGGTGTTGGTGGTGGATCTGATGGTAGTGGCAAGAGCAAAATAGGACCGAATGCAGGAGGTGTTGAGCCTGCGTCATCGTCTGGCTACATAAGGCCTCAAACGCTTAGTTTTCTAGGAGTTGGCAAACCGCTTTTAAAGCCAGAGCATCAGGAAAAAGTTTTGTCTTACATTGCTGACTCAGCCTCCAGCTCTATCGCCTCCTCTTCTTCAGTTGTAAAAAGTAAAAGCACTGAGTCGTCATTGGAGGCTCATGTTCATGAACCACACCTTTCCTTGTGTCCTTCACCCCAACCAAGATTGAAGGATGACGCAGGCCATACTACTGATTACTCCATGGAGCTGTTTTCACATACCATGCCTGGATTATCAAGTGAAATGGTGAATTACCCAGGCCAAGATGAATCTGACATGGAGTGCACTGATGCACAGCCGCTGATGGATGATTCTGCTGGTACATTCACTCAGAGCACTACATTGTCCTCGCAGTGTACAGAGCCAGATTCTGACCCTGATGAGACTCAGGTGCCCCTTCCCGCACACTATACCACCATACACGGTGACACAGAGGAAGGTGCACATGACATAGAAGAGGAGGTGATGGATGACCCAGTTGTTGACCCAGATTGGCATCCATTGGGGGAAGAGGGTGCTGCTTCCAATAGCTCAGATGAGGAGCATCCACAGCAGACATCGACATCGCAACAGCTGTTATCTGGCAGGCCCGGAGCACTCCAAAGACAGGTTCCAAACATCAAAAGAGTTGCTGGACAGCTTGTCCAGAGGGTCAAAAGATCACAGAGTGCTAGGCCGCAAAATGTCTGCCAAAGTAGGAAGAGTGCAGTGTGGCACTTTTTTGAACAAAATCCTCATGATCAGGCCAAGGTTATCTGTAAGAAGTGCGCAAAGACCTTTAGCCGAGGGAAAAATCTGAAAAATTTGAATACCAGTTGCATGCTTAGACATTTAACCAGCATGCACTTGCAAGCGTGGACACAACACCAAACCTCAAGTGCCACATGTGCAACTGATCACAACGAAGGTAGTCAGCAACGCTACATTGTTTCCCCCACTGTAAGCCCACCGGTTAGCACAGCAGCAAATGTTGAGGTGTCGTTGCAAGGCCACAGCAGTCAGGGAATCCCACTGTTATATCAACGAAAGACTAATTCTAGGCCATCAGAAAGAACACCAACTCCATCACCATCATCAACCCTCTCTCAGTCCGCCCTGTCCATCGCTACTTCCACCATATGCAGCTCTCAAGTCCAGCTCACCCTCCCAGACACTATGAGTAGGTCAAGAAAGTACTCAGTCTCTCATCCGCGTACACTGGGTTTGAACGCCCACATTGCCAAACTAATCTCGTTTGAGATGATGCCCTTTCGGTTGGTGGAAAGCACAGCTTTCCGCGAACTCATGGCCTATGCAGTACCACGCTATGACCTACCCAGTCGCCACTTCTTCTCTCGCAAAGCCATCCCAGCCCTCCACCATCATGTGAAAGACCGCATTGTCCATGCACTCAAGCAGTCAGTGAGCGGAAAGGTGCACCTCACAACTGATGCATGGTCCAGTCGGCATGGCCAGGGCCGTTACGTGTCCATCACTGCGCACTGGGTTAATGTGGTGGATGCAGGGTCCACAGGGGACAGCGGTGGTGGGACAGTGCTGCCTAGCCCACGGTATAGGAAACAGTTGGCTGTAGGCGTTCGACCCTCCTCCTCCAGAAGCGAAAGCTCGTCCACAGAGCGCAGTCGTACGAGCACTCCATCTGCAGCTGCCACTGTTGCACACGATGTGTCCCCCTATCGAGCAGCTAGTGGAAAGCGTCAGCAGGCTGTGTTGCAGATGATGTGTTTGGGCAACAGACACACCGCCGAGGTGCTGGCCGAGTACTTGAAGCGACAAACTGAGTCATGGCTGGGCAGTGTACATCTTGAGGCAGGCAAGGTAGTTAGTGATAACGGCCGTAATTTTGTGGCAGCCATAGCCCTTTCAAAACTCAGCCATATACCTTGCTTGGCTCACACCTTGAACCTGGTGGTGCAGTGCTTCCTCAAAAATTATCCGGAGTTAACAGCCCTGCTCCAGAAGGTGCGAAGACTGTGCGCGCACATCCGCCGGTCGCCTGTACACTCCGTTCGTATGCAGAAGCTGCAGCGATTGCTCCACCTTCCCAACCACCGCCTCATTATCGACATTGCAACAAGGTGGAACTCCACCCTGCACATGGTGGAGCGGCTGTGCGAGCAGAGGCAGGCCATAATGCATTTGTGGGAGGATACACGGCCAGGCACTTTGAGAGCAGACATGGAGTTGACAGGTGTGCAGTGGTCGAAGCTGAAAGACCTCTGTAAAGTCCTTCAGTGTTTTGAGGAATGCACACGGCTGGTAAGCGCAGACGACGCCATCCTAAGCATGAGCATCCCACTTATGCGTCTGCTCATGCAAACTTTGACGCACCTTAAGGAGCAGGCGTCTGCAGCCAATGTTGATGAGGAGGAAGAGGAGGAGGGAATCCTTGATGACATTCAGCCATTGTCTGCTCAGGGACCTCTCCTGGACGAGGTGGAGGAAGAAGAGGAGGAGGAGGAGGATGATGGGGATGATTACTTAGGGGAGGAGGATGCATCTCGTGGGGCAAGTGAAAATGTTGGCGTGGCAAGGTCTGGTACAGGGTTTGTGCGTGACTGGAGGGATGTGGATTTGCCAGAAAGTGCTCCTCCAACCAGCACTCGCAGTGCATCATTGACACCGGGAACATTGGCCCACATGTCAGATTATGCCTTGCAGATCCTAAAAAGGGACCCATGCATTGCCAAAATGATGAACGATGACGACTACTGGTTGGCCAGCATCCTGGATCCACGCTATAAAGGCAAATTACAAAACATCATGCCACAGGAGAACCTTGACGTAATATTGGCTAATAAACAAGCAACTCTGGTAAATCGGTTGCTTGAGGCATTCCCAGCACACAGCAGCGGTGATGGTTCTCACACGAGCCGTACGGGCCGGGGGCAGCTTGGCAGAGGTGTTCGTGGTGCACACAGCAGAAGTGGCGTTGGAGACAGGGGTTTCATGACAATGTTGTGGACTGATTTTTCAAGTACCGCTCACACAACTGGTAATACTGCATCGATGGAAAGTGACAGGAGACAGCAGTTGTCAACTATGGTTACTAACTACTTTTCCTCCCATATCGATGTTCTCCCACACAGGTCATTCCCCTTTGACTATTGGGCCGCTAAACTGGACACCTGGCCTGAATTGGCACAATATGCCTTACAGGAGCTCGCTTGCCCAGCTGCAAGTGTGCTATCGGAAAGAGTCTTCAGTGCAGCTGGATCAATCCTGACAGAAAAAAGGACCCGTCTGTCAACCCAAAATGTGGATGATCTAACCTTCATTAAAATGAACCACGCATGGGTTTCCAAGGATTTTGTCCCACCTTCCTCTGATGACACATAGGGTGACAGAAAAATGGCTTGCTTTGGTCCACCTCTTCCTGGGACTTGACCTATTTCACCTTTTGCATCAGCTGAATGTCCAACATCAACATATGCCACTTTCTAAAACTCCCTAACTGTGCTGCCTCCCCCCCCATGGCCGGGGTCACCACCTAGCGCACGACACCGTGCGAGTGCCGTTGCCCTGGACAGGTGGGTAGGCTGACTCTTGGGCGCGGGCACTGGTACAGGGTCCTTCATAGTGCAATCAAGTGTCTCTAACGGTGGTGGTGCACACCCGCCGTCATACACACCGCCGTACTATGAGGGGCCCAGTGCCAGTACCGACGCCCACGAGTGGGCCCCCCTTGCTTGGGCAGGGCCCCAGCATTTGCAATCTTTACCTCTCCCTGCTCCTCCGCTGTGTAGTCTGGGCCGTCAAATCCATACTGTGCCTGACACCGTCTGAGCCTGCCTCCTGATGTATAGACATATATTTTGAATGTGTACGCTATCCATACATGTTATCCGGGGAAACGGTACCCTTTCTAACCTTTGTGCAATCACGTGCAATCCATACTGGGCCTAACACCGTCTGAGCCTGCCTCCTGAGACATATATTTTGAATGTGTACGCTATCCATACATGTTATCCGGGGAAACGGTACCCTTTCTAACCTTTGTGCAATCACGTGCAATCCATACTGGGCCTAACACCGTCTGAGCCTGCCTCCTGAGACATATATTTTGAATGTGTACGCTATCCATACATGTTATCCGGGGATACGGTACCCTTTCTAACCTTTGTGCAATCACGTGCAATCCATACTGGGCCTAACACTGTCTGAGCCTGCCTCCTGAGACATATATTTTGAATGTGTACGCTATCCATACATGTTATCCGGGGATACGGTACCCTTTCTAACCTTTGTGCAATCACGTGCAATCCATACTGGGCCTAACACCGTCTGAGCCTGCCTCCTGAGGCATATATTTTGAATGTGTACGCTATCCATACATGTTATCCGGGGATACGGTACCCTTTCTAACCTTTGTGCAATCACGTGCAATCCATACTGGGCCTAACACCGTCTGAGCCTGCCTCCTGAGACATATATTTTGAATGTGTACGCTATCCATACATGTTATCCGGGGATACGGTACCCTTTCTAACCTTTGTGCAATCACATGCAATCCATACTGGGCCTAACACCGTCTGAGCCTGCCTCCTGAGACATATATTTTGAATGTGTACGCTATCCATACATGTTATCCGGGGACACGGTACCCTTTCTAACCTTTGTGCAATCACGTGCAATCCATACTGGGCCTAACACCGTCTGAGCCTGCCTCCTGAGACATATATTTTGAATGTGTACGCTATCCATACATGTTATCCGGGGATACGGTACCCTTTCTAACCTTTGTGCAATCACGTGCAATCCATACTGGGCCTAACACCGTCTGAGCCTGCCTCCTGAGACATATATTTTGAATGTGTATGCTATCCATACATGTTATCTGGGGATACGGTACCCTTTCTAACCTTTGTGCAATCACGTGCAATCCATACTGGGCCTAACACCGTCTGAGCCTGCCTCCTGAGACATATATTTTGAATGTGTACGCTATCCATACATGTTATCCGGGGATACGGTACCCTTTCTAACCTTTGTACAATCACTTGCAATCCATACTGGGCCTAACACCGTCTGAGCCTGCCTCCTGAGACATATATTTTGAATGTGTACGCTATCCATACATGTTATCCGGGGATACGGTACCCTTTCTAACCTTTGTGCAATCACGTGCAATCCATACTGGGCCTAACACCGTCTGAGCCTGCCTCCTGAGACATATATTTTGAATGTGTACGCTATCCATACATGTTATCCGGGGATACGGTACCCTTTCTAACCTTTGTGCAATCACGTGCAATCCATACTGGGCCTAACACAGTCTGAGCCTGCCTCCTGAGACATATATTTTGAATGTGTACGCTATCCATACATGTTATCCGGGGATACGGTACCCTTTCTAACCTTTGTGCAATCACGTGGAATCCATACTGGGCCTAACACCGTCTGAGCCTGCCTCCTGAGACATATATTTTGAATGTGTACGCTATCCATACATGTTATCCGGGGATACGGTACCTTTTCTAACCTTTGAGCAATCACGTGCAATCCATACTGGGCCTAACACCGTCTGAGCCTGCCTCCTGAGACATATATTTTGAATGTGTACGCTATCCATACATGTTATCTGGGGATACGGTACCCTTTCTCACCTTTGTGCAATCACGTGTAATCCATACTGGGCGTGAGAACGGCTGGCGAGCTGTTAAGCAAGCTACAGCACCTGTGGTTTGCACACGTAAGTTTTTCATTTTTTCAGGAATGACGGTTAGGCCTAATTCCGGAACTGCGGTTAACCTACACTTACTGGGAAATCATTGTTCGCGGGTAATAATTGTAATCAGTGATCCCCATCACTATCGTTGTTCAGCGGGTTATCTGCACCTGTAAGCGACAAACGCTGGCCTTTTCAGTGTAGCGCACATGCAGCCACGGACATGTAAGGGCATGACACACCAGTTATTGGCCAATCTCATGTGCCAGAGCCTCACGTGTCCCTCTAGTAAGCCGGACTCGGACCGAGGGGCATGACGGAGTCTCGTTCGTTAACGGAATTAAGCTTGCAATGTGTGCATCTGTTCTGTAGCTGGCATGGTTGAGGTTTCCCAGGTGGAGTCGAATTTAACCGTAGGCTCCACTCCTGGTGGTGCCCTTCTGGACATTCCTTTAAGGTTCAGCTTTGCAACCATACTGCCCACGTAAAACAAACACTTTGCCTTCATGAACGCTGTTTGGAGGGTCATGACTCGTGGGAATAACGCCGCCCAATCAGTTAACCTGCTAGAGAGATCCTTCGTTGCTCCCAAGCATGACATCACACTCCCTAGGAAGAAGGTAATGCCACTGTGGCGACCGTACTCCTGGGGGCGACACAAGTGCACTGATGCCCAGCCACTGCTCGATGAATCTGCTGGTACATTGACCCAGACCACTACATTCCCCTCGCACGCTACACGACCTGAATCTGACCCTGATGAAACTCAGGTTACCCTTCCCATATACAGTTCCATCTTACACGGTGACAAAGAGGAAGCTGCAGATGAAAGTGCAGGTTCGGCCCACCCGCCATCAGACACACCACCGTACTATCAGGGGCCCTGTGCCAGTGCCGTCGACAACGAGTGGGCCCCCCCTGCTTGCCCAGGATCACAGCACTTGCAAAGTTGAAATACTGTGCTGTGAGATGGAAGATGGGGACGACGAGGAATCCAGACAAGTACAGGGATTCCCTAGCGAGGAGACTTATTTGATTGTTTTCAATGTTGGGACAGCAATTTTTGGGGAGCACTATACTCTGGAGAATGATAGATGGGGCCCACCATACACTGGAACATTCCAAAGGTGGACATCAGACACTGGAGCAGCATTTACAGGGCCCATTATACACTAGAGCATTAGAAATGGGGCCCATTATGTTTGGAGCATTATTTGGGCCCATAAGACAGTGGAGCTTCATCAATGGGGACCAACATATACTGTAGCATTATGTGGAGCTCATCATATACTGTTTCAAACATTATATGGGACCAATGATTCTGTATGGAGAAATAGATGGGCCTCGTCATGAGATGTAAAAAGTGAGGTATTTTTCATTGTACTATACCGCTATTTCTCTGCCGTATCGGAGCATGATGAGTTGTGGTATGTGTTAAAGGGGCGCTCTTTCGCCCAGGGCATATGAAAACCTGCAGCCAGCCCTCCCCCCCCACAGTTTGTAGCCAAATAACCCCCATTTTTCAGTGCGTAACTTGTATTATGAAGTTAATTAAGGTTGACAAGCTTAAGTAAGAAGAATTGATGCTTTTGGCATTCAAATGGGCACTGTAGGTGTGTTTCCTGTCCTCCTCTCACTGCCGACTTTTATTCCCCATTGACTTACATTGGGTTTCGTGTTTCGGGACGACCCCGACTTTTCCCTATAATCGGACGACCTTGCTCGACCCGACTTTTGGAAAAGTCGGGTTTCACGAAACGAAACGCGACCCTAAAAAACCAAAAGTCGCTCAACTCTATACACAACCCATCTGCCTAGAGAGATTCCTAAGTTGCTTCCAGGCTAGCCAGCTCCTGTGCCATCTGTAATCTGGACCCTGGACAGCATTTGCCAAGCAAAGTAAAGGTAAAGAAACTGCACCCTGTTGTGTTCTTGCCTTCTTCCTGCAAACTCTCCAGCACTGCTACATCTCTGTGCCAAACACTACACCCTCTTCCTCAACACCTACCCTCTTCATCTGCTCTGGCATGGCACTACAGCCCTGCCTGTAGAGGGCCACCCCATCTTTGCTGCACCCCACCATCTGTCCCAAAGGATCTGTCTGCAGCGTCGGCTTAACACCTTCATTGCCGAACACCACAAGTGGCGTCACAAATCATTCACTCATAAACTTTATTCCATTACTTCATCCCTTTTACATGGGTGCCCAGGGCCACGAACCGGTTCACCGCTGCTGTGACATTCCCCTCTGATAGACCAGCCCGGTACCGAGTACCCAACAGCCCTGGGAGGGTTACCCACATGGCTGTTCCGCCATGCGCTAGTATAGGCTATACTTGCTATGTGTGAATGGTGATGGATGTATGATTCTGGTGACTGACTCATTTGAAACTCCTTCCCTCTGATATTACGCATGGTGATATGGTATTAGTTTAGCAGTCAGCGCCAATCAGAGGCAAGCCTTAAGCCACTGTGCACACCGCACCGCTACGCTAGCGTCCGACATCGTGCTTGCTATCTGGCTTTGTCGTCGAGCAGCAGTGTCCTACGTCGCGCTGCAGTTGCAGCCCTTCTTCGCGTTCGCAGCAGCGACGCCACACACACGGTAGGTCTAGAGGGACGCAGCTTCTCTGTCTTGGGTCCTGCTCCTGTGACCAGATACTGAGTGTGCATTTACCTGAAGCCTGTGTCACTAACAGGTTCAGCATTTTGTATGCTATCTGAAGCCTGTGTCAATAACAGGTTCAGTGTTTTGTATGTTTTTGTTGCGGCACCTCTGTGTGTGAACAGAGCCCGCTCTGCGCACTTCGGGTGACGTTGAACCCATGTGCATCATACCGCCATATTGCTCCTCTGTCATCACTCAGGTTGTTACACCTACTGCGCGGTGGACCCTGAGCAGCGAACGCACTTTATTATTTATTTTTATTTAGTGTGTTCCACCGTTCCTAACATTATACTAGCGCCAGGGTCTGGCTAGTGATGGCAGAACAGCAGCAACTCTTACAGTGTATTCGGCAGCTTGAGGGCCGGCTGGCCACTCTTGAGAGGGCTCTCTCAGCTGCACAATCCACCGAAGCTGCTGTAAAGGCAAACACAGACGCAGTTTCCCGTATGTCCACGTCCTCCCCCGCGCTGACAGTTACCCGCCTCCCGTTGCCCGATAAATTTTATGGCGATGGCGCCTCCTGTAGGGGTTTCATCAGCCAGTGCTCCATTCAGCTGGAATTACTGGCTGCGCGATTCCCTACGCAACGGGCCAAGGTGGGGTTTATTGTTTCCCTGCTGTCGGGCAAAGCGTTGGAGTGGGCTACGCCACTATGGAAGCGTGGTGACCCAGAAGTCCGGACCGCTGCTCACTTTCTAACAGCTATTAAGCAGGTCTTCCTCGGTCCACAGGTCACGCACGATACCTCTCTTCAGCTTCTTGCTTTGACTCAGGGTGCTCTCTCGGTTAGTCAGTATGCCGTCCGTTTTCGGACACTTGCTTCCGAGTTGGAGTGGTCCGATAAAGCCCTCATCTCTGTGTTTTGGAGAGGTTTGGTGGAGCACATTAAAGATGCTCTTTCCACTAGAGACATTCCTGCCAGTTTGGAAGAACTGATTGCCATTTCCACCCGCATTGACCTCTGTTTTTCGGAGCGCGGTATGGAGCGTGCTCAATCCAAACGGAAGGTTACTCCAGGTCCCAATTTTTTTGAGCCTCTGGAACTACCCGAGCCAGAGGTTCCACCCCCAGAGCCCATGGAGGTGTCTCGCACCGTTCTCCAGGCGTGTCTGGCACAAGACTCCAGTCGTGGTCTTATTTGTCAACACGCGGTGTCTCAGAACAACAGTGCCCCGCAAAGGCCAAATTCTGTACCGCCGGGTAAGGCCCTTGTTCCTCCCCACCTTCGGCCAAAGGTTCTTGCCTGGGCACACACATCCTGGAGAGGTGGTCACTGTGGCTATATGCAGACCACAAAACTCCTGGCAGGGTCTTACTGGTGGCCGCACAGGGCTCAGGATGTTAAAAAATATATTCGGGCCTGCGCCTTTTGTGCTCGGAATAGCTTCCTTAAGCGAAGATCGGAGACGCCTGCCGACACACGGTGGCGTTCCACTTTAACTTCCGCTCCCGCTGTCTCCCACGGGCCCCTTTTCAGACCTGGCGATCTTGCCACCCCTGAGGCCTTCCACATGTCCCGGGCCTCTCTGTCATCTACCGGGACATCAGACTTGCCTGCGGACGAGTCTGAGGCCTTATACCTCTTACGGGCACAAGTAGGTGGATCGTAAGACTCAGGGAGGGGGTGCCCTAGGAGGGGGGTAATGTTAGGAGTCGGATTTCTGCGTTTACTCAGCAGGGATACAGATCCTCACATTCTGCACTCTCCTCCTATTTTTCCACTGCAGAGGAGATTGCCTTGCAGCAAATCTCTCCTGAGGCTAAGTCCTTCTGTCCTCTTACTGGGCATGCTCATGGAACACATGGCTGTTCCGCCATGCGCTAGTATAGGCTATACTTGCTATGTGTGAATGGTGATGGATGTATGATTCTGGTGACTGACTCATTTGAAACCCCTTCCCTCTGATATTACGCATGGTGATAGGGTATTAGTTTAGCAGTCTGCGCCAGTCAGTGGCAAGCCTTAAGCTACTGTGCACACCGCACCGCTATGCTAGCTTCCGACATTGCGCTTGCTATCTGGCTTTGTCGTCGAGCGGCAGTGTCTTACACTGTGCTGCAGTTGCAGCCCTTCTTGGCGTTCGCAGCAGCGACACCGCACACATGGTAGGTCTAGAGGGACGCAGCTTCTCTGTCTTGGGTCCTGCTTCTGTGACCAGATACCGTGTGTGCATTTTCCTGAAGCCTGTGTCACTAACAGGTTCAGCGTTTTGTATGCTATCTGAAGCCCGCTCTGCGCACTCCAGGTGAAGTTGAACCCGTGTGCATCATACCGCCATATTGCTCCTCTGTCATCACTCAGCAGCGGTTGTTACACCTACTGCACGGTGGACCCCGAGCGGCGAACACACTTTATTATTTATTTTTATTTAGTGCGCTCCGCCGTTCCTAACAGTGTCTGACCCGTGGTCCCAGAAAGACCTGCTTCAGAGAGGCTAGGAACTGCGAGGCTCCCCGAACCACGGGGTCAGCACGCTCCCACAGTCGGGTGGCCCACTCCAGAGCCCTGCCAGCCAGAAGGGACACGATGAATCCGACATTAGTCCGCTCAGAGGGAAATCACGCGGCCAGCAGCTCAAGCTGAATAGCATACTGGCTCACGAATCCCCTGCAGGAGGCACTATCGCCTGAGAACTTCTCGGGCAGCGGGAGGTGGGATAACATCGGTGCAGGGATGGATGTAGGAACATGGGAGACAGCCTCAGCGGCTGCCTGAACAGCAGCCGCAGTGACATTCGCAGGTGAGGTTGAACGCTCGAGAGCCGCCAACCTGCATACCCAATGTGCTGCAGGAGCTGCTGCTTATCCGCCATTACTAGCCAGACCCTGGCGCTAGTATAATGTTATTATAAAATAATAGTAGGCGCGTTCGCCGCCCGGGGTCCACTGTGCAGAGTTGGTATGCTGCTGCTAAGTAATGGCGGATGCTCAATATGGCAGTATAACACACGCGGGTTAAACATCACCCGGTGTGCGCTGGGCGAACTCAGTTACCTCACATAGCCGCACTAACGCTAATACACAAATGCCAAGCCTGTTCACACTCACAGCGTTCGGGGAGAAGACCGCTTGGTATATTGTTATGAATGAGTCACCGAAGGAGGAAAAAACAAAAATACAAGCTAAGTCCAGAAAACCGGAGAGGTTGGTAGCTATCGGATTGCAGACCCCTGATCCTATCCACAACAACTAACAGTAGCCATGGGGGGTTCCTACGATGCCCTAGACCCCTCGATCACAACCGGAGAACTAAATAGGCCTAAAGAAAGAAGGGAAATCTAAACTGCCCCAGAGCAGACCCCAAAGCAATAGGCAGCCCCCAACATATAATGACGGTGAAGCAAGATGAAAAGACTAACACAGATAGAAAGATAGGCTGAGCAAATGATGGGGCCCAAGCTAACTAAAAAGGACAGGATAGAAAAGCTGCTGTCTGCAATCCGCAAAGAACCCTACCAAAAAATGTCCCAACCGTCTGATAGGAAAAACAGGCCCTGAAGTCGCTAGGACTTCAAAAAGACTATATCAGCACTCAGGTAAATTCTGAAGACAGAGCAAAGAGACAAAGTGATCAGAGACAAAAATGGAACTCAGGACACCCTCGACCGGGGATGGCTGAACTCCAAAAAACAAGGTAAACAAAACAAAACTAATAAGTTCAATAGCAGAGCAAAAACTTATCTTTGGGAAGCAAGAATCAGACTGGTCTCCAAGAATCCAGCAGAGAAATCACCAGCGACTCAGAAGGGTGTCGGCTGCCATATATCTAGTCAGAATTTCCTGTTACCCAGTCATCATCTACCAGATCAGGTGTTTGGTAATCAGCCTCACTTCCTTCCTTCACCAGAAGAGGGAGTTCATCAGACATCGACGGTGAAGGGGAAAATGAACTCACAACAGTGTATGGTCACAGGATTCTGGCCCCAGGACATAGGACCAGCATCACTCTAGACCTACCGAGCATGTGGCGTTGCAGCTGTGAACGCCGCTAACAGAAACCGACTGCCGCGAAGCGACAATGCCTGCCGTGGTACGATGTGCCCTATGGCAGGCGACACCATCGGACGCTAGTGCTGGGAAGTGACGAGCACTTGTGTCCTATGGCTAGCCACTGGCTGACACTGACTCTGCAACTAATTCCCTAACCACATAAGTAATATCAAAGGGAGGGGAATTTTAATGAGTCATTCACCAGGTGCATGCATCCGTCATCATCCACACATATAGCAACTAGAGTCTATACTAGCGCATGGCTGAGCGGCCATGTGGACCTTTTATAGCCGTTCGCTTCTGGGACCTTCCTGATGCTCAAGATGGACCAATCGGAACAGGAAAAGGACCTGAGCATGTGACTCCCGATCCCCAATGGGAGATCGTCTCATGAGCATGCTCAGTGGGCCGAAGGAGGAACTTAGCCTCTGGAGGCTTTTGGTGCTGGCCAGGCTGCATTGCCATAACAGAACCAGAGGTGGCAGTAGCAACTGAACCCACAATGTTGGTGTGGGCTGAACGCCGGGATTGTGAAGTCTGCTGAGCAGACTCCACTGCGGCCGGAGAGGAATAGGAGACCGAAGGTGGCAAGGCTTGGGATTCCTGCTGTGCAGTGTTCGGAACCCGACGCCTAACAGTCAGTGACACCACAGCATTGTTTAGATCTAGTTTTGCGTGTTGTAGATTTTCACTAGTAGCATCTGTTCTTTGCAGGATATCATTCCAGAAGGTGGTGTTAATACCAATTTCAAGCTGATGCATTTGTCTTAACAGTCCTTCTGCTTAACACCGTACACAGCTTTTTCTTCAAAGTCATCAGCAATCTGTTTAAGTACATCTTTAATCTGCTGATAGTCATGCTTAAGGGCCTTAAGGCCCCGTCACACACAGCGATCTCGCCAGCGACGCCACAGCTATCTTGCCAGCGAGATTGCGTGTACACCAGTTTCCAATGTAAACAGCGGGTATCCAGGAGCCACGGGATTAGAAACCAGCATCCAGCATCGCTGGTCCTGGTCGCTGGAGGGGCTGTCTTGTGACAGCTCACCAGCGATCAGCCTAACGATGTCCCAGCGATCCCATCATGTCGGATCGGATCATTGGTGGGATCGCTGGGACATTGTTATGTGTAACGGGGCCATTAGTAGTGTCAGCTCTGCAGGAACAACGCTTTGTTGTGACACGTTTGAGAGTCAATGGTGTCGCTGAGTCAATATTTTTCAAAGCCTTAGTCAGGAGCTGATGCCGATGCGTTGAAACTATGAAGAAGAGGAACAGCTTTTCAAGGAAGTAAAAATAATGTACAGTACTTGAGCAGCTTTCTACAGCATTTTTAACAACAAGATTTAAAGAGTGTGCCATACAAGGATGCAAGATTGTTCTTCTCTCTTACTTTGGCTTGCAGGCCGTTGTATTTGCCACTCATTGCAGATGCATTGTCATAACTTTGACTGTGGCAATTTCCCATTTGACATTTGAACATGTCTTGAGCACCATAGCCTTTGTTTGCCATGAATGTTACAAAGCATTCCACAGGGCCATCTTTCTCCATATACCTCAATACAAGGGTTAGTTAGTCAACATGAGGTGCATCGGGTGTGGAATCCAAAGAAATGGAGTAGTATTTTGATTGGTTAACTCGAGAAATAATTTCTCTGAGGACTTGTTCACCCATTACATTGATAATTTCTTCCATAATTGTAGATGACAGGTAGTTTGTATGACCCTTGCCGCGATTGGCTTGAGTTTTGATATGCTGTGGAAGAAAGTCATCGTACTGGGCGATGAGCTCAAGAATGCCCAGAAAATTTCCATTTCTAGGTGATCCCACCTAAACTGATAAACTGAATAACATTTACTACTCGTTTCAACACTGACCTCCAATAATGCTCCCAAGCCTCGACCTGTTGTGTTAGCTCCGTATCAATTCGCCCAATCGCTTTTAACCTCATATTGAAAGCAATTGTAGAGTTCAGATGTTCCGCTGACTGCTCATGACTTTTTATACGTTCTTGGGAATGTTTCCACATTAGACGAAAGCTGAGAAGACTCAGATGCTGTAATAAAGCACATCATCAATCTGCATGTGAAGCAATAAATGCGTCCTTTAGAGGGGGAGAAGCATAACCAATTCCTCATTATGACTTCTCCGTTATGATTTTGACAACGGAAAAGCCCAAGTTTGCACATTCTTGAAATATTGAGGTCCTTTCTAGGTTGCTGAACCGAGTGTGCAATGAACAAACTTTCATCACAGTGCTGGATTGTTGATACACCCCTTTTCAGCCAGTAATCTCCCATCTGTTCCGAAATAATGGATGGTCAAAGTCTAATGTCATCGCCCCCTGGTGGTCCCTCAACTTCACCTTCTTCATAAGATGTGCCACTATCAATCTCCTTTTCTTTGTGTTCTTCAGTTGTACACGTTACTACTTCAGCCTTTTCTTTGCCAGGGTCAACAGCCATTTCCACTGATGCATTGTCAGGTTGATCAGATTCTACTAAGTCATTACTCCTTTCCGACACTTGCCTTGAACAGTGAAGAACTTGTACAATTTTCTTGTCTTCGCTATCTCTTCTGTTGATTTCCTTGTTGCTTCTTTTGCCTTACGTCTTTTAGAAGCCCCAGACTCTCAAATTCTTGTGTGATGTCTGTGCCTATCTCCTTCACGATTGTCCATCATGATAATCCAAAAGTAACAAAATGACCTTGTCAACCCTTGAAGTCCTGAAAGGGAATTAAAGATGAAAATATGCACATATGTATGTATGCATATTGTAGTCTAACGGGTAAGGTTCCTCCTTGTGGAGAGTGACATAAAGAAGCAATTTGCATATGTATATTGTAGAAATTTGGGCTGTCTATATCAAACACTGCTGCTGGGCTCTATATGTCAGAGGCTGCTGCTGGGCTGTATATGTATGAAAGGCTTCTGGACCTGTATATACAGTATGGTACTGTGTAGGACAGGAGCTGCAAGAAAGATACACAGACAGACACACAGACAGACAGACACACACACACAGACATACAGAAATCATACTCATCCACTGCGACACTGTGAAGACTGAACCACTTCACCTCTGGATCTTCAGTGACTGAAGTTCCATTCCAGAGTGAAGTCCTGCCGCACTCCGCGGTGGAGAATCCTCTTCTCGTGCCGACATTGTGGCTCCGCCTCCTTCCTCGAAGGTAGCTGAACAAACTCTCATCTGATCTAATCCAAGGGAGCGATCATATAGCTGAATAGGTAGCACCTAGAAGCTTCTGTTGGGATCGGAGAAGGCTGCGACATGCCATAAGCTAAGCACTAGGTACAGGGTACTAAGGAAGTCTGGTTAGCCAAGTCAGTGGATGCTGACGCAGGTCAGGTGCCATGATTCTGCCGCTCTGTGCCAGCCACTGAGATCTAGGCCCGTAGCCAGGTCCCTACACTTTCAATAGTTTCTCTTTTGTTAACTGTTCCTTATCATTAGAAACGGTTCACAGCAAAGAGACGTGTATTTTACATGTTTTGAGATATTTATCCCTATATTGGTGGGAGGCCTCCGCTTGGTGGGTGGCCCAGGGCCTGGGCCCATTGGGCCCCCCCAAAATCCGGGCCTGGGACAGGCACAACTTAGCGACATGATGGTGGAAACAATACCAGAATGTATGACCGGAAAGTATGACCAGAAAGTAGAAGGGGGGTATCTCCAGGAGAGGGGTCCAACACCTGTTTAAGTGGGGACTGCTGGTTCCAGGATGAAAGATTGAGTAGGGGTGACTCCCATTCAGACGGTGACGCAAGGGGAAAAAAGAGTGCAATAAAGTTGACCGGGTACAAATGGCAAGTCTTCCTCCTGTCGCCAGAGACGTAAAGGGCGCAAAGAGACTGAACAAGTTGCACACTTTGAGGATATAAATAAAGGAAAAGTAGGGACTTGTGCTTTTACTCAAGATGTGAGTACTCTTCCAGACACTGAAAAGGTTGGAAAGGAAGATGACGTCTCATTGCCAGTGGTAACCGCTAGGGCTGAGTATGATGTTGTGCTGTAAGAAGCACTGACACAGTGGAATGACAGTGCTCCACAAGGTGAAGTCAGGACGAAGGAGCCAGCCAAGAAGATAGTATGGCTGAACTCTTCGGTGTCGGGACAATCAGCTAATGGTCGGTCAGTTGGTGGCACTGAAGGAGAAGAGAACCTGGAGAGTGCTGGTTAAGCGAGAATCTAAGAAGGTCACGGAGACCTGTAGTAGACCCACATCTGTGGTGACAAAGGGGTGAGATGGCTGAGTATGGTGAAGCCTCCAGAGAACCTGATGCTGAAGAGCTGGAGAGTGTGGAGTTCTCTTAAGTTCTAGAGAGTAGAAAGGTACCTAAGGGTGACCGGGCAGAGCTTCAAGAGAGGTTGAAGGTGTCGAGTATGAAAGCTGCCAACTCCACGCAGCTGGATCAGGTGCGTCACCTGGAGTCCGAGCTCTCGGTAGTCAAGGCTCAGCTCAGAGAGAAGGATGCGCAGGAGCAGAAGCTGCTCCATACCCTCCACTCCACCGAGGAGAAGCTGTGCTCTGCTTGGCAGGAGAATGCAGAAAACGTGTCTCAGCTGGAAATGACCTACTGGAGCAAAGTGCAGGAGTTCCAGGACCTCGCCAAAGAGTTGTCTCGGGAGTAGGAAAAAGTGACAGATTTACAAGCCGAAGTAAAGCATTTGAAGGAACAAAAATCTGACAAAAACTCAGCTTTGGAGTCTGGGAGCAAGAACAGTGATTCTTCAGAGAGCCCAGCAGAGACCCTAGAGGCAGTCGAAGGTAATGGATGGAAGACCCAAGAGAAAGCTAAACCTGGTGATGAAGGAACAGATAGAACTCTCAAGCAGCAGAGTTTGGGTGGGCAAGCTGGCCCATCTGAAAATATAATTAAAGAAGTTATGGTGCGACACATGCTGGCCAAAAGAGAACAGGATCATGAAATAAAGATGCTTAAAGAGACGGTAAAAGAGCATGTCGAACGAGAAAGGGTCCTGGGCACAGAGTGGATGAGCTGGAGAAGGAAGTCTCTGAGCTCAGAGGTCACCTGTCAAAGTGTCAAACCGTGAACAAGGCCACATTGGAAGATATGGAGGTGCTCAGAGAAGCATTAGGAGGACTTCTACAAGAGAAGGAGTTGGTGGTCGCAGACTTACAGCGGCAGTGCCAGAGTGGTAATGAGGCAAAGCTGTAAAGGCCCATCTTGGCAAAGGGTCTTGAAGAGGGTAAAGCTCAGGGAGAGTTTGCGCTAAGAGCTGGACAAGACAATCAGCCAGTCATGGCAGATGTCTTGATGGAAATGTCCTAGGCAAAACAGGAGCCGTCCGTCCGTGAAGAGAATAGCACTTTGAAATTCAAGTGAGTTGTTGAGGTACCCGAGGACCTGAGAGAGGCATGTGCCAGGCAGTCTGTGCTTGAAGAATTCAAGAAGGCTGTGGGGGCGTGTAAGGTGTACTGGCCCCCAGAAGCTAAACAGTTAGTGGTACTGTCCACAAATGATGTCACAGCGAGGAGAGTAGCTATCCTGAGTGGAGATGTGTGCGTGCAACGTGGATATTTCGATTGAGGAATGAAGACGCTGCTAGGCAGCTGGAGCATATGAGGAAAGCTCAGAGTCTTCTGCCTATTCCTATGGTGGAAAAAGTCATTGGAAGAAATGGTCGAGCCATGCAAGAGATGGTGGATAAGTCTGGAGTGGTGAGATTAAGAATTCCAGGTGACCATGAAGACCAGAAACACAGAGAAAAGGGTATGATTCGATTCTTCGTCTTGGGTACGATGGAGAGTCTCGGAGCTATACTCTGTTGGAGTATCGAATGGTGTATCTAAAGGAGATAGAGCAGTTAAGGCTCGAAAGATTGCTTCTTACAGGACAGCTTTGCCACATTGGTGGATGATGGCTGCCGCCTTCAACCCAAGGTAATGGGAACTGAAGGGGCCCTCCAAATAATGGAATTGCTGACAGCCAAAGACATCTAGAAAGAAGAAACCTTGGAAGTTCAGGAAGGAAAACAAGGATGCCAAGAATCTGAAAATGGCACATCTACTCTCAGGGCAAAGCTGAATGACCTGGACAATAGCCCCTGTAACATACTAGATGGGTCAGACTCAGACAGTAGGTTCGACTGTAAGTGAGTCTCGTGACTGCACCAACCGTTGGAAGCGGTCATGGAGAGAAAGGTCGGGTGAAGGTTATACTTGAGAAATGTGGTGACTAAAAAGGGTCTGGTGACACAGACAGACTGTGACTCAAGGGCTCAAGGGCTGAAGCTCAAAGCCTACATACGGACCTCTGGGGGCAGGGGAGGCCTAACAAATTGATGACTATGAAACGTAAGGCGACAAAGAATTTAGTGACTGATGGACTATGTTTTCGGGACTGAGAAGGCCCTCTCGACAGGTAGGGCATGGTGACATGCGTGACATGTCTCGAGGCCCCTGGTTTATGTCAAGTGTTCAACCCCACAAGTTTGAACAGAGGGGGGTATGTGAGACAGTGACTGGTGTTGTGGTGAATGGACGGTATGTGTTGCAGTGGAGAAGGTCCTCTGGGCTCTTAGCCTGTTGCTCTGGGACCTGTACTTCCATGAGACTTATTTAGCTTATAAGGCGTTGTGCTTACAGGGTTAGCCAGAGAGCTGGGCGGATCTGGCTAGTCACAGACCTCCAATCAAGGGGTGGGTCTCATACGTTATAATGAGACTGTGGTTTAGTCACATGGTCTCTGTGTTGGAAGGTCCTGCAAGAGGACTGGACTCCTGAATAGCACATGGTGAGGCCATGTACCTGCAGTCTGTGATGGCTAACTGCATTGGGGAAGCTACCGACCTTCGCCCTTCTGAGGGTCTGGAACTGTCGGGTTTGACCTGTTGAGCCTGTCATTGCCCGGGACAGGGATTCCAGTTAGGCAGCTTCCCTGGAAGCCAGGACTGACAAAAAGACGGAGCTGAGCTCCTGGAAGCTAACCTCAGACAAGGGGGTTGTAAGAATGGCAAGGAGGTATATCTGCTACATGAGCAGACTGGTGTCTTGTTATGTTCATGAATGTAACTAAACGGTCTGTAGTCTATCCGGTTTATGCCGTGTCTAAATAAACCGGATGGTCTGTTTAAGTGAGAAACCGTTCCTGTGTGCCTTAATCCTGTTGCCAAGTGAGTGACCCCAAACCATACAGTGAGCATTATCTTATGCCTCCACACAAAATACCCCCCCACACATAGTAACACCCACCCACACTAAATACTCCCCACTCACACTGTAATACCACCCCCCCACACACAGTAAATACCACACACACACAAACACAGTAATCTCACCTACTCCTCCAATTATTATTTATTTATATAGCACCATTGATTCCATGGTGCTGTTCATGAGAAGGAGTTACGTCAAAACACAAATATCACTTAGGCTGGGTTCACACGTAGCGGAACTCTCGCGGAAATTACCGTGAGAATTCCGGAATTCCATTCCGCGGGAAAATCGCATTTTAAATTCCCGCGATTTTCCCACAGAAAAACTAGCATTTTGCAAGCGTATTTAGCTTGCAGAATTGCTAGCGTTTTCCAAGCGATCTGTAGCATCGCTTGGAGAACTGATTGACAGGTTGGCCACACTCGTCAAACATAGTGTTTGACGAGTGTGACCAACTTTTTACTATTGAGGCTGCCTATGCGGCATCAATAGTAAAAGACAGAATGTAAAAAATAATAATAAAAAAAAAATATTGTTATTCTCACCTTCCGATGTCCCGCGCAGCCTTCCCGCCTCTCTCCACGCTCCTGGTCCCAGTAATCATTTGCGACAATTACCGCGATGACGTCCGTTCTCACGCGATCGTGACGTCTCGCGGTCATTCGCGATGACGTTGTGCGAATGACCGCGAGAACGGACGTCATCGCTCGCAAAGGCTTACTGGGACCGGGAGCGTGGAGAGAGGCGGGAAGGCTGCGCGGGATGTCGGAAGGTGAGAATAACAATATTTTTTATTTTAAATTCTATTTTTTACAGGGATATGGTACCCAAAGCCCGGAGGACAGTATCCTCTCCTCCGGACCGTGGGTGCCATCCGCAAATGTTCTGCTTACTTTTCGCATGGTGTTCACAGCCACATGAGGAAAGTAAGCAGAACAATGCATTCCTATGGGTGTGGGATCGCCGCGATTCCGCAAAATTAATGAGCATGCTGCGTTTTTTACCACGAAGCGATTCTGCAGCGGTAAAAACCGCAGCATTAGCACAGCATTGCGGAATCCCATAGGAATGCATGGGATGCTTATTTTTCACGTTTTCGCGGCAAAAACGCTCGGAAAATACCGCCGCGGAAACGCGAAAAAACGGTACGTGTGAACGAGGCCTCACAGAAGACAAAGAAACAGTGACAGACTAGTACAGAGGGAAGAGGTCCCTGCCTCTTGCCTGATTACATTCTACAGGATTATGGGGAAGGAGACAGAAGGTTGGGGGTTGCAGTAGCTCCGATGGTGTTGATGTGGCAGCGTGGTCATTACAGGTTGTACGCTTTCTTGAAGAGATGGGTTTTCAAGTTCCTCTTGAATGATTCAATTGTGGTGGCTAATCAGATGTGTTGGGGCACACAGTTCCAGAAGATGGGGGATATTCAGGAGAAGTCTTGGAAGCGATTGGGTGAGGAGTGAGTAAGCATGAAGGAGGTCTTGGGAGGACCAGAGATTACGTGAGGGAAGATATTGGGAGATTAGTTCGGAACAATACAGAGGAGAAAGGTTATGGATGGCTTTGTAGGTCAGTGTTAGTAGTTTGAACAGGATGTGCTTGGAAATTGGGTGCCAGTGAAGGGATTTGCAAAGGGGGGAAGCAGGGAAGTAGAGAGGACAGAGATGAATTAGTCTGGCAGCACTTTTAAGGACAGAATGGAGAGGTGCAAGAGGGTTGGAATGTAGGCCACAGAGAAGAATGTTGCAGTAGTCAAGGTGGGAGATGATTAGGGCATGCACAAGCATTTTAGTAGATTGAGGGTTGAGGAAAGAATGGAGTCTGGAAATATTTTTTAGCTAGAGGTGACAGGAGGTGGCGAGAGCATGGATGTGCAGTTTGAAGGACAGGGCGGAGTCAGGGGTTACTCCGAGGCAGCAGACTCCTGGTACAGGGGAAAGTGTGATGTCACTTATTGTGATAGATAGATCCAATCTTAGGTGTCTTCAGCTCCACTAGCATGAAGCACTTACCACCATTGTGCCTCAGGGAGTGACATCATCAGCGTGATCACATGACCTGATCACGCAGCTAGAGTCGCTCTGAAAGATGCGAGTGCAATTGAATACTGGGAGCCGGCAAGCTGCAGCCTCTCTGTGCCGTCTGTCAACTTGAGGTGCAGGGGCAGAGCTTCACGGAGGAAGCCAGCAGCCCTCCGCACTTCAGCCATACACTAGTGTGAAACTAGCCTTAAACAAATACTTTTTTATGTACCCTTTGAATTTATGACAGCATTAAGTGTTGTTGGGTAGGAGTATTTCAGCATGACAATCCTAGAATTTGCAATCTTTGTTCACTCTGCCTTGCATAGCGCTCCAAATTTGTCAGATTGCAAGGGAATCACTTGTGTACAGCTCTCTTTAGGTCAACCCACAAATTTTCAATTCTATACAGGTCTGGGCTCTAACTGGGCTATTTTCAAAACTTTGGTCTTCTTAAGATCGCTGTTGTGCTACAAAGTGAAATTCCTCTTCATTTTCAACTAACAGGTTTTGATGAAAAATTGACTGATATTTAGAGCTCTCCATAATTCTCTCCAACTCCAGCTGCAAGAAAATAGTCACAAATGCTGCCTCCACCATGCTTCAATGTTGCCTCCACCATGCTTCCCTGTGGGTATAGTGTTCTTTTGGTGATACACATTGTTAACGATATGGTTGGTGCAAAGTTACATCTTGATCTCATCACACAACACATTTTCCCTCATGATTTTGGCAGACTTGATGTAGGTTTTGGCAATAGATTGCCACGTTTGTGTTTTTTCTTTGTAGGAAAAGGCTTGCGACTTGCCAACCTACCCCACAGGCCATACTTATGAAGAATACATGAGATTGTTGTCACTTGCAGTACACAAGCAGTACTTGCCAGAAATTTTTGTAGCTCCTTAAATGCTGCAGTAGACCTCTGGTAGTATAGCTCAAAAAACAAAATGCGCATAATATGGCATTACCCAGGCAATTAACATTGTAGATTGTATAGTATTGCTCACCTGGCTACAGGATTACCTGTGGGCACATGGTACAAATTTGTATAGTCTGCTGTTATATCTATATGTTTTGTATTACATCATATATCCATGGTATATATGATTATCATTTTTTCGTTAGTCTGATGGATTTTAATTATTTCCTAATAAAGGTTTATTTTGAAAGGGTTACAGTGTCTTGTAAGCTGCTAGTCTCTTCTCTTGGATACTATTGTGAGCACTCAGCTCACATACAGTTGAAACCAGAAGTTTACATACAGTTGTGCTCAAAAGTTTTTATATCCTGGCAGAATTTTTACTTTCTTGGCTTTTTTTCAGAGAATATAAATGATAACACCAAAACTTTTTCTTCACTCATGGTTAATGGTTGTGTGAAGCCATTTATTGTCAAACCAATGTGTTTTCACGTTTTAAATCATAATGACAACCCAAAACATTCAAATGACCCTGATCAAAAGTTTACATACCCCATTTCTTAATACCGTATGATGAGGGAGCTATTGAGGGATGGCTAAATTAACCCCTCACGGTTGACCAAGTGATTTCCAAATTAATCCACAGGGCGTTGCTAGCAACTGGGAATGACCAGACGGAGACGTATGCCTCTGTATGGGAGAATCAAGGCAGATCACTAACCCCGTTTATTATGTCACCTTTTTATAGTATTTTGCTTAAATATGCAAAGTACTCAGCTACCAATAGCATCGTCGTGACACATTTACTTTATAAGCCAATAGTATTGCAAGAAAATCGGAATATGTCCCTAGCTACGTGACGCAGAGAATAGAACAATAGCACATTCATCAGGGTCTCATATATCATATCTTGTTCAGACTGGGACAGTCTGGTTTCTTAACAACCGCAAACTTTCACCTAACTACAAAATTTAACTCGTAAGCAACAAAATGGCGTCGCAAGCACTAAAATGGAGGTCTGGAGAACAAGATGTCCCGTACAACTGAATACTGTACTTCACAATCCCCCCTAGATAAATTTAGTTAACTAATATGCAGCATCAGAGGTGCTATCCAAAGCCATAAGCTCAAGGGGTACTGGTCTTCACATGGCTGATGCCATGTTATCAGTCATGGCTGTTGCAGCGCACCCATCTCCCCGTATGCTACAATTTACAAATAACAATTTTTGATGATGGTGGTGGAGATCTTTTGAAGGTAGCCATGCGCTTGGCTTCAACATCTTCATCAAGTAGCCTTTTGAGATCGGTATAGAGAAGAGCAGGGGCAACGATGACTTTGGTATCATCGCTAGCTATCCTAGTGCAGAATTTCCTAATACATACAGAAATACACCAAAGAACAAGTTTTAGTATCACATATACAACAAGGATACAGGCAGCAATATACATCAAGCTTTGTAAAATCCCAGTTATCCAGCCCCCAATTCCCTTAAATCAATTGGCTGAATTGAGAAAGGAGAAGGTGTCAGACCACCAACTGTCCTTATTATGATCATTGTCTTTATCATATTGATCTCTGAGCCTTTGAATATCTTCTAACTTTAACTTTAATTTCTACCAATAATAATACAGAAAATGTGGAAAACCAAAACATTTTGCCCCCTTTATTTGCTATTGGCTTGTTGGGTGATGAGGAGGACTTGATAGGGACCGTCATACAAGGGTTCTTGTCCATGCTTTCTGACATGCCTTTTCACAACTACCAAATCACCAGGCTTCAGATTATGACAGGTGTCGGTTTCTGATGAATCTGGAAGAGAAAAAGAAACTAGAGCATGGGTGTTAGCAAGATTTTTACTAAGCTGAAAAACATACAGTTGTGGCCAAAAGTATTGACACCCCTGCAATTCTGTCAGATAATACTCAGTTTCTTCCTGAAAATGATTGCAAACACAAATTCTTTGGTATTATTATCTTCATTTAATTTGTCTTAAATGAAAAAACACATAAGAGAATGAAGCAAAAAGTAAAACATTGATCATTTCACACGAAACTCCAAAAATGGGCCAGATAAACGTATTGGCACCCTCAGCCTAATACTTGGTTGCACAACCTTTAGCCAAAATAACTGCGACCAACCGCTTCCGGTAACCATCAATGAGTTTCTTACAATGCTCTGCTGGAATTTTAGACCATTCTTCTTTGGCAAATTGCTCCAGGTCCCTGATATTTGAAGGGTGCCTTCTCCAAACTGCCATTTTTAGATCTCTCCACAGGTATTCTATGGGATTCAGGTCTGGACTCATTGCTGGCCACCTTAGAAGTCTCCAGTGCTTTCTCTCAAACCATTTTCTAGTGCTTTTTGAAGTGTTTTGGGTCATTGTCCTGCTGGAAGACCCATGACCTCTGAGGGAGACCCAGCTTTCTCACACTGGGCCCTACATTATGCTGCAAAATTTGTTGGTAGTCTTCTGACTTCATAATGCCATGCACACGGTCAAGCAGTCCAGTGCCAGAGGCAGCAAAGCAACCCCAAAACATCAGGGAACCTCCGCCATGTGTGACTGTAGTGACCATGTTCTTTTCTTTGAATGCCTCTTTTTTCTCCTGTAAACTCTATGTTGATGCCTTTGCCCAAAAAGCTCTACTTTTTTTCTCATCTGACCAGAGAACATTCTTCCAAAACGTTTTAGGCTTTTCAGGTAAGTTTTGGCAAACTCCAGCATGACTTTTTTTATGTCTCGGGGTAAGAAGTGGGATCTTCCTGGGTCTCCTACCATACAGTCCCTTTTCATTCAGACGCCGACGGATAGTACGGGTTGACACTGTTGTACCCTCGGACTGCAGGGCAGCTTGAACTTGTTTGGATGTTAGACGAGGTTTTTTATCCAACATCCGCACAATCTTGCGTTGAAATCTCTTGTCAATTTTTCTTTTCCGTCCACATCTAGGGAGGTTAGCCACAGTGCCATGGGCTTTAAACTTCTTGATGACACTGCGCACGGTAGACACAGGAACATTCAGGTCTTTGGAGATGGACTTGTAGCCTTGAGATTGCTCATGCTTCCTCACAATTTGGTTTCTCAAGTCCTCAGACAGTTCTTTGGTCTTTCTTTTCTCCATGCTCAATGTGGTACACACAAGGACACAGGACAGAGGTTGAGTCAACTTTAATCCATGTCAACTGGCTGCAAGTGTGATTTAGTTATTGCCAACACCTGTTAGGTGCCACAGGTAAGTTACAGGTGCTGTTAATTACACAAATTAGAGAAGCATCACATGATTTTTCAGACAGTGCCAATACTTTTGTCCACCCTCTTTTTTTATGTTTGGTGTGGAATTATATCCAATTTGGCTTTAGGACAATTCTTTTTGTGTTTTTTCATTTAAGACATTAGGCTGAGGGCGCCAATACTTTTGTCTGGCCCATTTTTGGAGTTTCGTGTGAAATGATCAATGTTTTACTTTTTGCTTCATTCTCTTATGTGTTTTTTTATTTAAGACAAATTAAATGAAGATAATAATACCAAAGAATTTGTGTTTGCAATCATGTTCAGGAAGAAACTGAGTATTATCTGACAAAATTGCAAGGGTGTCAATACTTTTGGCCACAACTGTATAATACTGCAAAAATAAGATTTTTCCAATTTAAAGTTACAGTGCAATGCATGCTTCAATCTATTGTTGTCACTCTTGCACCCAGGCCCGAATTGGCAATATGATCAACCGGGCATTTTCCCGCTGGGCCGCTGTCACGTGGGCCGCGGGCGGCAGCGCCCGATCATCTGGCCGCTTGCCAGCTGCTGCGGCCACTGTTGCTCCTGACGACGGCCCTCTGCGGGCACGGCGGTGATAGTTTCAAGTCCCTCCTGCACTGCAGGGAGATAAGCCGCCACGCCCCCCCCACGCACCCCATCCTCGCCTTAGCATGAGACCCCCTCCCCCCGCAGCCACTCACAGCGTTGCACTCGCTTGCCTGCTCGCTCTGTTCGCCGGACCTGTGATGAGGTCACAGGAGGGGAGGAGTCAGGGGGTCACATGATCAGGAGCCTTTGTCCAGACCCCCGATCATGTCACCCCTGACTCCGCCCCTCCTGTGACCTCATCACAGGTCCTGTGCGCTCAGCCTTGCCTCTACCGTCTGCAAGACTCTGCTTTGCTGTTGTCATGGTGCTGGTTGAGGTAAGTATGTGTGGGGTCAGGATTTACAGTGTGGATGTAGCAGAGCTGTGTGTGTATGAGGTGTACGGAGCGGAGCCGTGTGTGTACGAGGTGTACGGAGCGGAGCCATGTGTGTACGAGGTGTACGGAGCGGAGCCGTGTGTGTACGAGGTGTACGGAGCGGAGCCGTGTGTGTACGAGGTGTACGGAGCGGAGCCGTGGGTGTACGAGGTGTACGGAGTGGAGCCGCGGGTGTACGAGGTGTACGGAGCGGAGCCGCGGGTGTACGAGGTGTACGGAGCCGAGCCGTGTGTACGAGGTGTATGGAGCGGAGCCGTGTGTACGAGGTGTACGGAGCGGAGCCGTGTGTACGAGGTGTACGGAGAGGAGCCGTGTGTACGAGGTGTACGGAGAGGAGCCGCGCGTGTACGAGGTGTACGGAGAGGAGCCGCGTGTGTACAAGGTGTACGGAGCGGAGCCGTGTGTACGAGGTGTACGGAGCGGAGCAGTGTGTACGAGGTGTACGGAGAGGAGCCGCGCATGTACGAGGTGTACGGAGAGGAGTCGCGCGTGTACGAGGTGTACGGAGAGGAGCCGCGCGTGTATGGAGTGGAGCCATATGTGTACAGAGCGGAGCCAAGTGTGTACAAAGCATACAAAGCGGGCTTTTCCCACGGACACAGGAGTACACGGCGGAGCCCCGAGGAGCATTTTAAAACACACACATGACGTTCCACCTGAAGTGATGTGCTGGAAGCTGACCGGAAATGAGATAATTTCTTGAGGAGATTGTGACGGAACCAGGAATGCTTCAGATCCATCACCGTGTCCTCCTCCGACAGCGCAGACAGCAGGATCGCCTTGGAATCGGGGATGTCGGCCATGTGAGTGGATCATGATAGGTCCTGCACCGGGAGGCTCAGGTGGGCACTACAATGGGAGCCGAGCTGCTATAGTATCTTCGTAGAATCTTTCTTTATTTCTTTCTCTCTTTTTCTTTCTTTCTCTGTTCTTTCATTCTCTGTTCTGTCTATCCCTCATTTTCTTTCTCTCTCTGTTCTTTCTTTCTCTCTCTGTTCTTTCTTTCTCTCTCTAATCTTTCTTTCTTTCTCTCTCTGTTCTTTCTTCCCTCTCTTTCTCTCTGTTCTTTCTTTCTTTTCTTTACTTCTTTCTTTCTCTCTCTGTTCTTTCTCTGTCTCTCTCTGTTCTTTCTTTCCCCTTTCTTTCTCGCTCTCTCTGTTTTCTTTTTTCTCTCTCTCTCTGTTTTCTCTCTTCCTTTGTGCCAGTCAGTGTGCCCATAATGCCAGCCACTGTTCCCTCAGTACCAGTCAGTGTGATCAGCAGTGCTAAATGGGTGCGATTAGGTGTGGACATGGGTGTGACTAGTTGTGAAATGGGTGTGGCTGGGCGTGGCCAAAAATTTGCAGTCTTTGTCCATCTTTCCCTTCTTCAAAAGTTGGGAGGTATGATAGGGGCGGCTATGACCAGGGGGTCTGGTTGCCCAATAAGGAGCAGTTCTGCCAGGAATTCTGTAATCATGCATACAAAAGGGGACAGAGATTTGGGAGGAGTACTGTACCTAAAAGCAATAAATAGGACTGAGCTGAAATACTGGGCACAGCTGTGACTACATGTTATATAGTTGTGTTAATCTCCTCTCACTTCTTGTAAACTACAAGTGTACAAAGATATTATATAGTCACCATGTGACTAGTGGGCCTGTGTAACTTCAAATGCCAGGGCTGAATTTTAGTCCCAGTCCGGCCCTGCTTGCACCGTCTATTTGCACATTTATGTCTATCTGTGTGTTACTGGAACCTAGTATGATCTGAAGTCACCTTAAATCCCCTGTGCACAATGTACAGACATTACATTTTCTTGACTTTGAGACAAACATTGTGCATGTAGGCAGGTTCACAATGCCACCCAAATGTTGTAAGTACTTTAAATTGGTAGAAGAACAAGATTCCGTTACATATTTGTATGCCAGCTTTTTATAAGTATTCTTCCATTCCTAAATAACGGCGCATTGAATTTAATATTACATGTATAGATATGACTGTTAATATCTTTTATAAAATATACATAAAATGGTCATACATTAGCAGTTTATAGCAGAAGATGTTGTGAATTCTCTTGATCGGAGTTCTGAGCCGAAGCTCCCTCTGCTCCCTCTGGTGGTTACTGAGATTAGTGGAGCTGGCAAGGTGGACGGAAGATCCCCACCTGACGACGATAATTGGAAACCTGGGATTACTAGCTGGGTGCATATAATTGAGCTGGCTGCTCTTTGAGGTTGCTGGTGATTTCCTCCCTGTGCATTTGGAGTTCTTTTGTCCCCTGCCTGATCTGCATTGTTCAGCTAAGTGATTCTTTTGCTAATCCTTTGCATCTAATCTGGTTTTGCCTTTTTTTTGCTTTCTGCTTTGTTGCTAGGATTCAGCGTGCTCCCTGCTGAGGGCAGCGCTGGGCCCTGCTTCATATGTTGCAGCCTGTTCAGTCCCCTGTCATGTTAGTATCTTTTTGCTTTGCTTCCAGTTCATACCAGAGTGCTGATCTAGCGGGGGTGAGGTCATGTGACCTCAGGTTTTTTGTATATCAGAAGTGTTGGACTTTTTTAGGGTTTTGTGTGTGATTGCAGACAGTATCTTTTCTGTCCTGTCCTGTCTAGACAGCTTGCCCCCCCCGTTTGCTCAGTCTGTTCTCTGCCTGTGTTTGTGTCTCGTCTTGTCTCACCGACAACATATGTTTGGGGGCTGTCTATTCCTTTGGGGATCTGCTCCAGGGCAGTTTAGATTTCACCTTTCTGTCTTTAGGCTTAGATAGTTCTCCGGCTGTGACGAAGCGTCTAGGGCATCGTAGGAACGCTCCATGGCTACTGCTAGTTATGTGTATAGGATCACGGGCCTGCAATCCGCTTAGTTACCAACCTCTCTGGTCCTCTGGTGGTTTAGCCTGTTCCTGCCATCCTCCTCAGTGACCCATTCATAACAGAATCACCAGCCTAACCGCAGACTCTAGGGTACTCAAAAGGAAAGAATTGTAAAAAAAAATTTTAATATAGAGATGAGCGACTTTGCCTTTTTTAGGGTCAAGTCGGGTTTCATGAAACCCGACTTTCGCAAAAGTCGGGTTGAACGAAAACGGCCGACTATAGGGAAAAGTCGGAGGTCCAACTGAAACACGAAACTGTCATGATCTCAGTGCGGGTTTGACTCGCACACGTGGGGTTAATGTTTGGAACCAGTGCTGATGACTGGCATTTCTGGGGTTAAAGGTTGTGATCCCGATGCAGGCTTACCTGCACACCTGGGGCTATGATTGCGGCCTCTCCCTGGTTCTGGGGGAGGCTTCTTATAGCCTCAGGACGCTCCCATCCCTGTCAGTTATACTCTTGCCCTTGGCATTGTGTGGTGACCCCTGAGTGTGTTAGTGCTGTGTTCTGGTTACTTGATTCTCTGTATATGACTCGGTCTGTTCCCTGGATATCGCTTTGGATTCTGCCTGGTACCTCCTATGTCTGTTTGGTCTTGATCTCTGCATGGCCCTGATTATCCGCTCTGTCTCATCCCTGGTACTGTACTGTGATCCTGTGTATGACCTTTGGCTTTGTCTGACCTCCCTTCTGTTTGTCCCTCCTGTACTTCATTTGCCCATACTGTTGTGACCTCCATTTTGCCTGACTCTGAGTTGTATGGTGTACTGTCATATCTGAAAGCAGGACGCTAAGCCACGCCCCCTTGCAGTCACATGACCATAGGTCCCGTTCAAGCTTGTTCATTTTCAGTGTCCGCAGGTCCCGTGCCTCTTTACTTTCCAGCGCTGACTGGACCCTGACACTAATAGTTGAAGCACGCCCGGTCACCTCTGCTGCCCTGCTCCCCAGGTAACTCTTAGCACTGCTTCTGTACTCAGGACATGCGCACTGGCTCTATGAGCAAGTGTAGTGCGGTGTCTCTGACAGAAACCCAATGCAAGTCAATGGGGAAGCAAAGTCGGCAGGGAGTGGGAGTGGCTTTAGGACAATTCTTTTTGTGTTTATTCATTTAAGACAAATTAAATGAAGATAATAATACCAAAGAATTTGTGTTTGCAATCATTTTCAGGAAGAAGCTGAGTATTATCTGACAGAATTGCAGGGGTGTCAATACTTTTGGCCACAACTGTGTATATATGGGGGAACTGGGTCAACCATACCATATATATCGGAGAACTGGGCCTATCATATTATATGTATATGGGGTATACTGGGGCCATCATACTATATGTATGGGGTGAACTGGGGCCATCATTCTATTTGTGTGGGGGGAACTGGGGCCATCATACTATATATATATATGGGGAACTGGGGCCATCATACTTTATATATGTGGGAATTGGGGCCATCTTACTATATTTAGGGGAACTGGGGCATCATACTATATATGGGGGGAACTGGGGCCATCATACTATATATATGGGGGAATTGGGGCCATCTTACTATATATACGGTAACTGGGGCCATCCTACTATATATATGGGGGGGAACTGTGACCAACATACTAAGACACAAAAGGTCATTGCTAAAGAAGGTGGCTTTTCACAGGGTGCTGTATCCAAGCATATTAATGGAAAGTTGAATGGAAGGAAAAAGTGTGGTAGAAAAAGGTGCACAAGCAACTGAGATAACCACAGCCTTGAAAGGATTGTTAAGAAAAGGCCATTTAAAAGTTTGGGGGGAGATTCGCAAGGAGTGGACTGCTGTGGACACACAGACGTATCCAGGATATGGGCTACAAGTGTCTCATTCCTTGTGTCAAGCCACTCATGAACAATAGACAAGACGAGAAGCGCCTTCCCTGGGCCAAGGAGAAAAAGAACTGGACTGTTGCTCAGTGGTCCAAGGTGTTGATTTCACATGAAAGTAAATTTTGCATTTCATTTGAAAATCAAGGTCCCAGAGTCTGGAGGAAGAGTGGAGAGGCACACAATCCAAACTGCTTGAGGTCCAGTGTGAAGTTTCCACAATCAGAGATGTTTTGGGGAGCCATGCCGCCAGCTGGTGTAGGTCCACTTCATGCATCCCTGTGCCGACAAGGTTTTGGAGATGGAAATTTCATTCTCCAGCATAACTTGGCACCTGTCTACACTGCCAAAAGTACCAATACCTGGTTTAAAAACAACAGTATCACTGTGCTTGAATGGCCAGCAAACTCGCCTGACCTTAAACCCATAGAGAATCTAAAGGGTATTGTCAAGTGAAAGATGAGAGACACCAGACCCAACAATTCAGATGCAAAAGGAGCCCTGACCAAGTATTGAGTGCATTTAGTGAAAATACATTTTAGCAGGCCAACATTTTGGATTTTAAGATAATTTTTCAAGCTGGTGTTATAAAGTATTCTAATTTACTGAGATAATGACTTTTGGGTTTTAATTGGCTGTAAGCCATAATCATCAACATTAACAGAAACAAACACTTGAAATAGATTACTCTGTTTGTAATGACTCTATATAATATGTGTTTCACTGAAATTAATTAACCTTTTGATGATATTCTAATTTTGTGAGAAGCAACTATATATAGGGGTGTCGCGACTAGCGACCGCGTTCGCGGCCGAGCCGGCACCTCCACGTCGACCGACCACGCCGACGTGGGGCGAGCATCCCAGGTGGGAACGGAATGTGGACCCACTGGACCACAGGGGGGACCCTGGCATACCCAGACGAGGGAAGAGTAGAGACCCGGGTCTGTGGCAGCTGAGCATGTGGACGAGGAGGCAGAACGACACCGCACAACTTCAGGTATAGACAAAGTTTACTTGAACAAGACATGGTACAGAAACAAAATAGTTATGCAAGGCTCTCGGTTCTGCACATCAGGGAAGGGTACACGTCTCAGGATAACAGACGAAGGCAGGAGGACATCACGGGTTGATGCAGTCCAGGGTTGTCTGGCACGGGCATACTAGGGCGGCCTCTTCCTCAGGCCCCAGGCATAGCACAGGCTCAGCAGGAGAACATCAGACACCAACCTCAGACTGACTTCAGACAATGGCAGGGGTCATCATGGGTTGATGCAGTCCAGGTTCATCTGGCACGGGCATATCAGGACGGCCTCTTTCTCAGGCCTCAGGCATAGCACTGGCTCAGCAGGAGAACATCAGACACATACCTAGGACAGATGTCAGACGATGGCAGGAGTCATCATGGGTTGATGCAGTCCAGGATCCTCTGGCACGGGCATACTAGGACGGCCTCTCTCTCAGGCCTCAGGCGTAGCACAGGCTCAGCAGGAGAACATCAAACACCGATCCGAGAAGGACGTCATCACTGGGTGGACCTCAGATAATTGGCGGAACATCGGGACACGGGCAGAACATCAGGAACACGGACATCAGGCCACCAGGAACACGGACATCAGGCCACCAGGAACACGGACATCAGGCCACCAGGAACACGGACATCAGGCCACCAGGAACACGGACATCAGGCCACCAGGAACACGGACATCAGGACACAAGGAACACGGACATCAGGACACAAGGAACACGGACATCAGGACACAAGGAACACGGACATCAGGACACAAGGAACACGGACATCAGGACACAAGGAACACGGACATCAGGACACAAGGAACACGGACATCAGGACACCAGGAACATGGACTGGACATCAGGACACAGTCAGGGCATCAGGACTCGGATCTTAGATAGAGCATCAGCACACTGGCATCGGACTCCGGACATCTGGCAGCGACCGACAGGATCCGGACATCAGGCTGCGGGCATCAGCTACGGACATCAGGCCGCAGTCATCAGGCTCCGGACCACTGGCAGCGATCGGCAGGCTCCTGACATCAGGCAGAGAAGCATAGGATCCGGCCATCTGGCAGAGGACATCAGGCACAGCACATCTGGAAGGGGTCGTCAGACACCGGACATCAGGCCGTGGTCATCAGGCTCCGGTCATCTGGCAGCGACCTAGAAAGGAACCCCAGCGGTCTGGTGCAATCCCTGCCGGGTTGGACTGGAACTGGCAGGGAATTGCACTGAATCCCCAGCTGAGCACAGAGTGGCAGAAACCCAGCGGACACACCGGACTCCTACTTCCTAGATGAACCCAGGTTAAATCACAGCAAGTCAGGTAGCAAAGAGTCACAGTCACTGGGCACAGGGTTCAAGACATGAAGGGACCTCAGGAACATCCCACAGAGGACACAGTTCAGACAGGGTCAGGTAAAGGAGCAGGTCCAGAATTCAGGGAACAAGACACAACATAGACAGGACTGTATATGCAGCCTCCAGGAAGGGCAATCTTGGTATTACTGCCCCCAGAGCAGGCAAAGAAACAAGACAATTCAGACAGAGTCAGGTGCAGGAACAAATTCAGGATCCAGGATTCAGGGAACAAGACACAGGTGCAAGGCAAGACTCCACACAAACACAGGGACCAGGATATTCTGCCTTCTGGGAGGGCGGACAAGGGCCAGGATATTCTGCCTCCTGGGAAGGCGGACAGGGCCGAGGGCCAGGATATTCTGCCTCCTGGCAGGTGGCAAAACACAGTTCACATGGGGACAAAGAGCACCAGCTCCCCCAGAACTGATCACAATCAGAGCAGGAGCTGAACACACATACTCACATCGCTAGGTTCAGGAACTCAATGCGAAGCTCTGGCGACGCCCCAAAGGGGGAGGGAACTTTATATAGCAGCTGCCTCACAGTGATAGGCTGGAGCAGCAATTGTAGCACACACCCATTCCTCATAAAAGCAGGGGAGGTGTGGCCGCGCGCACCCTAAGCAAGGCCAAACAAATCAGCATTGCAGAGGACACCTGGCGAGAGCTGCAAGCCTGAACATACATGGTAAGCCATACACAATGTAGAGGACCTATTAACCCACCGATAGCTTTCAACAGCAGCAGCCAGGGACTGCACCAGCGGGTGGTCTTGCAAAGCAGCGGAGCCACGCACACATGTACGGCTACGCAGCGGGGCAGGGACCTGAGCAGCATCCATAACGGTAACAGGCAACAGTATCCCTGCTAGTTAGGAGGAGAGGAGCAAAGGGTTAATGCAGACATGCAGTTTAACGCCGGGGAAGCAAAGTACAAACACACTGGCGTTACAAGGAGGAACTGGGGCGATCATAATTTATATATGGGAAGAACTGGGGCCATCCTACTAGATATACGGAGGAACTAGGGCTATCCTACTATATATGGGGAACTGGGGCCATCCTACTATATATATGGGGAACTGGGGCCATCCTACTATATATATGGGGGAACTGGGGCCATCATACTATACATATGGTGGGAACAGGGACTCTATCAATGTAGTAATCTAGATTCTGAAACCATATCTATGCTGTAAACTTGGTTCTGTTCCCATATCTATATACCAGACCTAGTTGGTTCTGGTCTGATATCTCTGTAGCAAGTGTGATAAAACACTCCGGGATCGGCTTTGCTGGGGTCAAAGGTCACGTGCGTAAAGCATGAAACTCAGGCGCAGAGCCGGGGTCCGGGTATAACTGACCCTGGGTCAGGTTTATTAACGGTGAAAGCAATGCATAAAGAAAAAAAACATAAAACAAATCCTTGCCTGTCCGGCACTAACTAAACAATGGACAACCTAACTACCAACTGGCGGGCTTCTCCCGTCCAGCCAAACCACAGTTGCAGTGGGCACTGCTTTCACTCACGTGTGTCTCTCACACAGACAGGCTCTCTGTGTTCCCAGGCTGAGACACTCACACAACCACCTGGCATCCTTTTATATCCACCTCCCATTATTCATTAGCAAGCAGGTGCGATACTAACCAGACTAGGCCACATAGGAAAGGAATCTGGGCGAGATATACCTGCCCTCATCCACTATTCCCACATGATTATCACATAAAAAACAAATCTGAACTGAGAAAAGTAAGTAAATGTGTATGCACAATGTAAGTGCATATTAACACATGACCATTAACCAACGAAAACAAAATGCTAAAAACAAATATCCTGAACTAAAAGTAAAAAATATACTGCAAATAATGCATAAGGGTAATAATAATAATAATAATAAGGGTATTTAGTAAACATAATTTTGATCAAAATAATGTACAAGCCATCCCGCCACGTCACGGCAACCCTTGTGGGACAGTCCCTACTCTAGTATTTAAAACCTTTTCACTTGCCAAGTGGCGTGAATGTGAATAAGGGTCGAGCGGCTGAACCACTAGTAACAGCTTAGGCCAGACTGGATGGCTTTCCCAGCTCAGAAAGAGGGCGGTCACACCCATATATGCACTGAATGCACAATGAAATGAATAAAAAACAAATCTGAACTGAGAAAAGTAAGTAAATGTGTATGCACAATGTAAGTGCATATTAACACATGACCATTAACCAAAGAAAACAAAAAGCAAAAAACAAATATCCTGAACTAAAAGTAAAAAATATACTGCAAATAATGCATAAGGGTAATAATAATAATAATAATAATAATAAGGATATTTAGTAAACATAATTTTGATCAAAATAATGTACAAGCCATCCCGCCACGTCACGGCAACCCTTGTGGGACAGTCCCTAATCTACGTCACATTCACGCCACTTGGCAAGTGAAAAGGTTTTAAATACTAGAGTAGGGACTGTACCACAAGGGTTGCCGTGACGTGGCGGGATGGCTTGTACATTATTTTGATCAAAATTATGTTTACTAAATACCCTTATTATTATTATTATTACCCTTATGCATTATTTGCAGTATATTTTTTACTTTTAGTTCAGGATATTTGTTTTTTGCTTTTTGTTTTCTATGATTATCACATAAGCTTGATTCTGCTCCCTTATCTCTGTAGTAAGCTCAGTTCTGCTCCCATATCTCTCTAGTAAGCTTGGTTCTGCTCCCATTATCTCTCTAGTAAGCTTGGTTCTCGTACTCTATCGATGTAGTAATCTAGATTCAGGCACCATATATATGCTGTATGCTTGGTTCTGTTCCCGTATCTATGTAGTAGACCTAGTAAGCTCCGTTCTGCTCCCTTATCTCTGTAGTAAGCTTGGCTCTGCTCCCTTATCTCTGTTGTAAGTGTGGCACCACAGGAGTCCGGTAGCCACAAGGGCATTGCCTTCCTCACAGGGGATATTGTCAGGCCTGAAGCAAGGAGGGATCCCCTGGCCAGGTATACACAGCATGCAACACAGATCCTGCTCTAGGCCAGCAGGGGGAACTCTGAACCTGACTTGAGGGGAGCTGCTCTATCTGGTCAGGAGGAGGAAGTTAGTTAGAGTTTCAGTCAGTCAGTGCTGGGAACTGGACGAGTGAGAAGCTTGTCCCCAGACTAGAGTGCATTCTGAGTCAGAGAGGAAGATAAAAGTATAGGGAAGCTTGGGAAGAGGAGTTGTGACCACGCTCATCCCAGAGCTCAGTGCTAGAACTGGACACCAGAGTCTGTGGCTGCAGAGCACTACAGTCTCATCAGCTAAATCCGGAGGACAGATTGCAGGTCTTCTGGCCCCTATCACACACCTGAAGACACAGCAGCAGGATAGAGCCCGGAGATGCCACGAGGAGCGACTCCTGTGAAAAGCTCAAGCTGCCTGTCACGCGAGTAACGTTTTCTAAAAGACAGTGAGAGGAACAGAGGACAGAGCTGAGCTTTAGGCAGCAAGGACCTCAAATAGAGCAGCGCAGTAAGGAGGCCTCCAAGCCACCTGGCTGAGTGGATCCTAAGTTGCTTCGGGCTGCCTGGACCTTCATTGACACCTGTAACTAGTGCTCCCATCGGCACCTCTATAAATTCAGTAATAATAATAATAATAATAATAATAATAATAAATTTTATTTTTATAGCGCCGACATATTCCGCAGCACTTTACATTTCAGAGGGGATTTGTACAGACAATAGACATTACAGCATAACAATAATCACATACAGTAGATTATAACAAATACCAAGAGGAAAGAGGGCCCTGTTCGCAAGCTTACAGTCTATGAGGAAAGAGGTAGACACGAAAGGTGGGTGGTAACATTTGCCCTGATTGTATGGACCAGCCATAATGTTAGGTGTGTGACAGTACGGACACAGAGGGCTAATGGATGCATAAAGCATGTGGGAGAATGATGCGGGGAACCTGGTTATGGTAAAACTTTTGGCTCTGCCACATAGGGATAGATTAGGTTAATGTGTTGAGGCGGTAGGCCAGTCTGAATAAATGCGTTTTCAGGACACGCTTAAAATTGTGGGGATTGGGGACTAATCGTATTGACCTGGGAAGTGCATTCCAAAGAATTGGCGCGGCACGTGTAAAGTCTTGGAGACGGGAGTGGGAGGTTCTGACTATTGAGGATGCTAACCTCAGGACATCAGTAGAACGGAGGGCGCGGGTAGGGTGGTATACTGAAACAAGGGAGGAGATGTAGGGTGGTGCTGAGCCATGGAGGGCTTTGTGGGTGAGGGTAATAAGTTTATACTGAATTCTGGAGTGGATGGGTAGCCAGTGTAATGACTGGCACAAGGTAGAGGCATCGGTGTAACGATTGGTGAGGAATATGATCCTGGCTGCAGCATTCAAGACAGATTGGAGAGGGGAGAGTTTGGTAAGAGGGAGACCGATTAGAAGAGAGTTACAATAGTCGAGACGAGAATGAATAAGAGAAACAGTAAGAGTTTTTGCAGAGTCAAAGGTAAGAAAAGGTCGAATTCTAGAAATGTTTTTGAGGTGCAGATGACAAGAGCGAGCCAGTGATCGAATGTGGGGGGGCAAAGGAAAGCTCGGAATCAAGTATGACCCCAAGACAGCGGGCCTGTTGCTGGGGAGTAATAGTGGAACCACACACAGAAATGGAAATGTCGGGTATAGGTACATTAGTAGAGGGAGGAAACACCAGGAGTTCAGTCTTTGACAGGTTCAGTTTCAGATATAGTGAGGACATGATATTAGACACAGCGTTTAGACAATCGCCGGTGTTTTCTAGAAAGGCTGGCGTGATGTCAGGAGAAGAAGCGTATAATTGGGTGTCATTAGCATAGAGATGGTACTGGAAACCAAATCTACTGATTGTTTGACCAATAGGGGCAGTGTACAAGGAGAAGAGGAGGGGACCTAGAACCGATCCTTGGGGGACCCCAACAGTAAGGGGAAGATGAGAGGAGGAGGAACTGGTAAAAGATACAGTAAAGGAGCGGTCGGAGAGATAGGAGGAGAACCAGGAGAGAACGGTATCCTTGAGGCCAATGGAACGGAGCATAGTGAGGAGGAGCTGATGATCCACAGTGTCGAATGCTGCAGAGAGATCCAAGAGAATTAGCATGGAGTAGTGACCATTTGATTTAGCTGTTAGCAGATCATTAGAGACTTTAGTGAGGGCAGTTTCAGTGGAGTGTAAAGAGCGGAAACCGGATTGGAGAGAGTCGAGAAGAGAGTTTTCTGAGAGATAGCGGATAAGACGGGAGTGGACCAGGCGTTCCAGGAGTTTAGAGATGAAGGGAAGATTAGAGACAGGTCTATAGTTAGCGGCACAGTTTTGGTCGAGGGATGTTTTTTAAGTAGTGGATGTATGATGGCATGCTTAAATGAGGAGGGAAAAATACCAGGAGAGAGAGAGAGGTTAAATATTTTAGTTAGGTGAGGGGTGACAGCAGGGGAAAGGGACTGGAGGAGCTGTGACGGAAATGGGTCACTGGTGAAAGTAGTTGGGCGAGAAGATGCAAGGAGCCTGCTTACTTCTTCTTCTGTGACTGGTTCAAAATCAGAGAGAGAGTTAGATGCAGTGGGGGAGGGAGGACAGTGCATGGTATGAGGTGATTGGGAGGTAATTTCCTGTCGGATCTGGTCAATTTTTTCTTTGAAGTAATTGGCCAGATCATCAGCTCGGAGCTCCGTGGTTGGGGCCTGTACTCTTGGATTGAGTAGAGAATGAAAAGTGTCAAAGAGACGTTTCGGGTTATTGGACAGTGAGGTGATGAGGGTGTTGAAATAGGTTTGTTTGGAGAGGTGAAGGGCAGTGTTGTATGTTCTAAGCATAAACTTAAAATGGATGAAATCTTCGGGTAGATTGGATTTTCTCCACAGACGTTCGGCGCACCTGGAGCACCGCTGCAGGAAACGTGTGGGGGTGACCTGAGCAGCCTGGCAGTTCTTGATAGAGAATGAAAGAAGATTGTGGTCAGAGAGCGGGAGAGGGGAGTTTGCAAAATCATCCACTGCACAAAGCCGAGAGAAGACCAAGTCGAGGGAGTTTCCGTCTTCATGCGTTGGAGAATTAGTAAGCTGCGAAAGGCCAAATGAGGAGGTTAGAGATAAAAGGTGAGTAGCAGATGGGGAGAGGGGAAGAGCAATGGGGATGTTGAAATCTCCCATGATGAGGGTAGGGATGTCACAGGAGAGAAAATGTGGAAGCCAAGTGGCAAAATGATCCAGGAACTGATGGGAGGGGCCGGGAGGACGATACACCACTGCCACTCGCATGGAGAAGGGGGTGTAGAGTCTGACGGCATGGACCTCAAAAGAAGGGAAGACAAGTGAGGGTACTTGAGGGATAACCTGAAAGGTACATTTTGGTGATAGGAGCAGACCAACGCCTCCACCAGCTCTATTGTCTGATCTTGGGGTATGAGAGAAGTGAAGCCCCCCGTATGAAAGAGCAGCAGCAGCGGTAGTGTCTGACTGCTGGATCCAGGTTTCAGTAAGAGCCAGAAGGTTAAGAGAATTAGAAAGGAAAAAGTCATGAATGAAGGAGAGTTTGTTACACACTGAGCGAGAATTCCAAAGTGCACAATTAAGATAGACAGATGGCAGGCAGGGAATATTAATAAGATTAGAGGGGTTTCTGAGTGTAGCAGTCAGGAGGTTTGACTTTCTATAACATGGGGGACCAGGGTTGGGAGCAATGTCTCCTGCGACTAGGAGAAGGAGGATAGAAAGAGTGAGCAGATGGTTAAGTGATTTGTGAGAGCGTCTCTGATGTTGAATGGTGGGACTGACTGGATCTGTGCAATTTAACAACGTGAAAAGAGCATGAGTGCTATACATAGGAGAGGAAAGAAGCGAGGGGCCAATGTGGATGGAGTGTAGAGAGTTAATGCCAGGGCGGTGGATGTGTGTGAATGCAGCGGCCAGGATTAAAATTACACAAATGCATATGGTATATATTTGTTGTACTCCAAATGTACAGAGAGAAGAAGTATATAAGTGTCTTACCTGTCTCCTGCCTTGTCTAACTGCCATGTTATAACTGCCAGTACTTTGATAAACTGTACTTGGATAAAGTGTGCATAAATGCCCCCTGCATAAATGCTATCCCCAAGCTTTGTCTGAATATATAGGAGGATAAGACTTAGAACTTTTTTTTTTTTTTTTGGCTCTCTCTCTTCTCGTTAATCAATCACACTAAATTGAGACACCAGGACCCAATAAAATGTTGTGGTCAAATAAACACATGTCCAGCACTACATGGATCATAAAGCACTTTGAAAAGTTTCTTGACCTCACAACATAAGGGGACAAGCAGAGTAAGTTGAAAAAAACTATATACCATATATAAGCTTGCAGAGTTGAAAACACAGAGATAGCATTCAGGATTAACTGCTTGCTGACATTGAATGGAGACACAGGAGTGGATTCAGAGCAGAGGTTGGAAAAGCTGGTTACCATATATTACCAGTTACCAGTTAAGGTTACCAGTAAAGGTAAAGGAAATACAACCCTGATGTGTCCTCAGATTTGTTTGCTATACCATCTGCCCTGCACTACAACCACCATCATCTCATCACTTACACATACAATTACCCTGGGGCCTAGCTCTACCTGTGGAGAGCTGTAACAACTCTACTGCATCACCATCAGCCCCATCGGACTCTGAAGCCGGGTCGGCTAACACCTTATTTGACGAATACCACAGGTAGCATCATGAACTAATTTCCTTTTAAATCATCCACTATAAACTTTATTGAACATTTTCATTGGATGCCCAGGGCCACGGACCAGGTCACCGCTATCGTGACACTTCCCCTTTAAGAACTGCCTGGTACCGAGTTCCCCACGGCCCTGGTGGGCGCTCCATAAGCTCAGTTCTGGATTGATATCTCTGTAGTAAGCTGGGTTCTGGTCTGATATCACTGTAGCAAGCTCGGTTCTGCTCCCTTATCTCTGTAGTAAGCTCGGTTCTTCCCCCATATCTCTATAGTAAGCTTGGTTCTGCTCCCATATCTCGGTAATAAGCTTGGGTCTGCTTCCATATGTCTGTAGTAAGCTCGGTTCTGCTCCCATATCTCTGCAGTAAGTCGGTTCTGCTCCCATAGCTCTGTAGTAAGCTCGGCTCTGCTCCCATAGCTCTGTAGTAAGCTTGTTTCTGCTCCCACAGATCCTTAGTAAGGTTTGTTATGTTCCCATATCACTCTAGTAAGCTTGGTTCTGCTCCCATATCTCTCTAGTAAGCTCGGTTCTGCTTCCATATCTCTGTAGTAAGCTCAGTTCTGCTTCCATAGCTCTTTTGTAAACTTGGTTCTGTTCTCATAGCTCTGTAGTAATCTCGGTTCTGCTTCCATAGCTCTGTTGCAAGCTTGGTTCTGCACCCTTATTTTTGTAGTAAGCTTGATTCTGCTCCCATAGAGCTGTAGTAAGCTTGGTGCTGTTCCCATATCACTCTAGTAAGCTCGGTTCTGCTCCCATATCTCTCTAGTAAGCTCTGTTCTGCGCCCATAGCTCTGTAGTAAGCCCAGTCCCACTCCTATATCTCTGTAGTAAGCTCGGTTCTGCTCCCATATCCCTCTATTAAGCTTGATCCTGCTCCCATAGCTCTGTAATAAGCTCAGTTCTGCTCCTGTGGTGCCCCTGAGGCTCAGTCGCCACAGAGGTACTGCACCTTCTCCTTAGGTGTGGTGCCCCACCATCCAGGTAAGTTGGAGGCTCTTGACCACGCTCCAACACTCGCACCCCACACAATAGAGTAGTTCACCACAACCACATTGCGGCTCTTTGCTTAGAGAGAGGCAGAGCACCTTTGGTGGTTCCCTGCTTGGAACACTAGACGTGCTGGGAGGTGGGTGGAGTTCAGAATATATATATGAGTGGGATGGTTTAGAATGACAAGTCAGTCTGACAGGAGGTCAGTGAGGAAGGAAGCCACTTGGGAGGAGTGGGGATCCCTGGAAGAAGGGATGGAAGAAGAAGTGCTGCAGCTTCCTCAGTGACCTGAGCCAGCTGGCACGGGAAAGGAAAGGAAAGGAAAGAAGGAGAAGGCCGTTGACCTGAAGCCTGAGCTTCCATAGAAGGGAAAGGACAAGCACGGAATGTAGGAGTAAAAGGGAACACAGAGGACATGGGTTAGAGGAAGAATCCTGCCTAGAAGTTCTAAGTGCAAGGCCGGGGCCCGGTCCCCGAGGTTGTATGAACGCTAATGGTTCTGCAGCAGACACTGGTGGAGTAGTGGGCTGTAAATGCACTACTCCTATCTACGACTTGAGGGCACAACAGCAATAAGGATAGAGAGCCGGGACTTAGGAGTAGAGAGTCCCCAAAGCAGGCTACAGCTGTGTGCCATGCAAGTAGAGTTCTTGGGAACATCTGTCAGGAGGAACTCCAGTGTAACACGGTAGTGGAGATCTTCACACTTAAAGGTGCTATAGAGGAGACGTTCAGGAAAGGCACATAAGTTGGCAGAGTGTGGAAGGGAGCTTTCCATCTTGCCTGGAGGTTGACTGAGTCCCTGACCCGGAGAACACGGCACAGAAGCGGGCACTACAGACTGTGAGTAAAGCTTTGGAACTACATGCCCTGGTGTCCTCTATTCCTTCCTGCGTCCGTCTGCCTGACACTGCTACATCCCCTGCGCCAGACACTACATCACCTAAGTGTCTCCACATCTATACTGCTCTGGGACAACAGCGCTGCCTGTGGAGGGCTATACCATCATTGCTGCACCACACCATCTGTCCTGGAGGATCTGCATGCAGCGTCGGCTTAACGCCTCCCTTGCCGAACACCACAGGTGGCGTCACAAACTATTCATCTAACTACATTTCATTATTCACAACTTCTAATTTCTTGGGCGCCCAGGGCCACGGTCCGGGTTACCGCTGCTGTGACACGTCCCACTGACACTGGCCCAGTACCGAGTACCCCACAGCCCTGGGAGGGCAACCCAACTTGGCGTCACCAACAGGATGACGAGACCCGATGCCATCGGGTTCTGTGCAGCCGGGATTTGTTGGACTTAAATCTTGTGACAATGTGCAGAAGACCCAGTTTGATAGACTGTGAAATGAACATTAAAAATGGCCGTTGGCGTGGAGAAGAAGGGGGTGAAGAGATGGGAGGTCCTAGGAAAAGACCGCGAAGAGTCTTGGGCCTCCCCTGCCTGAATTACTTTGTAACAGCAACATGGCCCCCTCCTGAGGGGTTCGTATACTGGCTTGGTATGGAGGAGCTGGAAGAAGACACTGCACCCAGAAGGAGGGGCAGAAGCCAGTGGCAGGAAAGGGGCCAAGAGAGGAGGGAGAAGAACGCCAGAACGCCATGATGAAAAGAGAAGAGAAGACAGAAAAACGGGGGGAGAAGTCACTCACCCCCAGGCCGCCCCTGCGAAGGCTGCGACCGCTGATTCATCCTCTGCAGCGGCTGCCACCACCTTACAACCGATATTGCCATTCAGTGAGTCCTGTCCAGAGGAGATATATGAGGGCTCTGGAGCAGAACGGAGGGCATTGACCGCGTCTCCGTCTGGGCCGGGCGCTGTTGCACCAGCCTCCACCGATGACCCCGGCCGAGGCCGACCTTGCCCCTGCCCGGATTCAACTGCGGCCCATCCCATCATCAACTCTGAGAGTTGCGGCTGCCACTGTCCACTACCCGGTGCCGGGACCGGAACCTCGCCTGGAGGCACAAGGTACGATCACCGCCCCCGACCTGACCTTAGTCTTGGGAACGGAACCCACAAATAGGAATGGCCCAATTGACCTCCGCCGGCAGCCTCAGGCTGCAGTGCTGCCAGCCGAGGTCCCGATGGACACCAAAGAGTCTGACTCCGAGGAACCAGTGACAACGCCGGCTGAGTCTCCAACGGCAGCAGAAGAGCCATCGGAGGTGGCGGATATGCCGTCCCCGCAGGCAGTAGACGTTTCTATGGCCCTTTCAATTACCCCGACCAGTCCCTATCTCTCCCTGTAGGAGGCAGAGTATATGCGACTATCAAGTAACCAGCAGGATGAAGACACCCAAAGTATTTCATCTGGTAGCAGTACCCCAGCAACAGCTTCCAGAACCCCAGGAGGGGACCAGCACTAAAATTTGCACTAACTCTCGTGACCCAGGAGGGTTTATTTGCACCGTTGTGCCTCTTGTTTTATTTTTGACCATCATGGTTAGCTTTTGCTTTCCCAGTGTTGCCCTGTGTTGTTGGCAGCCTTCATATTGAACTAGCGATCATGAACTTGGAGTGATCCAAAAACTTTTATTTGTAAATAGTTGCACCTCTTTAGGTGCCCTCTCTTGGTTTTGCATATGGACACATTGCGAAGATTAAGTCTACCTCATTGGAGCATGACTCCAATCAAAGGGCACTGCAAGAGATCCTGGCTGGGAGCGGTGTCCAGCACTTACAAGAATTATTGTTGAAAGTTTTAACGTGAAGTATTTCATAATGTGTCTTATGATAGCTTTTATATAGAATTAGGAATGTTTTGATACAGAGATGAGAGATTTGAATAAAGAATTGAAAAAGTATATGATGAACCAGGCATCACGGTTGTCACTTGAGAGAAGGTAGAAAATGTGCACTAGAGAGAGAAAAGAAATGTGTACTAGAGATGGAAAGATGAAGAATACTGAAGTGATAGTGAGTAACAGATAATAGCACTTTGAATTAAGTATGGTATGGAAAAATTGCACTTTTTGACTTAGAATTTTAGGTAGTTAATCAATAACTGTTTGCAACGTTCAAGAGCGAGTGCCTCTCATATTGGAAAGTTTAGTATAAGAAAAGTTTATTCAGCATTGCAAAAATTTGTATGTTCCTGTGCTGTCAACTTTGCTTACCTTGAAGCCCGCGGATGTGCTGTGTTTAACGGGGGGTATGTGGTGCCCCTGAAGCTCAGTCGCCACAGAGGTACTGCACCTTCTACTAAGGACCATCCAGGTAAGTTGGAGGCTCCTGACCACACTCCAACACTCGCACCCCACACAATAGAGTAGTTCAGCACAACCACATTGCGGCTCTTTGCTTAGAGAGAGGCAGAGCACCTTTGGTGGTTTCCTGCTTGGAACACTAGACGTGCTGGGAGGTGGGTGTAGTTCAGAATATATATATGAGTGGGATGGTTTAGGATGACAAGTCAGTCTGACAGGAGGTCAGTGAGGAAGGAAGCCACTCGGGAGGAGTGGGGATCCCTGGAAGAAGGGATGGAAGAAGTGCTGCAGCTGCCTCAGTGACCTGAGCCAGCTGGCACGGGAAAGGAAAGGAAAGAAGGAGAAGGACGTTGACCTGAAGCCTGAGCTTCCATAGAAGGGAAAGGACAAGCACGGAACGTAGGAGTAAAAGGGAACACAGAGGACGTGGGTTAGAGGAAGAACCCTGCCTACAAGTTCTAAGCGAAAGGCCGGCTCCCGGTCCCCGAGGTTGTACGAACGCTAATGGTTCTGCAGCAGACACCAGTGGAGTAGTGGGCTGTAAATGCACTACTCCCATCTAAGACTTGAGGGTGTGGCGCCCCTGAGGCTTCAGTCGCCATAGAGGTACTGCACCTTCTCCTAAGGTGTAGTGCCCCACCATCCAGGTAAGGTGGGAACGCCTGACCACGCTCCACACCTGCATTCCACACACAGGATAGTTCAGTGGGGCCACCTAACAGCTTCAGGCTGGGGGTTAGCAGAGCACCCCTCGTGGAACCCTGCTTCGTAACACGAGATGTGCTGGGAGGCGGGTGGAGTGAGATGATATAAAAGAGTGGGAAGAGTGAGAGTTATGGAGGAGTTGGTTGGTTAGTTGGAGAGAGAAGAGAGAAGATGGGTGTCTGAAGGACGTGCTGCAGCAGGTTCCAGTGATCTGGGCTGCTGGCACGAGAAAGACAGAAAAAGAGATTGATAAGATTGATAACCTAACCTTCCATAAGAGAGATAGAACAGATCGGAATGAAGGAGAATAGAAGGACGGTGGGAAGCAGGTTGAAGAAAGATAGAGAACCCTTCCAGTCCAGAGAGCACAAAGGCCGGGGCCGGTCCCCGAGGTTGATTGGATCTTTATGTCCGGCAACAGACACCGGAGGCGTAGTGATCCGCTAACGCCTTGCTCCCATCATAGACTTGGGACACAACAGCAACTGAATAGAGAGCCGGGACGCAGTGAGGAGTCCCCGAAGCAGGCTACAGCTGTCTGTCATACAAGTAAAGACTAGGAACACCTAGAGAGAGGCATTCTAGGGTAACCGAGTGCTGGAGTGCTTCGCACCTAAAGGCGCATTGGACGAGTCGTTCAGTAAGGTACATGTTGGCAGAGTGTGGAAGGGAGAATCCTATCCTGCCTGGAGGTTGGCTGGAGCCCTGACCTGGAGAACACAGTACGGAGGCAGGCAGTGGAGTGAACTGCAAACAGTGAGTAAAGCTTTGGAACCGCATACTCGGGTGTCCTCCAATTATTCCCGCACCACTACACCTGGGTACCAGCCTCCATACCATTCTGCGCCTCTCCTCATCCATTGCACCTACACTGCCCTGGGACTACAGCTCCACCTGTGGGGAGCTACACCATCTTTGCTGCACCACACCATCAGTCCTGGCGGATCTGCATGCAGCGTTGGCTCAACATCTTACTTGCCAAACACCACAGGTGGCGTCACGGACTATTCTAATAAACTTTAACACCATTAACATCACCGCCATTGATATTGGGCGCCCAGGGCCACGGACCGGGTCACCGCTGCTGTGACACATTCCCACCTTGACACCGGCCCGGTACCGAGTACCCCGCTGCCCTGGGTGTGCGAGGGCGACCCAATTTTGGCGTCACGAACAGGATGACGAGACCCGATGCCATCGGGTTCTGTGTGCCTTGGATTTACAACTTTTGAAAATGTGCAGAAGACCAAATTAAATAGACTGTAAAATGGACATTAGAAATGGCCACTGGTGCGGAGAAGAAGGGCGTGAAGAGATGGGAGGTCCTAAGAATAGACCGCGAAGAGTCTTGGGCCATCCCTGCCTGAATTACTATGTGACCGATGCATGGCCCACCCTCCCGAGGGGTTCGTATACTGGCTTGGTATGGAGGCGCTGGAAGAAGACGCCGCCCCCAGAAGGAGGGGCAGATGAAGCCTCTGGCGAGCAGAAGGGCGGAGCAAGGAGAACGCCAGAATGCCATCATGAAAGCAGATGAGAAGACAGAAGAACAGGGAGGGGAGAAGTCACTCGCCCCTAGGCCGCCTAAGCGGAGGTTGCGACCGCTGATTCATCCTCAGCTGCGTCTGCCACCGCCTCACAACAGACATTGTCATTGGGGGAGCCCCGTCCGGAGGAGATACATGAAGGCTCTGGAACAGAATGGAGGACCGGGACCGTGTCTCTGCCTGGATCGGGCGCGGTGGCACCGGCCTCCACCGTCAACCCCAGCTGAGACCGGCCTGGTCCCGGCACGGATCCAACTGCGGCCTACTCCACCAGTCACTCCGGGAGTTGCGGCTGCTGCCATCTACCACCAGGAACCGGAGCCGGAACCGCGGCTGGAAACGCCAGGTATGATCGCTACCCCCGGTCTGACCCTGGTTTTGGGAGCGGAACCCACAGATAGGAACGGGCCCACTGAGCTTCGCCGACGATCCCCGGCTGCAGTGCCTATAGGGGAGATGATCAAGTTGTTCCTGGCTGGCGGCCTCGGGCTGCGGCACCATCTCCTGAACTTCCTATGGAACTGGAGGGACCCATATCCCCGCAGACAGTAGAAATATCCATGGCCCTTTCCCTGGGCCTCACCAGTCCCTATCCCTCTGTATGGGAGATTGAGTATATGCGGCTAGCAAGTAGCCAACGGGACGAAGATACCACCTCTGAGAACAGTTCCAGTTCAGCTACTAGAACCCCAGGAGGGGACCACAATTGAAATAATTTACTAAATCTTGTTACCCAGGAGGGTTTGTTGCACCAGTTGTGCCTTTGCCTTTTTGTTCATCATGTTGCCCAGTTTTGATTGGTAGCGTTGTTTTTGAAATGGAACTGTGGAGATCATAGACACTGATTAATCCAAAAACTTTTATTGTAAATAGTTGCACCTCTTTAGGTGCCCTTTCTTGGTTTTACATATAAAGACACTTTGCGAAGATAATGTTTTTGCATGGACACTTTTCGAGGAATGATGTCTACCTCAAGGGACATAGCAAGAAAGCGCGGCTGGGAGCAATGTTCAGCACCTTTGTGTCACGCTGCTGCCGCCGCAGCCTCCGCCAATACCTTCTCTTCTGCTGCAGTCTGCCCACTCTCTGGCGGCCTCCACACCGCGGTCCCGGCTGCCTCGGCCTTCTCCGCGCTCCTCCTTTCCCCGTCTCTCGTTCCCGGCGCCCGCTCCTGCCCGGTCTCCTGTGTCCCGTCAGGCGCGCGCCCCGGTCCAGCTTCCTGTTCCTCGGCGCGCGCGCACACTGTGGTCCGCAGCACGCACGCTCTCTACCCCTCCTGAGGCCACACGCTCTCCTCACCTTGCGCTGGGAGGGGTCATGACCCGGAAGTCCCTGCCACGACTCCCTATATCAGGCCGCCTCTTCCTGCTGGCGGTGCCTGATTATCACTTGTGCCCTGCTAAGTGATTCTGGCCCTTGTCTCTGTGTGCACCCCCGTTGCCTCCCTGCCTGTAGCTTACCTGTCTTCTCCACTGTCCTCTCTCCTAGGATCTGGAAGTCTGAGCTCGTGCTCCGGTCTGTCCTGGTCCCCTGGCTGAGTTCTCCAGTTCGTGCCTGCTTCCCTCCGTCTCGCCTGTGTTCCTGACCTGTCCGCCATCTGTATTCCTGTTTCTGGGGAGGTCCACCGCCAGCATCTCTGGCCCCTTGCCAGCTCTCCTGTATTCTCTCTGGGTACCAGCTGCCGTGGTGATAGTTACCCACGGGGCCTGCCCCAAACACTCCCTGTATAGGGGGTGGTCCACCTGGCCAGCTCGCCCGTGGGAGGTTCGTTGCCACGGTCCAGCGGGTCCACTCCAGGAGATCTACCTAAGTCTCAAATCACAGAATAATCAGGCCATGGATCCCGCTGGTACCCCGACCCAGAAGGAACTTTTGTTCCTCCGAGAAAATCAGGCGAGGATCATGTCATTCCTCAAATCTATGGAGTCCCGTCTTTCCTCTTTGCAAGCCTCCGATCCAGGGACTGCCTCTCATATCTCCAGCCTCCAGCAGGAGCTTGCCCAGCAGCGCGACACCCAGGCCCACATTCTGAATTACATGGCCTCGGTGGATAAACTCCTAATAGCTCTCCAGACCGCTGCTGCTGCCCCTGTTCAGGCGGCAGTTCATTAGCCAATGCCAGCTGCATTTTGAGTTGACGCCCCTGCAGTATCCTACCGACCGGGCCAAGGTGGCCTTTGTGGTATCCCATTTGGAGGGTGAGACGCTGGCTTGGGTAAATCCCTTGTGGGAACGTGACGACCCGTTAGTCTCCCAGCTTGCGACCTTCTTAGAGACCTTTCGTAGAGTCTTCGATGAGCCCGGTCGCCTGGTCTCGGCCACCGAGTCCTTATTTAACCTCCGCCAGGGTGCTCTCTCTGTGGGGCAGTATGCCATCCAGTTCCGTAGTGTCCTCCGAGCTTGGATGGAACAACGAGGCCCTAGTGGGGGCTTTTTGGCGCGGCTTGTCGGCTCGAATCAAAGACGAGTTGGCTGGGAGAGACACACCCACGTCTTTCGAGGACCTCATCTCTCTGGCAACGCGAATTGATCTGCGTTTCCAGGAGCGCTCCCGCGAAGCCGCCAGGGAGAGAAGGCCTTCTCGTTTTTCCCCTTCTCCACGCAGTCCTCCTCGCCCACGACCTACCACCGTGGCGTCAGCTTTGGAGCCCATGCAAGTGGACTGACTCAGACCAGCGGAGCTGCGTCGCCAGGAGAGACTTACACATGGTCTTTGTCTCTATTGTTGCAGCGCCTCCCATCTTCTGCGTTCCTGTCCAGTGAGGCCGGGAAACGCCTCAGCCTAGGACAGGTAAGAGAGGCCTCCCTAGGTGTCTGTGATACCTCTCTACCCTTGACCCTCTCTGTTTTGTTTGTCCTGGGATCCAAACGTTTTTCTGAGGTGGCCTATATTGACTCAGGGGCTGCAGGGAACTTCATCCAACTCGAGGCGGTAAAAAGATTGCAGATACCTGTCAGGTCCTTGGAGGTTCCCCAGCAGTTAGCTTCAGTCGACCGTGTTCCCCTGCGCGAGACCGTCACTTTGGTCACCGAAGAGGTGGAGTTACAGATCGGGGTCCTGCACCGTGAGAAGATAGCCTTCTTCGTGCTGCCGTCACTGTCCCACACCTTGCTTCTGGGTCTTCCATGGTTGAGGATACACAAACCCGTCTTGGATTGGCACTCTGGAGACATTCTTCGTTGGGGTCGTTTCTGCCAGACTAAATGTCTTCTTCCGGTACAACCTCTCATGACTTCGCTACCTGCCTTGGGTCCAGCGGATCTGCCCCCGGCCTACTGGGCCTTTGCTGACGTCTTTGACAAAAAGGAGGCAGAGACTCTTCCACCGCACTGGCCATATGATTGCCCGATCGAGTTTGTTCCAGGTTCAACTCCGCCCCAGGGGCGAATCTATCCTTTGAGTCCGCTCGAATCCCAAGCCATGACTGAGTACGTTCAGGAGAATTTGGCCAGGGGCTTTATCCGGAAGTCATCTTCCCCCCCTGGAGCAGGTTTCTTTTTTGTCAAGAAGAAGGATGGGTCCCTTTGCCCGTGTATCGACTATCGGGGTCTTAATGAAATCACTATCAAGAACAAATAACCCCCTACGTCTCATCCCCGAGTTATTCGACCGGCTGCGAGGGGCGCGAATCTTTACCAAACTGGATCTCCGTGGAGCCTACAATCTCATCCGTATTCGCTCTGGAGATGAATGGAATACTGCTTTTAACACCAAGGATGGGCACTACGAGTATCTCGTCATGCCATTCGGTTTGTGCAACGCCCCCGCAGTTTTTCAGGAATTTGTAAATGACATTTTCCGAGACCTTCTGTACTCCTGTGTGGTCGTATATCTGGACGATATCCTCGTCTTCTCTCCCGATCTGCCCGCCCACAGGAGAGATGTCCGTCGAGTACTGTTACGCCTAAGGGAGAATCGCCTATATGCTAAGCTGGAGAAATGCGCCTTTGAACAGTCCACCCTTCCATTCCTAGGATACGTCATCTCCGACTCAGGCTTATGCATGGACCCGGAGAAAGTATCTGCCGTGCTTAACTGGCCGCGTCCCCATGGGGTAAAAGCCATTCAGCGATTTCTTGGCTTCGCAAATTACTACCGGCAGTTCATTCCTCATTTTTCCTCTTTGACTGGTCCTATCTCCTCTTTGATCCGTAAGGGAGCTAATCCGCACGCCTGGTCCCCTGAAGCCGAGAACGCCTTCTTGTCTCTGAAACACGCATTCGCCACGGCACCCGTGCTCCATCGCCCAGAAGCCAATAAACCTTTCATCCTCGAGGTGGATGCTTCCGCAACTGGGGCCGGAGCAGTTCTGTCTCAAAAATCTCCCTCTGGTAGACTTGTTATGTGCGGTTTCTTTTCCAAGTCCTTCTCCACTTCGGAGCGAAACTATTCCATCGGAGACCGGGAACTGCTTGCCATCAAATTAGCTCTGGAGGAATGGAGGTACTTATTAGAGGGAGCCCTACATCCGTTTACAATCTACACGGACCATAAAAATCTGGCTTACCTTCAATCGGGACACAGACTCAATCCTCGGCAGGCCAGGTGGTCTCTGTTCTTTGGCCGATTCGATTTTGATCTGCACTTTCGTCCAGGCAACAAGAACCTCAAGGCTGACGCTTTGTCCAGGTCCTTCCTTTCTGCAGATTTGGAGGAGGAACCCACACATATCTCGATCCCTCCAGGCTCATCACGGTGGCACCTCTCGTCTCGCCGCCACGTGGTAAGACTTTCGTGGCAGAGAAGGACCGAAGACCGATCCTACACTGGGGGCATGCTTCCAAACTTGCTGGTCATGTCGGCCTTAAAAAAACACTTGTCCTTGTCTCCCGCTACTACTGGTGGCCAACTCTTCCCCTGGATGTCCGAGATTTTGTCGCTTCCTGTCCGTCCTGTGCTAAAACCATGGTGCCTAGGCAGTTGCCTTCCGGTCTTCTGCATCCGCTTCCAGTTCCATTGTCCCCTTGGCAACACATTGCCATGGATTTCATTACCGATCTACCCAGGTCTGCAGATTGTACCGTCGTCCTTGTGGTGGTAGACAGATTCTCTAAGATGGCACATTTCATCTCTCTCCCCGGGTTACCTTCAGCACGAGACTTGGCAAAAGTTTTCGTTCACCACATCTTCCGTCTCCATGGACTACCCCAACATATTGTTTTTGACAGAGGAGTCCAATTTACCTCTCGATTTTGGAGAGCCCTATGCAAGTCGATGGATGTCACACTTGACTTCTCCTCATCTTACCATCCACAGTCCAATGGTCAAGCGGAGCCGACTAACCAGAATTTGGTGAACTATCTCCGGCACTTTTCTAATGCCCACCAGGACGACTGGTCAGACTTACTCCCGTGGGAAGAGTTCGCCTATAATAACCACGTCAGCGAGTCTTCTGGCAAATCTCCTTTTTTTGTTGTCTACGGGCAGCATCCGGGTGTACCTCTACCGGTTCCCTCTGCCTCGGGTGTACTGGCGGCTGATCTGTCTGGGGATTTCTCCAGGATCTGGCAGGAGACAAAGGCCGCTCTCGAGTTAGCACGCGACAAGGTAAAGAGACACGCAGACAAAAGGCGCCTGGATTCCCTGCCATATCACCCTGGTGATAAAGTTTGGCTGTCCTCCAAGTTCATTCGTCTCAAGAACCCTTCACATAAACTGGGTCCCTGCTATATTGGACCCTTTGAGGTATTGGCTCGTATTAACGACGTCTCCTACAAACTGCGACTTCCCGCCTCACTCCGCATCCCCAGTGCTTTTCATGTCTCCCTTCTAAAACTGGTCATCCTCAATCGCTTCCAAACCTCTGCCACTCAGTCGCCGCCGCCTGTCTCCGCTGACAATGAGTTTGAGGTTAAAGACATTTTGACCATGAAGAAGCGAAGGGGGAGGACCTTTTTTCTGGTCGATTGGAAGGGCTTTGGTCCTGAGGAGAGGTCCTGGGAGCCTCGGGAGAATATTCGGGCTCCTCGAATTTTGGCTAAGTTTTTTCCACTCTGCGGAGGGGGGCGCGTAGGGAGGGGGGGTACTGTCACGCTGCTGCCGCCGCAGCCCCCGCCGATACCTTCTCTTCTGCCGGCAGTCTGCCCACTCTCTGGCGGCCTCCACACCGCGGTCCCGGCTGCCTTGGCCTTCTCCGCGCTCCTCCTTTCCCCGTCTCTTGTTCCCGGCACTCGCTCCTGCCTGGTCTCCTGTGTCCCGTCGGGCGCGCGCCCCGGTTCAGCTTCCTGTTCCCCGGCGGGCGTGCGCGCACACTGTGGTCAGGAGCACGCGTGCTCTCTACCCCTCCTGAGGCCGCGCGCTCTCCTCACCTTGCGCTGGGAGGGGTCATGACCCGGAAGTCCCTGCCATGACTCCCTATATCAGGCGGCCTCTTCCTGCTGGTGGTGATTCTGGCCCTTGTCTCTGTGTGCACCCCCGTTGCCTCCCTGCCTGTAGCTTACCTGTCTTCTCCACTGTCCTCTCTCCTAGGATCTGGAAGTCTGAGCTCGTGCTCCGGTCTGTCCTGGTCCCCTGGCTGAGTTCTCCAGTTCGTGCCTGCTTCCCTCCGTATCACCTGTGTTCCTGACCTGTCCGCCATCCGTATTCTTGTTTCTGGGGAAGTCCTCCGCCAGCATCTCTGGCCCCTTGCCAGCTCTCCTGTATTCTCTCTGGGTACCAGCTGCCGTGGTGATAGTTACCCGCGGGCCTGCCCCAAACACTCCCTGTATAGGGGGTGGTCCACCTGGCCAGCTCGCCCGTGGGAGATTCGTTGCCATCGTCCAGCGGGTCCACTCCAGGAGATCTACCTAAGTCTCACATCACACTTTGCAAGAATCTTTGATTGTTTTATGATAACCTATTTGATAATGTTGTGTCTTGTGGAAAGTAAATGTCTTTTATAGAATATTTGATACAGGGAATTAGAAAAGTTTTGAGATAGAATGTGAGAATTGAATAAAGACTGAAGAATTGAAAGTGACAGGTGACAGGCCAAGTACAGATAGTCAGTGTCTTGCATCCAGTAGAAAGAGAGAGAAAGAATAATTGCACTTTGAACTATGAATTGCACTTAAGTACATTTTTGATACTAAGATAGGAAGTTAAGCTGTTTGTAATGTTTAAGAAATGTGCCTCCTACATTAGGAAGATTAGATAAGTATTGTTGAATAGCATTTAAAAATTTTTGTGTGTTCCTGTATTGTACCTTTTGTTGTCTTACAACCCGCGGACGTGCTGTGTTTAACGGGGGTATGTGGCGCCCCTGAGGCTTCAGTCGCCACAGAGGTACTGCACCTTCTCCTAAGGTGTAGTGCCCCACCATCCAGGTAAGGTGGGAACTCCTGACCTCCACACCTGCATTCCACACACAGGATAGTTCAATGGGGCCACCTAACAGCTTCAGGCTGGGGGTTAGCAGAGCACCCCTCGTGGAACCCTGCTTCATAACACGAGATGTGTTGGGAGGCGGGTGGAGTGAGATGATATAAAAGAGTGGGAAGAGTGAGAGTTAGGGAGGAGTTGGTTGGTTAGTTGGAGAGAGAAGAGAGAAGATGGGTGTCTGAAGGACGTGCTGCAGCAGGTCCCAGTGATCTGGGCTGCTGGCACGAGAAAAACAGAGAAAGAGATTGATAACCTAACCTTCCATAAGACAGATAGAACAGATCGGAACGAAGGAGAATAGAAGGACAGTGGGAAGCTGGTTGAAGATAGAGAACCCTTCCAGTCCAGAGAGCGCAAAGGCCGGGGCCCGGTCCCCGAGGTTGATTGGATCTTTATGTCCGGCAACAGACACCGGAGGAGTAGTGATCCGCTAACACCTTGCTTCCATCATAGACTTGGGACACTGTTATGAATGAGTCACCGTAGGAGGCAAAAATGGAAATGCTAGCTAAGTCCAGAAAACCAGAGAAGTTGGCAGCTATCGGATTGCAGATCCCTGAACCTATCAACACAACTAGCAGTAGCCGTGGGGGGTTCCTACGATGCCCTAGACCCCACGATCACAGCCGGAGGACTATAAAGCCTAAAGACAGAAAGGGAAATCTAAACTGCCCCACAGCAGACCCCAAAGCATAAGGCAGCCCCCAACATATAATGACGGTGAAGCAAGAAGAAAGAACACTAAGGCTGTGTGCACACGATGCTTTTTTTAAGCGTTTCTGCAGCGTTTGAGCCGGCTCAGACGCTGCAGAAACGCTTAAAAGATGCATCAAATTAATTAGCATGCGTTTTTGGCTTTTTGTGCCAATGCATGCGTTTTTAACCGCTCAGGAATCGCTTAGCGGCTAAAAATGCAGCATGCTCATTAATTTCCGCATTGCTGAGCGTTTTTAGCCATCCCCAATGATCCCAGAAATTGCGTGTCAAAAAAACGCGTCAAAAACGCGTCAAAATCGCGTCAAAAAACGCGTGGAAAAAGACACGCGATTTCTGGGAAGGGGATCCTTTTCCTGAGCGTTTAAAAATGCTAGCGTGGGCACATAGCCTAACACAGACAGAAAGATAGACTGAGCAAAGACGGGGCCCAAGCTAACTAGATAGGAAAGGACAGGAAGGCTGCTGTCTGCAATCCGTGAAAAACCCTATGAAAATAAGAGCCAACAAACTGACAGTGAAAAAGGCCCTGAAGACGCTAGGCTTCAAAAAGCTATGTCAGTACTCAGGAATATTCTGAAGACAGAGCAACCGGCAAAAGGAGATTCAGCTCACCCCAGCAGGGAATGGCAGAATCCAGAAAAGCAAGGCAAACAAAAACAAACACAAATGCTAACAGGCAAAGCAGAAAACTTAGCTTTAGAGGAGCAGGAATCAGACTGGTCTCCTAGAAGTCCACAGAGAAATCACCCGCAGGGCAGAAGGGCGTCGGCAGCCTTATATCCAGTACGTGACTCCACTCAGCCAGTCATCATCATCAGGCTCAGGTGCCTGATAATCAGACTCATTACCTTCCTTTACCAGAATAGGGAGTTCACCAGACCTCAGTGACGAAGGGGAAAATGAACTCACAACAGGACACAACAGCAACTGAATAGAGAGCCGGGACGCAGTGAGGAGTCCCCGAAGCAGGCTACAGCTGTCTGTCATACAAGCAAAGACTAGGAACACCTAGAGAGAGGCATTCCAGGGTAACTAAGTACTGGAGTGCTTCGCACCTAAAGGCGCATTGGAGGAGTCATTCAGTAAGGTATGTGTTGGCGGAGTGTGGAAGGGAGAATCCTATCCTGCCTGGAGGTTGGCTGGAGCCCTGACCTGGAGAACACAGTACGGAGGCAGGCAGTGGAGTGAACTGCAAACAGTGAGTAAAGCTTTGGAACCACATACTCGGGTGTCCTCCAGTTATTCCCGCACCACTACACCTGGGTACCAGCCTCCATACCATTCTGCGCCTCTCCTCATCCATTGCACCTACACTGCCCTGGGACTACAGCTCCACCTGTGGGGAGCTACACCATCTTTGCTGCACCACACCATCAGTCCCAGCGGATCTGTATGCAGCGTTGGCTCAACATCTTACTTGCCAAACACCACGGGTGGCGTCACGGACTATTCTAATAAACTTTAACACCATTAACATTACCGCCTTTGATATTGGGCGCCCAGGGCCACGGACCGGGTCACCGCTGATGTGACACATTCCCACCTTGACACCGGCCCGGTACCGAGTACCGCGCTGCCCTTGGTGTGCGAGGGCGACCAAAGGGCACAATAGCAATACAGATAGAGAGCCGGGACTTAGGAGTAGAGAGTCCACGAAGCAGGCTACAGCTTTCTGCCGTGCAAGTAGAGTTCTTGGGAACATCTATCAGGAGGAACTCCAGTGTAACACGGTACTGGAGATCTTCACACTTAAAGGCGCTTTAGAGGAGACCTTCAGGAAAGGCACATAAGTTGGCGGAGTGTAGAAGGGAGCTTTCCATCTTGCCTGGAGGTTGACCGAGTCCCTGACCCGAAGGACACGGCACAGAAGCGGGCACTACAGACTGTGAGTAAAGCTTTGGAACTACATGCCCTGGTGTCCTCCATTCCTTCCTGTGTCCGTCTGCCTGACACTGCTACATCCCCTGCGCCAGACAATACATCACCTAAGTGTCTCCACATCTACACCGCCCTGGGACAACAGCCCTGCCTGTGGAGGGCTATACCATCATTGCTGCACCACGCCATCTGTCCTGGAGGATCTGCATGCAGTGTCGGCTTAACACCTCCCTTGCCGAACACCACAGGTGGCGTCACGAACTATTCATCTAACTACATTTCACTATTCACATCTTCCTATTACTTGGGCAACCAGGGCCACGGTCTGGGTCACCACTGCTGTGACACGTCCCACTGACACCGGCCCAGTACCGAGTACCCCACGGCCCTGGGAGGGCGACCCACTCCCATATCTCTCTAGTAAGCTTGATTCTGCTCCCATAGCTCTGTAGTAGTCTCGGTTCTGCTCCTATAGCTCTGTATTAAGCTTGGTTCTGCTCCCTTATCTTTGTAGTAAGATCGGTTTTGCTCCAATATCTCAGTTCCCTTATCTACGTAGTAATAACATAGTAACATAGTTTTGAAGGCTGAAGGAAGAACTTATGTCCATCTAGTTCAGCCTATTTTTAGTGCAGCTGTTCTGCATTGTTGATCCTGGGGAAGGCAAAAAACCCACAGAGTAGAAGCCAATTTTCTCCATAGGGAAAAAATTCCTTCCCCTAAGCTGGGTCAATCATCTACCTATAATATTATGTTATTCATAACCTTGTATACTGTTACTCACAAGAAAAGCATCCATTCCTTTCTTAAATTCATTCAGTGAGTTGGCCATCACCACTTCCTCAGGAAGAGAATTCCAGAGCCTCACTGCTCTTACCGTGAAGAACCCTCTTCTATGCTGGTGCAGAAATTGTCTTTCCTCCAAACGAAGAGAATGCCCCCTTGTTCTTGTCACAGTCCTTAGTACAAACAGTTCATTGGAGAGATCTCTGTATTGCCCTCTGATATACTTGTACATATATATTAGGTCTTCCCTAAGTCTTCTCTTTTCTAGAGTAAATAGACCTAATTTTGATAACCTTTCTGGGTATTGTAGTGAACCAACTCCATTTATCATTTTAGTAGCCCGCCTTTGAACACTTTCTAGTTCAGTAATGTCTTTCTTGAGCACCGACGTCCAAAATAGCACACAATACTCCAAGTGTGGTCTGACGAGTGATTTGTACAGAGGGAGAATTATGTTTTCATCTCGTGTCCCCAGACCTCTTCTAATGCATCCCATGACCCTATTTGCTTTGCTGGCAGCTGCCTGACACTGGGCACTCCAATTTAGCTTCTTATTGACTAAGATGCCTAAGTCTTTTTCCATGTCTTATTTCCCCAGCAGTTTTCCATTTAGTAAGTAATTATAGCATCTGTTTCTCCTTCCCATGTGCATAACCTTACACTTATCTGTGTTAAACCTCATTTGCCATTTTTCAGCTCAATTCTCCAATTTACTCAAATCTGTCTGTAGTTGCAAACTGTCCTCCTTTGTGTTAACTACCTTACATAGTTTTGTATCATCTGCAAATACTGATATTTTACTGTGTAAGCCATCCACTAAATCATTAATAAATATATTAAATAGTAGGGGGCCCAATACAGAACCCTGTGGTACCCCACTAGTAACCCTGGCCCAATCTGAGTATGCCCCATTAATAACCACTCTTTGTTTTCTATCACTAAGCCAGCCAGCTTAATCTTGGTTCCATTTGTGTCTGTGTAGTCAGCTTTCTTATAATAATATTGCTTATTATAATATGTATTCGCTGTGTAGTGGTGATGGTAGTGGACATTGTGTAGCCATATTTTAAAGTAGCATGTTGATAATATTGGTCTTTGCATTGTGTATTTTTGGTTAGCAACATTGGTATACTGTAATTATGTATGTATAGATGATATTTTAAATGGCTTAGGGGAGTTATATGGGGAAACATGCACTTTGGGGCTTGGGCCCCTGATCTTATAGGACTCTAGCAATGCTCCTGGTTTATAGTATGAGGTGTGTATATAGTATGGTGTGTGTGTATATAATATGCTATGCATTATTTTTCAACTGGCTAAAATGGTACCGAACCCCTTTTTTCTTTTATATAATACTAGCTGAAGAGCCCGGCGCTGCCCGGGCATAGTAACTAACTGTGGTTAGTTATAGCAAATTATAATTATCCTCCATCCCATAGTCCTGTGCCCATACACCCATCATACATATCCACGATCCCATAGGCCCGTGCCCATATACCCATCATACATATCCTCCATCCCACAGTCGAGTGCCCATATACCCATCACACATCCTCCATCCCATAGTCCCATGCCCATATACCCATCACACAACCTCCATCCCATAGTCCCATGCCCATCATACATATTCACCATCCCATAGTCGAGTGCCCATAAACCCATCACACATCCTTCATATCATAGTCCCATGCCCATATACCCATCATACATATCCTCCATCCCATAGTCCCGTGCCCATATACCCATCATACATATCCGCCATCCCATAGTCCCATGCCCATATACCCATCATACATATCCTCCATCCCATAGTCCAGTGCCCATATACCAATCACACATCCTCCATCCCATAGTCCCTTGCCCATATACCCGTCATACATATCCTCCATCCCATAGTTCAGTGCCCATATACCCATCACACATCCTCCATCTCATACTCAACCATTATGACATCATAATGAGGGGCGGGGCTTAATACACACACACACACTTTTTCCCCCATTATGTAGATAGGGGCAAAATTGTTTGGTGAATTGGAACGCGTGGGGCTGAAATTTCACCTCACAACATAGCCTAGGACACTCTCGGGGTCCAGACGTGTGACTGTGCCAAATTTTGTGGCTGTAGCTGCGACGGTGCGGATGCCAATCCTGGACATACACACATGCATACATACATACACACACTTGAGCTTTATATATTAGATGTGGCTTGTGTATATATTGTATGTGGAGTATATATAGTATGTGGTGTGTATACATAGTATGTGGCTTGTGTATGTGTAGTATGAGGTGGGTATGTGGCATGTATATAGTATGTGGCTTGTGTGTATATACAGTAATATGTGGTGTGTGTATATAAAATGTGGCTTGTGTATATTGTATGTGGTGTGTGTATAATATGTGGTGTGTATATAGTATATGGTGTGTGTATAGTATGTGGCTTGTGTGTATATAGTATGTGGTGTGTGTATATAGTATGGTGTGAGTATATAATGTGTGGCTTGTGTGTGTGTATATAGTATGTGGTGTGTGTATAGTATGTGGCTTGTGTGTATATAGTATGTGGTGTGTGTATATAGTATGGTGAGAGTATATAATGTGTGGCTTGTGTGTGTATATGGTATGCTGTGTGTATATAGTATGTTGTGTGTTATATGTGGCTTGTATGTGTGTATATAGTATGTGGTGTGTGTATAATATGTGGTGTGTATATAGTATGTGGCTTGTTTGTATATAGTATGTGGTTTGTACAGTATATGATGTGTGTGTATAGTATGTGGCTTGTGTGTATATAGTATGTGGTGTGTGTATATAGTATGGTGTTAGTATATAATGTGTGGCTTGTGTGTGTATATATGGTATGTTGTGTGTATATAGTACGTTGTGCGTATGTTATATGTGGCTTGTATGTGTGTATATAGTATATGGTGTGTGTATAGTATGTGGTGTGTGTATATAGTATGGTGTGTATATATAATATGTGGCTTGTGTGTGTATATATGGTATGTTGTGTGTATATAGTACGTTGTGCGTATGTTATATGTGGCTTGTATGTGTGTATATAGTATGTGGTGTGTATAGTATATGATGTGTGTATAGTATGTGGCTTGTGTGTATATGGTGTGTATATAGTATGGTGTGAATATATAATGTGTGGCTTGTGTGTGTATATATGGTATGTTGTGTGTATGTTATATGTGGCTTGTATGTGTGTATATAGTATATGGTGTGTGTATAGTATGTGGCTTGTTTGTATATAGTATGTGGTGTGTGTATATAGTATGGTGTGAATATATAATGTGTGGCTTGTGTGTGTATATATGGTATGTTGTGTGTATATAGTACGTTGTGCGTATGTTATATGTGGCTTGTATGTGTGTATATAGTATGTGGTGTGTATAGTATATGATGTGTGTGTATAGTATATGATGTGTGTGTATAGTATGTGGCTTGTGTATATAGTATGTGGTGTGTGTATATAGTATGGTGTGAGTATATAATGTGTGGCTTGTGTGTGTATATAGTACGTTGTGCGTATGTTATATGTGGCTTGTATGTGTGTATATAGTATGTGGTGTGTATATAGTATATGATGTGTGTGTATAGTATGTGGCTTGTGTGTATATAGTATGTGGTGTGTGTATATAGTATGGTGTGAGTATATAATGTGTGGCTTGTGTGTGTATATATGGTATGTTGTGTGTATATAGTACGTTGTGCGTATGTTATATGTGGCTTGTATGTGTGTATATAGTATGTGGTGTGTATATAGTATATGGTGTGTGTATATTGTATGTGGCTTGTGTGTGTGCAAATAGTATGTGGTGTGCTATAACATATGACGCTGCACAGTGTCCTTACAGGACCACCTGTATAACCGTGGCTCTGGAATACCCTGTGACATATTTGAGAAAGATTCATTGAATCAATACATGAATACATGACTTATACCTATGGAAATAAATACAAATCATCCATTTTGCTTGAACTGAATTGAGTGTGCAGTGAATATTTCCAGGATAGAGGAGCAGCACCATGCAAAGGAGCAGTGAGGGACCTGCAGCCGCTAAGGGCGGACAGAGCCCTGACTTCAACCCCATCCAACACATTTGGGATGAACAAGAATGGAGATTGCTAGCCAGGACCACCCATCCAGCATCAATGTCTACTGTCACAAATGCGATCCTGATTGAAGGGGCAAAAATCCCCACAGACACCTCCAAAATCTTGGAGAAAAAGACAAACTCCACATTAATGCCTATGAATTTAGAGTAACATGTTATAAAATTCCGTATCCCTACACTTATGTGCATATGTATAATAACAATATAAGAAAAAAATTGGACTATACTCTTCTTTATACATGTGTTCATGTGTGTGCAGAGTGGGGGGGCGCAGGGGTGCTGTTTTCTATAATTTGCTGTATCACATTATTTACATATATCTATAAATCCTCCAATACTTTATTATACAGGATTATACTGGATCTGATTGTCTCCTGCAGACATTCTAGAATGTTGTGACATCACAGGATCGGCGCTATTGTCAGCCGCTCTACTGGAACTCCTTTGAGGGTTGCAGTTGTGGATGAGAGTGAGTATGCGCGTCTTATGCTCCTGCCCTGCCCTTATTATTCCCCATTTCCTAGCTATACAAATTTCTGATTTCTTGTGATAAGCTTCCCCTATTTCCCAGTTCTCATGTCCCATACATTTTTAGAAAGAAAACCTTATATTTGTTAATTAGTTACAGTAATATTTACTGTTGATAAAGTTAGCATTTGAGATTAGGCTATTTATATGGAAACTTCTCTATTTGTCCTATTCAGGATTGTGCGATTGGTTCTAGGAGAAGAATGTGGAGCACAAACGAGAGACCGATCTATGTAAGTTCCAAATAAGAAAAGCCGTGGAATTCAGAATAGTGATAGTAATGCTGTCTCTATACGTGTATGTAATAATGAATTTCTGTTGTCTGATGTCCGTTCTTTATACACTTTCTTTTTTTGCATGGTATCCTGATGTATTAATAATATTTTGAGGTAGTTATGATTATGTGATTGCTGTTATGTATTTTTTTGTGGAGTTGTAGCAACCAAAAACCTGCAACGTTGGCATTTTGATTCTTTTTTATGCTTTACAGTTTCTACAGATTAGGTCAGTTAATTTTATATTTTCATAGGTCAGACTTTTCTGAACAGATTGATACCAAATATGTGTTTTTCTTTTATTATTCCCTTTCTTTAATATTAACTGGAGGAAAGGGGGTTGATTTGAATTTTTATCTTTTTACATTTTTAAAAACTTTTTTCTTTCATGGGTAGAGATGAGTGGACCCCTGGTTGTTTGGGTCCAGCAGGTTCGGCCGAACTGTTAAAAAACCCGGACCCCATTCACTTGAATGGGGAGCCCGAATATCCAGTGTCTGCCATGCACTACCACTACAAATGACAGCGTGAACCCACCGCTGAGATCGGCGGTACAAAGTTTACCTCCAGTCACTGGTGTCGGCTGATGAGACATCTGCTCCCATCAACTGACGCCAGCTGCTGCTAATAACATTGAGAGCAGGTGATGACTCATGCTCTCTAAATAAATAATTAAAAAAACAATGTGTGGCTTCCCCTGTATTTTTGATAACCTGCCAGGCAAAACTGACAGCTTGGGGCCCCAATGCTCAGCTGTCAGCTTCAGCAAGGCTGGGTATCAAGTATAGAGGGGTTCTCAGGGCTGGAAGGAAGACTGAGATCAGCTGCAGCCCGGACTTCCTCTTCATGTTCAATCTGTACGAAGGTGGGGACAATGATGCCAGCGCTGATTGGGCGCCGAGCACCACGTGTCACAACACGGCACCAGAGCTCTGGGGACCGCAAGTGCTGACACTGCTGGAACAGCACCAGCATAGGAGGGGAGTCTAAGCTTTATTATTTTATTGGGACCAAACATTTAGTTCAAGAAGGAATTGTCCAAGTAGTGGACAACTCTTTTAAAGAGTTAAATCTTTGTAGCATAATAACGTTTACTTATATATAGCGCTAGCATATTGTGCAGTGCTTTGCATACATTATCATCGCTGTCCCCAATGGAGCACACAATCTACTTTCCCTATCAGTATGGGGAGAACATACAAACTCCTTGCAGATATTGTCCTTGGTGGGATTTGAACCCCAGCGCTGCAAGGCTGCAGTGCCATGAAACACACACAACTCTTTGTTACATTACGGCAGATGTAGTAACGCAGCGATGCCAGTTTACCCCCATTTTTAAACCCAATAAATATGTACAGAATGGACGCAGCTCCAGAGATTCCTAATACACAACTAATGTGTAAATATATTCCACATAGCTTATAGTTGTCAGCCGATGCCAGGTCACATAGCAGGCGTGCTGTTTATGGACTGTATGAATGCTGCATGGGGCACGGACTGGTGCTCTGCTCATAGATTTATTAATACTAGCGCAGTCTATCTTGTGTGATAATGTCACATTCATTGTCTAGTGTAATGGGTGTAATGGAAGCCTATGAGTATGTGATGTACAGGACAATGTAAGAAGATGAAAGATTTCATAGACTTTTTACACTTCTCTGTTTTACTTTTACAGCCTGCAGTGATTGACATCCCATGTAAGTATCACATTCTTCTCACATGCATTTATAGCATTTATGCCTGGCCGTGTCCCCCAGCGCCCTGCTCCGGTCTGTGCAGTGTGGGGCTGAGGTTTTCTACAGCAGGCGCGATCTATTGCTGCCTGCCTATCGCGCCTGCTGAGCCGAGTCTCAGGCTGAATGGTGGAACAAGAAGCTGATGGTAAAATTATGATGATGGGGAAACAAAGCCAACACTCCCCAGGACTCACGGGTCGTGTGGCCCCCCGCTATTGATGTGACGCCCCTGCACTCCAGTAGGGACTGTATAGCCGAAACCTGGATGCTAGATCAGATATTGTGTAAGGAAGTCTCTGTACAATCACGTTGTAAAGGAAGGGCTCAGTCACATGTGTGTCTATGTACCAGGGGTGCTGCCAGTATTTTTCACTGGCCCTTATATTCTATGGAGCTGGTAACATGTCAGCTGTGGGGCGAATTGTGGATCACACTCACCCACTGACTGACTACTAGGAGAAACTTGGGAAACTTCCATCAGGTTTTGGTTTTCTTTTTGCATACAATAGAAAAGGATGAGATACTGATGGTAAAAAAATGGACACATGGACTAAAACTAGATGAAAATTGGAAGCAGCGCACTGATGAAAATTAGTTTGGGTTTGTGCAGATGAGAAAAACAAAGACGTGTGAATACGACCCAAAAATAAGTTGTCCGCTGCAACTGTTATTAACTACTTCAATAAATCTAATTGTAAACTGTTGTTTCTTTTTCAGCTGAAGGTGTAAATCGCAGGTAAGAGTCTTTCTCATCATTGTACAGTGTGTGGGGCGCATGCGCCACCTCGGCTCCATCCTACAGGGGCATCTCAGGGCTGGAGGGTCCGGGGAACGCAGCCCCAGCAAACAGCAGCTTATTCCCTATACTGTGGATTGGGGATAAATAAGTGGGAACATCTATTTTAACAGCTCCCATCAATTACTAGTGTTACCATACCTTCTAGTTAACCCTTACCTAATCTATGCATGGATGTATTTCCTTGTACTATAGGATGGACTTCACAGGATTCCGTAAATTTACAACACTGAAGATAAAATATTTATGATATTTGTGATATACTGTAGGTCCTGAGGATAGCATATCAATATCTTGTAGCTTGAATGCGCTTTAAAATTGTTTGTTATATCCCAACTCTATAAAGGAAAACCGAGATATACTGCCAGCCGCAGCCCGAGATATACTGCCAGCCGCAGCCCGAGATATACTGCCAGCCGCAGCCCGAGATATACTGCCAGCCGCAGCCCGAGATATACTGCCAGCCGCAGCCCGAGATATACTGCCAGCCGCAGCCCGAGATATACTGCCAGCCGCAGCCCGAGATATACTGCCAGCCGCAGCCCGAGATATACTGCCAGCCGCAGCCCGAGATATACTGCCAGCCGCAGCCCGAGATATACTGCCAGCCGCAGCCCGAGATATACTGCCAGCCGCAGCCCGAGATATACTGCCAGCCGCAGCCCGAGATATACTGCCAGCCGCAGCCCGAGATATACTGCCAGCCGCAGCCCGAGATATACTGCCAGCCGCAGCCCGAGATATACTGCCAGCCGCAGCCCGAGATATACTGCCAGCCGCAGCCCGAGATATACTGCCAGCCGCAGCCCGAGATATACTGCCAGCCGCAGCCCGAGATATACTGCCAGCCGCAGCCATAACATTCTAATGTATTAATAAAGCTAGTTTCACCTCTATTGAATTTATGACACCCTGAATTTCACTTTATTGCCTGCACGGAGTTTGATTACATGCTGCTCCCCACACTAGGCAAATTGCTCTGCTTTTTTTCCCTAAACTCTCATCCAGCGCTGCCCTCTTCCCACGCACTACACAATCATTGGCTTTTAAGATTAGTGCTGGGGCAGATACTATCATTCATTCCAGCACTGAAACTGACTGAGTAGTGATCCTGTGCTTCCATCTGTGGCAGTTCAGCACCGATCACTACACCTCACACCACAATGGTGATAGCACTGTCACATGTCCTCTGTTACTCATGGGTGTAATGATTGCAATTACAGAGGGTGCAACCGGGTCCATACTGGAGGGGGACCCCCACGTCAGGTGTATGTGCATCCAAGTGTGTTGCAGCGTGGAGATAGCAACTGACATCGACGTGCACGGCAGGAACGTTATCCCATAAACATATGCTGAAGCAAAATGATGTTTAGTTACAACATAGATCAAGCTGCCAAACTTCTCTTCATGCCTCTGATACAGGTGAGGAGGGTCACATTGCGACCCCTGCAGTGGTGGGACAAGTTCTGATTTTTTTTTTCCAATCTGCTTGTCGTGGTACCCAGGGCATGTATTGTGACCCTAATCACTTTATTTCTGCTGCTATGTCATGTAGCAGCAGCTTACAATGATTTTATGCTGCACAACCTGTGCCATGGCCAAAATCATTGTGTAACCCAGAATCAGTATATAATGCAGTGTACTGTAAAGCCGAATAAGAAGATTTACAGGACTCCATGGGAATCCAGTTAGGGTCATGGAAAGTTACACATTTGGTCAAGATATAGTACACACCTGTATTACATGCCACATTCAGCCAGGATGCTTGTGTCAGAATAATCAAGTCTGTGTATTATACACTGATATATATATATGGACACATGTATGCAGCTATTGTTTTTCATATAGAAATGTAACCATATGAATATAGATTGATGTAGATACATGGCAAAAAAATATAAAAATATAGCAGCACTCCAGGCATGAGATCGTGAAATAAACTGTGGTCTTTATTCACCCAGATATGCGCGACATTTCCACTTTTCAAAACTGTGAACCTTTCTCAAGCCATCAACATTCACAGAGTATAAGCACAGTACATATAGGTTACACTCTATAATCAGTGATCAATCAATATACATCAGGAAAGAATAGTTGATATGTACAGGGCCGGCTCCAGGTTTTCATGGGCCCTGGGGAAATGGTCTCAGTGGGTCCCTTTAAGACATACCACGATACATGATGCACAGATACGGCAGAGAAATATAGGTATAGAACAATGCCAAAGATTTCACTTACTTCTTACATTACATGAGTAATAACTATTTAGCTCAGAAACCGGACAGTTTAGTCCTCTATACAGTATTATTATTTATTTATATAGCACCATTGATTCCATGGTGCTGTACATGAGAAGGGGTTACATACAAATTACAGATATCACTTACAGTAAACTAACAATGACAGACTGATACAGAGGGGAGAGGACCCTGCCCTTTCGGGCTTACATGCTGCAGGATGGTGGGGAAGGAGACAGTAGGTTGGTGGGTTGCAGCAGTTCCGGTGTTGGGCTCCAGTATTATGGGTTCCACATAGCTCTCCATACAGGATCGTGGGCCCCATACAATGCTCCAGTATATATGAGTCCAATATATTGCGCCAAGCGTAAAAAAAATGAAATGCTCACCTCTCCTCGCTGGCCGCTGCTCTGCTCCAGACTCCTCAGCATTGCAGTCGTCCGGCTTTTTGCACTGTGACTGTTCAGAGAAGAGGGAGCACACTAGTCACATCATCGCACCATCTGACCTGAAACATCCCAGAGTGAGAAGATGTGGAAGACACTGCAGCGGAAGAACAGGGAGAGGTAAGTATTGCTAGTACTTGGACCCTAAGCAAGCGGGGGGGCCAACTTGTGGGTGCTGGCACCGGTCCCCATAGCGTGCTGGTGTCCCCAATGGTGAGTGGGCCCCCCAGCCTGCTCAGGGCCCTGACACTTACCCAAGAGCTGACGCTGGCCCTGCATATGTATACAGTGCAATAATATCAATCTCCTCATGAGTCATTAAGCATATAACAATAATTGATTTTCATCCTGTGCCAGTTCACAGGTATTGTGCATATAATATTAAAACCTTAATTGCTTGATAGAGATAATGTGATAACACAAGTGTTATAATTAATGATTGCTCACATAACTGCTGACGGTAGTAATATACATAGAATGTGCTCTAGGCTCAAATGTGATGTCAGTGATCCCAGCTACTCACTACACCAGGGGCCTAGAGGTGGAGGGGGCACGCCAACACCAACGACTATATCAGCTGGATGCAAGTCCTTGGAGCCACATTCTGCTGAAATGTTTTGTGGTGCAGGGGACCCGCTGGCTCCCTGAGCTGCAATACATGCCAGTGGCCTATCAGAGACTGGTAGCTGACGTCGGCGTGCCCGTGACTGGTGACACATGGCATCGACATCATGCACCATGGCGAGGATGCTGAAGTCAACTGCAGCGGCTGTAGAAGCGAACACCAGGCAGCGTAGGGGGAAGACGAGTAGTATTTACAAATATCTGTAGCTTGGTTGCCATAAACATAGAGGGGCCCAAACATTTTTTTTGCACAGGGGCCCCAAGCTGTCAGTGTACACCCCGGCACTGACTGATTTGCACAAGCTCTCTTCTCTCCATCAAGTTGTGTGGCGCCATATTAGATCAGGGAGCTGCCCTCAATCTGTGCATGTCTACTGCACTCAGTTATATGTACCTGCCATATTGGAGTGGGGAATGCTCACACTCCGGCACAGGCTGTATAAGCTTGTAGATAATTTGAAGATTGCTCTGGTTTCTCAATAGTAAAATATAGGCAAAATAAGCAGAATTACAGATATATCTAGAATATAAAAAAGATGGTATGGGAGTAATAATAGTATAGGAAGAAGAGCCACCTTGTTTGAACAGGGACCTATGTGAACAAAGGGCAATGGCCACATAGCAGATGGAAACTGCAAATACATTGAATCTATCCAGTCTGTTTCTGGTATAAGAAGAAATGGGTGCCATTCGTGGCAGACTGCTAGTTAGTATCCAGATGGTTGTCTGTATCTCTCACCCATTATATGTATTATAATTTAGTGCCGTCTACCAAATTGACAGACACCCATCTATGGGTCTCATCCCTCCAGTGTGACAAAGGATGGGCCATGTATATATGGAGGATACTGGGTCGATACTCTGAAGCTTGCTCTCGTTTGCAGTGTCAGTTTTGTATAGTGCTGCTTTCTTTAGAGCAGGGGTCCCCAACCGCCGGTCCGCGGCCCAGCACCGGGCCGTTGCAGTGCCCTTGCCGGTCCGCGGACACAAGGGGAGCCGGGGGGCGGTGCAGCAGCTGATACTCACCCTGCATCCCGCGGCGGCTTCATCCCGCGGCGGCTTCATCCTGCGCTGAGCGGTCACGTGCTACCGCTCATTTAAGGTCATGAATATGGACGCCACTCATCTCCCATAGGCGTGGCGTCCATATTCATGGACCTTAATGAGCGGTATCACGTGACCGCTCCGCACAGGAAGAAGCTGAAGCGCCGCGAGATGCAGGGATGTGCAGCGACGGGAAGGAAGTTCAGCGACGTGAGGGTAAGTATGATGGGGAGGATGGGGGAGCCATAAGGGAGGGAGAATGGGAGCGGAGCCATATACACAGGGGAGGGAGAGTGGGAGCGGAGCCATATACACAGGGGAGGGAGAGTGGGAGCGGAGCCATATACACAGGGGAGGGAGAGTGGGAGCGGAGCCATATACACAGGGGAGGGAGAGTGGGAGCGGAGCCATATACACAGGGGAGGGAGAGTGGGAGCGGAGCCATATACACAGGGGAGAGAGAATGGGAACGGAGCCATATATACAAGGGAGGGAGAATGGGAACGGAGCCATATACACAGGGGAGGGAGAATGGGAGCGGAGCCATATACACAGGGGAGGGAGAGTGGGAGCGGAGCCATATACACAGGGGAGGGAGAGTGGGAGCGGAGCCATATACACAGGGGAGGGAGAGTGGGAGCGGAGCCATATACACAGGGGAGGGAGAGTGGGAGCGGAGCCATATACACAGGGGAGGGAGAGTGGGAGCGGAGCCATATACACAGGGGAGGGAGAATGGGAACGGAGCCATATACACAGGGGAGGGAGAATGGGAGCGGAGCCATATACACAGGGGAGGGAGAGTGGGAGCGGAGCCATATACACAGGGGAGGGAGAGTGGGAGCGGAGCCATATACACAGGGGAGGGAGAGTGGGAGCGGAGCCATATACACAGGGGAGGGAGAGTGGGAGCGGAGCCATATACACAGGGGAGGGAGAGTGGGAGCGGAGCCATATACACAGGGGAGGGAGAATGGGAACGGAGCCATATACACAGGGGAGGGAGAATGGGAGCGGAGCCATATACACAGGGGAGGGAGAATGGGAGCGGAGCCATATACACAGGGGAGGGAGAGTGGGAGCGGAGCCATATACACAGGGGAGGGAGAGTGGGAGCGGAGCCATATACACAGGGGAGGGAGAATGGGAGCGGAGCCATATACACAGGGGAGGGAGAATGGGAGCGGAGCCATATACACAGGGGAGGGAGAATGGGAGCAGAGCCATATACACAGGGGAGGGAGAATGGGAGCGGAGCCATATACACAGGGGAGGGAGAATGGGAGCGGAGCCATATACACAGGGGAGGGAGAATGGGAGCGGAGCCATATATACAAGGGAGGGAGAGTGGGAGCGGAGCCATATATACAAGGGAGGGAGAGTGGGAGCGGAGCCATATATACAAGGGAGGGAGAGTGGGAGTGGAGCCATATATACAAGGGAGGCCGGGAGAGTGGGAGCAGAGCCATGCATACAGGATGGGACAGGGGAGCCATGTATACAGGATAGAAGAGTGGGAGCAGAGCCATGCATACAGGATGGGAGCGGAGCCATGTATACAGGATGGGAGAGTGGGAGCAGAGCCATGTATACAGGATGGGACAGGGGAGCTATGCATACAACAGGGGGAGCCACACAGAGCTGGACGGGGGGGACCACACATACATTTTCTGATGATTAGAAAATAATCAGCATGTACAGTACTCCAGTACAATTGTTCTTAAGTGCTCAATGCTCCATTTCCTTGTAGGTTCCAATCATCATTAGCAGTGACGGTCATCAGTAGAAGTAGCCCAGTGCTCCCACTGAAACAGAGAAGCAAGCCAGGTGCTCCCACTCATTCAAAACCTATGGTGAGTTGAGTCACATTAAAAATGTTATAATTAAATGATAAATATGCACTGCTAAACTACAACCGCGTCCATAGCCCCGCCCCTGTCACACCTCCATCCCCGCCCTGCCGGGCCATGGAAGAATGGTCTTGGTTCAAGCCGGTCCCTGGTGCAAAAAAGGTTGGGGACCACTGCTTTAGAGGATACTTTAAGCGATATAGATCTATATTTCTATGAGTGCATAAATACTATTATATAAACCCACACAATGAAGGATTTCTTACTATCAGACATTAGGTAGCATTCACACAGGCAGGGCTGTCACCAGGAATTTTGGAGCCCCATATTCTACAGTCCCCTGCCCAGTCTTGGAAAAACTCCACTTCTGCATCACGTCCTCACCAATCACACATTAGTAGTTCCCATCGAACACCAGATCACATACAGCCATCGATTTTTTAAGCCCCACCACAAGGAAGACTCTTTTGATCGGGCCCTACTCTATTAAACATTTCTTAAAATATTCAATGCTCTTTAGGTACATTTTTAAAAATGACTAATACCACATACAAGGAACAAATTCTGTCATACCATGGCTGGACCACATATTACCACAATATAATGACCAAATAATATTACATACAAGGGATAAATACCACCACACCATGACCAGACCACATAGTGACCAGATACTACAATACTGATCATTAATTTAAAAAAAAAACAAAACACAATACTAATATTACCATAAGGGCCATTATACCAAAGAGCTCTGTATACACTCACTGGCCACTTTATTAGGTACACCATGCTAGTAAGGGGTTGGACCCCTTTTGCCTTCAGAACTGCCTCAATTCTTCGTGGCAGAGATTCAACAAGGTGCTGGAAGCATTCCTCAGAGATTTTGGACCATATTGACATGATGGCATCACACAGTTGGCGCAGATTTGTCGGCTGCACATCCCTGATGCGAATCTCCCGTTCCACCACATCCCAAAGATGCTCTATTGGATTGAGATCTGGTGACTGAGGAGGCCATTTGAGTACAGTGAACTCATTGTCATGTTCAAGAAACCAATCTGAGATGATTCGAGCTTTATGACATGGCGCATTATCCTGCTGAAAGTAGCCATCAGATGTTGGGTACATTGTGGTCATAAAGGGATGGACATGGTCAGCAACAATACTCAGGTAGGCTGTGGCGTTGCAACGATGCTCAATTGGTACCAAGGGGCCCAAAGAGTGCCCAGAAAAAATTCCCCACACCATGACACCACCACCACCAGCCTGAACCGTTGATACAAGGCAGGATGGATCCATGCTTTCATGTTGTTTACGCCAAATTCTGACCCTACCATCCGAATGTCGCAGCAGAAATCGAGACTCATCAGACCAGGCAACGTTTTTCCAATCTTCTACTGTCCAATTTCGATGAGCTTGTGCAAATTGTAGCCTCAGTTTCCTGTTCTTAGCTGAGAGGAGTGGTACCCAGTGTGGTCTTCTGCTGCTGTAGCCCATCTGCCTCAAAGTTCGACGCACTGTGCGTTCAGAGATGCTCTTCTGCCTACCTTGGTTGTAACGGGTGACAATTTGAGTCACTGTTGCCTTTCTATCAGCTCAAACCAGTCTGCCCATTCTCCTCTGACCTCAACATGGCATTTCCGGCCACAGAACTGCCGCTCACTGGATTTTTTTTCTTTTTCGGACCATTCTCTGTAAACCCTAGAGATGGTTGTGCGTGAAAATCCCAGTAGATCAGAAGTTTCTGAAATTCTCAGACCAGCCCTTCTGGCACCAACAATCATGCCACGTTCAAAGGCACTCAAATCACCTTTCTTCCCCATACTGATGCTCGGTTTGAACTGCAGGAGATTGTCTTGACCATGTCTACATGCCTAAATGCACTGAGTTGCCGCCATGTGATTGGCTGATTAGAAATTAAGTCTTAACACACAGTTGGACAGGTGTACCTAATAAAGTGGCCAGTGAGTGTATACAGTAGTGTAAGTATACAGGTAATACAGTGATCACCAGTGACATTATACACAGTCCCACTGTCTAGTCTTGGAAAAACTCCACTTCTGCACCATGTCCTCACCATTCACACTTTTAGGGTATGTTTCCATGGTCCGGAAACATTCACTATCTGCTGTGGATTGGACGCTGCGTACAGCTGCAGCATCCAAATGTTACAGCATATTGGAGGGGATTTTATGAAATCCCGTCTCCACTATGCGTGCAGGGCTGCATCCGGCGGCCCTGTGTATCTGGACATGCAGTGCGTCTTTCCTGAGCGCAGCATGTCTATTTATCTTGTGGAGATGCTCCGTCTCCGCAAGATACAGTCATGTGTTAAAGTTTGGGCACCCCTATTAATGTTAACCTTTTTTCTTTATAACAATTTTGGTTTTTGCAACAGCTATTTCAGTTTCATATATCTAATAACTGATGGACTCAGTTATATTTCTGGATTCAAATGAGGTTTATTGTTCTAACAGAAAATGTGCAATCTGCATTTAAACAAAATTTGACCGGTGCAAAGTATGGGCACCCTTATCATTTTCTTGATTTGAACACTCCTAACTACTTTTTACTGACTTCCTGAAGCACTAAATTGGTTTTGTAACCTCATTGAGCTTTGAACTTCATAGCCAGGTGTATCAAATCATGAGAAAAGGTATTTATGGTGGCCACTTGCAAGTAGTTCTCCTATTTGATTCTCCTATGAAGAGTGGCATCATGGGCTCCTCAAAACAACTCTCAAATGATCTGAAAACAAAGATTATTCAACATAGCTTTTCAGGAGAAGGATACAAAAAGTTGTCTCAGAGATTTAACCTGTCAATTTCCACTGTGAGGAACATAGTAAGGAAATGGAAGAACACAGGTACAGTTCTTGTTAAGCCCAGAAGTGGCAGGCCAAGAAAAATATCAGAAAGGCAGAGAAGAAGAATGGTGAGAACAGTCAAGGACAATCCACAGACCACCTCCAAAGACCTGCAGCATCATCTTGCTGCAGATGGTGTCACTGTGCATCGGTCAACAATACAGCCACTTTGCACAAGGAGAAGCTGTATGGGAGAGTGATGCAAAAGAAGCCGTTTCTGCAAGCACGCCACAAACACAGTCGCCTGAGGTATGCAAAAGCACATTTGGACAAGCCAGTTACATTTTGGAAGAAGGTCCTGTGGACTGATGAAACAAAGATTGAGTTGTTTGGTCATACAAAAAGGCATTATGCATGGAGGCTAAAAAACACAGCATTCTAAGAAAACACTTGCTACCCACAGTAAAATTTGGTGGAGGTTCCACCATGCTTTGGGGCTGTGTGGCCAATGCTGACACTGGGAATCTTGTTAAAGTTGAGGGTCGCATGGATTCAACTCAGTATCAGCAGATTCTTGACAATAATGTGCAAGAATCAGTGACAAAGTTGAAGTTACACAGGGGATGGATATTTCAGCAAGACAATGATCCAAAACACCGCTCCAAATCTACTCAGGCATTCATGCAGAGGAACAATTACAATGTTCTGGAATGGCCATCCCAGTCCCCAGACCTGAATATCATTGAACATCTGTGGGATGATTTGAAGCGGGCTGTCCATGCTCGGTGACCATCAAACTTAACTGGAATTGTTTTGTAAACAGGAATGGTCACAAATACCTTCATCCAGGAACTCATTAATAGCTACAGGAAGCGACTAGAGGCTGTTATTTTTGCAAAAGGAGGATCTATGAAATATTAATGTCACTTTTATGTTGAGGTGCCCATACTTTTGCACCGGTCAAATTTTGTTAAAATGCAGATTGCACATTTTCTGTACAATAAACCTCATTTGAATCCAGAAATATAACTGAGTCCATCAGTTATTAGATATATGAAACTGAAATAGCTGTTGCAAAAACCAAAATTGGTATAAAGAAAAAAGGTTAACATTAATAGGGGTGCCCAAACTTTAACATATGACTGTAAATAACCTTGTCTATGGATACGATGCGGTGATTCTGCATATGTTCAATGAACACATGCGGTATCAAGTCGCATACAAAGGGCGGCGGCACTTTGGGCAGAGCATGTTTCCGCTTTGCCCAAAGTGCTGCCAGCATGCCCCGTGGAGACACACCTTATAACAGTTACCATCTAACACCATATCACATTCACAGCCAGCAGCTTTTGTTTTGGCCAAAAGATTTTTTTAAGCCGCCACCACAAACAGCAAGGTAAACTGTTTTGGCTGGACCCTACTCTAAACTATTAAACATTTCTTAAAATACCTAATAATCTTTTTAGGTACGTTTTATTTATTTTTCTGTAAGTATGTGTCAAACATTTTTTAAAATTACTAATAATACCACATGCAAAGGACAAATACCATCACACTATGACTAAACCACGTAGTGACCGAATAATACCACATAAAAGGAACAAATACTGTATTACAATAGCCGAACCACATACAGTGCCTTGCGAAAGTATTCGGCCCCCTGGAACTTTTCAACCTTTTCCCACATATCATGCTTCAAAACATAAAGATACCAAATGTAAATTTTTGGTGAAGAATCAACAACAAGTGGGACACAATTGTGAAGTTGAACGAAAGTTATTGGTTATTTTAATTTTTTGTTAAGATTCAGAAACTGAAAAGTGGGGCGTGCAATATTATTCGGCCCCTTTAACTTAATACATTGTTGCGCCACCTTTTGCTGCGATTACAGCTGCAAGTTGCTTGGGGTATGTCTGTATCAGTTTTGGTACATCGAGAGACTGAAATTCTTGCCCATTCTTCCTTGGCAAACAGCTTGCGCTCAGTGAGCTTTGATGGAGATCGTTTGTGAACAGTAGTTTTCAGCTCTTTCCATAGATTCTCGATTGTTTTCAGGTCTCGATTTTGACATTCTAACACCTGGATACGTTTATTTGTAAACCTTTCCATTGTAGATTTTGCTTCATGTTTGGGATCATTGTCTTGTTGGAAGACAAATCTCCGTCACAGTCTCAGGTCTTTTCAGACTCCCAACAGGTTTTCTTCAAGAATGGTCCTGTATTTGGCTCCATCCATCTTCCCATCAAATTTAACCATCTTCCCTGTCCCTGCTGAAGAAAAGCAGGCCCAAACCATGATGCTACCACCACAAGCCATGATGCTGCCACCACCATGTTTGACGGTTAGGATGGTGTGTTCATGGTGATGAGCTGTGTTGCCTTTATGCCAAAATGTTCAATTTTGGTTTCATCTGACCAGAGCACCTTCTTCCACATGTTTGGTGTGTCTCCCAGGTGGCTTGTTGCCAACTTTAAATGACACTTTTTATGGATATCTTTGAGAAATGGCTCTCTTCTTGCCACTCCATAAAGGCTAGATTTGTGCAGTGTACGACTGATTGTTGTCCTATGGACAGACTGTCCCACCTCCGCTGTAGATCTCTGCAGTTCATCCAGAGTGATCATGGGACTCTTGGCTGCATCTCTGATCAGTCTTCTCCTTGTTTGAGATGAAAGTTTAGAGGGATAGCCGGGTCTTGGTAGATTTGCAGTGGTATGATACTCCTTCCATTTCAATATGATCGCTTGTACAGTGCTCCTTGGGATGTTTAACGTTTTGGAAATCATTTTGTATCCAAATCCAGCTTTAAACTTCTCCACAATAGTATCACGGACCTGCCTGTTGTGTTTCTTGGTCTTCATGATGCTCTCTGTGCTTCAAACAGAACCCTGAGATTATAACAGAGCAGGTGCATTTATACGGAGACTTGGTTACACACAGGTGGATTATATTTATCATTAATCATTTTAGGAGAACATTGGATCATTCAGGGATCCACAATGAACTTCTGGAGTGAGTTTGCTGCACTGAAAGTAAAGGGGCCTAATAATATTGCACGCCCCACTTTTCAGTTTTTGAATTTCCCCAAAAATTTAAAATAACCAATAAATTTCATTCAATTTCACCATTGTGTCCCACTTGTTGTTGATTCTTCACCAAAAATGTATATTTGGTATCTTTATGTTTTAAGCATGATATGTGGGAAAAGTTCCAGGGGGCTGAATACTTTCACAAGGCACTGTAATGTCCGAATAATATTACATACAAGGGATAAATATCGCCACACCATGACCAGACCACAGTGACCGAATACTACAAAACTCATTATTAATTAAAAAAAACAAAACACAATACTAATATTACCATTATACACAGGAACTCTATACATAGTATGCAGTGTATAGTGTAAGTGTACAGTTAATACAGGGATCACTAGTGACATTATGCACAGGGGCTCTGTATATAGTATACAGTGTACAAGTAATACAGTGATCACCAGTGACATTATACACAGGAGCTCTGTATATAGTGTTGGTGTGCAGGTAATGGTGATCAGCAGTGACATTATAAACAGGAGCTTTGTATGTTGTATGCAATACACTGACTCAGTGAAATTTGTTTTTGAAGTCCTTCAACTTCTCTTTTTCTTCTTCATCCAGTGCAGACTGACATCACTTCTTCCAGCCAGGACTCGTCTCTGCAGAAAATAAGCACACAGTGCTCAATAGCTGATCACTTCCATAGCACATTCCCCAACTTCTACACTACGCCAGATGAAAAAAGTAAAATCAACAGTGTCGCACTGCACAGTAACATAACATCCCACACTGAAAACAGGATCCTCAAAAATAAAATACATCACAGCATTAATAATATCCCTTAATTAACCCCTACAGTAATACTCTCCCACATCCTGGGCCCCACATGCTCTACAATCCCAGCCCCCATATGGCAGCTTTCAGTAGAATAAAAGCTTCTTTTTACCTGGCCGCGGTCCAGCAGCATCCTCTTCCTCATTCATTTGATGCGCCAGTGTATGGCAATGACAGAACATGCTGACATCAGCTGCCGGCCTCTGATTGACTGGCAGCTTTAAACTATTGCCGTGCAGAAAGCTATAGCTGTGCATAGATTTTAACTTATTGTGTGTCCTCGGACATGCGTTCCGTTACTGACCTGGCCGAATCCTGCCCCTGGAGCCCAGTAAGAAGAAGTACACCGCCCCCCTCTTTGCTTCTGCTCACCATGCCCCATACACTAGTAAGGGCAGTAATGCTCTTATGGTGGCTCTGCACACAGGCACAGGTTTCTTGTGGAATAATGTGACATTTTTTCCACAGGTTGTACAGGACCAAAAAAACAAAACCATAAGCATAAATCCCTAGCCTTATCCAGGGGCTGACTACACAATATATACCCTGGCTACTCAGGCACAGCTGAGCTAGTCTCAGTTCGGTCAAACAAAACAGCTATTGTCCACAGTAACCAGTGATACTTGCAGTTTGGTGCACACAGCCTGTGCAGTCTCTCTTCAGCTCCACTATCACCCACTCTGGTCAGCTTTTCCCAAGCAGATTGACTAATGTGAGTACCTAGCCCGATTATATGCAGACCAGCCAGGTGCTAATAATCAGAGCCTGCAGAGTTTGGGTTTAACCCTGTCCTATCTGGCTGTGCTACAATACTCACTGTAAGTGAATACGGATCTATATCAGTCTTTATTCATATGGTTACATTATTCTTAGCTGCCTGTAAAACCTCACAATGCACTAAGCTGATACAGAAAAGCATAATATACACCTTAGCTGTAAAGCCGAAAAAACTGGTCAATGTAGGATATGGTGATAATAATGTAAACATTATTGATCAAGCAGTTGGAGTGCGGTAATCAAGAACAAGATGCAAAGCAGGTTCACATCCAGATTAAACAATAGTGTGACTATATGTATTTCTATGCAGCAGCTGCTCCGCTCCTGTGTGCCGGCGGCAGCGCCTGGTGTTGATGCGAGAGACTCGTGCGAGTTTCTCGCATCACATACGGTAGTGTTATCCTGGCCTAATAGTTATAGTTTATACTCAGCACATCCTTATTATAGGGGTTTTCCACCCAGTGAAAATGTTTAGTCACCAGTGCTGATTACTAAAAGAATGCAATCTTCAGATTGGACTTTATTAGGTGGTTCAAGCACTTGTCACACTTCAGTCTTTTGACGTCAGTCGAAATCCGCCCTTTTTTGAAAAAAACGGATCTTTTTTTAGCGGAATCCGTTTTTTTTCTCATAGACTTGCATTAAGGGCGGATTGCAATGGATGGCCATCCATTGCATCCGTCATTTGACGGTTTCTTCGAAATTTCAGCATCCGTCGTCTGGATACAACGGACATAGTAACGTTTTCTGTCTGCGTTGAAAAGACGGATGGTGACGGATCCGTCGCAGTCCGTTGTCTGCTATAATGGATGACTATGGGCGGCAGATCCGTCGCCGTCCGTCACATGATGGAATCAAGTGATGGATTCCGTTTTTTAAACTGAGCATGCCCACAAGATTTTTCATTCATTTAATTTAACTCAAAAAGCCGTTCTGGCACAGCAAAATTGTCTCTCTCTCTCCTCCTTTAAATTCCAAAATCTGCAACTTCGACGGATCCGTCAAAAAAACAGATCCGGTGCTTCAGTTTTTAGCCAATCTTCACTGGATCCGTTTTTTCACACTTTGAAGGATTTTGACTGACGCCAAAAGACTGAAGTGTGAAAGAGGCCTTAAAGGGGATGTCTAAATCCCCAAGTCAGCATTTACTCTTTGTCACTCTATATGACCGCAGACTTGTGAATCCTCACACTGTACACACTGCACACTTTGTGGATTCTTTGGTGTCAGAGCTAGGAATGACGGTCAGTTGGTCTCGTGACTGCGAGTAGTTAATATGCATACACCCGGCCCAGGTACAGACTGGGACTGAAATTCAGCCCTGGCATTTGAAATCATACAGGCCCATGCTGTTCATATCCCCAAGCACTAGATGGAATATATTACTAATATTCCCCTGGATGGAGCAAAGCAAGAATTACAACATGACCAATATTTCTAATGATACCCGTGGCCTGCTGGGATAAGCGATGGAGTCGGCGACTTTGTGCTCCGTCACAACTCTTAACAGTATGGGTGTCTTGAGAACACCAATTCTGTTTACAACGTAGCAGGCAATGTGGCCGATGACCAGACAGGCCATTCTGCTATTTGCTAGAATTGCCAGATGGCCAGTCCAGCTCTGACCCGGCCACATTCACACTTGCAATATACTTACTAGTGACATATAGCGTGAATGCAGACTCGTGGATTTAGACTAGATAACCCCTTTGAGAAAAATGGATGAGAATCTGGTTGGTAAAAGCATACTTACAGTCATGTGTCAACTGCTTGAGCTCCCAGTAAAGCTGAATCCAAACATTACTCTACTCAAGTCTCAGAATGATTATTTATTCTGCAGAGGGGTGATCAGTATTCCCTGACTAGACAACACGTCTAACTTGGGCTCTGTTACATGGACTAGATGGATGACTGTGATTATTCGTCCTTTAGGATGATCCCCAAGATCAGACAATAGAGCAGGTGGAGGCGTTGGTCTGCTCCTATCATCAAAATGTACCTTTCAGGTTATCCCTCAAGTACCCTCACTTGTCTTTCCTTCTTTTGAGGTCCATGCCGTCAGACTCTTCACCCCCTTCTCCATGCGAGTGGTGGTGGTATATCGTCCTCCCGGCCCCTCCCTTCAGTTCCTGGATCATTTTGCCACTTGGCTTCCACATTTTCTCTCCTGTGACATCCCTACCCTCATAATGGGAGATTTCAACATCCCCATTGCTCTTCCACTCTCCCCGTCTGCTACTCACCTTTTATCTCTAACCTCCTCATTTGGCCTTTTGCAGCTTACTAATTCTCCAACGCATGAAGACGGAAACTCCCTCGACTTGGTCTTCTCTCGGCTTTGTGCAGTGGATGATTTTGCAAACTCCCCTCTCCCGCTCTCTGACCACAACCTTCTTTCATTCTCTATCAAGAACCGCCAGGCTGCTCAGGTCACCCCCACTGTCCATATTTATAGAAACATACAGGCCATTAACACCCAGAAACTTATGAAGAACTTGCAGTCTTCATTGGCCCCTATCTCCAACCTCTCATGTCCTGATTCTGCATTGAAGCATTACAATGAAACACTTCAAAGTGCCCTGGATGAATTTTCTCCTCCTATACCTAGAACACCACAACACAGACGGCGACCACCCTGGCACACCCTGCAAACACGTTTCCTGCAGCGGTGCTCCAGGTGCGCCGAAAGTCTGTGGAGAAAATCCAACCTACCCGAAGATTTCATCCATCATAAGTTTATGCTTCGAACATATAACACTGCCCTTCACCTCTCAAAACAAACCTACTTCAACACCCTCATCACTTCACTGTCCAATAACCCTAAAGGTGTCTTTGACACTTTTCATTCTCTACTCAACCCAAGAGTACAGGCCCCAACCACGGAGCTTCGAGCTGACGATCTGGCCAATTACTTCAATGAAGAAATTGACCAGATCCAACAGGAAATTATCTCCCAATCACCTCATACCATGCACTGTCCTCCCTCCCCCACTGCATCTAGCTCACTCTCTGATTTTGAACCAGTCACAGAAGAAGAAGTAAGCAGGCTCCTTGCATCTTCTCGCCCAACCACTTGCACCAGTGACCCATTTCCGTCACATCTACTCCAGCCCCTTTCCCCTGCTGTCACCCCTCACCTAACTAAAATATTTAACCTCTCTCTCTTCTCTTATCTTTCCCTCCTCATTTAAGCATGCCATCATACATCCACTAGTTAAAAAAACATCCCTTGACCAAAACTGTGCCGCTAACTATAGACCTGTTTCTAATCTTCCCTTCATCTCTAAACTCCTGGAACGCCTGGTCCACTCCCGTCTTATCCGCTATCTCTCAGAAAACTCTCTTCTCGACCCTCTCCAATCCGGTTTCCGCTCTTTACACTCTACTGAAACTTCCCTCACTAAAGTCTCTAATGATCTACTAACAGCTAAAATCAAAGGGTCATTACTCCATGCTAATTCTCTTGGATCTCTCTGCAGCATTCAACACTGTGGATCATCAGCTTCTCCTCACTATGCTCCATTCCATTGGCCTCAAGGACACCGTTCTCTCCTGGTTCTCCTCCTATCTCTCTGACCACTCCTTTACTGTATCTTTTGCTGGCTCCTCCTCCTCTCATCTTCCCCTTACTGTTGGGGTTCCTCAAGGATCAGTCCTAGGCCCCCTCCTCTTCTCTTTGTATACTGCCCCTAATGGTCAAACAATCAGTAGATTTGGTTTCCAGTACCATCTCTATGCTGACGACACCCAATTATACGCTTCTTCTCCTGACATCACGCCAGCCTTTCTAGAAAACACCGGCAATTTTCTAAATGCTGTGTATAACATCATGTCCTCACTATATCTGAAACAGAACCTGTCAAAGACTGAACTCCTTGTGTTTCCTCCCGCTACTAATGTACCTATACCCGACATTGCCATTTCCGTGTGTGGTTCTACTATTACTCCCCAGCAACATGCCCGCTGTCTTGGGGTCATACTTGACTCTGAGTTTTCAATTGTCCCCCACATCCGATCACTGGCTCGCTCTTGTTATCTGCACCTCAAAAACATTTCAAGAATTCGACCCTTTCTTACTTTTGACTCTGCAAAAACTCTGACTGTTTCTCTCATTCATTCTCGTCTCGACTATTGTAACTCCCTTCTAATCGGTCTCCCTCTTACCAAACTCTCCCCCCCTCCAATCTGTCTTGAATGCTGCTGCCAGGATCATATTTCTCGCCAATCGTTACACCGATGCCTCTACCTTGTGCCAGTCATTACACTGGCTACCCATTCACTCCAGAATCCAGTACAAACTTATTACCCTCACCCACAAAGCTCTTCATGGCTCAGCATCACCCTACATCTCCTTCCTTGTTTCAGTATACCATCCTACCCGCGCCCTCCATTCTGCTCATGACCTGAGGTTAGCATCCTCAATAATCAGAACCTCCTACTCCCGTCTTCAAGACTATACACGTGCTGCGCCAATTCTTTGGAATGCACTTCCCTGGTCAATACGATTAGTCCCCAATCCCCACAATTTTAAGCGTGCCCTGAAAACTCATTTATTCAGACTGGCCTACCGCCTCAACACATTAACCTAATCTATCCCTATGTGGCACAGCCAAAAGTTTTTTACCATAACCAGGTTCCCCGCATCATGTTCCCACATGCTTTATGCTTCCATTAGCCCTCTGCATCTGAACTGTTACACACTTAACATTATGGCTGGTCCATATGTGGCGCCCCTGAGGCTTCAGTCGCCACAGAGGTACTGCACCTTCTCCTAAGGTGTGGTACCCCACCATCCAGGTAGGGTGGGAACTCCCTTCCACATTCCCACACCTGCACCCCACACACAGGATAGATCAGCAGGGACCCATCCATGCTTTATGCTGGAAAGGTCATAGGGTGCCTTTTGTTGTTCCTGGCTTCGTAACACGAAAGGTGCTGGGGAGGCGGGTGGAGTTAGATATAAAAGAGAGGGAAGGTGTAGGATTTCAGGTCAGTCCGCAGAAGAAGGCAGGCAGAGTAGGAGAGAACAGCCACTCGGTGAAGAGTGGGGATCCCTGGAAGAAGGGATGGAGGAAGGAGTGCTGCAGCTGCCCCAGTGAACTGGGGCAGTGAAGGAAGAGAAGGAGAAAGAGATGTAGACTGGAGACTACAGATTCCATAAGAGAGATAGAACAGATCGGAATGAAGGAGAATAGAAGGATGGTGGGAAGCAGGTTGAGAAAGAGAGAGAACCCTTCCAGTCCAGAGCGCAAAGGCAGGGGCCCGGTCCCCGAGGTTGATTGGATCTTTATGTCCGGCAACAGACACCGGAGGAGTAGTGAGCCACCAACGCCTTACTCCCATCGCAGACTTGGGACACAACAGCACTTGGATAGTGAGCCGGGATGCAGAGCGGAGCCCCCCAAGCAGGCTACAGCTGTCTGTCATACAAGTAGAGACTAGGAACACCTAGAGAGAGGCATTCCAGGGTAACTAAGTACTGGAGTGCTTCGAACCTAAAGGCGCATTGGAGGAGTCGTTCAGTAAGGTACATATTGGCGGAGTGTGGAGAGGAGAATACTATCCTGCCTGGAGGTTGACTGGGGCCCTGACCTGAAGAACACAGTGCGGAGGCAGGCAGTTGTGTGAACTGCAAACAGTGAGTAAAGCTTTGGAACCGCATACTCTGGTGTCCTCCAGTTATTCCAGCACCGCTACACCTGGGTACCAGCATCTATACTATTCTGCGCCTCTCCTTATCCATTGCACCTACACTGCCCTGGGACTGCAGCTCCACCTGTGGAGAGCTACACCATCTTTGCTGCACCACACCATCAGTCCCAGTGGATCTGCACGCAGCGTTGGCTTAACATCTTGCTTGCCAAACACCACAGGTGGCGTCACGAACTATTCCAATAAACTTTAACATCATTAACATCACCGCCATTGATATTGGTCGCCCAGGGCCACGGACCCGGTCACCGCTGCTGTGACACATTCCCCCTGACACCAGCCCGGTACCGAGTACCCCGCTGCCCTGGGTGTGAGGGGCGACCCACATACAATCAGGGTAACTGTTACCACCCACCTTTCGTGTCTCCCCTTTTTTCCTCATAGATTGTAAGCTTGCGAGCAGGGCCCTCATTCCCCTTGGTATCTGTTATGATCTATGTGATTATTGTTATGCTGTAATGTATATTGTCTGTACAAGTCCCCTCTGAAATGTAAAATGCTGCGGAATATGTCGACGCTATAGAAATAAAATTTATTATTATTATTATTATTATTATCTTTTTTCACCTTTGATCAGAAGCCTGTCTAACTGAAATATTATTGTGAAACCAGCATTCTTAAAAGGGGTTGTCAACATTTATCACAGTGTGTCACTCTATATGACTGCAGATTTGGGAATCCTCCCAGCAGGTGCAGCTGTCAGGATTTTACGGTGCTGAGACCAAGCGGCCATATGCGATACGCATATATCAGGCCACATTGTGAGACACATCTGGCCTCGTTCAATACAAGTACTGTATATTGAGTGAGGTTATGCAGACTGGTCAGAATATGGCTGTCCGCATGCATACCGCATATTAATAGTCAAGTGAATTCCTGTTCCCGCCGGCGATGGAGAATCCTCACAGCTTGTCTAGTCATTACATATATGATAATGCCCAGTATCAGAGAACGAGACAAGGCGGTGACCATGGTCCAAAAACGCCTTGTGCAAGGATTACCACTCCATATACTAATCTTAAAAAGGAGAAAACGGAGTAACGGATCCAAAATATATGCAAAAGTATAAATTTTATTAGTACTCACTAGAGTTGAGCGAAACGGGTCGAAAAAATTCAAAAGTCGCCGATTTTTGGCAAAGTCGGGTTTCATGAAACGAAACCCGACCCTAGGATGAGGTCGGCCACGAGGTCGGCGACTTACGCGCCAAAGTCGCGTTTCAAAAGTTTGTTTTGCGCTCTTTTTCAGCCAATCAGGATCCACGGACACTGTGGGCAACGTGATGACATAGGCACGGGTCACCACCATCTTTCAGAAGGGCATGCAAGTGATTGGCTTGCTTTGGTGGGCGTCACAGGGGGTATAAAAGGGCGTGCACGCCGACCGCCATCTTACTTCTGCCGATCTTAGTATAGGGAGAGGTTGCTGCTGATTCTGTAGGGAGAGCGTTAGGCAGGGAAGAAGACAAAAAAACTGCTTCTGCTGCTAGCGATTTGGCCTGCACAACACACCAGTCACTGTGTGTGCAGTGCAAGGGGAGGCTATATAGTGGTGTATCAGTGGTGTTGGTTGTTGGGCTGCCTTCTAAGGCTTCCTGACATTCCTGCATTGCTGTTTACCCACTGCTCCGCAAACTGCTTTTTTAAAAGCAATCCCAATTTTTTTTTTTGTCCTGCTGAGAGGAAAAAAAAACTGCTTCTGCTGCTAGCAATTTGGCCTGCACAACACACCAGTCACTGTGTGTGCAGTGCAAGGGGAGGCTATATAGTGGTGTATCAGTGGTGTTGGTTGTTGGGCTGCCTTCTAAGGCTTCCTGACATTCCTGCATTGCTGTTTACCCACTGCTCCGCAAACTGCTTTTTTAAAAGCAATCCAATCTCCCTTATCCTCTAGTCACTTTTGTCACAGCTGTGCCATCGAGCCTGTCACATAGCGCTCAGATATTCATTGGGCCTCACACAATCCAAAAGTGTCCAGTGTCCAAAAGTGTGTGCAGAGATTCAAAATCTCCCTTATCCTCTAGTCACTTTGGTCACAGCTGTGCCATCGAGCCTGTCACATAGCGCTCAGATATCAGTGGGCCTCACACAATCCAAAAGTGTCCAGTGTCCAAAAGTGTGTGCAGAGATTCAAAATCTCCCTTATCCTCTAGTCACTTTGGTCACAGCTGTGCCATCGAGCCTGTCACATAGCGCTCAGATATTCATTGGGCCTCACACAATCCAAAAGTGTCCAGTGTCCAAAAGTGTGTGCAGAGATTCAAAATCTCCCTTATCCTCTAGTCACTTTGGTCACAGCTATGCCATCGAGCCTGTCACATAGCGCTCAGATATTCATTGGGCCTCACACAATCCAAAAGTGTCCAGTGTCCAAAAGTGTGTGCAGAGATTCAAAATCTCCCTTATCCTCTAGTCACTTTGGTCACAGCTGTGCCATCGAGCCTGTCACATAGCGCTCAGATATCAGTGGGCCTCACACAATCCAAAAGTGTCCAGTGTCCAAAAGTGTGTGCAGAGATTCAAAATCTCCCTTATCCTCTAGTCACTTTGGTCACAGCTGTGCCATCGAGCCTGTCACATAGCGCTCAGATATCAGTGGGCCTCACACAATCCAAAAGTGTCCAGTGTCCAAAAGTGTGTGCAGAGATTCAAAATCTCCCTTATCCTCTAGTCACTTTTGTCACAGCTGTGCCATCGAGCCTGTCACATAGCGCTCAGATATTCATTGGGCCTCACACAATCCAAAAGTGTCCAGTGTCCAAAAGTGTGTGCAGAGATTCAAAATCTCCCTTATCCTCTAGTCACTTTGGTCACAGCTGTGCCATCGAGCCTGTCACATAGCGCTCAGATATCAGTGGGCCTCACACAATCCAAAAGTGTCCAGTGTCCAAAAGTGTGTGCAGAGATTCAAAATCTCCCTTATCCTCTAGTCACTTTGGTCACAGCTGTGCCATCGAGCCTGTCACATAGCGCTCAGATATCAGTGGGCCTCACACAATCCAAAAGTGTCCAGTGTCCAAAAGTGTCTGCAGAAATTCAAAATCTCCCCTGTCCTATAGACACCTTGTACCTTGTTTTACATTACTATATAGTTTGTTGGATTTTGTCTACATTTCTACCAAAAATGAGGAAGGCTGGTGGAAGAGGCTGTGGAATTGGGCGGGGGTTGGCAGCTGGTAATGATGGTGTTGGTGGTGGATCTGATGGTAGTGGCAAGAGCAAAATAGGACCGAATGCAAGAGGTGCTGACCCTGCGTCATCGTCTGGCTACATAAGGCCTCAAACGCTTAGTTTTCTAGGAGTTGGCAAACCGCTTTTAAAGCCAGAGCATCAGGAAAAAGTTTTGTCTTACATTGCTGACTCAGCCTCCAGCTCTATCGCCTCCTCTTCTTCAGTTGTAAAAAGTAAAAGCACTGAGTCGTCATTGGAGGCTCATGTTCATGAACCACACCTTTCCTTGTGTCCTTCACCCCAACCAAGATTGAAGGATGACGCAGGCCATACTACTGATTACTCCATGGAGCTGTTTTCACATACCATGCCTGGATTATCAAGTGAAATGGTGAATTACCCAGGCCAAGATGAATCTGACATGGAGTGCACTGATGCACAGCCGCTGATGGATGATTCTGCTGGTACATTCACTCAGGGCATTACATTGTCCTCGCAGTGTACAGAGCCAGATTCTGACCCTGATGAGACTCAGGTGCCCCTTCCCGCACACTATACCACCATACACGGTGACACAGAGGAAGGTGCACATGACATAGAAGAGGAGGTGATGGATGACCCAGTTGTTGACCCAGATTGGCATCCATTGGGGGAAGAGGGTGCTGCTTCCAATAGCTCAGCTGAGGAGCATCCACAGCAGACATCGACATCGCAACAGCTGTTATCTGGCAGGCCCGGAGCACTCCAAAGACAGGTTCCAAACATCAAAAGAGTTGCTGGACAGCTTGTCCAGAGGGTCAAAAGATCACAGCGTGCTAGGCCGCAAAATGTCTGCCAAAGTAGGAAGAGTGCAGTGTGGCACTTTTTTGACCAAAATCCTCATGATCAGGCCAAGGTTATCTGTAAGAAGTGCGCAAAGACCTTTAGCCGAGGGAAAAATCTGAAAAATTTGAATACCAGTTGCATGCTTAGACATTTAACCAGCATGCACTTGCAAGCGTGGACACAACACCAAACCTCAAGTGCCACATGTGCAACTGATCACAACGAAGGTAGTCAGCAACGCTACATTGTTTCCCCCACTGTAAGCCCACCGGTTAGCACAGCAGCAAATGTTGAGGTGTCGTTGCAAGACCACAGCAGTCAGGGAATCCCACTGTTATATCAACGAAAGACTGATTCTAGGCCATCAGAAAGAACACCAACTCCATCACCATCATCAACCCTCTCTCAGTCCGCCCTGTCCACCGCTACTTCCACCATATGCAGCTCTCAAGTCCAGCTCACCCTCCCAGACACTATGAGTAGGTCAAGAAAGTACTCAGTCTCTCATCTGCGTACACTGGGTTTGAACGCCCACATTGCCAAACTAATCTCGTTTGAGATGATGCCCTTTCGGTTGGTGGAAAGCACAGCTTTCCGCGAACTCATGGCCTATGCAGTACCACGCTATGACCTACCCAGTCGCCACTTCTTCTCTCGCAAAGCCATCCCAGCCCTCCACCATCATGTGAAAGACCGCATTGTCCATGCACTCAAGCAGTCAGTGAGCGGAAAGGTGCACCTCACAACTGATGCATGGTCCAGTCGGCATGGCCAGGGCCGTTACGTGTCCATCACTGCGCACTGGGTTAATGTGGTGGATGCAGGGTCCACAGGGGACAGCGGTGGTGGGACAGTGCTGCCTAGCCCACGGTATAGGAAACAGTTGGCTGTAGGCGTTCGACCCTCCTCCTCCAGAAGCGAAAGCTCGTCCACAGAGCGCAGTCGTACGAGCACTCCATCTGCAGCTGCCACTGTTGCACACGATGTGTCCCCCTATCGAGCAGCTAGTGGAAAGCGTCAGCAGGCTGTGTTGCAGATGATGTGTTTGGGCGACAGACACACCGCCGAGGTGCTGGCCGAGTACTTGAAGCGACAAACTGAGTCATGGCTGGGCAGTGTACATCTTGAGGCAGGCAAGGTAGTTAGTGATAACGGCCGTAATTTTGTGGCAGCCATAGCCCTTTCAAAACTCAGCCACATACCTTGCTTGGCTCACACCTTGAACCTGGTGGTGCAGTGCTTCCTCAAAAATTATCCGGAGTTAACAGCCCTGCTCCAGAAGGTGCGAAGACTGTGCGCGCACATCCGCCGGTCACCTGTACACTCCGTTCGCATGCAGAAGCTGCAGCGATTGCTCCACCTTCCCAACCACCGCCTCATTATCGACATTGCAACAAGGTGGAACTCCACCCTGCACATGGTGGAGAGGCTGTGCGAGCAGAGGCAGGCCATAATGCATTTGTGGGAGGATACACGGCCAGGCACTTTGAGAGCAGACATGGAGTTGACAGGTGTGCAGTGGTCGAAGCTGAAAGACCTTTGTAAAGTCCTTCAGTGTTTTGAGGAATGCACACGGCTGGTAAGCGCAGACGACGCCATCCTAAGCATGAGCATCCCACTTATGCGTCTGCTCATGCAAACTTTGACGCACCTTAAGGAGCAGGCGTCTGCAGCCAATGTTGATGAGGAGGAAGAGGAGGAGGGAATCCTTGATGACATTCAGCCATTGTCTGCTCAGGGACCTCTCCTGGACGAGGTGGAGGAAGAAGAGGAGGAGGAGGAGGATGATGGGGATGATTACTTAGGGGAGGAGGATGCATCTCGTGGGGCAAGTGAAAATGTTGGCGTGGCAAGGTCTGGTACAGGGTTTGTGCGTGACTGGAGGGATGTGGATTTGCCAGAAAGCGCTCCTCCACCCAGCACTCGCAGTGCATCATTGACACCGGGAACATTGGCCCACATGTCAGATTATGCCTTGCGGATCCTAAAAAGGGACCCCCGCATTGCCAAAATGATGAACGATGACGACTACTGGTTGGCCAGCATCCTGGATCCACGCTATAAAGGCATATTACAAAACATCATGCCACAGGAGAACCTTGACCTAATATTGGCTAATAAACAAGCAACTCTGGTAAATCGGTTGCTTGAGGCATTCCCAGCACACAGCAGCGGTGATGGTTCTCACACGAGCCGTACGGGCCGGGGGCAGCTTGGCAGAGGTGTTCGTGGTGCACACAGCAGTAGTGGCGTTGGAGACAGGGGTTTCATGACAATGTTGTGGACTGATTTTTCAAATACCGCTCACACAACTGGTAATACTGCATCGATGGAAAGTGACAGGAGACAGCAGTTGTCAACTATGGTTACAAACTACTTTTCCTCCCATATCGATGTTCTCCCACACAGGTCATTAACCTTTGACTATTGGGCCGCTAAACTGGACACCTGGCCTGAATTGGCCCAATATGCCTTACAGGAGCTCGCTTGCCCAGCTGCAAGTGTGCCATCGGAAAGAGTCTTCAGTGCAGCTGGATCAATCCTGACAGAAAAAAGGACCCGTCTGTCAACCCAAAATGTGGATGATCTATCCTTCATTAAAATGAACCACGCATGGGTTTCTAAGGATTTTGTCCCACCTTCCCCTGATGACACATAGGGTGACAGAAAAATGGCTTGCTTTGGTCCACCTCTTCCTGGTACTTCACCTATTTCGCCTTTTGCATCAGCTGAATGTCCAACATCAACATATGCCACTTTCTAAAACTCCCTAACTGTGCTGCCTCCCCCCCCATGGCCGGGGTCACCACCTAGCGCACGACACCGTGCGAGTGCCGTTGCCCTGGACAGGTGGGTAGGCCGACTCTTGGACGCGGGCACTGGCACAGGGTCCCTCATAGTGCAATCAAGTGTCTCTGACGGTGGTGGTGCACACCCGCCGTCAGACACACCGCTGTACTATGAGGGGCCCAGTGCCAGTACCGACGCCCACGAGTGGGCCCCCCTTGCTTGGGCAGGGCCCCAGCATTTGCAATCTTTACCTCTCCCTGCTCCTCCGCTGTGTAATCTGGGCCGTCAAATCCATACTGTGCCTGACACCGTCTGAGCCTGCCTCCTGAGACATATATTTTGAATGTGTACGCTATCCATACATGTTATCCGGGGATACGGTACCCTTTCTAACCTTTGTGCAATCACGTGCAATCCATACTGGGCCTAACACCGTCTGAGCCTGCCTCCTGAGACATATATTTTGAATGTGTACGCTATCCATACATGTTATCTGGGGATACGGTACCCTTTCTAACATTTGTGCAATCACGTGCAATCCATACTGGGCCTAACACCGTCTGAGCCTGCCTCCTGAGACATATATTTTGAATGTGTACGCTATCCATACATGTTATCTGGGGATACGGTACCCTTTCTAACCTTTGTGCAATCACGTGCAATCCATACTGGGCCTAACACCGTCTGAGCCTGCCTCCTGAGACATATATCTTGAATGTGTACGCTATCCATACATGTTATCTGGGGATACGGTACCCTTTCTAACATTTGTGCAATCACGTGCAATCCATACTGGGCCTAACACCGTCTGAGCCTGCCTCCTGAGACATATATTTTGAATGTGTACGCTATCCATACATGTTATCTGGGGATACGGTACCCTTTCTAACCTTTGTGCAATCACGTGCAATCCATACTGGGCCTAACACCGTCTGAGCCTGCCTCCTGAGACATATATCTTGAATGTGTACGCTATCCATACATGTTATCTGGGAATACGGTACCCTTTCTAACATTTGTGCAATCACGTGCAATCCATACTGGGCCTAACACCGTCTGAGCCTGCCTCCTGAGACATATATTTTGAATGTGTACGCTATCCATACATGTTATCTGGGGATACGGTACCCTTTCTAACCTTTGTGCAATCACGTGCAATCCATACTGGGCCTAACACCGTCTGAGCCTGCCTCCTGAGACATATATCTTGAATGTGTACGCTATCCATACATGTTATCTGGGGATACGGTACCCTTTCTAACATTTGTGCAATCACGTGCAATCCATACTGGGCCTAACACCGTCTGAGCCTGCCTCCTGAGACATATATTTTGAATGTGTACGCTATCCATACATGTTATCTGGGGATACGGTACCCTTTCTAACCTTTGTGCAATCACGTGCAATCCATACTGGGCCTAACACCGTCTGAGCCTGCCTCATGAGACATATATTTTGAATGTGTACGCTATCCATACATGTTATCTGGGGATACGGTACCCTTTCTAACCTTTGTGCAATCACGTGCAATCCATACTGGGCCTAACACCGTCTGAGCCTGCCTCCTGAGACATATATTTTGAATGTGTACGCTATCCATACATGTTATCTGGGGATACGGTACCCTTTCTAACCTTTGTGCAATCACATGCAATCCATACTGGGCCTAACACCGTCTGAGCCTGCCTCCTGAGACATATATTTTGAATGTGTACGCTATCCATACATGTTATCTGGGGATACGGTACCCTTTCTAACCTTTGTGCAATCACGTGCAATCCATACTGGGCCTAACACCTTCTGAGCCTGCCTCCTGAGACATATATCTTGAATGTGTACGCTATCCATACATGTTATCTGGGGATACGGTACCCTTTCTAACCTTTGTGCAATCACGTGCAATCCATACTGGGCCTAACACCGTCTGAGCCTGCCTCCTGAGACATATATTTTGAATGTGTACGCTATCCATACATGTTATCTGGGGATACGGTACCCTTTCTAACCTTTGTGCAATCACGTGCAATCCATACTGGGCCTAACACCGTCTGAGCCTGCCTCCTGAGACATATATTTTGAATGTGTACGCTATCCATACATGTTATCTGGGGATACGGTACCCTTTCTAACCTTTGTGCAATCACGTGCAATCCATACTGGGCCTAACACTGTCTGAGCCTGCCTCCTGAGACATATATTTTGAATGTGTACGCTATCCATACATGTTATCTGGGGATACCGTACCCTTTCTAACCTTTGTGCAATCACGTGCAATCCATACTGGGCCTAACACCGTCTGAGCCTGCCTCCTCAGACATATATCTTGAATGTGTACGCTATCCATACATGTTATCTGGGGATACGGTACCCTTTCTAACATTTGTGCAATCACGTGCAATCCATACTGGGCCTAACACCGTCTGAGCCTGCCTCCTGAGACATATATTTTGAATGTTTACGCTATCCATACATGTTATCTGGGGATACGGTACCCTTTCTAACCTTTGTGCAATCACGTGCAATCCATACTGGGCCTAACACCGTCTGAGCCTGCCTCCTGAGACATATATTTTGAATGTGTACGCTATCCATACATGTTATCTGGGGATACGGTACCCTTTCTAACATTTGTGCAATCACATGCAATCCATACTGGGCCTAACACCGTCTGAGCCTGCCTCCTGAGACATATATTTTGAATGTGTACGCTATCCATACATGTTATCCGGGGATACGGTACCCTTTCTAACCTTTGTGCAATCACGTGCAATCCATACTGGGCCTAACACCGTCTGAGAATGATAGATGGGGCCCACCATACACTGGAACACTCCAAAGGTGGACATCAGACACTGGAGCAGCATTTACAGGGCCCATTATACACTAGAGCATTAGAAATGGGGCCCATTATGTTTGGAGCATTATTTGGGCCCATAAGACAGTAGAGCTTCATCCATGGGGACCAACATATACTGTAGCATTATGTGGAGCTCATCATATACTGTTTCAAACATTATATGGGACCAATGATTCTGTATGGAGAAATAGATGGGCCTCGTCATGAGATGTAAAAAGTGAGGTATTTTTTATTGTACTATACCGCTATTTCTCTGCCGTATCGGAGCATGATGAGTTGTGGTATGTGTTAAAGGGGCGCTCTTTCGCCCAGGGCACATGAAAACCTGGAGCCAGCCCTCCCCCCCCACCGTCTGTAGCCAAATAACCCCCATTTTTCAGTGCGTAACTTGTATTATGAAGTTAATTAAGGTTGACAAGCTTAAGTAAGAAGAATTGATGCTTTTGGCATTCAAATGGGCACTGTTGGTGTGTTTCCTGTCCTCCTCTCACTGCCGACTTTTATTCCCCATTGACTTACATTGGGTTTCGTGTTTCGGGACGACCCCGACTTTTCCCTATAATCGGACGATCTTGCTCGACCCGACTTTTGGAAAAGTCGGGTTTCACGAAACGAAGCGCGACCCTAAAAAAACAAAAGTCGCTCAACTCTAGTACTCACATCAAGTGCTGACAAGTATACAAGTTGACTAAAATAGGGGGGATAAACCCCAATGATACAACAATCAGGACAGACAAGGACAGGGTAAATAAAATGATACCAGTGCTCCAAATCTACATGGCACAACGTTCAGTCAGCCCATGGGCATTGCACATAACAGACACATGTCTAATGGTAAAAGATAGTCAAATATGGCATACTCAATTAAATGTGTATTGTACATAGTTGTACATGTCTAGAGCGCCAAAAAAAAAAAAAAAAAAAACCAGAGGGGAGCAGAGGAGGTGAAGGCCCATGCAACGACCCCCGACGTACGTTTCGCGCCCGCCACAGGCGCTTTATCAAGGGAGTCTGCTCTGCTCCCCGGTAAGCAGCCTGCCTTTACTTGTTTCCACACTTCGGTCATTTGGACCGCTGGGCGGGTCGTCTCCCGGGTTCTCTCTGGCACAATTGCGCAGTTTTTGATATGTTGATACATATGTAATTCACTATTTAAGAATCCTTTCACATGTCATTGATTTATTTATGTTCAGTGTCCATTGGACTTGCACATTGACCCCTCTGGTTGTTTTTTTTTTTTTTTTTTTTTTTTGGCGCTCTAGACATGTACAACTATGTACAATACACATTTAATTGAGTATGCCATATTTGACTATCTTTTACCATTAGACATGTGTCTGTTATGTGCAATGCCCATGGGCTGACTGAACGTTGTGCCATGTAGATTTGGAGCACTGGTATCATTTTATTTACCCTGTCCTTGTCTGTCCTGATTGTTGTATCATTGGGGTTTATCCCCCCTATTTTAGTCAACTTGTATACTTGTCAGCACTTGATGTGAGTACTAATAAAATTTCTAGTCATATAGAGTGCAGACTTTGCCATAAGCCTGGACAACCCCGTTATGGGTATGTGCACATGGTCAGTAATTAGCAGCACTTTGGACACAGCAGATGTCCGCTGCATCCAAAGCGCTGCCGGCTATTGAACGCAGGTGATTCCGCCTGTGTCCAATACGTTGTACTGGTGAAATTTATCTTGCGGAGACTCGTGTCTACGCAAGATAAATAGACATGCTGCGGTCTGGAGAGACATGTACGTCTCTGCAGCCGTCTACGGACATATAGTGAACATGGGATTTCTTGAAATCCCATCCACTATGCTTTAACATCTGGATGCTGCGGCTGTACACAGCGTCCAAGCTGCAGTGTTTACTGATAGTGTGCACATACCCTAAAAAATAATTGTTCATAACTACCCTTCAGTATACAAGCAGTATTACTGTTTCACACTGTCCTCACGCGGCTCCATCACATACAGCATCCAAAAAAAGAATGGTGATCTTTGCAGGGGCTTATTGTGATATGACCTCTGGAAAATCAGTCTCTGTAGAAATCATAGCATCTCTTTGACAAATAAGCTCCTGGTGCAAAACTTGCTGGAGGACTGGCCACTTTAAGAAGGGGAAAATCTAATTATGATAACTCATATCCCCAGTCCCAGTAGGCAGCCTGCAGCCAGTTCTGGACCAGGGAAGGGAAAAGGCAAGGGAATCAGAACATATTTTCATGTAGGCCGGGGTCACACTTGCGAGAAACTCACACGAGACTCGCACCTCAATACCCGGCACTGCTCTGGACTGGAGTGTGGAGCTGCATGTTTTTCTATGCAGCTGAACGCTCTGGTCTGAAGCTCCGGTGGCAGTGCCTAGTATTGAGGTGCCAGTCTCGTGCGAGTTTCTCAGACTGTGTCGACCTAAAAGGAGGGGAAGGTAACCCCTTAACGCATTTCCACAGCCCCTCTTAACCACTATTAATCAAACACTGAGATCGAATGATGGGTGAAAGTCGGTCACAGCTTTATTAAACTTCTTTTATAAAATTTAACAACCTTTTGTAAACAGGCACTTAGCTTTCTTAAAACGCACTAGCCGCTCAATGCCCTGCTCCATAGACGCAGGCAAGTCAGCCGGCAAGCCGTAGCTTCGTGCCATAACTTCTCCACCGCTGTGACTTGTAATAACTACGAATAAAAGAACGAAATAACATAACATCAGCAAATTTGTAACAAAAAGGGGAGGGAGGGTGGGAAAAGCACTTCCAGGACCGCAGTGAACGGAGGAAGAGGAAGGGCTGCTAACGTCCAAGGACTTTATATACGTAGGAAGGGGCTGTGCTAATCCCTTCTTCATCCCAATTGGCCCCCCCATACTTAAACCCCACCTCACTAAATCATGGAAGGGCAGCTGTCATGCCCGAACCAATCAGGGGTAAGGGGAGGGTAGGAAAGGCACACCCAGTCAGTGGCACTTTCCTTAATCAGATCAGTGCCCACCACAAGTATGACCCCGGCTGTATACTTGTTTCAGGGCTGGGAACACTCACCCAGACCCGAACTTAAATGGAAGCAGGCAGCAGCCGAGATCAGGCATGCAGGTAGGAGCTCCAGCTGTCCCTGATACGTCCTGGTGCTGCACTGCAGGGCTCAACTAACAGCAGGGTTGTAGTTAAAACGTATGGGCTCCTTCCAGATCCTGACTACAACCATACATTCTAGCTGTCTCAGTATGGAATGCACTAGAGCAGGGGTGGGTAACCCGTTTCTTGGTGGGGGAAATTTGTACCATCATTCAGGGGCCACACAAAAATGACCACCTTGAAAATTACCCCGGTATATTTAGTCAAACAATCAATTGCGGTAACTCACCCTTAATGTGACGGCTGGAGCTGCTTCTCTTTGGTGCATTTGTAATGTTAGGTGGTATTGATCATGTTGCTTCTCACAGCTGCTTTTCCAGGTTTGTGACGGCCAGGAGCGCAGTCGACTTTTTGTCATAATAAGTTTTGTAAATCATGGGAGACGCCGAGACTACTGTATATACATCACATAGGTAACACTGAGACAACTGTATATACATCACATAGGAAACACTGTGACAGCTGTCTATACATCACATAGGAGATGCTGGGACTGCTGTATATATCACATAGGAGACGCTGAGACAGCTGTACATGCATCACATAGGAGACGATGGGACTGCTGTATATACGTCACATAGGAGACGCTGGGACTGCTGTACATACATAACATTGAGACTGCTGCATCACAGGAACCTCTGGGGTCATATAAATTACAGGAGGGACTGGGGGCATAGATGTCACAGGAGAGGCTGGGACATATTCATCACTGGGGAGGCTGGGAGGAATAGACATCACTGAGGGGCTATATACATCACTAGGAAGCATCGTCAGCCCTGGGGGTATATATGTCCCTGGGGAGAATATACATCACTGGTGGGGGCTACATACATCACAGATGGGGGGATATACAGCACTGGGGGGATATACAGCACTTCTGGGGTAAATGCAGCACTGGTGAATATACATATCAGTTGGGGGCACATACAGCCCTGGGGAGGATTTACAGCAATGGGGGAGGGGGGATATACAGCACTGGGGGGTACAGGTATTGCCAGGCAGGCACATAAATTACCGGGTAGGGCTCATAGATCACCGGGGGGACAGAGATCACCTGGGGGGCACGAAGATCACAGGGGGCACAGAAATCACAGGGGGGTACAAAGATCACAGGAGGGCACATAGCTGGGGGACACATAGCTGGGGGGGACAAAGATCACAGGGGGCACAGAGATCACATGGTAGCACAAATATCACAGGGGGTACATAGCAGGGGGGCACAGCAATCACAGGGGTCACAAAGCTGGGAGCCACTAAGATCACAGGGGTGTACATAGCTGGGGGGCACAGATCACAGGGGGCATATAGCTGGGGGAGCAGAAAGATCACATGGGGAACAGATCACAAGGGGGCACATAGCTGGGGGCACAGGGATCACAGGAGGACATTTAGCTATGGGACACAGAAATCACAGGGGGGCACATAGCTGGGGCAACAGAGATCACAGGGGGCACATAGCTAGGGCCACAGACATCAGAGTGGGGCACATAGCTGGGAGCACAGAGATCACAGGTGCACATAGCTGGGAGGCACAGAGATCACAGGAGGACATATAGCTATGGGGGACAGAAATCACAGGGGGGCACATAGCTGGTGCCACAGAGATCAAGGGGGCACATAGCTGGGGCAACAGAGATTACAGGGTGGCATATAGCTAGGGCCACAGAGATCACAGGGGCTCATAGCTGGGAGCACAGAGATCACAGGGGGCATATAGTTGGGGGACAGAGATCACATGGGTGCACAGAGATCATATTGGGGCACATAGCTGGGGGGCACATAGCTGGGGCCAGAAATCACAGAGGAGTGCATAGCTGGTGCCACAGAGATCACAGCGGGCATATAGCTGGGGGAGCAGAGAGATCACATGGGGAACAGATCACAGGGGGCACATAACTAGGACCACAGAGATCACAGGGGGGCACATAGCCGAGAGCACAGAGATCACAGGGGCACATAGCTGGGAGGCACAGAGATCACAGGGGGCATATAGTTGGGGGGACAGAGATCACATGGGTGCACAGAGATCATATTGGGGAACATAGCTGGGGGGCACATAGCTGGGGCAAGAGATCACAGGGGGCATAGAGATGGAGGGCACACAAATCACAGGGGGTACAGAGATCACAGGGGGCACTTACCTAGAGCCACAGAGATCACAGAGAAGCCACATAGCTGGGGCCACAGAGATCACAGGGAGGCACATAGCTGGGGCCACAGAGATCACGGGAGGGCACATAGCTGAAGGGCACAGAAATCAGTGGGGGAACAGAGATCACGAGGAACACATAGCTGGGGCCACAGAGATTACCGGGGGGCATATAGATGGAGGGCACACAAATCAAAGGGGGTACAGAGATCACAGGGGGCACATAGCTAGAGCCACAGAGATCATAGAGAAGGCACATAGCTGGGGTCACAGAGATCACAGGGAGGCACATAGCTGGGGCCACAGAGATCATGGGGGCACATGGCTAGGGCCACAATGATCACAAGGGGGCATATAACTGGGGCCACAGAGATCACAGGAGGGCACATAACTGAAGGGCACAGAAATCACAGGGGGAGCAGAGATCACAGGGGACACATAGCTGGGGGGCACAGGGATCACAGGGGTCCATATAGCTATGTGCACAGATCACAGGGGGGCACATAGCTGGGACCACAGAGATCATGGGGGGCACATTGCTGGGAGGCACAGATCACATGGGGGCATATAGTTGGAAGGGAACACAGATATCACATGGGGCACAAATCTGGGGGGCACATAGCTGGGGCTACAGAAATCGCAGGGTGGGCACATAGCTGGAGCCACAGAGATCACAGGGGGACACATAGATCACTGGGCGGCACATAGCTGAGGGGCACAGATCACCAACAGACAAGCACAGAGCTGCAAGCACAGATATCTCTCTGGCAGCAGCAGCTCCTCTTCCGGCACAGTAGCGACTAGAACGATTTTTTGAGGTAATGATGTCACCAGAAGGGGCGGGGACTAGAGCCATATTGATTAGAGTGGCTAAAATGAGGATCACAAAAATCAACTCTGGTCTAAACAGCTCTAGGCCCCGCCCCTTCCGGTGGCATAATTACCTCAAAAAATCAACTCCATTCTTGTTGCAACCCTTCTAGAACCACCGTGCCAGCAGATTTAAAGGGCCAGTGGCCGGAAAAACGGGTCGGTGGCCAGATTAGCGGCCAGTCGGTCGGCAAGATCAGTGGGCATTACCGGCCCGCACCCACTATGAATGGAAACATCGTGGCCCAGAGGGAAAATGCCCGGTTGGGCAGATTATCAATCCTGGCCTGCGATTGATCTATTCACTATAATGAGGCAGCAGAGTTACTCTGGACTCCGTCTGGCCTCTGTTCAGTGGTATTCTTTTCAGAAGTGCACAAAACTGTGGCTGAGAGCACGTTTATGCAATCCTAAAAAGATGGGCACCACTGGATCACAGGTCCTTCTATAGCACCCACAGTGCCTCCATCTGCCTCATTATAGGGAATCTTCCACCTGGGGTTCAGTCCAGGGGCGGACACTGACAGCTTGGGGCCCCTGTGCAAGAAATGTGTCTGGGCCCTCTTCCTTTTATGGTGACAAAGCTATATATATATATATATATATACTGTATATATATATATATATTGCGCCACACACATACATGTATATATTACATAGTCTTCTTTATTATGTATATTGCTGTCCCTTATTGTGCAGTGCCCTCTCTTGTTATGTACAGCACCGTTCCCTGCATATTGTATTATATAGATCCCTGTTTTTTATTACATACCGTCTTGTTAGCTGTATAATGCAATGATGGCTAGGAAAGTTTCCTTTCTAATGGAGGAGATGGTGGACTAGTCGTCTGGTCACCGGCTCCTCCATCAACATTCATTTTATATCTAAATGAGTGGGGACTATGTAATAAAAGAGGGCAATGTTAATTACAAAATTAACAAGAATACACTATGTAAGAGACAGCACTGTACATAACAGCAGAGGAAGCTATATAATAAGGGACGGCACCATATATAACTAGATAGGATGGTACGTAATAAGGGACGGTGTTATACATAATAAAAGAGGAAACTATATAACTAAGGATGGTGTTATACAGAATTAGTGAGTGCACTATATGCTAAGGGACTGTGTTATACATAATAAGTACATTTACTATATGCTAAGGGACTGTGTTAGACATAATAAGTGAGTACACTATATACTAAGGGACTGTGTTAGACATAATAAGCGATAATAATGTCGTACTCCACCTCCCCCTGTTCCTAAGGCCATTATAGGTCCCCCTTCCTCCCATCCCAATCCCCTACACCCCTCATTGTCCTCCTCTCCCCACATCCCATTATTGTCCTCTCTCCCACCCCATCATTGCCCTCTTTCCCACCTCCATCATTGCCTTCTCCCCCACCACTATCATTGCTTTCTCCCCTGCCACCCCATCATTTCCTTTTTCCACCACCTCCATCATTGCCTTCTCCTCCACCACCCCCATCATTGCCTCCTTCCTCATCACTCCCATCATTGTCTTTTCCACTACCACCATCATTGCCTTCTCCCCCACCCCATCATTGCCCTTTCCACCACTTCCATCATTTTCTCTTTCCCCACCATCCCCATCATTGCCCTCTCCATCACCCCCATCATGGCCTTATCACCATCACCTCCATCATGGCCTTTTTCCCATCACCTCCATCATGGCCTTCTCCCCATCACCTCCATCATGGCCTTTTCCCCATCTCCTCCATCATGGCCTTTTCCCCATCACCTCCATCATGGCCTTTTCCCCGTCACCTCCATCATGACCTTTTCCCCATCACCTCCATCATGACCTTTTCCCCATCACTTCCATCATGGCCTTTTCCCCATCACCTCCATCATGGCCTTCTCCCCCTCACCTCCATCATGGCCTTCTCCCCATCAGCTCCATCATGGCCTTCTCCCCATCACCTCCATCATGGCCTTCTCCCCATCACCCCATCATGGCCTTCTCCGCATAACATACACATCGATCCACACACACACATACACACGACACATACATACATACACACACACATCCACTTCACACACATACTACATATTACATCATTGCCTTCTCCATCACTCCCCATCACTCCCATCATCACACTACATACATACACACACATACACAGTCACTCGCACACACACACAGCAGCAGTGACAGGCAGCACAGTACCTCACATGTCCGGTCTGCAGCATCACCGTCTTCTCCCTCCAGCTGCTTCCTGTGTCTCTAGCACAGCAGCCGCGCCGCACAATGATGACGTCATTCAGCCATGCTGCTATCTGTGTCAGAGAGACACAGGAAGCTCTAGCGCCGGGCAGGAAGGATCTTTGCAGCTCCGCTCCTTCTGTTTTCTCAGGGGAATAAAACAGCAGGAAGCTTACACCGAGTCACAGCAGAGGAAGGATAACTCACATTCTCCAGAGCAGACTGTAACCTGGTGAGAGTTGTGATATCTCCTCTGAACTGCACCTGAACTTCAGTAAATGATAGACTTTTCTTGTATCCTGCCTTATTACTCTGTGCCCTTTACTTCCATCACAATCTCTGGGGGTCTGCCCTGGTTGGAGAGGGTTAAATATCTGCACTGCCATCACCGTCTACTCCCCCAGTAGTATACTACAGTCGAACACTCCAACTGTTGTAACAAATCACTACATAAATTTTATTCCCATTCAATTCTACCTCTTTTACATGACCACCTGGGGCCACAGACCGGGTCACTGCCACTGTGACATATCCCTTTAAGATGACCGACCCGGCACCGAGCATCCCACGGCTCCTGGGGCACGTCATTTTGGCGTCACGAACAGGATTCGAACAGGATACCGTGCGTGCCTAAAGTACTACAGGAGCAACGACCTGCATCAACCGAAGCGGTGAGTCGCACCCCTGCAAGGGTTAACTAGGGGGGAAGATGTCTAATCCCAGTGACACCCAGGGTGCAGCAGCTGCAGCTCCCATATTGCCTCTCACCATGCCTTTTTTATTGGGTGCGACATGGCTGCCACAGTACAATGGAGAATTGCACACCTTAAGTGACTTCAAGGGGAAGCTGCGCAGCATGTGTGAAATTTATCCTATGTCAGAGGAGCAGAAAGTCAGTATACTTACAAGTCAGCTCAGTGGCGTTGCTCAGAGAGAAGTTGAATCTTGGCCAGCTACTGATAAAAAGACTGTAAAAGACATTTTTGCTAAATTAAAGGATACTTTTGACACCTGCTTCAGAAATAAAGATGCGATTTTTCAGCTGCAGACAGAAACCACAGGACACTGTTGGAGACTATACCTTAAACCTGCAGGAGTCGCTGCAGGCCATTAAACAAAGTGATCCAGACAGTGTAAGAGATGAGAACAAAATGCTGAAAGAACAGTTCATTGAAGGTCTTTTGTCTGATTCCAGTAAGGCACAACTGCGCTTGATGTCATTACAGAACCCTTTGTTCAGTTTAAAGACAGATCTATACATATCTTAAGACTTTCTACTTATGTCTGCACTGAGCCAGTTAAAGATCCAGCAGTTACATACCTCCAGGGGGCAGTATCCTCACCCAAGATGCCTGCAGTACGGCATGTGCAGACTCCAGCTGAAGATTCTATTGTAGATTTACGACTGCAAGTACAGGAACTGACTAAAAATATGTCTGTTCTATGTAAAACTGTTCAGACTCTCCAGACTTGTCCCCCCACAGAGAGGATCCAGCTAGCATCAAGCCCGGTTGATCTCCCATGGCGATTGCCAAAGAGGATGCCGCAACATCAGTGGCAACTGACTTGCACCGGCAGGAGAACAGACCGATTTGACTCTTCTGGGAGCGTGGTAGTGGATGGTATCCCCTTCACCACCCTCGTGGACACTGGATCACAGGTTGATAGTGAGAGAGTTAAATTAACCCTTCATAGTTGAGCCAGTGATGTCCAAATTATTCCACAGAGTGTTGCTAGCAACTCAATTGACCAAGCGGAGACGTGTCTCTGTATGGGACGATCCAAAGAGATCGGTAACCCGTTTATTGTAGTCACTTCTTTTATAATATTTTGCTTAATTATGCAAAGTTCTCAAATACCAATAACATCATTTCACTTTATAAGCCAATAATATTGCAAGAAAACCGGAAACTACATATATGTCCGTCATTGAAAGTAGTATAGTTGCATATTCTTCAGAGTAGTACACCCCCGGTTCCCTTATATTGCACCTGATAGGAACAGTCAGGTTTCATGACAGCCCATGCCAATTACAAAAAATTATCTTACAGCAAAAAAATGGAGAAATGAAACCTTCAGAGAATGGATAAAACAAAACTTCAGCTTTGACTTTAGTTTTAACCCTTCACAATCCCCCTAGATACATTTTTTTTAACACATATGCAGCATCAGAGGTGCTATCCCAAGCTAACAGCTTGAGGGGTACTGGTCTTCACATGACTGATGCCGTGTTACCAGTCATGGCTGTCGCGGCGCACCCATGCCCCCTGTATGCTGCAATTCACGAATAACAATTTTTGATGACGGTGGTGGAGATCTTTTGTAGGTAGCCATGTGCTTGGCTTCAACATCTTCATCAAGTAGCCTTTTGAGATCGGTGCAGAGAAGAGCATGGACCACGTCACCTTTGGTATCATCATTAGCTGTCTTGGTGCAGAATTTCCTAATACATACAGAAGTACACCAAAAAACAAGTTTTAGTATCACATATACAAAAAGGATACAGGCAGCAATGTGTAACAAGCTTTGTAAGATCCCAGCTATCCAGCCCCCAATTCCCTTACACCAATTGGCTGGATTGAGAAAGGAGAAGGTGCCTGACCACCAACTGTCCTTAGTACGATCATTGTCTTTATTGTATTGATCTCTGCGTCTTTGAATGTCTTCTAACTTTAACTTTAACTTCATAGTACTGTTAGGATCTATATAATGACAGCAAGCGGGTCCAATGACCTGACACATACCACCTTGTACTGCTGTTAAGTAGTCCAGCACTATAGTAAGTTGATTAGTGACTATAATAATTTGATTTTGGACAGCAACAGTAGTATTAAGTATGTCCAGTATATTCCAAATTTGATCATCTAGATAGTCTGTGGCCCTAACCAATTTATCTCGCATTTGTGTAATCATAGGGTAAATGAAAATGGAACTGACAATTTTATTGGCCACACTCATCTGCACTATATGTGGTCTCCCTGAAGGGCAGAGTGAATTGTCTGCAGCTCTTTTGTATAATGTATGTTTGGGCATAGCCTGTGTATCCAACTGTTTGTTTGGAATAACAAAGGTGGCCAGGGTCAAGCGACCCAGAGAACAAGTACCTCATACCCCTACTGGCAACCATTAATAAGCATTGTCTCCACATACCTAGAACATATCATCAGGTAAATCCCATAGGGCTTAATGTTGCAGCACCAATCTATGAACTAAGTCTATGAATGCAGATACATTCTGAAGCATACACCAAGCTGGAGATTGTCCTAAAGGACTACAATAGCCTACATCGGGATTTCCACAAGTGGGGGTTCCTAGTATATATTCAGAGGACTCATTACAAGATATATTGCCAGGAATACTGGCACAGGTTTCGTTAGAACCCTGGGGAAACAAATTAGAAAATTTCCATGGCGTATTATGCAACCTTCTTTCTAGCAACATTGGTTTGAAGGCATCAGTAGAGTGTGAAGTTACATTGAAGCTGACTTGTAAACCATATGTTGGAATTTGCCCTAGATTTGTTAGACTAGTCTTATTCTTAGGGACCCAAGCCCCTCCTTTGTAGGCCAAATATTGAAGTTGGGTATTGCTTCCTGAAAGGTTACCTTGTCACCAGGGGTATCCTACCCATCCCACAATAGGTATCCCAACAGTTAAATTCCATAATTTAGCATTATCTGTGGCATTATTAGCGAGTGTGTCAGAACAGTTAGTCCAAGCAAATAACTCCTCAGGTGGAACAGGGATAGCCAAAAAGGGGATGCTCGTGGCTGACATTGGTGTATACATGCAGATCCAACAGTCTGCCAGAGACTGGGAATTGCCCAACAAATCTCTCAGTAATTTTTCATGATGTTGTATAAACTTATTCAAGGACATTGGGGAATTTAGACTGTCCCATGCGGTTACCAATAATAATATCGAAAATGCGAAAGACCAGAACATTATGCCCCCTTATTTGCTATTGGCTTGTTTAACCAGCTTGCAGTGTGATGTGTGAATCCAAGTCGGTCTTCCTTCTAGTTTCACTGATGTAGGGGTGATGAGGAGGACTTGATATGGACCGTCATACAAGGGTTCTAGTCCATGCTTCCTGACATGTCTTTTCACGACTAACAAATCACCAGGCTTCAGGTTATGACAGGTGTCGGTTTCTGCTGAATCTGGAAGAGAAGAAGAAACTAGAGCATGGGTGTTAGCAAGATTTTTACTAAGCTGAATAACATATTGAACAGCACGGTCAGTCTCTTCTGATAACTGCTGAGGTTGGAAATTTGCAACTGGGGGCCTAGTACCAAACAATATCTCATATGGGGACAGGCCATGTTTTGCAATAGGGGTAGTACGAATATGGTATAGTACAATGGGTAGGAGCTCTGGCCATGGAGCCGTAGTCTCCTGCATCATTTTGGTCAATTGTCCCTTCAGTGTGCCATTCAACCTCTCAACTTTCCCACTGGATTGTGGGTGGTACGGAGTATGGAGGGCTACAGTGGATCCAAGCATTGTCAGAACTTCTTGGTACACATGAGAAGAAAAGGCTGGGCCTTGGTCACTTTCAACAACTTCTGGAACCCCATATCTGCATATGACTTCCATCACCGGTTTCTTTGCTGTGGTTTTTGCAGTCATGTTGGTAACAGGGAATGCTTATGGCCAACTGGAGAACATGTCAACAACAGCCAAACAGTATTCATACCTTCCAGACTTAGGTAACGTGATATGGTCCACCTGGAGCCTTTGGAAAGGATAGTCAGGCTTAGCAAGATGCTTCGGGGGTACACGTTGAAGTTGACCGGGATTACAAGTTTGACAGATATTACAGGCACGGTTGAGCGCTGTCAAAACTGTGGAAATTCCCAGGGCCCAGTAGAATTTTCGCACCAGTGTGAGGGCCTGATTCTTTCCTCGATGTGTAGGTCCATGTGCCCATGTGGCAATAGCAGGGTACATCCGCTTAGGGAGACACACAAGTTGGTCCTTTTTCCAGAGACCATTATCCATTCGTGCCCCATCAGTCTTCCATTGCTTCACCTCTTCCTTTGGAGACATTCTCTGCATCGTCATTAAGCGGTCTCGCAGGGTCCGACAGAAAACTTCAGTCTGTTGTAGATCATCAGGTTCTCGTAGGGTCAATGCTTCTTGTAACTGTTTACGCTGAGAGCGTGTGGTCACCATAGTTGGTATGGTTGGTTCAACGGGTAAAAGAGCGTCGGCTTTTGCTTGCATATCTGCAAATGCGTTGCGAACAGTCTGTGGATGTTCCTAGGACCGTGCGCCTTAACTTTGATAATAGCCACCTGAGTAGGTAATTTAATCGAGTCCATGAGGTTTTTAACAGCTTCAGCAGCATTTTTAACTGGGGTTCCGGCAGTAGTAATAAACCCTCGATTGGCCTATAAAGCCCCAAAATCGCGAGCAATACCAAATGCATACTGTGAGTCCGTATATATATTAGCCCGTCTGTTCTTGGCCAAAGTACATGCAGTAGACAGAGCCTGGAGTTCTGCTTCTTGTGCTGACTGTGAAGGTGGGAGTGCAGCTGCGTGCACTACAGTGTCCTCTGTGGTAACAGCGTATCCCGTGTGGAATCGATCAAACTCATCAGCATATCTTGGTGATGCTCTGGCCACTGGGTCGAGGCGGGCCGAATAATAGCCCACTGGTCGTTGCCTGCTGCCATGTGATTGTGTAAGTACCCCTGCTGCGTGTCCTTCATTCTCAGACACATACAAATGGAACGGTCGAGTATAGTCCGGGATACCCAAGGCAGGGGCGGAAGCAATAAGCCGCTTCAACTCAGAGAAGGCATGATGTAGGCTTTCCATGCAAACCGGTGATCTTTCCTTGTAGTTCATTATGCCGTCTTTCAAGGCATTGTAAAGGGGGTGCATTATGTGGGATGCATCCGGTATCCACTGACGACAATAAGTGCACAGTCCAAGAAAGCGCTGGAGTTCAGTTTCATCTTTTGGGAAAGGAAGGGAGTTGACAGCTATTTTTCTTTCTTCTGTGCGGTGTCTGACACCCTGAAGGAGACAGTGACCCAAGAATATCACTTGACCAAGGCAGAACTGAAGTTTCGAGGCTGAAACCCGACAGTTCAGTGCTGCCAGATGCTTGAGGAGGCTAACAGTGGCAGCAATGGCTTCCTGCTCCGTCCGTGCACACAACAAAAGATCATCCACATACTGAAGCAGCATAACTTGAGGGTGACCTAACTGCCAGGGCAAGAGACACTCGCTCATGTTTTTTGCAAACTGGTTGGGACTGTTTTGGGCCCCTTGTGGCATAACTGTCCATGTTAACTGTCGTCCCTGAAAACTGAATGCAAACAGAAACTAGCAATCTGGGTTTAACGGAATGCTAAAGAAGGCATTGGCAAGGTCAATGACTGTAAACCAAGCAGCATCCTGGGGTATTTGGGACAAAAGAGTATGTGGATTAGGCACCACTGGAGTTTCCAGAATAGTAGCTGCATTAACTGCCTGTAGATCTTGCACCAGCCGGTACACAGGGGGCTGGCCAGGTGGGGTCTTTTTCTTAACGGGAAACAAGGGCGTATTACATGGAGAAAAACAGGGTACCAGAGCACCGTTATCAAGTAACGTTTGTATTTGTTCCTGAAGGCCCCGCTCCTGATCATGTTTCAAAGGATATTGATGGACTTTGGGAAAAGGGGCACCAGGTTTGAGAAATACTTTTACTGGTTCTACGGGCATTTTCCCTATATCATTTGGACCTTTTGACCAAAGTTTAGATGGTATCTCTGAGAGGTATGGGGTGAGTCGTTGATCCTCAGGCAATATTGGGGGTGGATCTGGGCCTATCAGGGCCATCATAACTGTGGTAAGGGCATGCAAAATACAGATTTCCTCACTGTCTTCATCTGCATAGGGGTTATGTAACCTAAGAACCATCTGACCATCATCTTGGAATTGTATTCTGGAGCGGAACTGTGATAATAAATCTACCCCCAGTAAATTTACTGGACATGTGGGAGAGATCACGAACTGAGCAGTAACCTTGGGGAAGGGTCCCACAGGGATGGATTTTGTAAGAGTATGTTTATTGGGTCTGCCATCTACTCCAATTAAAACAAGCTCTTGATCTGAGAATTGAATAGGGATATCCGTAGGTACATCTGATGATTTGATTATAGAATTGGCCGCCCTAGTGTCTACCATGAACATAACAAGGGTGTCCCCTACAGGGAGCGTGACGGATGAGCATGCCCCAGGTTTGGTGGAGGACATTGTGATGGAAGACCATGGTTGGCCAACCCTTCAGTATGGACAATTATCAGGATTTTGGGGCTGTCCGTAACCGGGGTATCCTCTAGGGTTCCCAGTATTTAGATTACGATTGGAAGAGAGAACTTGAGGGTAGCATCTATCAGCGGGAGTGTGACAGTCCCTCTGAAAGTGACCGAGTCGGCTGCAGCGCCAGCATTGTAGACGAGAATTGGCACAGTGGATCTGGGGAGGAAGGTTCCTATTCATAGGATTAGCAGAGATATTGGAGTAGGGAGCTGAAGTCTGAGGGGGGGCCAGAGTTTGCTGTGTGCTCCAGTGATAAGGAACCAGCTGTGTACTCGCAGCCGCGCTGGGCACAATGGTGGGGGCTGCTATTATTGGAGGAACTGGAGCTGCTGCAGCTGCAGCTGCAGGCTTATTTTTGTTTCCCTGCCGCTGCAGAATGGGTTAAATTCTTCTGAAAACTTTTTACTACTTTCAAAGCATCATCCGGAGTGGAATTCTCAACATCAGGTCTAACTGACATTATCGCCTCTTGCAATTCGGGTTTAAGGCCGGACATCAAAGCTGCCACAAAAAGATGTGTATGGGCTTTATTATACAGTGAGAATCCCAGATCTCTAAATACTACCATAAGACGCCCATAGAACTTCTCGGCAGTCTCCCCCTTGTCCTGTGTGACATCTGTGAGAGAGGTAGCTTGGTCCGCCAATCTATCTTGTGCCCAGACCTTTAAAGCATTGCAGAAATCAACACCATTCTCATAGGTTCCCCCATCCAGATCCACATTATACATTATGCCACCCTCAATAATTGGAAAATACCCCTCCCCAGCTTTTACTCGAAGTATGTGCAATAGATCTCTTCGGGGAGTAGAATAAATCTTTCGATTTGATGCCATTTGCCTGTAGAAAGCCATGGGGGAAGTCTCTGGAACGGGTAATTGATTGCAAAGAGTGTCTATTTGTGATGGGGTGAAGGGAGTATACTTTGACCTGTCAGGAGTCGTTTCCACATTTTCTTCTTTAAATTCATATATTACTGACAACTTGGAGGGAGGAGGTAGCGGCAGTACGGGCACAAGAGGCATCTGCTGTGGGAGCGGGGCAGGAGGCTCTGTTACAGTTAGAGATTGTATTGCCTGATGGGCCGTTAGGCGGCTGTCGAGGACAAATCGGACCTCCTCCAATTTTATGGGGTTTCCCTGTATGCACCGTTCTATTGCTGATACTATGACCATGGCAGCATCCTTCCTGGGATATTGAAAAATACCGGCAGAGATTAATGGTATAGCCACTGTACGTTGAGGCATCGTATCGGGGGGAGAGAGGAGGCATACAGGATTGCGTTCTGGACAGCCTCAGTAAGCAATTGTTGGGACCTAGGAATATTGATAGGGTCATATCAATGTCCCACTGCATTTATTACATATTGACACGGCAGCTGTCCTGCTCTGGTTGCTGTGCCCTGTCCTGTTTCTACCTGGCCATACACTTGTATATACGAATCAGATTCTTCCTGTATCATGGGTCCGCCTTTCTGTGAATTTTTTGCGGCCAGTCCTCCAGCATGGCGGAGTTGATTGAGGAACGGAGTCTGACCAGTGGAATCAGCCACTGCATTATTCAGGGCAAATTCTGCCCACCGTAGTAAGGATGCCCAGTCATCCTGCCTGGCCGAGACAAAATGTCGCAGGTATGTGACCAGAGTTTGGTTAGCTTTCTCAACCAACCCGTTCATCTTGGGATGATAAGCGGAGGACAAATTTAGCTCAATACTGAGTAGACTGCAGAGCTCCCTCCGAAACTGAGACGCAAATTGGAGACCTCGGTCACTAACTATATTGTCCGGCATACCGTGCAAACGAAATACGTGCTTTATGAACAGCGCAGTGAGACCACGGGCAGAAGGCAGCTGCACGAGTGGCACCAGATGCACCATTTTAGAAAAATGATCGGTGACCACCCAGATGACCGTGCTGCCACTGGATTTGGGGAGGCCGACCACAAAATGCATGCCAACCATCTCCCAGGGTCTGTCTGCCACCGGCAAAGGGTAACAATAACCCAGCCAGCCTCTGCCTAGAGGACCTGTTCCGAGCACAAAAGACTCATGCCTGAATGTATTCTCTCATGTCCCGAGCCATATGCGGCCACCAATAAGTCCTTGCCAGAAGTTCCGTGGTCCGCTTATCACCAAAGTGACCACCCACCCTGGACGTGTTTGCCCACGCGAGAATCTCTGGCTGCAGGCGGGGAGGAACAAAGGTCTTGCCCGGTGGCACTGACTCGAGGGCAACCCGAGCCACGGTCCTCAGACTCTCAGAGGGGACGATTAGCCGAAGCTCAGCCTCCTCCACTGACACTATCGAGCGAGAGAGAGAGCATCAGCCAGGACGTTCTTCTCACCGGACAGATAGTGCAAGGTAAAATGGAAGCGGGAGAAGAAGAGCGACCACCTAGCTTGTCGAGAGTTCAAGCGCTGGGCTGTTTGTAAATAGACCAGGAGATGTCTCCACTCGGAAAAGGCCAACTTCATTGCCAGCAGCTCCCTGTCCCCAATGGAGTAGTTTCTCTCCGCCGGTGAGAAGGTCTTTGAGAAGAAGCAGAGATGCTTCCGACCTTGAAAAGGACTGCTCCTGCACCGACAGACGAGGCATCCACCTCTAGGATAAAGGGTTTATCCACATCGGGACGGTGGAGGATAGGAGCGCCAGCAAAATGGGTCTTAAAAAGTCGAGAAGCCCGCGGAGACCTGTTCTGACCAAACCTTGGGATTGGCTTCCTTTTTGGTGAGGGTGACCAAAGGAGCTACCAGTGTGGAGAAGTGGGGAATGAACTGACGGTAGTAATTAACGAACCTCAAAAAGCGCTGCACCGCTTTATGGGAATGGGGTTCCTGCCATTCCATTACCGCCTGCAATTTGGCAGGATCCATAGCCAACCCCTGGGCCGAGATGATATAGCCCAGGAAAGGTAAAGACTCCTGCTCAAACTGACACTTCTCCAACTTGGCGAAGAGAGAATTCGCCCGCAAGCGGTCGAAGACCTTTCAGACGTCTCTCCGGTGAGAAGCCAAATCTGGAGAGAAGATGAGGATGTCATCCAGATAGAGCACCACCGAGGTGGAGAGCATATCGCAAAAGACATCATTTACGAAGTCCTGGAAGACAGCTGGGGCGTTACAGAGGCTGAAGGGCATGACCAGATACTCATAATGGCCATCCCTGGTATTAAAGGCTGTCTTCTGCTCGTCCCCTTCGCGTATGCGGATCAGGTTGTAAGCCCCTCGTAGGTCTAGCTTAGTGAAGACCCGGGCCCCACGCAACCTGTCGAACAACTCAGAGATCAGGGGAAGAGGATATTTGTTTTTGACGGTTATGGCATTGAGACCTCTGTAATCAACGCACAGGCGCAGCTCTCCACTCTTCTGTACGAAGAAGAATCCCACTCCCGCTGGTGACACCGACTTCCTAATAAACCCCCTTGCCAGGTTCTCACTGATGTACTGGGACATGGCCTCCATCTCCAGAAGGGACAGAGGATATACGCGACCTTGAGGGGTTCTGCGCCTGGCAAGAGGTCTATAGGACAGTCGTAGGGGCGATGGGGCGGAAGGGTCTCAGCGGACTTTTTCAAGAACATGTCTGCGCATTGCTGGTAGTGACTTGGGAGTGCGGAGAGATCCATGAGGGCATCGGTGGAGGCTATCTGAACGCGGTCCTTCACACACCTATCCTCACAGGACTTGCTCCAACCCAGTATTCTCCCCAAGGACCACTCTATATGGGGAGAGTGGCAACGCAACCAGGGAACTCCTAGGAGGACCTGGTTAATGCCCTCGGCGATAATAAGGAGCGACACTGTCTCGTGTAGGGACAGAGGCAGTGAGAGTTTTAATGGAGTAATTGATGGGTAATTTGCGAGGGTAATGTCAAAACGTTCACCACCCTGATGGTGACCAGCTGAGGTAGCATAACCAATGGGACTGCGTGCTCCAGAATCTACGCAAACCTCCACCGCCAGAGGAGAGGAGCCGAACTCCAACACCCTCTTAAAGGTTAGCTTGGAGGAAAACAGTGTGGTGTCTCGTAACCCTCTTGCTGTTGCCACTAGACGCGGACATCTCTGAACGCTGTGGGCACCTATTGGCAAGGTGACCAGACTGTCGGCAGTGAGCGTGGGCTATGGAGGTTCGATCTGGGCAGAACTTAGAGCCCGTGTGAGGCACCTCCCTAACTGCCGACAACTCGAACGCTCGATCGGGAGGCTCCAGAGGTTTGGAGAAAGTTGGAGCCAACCTAAACCTCTGTCTGGACTGGGAGCGCTCCAACCCTCGCTCGAAGAAGCGGAGATTAATATGGTTGGAGATGGTAATGAGCTCCTCCAGAGTGCCGGGAACCTCCCGAGTGGCCACAGCATCCTTAACGTGGTCAGCCAAACCCCTCCAAAAAATTGGGGTATTGTCTGACCATTCCAGCTCGGAAGCCAGTGTCCGAAACCAAATGGCATACTTATTGACCAGGAATGAACCCTGTGTCAAGGCCAACAGTTGGAGCGCGGTATCGCGTGTGTTAGGAGTCGGATTTCTGTGTTTATTCAGCAGAGATCCAAATCCTCACATTCTGCACTCTCCTGTTTTTCCACTGCAGAAGAGATTGCAGAGGAGATTGCCTTGCAGCAAATCCCTCCTGAGGCTGTCCTTCTGTCCTCTTACTGGGCATGCTCATGGGATAATCTCCTATTGGAGAGCGGGAGTCATGTGCTCAGGTCCCGCTCCAGTTCTCATTGGTCCATCTCAGAGATCTGGAAGCGTGCAGAAGGTCCCGCTTGCTATAAAAGGCGCGCATGTGTGGCGCCCCCAGGAGTATGGTCGCCACAGTGGCATTACCTTCCTCCTAGGGAGGGTGATGTCATGCATCGAAGTCATAAAGGATCTCTCTTGCAGTTAATCACAACACACAACACAGTTCTCATTCCAGGCCAGCAGAGGGAGCTCTGAACCCAAAACTGGGGGAAGAGCTGCTCTCTGAGGGCCAGGAAGGGGAAATTAGGAGTTCGTGTGAGGAGAGCAACGTGTGTGGACGTGAGGAGAAGAGCTGGGGGATTGAGCAGAGAGTTCAGGCTCATTCCCAGCTGTAGTGCATGATTTGGAGCCCGGTATCCATGGCTGTACGGACACTGGTGGTCCTGCAACAGAAATCGGAGGAATAGGAAGCTGTAAATGCTCCATTCGCACATAAGACTCAGAGGCACAACAGCGATGTGTGAGCCAGAAGAGAAAGGCTACAGCTGTCTGCCATACGAGGGAGTTCTAAAGAGAAATAAGCAAGTGGAACTTCAGTGTAACACAGTACTGCAAGTACCTTAAAACTAAGCGCTAGATAGGAGACTACACAACCCATCTGCCTAGAGAGATTCCTAAGTTGCTTCCAGGCTAGCCAGCTCCTGTGCCATCTGTAATCTGGACCCTGGACTGCATTTGCCAAGCAAAGTAAAGGTAAAGAAACTGCACCCTGTTGTGTCCTTGATTTCTTCCTTCAAACTCTCCAGCACTGCTACATCTCTGTACCAAACACTACACCCTCTTCCTCAACATCTACCCTCTTCATCTACTCTGCCCTGGGACTACAGCACTGCCTGTGGAGGGCCACCCCATCATTGCTGCACCCCACCATCTGTCCCAAAGGATCTGTCTGCAGCGTCGGCTTAACACCTTCATTGCCGAACACCACAGGTGGCATCACAAATCATTCACTCATAAACTTTATTCCATCACTTCATCCCTTTTACATGGGTGCCCAGGGCCATGGACCAGGTCACCGCTGCTGTGACATTCCCCTCTGAGAGACCGGCCCGGTACCGAGTACCCCACAGCCCTGGGAGGGCGACCCATTTTGGCATCATGAACAGGATTTATGGAGCCCGGTGTCCCCGGGTCCTGTGTGCCAGAGACTGTGTTTTGTGCCATAGACTATTTGTGCAATTGCCGCCATTACCCCGCTGCTTGGCGTGCACAGGAAGCAAAAGGGGCGGGCCATCGTGGGCGGAGCCAGCCGAAAAGCGCAAAACAGTGAAGTGCGGCGCGGGAAGAGGCCAGCGCGCGAGAAGTGAGAAGCCGAGGCCTGCAGTCCCGGCGTCCCCCGATCCTCCAGCCTGCAGAATGGCAGCCAGTAAGCAAGCGAAACTCAGGGCCTGGCAAACATTAACTAGGGGGGAAGAGAATGTCTGAACGCCCTAGTTACGGACGCCACTGCAAACCCCACAGTGCCACAAGCTACAGGGCCCAGCGCAGCTGCGACTCCCATAGCGCCGCTGCATCCAGCAGCCAGCGCTGCCTCCACAGCGCCACCAGAATCAGCGCCCACTGCAGAGGTCCCCATAATGCCACTGTCCATGCTGTATATACCGGGAGCAGCCTGGCTACCGCAGTACTCAGGGGAGTCACATACCCTGATTGAATTTAAAGATAGACTGTGCAGTTTGTATGAAAGCCAGAAATTGAACATCCTTATTGGGCAGCTGACTGGTGCAGCGCAAAGGGAAGTAAAAGCCTGGCAGGACACTGATAAAGAGACTGTTAAAAAGATCCTTGCTAAGCTAAGAAGCACCTTTGACACCCGCCTTGCAGCTGAAATAAAGATGAGATTCTTTGGGTGTAAGCAGAGAGCGCAGGACAGTATACGGGACTATGCCCTTAACCTGCAGGAGGCACTGCGAGCCATCAAGCAGATTGATCCAGACAGTGTGAAAGATGGAGACAGACTGCTAAAGAAGCAATTTATTGAGGGCCTCCTATCCAGTACCCACAGAGCACAGCTGCGCATTATAGCCCTACAAAACCCTGACCTAGACTTTGCAGACTTCAAGGACAAGGCTATCCGGGTGCTGCATGAACCAACTGTCAGCCGTCCAGTGCCCCCTAGGTGCCCAGCGATCACATACCACCAAGAAGCTGCATCTTTACCTCCCAGCCCTGTGGAGGCTGATGCACAGACTGTGGACAAAGACCCATCTGCCGAACTGCGTCTTCAGGTCCAGGAGCTGACCAAAAGTATGGCTGCATTTGTCAAAACTGTACAGTCCCTGCAGGTGTCATCCAAGGAGAAGATCCAGCTGGCCTCCAGTCCAGAGGATGTCCCGTGGCTACGGAAGAAGAGGATCCCACCACGCCGAGGGAGAGACAATGATCGCTATGACCTGGACGGATATCCCAACTGTCGTCGCTGCTACAAGGCAGACCACATCGCAAGATTCTGCTACCCTGGGGCAGAGGGCCAACCCCGAGGAGTAGGACCACAAGGCCCAAAGAACTGGCGAGCCAAGTATGTCGGAGGGTGACCGGTCCTCCCAGTGGTGATTGGCGGCATCCCCATGAAGGCTTTGCTGGACACTGGCTCTCAGGTGACAACTATGCCATATATCCTTTACAAGCGATATTGGGCTGACTCTGAACTTACTCGCGACCCAAGTGATGAACTGACAGTAGTTGCCAGCAATGGTAAGTCTTTGCCGCAAGTAGGATGTAAAGAGATTACCATTAAAGTAGGGTGAGTAGAGTTAAAATCTCAAGGTCTGATAGTTGTAGACATTGATCGACGAGAATGTAACCTAATGAGGACCTTAGGTACTAATGTGATTGAAAATTGTCTTGCCGAGGTTATTGTTTTGTTGCAACAGGTGGCTGAGACTGCTGGTTCCAGTGAACAACGAGTCCTGCAGAAGGAGATCAAGGCCCTGATGCAAAGACAGCAGGTAGAACTCTCTGGCGGAGAAATTGGCAGCGTCAGAGTGAGTGATTCTTTCGCCATTGCGATACCCCCCAGATGTGAAATGTTAATTTGGAGTCGGGCAGCCATAGGCCTCAGAGGAAAAGATTACCAAGCATTGGTAGAGCCAGTGTACTTTGATAGCCAGCCCACTGTCCTGACAGGCAGAGGTGTAGTTGATGTCCGCAAAGGGAGAGTACCTGTACGCCTCTTGAATTGTGGGGAGGAGGAGGCCACAATACCTCGGTATGCCAGTTGCTAAGCTGCTTACTGTCTGTAACAACGCAATACAGGCAGCAGAGCCCTTGGTCTCATCCGACCAGCCCTTGGTCTCATCCGACCAGGTGGAGGACAATGGCTCTGTAAAGTAGCTAGAGGAGTGGTGTCAACAGCTGCATGTGGGAACTGACTCCATCCCTTCATACCAAAAGTGTGGGGTTTACCGAGTGACTCAGGAGTATGAGCGGGTATTCAGTAAACACCCACTAGATTTTGGGCAGGCAAAAGGGGTTCAACATCATATCCCCACTGGAGATCATCCACCCATTAAAGAAAGGTACCGGCCTATACCCCTAACACAATATCAATGTGCCAAAAGTATGTTGCGGGAAATGAAGGAGGCTGGGGTGCTCAGAGACAGTTGTAGCCCCTGGGCAGCCCCAATAGTCTTTGTGAAAAAGAAAGATGGTACCATGAGAATGTGTGTTGATTACTGAAAAATTAACAGCATTACACATAAGGATGCCTACCCATTACCCAGAATTGAGGAGTCATTAGCTGCACTTAAAACTGCTAACTATTTTTCCACCATAGATCTCACTAGTGGGTATTGGCAGGTTCCCGTGGCAGAGGCAGACAAGGAGAAAACAGCATTTACTACACCAATGGGTCTCTGCGAGTTCAACTACATGCCGTTCGGGCTCTGCACCGCCCCAGGGACATTTCAATGGCTAATGGAATGCTGTCTTGGACACAAAAACTTCGAGACAGTTCTGTTATACCTTGATGATGTCATTGTTTTCTCCAAGACTTATGAAGACCATCTGAAGCACCTGGCTGAGGTGTTTGAAGCCTTGTCCAACTTTGGTCTGAAAGTGAAGCCTTCCAAATGCCACCTCCTGAAGCCCAAGGTACAGTACCTCGGTCATGTAGTGAGTGCAGAAGGTGTGGCACCAGATCCTGACAAAGTCACAGTCATCCGGGACTGGCAGAAGCCCAGCAACCTCCATGAAGTACGTCAATTCCTCGGGTTGGTAGGCTACTACCGAAGGTTTATCAAAGGCTTCACTGAAATAGCCACGCCTATGCAAAATCTTCTGGTGGGCCAGCCCAAGAAGGCCAGGAAGAAGAGTCCTACATTTGAATGGAATGAGGAACTGGAGAGGTCTTTCACTCGACTGAAGATGGCTCTCACAGGAGATGAAGTTCTGGCCTACCCAGATTATGACCAACCATTTGTTCTGTATACTGATGCCAGCAACGTGGGACTGGGAGCAGTACTGTCACAAGTACAGAATGGCAAAGAAAGAGTGATCTCCTACGCCAGCAGGAAGCTTCGTCCCTCTGAAAGGAACCCTGACAACTACAGTTCCTTCAAACTGGAGTTCCTCGCCATAGTCTGGGTTGTGACTGAACGATTCAAGCATTACCTAGCTTCAGCCAAGTTTACCATCTTCACGGACAACAACCCATTGACTCACTTGGAAACTGCCAAGCTAGATGCACTGGAGCAGCGATGGATGGCCCGGCTGTCTAACTATGAATTTACCATCAAGTACCAAGTGGGGCACAAGAATGCCAATGCTGATGCGCTGTCCAGAATGCCCAATCTGCCAGATGCAGGAGAAGACCCTGAGGCACTCGAAGAAATAGAGTTACCTGCCTTCCACCTGCCAATTGAGGCCCAATGTGCCCAAGGATTGAGAAACAGAGGGTCTATCATGAAAGAGGCCACCCTAAATCCATTGCCTCATCTGGACTGGGCAGAGACGCAGGATAGCGACCCCGCAGTCCACCTTGTAAAGGAGCTACTGTCACAAGCTGACTCACGCCCAGGTCCAGATGCTCCTGAAGAAACACAGCAGTTGTGGAAGGAAAGAGGCAGGCTGTTCATCTATGAAGGGAAGCTGTACTGGAGGAGTATCAACGCCCGCACTCATGAGTTGGTCTGGCAAGTGGTAGTCCCAAAGAGGGAGGCATCAATGGTCTTGGAAGCATACCACAATGGAGCTGGACACTTCAGATGGAAGAAGTTTAAGGCCTTGCTCCGGGAGAGATTCTACTGGGCTGGGATGAGGAAAGCCATTGAAAATTGGTGCCGGGAGTGTGGACAATGCAACCTGCGCAGGAAGGACCGTAACAGCCAGCGAGCTCCTTTGCAGCCAATAATAACTAAACAGCCACTCGAGTTGGTCGCCCTGGACCATGTGAAGCTGGTTCCAAACCGTTCAGGCTACATTTATGCTCTTACCATCGTTGACCACTACTCGAGATTCCTGGTAGTCGTGCCTGTCAAGGATCAAACAGCCAGGACAGCAGCCAGAGCATTCCAACAGCACTTTTGTTGACCACACTGATATCCCGAGGGAGTGCTTACAGATCAAGGTCCAGCCTTTGAGGCAGAAGTGTTCCAGGAATTCTGTAATTTGTACGGTTGCAAGAAGATCAGGACAACACTGTACCATCCACAGACCAATGGCATGTGTGAAAAGATGAATCAGGTGGTGATCGATCTACTGAAGACCTTGCCTTTGGAGGAGAGGAATCTGTGGCCAGAGAAGTTGCCAGATCTGGTCGACCTCTACAATCACATGTCTGTGAATTCCACCAACTGCACTCCAGCCTACCTAATGAGAGCGAGGCCTGGCAAGCTGCCTATTGATTTGGATATGGGAGTCCTGATACCTGAGGTAACATCACCAGATGCTGACTGGGATACGGAGCGGCAGAACAGTACCGTAGAGTACAAGAGTGTGTAGAAAAGAGTAGCTCAGGCGAGACAAAAACAGAAAAGAACTACAATCAACATGCACCTGCAGTTCCCTTGTCACCAGGAGAACAAGTCTTAAAGAGGGAAAGAAGGATGCATAAATTGGATGACCAATGGGAAGCTGAACCCTACACCGTCTTACCATCAAACTTCGACAACACTAAAGTGTGCCTTATCAGTAAGGATGGAGGAGAAACCTCATCAGCAGTATCGAGGGATCATCTGAAACTGTGCCCTGACCAACTAAAGGACAGAATGGAAGAACAAAACAACCTTCAGCCCATAGAGGAAGAAAAAAAGGTCAGCACTGTACTTGGAGAATTCCCTGCAAATTGGACTAGAGCAAATAATGCCATACTGGTGCCAGTTTTGACCTTTCCCCAACTGGTAGTGCAAGAAGTTACTCATGACCACCCTGAAAACCAGCATGTACAAGCAGCGGATGCTACACCAGCAGTGGAACAAGAGAATTCTCACCCTGCCAGTGGTGAATTTGTCATGCCCACAGTGTGTAGAAGTGGTCCTAGGAAATCTAGTATTCCTGTGCTACGCAGAAGCACCAGTATTGTAGCCAGTACAGCACACACTACACCAGTAGTTAACACAAGGCATCCAGTAAGTTCCCCAACAACACCAGTGCTATGTAGGTCTGTCCGTAGTACCCAAGGTATTCCACCCTTAAGGTTCCGCAAATAGATAAGTTTTGTAATTGTTAAAATGTAAATATGCAACTGTTGAAGTTTATGTGCCTACAGAGACTCTGCAAGAAACTTTATGAAGATCTTATTTTGTTTTGATGGACGATTGGACCACAGGACTATGTGTGGTCAGAACTCTACTTGTAAATAGTTCACCATCTTGCTCAGGAATTGCACCATGGACATTGACGCATGGACTAATCATCATTAGGACTATTTTTCAGCTTTGGTTTTTGTAATTTTTCATTTTTAAAAAATCTTGTTATATCTATAATTGTTTATATGTTTACATGTTTTCCCTTCAGTCCAGGAGTACTGAATTGCACTAGGGGGGAATGTGGCATGCCCAGGAGTATGGTCGCCACAGTGGCATTACCTTCCTCCTAGGGAGTGTGATGTCATGCTTGGAAGCAATAAAGGATCACTCTGACAGTTAATCACAACACACAACACAGTTCTCATTCCAGCCCAGCAGAGGGAGCTCTGAACCCAAAACTGGGGGAAGAGCTGCTCTCTGAGGTCCAGGAAGGGGAAATTAGGAGTTCGTATGAGGAGGGCAATGTGTGTGGACATGAGGAGAAGAGCTGGGGAATTAAGCAGAGAGTTCAGGCTCATTCCCAGTTATAGCGCATTATATGGAGTCCGGTATCCAAGGCTGTATGGACACTGATGGTCCTGCAACAGAAACCGGAGGAATAGGAAGCTGTAAATGCTCTATTCCACATAAGACTCGGAGGCACAACAGCAACGTGTGAGGCAGAAGAGAAAGGCTACAGCTGTCTGTCATACGAGGGAGTTCTAAAGAGAATAAGCAAGTGGAACTTCAGTGTAACACAGTACTGCAAGTACCTAAAACTAAGCGCTAGGAAGGAGACTACACAACTAGAGTTGAGCGAAACGGGTTGAAAAATTTCAAAAGTCGCCGACTTTTGTCAAAGTCGGGTTTCATGAAACGAAACCCGACCCTAGGATGAGGTCGGCCACGAGGTCGGCGACTTACGCGCCAAAGTCGCGTTTCAAAAGTTTGTTTTGCGCTCTTTTTCAGCCAATCAGGATCCACGGACACTGTGGGCAACGTGATGACATAGGCAGGGGTCACCACCATCTTTCAGAAGGGCATGCAAGTGATTGGCTTGCTTTGGTGAGCGTCACAGGGGGTATAAAAGGGCGTGCACGCCGACCGCCATCTTACTTCTGCCGATCTCAGTATAGGGAGAGGTTGCTGCTGATTCTGTAGGGAGAGCGTTAGGCAGGGAAGAAGACAAAAAAACTGCTTCTGCTGCTAGCGATTTGGCCTGCACAACACACCAGTCACTGTGTGTGCAGTGCAAGGGGAGGCTATATAGTGGTGTATCAGTGGTGTTGGTTGTTGGGCTGCCTTCTAAGGCTTCCTGACATTCCTGCATTGCTGTTTACCCACTGCTCCGCAAACTGCTTTTTTAAAAGCAATCCCAATTTTTTTTTTTTTGTCCTGCTGAGAAGAAAAAAAAACTGCTTCTGCTGCTAGCAATTTGGCCTGCACAACACACCAGTCACTGTGTGTGCAGTGCAAGGGGAGGCTATATTGTGGTGTATCAGTGGTGTTGGTTGTTGGGCTGCCATTTAAGGCTTCCTGACAGGCTGGCATTGCTGTTTACCGACTGCTCTGCAAACTGCTTTTTTAAAAGCAATCCAATCTCCCTTATCCTCTAGTCACTTTTGTCACAGCTGTGCCATCGAGCCTGTCACATAGCGCTCAGATATTCATTGGGCCTCACACAATCCAAAAGTGTCCAGTGTCCAAAAGTGTGTGCAGAGATTCAAAATCTCCCTTATCCTCTAGTCACTTTGGTCACAGCTGTGCCATCGAGCCTGTCACATAGCGCTCAGATATTCATTGGGCCTCACACAATCCAAAAGTGTCCAGTGTCCAAAAGTGTGTGAAGAGATTCAAAATCTCCCTTATCCTCTAGTCACTTTGGTCACAGCTGTGCCATCGAGCCTGTCACATAGCGCTCAGATATTCATTGGGCCTCACACAATCCAAAAGTGTCCAGTGTCCAAAAGTGTGTGCAGAGATTCAAAATCTCCCTTATCCTCTAGTCACTTTGGTCACAGCTGTGCCATCGAGCCTGTCACATAGCGCTCAGATATTCATTGGGCCTCACACACTCCAAAAGTGTCCAGTGTCCAAAAGTGTGTGCAGAGATTCAAAATCTCCCTTATCCTCTAGTCACTTTGGTCACAGCTGTGCCATCGAGCCTGTCACATAGCGCTCAGATATTCATTGGGCCTCACACAATTCAAAAGTGACCAGTGTCCAAAAGTGTGTGCAGAGTTTCAAAATCTCCCTTATCCTCTAGTCACATTGGTCACAGCTGTGCCATCGAGCCTGTCACATAGCGCTCAGATATTCATTGGGCCTCACACAATCCAAAAGTGTCCAGTGTCCAAAAGTGTGTGCAGAGATTCAAAATCTCCCTTATCCTCTAGTCACTTTGGTCACAGCTGTGCCATCGAGCCTGTCACATAGCGCTCAGATATTCATTGGGCCTCACACAATCCAAAAGTGTCCAGTGTCCAAAAGTGTGTGCAGAGATTCAAAATCTCCCTTATCCTCTAGTCACTTTGGTCACAGCTGTGCCATCGAGCCTGTCACATAGCGCTCAGATATTCATTGGGCCTCACACAATCCAAAAGTGTCCAGTGTCCAAAAGTGTGTGCAGAGATTCAAAATCTCCCTTATCCTCTAGTCATTTTGGTCACAGCTGTGCCATCGAGCCTGTCACATAGCGCTCAGATATTCATTGGGCCTCACACAATCCAAAAGTGTCCAGTGTCCAAAAGTGTGTGCAGAGATTCAAAATCTCCCTTATCCTCTAGTCACTTTGGTCACAGCTGTGCCATCGAGCCTGTCACATAGCGCTCAGATATTCATTGGGCCTCACACAATCCAAAAGTGTCCAGTGTCCACAAGTGTCTGCAGAAATTCAAAATCTCCCTTATCCTCTAGTCACTTTGGTCACAGCTGTGCCATCGAGCCTATCACATAGCGCTCAGATATCAGTGGGCCTCACACAATCCAAAAGTGTCCAGAGTCCACAAGTGTCTTCAGAAATTCAAAATCTCCCCTGTCCTATAGACACCTTGTACCTTGTTTTACATTACTATATAGTTTGTTGGATTTTGTCTACATTTCTACCAAAAATGAGGAAGGCTGGTGGAAGAGGCTGTGGAATTGGGCGGGGGTTGGCAGCTGGTAATGATGGTGTTGGTGGTGGATCTGATGGTAGTGGCAAGAGCAAAATAGGACCGAATGCAGGAGGTGTTGAGCCTGCGTCATCGTCTGGCTACATAAGGCCTCAACCGCTTAGTTTTCTAGGAGTTGGCAAACCGCTTTTAAAGCCAGAGCATCAGGAAAAAGTTTTGTCTTACATTGCTGACTCAGCCTCCAGCTCTATCGCCTCCTCTTCTTCAGTTGTAAAAAGTAAAAGCACTGAGTCGTCATTGGAGGCTCATGTTCATGAACCACACCTTTCCTTGTGTCCTTCACCCCAACCAAGATTGAAGGATGACGCAGGCCATACTACTGATTACTCCATGGAGCTGTTTTCACATACCATGCCTGGATTATCAAGTGAAATGGTGAATTACCCAGGCCAAGATGAATCTGACATGGAGTGCACTGATGCACAGCCGCTGATGGATGATTCTGCTGGTACATTCACTCAGAGCACTACATTGTCCTCGCAGTGTACAGAGCCAGATTCTGACCCTGATGAGACTCAGGTGCCCCTTCCCGCACACTATACCACCATACACGGTGACACAGAGGAAGGTGCACATGACATAGAAGAGGAGGTGATGGATGACCCAGTTGTTGACCCAGATTGGCATCCATTGGGGGAAGAGGGTGCTGCTTCCAATAGCTCAGATGAGGAGCATCCACAGCAGACATCGACATCGCAACAGCTGTTATCTGGCAGGCCCGGAGCACTCCAAAGACAGGTTCCAAACATCAAAAGAGTTGCTGGACAGCTTGTCCAGAGGGTCAAAAGATCACAGCGTGCTAGGCCGCAAAATGTCTGCCAAAGTAGGAAGAGTGCAGTGTGGCACTTTTTTGAACAAAATCCTCATGATCAGGCCAAGGTTATCTGTAAGAAGTGCGCAAAGACCTTTAGCCGAGGGAAAAATCTGAAAAATTTGAATACCAGTTGCATGCTTAGACATTTAACCAGCATGCACTTGCAAGCGTGGACACAACACCAAACCTCAAGTGCCACATGTGCAACTGATCACAACGAAGGTAGTCAGCAACGCTACATTGTTTCCCCCACTGTAAGCCCACCGGTTAGCACAGCAGCAAATGTTGAGGTGTCGTTGCAAGGCCACAGCAGTCAGGGAATCCCACTGTTATATCAACGAAAGACTGATTCTAGGCCATCAGAAAGAACACCAACTCCATCACCATCATCAACCCTCTCTCAGTCCGCCCTGTCCACCGCTACTTCCACCATATGCAGCTCTCAAGTCCAGCTCACCCTCCCAGACACTATGAGTAGGTCAAGAAAGTACTCAGTCTCTCATCCGCGTACACTGGGTTTGAACGCCCACATTGCCAAACTAATCTCGTTTGAGATGATGCCCTTTCGGTTGGTGGAAAGCACAGCTTTCCGCGAACTCATGGCCTATGCAGTACCACGCTATGACCTACCCAGTCGCCACTTCTTCTCTCGCAAAGCCATCCCAGCCCTCCACCATCATGTGAAAGACCGCATTGTCCATGCACTCAAGCAGTCAGTGAGCGGAAAGGTGCACCTCACAACTGATGCATGGTCCAGTCGGCATGGCCAGGGCCGTTACGCGTCCATCACTGCGCACTGGGTTAATGTGGTGGATGCAGGGTCCACAGGGGACAGCGGTGGTGGGACAGCGCTGCCTAGCCCACGGTATAGGAAACAGTTGGCTGTAGGCGTTCGACCCTCCTCCTCCAGAAGCGAAAGCTCGTCCACAGAGCGCAGTCGTACGAGCACTCCATCTGCAGCTGCCACTGTTGCACACGATGTGTCCCCCTATCGAGCAGCTAGTGGAAAGCGTCAGCAGGCTGTGTTGCAGATGATGTGTTTGGGCAACAGACACACCGCCGAGGTGCTGGCCGAGTACTTGAAGCGACAAACTGAGTCATGGCTGGGCAGTGTACATCTTGAGGCAGGCAAGGTAGTTAGTGATAACGGCCGTAATTTTGTGGCAGCCATAGCCCTTTCAAAACTCAGCCATATACCTTGCTTGGCTCACACCTTGAACCTGGTGGTGCAGTGCTTCCTCAAAAATTATCCGGAGTTAACAGCCCTGCTCCAGAAGGTGCGAAGACTGTGCGCGCACATCCGCCGGTCGCCTGTACACTCCGTTCGTATGCAGAAGCTGCAGTGATTGCTCCACCTTCCCAACCACCGCCTCATTATCGACATTGCAACAAGGTGGAACTCCACCCTGCACATGGTGGAGCGGCAGTGCGAGCAGAGGCAGGCCATAATGCATTTGTGGGAGGATACACGGCCAGGCACTTTGAGAGCAGACATGGAGTTGACAGGTGTGCAGTGGTCGAAGCTGAAAGACCTTTGTAAAGTCCTTCAGTGTTTTGAGGAATGCACACGGCTGGTAAGCGCAGACGACGCCATCCTAAGCATGAGCATCCCACTTATGCGTCTGCTCATGCAAACTTTGACGCACCTTAAGGAGCAGGCGTCTGCAGCCAATGTTGATGAGGAGGAAGAGGAGGAGGGAATCCTTGATGACATTCAGCCATTGTCTGCTCAGGGACCTCTCCTGGACGAGGTGGAGGAAGAAGAGGAGGAGGAGGATGATGATGGGGATGATTACTTAGGGGAGGAGGATGCATCTCGTGGGGCAAGTGAAAATGTTGGCGTGGCAAGGTCTGGTACAGGGTTTGTGCATGACTGGAGGGATGTGGATTTGCCAGAAAGTGCTCCTCCAACCAGCACTCGCAGTGCATCATTGACACCGGGAACATTGGCCCACATGTCAGATTATGCCTTGCAAATCCTAAAAAGGGACCCACGCATTGCCAAAATGATGAACGATGATGACTACTGGTTGGCCAGCATCCTGGATCCACGCTATAAAGGCAAATTACAAAACATCATGCCACAGGAGAACCTTGACCTAATATTGGCTAATAAACAAGCAACTCTGGTAAATCGGTTGCTTGAGGCATTCCCAGCACACAGCAGCGGTGATGGTTCTCACACGAGCCGTACGGGCCGGGGGCAGCTTGGCAGAGGTGTTCGTGGTGCACACAGCAGAAGTGGCGTTGGAGACAGGGGTTTCATGACAATGTTGTGGACTGATTTTTCAAGTACCGCTCACACAACTGGTAATACTGCATCGATGGAAAGTGACAGGAGACAGCAGTTGTCAACTATGGTTACAAACTACTTTTCCTCCCATATCGATGTTCTCCCACACAGGTCATTCCCCTTTGACTATTGGGCCGCTAAACTGGACACCTGGCCTGAATTGGCACAATATGCCTTACAGGAGCTCGCTTGCCCAGCTGCAAGTGTGCTATCGGAAAGAGTCTTCAGTGCAGCTGGATCAATCCTGACAGAAAAAAGGACCCGTCTGTCAACCCAAAATGTGGATGATCTAACCTTCATTAAAATGAACCACGCATGGGTTTCCAAGGATTTTGTCCCACCTTCCTCTGATGACACATAGGGTGACAGAAAAATGGCTTGCTTTGGTCCACCTCTTCCTGGGACTTGACCTATTTCACCTTTTGCATCAGCTGAATGTCCAACATCAACATATGCCACTTTCTAAAACTCCCTAACTGTGCTGCCTCCCCCCCCCATGGCCGGGGTCACCACCTAGCGCACGACACCGTGCGAGTGCCGTTGCCCTGGACAGGTGGGTAGGCCGACTCTTGGGCGCGGGCACTGGTACAGGGTCCTTCATAGTGCAATCAAGTGTCTCTGACGGTGGTGGTGCACACCCGCCGTCAGACACACCGCTGTACTATGAGAGGCCCAGTGCCAGTACCGACGCCCACGAGTGGGCCCCCCTTGCTTGGGCAGGGCCCCAGCATTTGCAATCTTTACCTCTCCCTGCTCCTCCGCTGTGTAGTCTGGGCCGTCAAATCCATACTGTGCCTGACACCGTCTGAGCCTGCCTCCTGATGTATAGACATATATTTTGAATGTGTACGCTATCCATACATGTTATCCAGGGAAACGGTACCCTTTCTAACCTTTGTGCAATCACGTGCAATCCATACTGGGCCTAACACTGTCTGAGCCTGCCTCCTGAGACATATATTTTGAATGTGTACGCTATCCATACATGTTATCCGGGGATACGGTACCCTTTCTAACCTTTGTGCAATCACGTGCAATCCATACTGGGCCTAACACCATCTGAGCCTGCCTCCTGAGACATATATTTTGAATGTGTACGCTATCCATACATGTTATCCGGGGATACGGTACCCTTTCTAACCTTTGTGCAATCACGTGCAATCCATACTGGGCCTAACACCGTCTGAGCCTGCCTCCTGAGACATATATTTTGAATGTGTACGCTATCCATACATGTTATCCGGGGATACGGTACCCTTTCTAACCTTTGTGCAATCACGTGCAATCCATACTGGGCCTAACACTGTCTGAGCCTGCCTCCTGAGACATATATTTTGAATGTGTACGCTATCCATACATGTTATCCGGGGATACGGTACCCTTTCTAACCTTTGTGCAATCACGTGCAATCCATACTGGGCCTAACACCGTCTGAGCCTGCCTCCTGAGACATATATTTTGAATGTGTACGCTATCCATACATGTTATCCGGGGATACGGTACCCTTTCTAACCTTTGTGCAATCACGTGCAATCCATACTGGGCCTAACACCGTCTGAGCCTGCCTCCTGAGACATATATTTTGAATGTGTACGCTATCCATACATGTTATCCGGGGATACGGTACCCTTTCTAACCTTTGTGCAATCACGTGCAATCCATACTGGGCCTAACACCGTCTGAGCCTGCCTCCTGAGACATATATTTTGAATGTGTACGCTATCCATACATGTTATCCGGGGATACGGTACCCTTTCTAACCTTTGTGCAATCACGTGCAATCCATACTGGGCCTAACACCGTCTGAGCCTGCCTCCTGAGACATATATTTTGAATGTGTACGCTATCCATACATGTTATCTGGGGATACGGTACCCTTTCTAACCTTTGTGCAATCACGTGCAATCCATACTGGGCCTAACACCGTCTGAGCCTGCCTCCTGAGACATATATTTTGAATGTGTACGCTATCCATACATGTTATCCGGGGATACGGTACCCTTTCTAACCTTTGTGCAATCACGTGCAATCCATACTGGGCCTAACACCGTCTGAGCCTGCCTCCTGAGACATATATTTTGAATGTGTACGCTATCCATACATGTTATCCGGGGATACGGTACCCTTTCTAACCTTTGTGCAATCACGTGCAATCCATACTGGGCCTAACACCGTCTGAGCCTGCCTCCTGAGACATATATTTTGAATGTGTACGCTATCCATACATGTTATCCGGGGATACGGTACCCTTTCTAACCTTTGTGCAATCACGTGCAATCCATACTGGGCCTAACACCGTCTGAGCCTGCCTCCTGAGACATATATTTTGAATGTGTACGCTATCCATACATGTTATCCGGGGATACGGTACCCTTTCTAACCTTTGTGCAATCACGTGCAATCCATACTGGGCCTAACACCGTCTGAGCCTGCCTCCTGAGACATATATTTTGAATGTGTACGCTATCCATACATGTTATCCGGGGATACGGTACCCTTTCTAACCTTTGTGCAATCACGTGCAATCCATACTGGGCCTAACACCGTCTGAGCCTGCCTCCTGAGACATATATTTTGAATGTGTACGCTATCCATACATGTTATCCGGGGATACGGTACCCTTTCTAACCTTTGTGCAATCACGTGCAATCCATACTGGGCCTAACACCGTCTGAGCCTGCCTCCTGAGACATATATTTTGAATGTGTATGCTATCCATACATGTTATCCGGGGATACGGTACCCTTTCTAACCTTTGTGCAATCACGTGCAATCCATACTGGGCCTAACACCGTCTGAGCCTGCCTCCTGAGACATATATTTTGAATGTGTACGCTATCCATACATGTTATCCGGGATACGGTACCCTTTCTAACCTTTGTGCAATCACGTGCAATCCATACTGGGCCTAACACCGTCTGAGCCTGCCTCCTGAGACATATATTTTGAATGTGTACGCTATCCATACATGTTATCCGGGGATACGGTACCCTTTCTAACCTTTGTGCAATCACGTGCAATCCATACTGGGCCTAACACCGTCTGAGCCTGCCTCCTGAGACATATATTTTGAATGTGTACGCTATCCATACATGTTATCCGGGGATACGGTACCCTTTCTAACCTTTGTGCAATCACGTGCAATCCATACTGGGCCTAACACCGTCTGAGCCTGCCTCCTGAGACATATATTTTGAATGTGTACGCTATCCATACATGTTATCCGGGGATACGGTACCCTTTCTAACCTTTGTGCAATCACGTGCAATCCATACTGGGCCTAACACCGTCTGAGCCTGCCTCCTGAGACATATATTTTGAATGTGTACGCTATCCATACATGTTATCCGGGGATACGGTACCCTTTCTAACCTTTGCGCAATCACGTGCAATCCATACTGGGCCTAACACCGTCTGAGCCTGCCTCCTGAGACATATATTTTGAATGTGTACGCTATCCATACATGTTATCTGGGGATACGGTACCCTTTCTCACCTTTGTGCAATCACGTGTAATCCATACTGGGCGTGAGAACGGCTGGCGAGCTGTTAAGCAAGCTACAGCACCTGTGGTTTGCACACGTAAGTTTTTCATTTTTTCAGGAATGACGGTTAGGCCTAATTCAGGAACTGCGGTTGACCTGCACTTACTGGGAAATCATTGTTCGCGGGTAATAATTGTAATCAGTGATCCCCATCACTAACGTTGTTCAGCGGGTTATCTGCACCTGTAAGCGACAAACGCTGGCCTTTTCAGTGTAGCGCACATGCAGCCACGGACATGTAAGGGCATGACACACCAGTTATTGGCCAATCTCATGTGCCAGAGCCTCACGTGTCCCTCTAGTAAGCCGGACTCGGACCGCGGGGCATGACGGAGTCTCGTTCGTTAACGGAATTAAGCTTGCAATGTGTGCATCTGTTCTGTAGCTGGCATGGTTGAGGTTTACCAGGTGGAGTCGAATTTAACCGTAGGCTCCACTCCTGGTGGTGCCCTTCTGGACATTCCTTTAAGGTTCAGCTTTGCAACCATACTGCCCATGTAAAACAAACACTTTGCCTTCATGAACGCTGTTTGGAGGGTCATGACTCGTGGGAATAACGCCGCCCAATCAGTTAACCTGCTAGAGAGATCCTTCGTTGCTCCCAAGCATGACATCACACTCCCTAGGAAGAAGGTAATGCCACTGTGGCGACCGTACTCCTGGGGGCGACACAAGTGCACTGATGCCCAGCCACTGCTCGATGAATCTGCTGGTACATAGACCCAGACCACTACATTCCCCTCGCACGCTACACGACCTGAATCTGACCCTGATGAAACTCAGGTTACCCTTCCCATATACAGTTCCATCTTACACGGTGACAAAGAGGAAGCTGCAGATGAAAGTGCAGGTTCGGCCCACCCGCCATCAGACACACCACCGTACTATCAGGGGCCCTGTGCCAGTGCCGTCGCCAACGAGTGGGCCCCCCCTGCTTGCCCAGGATCACAGTACTTGCAAAGTTGAAATACTGTGCAGTGAGATGGAAGATGGGGACGACGAGGAATCCAGACAAGTACAGGGATTCCCTAGCGAGGAGACTTATTTGATTGTTTTCAATGTTGGGACAGCAATTTTTGGGGAGCACTATACTCTGGAGAATGATAGATGGGGCCCACCATACACTGGAACATTCCAAAGGTGGACATCAGACACTGGAGCAGCATTTACAGGGCCCATTATACACTAGAGCATTAGAAATAGGGCCCATTATGTTTGGAGCATTATTTGGGCCCATAAGACAGTGGAGCTTCATCCATGGGGACCAACATATACTGTAGCATTATGTGGAGCTCATCATATACTGTTTCAAACATTATATGGGACCAATGATTCTGTATGGAGAAATAGATGGGCCTCGTCATGAGATGTAAAAAGTGAGGTATTTTTTATTGTACTATACCGCTATTTCTCTGCCGTATCGGAGCATGATGAGTTGTGGTATGTGTTAAAGGGGCGCTCTTTCGCCCAGGGCACATGAAAACCTGCAGCCAGCCCTCCCCCCCCACAACTTTAGCCAAATAACCCCCATTTTTCAGTGCGTAACTTGTATTATGAAGTTAATTAAGGTTGACAAGCTTAAGTAAGAAGAATTGATGCTTTTGGCATTCAAATGGGCACTGTAGGTGTGTTTCCTGTCCTCCTCTCACTGCCGACTTTTATTCCCCATTGACTTACATTGGGTTTCGTGTTTCGGGACGACCCCGACTTTTCCCTATAATCGGACGACCTTGCTCGACCCGACTTTTGGAAAAGTCGGGTTTCACGAAACGAAACGCGACCCTAAATAAACAAAAGTCGCTCAACTCTATACACAACCCATCTGCCTAGAGAGATTCCTAAGTTGCTTCCAGGCTAGCCAGCTCCTGTGCCATCTGTAATCTGGACCCTGGACAGCATTTGCCAAGCAAAGTAAAGGTAAAGAAACTGCACCCTGTTGTGTCCTTGCCTTCTTCCTGCAAACTCTCCAGCACTGCTACATCTCTGTGCCAAACACTACACCCTCTTCCTCAACACCTACCCTCTTCATCTGCTCTGGCATGGCACTACAGCCCTGCCTGTAGAGGGCCACCCCATCTTTGCTGCACCCCACCATCTGTCCCAAAGGATCTGTCTGCAGCGTCGGCTTAACACCTTCATTGCCGAACACCACAAGTGGCGTCACAAATCATTCACTCATAAACTTTATTCCATCACTTCATCCCTTTTACATGGGTGCCCAGGGCCACGAACCGGTTCACCGCTGCTGTGACATTCCCCTCTGAGAGGCCAGCCTGGTACCGAGTACCCAACAGCCCTGGGAGGACGACCCACATGGCTGTTCCGCCATGCGCTAGTATAGGCTATACTTGCTATGTGTGAATGGTGATGGATGTATGATTCTGGTGACTGACTCATTTGAAACCCCTTCCCTCTGATATTACGCATGGTGATAGGGTATTAGTTTAGCAGTCTGCGCCAGTCAGTGACAAGCCTTAAGCTACTGTGCACACCGCACCGCTATGCTAGCTTCCGACATTGCGCTTGCTATCTGGCTTTGTCGTCGAGCGGCAGTGTCCTACGCTGTGCTGCAGTTGCAGCCCTTCTTGGCGGTCGCAGCAGCGACGCCGCACACATGGTAGGTCTAGAAGGACGCAGCTTCTCTGTCTTGGGTCCTGCTGCTGTGACCAGATACCGTGTGTGCATTTTCCTGAAGCCTGTGTCACTAACAGGTTCAGCGTTTTGTATGCTATCTGAAGCCCGCTCTGCGCCCTCCAGGTGAAGTTGAACCCGTGTGCATCATACCGCCATATTGCTCCTCTGTCATCACTCAGCAGCGGTTGTTACACCTACTGCACGGTGGACCCCGAGCGGCGAACACACTTTATTATTTATTTTTATTTAGTGCGCTCCACCGTTCCTAACAGTGTCTGACCCGTGGTCCCAGAAAGACCTGCTTCAGAGAGGCTAGGAACTGCGAGGCTCCCCGAACCACGGGGTCAGCACGCTCCCACAGTGGGGTGGCCCACTCCAGAGCCCTGCCAGCCAGAAGGGACACGATGAATCCGACATTAGTCCGCTCAGAGGGAAATCACGCGGCCAGCAGCTCAAGCTGAATAGTATACTGGCTCACGAATCCCCTGCAGGAGGCATTATCGCCTGAGAACTTCTCGGGCAGCGGGAGGTGGGATAACATCGGTGCAGGGATGGACATAGGAACATGGGAGACAGCCTCAGCGGCTGCCTGAACAGCAGCCGCAGTAACATTCGCAGGTGAGGTTGAACGCTCGAGAGCCGCCAACCTGCATACCCAATGTGCTGCAGGAGCTGCTGCTTATCCGCCATTACTAGCCAGACCCTGGCGCTAGTATAATGTTATTATAAAATAATAGTAGGTGCGTTCGCCGCCCGGGGTCCACTGTGCAGAGTTGGTATGCTGCTGCTAAGTAATGGCGGATGCTCAATATGGCAGTATAACACACGCGGGTTAAATATCACCCGGTGTGCGCTGGGCGAACTCTGTTACCTCACATAGCCGCACTAACGCTAATACACAAATGCCGAGCCTGTTCACACTCACAGCGTTCGGGGAGAAGACCGCTTGGTATATTGTTATGAATGAGTCACCGAAGGAGGAAAAAACAAAAATACAAGCTAAGTCCAGAAAACCGGAGAGGTTGGTAGCTATCGGATTGCAGACCCCTGATCCTAACCACAACAACTAACAGTAGCCATGGGGGGTTCCTACGATGCCCTAGACCCCTCAATCACAACTGGAGAACTAAATAGGCCTAAAGAAAGAAAGGGGAAATCTAAACTGCCCCAGAGCAGACCCCAAAGCAATAGGCAGCCCCCAACATATAATGACGGTGAAGCAAGATGAAAAGACTAACACAGATAGAAAGATAGGCTGAGCAAATGATGGGGCCCAAGCTAACTAAAAAGGACAGGATAGAAAAGCTTCTGTCTGCAATCCGCAAAGAACCCTACCAAAAAATGTCCCAACCGTCTGATAGGAAAAACAGGCCCTGAAGTCGCTAGGACTTCAAAAAGACTATATCAGCACTCAGGTAAATTCTGAAGACAGAGCAAAGAGACAAACTGATCAGAGACAAAAATGGAACTCAGGACACCCCCGACCGGGGATGGCTGAACTCCAAAAAACAAGGTAAACAAAACAAAACTAATAAGTTCAATAGCAGAGCAAAAACTTATCTTTGGGAAGCAAGAATCAGACTGGTCTCCAAGATTCCAGCAGAGAAATCATCAGCGACTCAGAAGGGCGTTGGCTGCCTTATATCCAGTCAGAATTTTCTGTTACCCAGTCATCATCTACCAGATCAGGTGTTTGGTAATCAGCCTCACTACCTTCCTTCACCAGAAGAGGGAGTTCATCAGACATCGACGGTGAAGGGGAAAATGAACTCACAACAGTACCTCCCCCTTGAGGAGGGGTCAGCGAACCCTCATCCACGCCACCAGGGCGATCAGGATGGGCCCGATGAAAGGCACGAACCAATCTTTCGGCATGAATATCGGTTGCATGGACCCAAGAATTATCCACCTGGCCATAACCCTCCCATTTAACCAAATACTGGAGTCTCCGTCTAGCCAGGCGAGAATCCAGTATCTTCTCAACCTCATATTCCACATTACCTTCAACCAATACCGGGTCAGGAGGTGCCACCACAGGAACTACTGGCTCAACAAACCTCTTTAACAGAGACTTATGAAACACGTCATGGATCTTAAATGTAACAGGAAGAGCCAATCGAAAAGAGACTAGATTAAGAATCTCCAAAATCTTGTAAGGTCCAATAAATCTAGGTTTAAACTTTGGAGAAGCCACCTTCATAGCGATATTCTTTGATGACAACCAAACCATATCACCCACCTTAAACTGGGGACCAATGGTCCTATGCCGGTTGGAAAACCGCTGGGCCTTTTCCTGGGAGAGAGACAACTTATCCACCACTTGGTCCCAGATCTGGTGCATTCTCTCCACCACAGTGTCAACACCTGGGCAGGCAGAAGGCTCCACCTTCCCTGAAGAGAATCGAGGATGAAACCCAAAGTTACAAAAAAGGTGACATCAAAGTGGCAGAACTAGCTCTATTATTTAAAGCAAATTTGGCCAAGGGCAAAAATGAAACCCAATCATCCTGATTGGAAGAAATAAAACATCTCAAATACGACTCCAAAGTCTGGTTTGTTCTCTCCGTCTGCCCATTGGTCTGAGGGTGAAACGCAGTGGAGAAGGACAACTGAATTCCCAGCTTGGAACAGAAAGTCCTTCAAAATCTAGACACAAACTGAACTCCTCTGTCAGATACAATGTTCTCAGGAATCCCGTGCAAGTGAACCACCTGTTGCAAAAACAAGGGCACCAACTCTGAGGAAGATGGCAACTTAGGGAGTGGTACAAGATGGACCATCTTAGAGAATCTATCACAAATCACCCAAATAACAGTCATTCTCTGAGAGACAGGCATATCAGAGATAAAATCCATTGAAATATGGGTCCATGGCCTCCTGGGCACCAGCAAAGGCATCAACAACCCACTAGAGCGAGAACAAGGTTTAGACCGAGAGCAAGTCCCACAGGACTGCACAAAATTCCTGACATCACGAGACAAGGCGGGCCACCAAAAAGACCGACTCACCAAAACTCTAGTACCAAAAATACCTGGATGACCAGCCAATGCAGAGCAATGAACTTCAGACATCACTCTCTTCCTCCACTGGTCAGGAACATACAATTTTCCAATGGGACAACGCTCAGGTTTGTCCTTCTGAAACTCTTCCAGAGCACGTCTCAAATCGTGCGAGATGGCAGAAAGAACTACCCCCTCACCTAAGATGGTAGCAGGCTTGGTCACAACAGGAGAATCAGCAAAGAAACTCCTAGAGAGGGCGTCTGCCTTGACATTCTTAGTGCCCGGAAGAAAAGAGACCACAAAATCAAAACGTGTGAAAAACAAGGCCCACCTAGCCTGTCTAGGATTCAAGCGTTTGGCTGACTTCAGGTAAATCAAATTCTTGTGGTCAGTAAGGACCACGACTTGATGTTTAGCTCCCTCCAACCAATGTCTCCACTCCTCAAATGCCCATTTCATGGCTAACAGTTCCCGATTCCCCACATCATAGTTACGTTCGGATGGGGAGAACTTTCGGGAAAAGAAAGCACAGGGATTCATTTTAGATGTTACAGGATCTTTTTGGGACAAAACAGCTCCTGCACCAATCTCAGAAGCGTCCACCTCTACCTGAAACGGGAGTGAGACATCAGGTTGCCGCAAAACCGGAGCAGAAGTGAACCTTCGCTTCAGCTCCTGAAAGGAAGAAACAGCCTCAGGAGACCAATTCAGCACATCTGCACCCTTCTTAGTCAAATCAGTCAATGGTTTGGCAATACCAGAAAAATTAGCTATAAATTCACGATAAAAATTAGCAAAACCCAAAAACTTCTGGAGGGCCTTCAAAGAAGTGGGCTGAACCCAATCATAAATGGCATGTACCTTGGCTGGGTCCATTTCAATAGTTGACGGAGACAAAATAAATCCCAAAAATGAAATCCTCTGTACACCAAAAAGGCATTTCGATCCCTTGACATACAGGGAATTCTCCCTCAAAATCAACTATGACAGAAATAATATGCGAGGCATCACCACAGAAGAAACACAGCTTATTACGCCTTCTGAACTCCTGACGTTGCGCCCTAGACAAAACTCTATCACATTGCATAGGTTCAGACATTTGTTCAACAGGTGGCAACACCTCTCGTGCGGTTTTGCGTTCACGCAAACGCCGATCAACCTGAATGGCTAATGACATAGAATCGTCAAGACCAGAGGGAACAGGAAATCCCACCATAGTATCTTTTATGGTTTCTGACAAACCCTTCCGAAAGAGAGCTGCCAAGGCACCATCATTCCAGGTAGTAAGAACCGCCCACTTTTGGAATTTTTGACAGTACAACCCTGCAGAATCCCGACCCTGGCTCAATGCCAACAGGGCCTTTTCAGCCTGATCAATAGCATTAGGTTCATCATACAACAACTCCAAGGCTTGAAAAAATGCATTCACATTAGTAAGAATAGGATCATCAGGTTTCAAAGAAAACGCCCAATCCTGGGGATCGCTGCGCAGCAAAGAGATGACAATTTTAACCTGCTGCGCGGAGCTCCCCGACGAGTTAGGCTTCAAGGCAAAAAATAATTTACAATTATTCTTAAAATTCAAAAATTCAGACCGATCCCCAAAAAACACATCAGGAGTAGGAATCTTTGGTTCAGCAGCATGTGAATGAGCAAGATAGGTGAAAATTCCCCGCACTTCAGCAGTGAGCTGCTCCACACGATCAGACAATGCTTCATCTCCATTGAGAAAGAAAAAAAAATTCCCCCTACGGCCTCAGAGACAGAGGAAAAAATATACACACAAAAAAAAAAAAAAATTCTGACAAACTCTTTTTTTTTTTTTTACAATTCTTTCCTGCTATTGAGTACCCTAGGATCTGCGGTATGGCTGGTGATTCTGTTATGAATGAGTCACCGAAGGAGGAAAAAACAAAAATACAAGGTAAGTCCAGATAATCGGAGAGGTTGGTAGCTATCGGATTGCAGACCCCTGATCCTATCCACAACAACTAACAGTAGCCATGGGGGGTTCCTACGATGCCCTAGACCCCTCGATCACAGCCAGAGAATTAAATAGGCCTAAAGAAAGAAAGGGGAAATCTAAACTGCCCCAGAGCAGACCCCAAAGAAATAGGCAGCCCCCAACATATAATGACGGTGAAGCAAGATGAAAACACTAACACAGATAGAAAGATAGGCTGAGCAAACGATGGGGCCCAAGCTAACTAAAAAGGACAGGATAGAAAAGCTGCTGTCTGCAATCCACAAAAAACCCTACCAAAAAATGTCCCAACCGTCTGATAGGAAAAACAGGCCCTGAAGTCACTAGGACTTCAAAAAGACTGTATCAGCACTCAGGTAAATTCTGAAGACAGAGCAAAGAGACAAAGTGATCAGAGACAAAAATGGAACTCAGGACACCCCCGACCGGGGATGGCTGAACTCCAAAAAACAAAGTAAGCAAAACAAAACTAATAAGTTCAATAGCAGAGCAAAAACTTATCTTTGGGAAGCAAGAATCAGACTGGTCTCCAAGAATCCAGCAGAGAAATCACCAGCGACTCAGAAGGGTGTCGGCTGCCATATATCTAGTCAGAATTTCCTGTTACCCAGTCATCATCTACCAGATCAGGTGTTTGGTAATCAGCCTCACTTCCTTCCTTCACCAGAAGAGGGAGTTCATCAGACATCGACGGTGAAGGGGAAAATGAACTCACAACAGTGTATGGTCACAGGATTCTGGCCCCAGGACATAGGACCAGCATCCCTCTAGACCTACTGAGCATGTGGCGTTGCAGCTGTGAACGCCGCTAACAGAAACCGACTGCCGCGAAGCGACAATGCCTGCCGTGGTACGATGTGCCCTATGGCAGGCGACACCATCGGACGCTAGTGCTGGGAAGTGACGAGCACTTGTGTCCTATGGCTGGCTGACACTGACTCTGCAACTAATTCCCTAACCACATAAGTAATATCAAAGGGAGGGGAATTTTAATGAGTCATTCACCAGGTGCATGCATCCGTCATCATCCACACATATAGCAACTAGAGTCTATACTAGCGCATGGCTGAGCGGCCATGTGGACCTTTTATAGCCGTTCGCTTCTGGGACCTTCCTGATGCTCAAGATGGACCAATCGGAACAGGAAAAGGACCTGAGCATGTGACTTCCGATCCCCAATGGGAGATCGTCTCATGAGCATGCTCAGTGGGCCAAAGGAGGAACTTAGCCTCTGGAGGCTTTTGCTGCTGGCCAGGGTGCATTGCCATAACAGAACCAGAGGTGGCAGTAGCAACTGAACCCACAATGTTGGTGTGGCTGAACGCCGGGATTGTGAAGTCTGCTGAGCAGACTCCACTGCGGCCGGAGAGGAATAGGAGACCGAAGGTGGCAAGGCTTGGGATTCCTGCTGTGCAGTGTTCGGAACCCGACGCCTAACAGTCAGTGACACCACAGCAGTGTTTAGATCTAGTTTTGCGTGTTGTAGATTTTTACTAGTAGCATCTGTTCTTTGCAGGATATCATTCCAGAAGGTGGTGTTAATACCAATTTCAAGCTGATGCATTTGTCTTAACAGTCCTTCTGTTTAACACCGTACACAGGTTTTTCTTCAAAGTCATCAGCAATCTGTTTAAGTACATCTTTAATCTGCTGATAGTCATGTTTAAGGGCCTTAAGGCCCCGTCACACACAGCGATCTCGCCAGCGACGCCACAGCTATCTTGCCAGCGAGATTGCGTGTACGCCAGTTTCCAATGTAAACAGCGGGTATCCAGGAGCCACGGGATTAGAAACCAGCATCCAGCATTGCTGGTCCTGGTCGCTGGAGGGGCTGTCTTGTGACAGCTCACCAGCGATCAGCCTAACGATGTCGCAGCGATCCCATCATGTCGGATCGGATCATTGGTGGGATCGCTGGGACATTGTTATGTGTAACGGGGCCATTAGTAGTGTCAGCTCTGCAGGAACAACGCTTTGTTGTGACACGTTTGAGAGTCAATGGTGTCGCTGAGTCAATATTTTTCAAAGCCTTAGTCAGGAGCTGATGCCGATGCGTTGAAACTGTGAAGAAGAGGAACAGCTTTTCAAGAAAGTAAAAATAATGTACAGTACTTGAGCAGCTTTCTACAGCATTTTTAACAACAAGATTTAAAGAGTGTGCCATACAAGGATGCAAGATTGTTCTTCTCTGTTACTTTGGCTTGCAGGCCGTTGTATTTGCCACTCATTGCAGATGCATTGTCATAACTTTGACTGTGGCAATTTCCCAGGTCTAGGTCATGTCTCTTCAAAAATTCCAACAAGGCATTGAACATGTCTTGAGCACCATAGCCTTTGTTTGCCATGAATGTTACAAAGCATTCCACAGGGCCATCTTTCTCCATATACCTCAATACAAGGGTTAGTTGGTCAACATGAGCTGCATCGGGTGTGGAATCCAAAGAAATGGAGTAGTATTTTGATTGGTTAACTCGAGAAATAATTTCTCTGAGGACTTGTTCACCCATTACATTGATAATTTCTTCCATAATTGTAGATGACAGGTAGTTTGTATGACCCTTGCCGCGATTGGCTTGAGTTTTGATATGCTGTGGAAGAAAGTCATCGTACTGGGCAATGAGCTCAAGAATGCCCAGAAAATTTCCATTTCTAGGTGATCCCACCTAAACTGATAAACTGAATAACATTTACTACTCGTTTCAACACTGACCTCCAATAATGCTCCCAAGCCTCGACCTGTTGTGTTAGCTCCGTATCAATTCGCCCAATCGCTTTTAACCTCATATTGAAAGCAATTGTAGAGTTCAGATGTTCCGCTGACTGCTCATGACTTTTTATACGTTCTTGGGAATGTTTCCACATTAGACGAAAGCTGAGAAGACTCAGATGCTGTAATAAAGCACATCATCAATCTGCATGTGAAGCAATAAATGCGTCCTTTAGAGGGGGAGAAGCATAACCAATTCCTCATTATGACTTCTCCGCTATGATTTTGACAACGGAAAAGCCCAAGTGTGCACATTCTTGAAATATTGAGGTCCTTTCTAGGTTGCTGAACCGAGTGTGCAAAGAACAAACTTTCATCACAGTGCTGGATTGTTGATACACCCCTTTTCAGCCAGTAATCTCCCATCTGTTCCGAAATAATGGATGGTCAAAGTCTAATGTCATCGCCCCCTGGTGGTCCCTCAACTTCACCTTCTTCATAAGATGTGCCACTATCAATCTCCTTTTCTTTGTGTTCTTCAGTTGTACACGTTACTACTTCAGCCTTTTCTTTGCCAGGATCAACAACCATTTCCACTGATGCATTGTCAGGTTGATCAGATTCTACTAAGTCATTACTCCTTTCCGACACTTGCCTTGAACAGTGAAGAACTTGTACAATTTTCTTGTCTTCGCTATCTCTTCTGTTGATTTCCTTGTTGCTTCTTTTGCCTTACGTCTTTTAGAAGCCCCAGACTCTCAAATTCTTGTGTGATGTCTGTGCCTATCTCCTTCACGATTGTCCATCATGATAATCCAAAAGTAACAAAATGACCTTGTCAACCCTTGAAGTCCTGAAAGAGAATTAAAGATGAAAATATGCACATATGTATGTATGCATATTGTAGTCTAACGGGTAAGGTTCCTCCTTGTGGAGAGTGACATAAAGAAGCAATTTGCATATGTATATTGTAGAAATTTGGGCTGTCTATGTCAAACACTGCTGCTGGGCTCTATATGTCAGAGGCTGCTGCTGGGCTGTATATGTATGAAAGGCTTCTGGACCTGTATATACAGTATGGTACTGTGTAGGACAGGAGCTGCAAGAAAGATACACAGACAGACACACAGACAGACAGACACACACACACAGACATACAGAAATCATACTCATCCACTGCGACACTGTGAAGACTGAACCACTTCACCTCTGGATCTTCCGTGACTGAAGTTCCATTCCAGAGTGAAGTCCTGCCGCACTCCGCGGTGGAGAATCCTCTTCTCGTGCCGACATTGTGGCTCCGCCTCCTTCCTCGAAGGTAGCTGAACAAACTCTCATCTGATCTAATCCAAGGGAGCGATCATATAGCTGAATAGGTAGCACCTAGAAGCTTCTGTTGGGATCGGAGAAGGCTGCGACATGCCATAAGCTAAGCACTAGGTACAGGGTACTAAGGAAGTCTGGTTAGCCAAGTCAGTGGATGCTGACGCAGGTCAGGTGCCATGACTCTGCCGCTCTGTGCCAGCCACTGAGATGTAGGACCGTAGCCAGGTCCCTACACTTTCAATAGTTTCTCTTTTGTTAACTGTTCCTTATCATTAGAAACGGTTCACAGCAAAGAGACGTGTATTTTACATGTTTTGAGATATTTATCCCTATATTGGTGGGAGGCCTCCACTTGGTGGGTGGCCCAGGGCCTGGGCCCATTGGGCCCCCCCAAAATCCGGGCCTGGGACAGGCACAACTTAGCGACATGACGGTGGAAACAATACCAGAATGTATGACCGGAAAGTATGACCAGAAAGTAGAAGGGGGGCATCTCCAGGAGAGGGGTCCAACACCTGTTTAAGTGGGGACTGCTGGTTCCAGGATGAAAGATTGAGTAGGGGTGACTCCCATTCAGACGGTGACGCAAGGGGAAAAGAGTGCAATAAAGTTGACCCGGGTACAAATGGCAAGTCTTCCTCCTGTCGCCAGAGACGTAAAGGGCGCAAAGAGACTGAACAAGTTGCACACTTTGAGGATATAAATAAAGGAAAAGTAGGGACTTGTGCTTTTACTCAAGATGTGAGTACTCTTCCAGACACTGAAAAGGTTGGAAAGGAAGATGACGTCTCATTGCCAGTAGTAACCGCTAGGGCTGAGTATGATGTTGTGCTGTAAGAAGCACTGACACAGTGGAATGACAGTGCTCCACAAGGTGAAGTCAGGACGAAGGAGCCAGCCAAGAAGATAGTATGGCTGACCTCTTCGGTGTCGGGACAATCAGCTAATGGTCGGTCAGTTGGTGGCACTGAAGGAGAAGAGAACCTGGAGAGTGCTGGTTAAGCGAGAATCTACGAAGGTCACGGAGACCTGTAGTAGACCCACATCTGTGGTGACAAAGGGGTGAGATGGCTGAGTATGGTGAAGCCTCCAGAGAACCTGATGCTGAAGAGCTGGAGAGTGTGGAGTTCTCTTAAGTTCTAGAGAGTAGAAAGGTACCTAAGGGTGACCGGGCAGAGCCTCAAGAGAGGTTGAAGATGTCGAGTATGAAAGCTGCCAACTCCACGCAGCTGGATCAGGTGCGTCACCTGGAGTCCGAGCTCTCGGTAGTCAAGGCTCAGCTCAGAGAGAAGGATGCGCAGGAGCAGAAGCTGCTGCATACCCTCCACTCCACCGAGGAGAAGCTGTGCTCTGCTTGGCAGGAGAATGCAGAAAACGTGTCTCAGCTGGAAATGACCTACTGGAACAAAATGCAGGAGTTCCAGGACCTCGCCAAAGAGTAGTCTCGGGAGTAGGAAAAAGTGACAGATTTACAAGCCGAAGTAAAGCATTTGAAGGAACAAAAATCTGACAAAAACTCAGCTTTGGAGTCTGGGAGCAAGAAAAGTGATTCTTCAGAGAGCCCAGCAGAGACCCTAGAGGCAGTCGAAGGTAATGGATGGAAGACCCAAGAGAAAGCTAAACCTGGTGATGAAGGAACAGATAGAACTCTCAAGCAGCAGAGTTTGGGTGGGCAAGCTGGCCCATCTGAAAATATAATTAAAGAAGTTATGGTGCGACACATGCTGGCCAAAAGAGAACAGGATCATGAAATAAAGATGCTTAAAGAGACGGTAAAAGAGCATGTCGAACGAGAAAGGGTCCTGGGCACAGAGTGGATGAGCTGGAGAAGGAAGTCTCTGAGCTCAGAGGTCACCTGTCAAAGTGTCAAACCGTGAACAAGGCCACATTGGAAGATATGGAGGTGCTCAGAGAAGCATTAGGAGGACTTCTACAAGAGAAGGAGTTGGTGGTCGCAGACTTACAGCGGCAGTGCCAGAGTGGTAATGAGGCAAAGCTGTAAAGGCCCATCTTGGCAAAGGGTCTTGAAGAGGGTAAAGCTCAGGGAGAGTTTGCGCTAAGAGCTGGACAAGACAATCAGCCAGTCATGGCAGATGTCTTGATGGAAATGTCCTAGGCAAAACAGGAGCCGTCCGTCCGTGAAGAGAATAGCACTTTGAAATTCAAGTGAGTTGTTGAGGTACCCGAGGACCTGAGAGAGGCATGTGCCAGGCAGTCTGTGCTTGAAGAATTCAAGAAGGCTGTGGGGGCGTGTAAGGTGTACTGGCCCCCAGAAGCTAAACAGTTAGTGGTACTGTCCACAAATGATGTCACAGCGAGGAGAGTAGCTATCCTGAGTGGAGATGTGTGCGTGCAACGTGGATATTTCGATTGAGGAATGAAGACGCTGCTAGGCAGCTGGAGCATATGAGGAAAGCTCAGAGTCTTCTGCCTATTCCTATGGTGGAAAAAGTCATTGGAAGAAATGGTCGAGCCATGCAAGAGATGGTGGATAAGTCTGGAGTGGTGAGATTAAGAATTCCAGGTGACCATGAAGACCAGAAACACAGAGAAAAGGGTATGATTCGATTCTTCGTCTTGGGTACGATGGAGAGTCTCGGAGCTATACTCTGTTGGAGTATCGAATGGTGTATCTAAAGGAGATAGAGCAGTTAAGGCTCGAAAGATTGCTTCTTACAGGACAGCTTTGCCACATTGGTGGATGATGGCTGCCGCCTTCAACCCAAGGTAATGGGAACTGAAGGGGCCCTCCAAATAATGGAATTGCTGACAGCCAAAGACATCTAGAAAGAAGAAACCTTGGAAGTTCAGGAAGGAAAACAAGGATGCCAAGAATCTGAAAATGGCACATCTACTCTCAGGGCAAAGCTGAATGACCTGGACAATAGCCTCTGTAACATACTAGATGGGTCAGACTCAGACAGTAGGTTCGACTGTAAGTGAGTCTCGTGACTGCACCAACCGTTGGAAGCGGTCATGGAGAGAAAGGTCGGGTGAAGGTTATACTTGAGAAATGTGGTGACTAAAAAGGGTCTGGTGACACAGACAGACTGTGACTCAAGGGCTCAAGGGCTGAAGCTCAAAGCCTACATACGGACCTCTGGGGGCAGGGGAGGCCTAACAAATTGATGACTATGAAACGTAAGGCGACAAAGAATTTAGTGACTGATGGACTATGTTTTCGGGACTGAGAAGGCCCTCTCGACAGGTAGGGCATGGTGACATGCGTGACATGTCTCGAGGCCCCTGGTTTATGTCAAGTGTTCAACCCCACAAGTTTGAACAGAGGGGGGTATGTGAGACAGTGACTGGTGTTGTGGTGAATGGACGGTATGTGTTGCAGTGGAGAAGGTCCTCTGGGCTCTTAGCCTGTTGCTCTGGGACCTGTACTTCCATGAGACTTATTTAGCTTATAAGGCGTTGTGCTTACAGGGTTAGCCAGAGAGCTGGGCGGATCTGGCTAGTCACAGACCTCCAATCAAGGGGTGGGTCTCATACGTTATAATGAGACTGTGGTTTAGTCACATGGTCTCTGTGTTGGAAGGTCCTGCAAGAGGACTGGACTCCTGAATAGCACATGGTGAGGCCATGTACCTGCAGTCTGTGATGGCTAACTGCATTGGGGAAGCTACCGACCTTCGCCCTTCTGAGGGTCTGGAACTGTCGGGTTTGACCTGTTGAGCCTGTCATTGCCCGGGACAGGGATTCCAGTTAGGCAGCTTCCCTGGAAGCCAGGACTGACAAAAAGACAGCATGTGGAGCTGAGCTCCTGGAAGCTAACCTCAGGCAAGGGGGTTGTAAGAATGGCAAGGAGGTATATCTGCTACATGAGCAGACTGGTGTCTTGTTATGTTCATGAATGTAACTAAACGGTCTGTAGTCTATCCGGTTTATGCCGTGTCTAAATAAACCGGATGGTCTGTTTAAGTGAGAAACCGTTCCTGTGTGCCTTAATCCTGTTGCCAAGTGAGTGACCCCAAACCATACAGTGAGCATTATCTTATGCCTCCACACAAAATACCCCCCCACACATAGTAACACCCACCCACACTAAATACTCCCCACTCACACTGTAATACCACCCCCCCACACACAGTAAATACCACACACACACAAACACAGTAATCTCACCTACTCCTCCAATTATTATTTATTTATATAGCACCATTGATTCCATGGTGCTGTTCATGAGAAGGAGTTACGTCAAAACACAAATATCACTTAGGCTGGGTTCACACGTAGCGGAACTCTCGCGGAAATTACCGTGAGAATTCCGGAATTCCATTCCGCGGGAAAATCGCATTTTAAATTCCCGCGATTTTCCCACAGAAAAACTAGCATTTTGCAAGCGTATTTAGCTTGCAGAATTGCTAGCGTTTTCCAAGCGATCTGTAGCATCGCTTGGAGAACTGATTGACAGGTTGGCCACACTCGTCAAACATAGTGTTTGACGAGTGTGACCAACTTTTTACTATTGAGGCTGCCTATGCGGCATCAATAGTAAAAGACAGAATGTAAAAAATAATAATAAAAAAAAAATATTGTTATTCTCACCTTCCGATGTCCCGCGCAGCCTTCCCGCCTCTCTCCACGCTCCTGGTCCCAGTAATCATTTGCGACAATTACCGCGATGACGTCCGTTCTCACGCGATCGTGACGTCTCGCGGTCATTCGCGATGACGTTGTGCGAATGACCGCGAGAACGGACGTCATCGCTCGCAAAGGCTTACTGGGACCGGGAGCGTGGAGAGAGGCGGGAAGGCTGCGCGGGATGTCGGAAGGTGAGAATAACAATATTTTTTATTTTAAATTCTATTTTTTACAGGGATATGGTACCCAAAGCCCGGAGGACAGTATCCTCTCCTCCGGACCGTAGGTGCCATCCGCAAATGTTCTGCTTACTTTTCGCATGGTGTTCACAGCCACATGAGGAAAGTAAGCAGAACAATGCATTCCTATGGGTGTGGGATCGCCGCGATTCCGCAAAATTAATGAGCATGCTGCGTTTTTTACCACGAAGCGATTCTGCAGCGGTAAAAACCGCAGCATTAGCACAGCATTGCGGAATCCCATAGGAATGCATGGGATGCTTATTTTTCATGTTTTCGCGGCAAAAACGCTCGGAAAATACCGCCGCGGAAACGCGAAAAAACGGTACGTGTGAACGAGGCCTCACAGAAGACAAAGAAACAATGACAGACTAGTACAGAGGGAAGAGGTCCCTGCCTCTTGCCTGATTACATTCTACAGGATTATGGGGAAGGAGACAGAAGGTTGGGGGTTGCAGTAGCTCCGATGGTGTTGATGTGGCAGCGTGGTCATTACAGGTTGTACGCTTTCTTGAAGAGATGGGTTTTCAAGTTCCTCTTGAATGATTCAATTGTGGTGGCTAATCAGATGTGTTGGGGCACACAGTTCCAGAAGATGGGGGATATTCAGGAGAAGTCTTGGAAGCGATTGGGTGAGGAGTGAGTAAGCATGAAGGAGGTCTTGGGAGGACCAGAGATTACGTGAGGGAAGATATTGGGAGATTAGTTCGGAACAATACAGAGGAGAAAGGTTATGGATGGCTTTGTAGGTCAGTGTTAGTAGTTTGAACAGGATGTGCTTGGAAATTGGGTGCCAGTGAAGGGATTTGCAAAGGGGGGAAGCAGGGAAGTAGAGAGGACAGAGATGAATTAGTCTGGCAGCACTTTTAAGGACAGAATGGAGAGGTGCAAGAGGGTTGGAATGTAGGCCACAGAGAAGAATGTTGCAGTAGTCAAGGTGGGAGATGATTAGGGCATGCACAAGCATTTTAGTAGATTGAGGGTTGAGGAAAGAATGGAGTCTGGAAATATTTTTTAGCTAGAGGTGACAGGAGGTGGCGAGAGCATGGATGTGCAGTTTGAAGGACAGGGCGGAGTCAGGGGTTACTCCGAGGCAGCAGACTCCTGGTACAGGGGAAAGTGTGATGTCACTTATTGTGATAGATAGATCCAATCTTAGGTGTCTTCAGCTCCACTAGCATGAAGCACTTACCACCATTGTGCCTCAGGGAGTGACATCATCAGCGTGATCACATGACCTGATCACGCAGCTAGAGTCGCTCTGAAAGATGCGAGTGCAATTGAATACTGGGAGCCGGCAAGCTGCAGCCTCTCTGTGCCGTCTGTCAACTTGAGGTGCAGGGGCAGAGCTTCACGGAGGAAGCCAGCAGCCCTCCGCACTTCAGCCATACACTAGTGTGAAACTAGCCTTAAACAAATACTTTTTTATGTACCCTTTGAATTTATGACAGCATTAAGTGTTGTTGGGTAGGAGTATTTCAGCATGACAAACCTAGAATTTGCAATCTTTGTTCACTCTGCCTTGCATAGCGCTCCAAATTTGTCAGATTGCAAGGGAATCACTTGTGTACAGCTCTCTTTAGGTCAACCCACAAATTTTCAATTCTATACAGGTCTGGGCTCTAACTGGGCTATTTTCAAAACTTTGGTCTTCTTAAGATCGCTGTTGTGCTACAAAGTGAAATTCCTCTTCATTTTCAACTAACAGGTTTTGATGAAAAATTGACTGATATTTAGAGCTCTCCATAATTCTCTCCAACTCCAGCTGCAAGAAAATAGTCACAAATGCTGCCTCCACCATGCTTCACTGTGGGTATAGTGTTCTTTTGGTGATACACATTGTTAACGATATGGTTGGTGCAAAGTTACATCTTGGTCTCATCACACAACACATTTTCCCTCATGATTTTGGCAGACTTGATGTAGGTTTTGGCAATAGATTGCCACGTTTGTGTTTTTTCTTTGTAAGAAAAGGCTTGCGACTTGCCAACCTACCCCACAGGCCATACTTATGAAGAATACATGAGATTGTTGTCACTTGCAGTACACAACCAGTACTTGCCAGAAATTTTTGTAGCTCCTTAAATGCTGCTGTAGACCTCTGGTAGTATAGCTCAAAAAACAAAATGCGCATAATATGGCATTACCCAGGCAATTAACATTGTAGATTGTATAGTATTGCTCACCTGGCTACAGGATTACCTGTGGGCACATGGTACAAATTTTTATAGTCTGCTGTTATATCTATATGTTTTGTATTACATCATATATCCATGGTATATATGATTATCATTTTTTGTTAGTCTGATGGATTTTAATTATTTCCTAATAAAGGTTTATTTTGAAAGGGTTACAGTTTCTTGTAAGCTGCTAGTCTCTTCTCTTTGATACTATTGTGAGCACTCAGCTCACATACAGTTGAAACCAGAAGTTTACATACAGTTGTGCTCAAAAGTTTTTATATCCTGGCAGAATTTTTACTTTCTTGGCCTTTTTTCAGAGAATATGAATGATAACACCAAAACTTTTTCTTCACTCATGGTTAGTGGTTGTGTGAAGCCATTTATTGTCAAACCAATGTGTTTTCACGTTTTAAATCATAATGACAACCCAAAACATTCAAATGACCCTGATCAAAAGTTTACATACCCCATTTCTTAATACCGTATGATGAGGGAGCTATTGAGGGAGGGCTAAATTAACCCCTCACGGTTGACCAAGTGATTTCCAAATTAATCCACAGGGCGTTGCTAGCAACTGGGAATGACCAGACGGAGACGTATGCCTCTGTATGGGAGGATCAAGGCAGATCACTAACCCCGTTTATTATGTCACCTTTTTATAGTATTTTGCTTAAATATGCAAAGTACTCAGCTACCAATAGCATCGTCGTGACACATTTACTTTATAAGCCAATAGTATTGCAAGAAAATCGGAATATGTCCCTAGCTACGTGACGCAGAGAATAGAACAATAGCACATTCATCAGGGTCTCATATATCATATCTTGTTCAGACTGGGACAGTCTGGTTTCTTAACAACCGCAAACTTTCACCTAACTACAAAATTTAACTCGTAAGCAACAAAATGGCGTCGCAAGCACTAAAATGGAGGTCTGGAGAACAAGATGTCCCGTACAACTGAATACTGTACTTCACAATCCCCCCTAGATAAATTTAGCTAACTAATATGCAGCATCAGAGGTGCTATCCCAAGCCATAAGCTCAAGGGGTACTGGTCTTCACATGGCTGATGCCATGTTATCAGTCATGGCTGTTGCAGCGCACCCATCTCCCCGTATGCTACAATTTACAAATAACAATTTTTGATGATGGTGGTGGAGATCTTTTGAAGGTAGCCATGCGCTTGGCTTCAACATCTTCATCAAGTAGCCTTTTGAGATCGGTATAGAGAAGAGCAGGGGCAACGATGACTTTGGTATCATCTCTAGCTATCCTAGTGCAGAATTTCCTAATACATACAGAAATACACCAAAGAACAAGTTTTAGTATCACATATACAACAAGGATACAGGCAGCAATATACATCAAGCTTTGTAAAATCCCAGTTATCCAGCCCCCAATTCCCTTAAATCAATTGGCTGGATTGAGAAAGGAGAAGGTGTCAGACCACCAACTGTCCTTATTATGATCATTGTCTTTATCATATTGATCTCTGAGTCTTTGAATATCTTCTAACTTTAACTTTAATTTCTACCAATAATAATACAGAAAATGTGGAAAACCAAAACATTTTGCCCCCTTTATTTGCTATTGGCTTGTTGGGTGATGAGGAGGACTTGATAGGGACCGTCATACAAGGGTTCTTGTCCATGCTTTCTGACATGCCTTTTCACAACTACCAAATCACCAGGCTTCAGATTATGACAGGTGTCGGTTTCTGATGAATCTGGAAGAGAAAAAGAAACTAGAGCATGGGTGTTAGCAAGATTTTTACTAAGCTGAAAAACATACAGTTGTGGCCAAAAGTATTGACACCCCTGCAATTCTGTCAGATAATACTCAGTTTCTTCCTGAAAATGATTGCAAACACAAATTCTTTGGTATTATTATCTTCATTTAATTTGTCTTAAATGAAAAAACACATAAGAGAATGAAGCAAAAAGTAAAACATTGATCATTTCACACGAAACTCCAAAAATGGGCCAGATAAAAGTATTGGCACCCTCAGCCTAATACTTGGTTGCACAACCTTTAGCCAAAATAACTGCGACCAACCGCTTCCGGTAACCATCAATGAGTTTCTTACAATGCTCTGCTGGAATTTTAGACCATTCTTCTTTGGCAAATTGCTCCAGGTCCCTGATATTTGAAGGGTGCCTTCTCCAAACTGCCATTTTTAGATCTCTCCACAGGTATTCTATGGGATTCAGGTCTGGACTCATTGCTGGCCACCTTAGAAGTCTCCAGTGCTTTCTCTCAAACCATTTTCTAGTGCTTTTTGAAGTGTTTTGGGTCATTGTCCTGCTGGAAGACCCATGACCTCTGAGGGAGACCCAGCTTTCTCACACTGGGCCCTACATTATGCTGCAAAATTTGTTGGTAGTCTTCAGACTTCATAATGCCATGCACACGGTCAAGCAGTCCAGTGCCAGAGGCAGCAAAGCAACCCCAAAACATCAGGGAACCTCCGCCATGTGTGACTGTAGGGACCATGTTCTTTTCTTTGAATGCCTCTTTTTTTCTCCTGTAAACTCTATGTTGATGCCTTTGCCCAAAAAGCTCTACTTTTTTTCTCATCTGACCAGAGAACATTCTTCCAAAACGTTTTAGGCTTTTCAGGTAAGTTTTGGCAAACTCCAGCATGACTTTTTTTATGTCTCGGGGTAAGAAGTGGGATCTTCCTGGGTCTCCTACCATACAGTCCCTTTTCATTCAGACGCCGACGGATAGTACGGGTTGACACTGTTGTACCCTCGGACTGCAGGGCAGCTTGAACTTGTTTGGATGTTAGTCGAGGTTTTTTAATCAACATCCGCACAATCTTGCGTTGAAATCTCTTGTCAATTTTTCTTTTCCGTCCACATCTAGGGAGGTTAGCCACAGTGCCATGGGCTTTAAACTTCTTGATGACACTGCGCACGGTAGACACAGGAACATTCAGGTCTTTGGAGATGGACTTGTAGCCTTGAGATTGCTCATGCTTCCTCACAATTTGGTTTCTCAAGTCCTCAGACAGTTCTTTGGTCTTCTTTCTTTTCTCCATGCTCAATGTGGTACACACAAGGACACAGGACAGAGGTTGAGTCAACTTTAATCCATGTCAACTGGCTGCAAGTGTGATTTAGTTATTGCCAACACCTGTTAGGTGCCACAGGTAAGTTACAGGTGCTGTTAATTACACAAATTAGAGAAGCATCACATGATTTTTCAGACAGTGCCAATACTTTTGTCCACCCTCTTTTTTTATGTTTGGTGTGGAATTATATCCAATTTGGCTTTAGGACAATTGTTTTTGTGTTTTTTCATTTAAGACATTAGGCTGAGGGTGCCAATACTTTTGTCTGGCCCATTTTTGGAGTTTCGTGTGAAATAATCAATGTTTTACTTTTTGCTTCATTCTCTTATGTGTTTTTTCATTTAAGACAAATTAAATGAAGATAATAATACCAAAGAATTTGTGTTTGCAATCATTTTCAGGAAGAAACGGAGTATTATCTGACAAAATTGCAAGGGTGTCAATACTTTTGGCCACAACTGTATAATACTGCAAAAATAAGATTTTTCCGATTTAAAGTTACAGTGCAATGCATGCTTCAATCTATTGTTGTCACTCTTGCACCCAGGCCCGGATTGGCAATAGAATCAACCGGGCATTTTCCCGCTGGGCCGCTGTCACGTGGGCCGCGGGCGGCAGCGCCCGATCATCTGGCCGCTTGCCAGCTGCTGCGGCCACTGTTGCTCCTGACGCTGGCCCTCTGCGGGCATGGCGGTGATAGTTTCAAGTCCCTCCTGCACTGCAGGGAGATAAGCCGCCACGCCCCCCCCACGCACCCCATCCTCGCCTTAGCATGAGACCCCCTCCCCCCGCAGCCACTCACAGCGTTGCACTCGCTTGCCTGCTCGCTCTGTTCGCAGGACCTGTGATGAGGTCACAGGAGGGGAGGAGTCAGGGGGTCACATGATCAGGAGCCTTTGTCCAGACCCCCGATCATGTCACCCCTGACTCCGCCCCTCCTGTGACCTCATCACATGTCCTGTGCGCTCAGCCTTGCCTCTACCGTCTGCAAGGCTCTGCTTTGCTGGAGCGGAGCCGTGTGTGTACGAGGTGTACGGAGCGGAGCCGTGTGTGTACGAGGTGTACGGAGCGGAGCCGTATGTGTACGAGGTGTACGGAGCGGAGCCGTGTGTGTACGAGGTGTACGGAGCGGAGCCGCGGGTGTACGAGGTGTACGGAGCGGAGCTGCGGGTGTACGAGGTGTACGGAGCCGAGCCGTGTGTACGAGGTGTACGGAGCGGAGCCGTGTGTACGAGGTGTACGGAGCGGAGCCGTGTGTACGAGGTGTACGGAGAGGAGCCGTGTGTACGAGGTGTACGGAGAGGAGCCGCGTGTGTACGAGGTGTACGGAGCGGAGCCGTGTGTACGAGGTGTACGGAGCGGAGCAGTGTGTACGAGGTGTACGGAGAGGAGCCGCGCATGTACGAGGTGTACGGAGAGGAGCCGCGCGTGTACGAGGTGTACGGAGAGGAGCCGCGCGTGTATGGAGTGGAGCCATATGTGTACAGAGCGGAGCCAAGTGTGTACAAAGCATACAAAGCGGGCTTTTCCCACGGACACAGGAGTACACGGCGGAGCCCCGAGGAGCATTTTAAAACACACATATGACGTTCCACCTGAAGTGATGTGCTGGAAGCTGACCGGAAATGAGATAATTTCTTGAGGAGATTGTGACGGAACCAGGAATGCTTCAGATCCATCACCGTGTCCTCCTCCGACAGCGCAGACAGCAGGATCGCCTTGGAATCGGGGATGTCGGCCATGTGAGCGGATCATGATAGGTCCTGCATCGGGAGGCTCAGGTGGGTACTACAATGGGAGCCGGGCTGCTATAGTATCTTTGTAGAATCTTTCTTTATTTCTTTCTCTCTTTTTCTTTCTTTCTCTGTTCTTTCATTCTGTTCTGTCTATCCCTCATTTTCTTTCTCTCTCTGTTCTTTCTTTCTCTCTCTGTTCTTTCTTTCTCTCTCTAATCTTTCTTTCTTTCTCTGTTCTTTCTTCTCTCTCTTTCTCTCTGTTCTTTCTTTCTTTTCTTTACTTCTTTCTTTCTCTCTCTGTTCTTTCTGTCTCTCTCTGTTCTTTCTTTCCCCTTTCTTTCTCGCTCTCTCTGTTTTCTTTTTTCTCTCTCTCTCTGTTTTCTCTCTTCCTTTGTGCCAGTCAGTGTGCCCAAAATGCCAGCCACTGTGCCCTCAGTACCAGTCAGTGTGATCAGTAGTGCTAAATGGGTGCGATTAGGTGTGGACATGGGTGTGACTAGTTTTGAAATGGGTGTGGCTGGGCGTGGCCAAAAATTTGCAGTCTTTGTCCATCTTTCCCTTCTTCAAAAGTTGGGAGGTATGATAGGGGCGGCTATGACCAGGGGGTCTGGTTGCCCAATAAAGAGCAGTTCTGCCAGGAATTCTGTAATCATGCATACAAAAGGGGACAGAGATTTGGGAGGAGTACTGTACCTAAAAGCAATAAATAGGACTGAGCTGAAATACTGGGCACAGCTGTGACTACATGTTATATAGTTGTGTTAATCTCCTCTCACTTCTTGTAAACTACAAGTGTACAAAGATATTATATAGTCACCATGTGACTAGTGGGCCTGTGTAACTTCAAATGCCAGGGCTGAATTTTAGTCCCAGTCCGGCCCTGCTTGCACCGTCTATTTGCACATTTATGTCTATCTGTGTGTTACTGGAACCTAGTATGATCTGAAGTCACCTTAAATCCCCTGTGCACAATGTACAGACATTAAATTTTCTTGACTTTGAGACAAACATTGTGCATGTAGGCAGGTTCACAATGCCACCCAAATGTTGTAAGTACTTTAAATTGGTAGAAGAACAAGATTCCGTTACATATTTGTATGCCAGCTTTTTATAAGTATTCTTCCATTCCTAAATAACGGCGCATTGAATTTAATATTACATGTATAGATATGACTGTTAATATCTTTTATAAAATATACATAAAATGGTCATACATTAGCAGTTTATAGCAGAAGATGTTGTGAATTCTCTTGATCGGAGTTCTGAGCCGAAGCTCCCTCTGCTCCCTCTGGTGGTTACTGAGATTAGTGGAGCTGGCAAGGTGGACGGAAGATCCCCACCTGACGACGATAATTGGAAACCTGGGATTACTAGCTGGGTGCATATAATTGAGCTGGCTGCTCTTTGAGGTTGCTGGTGATTTCCTCCCTGTGCATTTGGAGTTCTTTTGTCCCCTGCCTGATCTGCATTGTTCAGCTAAGTGATTCTTTTGCTAATCCTTTGCATCTAATCTGGTTTTGCCTTTTTTTTGCTTTCTGCTTTGTTGCTAGGATTCAGCGTGCTCCCTGCTGAGGGCAGCGCTGGGCCCTGCTTCATATGTTGCAGCTTGTTCAGTCCCCTGTCATGTTAGTATCTTTTTGCTTTGCTTCCAGTTCATACCAGAGTGCTGATCTAGCGGGGGTGAGGTCATGTGACCTCAGGTTTTTTGTATATCAGAAGTGTTGGACTTTTTTAGGGTTTTGTGTGTGATTGCAGACAGTATCTTTTCTGTCCTGTCCTGTCTAGACAGCTTGCCCCCCCCGCCGTTTGCTCAGTCTGTTCTCTACCTGTGTTTGTGTCTCATCTTGTCTCACCGACAACATATGTTTGGGGGCTGTCTATTCCTTTGGGGATCTGCTCCAGGGCAGTTTAGATTTCACCTTTCTGTCTTTAGGCTTAGATAGTTCTCCGGCTGTGACAAAGCGTCTAGGGCATCGTAGGAACGCTCCATGGCTACTGCTAGTTATGTGGATAGGATCACGGGCCTGCAATCCGCTTAGTTACCAACCTCTCTGGTCCTCTGGTGGTTTAGCCTGTTCCTGCCATCCTCCTCAGTGACCCATTCATAACAGAATCACCAGCCTAACCGCAGACTCTAGGGTACTCAAAAGAAGGAAAGAATTGTAAAAAAAATTTTTAATATAGAGATGAGCGACTTTGCCTTTTTTAGGGTCAAGTCAGGTTTCATGAAACCCGACTTTCGCAAAAGTCGGGTTGAACGAAAACGGCCGACTATAGGGAAAAGTCAGAGGTCCAACTGAAACACAAAACTGTCATGATCTCAGTGCGGGTTTGACTCGCACACGTGGGGTTAATGTTTGGAACCAGTGCTGATGACTGGCATTTCTGGGGTTAAAGGTTGTGATCCCGATGCAGGCTTACCTGCACACCTGGGGCTATGATTGCGGCCTCTCCCTGGTTCTGGGGGAGGCTTCTTATAGCCTCAGGACGCTCCCATCCCTGTCAGTTATACTCTTGCCCTTGGCATTGTGTGGTGACCCCTGAGTGTGTTAGTGCTGTGTTCTGGTTACTTGATTCTCTGTATATGACTCGGTCTGTTCCCTGGATATCGCTTTGGATTCTGCCTGGTACCTCCTATGTCTGTTTGGTCTTGATCTCTGCTTGACCCTGATTATCCGCTCTGTCTCATCCCTGGTACTGTACTGTGATCCTGTGTATGACCTTTGGCTTTGTCTGACCTCCCGTCTGTTTGTCCCTCCTGTACTTCATTTGCCCATACTGTTGTGACCTCCATTTTGCCTGACTCTGAGTTGTTGTATGGTGTACTGTCATATCTGAAAGCAGGACGCTAAGCCACTCCCCCTTGCAGTCACATGACCATAGGTCCCGTTCAAGCTTGTTCATTTTCAGTGTCCGCAGGTCCCGTGCCTCTTTACTTTCCAGCGCTGACTGGACCCTGACACTAATAGTTGAAGCACGCCCGGTCACCTCTGCTGCCCTGCTCCCCAGGTAACTCTTAGCACTGCTTCTGTACTCAGGACACGCGCACTGGCTCTATGAGCAAGTGTAGTGCGGTGTCTCTGACAGAAACCCAATGCAAGTCAATGGGGAAGCAAAGTCGGCAGGGAGTGGGAGTGGCTTTAGGACAATTCTTTTTGTGTTTATTCATTTAAGACAAATTAAATGAAGATAATAATACCAAAGAATTTGTGTTTGCAATCATTTTCAGGAAGAAGCTGAGTATTATCTGACAGAATTGCAGGGGTGTCAATACTTTTGGCCACAACTGTGTATATATGGGGGAACTGGGTCAACCATACCATACATACAGTGGGGAAAAAAAGTATTTAGTCAGTCAGCAATAGTGCAAGTTCCACCACTTAAAAAGATGAGAGGCGTCTGTAATTTACATCACAGGTAGACCTCAACTATGGGAGACAAACTGAGAAAAAAAAATCCAGAAAATCACATTGTCTGTTTTTTTTTTCATTTTATTTGCATATTATGGTGGAAAATAAGTATTTGGTCAGAAACAAAATTTCATCTCAATACTTTGTGATATATCCTTTGTTGGCAATGACAGAGGTCAAACGTTTTCTGTAAGTCTTCACAAGGTTGCCACACACTGTTGTTGGTATGTTGGCCCATTCCTCCATGCAGATCTCCTCTAGAGCAGTGATGTTTTTGGCTTTTCGCTTGGCAACACGGACTTTCAACTCCCTCCAAAGGCTTTCTATAGGGTTGAGATCTGTAGACTGGCTAGGCCACTCCAGGACCTTGAAATGCTTCTTACGAAGCCACTCCTTCGTTGCCCTGGCGGTGTGCTTTGGATCATTGTCATGTTGAAAGACCCAGCCACGTTTCATCTTCAATGCCCTTGCTGATGGAAGGAGGTTTGCACTCAAAATCTCACGATACATGGCCCCATTCATTCTTTCATGTACCCGGATCAGTCGTCCTGGCCCCTTTGCAGAGAAACAGCCCCAAAGCATGATGTTTCCACCACCATGCTTTACAGTAGGTATGGTGTTTGATGGATGCAACTCAGTATTCTTTTTCCTCCAAACACGACAAGTTGTGTTTCTACCAAACAGTTCCAGTTTGGTTTCATCAGACCATAGGACATTCTCCCAAAACTCCTCTGGATCATCCAAATGCTCTCTAGCAAACTTCAGACGGGCCCGGACATGTACAGGCTTAAGCAGTGGGACACGTCTGGCACTGCAGGATCTGAGTCCATGGTGGCATAGTGCGTTACTTATGGTAGGCCTTGTTACATTGGTCCCAGCTCTCTGCAGTTCATTCACTAGGTCCCCCCGTGTGGTTCTGGGATTTTTGCTCACCGTTCTTGTGATCATTCTGACCTCACGGGGTGGGATTTTGCGTGGAGCACCAGATCGAGGGAGATTATCAGTGGTCTTGTATGTCTTCCATTTTCTAATTATTGCTCCCACAGTTGATTTCTTCACTCCAAGCTGGTTGGCTATTGCAGATTCAGTCTTCCCAGCCTGGTGCAGGGCTACAATTTTGTTTCTGGTGTCCTTTGACAGCTCTTTGGTCTTCACCATAGTGGAGTTTGGAGTCAGACTGTTTGAGGGTGTGCACAGGTGTCTTTTTATACTGATAACAAGTTTAAACAGGTGCCATTACTACAGGTAATGAGTGGAGGAAAGAGGAGACTCTTAAAGAAGAAGTTACAGGTCTGTGAGAGCCAGAAATTGTTCTGATTGCTTGTTTCTGACCAAATACTTATTTTCCACCATAATATGCAAATAAAATGAAAAAAAACCAGACAATGTGATTTTCTGGATTTTTTTTTCTCAGTTTGTCTCCCATAGTTGAGGTCTACCTATGATGTAAATTACAGACGCCTCTCATCTTTTTAAGTGGTGGAACTTGCACTATTGCTGACTGACTAAATACTTTTTTTTCCCCACTGTATCGGAGAACTGGGCCTATCATATTATATGTATATGGGGTATACTGAGGCCATCATACTATATGTATGGGGTGAACTGGGGCCATCGTTCTATATGTGTGGGGGGAACTGGGGCCATCATACTATATATATGGGGAACTGGGGCCATCATACTTTATATATGGGGGAATTGGGGCCATCTTACTATATTTAGGGGAACTGGGGCATCATACTATATATGGGGGGAACTGGGGCCATCATACTATATATATGGGGGAATTGGGGCCATCTTACTATATATACGGTAACTGGGGCCATCCTACTATATATATGGGGGGGAACTGTGACCAACATACTAAGCCACAAAAGGTCATTGCTAAAGAAGGTGGCTTTTCACAGGGTGCTGTATCCAAGCATATTAATGGAAAGTTGAATGGAAGGAAAAAGTGTGGTAGAAAAAAGGTGCACAAGCAACTGAGATAACCACAGCCTTGAAAGGATTGTTAAGAAAAGGCCATTTAAAAGTTTGGGGGGAGATTCACAAGGAGTGGACTGCTGTGGACACACAGACGTATCCAGGATATGGGCTACAAGTGTCTCATTCCTTGTGTCAAGCCACTCATGAACAATAGACAAGACGAGAAGCGCCTTCCCTGGGCCAAGGAGAAAAAGAACTGGACTGTTGCTCAGTGGTCCAAGGTGTTGATTTCACATGAAAGTAAATTTTGCATTTCATTTGAAAATCAAGGTCCCAGAGTCTGGAGGAAGAGTGGAGAGGCACACAATCCAAACTGCTTGAGGTCCAGTGTGAAGTTTCCACAATCAGTGATGTTTTGGGGAGCCATGCCGCCAGCTGGTGTAGGTCCACTTCATGCATCCCTGTGCCGACAAGGTTTTGGAGATGGAAATTTCATTCTCCAGCATAACTTGGCACCTGTCTACACTGCCAAAAGTACCAATACCTGGTTTAAAAACAACAGTATCACTGTGCTTGAATGGCCAGCAAACTCGCCTGACCTTAAACCCATAGAGAATCTAAAGGGTATTGTCAAGTGAAAGATGAGAGACACCAGACCCAACAATTCAGATGCAAAAGGAGCCCTGACCAAGTATTGAGTGCATTTAGTGAACATACATTTTAGTAGGCCAACATTTTGGATTTTAAGATAATTTTTCAAGCTGGTGTTATAAAGTATTCTAATTTACTGAGATAATGACTTTTGGGTTTTAATTGGCTGTAAGCCATAATCATCAACATTAACAGAAACAAACACTTGAAATAGATTACTCTGTTTGTAATGACTCTATATAATATGTGTTTCACTGAAATTAATTAACCTTTTGATGATATTCTAATTTTGTGAGAAGCAACTATATATAGGGGTGTCGCGACTAGCGACCGCGTTCGCGGCCGAGCCGGCACCTCCACGTCGACCGACCACGCCGACGTGGGGCGAGCATCCCAGGTGGGAACGGAATGTGGACCCACTGGACCACAGGGGGGACCCTGGCATACCCAGACGAGGGAAGAGTAGAGACCGGGGTCTGTGGCAGCTGAGCATGTGGACGAGGAGGCAGAACGACACCGCACAACTTCAGGTATAGACAAAGTTTACTTGAACAAGACATGGTACAGAAACAAAATAGTTATGCAAGGCTCTCGGTTCTGCACATCAGGGAAGGGTACACGTCTCAGGATAACAGACGAAGGCAGGAGGACATCACGGGTTGATGCAGTCCAGGGTTGTCTGGCACGGGCATACTAGGGCAGCCTCTTCCTCAGGCCCCAGGCATGGCACAGGCTCAGCAGGAGAACATCAGACACCAACCTCAGACTGACTTCAGACAATGGCAGGGGTCATCATGGGTTGATGCAGTCCAGGGTCATCTGGCACGGGCATATCAGGACGGCCTCTTTCTCAGGCCTCAGGCATAGCACTGGCTCAGCAGGAGAACATCAGACACATACCCAGGACAGATGTCAGACGATGGCAGGAGTCATCATGGGTTGATGCAGTCCAGGATCCTCTGGCACGGGCATACTAGGACGGCCTCTCTCTCAGGCCTCAGGCGTAGCACAGGCTCAGCAGGAGAACATCAAACACCGATCCGAGAAGGACGTCATCACTGGGTGGACCTCAGATAATTGGCGGAACATCGGGACACGGGCAGAACATCAGGAACACGGACATCGGGCCACCAGGAACACGGACATCAGGCCACCAGGAACACGGACATCAGGCCACCAGGAACACGGACATCAGGCCACCAGGAACACGGACATCAGGCCACCAGGAACACGGACATCAGGACACAAGGAACACGGACATCAGGACACGAGGAACACGGACATCAGGACACCAGGAACATGGACTGGACATCAGGATACAGGCAGGGCATCAGGACTCGGATCTTAGATAGCGCATCAGCACACTGACATCGGACTCCGGACATCTGGCAGCGACCGACAGGATCCGGATATCAGGCTGCGGGCATCATTTACGGACATCAGGCCGCAGTCATCAGGCTCCGGACCACTGGCAGCGATCGGAAGGCTCCGGACATCGGGCAGAGAAGCATAGGATCCGGCCATCTGGCAGAGGACATCAGGCACAGCACATCTGGAAGGGGTCGTCAGACACCGGACATCAGGCCGTGGTCATCAGGCTCCGGTCATCTGGCAGCGACCTAGAAAGGAACCCCAGCGGTCTGGTGCAATCCCTGCCGGGTTGGACTGGAACTGGCAGGGAATTGCACTGAATCCCCAGCTGAGCACAGAGTGGCAGAAACCCAGCGGACACACCGGACTCCTACTTCCTAGATAAACCCAGGTTAAATCACAGCAAGTCAGGTAGCAAAGAGTCACAGTCACTGGGCACAGGGTTCAAGACATGAAGGGACCTCAGGAACATCCCACAGAGGACACAGTTCAGACAGGGTCAGGTAAAGGAGCAGGTCCAGAATTCAGGGAACAAGACACAACATAGACAGGCCTGGATATGCAGCCTCCAGGAAGGGCGATCTTGGTATTACTGCCCCCAGAGCAGGCAAAGAAACAAGACACAATTCAGACAGCGTCAGGTGCAGGAACAAATTCAGGATCCAGGATTCAGGGAACAAGACACAGGTGCAAGGCAAGACTCCACACAAACACAGGGACCAGGATATTCTGCCTTCTGGGAGGGCGGACAAGGGCCAGGATATTCTGCCTCCTGGCAGGTGGAAAAACACAGTTCACATGGGGACAAAGAGCACCAGCTCCCCCAGAACTGATCACAATCAGAGCAGGAGCTGAACACACATACTCACATCGCTAGGTTCAGGAACTCAATGCGAAGCTCTGGCGATGCCCCAAAGGGGGAGGGAACTTTATATAGCAGCTGCCTCATAGTCATAGGCTGGAGCAGCAATTGTAGCACACACCCATTCCTCATAAAAGCAGGGGAGGTGTGGCCGCGCGCACCCTAAGCAAGGCCAAACAAATCAGCATTGCAGAGGACACCTGGCGAGAGCTGCAAGCCTGAACATACGTGGTAAGCCATACACAATGTAGAGGACCTCTTAACCCACTGATAGCTTTCCACAGCAGCAGCCAGGGACCGCACCAGCGGGTGGTCTTGCAAAGCAGCGGAGCCACGCACTCATGTACGGCTACGCAGCGGGGCAGGGACCTGAGCAGCATCCATAACGGAAACAGGCAACAGTATCCCTGCTAGTTAGGAGGAGAGGAGCAAAGGGTTAATGCAGACATGCAGAGTAACGCCGGGGAAGCAAAGTACAAACACACCGGCGTTACAAGGAGGAACTGGGGCGATCATAATTTATATATGGGAAGAACTGGGGCCATCCTACTAGATATACGGAGGAACTAGGGCTATCCTACTATATATATGGGGAACTGGGGCCATCCTACTATATATATGGGGAACTGGGGCCATCCTACTATATATATGGGGGAACTGGGGCCATCATACTATACAGTACATATGGTGGGAACAGGGACTCTATCAATGTAGTAATCTAGATTCTGAAACCATATCTATGCTGTAAACTTGGTTCTGTTCCCGTATCTATATACCAGACCTAGTTGGTTCTGGTCTGATATCTCTGTAGCAAGTGTGATAAAACACTCCGGGATCGGCTTTGCTAGGGTCAAAGGTCACGTGCGTTCAGCATGAAACTCAGGCGCAGAGCCGGGGTCCGGGTATAACTGACACTGGGTCAGGTTTATTAACGGTGAAAGCAATGCATAAAGAAAAAAAACATAAAACAAATCCTTGCCTGTCCGGCACTAACTAAACAATGGACAACCTAACTACCAACTGGCGGGCTTCTCCCGTCCAGCCAAACCACAGTTGCAGTGGGCACTGCTTTCACTCACGTGTGTCTCTCACACAGACAGGCTCTCTGTGTTCCCAGGCTGAGACACTCACACAACCACCTGGCATCCTTTTATATCCACCTCCCATTATTCATTAGCAAGCAGGTGCGATACTAACCAGACTAGGCCACATAGGAAAGGAATCTGGGCGAGATATACCTGCCCTCATCCACTATTCCCACATGATTATCACATAAGCTTGATTCTGCTCCCTTATCTCTGTAGTAAGCTCAGTTCTTCCACCATAGCTCTAGTAAGCTCAGTTCTGCTCCCATATCTCTCTAGTAAGCTTGGTTCTGCTCCCATTATCTCTCTAGTAAGCTTGGTTCTCGTACTCTATCGATGTAGTAATATAGATTCAGGCACCATATATATGCTGTATGCTTGGTTCTGTTCCCGTATCTATGTAGTAGACCTAGTAAGCTCCGTTCTGCTCCCTTATCTCTGTAGTAAGCTTGGCTCTGCTCCCTTATCTCTGTTGTAAGTGTGGCACCACAGGAGTCCGGTAGCCACAAGGGCATTGCCTTCCTCACAGGGGATAATGTCACGCCTGAAGCAAGGAGGGATCCCCTGGCCAGGTATACACAGCATGCAACACAGATCCTGCTCTAGGCCAGCAGGGGGAACTCTGAACCTGACTTGAGGGGAGCTGCTCTATCTGGTCAGGAGGAGGAAGTTAGTTAGAGTTTCAGTCAGTCAGTGCTGGGAACTGGACGAGTGAGAAGCTTGTCCCCAGACTAGAGTGCATTCTGAGTCAGAGAGGAAGATAAAAGTATAGGGAAGCTTGGGAAGAGGAGTTGTGACCACGCTCATCCCAGAGCTCAGTGCTAGAACTGGACACCAGAGTCTGTGGCTGCAGAGCACTACAGTCTCATCAGCTAAATCCGGAGGACAGATTGCAGGTCTTCTGGCCCCTATCACACACCTGAAGGCACAGCAGCAGGATAGAGCCCGGAGATGCCACGAGGAGCGACTCCTGTGAAAAGCTCAAGCTGCCTGTCACGCGAGTAACGTTTTCTAAAAGACAGTGAGAGGAACAGAGGACTGAGCTGAGCTTTAGGCAGCAAGGACCTCAAATAGAGCAGCGCAGTAAGGAGGCCTCCAAGCCACCTGGCTGAGTGGATCCTAAGTTGCTTCGGGCTGCCTGGACCTTCATTGACACCTGTAACCAGTGCTCCCATCGGCACCTCTATAAATTTAGTAAAGGTAAAGGAAATACAACCCTGATGTGTCCTCAGATTTGTTTGCTATACCATCTGCCCTGCACTACAACCACCATCATCTCATCACTTACACATACAATTACCCTGGGGCCTAGCTCTACCTGTGGAGAGCTGTAACAACTCTACTGCATCACCATCAGCCCCATCGGACTCTGAAGCCGGGTCGGCTAACACCTTATTTGCCGAATACCACAGGTAGCATCATGAACTAATTTCCTTTTAAATCATCCACTATAAACTTTATTGAACATTTTCATTGGATGCCCAGGGCCACGGACCAGGTCACCGCTATCGTGACACTTCCCCTTTAAGAACTGCCTGGTACCGAGTTCCCCACGGCCCTGGTGGGCGCTCCATAAGCTCAGTTCTGGACTGATATCTCTGTAGTAAGCTGGGTTCTGGTCTGATATCACTGTAGCAAGCTCGGTTCTGCTCCCTTATCTCTGTAGTAAGCTCGGTTCTTCCCCCATATCTCTATAGTAAGCTTGGTTCTGCTCCCATATCTCGGTAATAAGCTCGGGTCTGCTTCCATATGTCTGTAGTAAGCTCGGTTCTGCTCCCATATCTCTGCAGTAAGTCGGTTCTGCTCTCATAGCTCTGTAGTAAGCTCGGCTCTGCTCCCATAGCTCTGTAGTAAGCTTGTTTCTGCTCCCACAGATCCTTAGTAAGGTTTGTTATGTTCCCATATCACTCTAGTAAGCTTGGTTCTGCTCCCATATCTCTCTAGTAAGCTCGGTTCTGCTTCCATATCTCTGTAGTAAGCTCAGTTCTGCTTCCATAGCTCTTTTGTAAACTTGGTTCTGTTCTCATAGCTCTGTAGTAATCTCGGTTCTGCTTCCATAGCTCTGTTGCAAGCTTGGTTCTGCACCCTTATTTTTGTAGTAAGCTTGATTCTGCTCCCATAGAGCTGTAGTAAGCTTGGTGCTGTTCCCATATCACTCTAGTAAGCTCGGTTCTGCTCCCATATCTCTCTAGTAAGCTCTGTTCTGCGACCATAGCTCTGTAGTAAGCTCAGTCCCACTCCTATATCTCTGTAGTAAGCTCGGTTCTGCTCCCATAGCTCTGTAGTAAGTTCGGTACTGCTCCCATAGCTCTGTAGTAAGCTCGGTTCTGCTCCCATATCCCTCTATTAAGCTTGATCCTGCTCCCATAGCTCTGTAATAAGCTCAGTTCTGCTCCTGTGGCGCCCCTGAGGCTCAGTCGCCACAGAGGTACTGCACCTTCTCCTTAGGTGTGGTGCCCCACCATCCAGGTAAGTTGGAGGCTCTTGACCACGCTCCAACACTCGCACCCCACACAATAGAGTAGTTCACCACAACCACATTGCGGCTCTTTGCTTAGAGAGAGGCAGAGCACCTTTGGTGGTTCCCTGCTTGGAACACTAGACGTGCTGGGAGGTGGGTGGAGTTCAGAATATATATATGAGTGGGATGGTTTAGAATGACAAGTCAGTCTGACAGGAGGTCAGTGAGGAAGGAAGCCACTCGGGAGGAGTGGGGATCCCTGGAAGAAGGGATGGAAGAAGAAGTGCTGCAGCTGCCTCAGTGACCTGAGCCAGCTGGCACGGGAAAGGAAAGGAAAGGAAAGAAGGAGAAGGACGTTGACCTGAAGCCTGAGCTTCCATAGAAGGGAAAGGACAAGCACGGAATGTAGGAGTAAAAGGGAACACAGAGGACGTGGGTTAGAGGAAGAATCCTGCCTAGAAGTTCTAAGTGCAAGGCCGGGGCCCGGTCCCCGAGGTTGTACGAACGCTAATGGTTCTGCAGCAGACACTGGTGGAGTAGTGGGCTGTAAATGCACTACTCCCATCTACGACTTGAGGGCACAACAGCAATAAGGATAGAGAGCCGGGACTTAGGAGTAGAGAGTCCCCGAAGCAGGCTACAGCTGTGTGCCATGCAAGTAGAGTTCTTGGGAACATCTGTCAGGAGGAACTCCAGTGTAACAGGGTAGTGGAGATCTTCACAATTAAAGGTGCTATAGAGGAGACGTTCAGGAAAGGCACATAAGTTGGCAGAGTGTGGAAGGGAGCTTTCCATCTTGCCTGGAGGTTGACTGAGTCCCTGACCCAGAGAACACGGCACAGAAGCGGGCACTACAGACTGTGAGTAAAGCTTTGGAACTACATGCTCTGGTGTCCTCTATTCCTTCCTGCGTCCGTCTGCCTGACACTGCTACATCCCCTGCGCCAGACACTACATCACCTAAGTGTCTCCACATCTATACTGCTCTGGGACAACAGCGCTGCCTGTGGAGGGCTATACCATCATTGCTGCACCACACCATCTGTCCTGGAGGATCTGCATGCAGCGTCGGCTTAACGCCTCCCTTGCCGAACACCACAGGTGGCGTCACAAACTATTCATCTAACTACATTTCATTATTCACAACTTCTAATTTCTTGGGCGCCCAGGGCCACGGTCCGGGTTACCGCTGCTGTGACACGTCCCACTGACACCGGCCCGGTACCGAGTACCCCACAGCCCTGGGAGGGCAACCCAACTTGGCGTCACCAACAGGATGACGAGACCCGATGCCATCGGGTTCTGTGCAGCCGGGATTTGTTGGACTTAAATCTTGTGACAATGTGCAGAAGACCCAGTTTGATAGACTGTGAAATGAACATTAAAAATGGCCGTTGGCGTGGAGAAGAAGGGGGTGAAGAGATGGGAGGTCCTAGGAAAAGACCGCGAAGAGTCTTGGGCCTCCCCTGCCTGAATTACTATGTAACAGCAACATGGCCCCCCCTGAGGGGTTCGTATACTGGCTTGGTATGGAGGAGCTGGAAGAAGACACTGCACCCAGAAGGAGGGGCAGAAGCCAGTGGCAAGAAAGGGGCCGAGAGAGGAGGGAGAAGAACGCCAGAACGCCATGATGAAAAGAGAAGAGAAGACAGAAAAACGGGGGGAGGAGAAGTCACTCACCCCCAGGCCGCCCCTGCGAAGGCTGCGACCGCTGATACATCCTCTGCAGCGGCTGCCACCACCTTACAACCGATATTGCCATTCAGTGAGTCCCGTCCAGAGGAGATATATGAGAGCTCTGGAGCAGAACGGAGGGCATTGACCGCGTCTCCGTCTGGGCCGGGCGCTGTTGCACCAGCCTCCACCGATGACCCCGGCCGAGGCCAACCTTGCCCCTGCCCGGATTCAACTGCGGCCCATCCCATCATCAACTCTGAGAGTTGCGGCTGCCACTGTCCACTACCCGGTGCCGGGACCGGAACCTCGCCTGGAGGCACAAGGTACGATCACCACCCCCGACCTGACCTTAGTCTTGGGAACGGAACCCACAGATAGGAATGGCCCAATTGACCTCCGCCGGCAGCCTCAGGCTGCAGTGCTGCCAGCCGAGGTCCCGATGGACACCAAAGCGTCTGACCCCGAGGAACCAGTGACAACGCCGGCTGAGTCTCCAACGGCAGCAGAAGAGCCATCGGAGGTGGCGGATATGCCGTCCCCGCAGGCAGTAGACGTTTCTATGGCCCTTTCAATTACCCCGACCAGTCCCTATCTCTCCCTGTAGGAGGCAGAGTATATGCGACTATCAAGTAACCAGCAGGATGAAGACACCCAAAGTATTTCATCTGGTAGCAGTACCCCAGCAACAGCTTCCAGAACCCCAGGAGGGGACCAGCACTAAAATTTGCACTAACTCTCGTGACCCAGGAGGGTTTATTTGCACCGTTGTGCCTCTTGTTTTATTTTTGACCATCATGGTTAGCTTTTGCTTTCCCAGTGTTGCCCTGTGTTGTTGGCAGCCTTTATATTGAACTAGCGATCATGAGCTTGGAGTGATCCAAAAACTTTTATTTGTAAATAGTTGCACCTCTTTAGGTGCCCTCTCTTGGTTTTACATATGGACACATTGCGAAGATTAAGTCTACCTCATTGGAGCATGACTCCAATCAAAGGGCACTGCAAGAGATCCCGGCTGGGAGCGGTGTCCAGCACTTACAAGGATTATTGTTGAAAGTTTTAACATGAAGTATTTCATAATGTGTCTTATGATAGCTTTTATATAGAATTAGGAATGTTTTGATACAGAGATGAGAGATTTGAATAAAGAATTGAAAAAGTATATGATGAACCAGGCATCACGGTTGTCACTTGAGAGAAGGTAGAAAATGTGCACTAGAGAGAGAAAAGAAATGTGTACTAGAGATGGAAAGATGAAGAATACTGAAGTGATAGTGAGTAACAGATAATAGCACTTTGAATTAAGTATGGTATGGAAAAATTGCACTTTTTGACTTAGAATTTTAGGTAGTTAATCAATAACTGTTTGCAACGTTCAAGAGCGAGTGCCTCTCATATTGGAAAGTTTAGTATAAGAAAAGTTTATTCAGCATTGCAAAAATTTGTATGTTCCTGTGCTGTCAACTTTGCTTACCTTGAAGCCCGCGGATGTGCTGTGTTTAACGGGGGGGTATGTGGTGCCCCTGAATCTCAGTTGCCACAGAGGTACTGCACCTTCTACTAAGGACCATCCAGGTAAGTTGGAGGCTCCTGACCACACTCCAACACTCGCACCCCACACAATAGAGTAGTTCAGCACAACCACATTGCAGCTCTTTGCTTAGAGAGAGGCAGAGCACCTTTGGTGGTTTCCTGCTTGGAACACTAGACGTGCTGGGAGGTGGGTGTAGTTCAGAATATATATATGAGTGGGATGGTTTAGGATGACAAGTCAGTCTGACAGGAGGTCAGTGAGGAAGGAAGCCACTCGGGAGGAGTGGGGATCCCTGGAAGAAGGGATGGAAGAAGTGCTGCAGCTGCCTCAGTGACCTGAGCCAGCTGGCACGTGAAAGGAAAGAAAAGAAGGAGAAGGACGTTGACCTGAAGCCTGAGCTTCCATAGAAGGGAAAGGACAAGCACGGAACGTAGGAGTAAAAGGGAACACAGAGGACGTGGGTTAGAGGAAGAACCCTGCCTAGAAGTTCTAAGCGAAAGGCCGGCTCCCGGTCCCCGAGGTTGTACGAACGCTAATGGTTCTGCAGCAGACACCAGTGGAGTAGTGGGCTGTAAATGCACTACTCCCATCTAAGACTTGAGGGTGTGGCGCCCCTGAGGCTTCAGTCGCCATAGAGGTACTGCACCTTCTCCTAAGGTGTAGTGCCCCACCATCCAGGTAAGGTGGGAACGCCTGACCACGCTCCACACCTGCATTCCACACACAGGATAGTTCAGTGGGGCCACCTAACAGCTTCAGGCTGGGGGTTAGCAGAGCACCCCTCGTGGAACCCTGCTTCGTAACACGAGATGTGCTGGGAGGCGGGTGGAGTGAGATGGTATAAAAGAGTGGGAAGAGTGAGAGTTATGGAGGAGTTGGTTGGTTAGTTGGAGAGAGAAGAGAGAAGATGGGTGTCTGAAGGACGTGCTGCAGCAGGTCCCAGTGATCTGGGCTGCTGGCACGAGAAAGACAGAAAAAGAGATTGATAAGATTGATAACCTAACCTTCCATAAGAGAGATAGAACAGATCGGAATGAAGGAGAATAGAAGGACGGTGGGAAGCAGGTTGAAGAAAGATAGAGAACCCTTCCAGTCCAGAGAGCACAAAGGCCGGGGCCGGTCCCCAAGGTTGATTGGATCTTTATGTCCGGCAACAGACACCGGAGGAGTAGTGATCCGCTAACGCCTTGCTCCCATCATAGACTTGGGACACAACAGCAACTGAATAGAGAGCCGGGACGCAGTGAGGAGTCCCCGAAGCAGGCTACAGCTGTCTGTCATACAAGTAAAGACTAGGAACACCTAGAGAGAGGCATTCCAGGGTAACCAAGTGCTGGAGTGCTTCGCACCTAAAGGCGCATTGGATGAGTCGTTCAGTAAGGTACATGTTGGCGGAGTGTGGAAGGGAGAATCCTATCCTGCCTGGAGGTTGGCTGGAGCCCTGACCTGGAGAACACAGTACGGAGGCAGGCAGTGGAGTGAACTGCAAACAGTGAGTAAAGCTTTGGAACCGCATACTCGGGTGTCCTCCAAATATTCCCTCACCACTACACCTGGGTACCAGCCTCCATACCATTCTGCGCCTCTCCTCATCCATTGCACCTACACTGCCCTGGGACTACAGCTCCACCTGTGGGGAGCTACACCATCTTTGCTGCACCACACCATCAGTCCCGGCGGATCTGCATGCAGCGTTGGCTCAACATCTTACTTGCCAAACACCACGGGTGGCGTCACGAACTATTCTAATAAACTTTAACACCATAAACATCACCGCCATTGATATTGGGTGCCCAGGGCCACGGACCGGGTCACCGCTGCTGTGACACAATCCCACCTTGACACCGGCTCGGTACCGAGTACCCCGCTGCCCTGGGTGTGCGAGGGCGACCCAATTTTGGCGTCACGAACAGGATGACGAGACCCGATGCCATCGGGTTCTGTGTGCCTTGGATTTACAACTTTTGAAAATGTGCAGAAGACCCAATTTGATAGACTGTGAAATGAATGTTAAAAATGGCCGCTGGCGCAGTGAAGAAGGGCGTGACAACCTGGGATGTCCTAAGAAAAGACCGCGCACTGTCCTGGGCCTCCCCTGCCTGAATTACTATGCGATAGTGACATGGCCCACCCCCCGAGGGGTTCATATACTGGCTTGGTATGGAGGAGCTGGAAGAAGACGCCGCCCCAAGAAGCGGAAGCCAATGGCGGGAAAAGACTTCAGACAGGAAGAAGGACGCCTGAACGCCATCTTGGAAGGAGACGGGAGGAGGCCTGCGGAGCGCGAGGAGGTTATGCTGGATCTCCCTGGCGCCATGGCTGAAGGCTCCATCATGATCCCCTTCATGCAGAAATATGCCCCATCATGATCCCCTTCATGCAGAAATATGCCCCATCATAATCCCCTTCATGTAGAAATATGCCCCATCGTGATCCCCTTCATGTAGAAATGCCCCATCATAATCCCCTTCATGCAGAAATATGCCCCATCATGAACCCCTTCATGTAGAAATATGCCCCATCATGATCCCCTTAATGTAGAAATATGCCCCATCATGATCCCCTTCATGCAGAAATATGCCCCATGATGATCCCCTTAATGCAGAAATATGCCCCATCATGATCCCCATTCAAGTAGAAATATGCCCCATCATGATCCCCTTAAGGTAGAAATATGCCCCATCATGATCCCCTTCATGTAGAAATATGCCCCATCATGATCCCCTTCATGCAGAAATATGCCCCATCATGATCCCCTTTTTTATAAGGTTTAGAACAATATATGGGGCTTATTACAGCGACCGAACACAAATTAGATCAGTCACTTGGTTATAAGAAAAACAAGGTGACAGATTCCCATAAAAAAGTCTGGTTAATGCTGATTAAGCTAACAGGTCTAACATTAACCTTCATGGATGCATTTGAACATTAAGCCTTCACGGATGCAACACGGATGCATGTGGTGGATCACTGAGGCCGTCACATCAACTTCAGACTACCCCTCACCTCCAATATATTACTGTACCTATACTGTATATATAGTAACTAACATGAGAAGCTTTTACCTTAGGGAGATTTTTCTACTCATCACAAGAGAATGGACCGGCCCCTGCTGAACCCCTCCTGCGATAGAGAGCCCAACTACAGCGACGGTTTAGGAGATTTACCCTGAAAAAACGTTGCTTCTGCCTTTTCCCAGAATTCCCTGTATTGCATTTGCATATGTCAATGATGGAGCGCTGTGATTGGCTGACACAGCAGATTAGTGCAGTCCCGCCCACACAGCCTTATTATAGTCTTCCTCCTGCCGCCATAGGCCCAGGCTGCAGCCAGCGGTTTGTAGAGCGACAGTTATTGTAAGGCTTGTTATTCATGATGGACGTGCTCTGCTCTAGGAAATGCCCCAGACATTATCGAGCAGGGGCAGGTATAATGCCTCCTTCAGGGTCTGTCTCCCAACACCAAGCAGTGATGGATATCTGCTCTGTCCTAAGAGAAAGGGGTCATCTAATAACTGATGCCAATGAGAGCAGAGCGACTCCATTGATTCCTTTCTGCAGGATGTGATTTTCTCCTCAGAGCGGTGTACGGACACATACACTTACTATTGAGCCTTACACATCTCTATGCACACGGCTTATGCCGGAGCTGCGCACTTCACAGTGGTCTTCTGACCGATAGGTGTTGGAATCAGGACCTGTGCCCCACTGATTGGAAGCAGATACTGCCCCTATAATAAAAAAAATGTCTGTAAATGATTGGCACCTTGTAAATATTATTACTTTTTAGAGTGGAGAGGATAGATATCTGTATAGTCTCTATCAACAGCTATGGCACCAACACCGAGACCTAAGAAAAATGATGATTTTATTTCACAGCCCATAGGGGATCTGAAGATCCAGTCTCCTAATCACTTAGGTCAGGACATTTCAGCCATTGGGGATCACTTTTTCTTACAGGAACTTTTATGTTTTCTCTCAAAACCTTCCCCTCTTGGGCTTATCAGGAATTCTCACTTCTACGTGGAGTTAAAATAAAACCCACCGCACTTTTTGCCTAGCGGGTGCCATAACATGCTCATTGAGGGGTGTGGGGCGGCATTTCTGCTTTGTACTTACATTAACTAAATAATTCTCTGGTCTTCATGGGAATTGAACCCACGACCTCTATCATTGCAGGTGACAAAGCGATGAGCAACAGCCTCTGCTGACAACACTGGGAGGATCTAAAGTGCCTTGCGAAAGTATTCGGCCCCCTGTAATTTTTCAACCTTTTCCCACATATCACGCTTCAAACATAAAGTTACCAAATGTAAATTTTTGGTGAAGAATCAACAACAAGTGGGGCACAATTGTGAAGATGAACGAAATTTATTGGTTACTTTAAATTTTTTTTGAAATTCAAAAACTGAAAAGTGGGGCGTGCAATATTATTCGTCCCCTTTACTTTCAGTGCAGCAAACTCACTCCAGAAGTTCATTGTCGATCTCTGAATGATCCAATGTTGTCCTAAATAACTAATGATGATGAATATAATCCACCTGTGTGTAATCAAGTCTCCGTATAAATGCACCTGCTCTGTGATAGTCTCAGGGTTCTGTTTGATGCACAGAGAGCATCATGAAGACAAAGGAACACAACAGGCAGGTCCGTGATACTGTTGTGGAGAAGTTTAAAGACGGATTTGGATACAAAATGATTTCCCAATTATTTATGACGAAGTGCCAACACGTGCCAAATGCCCCATAATGATCCCCTTCATGCAGAAATATGCCCCATCATGATCCCATTCAAGTGGGAAATATGCCCCATCATGATCCCATTCAATTAGAAATATGCCCCATCATAATTCCCTTCATGCAGAAATATGCCCCATCATGATCCGCTTCATGTAGAAATATGCCCCATCATGATTCCCGTCATGCAGAAATACGCCCCATCATGATCCCATTCAAGTAGAAATATGCCCCATCATGATCCCCGTCATGTAGAAATGCCCCATCATGATCCCCTTCATGTAGAAATATGCCCCATCATGATTCCATTCAGTTAGAAATATGCCCCATCATGATCTCATTTGAGTAGAAATATGCCCCATCATGATCCCCTTCACGCAGAAATATGCCTCACCATGATCCCCTTCATGCAGAAATATGCCCCTTCATGATCCCATTTGAGTAGAAATATGCCCCATCATGATCCCCTTAATGTAGAAATATGCCCCATCATGATCCCCTTAATGCAGAAATATGCCCCATCATGATCTCATTTGAGTAGAAATATGCCCCATCATGATCCCCTTAATGTAGAAATATGCCCCATCATGATCCCCTTCATGTAGAAATATGCCACACCATGATCCCCTTCATGCAGAAATATGCCCCACCATGATCCCACTCATGCAGAAATATGCCCAATCATAATCCCCTTCATGCAGAAATATGCCCCATCATGATGGCATTCATGTAGAAATATGCCCCATCATGATCCCTTTCATGTAGATATATGCCCCATCATATCCCCATTCAAGTAGAAATATGCCCCATCATGATCCCCTTCATGCAGAAATACGCCCCATGATGATCCCTTTCATGTAGAAATGTGCCCCATCATGATCCCAGTCATGTAGAAATATGCCCCATCATGATTCCTTTCAGGCAGAAATATGGCCCATCATGATCCCCTTCATGCAGAAATATGCCCCACCATGATCCCCTTCATGCAGAAATATGCCCCATCATGATAACCTTGAAGCCGAAAAATGCCCCATCATGATCCCATTCAAGTAGAAATATGCCCCATCATGATCCCCTACATGCAGAAATATGCCCCGTCATGATCTCATTTGAGTAGAAATATGCCCCATCGTGATCCCCTTCATGTAGAAACATGCCCCATCATGATCCCCTTCATGTAGAAATATGCCCCATCATGATCCCATTCAAGTAGAAATATGCCCCATCATGATCCCATTCAAGTAGAAATATGCCCCATCACGATTCCCTTAATGCAGAAATATGCCCCATCACTATTCCATTCATGCAAATATATGCCCCATCATGATCCCATTCAAGTAGAAATATGCCCCATCATGATCTCCTTCATGCAGAAATATGCCCCATCATGATCTCATTTGAGTAGAAATATGCCCCATCGTGATCCCCTTCATGTAGAAATATGCCCCATCATGATCCCATTCAAGTAGAAATATGCCCCATCATGATCTCATTCAAGTAGAAATATGCCCCATCACGATTCCCTTAATGCAGAAATATGCCCCATCACAATCCCCTTCATGCAGAAATATGCCCCATCATGATCCCCTTCATGCAGAAATATGCCCCATTATGATCGCATTCATGTAGAAATATGCCCCATCATGATCTCAGTCACGTAGAAATGCCCCATCATGATCCCCTTCATGCAGAAATATGCCCCATCACAATCCCCTTCATGCAGAAATATGCCCCATCATGATCCCCTTCATGCAGAAATATGCCCCATGATGATCCCTTTCATGTAGTAATATGCCCCATTATGATCCCATTCAAGTAGAAATATGCCCCATCATGATCCCCGTCATGTAGAAATGCCCCATCATGATCCCCGTTATGTAGAAATGCCCCATCATGATCCCCTTCATACAGAAATATGCCCCATCATGATCCCCTTCATGCAAAAATATTCCCCATCATGATCCCAGTCATGTAGAAATATGCCCCATCATGATTCCTTTCAGGCAGAAATATGCCCAATCATGATCCTCTTCATGCAGAAATATGCCCCACCATGATCCCCTTCATGCAGAAATATGCCCCATCATGATCCCATTTGAGTAGAAATATGCCCCATCATGATCCCCTTAGTGTAGAAATATGCCCCATCATGATCTCATTTGAGTAGAAATATGCCCCATCATGATCCCCTTCACGTAGAAATATGCCCCACCATGATCCCCTTCATGCAGAAATATGCCCCACCATGATCCCATTCATGCAGAAATATACCCCATCATGATCCCCTTCAAGCCGAAAAATGCCCCATCATGATCCCCTTAATGTAGAAATATGCCCCATTATGATCCCCTTCAAGCCGAAATATGCCCCATCATGATCCCATTCAAGTAGAAATATGCCCCATCACGATTCCCTTAATGCAGAAATATGCCTCATCACAATCCCCTTCATGCAGAAATATGCCCCATCATGATCGCATTCATGTAAAAATATGCCCCATCATGATCCCAGTCACGTAGAAATGCCCCAACATGATCCCTTTCATGTAGATATATGCCCCATCATGATCCCCTTCATGCAGAAATATACCCCATGATGATCCCTTTCATGTAGAAATATGCCCCATCATGATCCCAGTCATGTAGAAATATGCCCCATCATGATCCCATTCAAGTAGAAATGCCCCATCATGATCCCCATCATGTAGAAATGCCCCATCATTATCCCCGTTATGTAGAAATGCCCCATCATGATCCCCTTCATACAGTTCATATAGAAATATGCCCCATCATGATCCCCTTCATGCAGAAATATGCCCCATGATGATCCCTTTCATGTAGAAATATGCCCCATCATGAAGAAATGCCCCATCATGATCCCCGTTATGTAGAAATGCCCCATCATGAACCCCTTCATACAGAAATATGCCTCATCATGATACCCTTCATGCAAAAATATGCCCCATCATGATCCCAGTCATGTAGAAATATGCCCCATCATGATTCCTTTCAGGCAGAAATATGCCCCATCATGATCCCCTTCATGCAGAAATATGCCCCACCATGATCCCCTTCATGCAGAAATATGCCCCATCATGATCCCCTTCAAGCCGAAATATGCCCCATCATGATCCCATTCAAGTAGAAATATGCCCCATCATGATCCCCTTCATGCAGAAATATGCCCCATCATGATCCCATTTGAGTAGAAATATGCCCCATCATGATCCCCTTAATGTAGAAATATGCCCCATCATGATCTCATTTGAGTAGAAATATGCCCCATCATGATCCCCTTCATGCAGAAATATGCCCCTTCATGATCCCATTTGAGTAGAAATATGCCCCATCATGATCCCCTTAATGTAGAAATATGCCCCATCATGATCCCCTTAATGCAGAAATATGCCCCATCATGATCTCATTTGAGTAGAAATATGCCCCATCATGATCCCCTTCATGTAGAAATATGCCCCACCATGATCCCCTTCATGCAGAAATATGCCCCACCATAATCCCATTCATGCAGAAATATGCCCCATCATGATCCCCTTCACGCAGAAATATGCCCCATCATGATCCCCTTCATGCAGAAATATGCCCCATCATGTTCCCCTTCACGCAGAAATATGCCCCATCATGATCCCCTTCACGCAGAAATATGCCCCATCATGATCCCCTTCACGCAGAAATATGCCCTATCATGATCTCATTTGAGTAGAAATATGCCCCATCATGATCCCCTTCACGCAGAAATATGCCTCACCATGATCTCATTTGAGTAGAAATATGCCCCATCATGATCCCCTTTTATAAGGTTTAGAACAATATATGGGGCTTATTACAGCGACCGAACACAAATTAGATCAGTGACTTGGTTATAAGAAAAACAAGGTGACAGATTCCCATAAAAAAGTCTGGTTAATGCTGATTAAGCTAACAGGTCTAACATTAACCTTCATGGATGCATTTGAACATTAAGCCTTCACGGATGCAACACGGATGCATGTGGTGGATCACTGAGGCCATCACATCAACTTCAGACTACCCCTCACCTCCAATATATTACTGTACCTATACTGTATATATAGTAACTAACATGAGAAGCTTTTACCTTAGGGAGATTTTTCTACTCATCACAAGAGAATGGACCGGCCCCTGCTGAACCCCTCCTGCGATAGAGAGCCCAACTACAGCGACGGTTTAGATTTACCCTGAAAAAACGTTGCTTCTGCCTTTTCCCAGAATTCCCTGTATTGCATTTGCATATGTCAATGATGGAGCGCTGTGATTGGCTGACACAGCAGATTAGTGCAGTCCCGCCCACACAGCCTTATTATAGTCTTCCTCCTGCCGCCATAGGCCCAGGCTGCAGCCAGCGGTTTGTAGAGCGACAGTTATTGTAAGGCTTGTTATTCATGATGGACGTGCTCTGCTCTAGGAAATGCCCCAGACATTATCCAGCAGGGGCAGGTATAATGCCTCCTTCAGGGTCTGTCTCCCAACACCAAGCAGTGATGGATATCTGCTCTGTCCTAAGAGAAAGGGGTCATCTAATAACTGATGCCAATGAGAGCAGAGCGACTCCATTGATTCCTTTCTGCAGGATGTGATTTTTCTCCTCAGAGCGGTGTACGGACACATACACTTACTATTGAGCCCTTACACATCTCTATGCACACGGGTTATACCGGAGCTGCGCACTTCACAGTGGTCTTCTGACCGATAGGTGTTGGAATCAGGACCTGTGCCCCACTGATTGGAAGCAGATACTGCCCCTATAATAATAAAAATGTCTGTAAATGATTGGCACCTTGTAAATATTATTACTTTTTAGAGTGGAGAGGATAGATATCTGTATAGTCTCTATCAACAGCTATGGCACCAACACCGAGACCTAAGAAAAATGATGATTTTATTTCACAGCCCATAGGGGATCTGAAGATCCAGTCTCCTAATCACTTAGGTCAGGACTTTTCAGCCATTGGGGATCACTTTTTCTTACAGGAACTTTTATGTTTTCTCTCAAAACCTTCCCCTCTTGGGCTTATCAGGAATTCTCACTTCTACGTGGGGTTAAAATAAAACCCACCGCACTTTTTGCCTAGCGGGTGCCATAACATGCTCATTGAGGGGTGTGGGGCGGCATTTCTGCTTTGTACTTACATTAACTAAATAATTCTCTGGTCTTCATGGGAATTGAACCCACGACCTCTATCATTGCAGGTGACAAAGCGATGAGCAACAGCCTCTGCTGACAACACTGGGAGGATCTAAAGTGCCTTGCGAAAGTATTCGGCCCCCTGTAATTTTTCAACCTTTTCCCACATATCACGCTTCAAACATAAAGTTACCAAATGTAAATTTTTAGTGAAGAATCAACAACAAGTGGGGCACAATTGTGAAGATGAATGAAATTTATTGGTTACTTTAAATTTTTTTTGAAATTCAAAAACTGAAAAGTGGGGCGTGCAATATTATTCGTCCCCTTTACTTTCAGTGCAGCAAACTCACTCCAGAAGTTCATTGTCGATCTCTGAATGATCCAATGTTGTCCTAAATAACTAATGATGATGAATATAATCCACCTGTGTGTAATCAAGTCTCCGTATAAATGCACCTGCTCTGTGATAGTCTCAGGGTTCTGTTTGATGCACAGAGAGCATCATGAAGACAAAGGAACACAACAGGCAGGTCCGTGATACTGTTGTGGAGAAGTTTAAAGACGGATTTGGATACAAAATGATTTCCCAATTATTTATGACGAAGTGCCAACACGTGCCAAATGCCCCATCATGATCCCCTTCATGCAGAAATATGCCCCATCATGATCCCATTCAAGTGGGAAATATGCCCCATCATGATCCCATTCAATTAGAAATATGCCCCATCATAATTCCCTTCATGCAGAAATATGCCCCATCATGATCCGCTTCATGTAGAAATATGCCCCATCATGATTCCCGTCATGCAGAAATACGCCCCATCATGATCCCATTCAAGTAGAAATATGCCCCATCATGATCCCCGTCATGTAGAAATGCCCCATCATGATCCCCTTCATGTAGAAAAATGCCCCATCATGATTCCATTCAGTTAGAAATATGCCCCATCATGATCTCATTTGAGTAGAAATATGCCCCATCATGATCCCCTTCACGCAGAAATATGCCTCACCATGATCCCCTTCATGCAGAAATATGCCCCTTCATGATCCCATTTGAGTAGAAATATGCCCCATCATGATCCCCTTAATGTAGAAATATGCCCCATCATGATCCCCTTAATGCAGAAATATGCCCCATCATGATCTCATTTGAGTAGAAATATGCCCCATCATGATCCCCTTAATGTAGAAATATGCCCCATCATGATCCCCTTCATGTAGAAATATGCCCCACCATGATCCCCTTCATGCAGAAATATGCCCCACCATGATCCCACTCATGCAGAAATATGCCCAATCATAATCCCCTTCATGCAGAAATATGCCCCATCATGATGGCATTCATGTAGAAATATGCCCCATCATGATCCCTTTCATGTAGATATATGCCCCATCATATCCCCATTCAAGTAGAAATATGCCCCATCATGATCCCCTTCATGCAGAAATATGCCCCATGATGATCCCTTTCATGTAGATATGTGCCCCATCATGATCCCAGTCATGTAGAAATATGCCCCATCATGATTCCTTTCAGGCAGAAATATGGCCCATCATGATCCCCTTCATGGAGAAATATGCCCCACCATGATCCCCTTCATGCAGAAATATGCCCCATCATGATAACCTTGAAGCCGAAAAATGCCCCATAATGATCCCATTCAAGTAGAAATATGCCCCATCATGATCCCCTTCATGCAGAAATATGCCCCATCATGATCTCATTTGAGTAGAAATATGCCCCATCGTGATCCCCTTCATGTAGAAACATGCCCCATCATGATCCCCTTCATGTAGAAATATGCCCCATCATGATCCCATTCAAGTAGAAATATGCCCCATCATGATCCCATTCAAGTAGAAATATGCCCCATCATGATCCCATTCAAGTAGAAATATGCCCCATCACGATTCCCTTAATGCAGAAATATGCCCCATCACTATCCCATTCATGCAGATATATGCCCCATCATGATCCCATTCAAGTAGAAATATGCCCCATCATGATCTCCTTCATGCAGAAATATGCCCCATCATGATCTCATTTGAGTAGAAATATGCCCCATCGTGATCCCCTTCATGTAGAAATATGCCCCATCATGATCCCATTCAAGTAGAAATATGCCCCATCATGATCTCATTCAAGTAGAAATATGCCCCATCATGATCCCCGTCATGTAGAAATGCCCCATCATGATCCCCGTTATGTAGAAATGCCCCATCACGATTCCCTTAATGCAGAAATATGCCCCATCACAATCCCCTTCATGCAGAAATATGCCCCATCATGATCCCCTTCATGCAGAAATATGCCCCATCATGATCGCATTCATGTAGAAATATGCCCCATCATGATCCCAGTCATGTAGAAATGCCCCATCATGATCCCCTTCATGCAGAAATATGCCCCATCACAATCCCCTTCATGCAGAAATATGCCCCATCATGATCCCCTTCATGCAGAAATATGCCCCATGATGATCCCTTTCATGTAGTAATATGCCCCATCATGATCCCATTCAAGTAGAAATATGCCCCATCATGATCCCCGTCATGTAGAAATGCCCCATCATGATCCCCGTTATGTAGAAATGCCCCATCATGATCCCCTTCATACAGAAATATGCCCCATCATGATCCCCTTCATGCAAAAATATTCCCCATCATGATCCCAGTCATGTAGAAATATGCCCCATCATGATTCCTTTCAGGCAGAAATATGCCCCATCATGATCCTCTTCATGCAGAAATATGCCCCACCATGATCCCCTTCATGCAGAAATATGCCCCATCATGATCCCCTTCAAGCCGAAATATGCCCCATCATGATCCCATTCAAGTAGAAATATGCCCCATCATGATCCCCTTCATGCAGAAATATGCCCCATCATGATCCCATTTGAGTAGAAATATGCCCCATCATGATCCCCTTAATGTAGAAATATGCCCCATCATGATCTCATTTGAGTAGAAATATGCCCCATCGTGATCCCCTTCATGTAGAAACATGCCCCATCATGATCCCCTTCATGTAGAAATATGCCCCATCATGATCCCATTCAAGTAGAAATATGCCCCATCATGATCCCCTTCATGCTGAAATATGCCCCATCATGATCGCATTCATGTAGAAATATGCCCCATCATGATCCCAGTCACGTAGAAATGCCCCAACTTGATCCGTTTCATGTAGATATATGCCCCATTATGATCCCCTTCATGAAGAAATATGCCCCATGATGATCCCTTTCATGTAGAAATATGCCCCATCATGATCCCAGTCATGTAGAAATATGCCCCATCATGATCCCCTTAATGTAGAAATATGCCCCATCATGATCCCCATTCAAGTAGAAATATGCCCCATCATGATCCCCTTAATGTAGAAATATGCCCCATCATGATCCCCTTAATGTAGAAATATGCCCCATCATGATTCCTTTCAGGCAGAAATATGGCCCATCATGATCCCCTTCATGCAGAAATATGCCCCACCATGATCCCCTTCATGCAGAAATATGCCCCATCATGATAACCTTGAAGCCGAAAAATGCCCCATCATGATCCCATTCAAGTAGAAATATGCCCCATCATGATCCCCTTCATGCAGAAATATGCCCCATCATGATCTCATTTGAGTAGAAATATGCCCCATCGTGATCCCCTTCATGTAGAAACATGCCCCATCATGATCCCCTTCATGTAGAAATATGCCCCATCATGATCCCATTCAAGTAGAAATATGCCCCATCACGATTCCCTTAATGCAGAAATATGCCCCATCACTATCCCATTCATGCAGATATATGCCCCATCATGATCCCATTCAAGTAGAAATATGCCCCATCATGATCTCCTTCACGCAGAAATATGCCCCATCAAGATCTCATTTGAGTAGAAATATGCCCCATCGTGATCCCCTTCATGTAGAAATATGCCCCATCATGATCCCATTCAAGTAGAAATATGCCCCATCATGATCTCATTCAAGTAGAAATATGCCCCATCACGATTCCATTAATGCAGAAATATGCCCCATCACAATCCCCTTCATGCAGAAATATGCCCCATCATGATCCCCTTCATGCAGAAATATGCCCCATCATGATCGCATTCATGTAGAAATATGCCCCATCATGATCCCAGTCACGTAGAAATGCCCCATCATGATCCCCTTCATGCAGAAATATGCCCCATCACAATCCCCTTCATGCAGAAATATGCCCCATCATGATCCCCTTCATGCAGAAATATGCCCCATCATGATCCCATTCAAGTAGAAATATGCCCCATCATGATCCCCGTCATATAGAAATGCCCCATCATGATCCCCGTTATGTAGAAATGCCCCATCATGATCCCCTTCATACAGAAATATGCCCCATCATGATCCCCTTCATGCAAAAATATTCCCCATCATGATCCCAGTCATGTAGAAATATGCCCCATCATGATTCCTTTCAGGCAGAAATATGCCCCATCATGATCCTCTTCATGCAGAAATATGCCCCACCATGATCCCCTTCATGCAGAAATATGCCCCATCATGATCCCCTTCAAGCCGAAATATGCCCCATCATGATCCCATTCAAGTAGAAATATGCCCCATCATGATCCCCTTCATGCAGAAATATGCCCCATCATGATCCCATTTGAGTAGAAATATGCCCCATCATGATCCCCTTAATGTAGAAATATGCCCCATCATGATCTCATTTGAGTAGAAATATGCCCCATCGTGATCCCCTTCATGTAGAAACATGCCCCATCATGATCCCCTTAATGTAGAAATATGCCCCATCATGATCCAATTCAAGTAGAAATATGCCCCATCATGATCCCCTTCATGCTGAAATATGCCCCATCATGATCGCATTCATGTAGAAATATGCCCCATCATGATCCCAGTCATGTAGAAATGCCCCAACTTGATCACTTTCATGTAGATATATGCCCCATTATGATCCCCTTCATGCAGAAATATGCCCCATGATGATCCCTTTCATGTAGAAATATGCCCCATCATGATCCCAGTCATGTAGAAATATGCCCCATCATGATCCACTTAATGTAGAAATATACCCCATCATGATCCCCATTCAAGTAGAAATATGCCCCATCATGATCCCCTTAATGTAGAAATATGCCCCATCATGATCCCCTTTTTTATAAGGTTTAGAACAATATATGGGGCTTATTACAGCGACCGAACACAAATTAGATCAGTGACTTGGTTATAAAAAAAACAAGGTGACAGATTCCCATAAAAAAGTCTGGTTAATGCTGATTAAGCTAACAGGTCTAACATTAACCTTCATGGATGCATTTGAACATTAAGCCTTCACGGATGCAACACGGATGCAACACGGATGCATGTGGTGGATCACTGAGGCCGTCACATCAACTTCAGACTACCCCTCACCTCCAATATATTACTGTACCTATACTGTATATATAGTCGCTAACATGAGAAGCTTTTACCTTAGGAAGATTTTTCTACTCATCACAAGAGAATGGACCGGCCCCTGCTGAACCCCTCCTGCGATAGAGAGCCCAACTACAGCGACGGTTTAGGAGATTTACCCTGAAAAAACGTTGCTTCTGCCTTTTCCCAGAATTCCCTGTATTGCATTTGCATATGTCAATGATGGAGCGCTGTGATTGGCCGACACGGCAGATTAGTGCAGTCCCGCCCACACAGCCTTATTCTAGTCTTCCTCCTGCCGCCATAGGCCCGGGCTGCAGCCAGCGGTTTGTAGAGCGACAGTTATTGTAAGGCTTGTTATTCATGATGGACGTGCTCTGCTCTAGGAAATGCCCCAGACATTATCCAGCAGGGGCAGGTATAATGCCTCCTTCAGGGTCTGTCTCCCAACACCAAGCAGTGATGGATATCTGCTCTGTCCTAAGAGAAAGGGGTCATCTAATAACTGATGCCAATGAGAGCAGAGCGACTCCATTGATTCCTTTCTGCAGGATGTGATTTTCTCCTCAGAGCGGTGTACGGACACATACACTTACTATTGAGCCCTTACACATCTCTATGCACACGGCTTATGCCGGAGCTGCGCACTTCACAGTGGTCTTCTGACCGATAGGTGTTGGAATCAGGACCTGTGCCCCACTGATTGGAAGCAGATACTGCCCCTATAATAATAAAAATATCTGTAAATGATTGGCTCCTTGTAAATATTATTACTTTTTAGAGTGGAGAGGATAGATATCTGTATAGTCTCTATCAACAGCTATGGCACCAACACCGAGACCTAAGAAAAATGATGATTTTATTTCACAGCCCATAGGGGATCTGAAGATCCAGTCTCCTAATCACTTAGGTCAGGACATTTCAGCCATTGGGGATCACTTTTTCTTACAGGAACTTTTATGTTTTCTCTCAAAACCTTCCCCTCTTGGGCTTATCAGGAATTCTCACTTCTACGTGGGGTTAAAATAAAACCCACCGCACTTTTTGCCTAGCGGGTGCCATAACATGCTCATTGAGGGGTGTGGGGCGGCATTTCTGCTTTGTACTTACATTAACTAAATAATTCTCTGGTCTTCATGGGAATTGAACCCACGACCTCTATCATTGCAGGTGACAAAGCGATGAGCAACAGCCTCTGCTGACAACACTGGGAGGATCTAAAGTGCCTTGCGAAAGTATTCGGCCCCCTGTAATTTTTCAACCTTTTCCCACATATCACGCTTCAAACATAAAGTTACCAAATGTAAATTTTTGGTGAAGAATCAACAACAAGTGGGGCACAATTGTGAAGATGAACGAAATTTATTGGTTACTTTAAATTTTTTTTGAAATTCAAAAACTGAAAAGTGGGGCGTGCAATATTAGTCGTCCCCTTTACTTTCAGTGCAGCAAACTCACTCCAGAAGTTCATTGTCGATCTCTGAATGATCCAATGTTGTCCTAAATAACTAATGATGATGAATATAATCCACCTGTGTGTAATCAAGTCTCCGTATAAATGCACCTGCTCTGTGATAGTCTCAGGGTTCTGTTTGATGCACAGAGAGCATCATGAAGACAAAGGAACACAACAGGCAGGTCCGTGATACTGTTGTGGAGAAGTTTAAAGACGGATTTGGATACAAAATGATTTCCCAATTATTTATGACGAAGTGCCAACACGTGCCAAATGCCCCATCATGATCCCCTTCATGCAGAAATATGCCCCATCATGATCCCATTCAAGTGGGAAATATGCCCCATCATGATCCCATTCAATTAGAAATATGCCCCATCATAATTCCCTTCATGCAGAAATATGCCCCATCATGATCCGCTTCATGTAGAAATATGCCCCATCATGATTCCCGTCATGCAGAAATACGCCCCATCATGATCCCATTCAAGTAGAAATATGCCCCATCATGATCCCCGTCATGTAGAAATGCCCCATCATGATCCCCTTCATGTAGAAATATGCCCCATCATGATTCCATTCAGTTAGAAATATGCCCCATCATGATCTCATTTGAGTAGAAATATGCCCCATCATGATCCCCTTCACGCAGAAATATGCCTCACCATGATCCCCTTCATGCAGAAATATGCCCCTTCATGATCCCATTTGAGTAGAAATATGCCCCATCATGATCCCCTTAATGTAGAAATATGCCCCATCATGATCCCCTTAATGCAGAAATATGCCCCATCATGATCTCCTTTGAGTAGAAATATGCCCCATCATGATCCCCTTAATGTAGAAATATGCCCCATCATGATCCCCTTCATGTAGAAATATGCCACACCATGATCCCCTTCATGCAGAAATATGCCCCACCATGATCCCACTCATGCAGAAATATGCCCAATCATAATCCCCTTCATGCAGAAATATGCCCCATCATGATGGCATTTATGTAGAAATATGCCCCATCATGATCCCTTTCATGTAGATATATGCCCCATCATATCCCCATTCAAGTAGAAATATGCCCCATCATGATCCCCTTCATGCAGAAATATGCCCCATGATGATCCCTTTCATGTAGAAATGTGCCCCATCATGATCCCAGTCATGTAGAAATATGCCCCATCATGATTCCTTTCAGGCAGAAATATGGCCCATCATGATCCCCTTCATGCAGAAATATGCCCCACCATGATCCCCTTCATGCAGAAATATGCCCCATCATGATAACCTTGAAGCCGAAAAATGCCCCATCATGATCCCATTCAAGTAGAAATATGCCCCATCATGATCCCCTTCATGCAGAAATATGCCCCATCATGATCTCATTTGAGTAGAAATATGCCCCATCGTGATCCCCTTCATGTAGAAACATGCCCCATCATGATCCCCTTCATGTAGAAATATGCCCCATCATGATCCCATTCAAGTAGAAATATGCCCCATCACGATTCCCTTAATGCAGAAATATGCCCCATCACTATCCCATTCATGCAGATATATGCCCCATCATGATCCCATTCAAGTAGAAATATTCCCCATCATGATCTCCTTCATGCAGAAATATGCCCCATCATGATCTCATTTGAGTAGAAATATGCCCCATCGTGATCCCCTTCATGTAGAAATATGCCCCATCATGATCCCATTCAAGTAGAAATATGCCCCATCATGATCTCATTCAAGTAGAAATATGCCCCATCACGATTCCCTTAATGCAGAAATATGCCCCATCACAATCCCCTTCATGCAGAAATATGCCCCATCATGATCCCCTTCATGCAGAAATATGCCCCATCATGATCGCATTCATGTAGAAATATGCCCCATCATGATCCCAGTCACGTAGAAATGCCCCATCATGATCCCCTTCATGCAGAAATATGCCCCATCACAATCCCCTTCATGCAGAAATATGCCCCATCATGATCCCCTTCATGCAGAAATATGCCCCATGATGATCCCTTTCATGTAGTAATATGCCCCATCATGATCCCATTCAAGTAGAAATATGCCCCATCATGATCCCCATCATGTAGAAATGCCCCATCATGATCCCCGTTATGTAGAAATGCCCCATCATGATCCCCTTCATACAGAAATATGCCCCATCATGATCCCCTTCATGCAAAAATATTTCCCATCATGATCCCAGTCATGTAGAAATATGCCCCATCATGATTCCTTTCAGGCAGAAATATGCCCCATCATGATCCTCTTCATGCAGAAATATGCCCCACCATGATCCCCTTCATGCAGAAATATGCCCCATCATGATCCCCTTCAAGCCGAAATATGCCCCATCATGATCCCATTCAAGTAGAAATATGCCCCATCATGATCCCATTTGAGTAGAAATATGCCCCATCATGATCCCCTTAATGTAGAAATATGCCCCATCATGATCTCATTTGAGTAGAAATATGCCCCATCGTGATCCCCTTCATGTAGAAACATGCCCCATCATGATCCCCTTCATGTAGAAATATGCCCCATCATGATCCCATTCAAGTAGAAATATGCCCCATCATGATCCCATTCAAGTAGAAATATGCCCCATCATGATCCCCTTCATGCTGAAATATGCCCCATCATGATCGCATTCATGTAGAAATATGCCCCATCATGATCCCAGTCACGTAGAAATGCCCCAACTTGATCCGTTTCATGTAGATATATGCCCCATTATGATCCCCTTCATGCAGAAATATGCACCATGATGATCCCTTTCATGTAGAAATATGCCCCATCATGATCCCAGTCATGTAGAAATATGCCCCATCATGATCCCCTTAATGTAGAAATATGCCCCACCATGATCCCATTCATGCAGAAATATGCCCCATCATGATCCCCATTCAAGTAGAAATATGCCCCATCATGATCCCCTTCATGTAGAAATATGCCCCATCATGATCCCCTTTTTTATAAGGTTTAGAACAATATATGGGGCTTATTACAGCGACCGAACACAAATTAGATCAGTGACTTGGTTATAAGAAAAACAAGGTGACAGATTCCCATAAAAAAGTCTGGTTAATGCTGATTAAGCTAACAGGTCTAACATTAACCTTCATGGATGCATTTGAACATTAAGCCTTCACGGATGCAACACGGATGCAACACGGATGCATGTGGTGGATCACTGAGGCCGTCACATCAACTTCAGACTACCCCTCACCTCCAATATATTACTGTACCTATACTGTATATATAGTAACTAACATGAGAAGCTTTTACCTTAGGGAGATTTTTCTGCTCATCACAAGAGAATGGACCGGCCCCTGCTGAACCCCTCCTGCGATAGAGAGCCCAACTACAGCGACGGTTTAGGAGATTTACCCTGAAAAAACGTTGCTTCTGCCTTTTCCCAGAATTCCCTGTATTGCATTTGCATATGTCAATGATGGAGCGCTGTGATTGGCTGACACAGCAGATTAGTGCAGTCCCGCCCACACAGCCTTATTCTAGTCTTCCTCCTGCCGCCATAGGCCCGGGCTGCAGCCAGCGGTTTGTAGAGCGACAGTTATTGTAAGGCTTGTTATTCATGATGGACGTGCTCTGCTCTAGGAAATGCCCCAGACATTATCCAGCAGGGGCAGGTATAATGCCTCCTTCAGGGTCTGTCTCCCATCACCAAGCAGTGATGGATATCTGCTCTGTCCTAAGAGAAAGGGGTCATCTAATAACTGATGCCAATGAGAGCAGAGCGACTCCATTGATTCCTTTCTGCAGGATGTGATTTTCTCCTCAGAGCGGTGTACGGACACATACACTTACTATTGAGCCCTTACACATCTCTATGCACACGGCTTATGCCGGAGCTGCGCACTTCACAGTGGTCTTTTGACCGATAGGTGTTGGAATCAGGACCTGTGTCCCACTGATTGGAAGCAGATACAGCCCCTATAATAATAAAAATGTCTGTAAATGATTGGCTCCTTGTAAATATTATTACTTTTTAGAGTGGAGAGGATAGATATCTGTATAGTCTCTATCAACAGCTATGGCACCAACACCGAGACCTAAGAAAAATGATGATTTTATTTCACAGCCCATAGGGGATCTGAAGATCCAGTCTCCTAATCACTTAGGTCAGGACTTTTCAGCCATTGGGGATCACTTTTTCTTACAGGAACTTTTATGTTTTCTCTCAAAACCTTCCCCTCTTGGGCTTATCAGGAATTCTCACTTCTACGTGGGGTTAAAATAAAACCCACCACACTTTTTGCCTAGCGGGTGCCATAACATGCTCATTGAGGGGTGTGGGGCGGCATTTCTGCTTTGTACTTACATTAATTAAATAATTCTCTGGTCTTCATGGGAATTGAACCCACGACCTCTATCATTGCAGGTGACAAAGCGATGAGCAACAGCCTCTGCTGACAACACTGGGAGGATCTAAAGTGCCTTGCGAAAGTATTCGGCCCCCTGTAATTTTTCAACCTTTTCCCACATATCACGCTTCAAACATAAAGTTACCAAATGTAAATTTTTGGTGAAGAATCAACAACAAGTGGGGCACAATTGTGAAGATGAACGAAATTTATTGGTTACTTTAAATTTTTTTTGAAATTCAAAAACTGAAAAGTGGGGCGTGCAATATTATTCGTCCCCTTTACTTTCAGTGCAGCAAACTCACTCCAGAAGTTCATTGTCGATCTCTGAATGATCCAATGTTGTCCTAAATAACTAATGATGATGAATATAATCCACCTGTGTGTAATCAAGTCTCCGTATAAATGCACCTGCTCTGTGATAGTCTCAGGGTTCTGTTTGATGCACAGAGAGCATCATGAAGACAAAGGAACACAACAGGCAGGTCCGTGATACTGTTGTGGAGAAGTTTAACCCCTTCCTGACATGAGACGTACTATCCCGTCCACGGTACCCGGGCCCGTATGACCGGGGACGGGATAGTACGTCTACCGCGATCAGGGGCGCCCACGTGGTGAGCGCCGCTGATCGCGGCCGGGTGTCAGCTGATTATCACAGCTGACACCCGGCACAATGTGTCAGGGGCGGTCACGGACCGCCCCCGACACGTTAACCCCTTGCAAACCGCGATCAAACGCGATCGCGGTGTACCGGGAGTTAAAGGGAAGCATCGGCAGGGAGGGGGCTCCCTCCGTGCTTCCCTGAGCCCCCCACGGCAGCGCAATGTGCAGCGCTGCTGCGGGGGGGGCTCCTTTCCTCCAGGCCCCCGAATCCAAGATGGCGACGGGGGCCTTCGGGGGCCTGGGGAAGCTGGCTTCCTCAGTGCCTGCAAAGCGCAGGCATGAGGAAGCCTTGTGCACTGCCTGTGACAGATTGCTGATCTGTCACAGTGATCTGTGATGTGACAGATCAGCGATCTGTCACAGGACAGTGATGTCCCACCTGGGACTATGTAATAAAGTAAAAAAAAAATTAAAAAAAAGTGTAAAAATAAATGTAAAAAAATCGCCAAATAAATTAGTAAAAAAAAAAAAAAATATTCCCCAATAAATTCATTTTTTGAAAATAATAAAAAAAAAACCAATAAAAGTACAAATATTAGGTATCGCCGCGTCCGTAACGACCTGCCCTATAAAACTGTCCCATTAGTTAACCCCTTTAGCGAACCCCTTAAAAAATAAAAATAAAAAACGAAGCAAAAAATAATGATTTATTATCATACCGCCAACCAAAAAGTGTAATAACGCGCGATTAAAAAGACGCATATAAATATGCATGGTACCGCTGAAAACGTCATCTTGTCCCGCAAAAAACAAGCCGCCACACAGCATCATCAGCGAAAAAATAAAAAAGTTATAACTCGCAGAATAAAGCGATGCAAAAATAATTATTTTTTATATAAAATAGTTTTCATTGCATAAAACCGACAAAAACATAAAAAAATGACCTAAATGAGGTATCTCTGTAACCGTACTGACCCGAAGAATAAAACCGCTTTATCAATTTTACCGCACGCGGAACGGTGTAAACGCACCCCCCCCAAAAGAAATTCATGAAACGCTGGTTTTTGTTCATTCTGCGTCCCAAAAATCGGAATAAAAAGCGATCAAAAAATTTCACGTGCCCGAAAATGGTACCAATAAAAACGTCAACTCGTCCCGCAAAAAATAAGACCTCACATGACTCGGTGGGTCAAAATACGGAAAAATTATAGCTCACAATATGTGGTGATGCAAAAACTATTTTTACAATAAAAAGCGTCTTTTAGCGTGCGACAGCTGCCAAACATAAAAACCGCCATAAATAGTAAATCAAACCCCCCGTTATCACCCCCTTAGTTAGGGAAAAATAATAAAATTCCATTTTTCCATTAGGGTTAGGGCTAGGGTTAGGGCTAGGGGTGTGTTGGGGTAGGGTTGGGGTAGGGTTGGGGTAGGGTTAGGGCTAGGGTTAGGGCTAGGGTTAGGGCTAGGGTTAGGGGCGTGTTGGGGTTCGGGTTGGAGTTAGAATTGGGGGTTTCCACTGTTTGGGCACATCAGGGGCTCTCCAAATGCAACATAGCGTCTGATCTCAATTCCAGCCAATTCTGAGTTGAAAAAGTCAAATGGTGCTCCTTCCCTTCCAAGCTCTGCTATGCGCCCAAACAGTGTTTTACCCCTACATGTAGGGTAGCAGCCTACTCAGGACAAATTGCAAAACAATTTTTGGGGTCCAATTTCTCCTGGTACCCTTAGGAAAATAAAAAATTGGGGGCAAAAATATCATTTTTGTGGAAAAAAATGATTTTTTTATTTTCACATCCGAGTGTTATAAACTTCTGTGAAGCACGTCGGGGCTCGGAAGGGAAGTAGTGACGTTCTGAAATGCAGACTTTGATGGAATGGTCTGTGGGTGTCATGTCGCGTTTGCAGAGCCCCTGATGTACCTAAACAGTGGAAACCCCCCACAAGTGACCCCATTTTGGAAACTAGACCCCCCAAGGAACTTATCTAGATGTGTGGTGAGCACTTTGACCCCCCCAGTGCTTCACAGAAGTTTACAACGCCCGGGCGTGAAAATAAAAAAGATCTTGAATTGAGGGTGAAAAGATCATTTTTGTTGAAAAAATATGATTTTTTAATTGTATGGCTTTATGTTATAAACTTCTGTGAAGCCCATGGGGGTTCAAAGTTCTCACCACACATCTAGATAAGTTCTTTAGGGGGTCTATTTTCCAAAATGGTGTCATTTGTGGGGGGTTTCCACTGTTTTGGTACATCAGGGGTTTTCCAAACGCGACATGGTGTCCGATCTCAATTCCAGCCAAAAACGTCAAATGGCGCTGCTTCCCTTCCGAGCTCTGCCATGCGCCCAAATAGTGGTTTACCCCCACATGTGGGGTATCAGCGTACTCGGGACAAATTGCACAATAACTTTTAGGGTCCTGCTACCCTTGGGAAAATAAAAATTGGGGTGAAAAGATCATTTTTGTGGAAAAAATATGATTTTTTAATTGTACCGCTGTACATTATAAACTTCTGTAAAGCCCTTGTGGGTTCAAAGTTCTCACCACATATCTAGATAAGTTCCTTGGGGGGTCTAGTTTCCAAAATGGGGTCACTTGTAGGGGGTTTCCACTGTTTAGGTACATCAGGGACTCTCCAAACGTGACATGGCGTCCAATCTGAATTCCAGCCAATTTTGCATTGAAAAAGTCAAACGGCGCTCCTTCCATTCTGAGCTCTGCCATGCGCCGAAACAGTCGTTCCCCCCCACATATCAGGTATCTGCGTACTCAGGACAAATTGCACAATAACTTTTGCCGTTCAATTTCTCCTGTTACCCTTGGTAAAATAAAAAAAATTGAACCTGAAGTATTTTTTTTATGAAAAAAAGTTAGATGTTCATTTTTTTTTAAATATTCAAAAAAATTCCTGTGACGCACCTAAAGGGTTAATAAACTTCTTGAATGTGGTTTTGAGCACCTTAAGGGGTGCAGTTTTTAGAATGGTGTCACTTTTGGGTATTTTCTATCATATAGACCCCTCAAAGTGGCTTCAAATGTGATGTGGTCCTAAAAATAAAATGGTGTTGTAAAAATGAGAAATCGCTGGTCAACTTTTAACCCTTATAACTTCCTAACAAAAAAAATTTTGGTTCCAAAATTGTGCTGATGTAAAGTAAACATGTGGGAAATGTTAGTTATCAAGTTTTTTGTGTGCCGTATCTCTGTGATTTAAGGGCATAAAAATTCAAAGTTGGAAAATTGCGAAATTTTCAAAATTTTCGCCAAATTTCCGTTTTTCTCACAAATAAACGCAAGTTATTTGAATGAAATTTTACCACTATCATGAAGTACAATATGTCACGAGAAAACAATGTCAGAATCACCGGGATCCATGGAAGCGTTCGAGAGTTATGACCTCATAAAGGTACAGTGGTCAGAATTGTAAAAATTGGCCCGGTCATGAACGTGCAAACCACCCTTGGGGGTGAAGGGGTTAAAGACGGATTTGGATACAAAATGATTTCCCAATTATTTATGACGAAGTGCCAACACGTGCCAAAGGCCCCATCATGATCCCCTTCATGCAGAAATATGCCCCATCATGATCCCATTCAAGTGGGAAATATGCCCCATCATGATCCCATTCAATTAGAAATATGCCCCATCATAATTCCCTTCATGCAGAAATATGCCCCATCATGATCCGCTTCATGTAGAAATATGCCCCATCATGATTCCCGTCATGCAGAAATACGCCCCATCATGATCCCATTCAAGTAGAAATATGCCCCATCATGATCCCCGTCATGTAGAAATGCCCCATCATGATCCCCTTCATGTAGAAATATGCCCCATCATGATTCCATTCAGTTAGAAATATGCCCCATCATGATCTCATTTGAGTAGAAATATGCCCCATCATGATCCCCTTCACGCAGAAATATGCCTCACCATGATCCCCTTCATGCAGAAATATGCCCCTTCATGATCCCATTTGAGTAGAAATATGCCCCATCATGATCCCCTTAATGTAGAAATATGCCCCATCATGATCCCCTTAATGCAGAAATATGCCCCATCATGATCTCATTTGAGTAGAAATATGCCCCATCATGATCCCCTTAATGTAGAAATATGCCCCATCATGATCCCCTTCATGTAGAAATATGCCACACCATGATCCCCTTCATGCAGAAATATGCCCCACCATGATCCCACTCATGCAGAAATATGCCCAATCATAATCCCCTTCATGCAGAAATATGCCCCATCATGATGGCATTCATGTAGAAATATGCCCCATCATGATCCCTTTCATGTAGATATATGCCCCATCATATCCCCATTCAAGTAGAAATATGCCCCATCATGATCCCCTTCATGCAGAAATATGCCCCATGATGATCCCTTTCATGTAGAAATGTGCCCCATCATGATCCCAGTCATGTAGAAATATGCCCCATCATGATTCCTTTCAGGCAGAAATATGGCCCATCATGATCCCCTTCATGCAGAAATATGCCCCACCATGATCCCCTTCATGCAGAAATATGCCCCATCATGATAACCTTGAAGCCGAAAAATGCCCCATCATGATCCCATTCAAGTAGAAATATGCCCCATCATGATCCCCTTCATGCAGAAATATGCCCCATCATGATCTCATTTGAGTAGAAATATGCCCCATCGTGATCCCCTTCATGTAGAAACATGCCCCATCATGATCCCCTTCATGTAGAAATATGCCCCATCATGATCCCATTCAAGTAGAAATATGCCCCATCATGATCCCATTCAAGTAGAAATATGCCCCATCACGATTCCCTTAATGCAGAAATATGCCCCATCACTATCCCATTCATGCAGATATATGCCCCATCATGATCCCATTCAAGTAGAAATATTCCCCATCATGATCTCCTTCATGCAGAAATATGCCCCATCATGATCTCATTTGAGTAGAAATATGCCCCATCGTGAACCCCTTCATGTAGAAATATGCCCCATCATGATCCCATTCAAGTAGAAATATGCCCCATCATGATCTCATTCAAGTAGAAATATGCCCCATCACGATTCCCTTAATGCAGAAATATTCCCCATCACAATCCCCTTCATGCAGAAATATGACCCATCATGATCCCCTTCATGCAGAAATATGCCCCATCATGATCGCATTCATGTAGAAATATGCCCCATCATGATCCCAGTCATGTAGAAATGCCCCATCATGATCCCCTTCATGCAGAAATATGCCCCATCACAATCCCCTTCATGCAGAAATATGCCCCATCATGATCCCCTTCATGCAGAAATATGCCCCATGATGATCCCTTTCATGTAGTAATATGCCCCATCATGATCCCATTCAAGTAGAAATATGCCCCATCATGATCCCCGTCATGTAGAAATGCCCCATCATGATCCCCGTTATGTAGAAATGCCCCATCATGATCCCCTTCATACAGAAATATGCCCCATCATGATCCCCTTCATGCAAAAATATTCCCCATCATGATCCCAGTCATGTAGAAATATGCCCCATCATGATTCCTTTCAGGCAGAAATATGCCCCATCATGATCCTCTTCATGCAGAAATATGCCCCACCATGATCCCCTTCATGCAGAAATATGCCCCATCATGATCCCCTTCAAGCCGAAATATGCCCCATCATGATCCCATTCAAGTAGAAATATGCCCCATCATGATCCCCTTCATGCAGAAATATGCCCCATCATGATCCCATTTGAGTAGAAATATGCCCCATCATGATCCCCTTAATGTAGAAATATGCCCCATCATGATCTCATTTGAGTAGAAATATGCCCCATCGTGATCCCCTCAATGTAGAAACATGCCCCATCATGATCCCCTTCATGTAGAAATATGCCCCATCATGATCCCATTCAAGTAGAAATATGCCCCATCATGATCCCCTTCATGCTGAAATATGCCCCATCATGATCACATTCATGTAGAAATATGCCCCATCATGATCCCAGTCACGTAGAAATGCCCCAACTTGATCCCTTTCATGTAGATATATGCCCCATTATGATCCCCTTCATGCAGAAATATGCCCCATGATGATCCCTTTCATGTAGAAATATGCCCCATCATGATCCCCTTAATGTAGAAATATGCCCCATCATGATCCCCATTCAAGTAGAAATATGCCCCATCATGATCCCCTTAATGTAGAAATATGCCCCATCATGATCCCCTTCATGTAGAAATATGCCCCATCATGATCCCCTTTTTCATAAGGTTTAGAATAATATATGGGGCTTATTACAGCGACCGAACACAAATTAGATCAGTGACTTGGTTATAAGAAAAACAAGGTGACAGATTCCCATAAAAAAGTCTGGTTAATGCTGATTAAGCTAACAGGTCTAACATTAACCTTCATGGATGCATTTGAACATTAAGCCTTCACGGATGCAACACGGATGCAACACGGATGCATGTGGTGGATCACTGAGGCCGTCACATCAACTTCAGACTACCCCTCACCTCCAATATAATACTGTACCTATACTGTATATATAGTAACTAACATGAGAAGCTTTTACCTTAGGGAGATTTTTCTACTCATCACAAGAGAATGGACCGGCCCCTGCTGAACCCCTCCTGCGATAGAGAGCCCAACTACAGCGACGGTTTAGGAGATTTACCCTGAAAAAACGTTGCTTCTGCCTTTTCCCAGAATTCCCTGTATTGCATTTGCATATGTCAATGATGGAGCGCTGTGATTGGCCGACACAGCAGATTAGTGCAGTCCCGCCCACACAGCCTTATTCTAGTCTTCCTCCTGCCGCCATAGGCCCGGGCTGCAGCCAGCGGTTTGTAGAGCGACAGTTATTGTAAGGCTTGTTATTCATGATGGACGTGCTCTGCTCTAGGAAATGCCCCAGACATTATCCAGCAGGGGCAGGTATAATGCCTCCTTCAGGGTCTGTCTCCCAACACCAAGCAGTGATGGATATCTGCTCTGTCCTAAGAGAAAGGGGTCATCTAATAACTGATCCCAATGAGAGCAGAGCGACTCCATTGATTCCTTTCTGCAGGATGTGATTTTCTCCTCAGAGCGGTGTACGGACACATACACTTACTATTGAGCCCTTACACATCTCTATGCACACGGCTTATGCCGGAGCTGCGCACTTCACAGTGGTCTTCTGACCGATAGGTGTTGGAATCAGGACCTGTGCCCCACTGATTGGAAGCAGATACTGCCCCTATAATAATAAAAATGTCTGTAAATGATTGGCTCCTTGTAAATATTATTACTTTTTAGAGTGGAGAGGATAGATATCTGTATAGTCTCTATCAACAGCTATGGCACCAACACCGAGACCTAAGAAAAATGATGATTTTATTTCACAGCCCATAGGGGATCTGAAGATCCAGTCTCCTAATCACTTAGGTCAGGACATTTCAGCCATTGGGGATCACTTTTTATTACAGGAACTTTTATGTTTTCTCTCAAAACCTTCCCCTCTTGGGCTTATCAGGAATTCTCACTTCTACGTGGGGTTAAAATAAAACACACCGCACTTTTTGCCTAGCGGGTGCCATAACATGCTCATTGAGGGGTGTGGGGCGGCATTTCTGCTTTGTACTTACATTAACTAAATAATTCTCTGGTCTTCATGGGAATTGAACCCACGACCTCTATCATTGCAGGTGACAAAGCGATGAGCAACAGCCTCTGCTGACAACACTGGGAGGATCTAAAGTGCCTTGCGAAAGTATTCGGCCCCCTGTAATTTTTCAACCTTTTCCCACATATCACGCTTCAAACATAAAGTTACCAAATGTAAATTTTTGGTGAAGAATCAACAACAAGTGGGGCACAATTGTGAAGATGAACGAAATTTATTGGTTACTTTAAATTTTTTTTGAAATTCAAAAACTGAAAAGTGGGGCGTGCAATATTATTCGTCCCCTTTACTTTCAGTGCAGCAAACTCACTCCAGAAGTTCATTGTCGATCTCTGAATGATCCAATGTTGTCCTAAATAACTAATGATGATGAATATAATCCACCTGTGTGTAATCAAGTCTCCGTATAAATGGACCTGCTCTGTGATAGTCTCAGGGTTCTGTTTGATGCACAGAGAGCATCATGAAGACAAAGGAACACAACAGGCAGGTCCGTGATACTGTTGTGGAGAAGTTTAAAGACGGATTTGGATACAAAATGATTTCCCAATTATTTATGACGAAGTGCCAACACGTGCCAAATGCCCCATCATGATCCCCTTTATGCAGAAATATGCCCCATCATGATCCCATTCAAGTGGGAAATATGCCCCATCATGATCCCATTCAATTAGAAATATGCCCCATCATAATTCCCTTCATGCAGAAATATGCCCCATCATGATCCGCTTCATGTAGAAATATGCCCCATCATGATTCCCGTCATGCAGAAATACGCCCCATCATGATCCCATTCAAGTAGAAATATGCCCCATCATGATCCCCGTCATGTAGAAATGCCCCATCATGATCCCCTTCATGTAGAAATATGCCCCATCATGATTCCATTCAGTTAGAAATATGCCCCATCATGATCTCATTTGAGTAGAAATATGCCCCATCATGATCCCCTTCACGCAGAAATATGCCTCACCATGATCCCCTTCATGCAGAAATATGCCCCTTCATGATCCCATTTGAGTAGAAATATGCCCCATCATGATCCCCTTAATGTAGAAATATGCCCCATCATGATCCCCTTAATGCAGAAATATGCCCCATCATGATCTCATTTGAGTAGAAATATGCCCCATCATGATCCCCTTAATGTAGAAATATGCCCCATCATGATCCCCTTCATGTAGAAATATGCCACACCATGATCCCCTTCATGCAGAAATATGCCCCACCATGATCCCACTCATGCAGAAATATGCCCAATCATAATCCCCTTCATGCAGAAATATGCCCCATCATGATGGCATTCATGTAGAAATATGCCCCATCATGATCCCTTTCATGTAGATATATGCCCCATCATATCCCCATTCAAGTAGAAATATGCCCCATCATGATCCCCTTCATGCAGAAATATGCCCCATGATGATCCCTTTCATGTAGAAATGTGCCCCATCATGATCCCAGTCATGTAGAAATATGCCCCATCATGATTCCTTTCAGGCAGAAATATGGCCCATCATGATCCCCTTCATGCAGAAATATGCCCCACCATGATCCCCTTCATGCAGAAATATGCCCCATCATGATAACCTTGAAGCCGAAAAATGCCCCATCATGATCCCATTCAAGTAGAAATATGCCCCATCATGATCTCCTTCATGCAGAAATATGCCCCATCATGATCTCATTTGAGTAGAAATATGCCCCATCGTGATCCCCTTCATGTAGAAATATGCCCCATCATGATCCCATTCAAGTAGAAATATGCCCCATCATGATCTCATTCAAGTAGAAATATGCCCCATCACGATTCCCTTAATGCAGAAATATGCCCCATCACAATCCCCTTCATGCAGAAATATGCCCCATCATGATCCCCTTCATGCAGAAATATGCCCCATCATGATCGCATTCATGTAGAAATATGCCCCATCATGATCCCAGTCACGTAGAAATGCCCCATCATGATCCCCTTCATGCAGAAATATGCCCCATCACAGTCCCCTTCATGCAGAAATATGCCCCATCATGATCCCCTTCATGCAGAAATATGCCCCATGATGATCCCTTTCATGTAGTAATATGCCCCATCATGATCCCATTCAAGTAGAAATATGCCCCATCATGATCCCCGTCATGTAGAAATGCCCCATCATGATCCCCGTTATGTAGAAATGCCCCATCATTATCCCCTTCATACAGAAATATGCCCCATCATGATCCCCTTCATGCAAAAATATTCCCCATCATGATCCCAGTCATGTAGAAATATGCCCCATCATGATTCCTTTCAGGCAGAAATATGCCCCATCATGATCCTCTTCATGCAGAAATATGCCCCACCATGATCCCCTTCATGCAGAAATATGCCCCATCATGATCCCATTTGAGTAGAAATATGCCCCATCATGATCCCCTTAGTGTAGAAATATGCCCCATCATGATCTCATTTGAGTAGAAATATGCCCCATCATGTTCCCCTTCATGCAGAAATATGCCCCTTCATGATCCCATTTGAGTAGAAATATGCCCCATCATGATCCCCTTAATGTAGAAATATGCCCCATCATGATCCCCTTAATGCAGAAATATGCCCCATCATGATCTCATTTGAGTAGAAATATGCCCCATCATGATCCCCTTCACGTAGAAATATGCCCCACCATGATCCCCTTCATGCAGAAATATGCCCCACCATGATCCCATTCATGCAGAAATATACCCCATCATGATCCCCTTCAAGCCGAAAAATGCCCCATCATGATCCCCTTAATGTAGAAATATGCCCCATTATGATCCCATTCAAGCCGAAATATGCCCCATCATGATCCCATTCAAGTAGAAATATGCCCCATCACGATTCCCTTAATGCAGAAATATGCCTCATCACAATCCCCTTCATGCAGAAATATGCCCCATCATGATCGCATTCATGTAGAAATATGCCCCATCATGATCCCAGTCACGTAGAAATACCCCAACATGATCCCTTTCATGTAGATATATGCCCCATCATGATCCCCTTCATGCAGAAATATGCCCCATGATGATCCCTTTCATGTAGAAATATGCCCCATCATGATCCCAGTCATGTAGAAATATGCCCCATCATGATCCCATTCAAGTAGAAATGCCCCATCATGATCCCCATCATGTAGAAATACCCCATCATTATCCCCGTTATGTAGAAATGCCCCATCATGATCCCCTTCATACAGTTCATACAGAAATATGCCCCATCATGATCCCCTTCATGCAGAAATATGCCCCATGATGATCCCTTTCATGTAGAAATATTCCCCATCATGATCCCCTTCATGCAGAAATATGCCCCATGATGATCCCTTTCATGTAGAAATATGCCCCATCATGATCCCAGTCATGTAGAAATATGCCCCATCATGATCCCATTCAAGTAGAAATGCCCCATCATGATCCCCATCATGTAGAAATGCCCCATCATGATCCCCGTTATGTAGAAATGCCCCATCATGAACCCCTTCATACAGAAATATGCCTCATCATGATACCCTTCATGCAAAAATATGCCCCATCATGATCCCAGTCATGTAGATTTATGCCCCATCATGATTCCTTTCAGGCAGAAATATGCCCCATCATGATCCCCTTCATGCAGAAATATGCCCCACCATGATCCCCTTCATGCAGAAATATGCCCCATCATGATCCCCTTCAAGCCGAAATATGCCCCATCATGATCCCATTCAAGTAGAAATATGCCCCATCATGATCCCCTTCATGCAGAAATATGCCCCATCATGATCCCATTTGAGTAGAAATATGCCCCATCATGATCCCCTTAATGTAGAAATATGCCCCATCATGATCTCATTTGAGTAGAAATATGCCCCATCATGATCCCCTTCATGCAGAAATATGCCCCTTCATGATCCCATTTGAGTAGAAATATGCCCCATCATGATCCCCTTAATGTAGAAATATGCCCCATCATGATCCCCTTAATGCAGAAATATGCCCCATCATGATCTCATTTGAGTAGAAATATGCCCCATCATGATCCCCTTCATGTAGAAATATGCCCCACCATGATCCCCTTCATGCAGAAATATGCCCCACCATAATCCCATTCATGCAGAAATATGCCCCATCATGATCCCCTTCACGCAGAAATATGCCCCATCATGATCCCCTTCATGCAGAAATATGCCCCATCATGTTCCCCTTCACGCAGAAATATGCCCCATCATGATCCCCTTCACGCAGAAATATGCCCCATCATGATCCCCTTCACGCAGAAATATGCCCCATCATGATCTCATTTGAGTAGAAATATGCCCCATCATGATCCCCTTCACGCAGAAATATGCCTCACCATGATCTCATTTGAGTAGAAATATGCCCCATCATGATCCCCTTTTATAAGGTTTAGAACAATATATGGGGCTTATTACAGCGACCGAACACAAATTAGATCAGTGACTTGGTTATAAGAAAAACAAGGTGACAGATTCCCATAAAAAAGTCTGGTTAATGCTGATTAAGCTAACAGGTCTAACATTAACCTTCATGGATGCATTTGAACATTAAGCCTTCACGGATGCAACACGGATGCAACACGGATGCATGTGGTGGATCACTGAGGCCGTCACATCAACTTCAGACTACCCCTCACCTCCAATATATTACTGTACCTATACTGTATATATAGTAACTAACATGAGAAGCTTTTACCTTAGGGAGATTTTTCTACTCATCACAAGAGAATGGACCGGCCCCTGCTGAACCCCTCCTGCGATAGAGAGCCCAACTACAGCGACGGTTTAGGAGATTTACCCTGAAAAAACGTTGCTTCTGCCTTTTCCCAGAATTCCCTGTATTGCATTTGCATATGTCAATGATGGAGCGCTGTGATTGGCTGACACAGCAGATTAGTGCAGTCCCGCCCACACAGCCTTATTATAGTCTTCCTCCTGCCGCCATAGGCCCAGGCTGCAGCCAGCGGTTTGTAGAGCGACAGTTATTGTAAGGCTTGTTATTCATGATGGACGTGCTCTGCTCAAGGAAATGCCCCAGACATTATCCAGCAGGGGCAGGTATAATACCTCCTTCAGGGTCTGTCTCCCAACACCAAGCAGTGATGGATATCTGCTCTGTCCTAAGAGAAAGGGGTCATCTAATAACTGATCCCAATGAGAGCAGAGCGACTCCATTGATTCCTTTCTGCAGGATGTGATTTTCTCCTCAGAGCGGTGTACGGACACATACACTTACTATTGAGCCCTTACACATCTCTATGCACACGGCTTATACCGGAGCTGCGCACTTCACAGTGGTCTTCTGACCGATAGGTGTTGGAATCAGGACCTGTGCCCCACTGATTGGAAGCAGATACTGCCCCTATAATAATAAAAATGTCTGTAAATGATTGGCACCTTGTAAATATTATTACTTTTTAGAGTGGAGAGGATAGATATCTGTATAGTCTCTATCAACAGCTATGGCACCAACACCGAGACCTAAGAAAAATGATGATTTTATTTCACAGCCCATAGGGGATCTGAAGATCCAGTCTCCTAATCACTTAGGTCAGGACATTTCAGCCATTGGGGATCACTTTTTCTTACAGGAACTTTTATGTTTTCTCTCAAAACCTTCCCCTCTTGGGCTTATCAGGAATTCTCACTTCTACGTGGGGTTAAAATAAAACCCACCGCACTTTTTGCCTAGCGGGTGCCATAACTTGCTCATTGAGGGGTGTGGGGCGGCATTTCTGCTTTGTACTTACATTAACTAAATAATTCTCTGGTCTTCATGGGAATTGAACCCACGACCTCTATCATTGCAGGTGACAAAGCGATGAGCAACAGCCTCTGCTGACAACACTGGGAGGATCTAAAGTGCCTTGCGAAAGTATTCGGCCCCCTGTAATTTTTCAACCTTTTCCCACATATCACGCTTCAAACATAAAGTTACCAAATGTAAATTTTTGGTGAAGAATCAACAACAAGTGGGGCACAATTGTGAAGATGAACGAAATTTATTGGTTACTTTAAATTTTTTTTGAAATTCAAAAACTGAAAAGTGGGGCGTGCAATATTAGTCGTCCCCTTTACTTTCAGTGCAGCAAACTCACTCCAGAAGTTCATTGTCGATCTCTGAATGATCCAATGTTGTCCTAAATAACTAATGATGATGAATATAATCCACCTGTGTGTAATCAAGTCTCCGTATAAATGCACCTGCTCTGTGATAGTCTCAGGGTTCTGTTTGATGCACAGAGAGCAACATGAAGACAAAGGAACACAACAGGCAGGTCCGTGATACTGTTGTGGAGAAGTTTAAAGACGGATTTGGATACAAAATGATTTCCCAATTATTTATGACGAAGTGCCAACACGTGCCAAATGCCCCATCATGATCCCCTTCATGCAGAAATATGCCCCATCATGATCCCCTTAATGTAGAAATATGCCCCATCATGATCCCCTTCATGTAGAAATATGCCCCACCATGATCCCCTTCATGCAGAAATATGCCCCACCATGATCCCACTCATGCAGAAATATGCCCAATCATAATCCCCTTCATGCAGAAATATGCCCCATCATGATGGCATTCATGTAGAAATATGCCCCATCATGATCCCTTTCATGTAGATATATGCCCCATCATATCCCCTTTCAAGTAGAAATATGCCCCATCATGATCCCCTTCATGCAGAAATATGCCCCATGATGATCCCTTTCATGTAGATATGTGCCCCATCATGATCCCAGTCATGTAGAAATATGCCCCATCATGATTCCTTTCAGGCAGAAATATGGCCCATCATGATCCCCTTCATGCAGAAATATGCCCCACCATGATCCCCTTCATGCAGAAATATGCCCCATCATGATAACCTTGAAGCCGAAAAATGCCCCATCATGATCCCATTCAAGTAGAAATATGCCCCATCATGATCCCCTTCATGCAGAAATATGCCCCATCATGATCTCATTTGAGTAGAAATATGCCCCATCGTGATCCTATTCATGCAGAAATATGCCCCATCATGATAACCTTGAAGCCGAAAAATGCCCCATCATGATCCCATTCAAGTAGAAACATGCCCCATCATGATCCCCTTCATGTAGAAATATGCCCCATCATGATCCCATTCAAGTAGAAATATGCCCCATCATGATCCCATTCAAGTAGAAATATGCCCCATCATGATCCCATTCAAGTAGAAATATGCCCCATCACGATTCCCTTAATGCAGAAATATGCCCCATCACTATCCCATTCATGCAGATATATGCCCCATCATGATCCCATTCAAGTAGAAATATGCCCCATCATGATCTCCTTCATGCAGAAATATGCCCCATCGTGATCTCATTTGAGTAGAAATATGCCCCATCGTGATCCCCTTCATGTAGAAATATGCCCCATCATGATCCCATTCAAGTAGAAATATGCCCCATCATGATCTCATTCAAGTAGAAATATGCCCCATCACGATTCCCTTAATGCAGAAATATGCCCCATCACAATCCCCTTCATGCAGAAATATGCCCCATCATGATCCCCTTCATGCAGAAATATGCCCCATCATGATCGCATTCATGTAGAAATATGCCCCATCATGATTCCAGTCACGTAGAAATGCCCCATCATGATCCCCTTCATGCAGAAATATGCCCCATCACAATCCCCTTCATGCAGAAATATGCCCCATCATGATCACCTTCATGCAGAAATATGTCCCATGATGATCCCTTTCATGTAGTAATATGCCCCATCATGATCCCATTCAAGTAGAAATATGCCCCATCATGATCCCAGTCATGTAGAAATGCCCCATCATGATCCCCGTTATGTAGAAATGCCCCATCATGATCCCCTTCATACAGAAATATGCCCCATCATGATCCCCTTCATGCAAAAATATTCCCCATCATGATCCCAGTCATGTAGAAATATGCCCCATCATGATTCCTTTCAGGCAGAAATATGCCCCATCATGATCCTCTTCATGCAGAAATATGCCCCACCATGATCCCCTTCATGCAGAAATATGCCCCATCATGATCCCCTTCAAGCCGAAATATGCCCCATCATGATCCCATTCAAGTAGAAATATGCCCCATCATGATCCCCTTCATGCAGAAATATGCCCCATCATGATCCCATTTGAGTAGAAATATGCCCCATCATGATCCCCTTAATGTAGAAATATGCCCCATCATGATCTCATTTGAGTAGAAATATGCCCCATCGTGATCCCCTTCATGTAGAAACATGCCCCATCATGATCCCCTTCATGTAGAAATATGCCCCATCATGATCCCATTCAAGTAGAAATATGCCCCATCATGATCCCCTTCATGCTGAAATATGCCCCATCATGATCGCATTCATGTAGAAATATGCCCCATCATGATCCCAGTCACGTAGAAATGCCCCAACTTGATCCGTTTCATGTAGATATATGCCCCATTATGATCCCCTTCATGCAGAAATATGCCCCATGATGATCCCTTTCATGTAGAAATATGCCCCATCATGATCCCAGTCATGTAGAAATATGCCCCATCATAATCCCCTTAATGTAGAAATATGCCCCATCATGATCCCCATTCAAGTAGAAATATGCCCCATCATGATCCCCTTAATGTAGAAATATGCCCCATCATGATCCCCTTCATGTAGAAATATGCCCCATCATGATCCCCTTTTTTATAAGGTTTAGAACAATATATGGGGCTTATTACAGCGACCGAACACAAATTAGATCAGTGACTTGGTTATAAGAAAAACAAGGTGACAGATTCCCATAAAAAAGTCTGGTTAATGCTGATTAAGCTAACAGGTCTAACATTAACCTTCATGGATGCATTTGAACATTAAGCCTTCACGGATGCATCACGGATGCAACACGGATGCATGTGGTGGATCACTGAGGCCGTCACATCAACTTCAGACTACCCCTCACCTCCAATATATTACTGTACCTATACTGTATATATAGTAACTAACATGAGAAGCTTTTACCTTAGGGAGATTTTTCTACTCATCACAAGAGAATGGACCGGCCCCTGCTGAACCCCTCCTGCGATAGAGAGCCCAACTACAGCGACGGTTTAGGAGATTTACCCTGAAAAAACGTTGCTTCTGCCTTTTCCCAGAATTCCCTGTATTGCATTTGCATATGTCAATGATGGAGCGCTGTGATTGGCCGACACAGCAGATTAGTGCAGTCCCGCCCACACAGCCTTATTCTAGTCTTCCTCCTGCCGCCATAGGCCCAGGCTGCAGCCAGCGGTTTGTAGAGCGACAGTTATTGTAAGGCTTGTTATTCATGATGGACGTGCTCTGCTCTAGGAAATGCCCCAGACATTATCCAGCAGGGGCAGGTATAATGCCTCCTTCAGGGTCTGTCTCCCAACACCAAGCAGTGATGGATATCTGCTCTGTCCTAAGAGAAAGGGGTCATCTAATAACTGATGCCAATGAGAGCAGAGCGACTCCATTGATTCCTTTCTGCAGGATGTGATTTTTCTCCTCAGAGCGGTGTACGGACACATACACTTACTATTGAGCCCTTACACATCTCTATGCACACGGCTTATGCCGGAGCTGCGCACTTCACAGTGGTCTTCTGACCGATAGGTGTTGGAATCAGGACCTGTGCCCCACTGATTGGAAGCAGATACTGCCCCTATAATAATAAAAATGTCTGTAAATGATTGGCTCCTTGTAAATATTATTACTTTTTAGAGTGGAGAGGATAGATATCTGTATAGTCTCTATCAACAGCTATGGCACCAACACCGAGACCTAAGAAAAATGATGATTTTATTTCACAGCCCATAGGGGATCTGAAGATCCAGTCTCCTTATCACTTAGGTCAGGACTTTTCAGCCATTGGGGATCACTTTTTCTTACAGTAACTTTTATGTTTTCTCTCAAAACCTTCCCCTCTTGGGCTTATCAGGAATTCTCACTTCTACGTGGGGTTAAAATAAAACCCACCGCACTTTTTGCCTAGCGGGTGCCATAACATGCTCATTGAGGGGTGTGGGGCGGCATTTCTGCTTTGTACTTACATTAACTAAATAATTCTCTGATCTTCATGGGAATTGAACCCACGACCTCTATCATTGCAGGTGACAAAGCGATGAGCAACAGCCTCTGCTGACAACACTGGGAGGATCTAAAGTGCCTTGCGAAAGTATTCGGCCCCCTGTAATTTTTCAACCTTTTCCCACATATCACGCTTCAAACATAAAGTTACCAAATGTAAATTTTTGGTGAAGAATCAACAACAAGTGGGGCACAATTGTGAAGATGAACGAAATTTATTGGTTACTTTAAATTTTTTTTGAAATTCAAAAACTGAAAAGTGGGGCGTGCAATATTATTCGTCCCCTTTACTTTCAGTGCAGCAAACTCACTCCAGAAGTTCATTGTCGATCTCTGAATGATCCAATGTTGTCCTAAATAACTAATGATGATGAATATAATCCACCTGTGTGTAATCAAGTCTCCGTATAAATGCACCTGCTCTGTGATAGTCTCAGGGTTCTGTTTGATGCACAGAGAGCATCATGAAGACAAAGGAACACAACAGGCAGGTCCGTGATACTGTTGTGGAGAAGTTTAAAGACGGATTTGGATACAAAATGATTTCCCAATTATTTATGACGAAGTGCCAACACGTGCCAAATGCCCCATCATGATCCCCTTCATGCAGAAATATGCCCCATCATGATCCCATTCAAGTGGGAAATATGCCCCATCATGATCCCATTCGATTAGAAATATGCCCCATCATAATTCCCTTCATGCAGAAATATGCCCCATCATGATCCGCTTCATGTAGAAATATGCCCCATCATGATTCCCGTCATGCAGAAATACGCCCCATCATGATCCCATTCAAGTAGAAATATGCCCCATCATGATCCCCGTCATGTAGAAATGCCCCATCATGATCCCCTTCATGTAGAAATATGCCCCATCATGATTCCATTAAGTTAGAAATATGCCCCATCATGATCTCATTTGAGAAGAAATATGCCCCATCATGATCCCCTTCACGCAGAAATATGCCTCACCATGATCCCCTTCATGCAGAAATATGCCCCTTCATGATCCCATTTGAGTAGAAATATGCCCCATCATGATCCCCTTAATGTAGAAATATGCCCCATCATGATCCCCTTAATGCAGAAATATGCCCCATCATGATCTCATTTGAGTAGAAATATGCCCCATCATGATCCCCTTAATGTAGAAATATGCCCCATCATGATCCCCTTCATGTAGAAATATGCCACACCATGATCCCCTTCATGCAGAAATATGCCCCACCATGATCCCACTCATGCAGAAATATGCCCAATCATAATCCCCTTCATGCAGAAATATGCCCCATCATGATGGCATTCATGTAGAAATATGCCCCATCATGATCCCTTTCATGTAGATATATGCCCCATCATATCCCCATTCAAGTAGAAATATGCCCCATCATGATCCCCTTCATGCAGAAATATGCCCCATGATGATCCCTTTCATGTAGAAATGTGCCCCATCATGATCCCCTTCATGCAGAAATATGCCCCATGATGATCCCTTTCATGTAGAAATGTGCCCCATCATGATCCCAGTCATGTAGAAATATGCCCCATCATGATTCCTTTCAGGCAGAAATATGGCCCATCATGATCCCCTTCATGCAGAAATATGCCCCACCATGATCCCCTTCATGCAGAAATATGCCCCATCATGATAACCTTGAAGCCGAAAAATGCCCCATCATGATCCCATTCAAGTAGAAATATGCCCCATCATGATCCCCTTCATGCAGAAATATGCCCCATCATGATCTCATTTGAGTAGAAATATGCCCCATCGTGATCCCCTTCATGTAGAAACATGCCCCATCATGATCCCCTTCATGTAGAAATATGCCCCATCATGATCCCATTCAAGTAGAAATATGCCCCATCACGATTCCCTTAATGCAGAAATATGCCCCATCACTATCCCATTCATGCAGATATATGCCCCATCATGATCCCATTCAAGTAGAAATATGCCCCATCATGATCTCCTTCACGCAGAAATATGCCCCATCATGATCTCATTTGAGTAGAAATATGCCCCATCGTGATCCCCTTCATGTAGAAATATGCCCCATCATGATCCCATTCAAGTAGAAATATGCCCCATCATGATTTCATTCAAGTGGAAATATGCCCCATCACGATTCCCTTAATGCAGAAATATGCCCCATCACAATCCCCTTCATGCAGAAATATGCCCCATCATGATCCCCTTCATGCAGAAATATGCCCCATCATGATCGCATTCATGTAGAAATATGCCCCATCATGATCCCAGTCACGTAGAAATGCCCCATCATGATCCCCTTCATGCAGAAATATGCCCCATCACAATCCCCTTCATGCAGAAATATGCCCCATCATGATCCCCTTCATGCAGAAATATGCCCCATGATGATCCCTTTCATGTAGTAATATGCCCCATCATGATCCCATTCAAGTAGAAATATGCCCCATCATGATCCCCGTCATGTAGAAATGCCCCATCATGATCCCCGTTATGTAGAAATGCCCCATCATGATCCCCTTCATACAGAAATATGCCCCATCATGATCCCCTTCATGCAAAAATATTCCCCATCATGATCCCAGTCATGTAGAAATATGCCCCATCATGATTCCTTTCAGGCAGAAATATGCCCCATCATGATCCTCTTCATGCAGAAATATGCCCCACCATGATCCCCTTCATGCAGAAATATGCCCCATCATGATCCCCTTCAAGCCGAAATATGCCCCATCATGATCCCATTCAAGTAGAAATATGCCCCATCATGATCCCCTTCATGCAGAAATATGCCCCATCATGATCCCATTTGAGTAGAAATATGCCCCATCATGATCCCCTTAATGTAGAAATATGCCCCATCATGATCTCATTTGAGTAGAAATATGCCCCATCGTGATCCCCTTCATGTAGAAACATGCCCCATCATGATCCTCTTCATGTAGAAATATGCCCCATCATGATCCCATTCAAGAAGAAATATGCCCCATCATGATCCCTTTCATGCTGAAATATGCCCCATCATGATCGCATTCATGTAGAAATATGCCCCATCATGATCCCAGTCAAGTAGAAATGCCCCAACTTGATCCCTTTCATGTAGATATATGCCCCATTATGATCCCCTTCATGCAGAAATATGCCCCATGATGAACCCTTTCATGTAGAAATATGCCCCATCATGATCCCAGTCATGTAGAAATATGCCCCATCATGATCCCCTTAATGTAGAAATATGCCCCATCATGATCCCCATTCAAGTAGAAATATGCCCCATCATGATCCCCTTAATGTAGAAATATGCCCCATCATGATCCCCTTCATGTAGAAATATGCCCCATCATGATCCCCTTTTTTATAAGGTTTAGAACAATATATGGGGCTTATTACAGCGACCGAACACAAATTAGATCAGTGACTTGGTTATAAGAAAAACAAGGTGACAGATTCCCATAAAAAAGTCTGGTTAATGCTGATTAAGCTAACAGGTCTAACATTAACCTTCATGGATGCATTTGAACATTAAGCCTTCACGGATGCAACACGGATGCAACACGGATGCATGTGGTGGATCACTGAGGCCGTCACATCAACTTCAGACTACCCCTCACCTCCAATATATTACTGTACCTATACTGTATATATAGTCGCTAACATGAGAAGCTTTTACCTTAGGGAGATTTTTCTACTCATCACAAGAGAATGGACCGGCCCCTGCTGAACCCCTCCTGCGATAGAGAGCCCAACTACAGCGACGGTTTAGGAGATTTACCCTGAAAAAACGTTGCTTCTGCCTTTTCCCAGAATTCCCTGTATTGCATTTGCATATGTCAATGATGGAGCGCTGTGATTGGCCGACACAGCAGATTAGTGCAGTCCCACCCACACAGCCTTATTCTAGTCTTCCTCCTGCCGCCATAGGCCCGGGCTGCAGCCAGCGGTTTGTAGAGCGACAGTTATTGTAAGGCTTGTTATTCATGATGGACGTGCTCTGCTCTAGGAAATGCCCCAGACATTATCCAGCAGGGGCAGGTATAATGCCTCCTTCAGGGTCTGTCTCCCAACACCAAGCAGTGATGGATATCTGCTCTGTCCTAAGAGAAAGGGGTCATCTAATAACTGATGCCAATGAGAGCAGAGCGACTCCATTGATTCCTTTCTGCAGGATGTGATTTTTCTCCTCAGAGCGGTGTACGGACACATACACTTACTATTGAGCCCTTACACATCTCTATGCACACGGCTTATGCCGGAGCTGCGCACTTCACAGTGGTCTTCTGACCGATAGGTGTTGGAATCAGGACCTGTGCCCCACTGATTGGAAGCAGATACTGCCCCTATAATAATAAAAATGTCTGTAAATGATTGGCTCCTTGTAAATATTATTACTTTTTAGAGTGGAGAGGATAGATATCTGTATAGTCTCTATCAACAGCTATGGCACCAACACCGAGACCTAAGAAAAATGATGATTTTATTTCACAGCCCATAGGGGATCTGAAGATCCAGTCTCCTAATCACTTAGGTCAGGACTTTTCAGCCATTGGGGATCACTTTTTCTTACAGGAACTTTTATGTTTTCTCTCAAAACCTTCCCCTCTTGGGCTTATCAGGAATTCTCACTTCTACGTGGGGTTAAAATAAAACCCACCGCACTTTTTGCCTAGCGGGTTCCATAACATGCTCATTGAGGGGTGTGGGGCGGCATTTCTGCTTTGTACTTACATTAACTAAATAATTCTCTGGTCTTCATGGGAATTGAACCCACGACCTCTATCATTGCAGGTGACAAAGCGATGAGCAACAGCCTCTGCTGACAACACTGGGAGGATCTAAAGTGCCTTGCGAAAGTATTCGGCCCCCTGTAATTTTTCAACCTTTTCCCACATATCACGCTTCAAACATAAAGTTACCAAATGTAAATTTTTGGTGAAGAATCAACAACAAGTGGGGCACAATTGTGAAGATGAACGAAATTTATTGGTTACTTTAAATTTTTTTTGAAATTCAAAAACTGAAAAGTGGGGCGTGCAATATTATTCGTCCCCTTTACTTTCAGTGCAGCAAACTCACTCCAGAAGTTCATTGTCGATCTCTGAATGATCCAATGTTGTCCTAAATAACTAATGATGATGAATATAATCCACCTGTGTGTAATCAAGTCTCCGTATAAATGCACCTGCTCTGTGATAGTCTCAGGGTTCTGTTTGATGCACAGAGAGCATCATGAAGACAAAGGAACACAACAGGCAGGTCCGTGATACTGTTGTGGAGAAGTTTAAAGACGGATTTGGATACAAAATGATTTCCCAATTATTTATGACGAAGTGCCAACACGTGCCAAATGCCCCATCATGATCCCCTTCATGCAGAAATATGCCCCATCATGATCCCATTCAAGTGGGAAATATGCCCCATCATGATCCCATTCAATTAGAAATATGCCCCATCATAATTCCCTTCATGCAGAAATATGACCCATCATGATTCGCTTCATGTAGAAATATGCCCCATCATGATTCCCGTCATGCAGAAATACGCCCCATCATGATCCCATTCAAGTAGAAATATGCCCCATCATGATCCCCGTCATGTAGAAATGCCCCATCATGATCCCCTTCATGTAGAAATATGCCCCATCATGATTCCATTGAGTTAGAAATATGCCCCATCATGATCTCATTTGAGTAGAAATATGCCCCATCATGATCCCCTTCACGCAGAAATATGCCTCACCATGATCCCCTTCATGCAGAAATATGCCCCTTCATGATCCGATTTGAGTAGAAATATGCCCCATCATGATCCCCTTAATGTAGAAATATGCCCCATCATAATCCCCTTAATACAGAAATATGCCCCATCATGATCTCATTTGAGTAGAAATATGCCCCATCATGATCCCCTTAATGTAGAAATATGCCCCATCATGATCCCCTTCATGTAGAAATATGCCACACCATGATCCCCTTCATGCAGAAATATGCCCCACCATGATCCCACTCATGCAGAAATATGCCCAATCATAATCCCCTTCATGCAGAAATATGCCCCATCATGATGGCATTCATGTAGAAATATGCCCCATCATGATCCCTTTCATGTAGATATATGCCCCATCATATTCCCATTCAAGTAGAAATATGCCCCATCATGATCCCCTTCATGCAGAAATATGCCCCATGATGATCCCTTTCATGTAGAAATGTGCCCCATCATGATCCCAGTCATGTAGAAATATGCCCCATCATGATTCCTTTCAGGCAGAAATATGGCCCATCATGATCCCCTTCATGCAGAAATATGCCCCACCATGATCCCCTTCATGCAGAAATATGCCCCATCATGATAACCTTGAAGCCGAAAAATGCCCCATCATGATCCCATTCAAGTAGAAATATGCCCCATCATGATCCCCTTCATGCAGAAATATGCCCCATCATGATCTCATTTGAGTAGAAATATGCCCCATCGTGATCCCCTTCATGTAGAAACATGCCCCATCATGATCCCCTTCATGTAGAAATATGCCCCATCATGATCCCATTCAAGTAGAAATATGCCCCATCACGATTCCCTTAATGCAGAAATATGCCCCATCACTATCCCATTCATGCAGATATATGCCCCATCATGATCCCATTCAAGTAGAAATATTCCCCATCATGATCTCCTTCATGCAGAAATATGCCCCATCATGATCTCATTTGAGTAGAAATATGCCCCATCGTGATCCCCTTCATGTAGAAATATGCCCCATCATGATCCCATTCAAGTAGAAATATGCCCCATCATGATCTCATTCAAGTAGAAATATGCCCCATCACGATTCCCTTAATGCAGAAATATGACCCATCACAATCCCCTTCATGCAGAAATATGCCCCATCATGATCCCCTTCATGCAGAAATATGCCCCATCATGATCGCATTCATGTAGAAATATGCCCCATCATGATCCCAGTCACGTAGAAATGCCCCATCATGATCCCCTTCATGCAGAAATATGCCCCATCACAATCCCCTTCATGCAGAAATATGCCCCATCATGATCCCCTTCATGCAGAAATATGCCCCATGATGATCCCTTTCATGTAGTAATATGCCCCATCATGATCCTATTCAAGTAGAAATATGCCCCATCATGATCCCCGTCATGTAGAAATGCCCCATCATGATCCCTGTTATGTAGAAATGCCCCATCATGATCCCCTTCATACAGAAATATGCCCCATCATGATCCCCTTCATGCAAAAATATTCCCCATCATGATCCCAGTCATGTAGAAATATGCCCCATCATGATTCCTTTCAGGCAGAAATATGCCCCATCATGATCCTCTTCATGCAGAAATATGCCCCACCATGATCCCCTTCATGCAGAAATATGCCCCATCATGATCCCCTTCAAGCCGAAATATGCCCCATCATGATCCCATTCAAGTAGAAATATGCCCCATCATGATCCCATTTGAGTAGAAATATGCCCCATCATGATCCCCTTAATGTAGAAATATGCCCCATCATGATCTCATTTGAGTAGAAATATGCCCCATCGTGATCCCCTTCATGTAGAAACATGCCCCATCATGATCCCCTTCATGTAGAAATATGCCCCATCATGATCCCATTCAAGTAGAAATATGCCCCATCATGATCCCATTCAAGTAGAAATATGCCCCATCATGATCCCCTTCATGCTGAAATATGCCCCATCATGATCGCATTCATGTAGAAATATGCCCCATCATGATCCCAGTCACGTAGAAATGCCCCAACTTGATCCGTTTCATGTAGATATATGCCCCATTATGATCCCCTTCATGCAGAAATATGCCCCATGATGATCCCTTTCATGTAGAAATATGCCCCATCATGATCCCAGTCATGTAGAAATATGCCCCATCATGATCCCCTTAATGTAGAAATATGCCCCACCATGATCCCATTCATGCAGAAATATGCCCCATAATGATCCCCTTCATGTAGAAATATGCCCCATCATGATCCCCTTTTTTATAAGGTTTAGAACAATCTATGGGGCTTATTACAGCGACCGAACACAAATTAGATCAGTGACTTGGTTATAAGAAAAACAAGGTGACAGATTCCCATAAAAAAGTCTGGTTAATGCTGATTAAGCTAACAGGTCTAACATTAACCTTCATGGATGCATTTGAACATTAAGCCTTCACGGATGCAACACGGATGCATGTGGTGGATCACTGAGGCCGTCACATCAACTTCAGACTACCCCTCACCTCCAATATATTACTGTACCTATACTGTATATATAGTAACTAACATGAGAAGCTTTTACCTTAGGGAGAGTTTTCTACTCATCACAAGAGAATGGACCGGCCCCTGCTGAACCCCTCCTGCGATAGAGAGCCCAACTACAGCGACGGTTTAGGAGATTTACCCTGAAAAAACGTTGCTTCTGCCTTTTCCCAGAATTCCCTGTATTGCATTTGCATATGTCAATGATGGAGCGCTGTGATTGGCCGACACAGCAGATTAGTGCAGTCCCGCCCACACAGCCTTATTCTAGTCTTCCTCCTGCCGCCATAGGCCCGGGCTGCAGCCAGCGGTTTGTAGAGCGACAGTTATTGTAAGGCTTGTTATTCATGATGGACGTGCTCTGCTCTAGGAAATGCCCCAGACATTATCCAGCAGGGGCAGGTATAATGCCTCCTTCAGGGTCTGTCTCCCAACACCAAGCAGTGATGGATATCTGCTCTGTCCTAAGAGAAAGGGGTCATCTAATAACTGATGCCAATGAGAGCAGAGCGACTCCATTGATTCCTTTCTGCAGGATGTGATTTTCTCCTCAGAGCGGTGTACGGACACATACACTTACTATTGAGCCCTTACACATCTCTATGCACACGGCTTATGCCGGAGCTGCGCACTTCACAGTGGTCTTCTGACCGATAGGTGTTGGAATCAGGACCTGTGCCCCACTGATTGGAAGCAGATACTGCCCCTATAATAATAAAAATGTCTGTAAATGATTGGCTCCTTGTAAATATTATTACTTTTTAGAGTGGAGAGGATAGATATCTGTATAGTCTCTATCAACAGCTATGGCACCAACACCGAGACCTAAGAAAAATGATGATTTTATTTCACAGCCCATAGGGGATCTGAAGATCCAGTCTCCTAATCACTTAGGTCAGGACATTTCAGCCATTGGGGATCACTTTTTCTTACAGGAACTTTTATGTTTTCTCTCAAAACCTTCCCCTCTTGGGCTTATCAGGAATTCTCACTTCTACGTGGTGTTAAAATAAAACCCACCGCACTTTTTGCCTAGCGGGTGCCATAACATGCTCATTGAGGGGTGTGGGGCGGCATTTCTGCTTTGTACTTACATTAACTAAATAATTCTCTGGTCTTCATGGGAATTGAACCCACGACCTCTATCATTGCAGGTGACAAAGCGATGAGCAACAGCCTCTGCTGACAACACTGGGAGGATCTAAAGTGCCTTGCGAAAGTATTCGGCCCCCTGTAATTTTTCAACCTTTTCCCACATATCACGCTTCAAACATAAAGTTACCAAATGTAAATTTTTGGTGAAGAATCAACAACAAGTGGGGCACAATTGTGAAGATGAACGAAATTTATTGGTTACTTTAAATTTTTTTTGAAATTCAAAAACTGAAAAGTGGGGCGTGCAATATTATTCGTCCCCTTTACTTTCAGTGCAGCAAACTCACTCCAGAAGTTCATTGTCGATCTCTGAATGATCCAATGTTGTCCTAAATAACTAATGATGATGAATATAATCCACCTGTGTGTAATCAAGTCTCCGTATAAATGCACCTGCTCTGTGATAGTCTCAGGGTTCTGTTTGATGCACAGAGAGCAACATGAAGACAAAGGAACACAACAGGCAGGTCCGTGATACTGTTGTGGAGAAGTTTAAAGACGGATTTGGATACAAAATGATTTCCCAATTATTTATGACGAAGTGCCAACACGTGCCAAATGCCCCATCATGATCCCCTTCATGCAGAAATATGCCCCATCATGATCCCCTTAATGTAGAAATATGCCCCATCATGATCCCCTTCATGTAGAAATATGCCCCACCATGATCCCCTTCATGCAGAAATATGCCCCACCATGATCCCACTCATGCAGAAATATGCCCAATCATAATCCCCTTCATGCAGAAATATGCCCCATCATGATGGCATTCATGTAGAAATATGCCCCATCATGATCCCTTTCATGTAGATATATGCCCCATCATATCCCCTTTCAAGTAGAAATATGCCCCATCATGATCCCCTTCATGCAGAAATATGCCCCATGATGATCCCTTTCATGTAGATATGTGCCCCATCATGATCCCAGTCATGTAGAAATATGCCCCATCATGATTCCTTTCAGGCAGAAATATGGCCCATCATGATCCCCTTCATGCAGAAATATGCCCCACCATGATCCCCTTCATGCAGAAATATGCCCCATCATGATAACCTTGAAGCCGAAAAATGCCCCATCATGATCCCATTCAAGTAGAAATATGCCCCATCATGATCCCCTTCATGCAGAAATATGCCCCATCATGATCTCATTTGAGTAGAAATATGCCCCATCGTGATCCTATTCATGCAGAAATATGCCCCATCATGATAACCTTGAAGCCGAAAAATGCCCCATCATGATCCCATTCAAGTAGAAACATGCCCCATCATGATCCCCTTCATGTAGAAATATGCCCCATCATGATCCCATTCAAGTAGAAATATGCCCCATCATGATCCCATTCAAGTAGAAATATGCCCCATCATGATCCCATTCAAGTAGAAATATGCCCCATCACGATTCCCTTAATGCAGAAATATGCCCCATCACTATCCCATTCATGCAGATATATGCCCCATCATGATCCCATTCAAGTAGAAATATGCCCCATCATGATCTCCTTCATGCAGAAATATGCCCCATCGTGATCTCATTTGAGTAGAAATATGCCCCATCGTGATCCCCTTCATGTAGAAATATGCCCCATCATGATCCCATTCAAGTAGAAATATGCCCCATCATGATCTCATTCAAGTAGAAATATGCCCCATCACGATTCCCTTAATGCAGAAATATGCCCCATCACAATCCCCTTCATGCAGAAATATGCCCCATCATGATCCCCTTCATGCAGAAATATGCCCCATCATGATCGCATTCATGTAGAAATATGCCCCATCATGATTCCAGTCACGTAGAAATGCCCCATCATGATCCCCTTCATGCAGAAATATGCCCCATCACAATCCCCTTCATGCAGAAATATGCCCCATCATGATCACCTTCATGCAGAAATATGTCCCATGATGATCCCTTTCATGTAGTAATATGCCCCATCATGATCCCATTCAAGTAGAAATATGCCCCATCATGATCCCAGTCATGTAGAAATGCCCCATCATGATCCCCGTTATGTAGAAATGCCCCATCATGATCCCCTTCATACAGAAATATGCCCCATCATGATCCCCTTCATGCAAAAATATTCCCCATCATGATCCCAGTCATGTAGAAATATGCCCCATCATGATTCCTTTCAGGCAGAAATATGCCCCATCATGATCCTCTTCATGCAGAAATATGCCCCACCATGATCCCCTTCATGCAGAAATATGCCCCATCATGATCCCCTTCAAGCCGAAATATGCCCCATCATGATCCCATTCAAGTAGAAATATGCCCCATCATGATCCCCTTCATGCAGAAATATGCCCCATCATGATCCCATTTGAGTAGAAATATGCCCCATCATGATCCCCTTAATGTAGAAATATGCCCCATCATGATCTCATTTGAGTAGAAATATGCCCCATCGTGATCCCCTTCATGTAGAAACATGCCCCATCATGATCCCCTTCATGTAGAAATATGCCCCATCATGATCCCATTCAAGTAGAAATATGCCCCATCATGATCCCCTTCATGCTGAAATATGCCCCATCATGATCGCATTCATGTAGAAATATGCCCCATCATGATCCCAGTCACGTAGAAATGCCCCAACTTGATCCGTTTCATGTAGATATATGCCCCATTATGATCCCCTTCATGCAGAAATATGCCCCATGATGATCCCTTTCATGTAGAAATATGCCCCATCATGATCCCAGTCATGTAGAAATATGCCCCATCATAATCCCCTTAATGTAGAAATATGCCCCATCATGATCCCCATTCAAGTAGAAATATGCCCCATCATGATCCCCTTAATGTAGAAATATGCCCCATCATGATCCCCTTCATGTAGAAATATGCCCCATCATGATCCCCTTTTTTATAAGGTTTAGAACAATATATGGGGCTTATTACAGCGACCGAACACAAATTAGATCAGTGACTTGGTTATAAGAAAAACAAGGTGACAGATTCCCATAAAAAAGTCTGGTTAATGCTGATTAAGCTAACAGGTCTAACATTAACCTTCATGGATGCATTTGAACATTAAGCCTTCACGGATGCATCACGGATGCAACACGGATGCATGTGGTGGATCACTGAGGCCGTCACATCAACTTCAGACTACCCCTCACCTCCAATATATTACTGTACCTATACTGTATATATAGTAACTAACATGAGAAGCTTTTACCTTAGGGAGATTTTTCTACTCATCACAAGAGAATGGACCGGCCCCTGCTGAACCCCTCCTGCGATAGAGAGCCCAACTACAGCGACGGTTTAGGAGATTTACCCTGAAAAAACGTTGCTTCTGCCTTTTCCCAGAATTCCCTGTATTGCATTTGCATATGTCAATGATGGAGCGCTGTGATTGGCCGACACAGCAGATTAGTGCAGTCCCGCCCACACAGCCTTATTCTAGTCTTCCTCCTGCCGCCATAGGCCCAGGCTGCAGCCAGCGGTTTGTAGAGCGACAGTTATTGTAAGGCTTGTTATTCATGATGGACGTGCTCTGCTCTAGGAAATGCCCCAGACATTATCCAGCAGGGGCAGGTATAATGCCTCCTTCAGGGTCTGTCTCCCAACACCAAGCAGTGATGGATATCTGCTCTGTCCTAAGAGAAAGGGGTCATCTAATAACTGATGCCAATGAGAGCAGAGCGACTCCATTGATTCCTTTCTGCAGGATGTGATTTTTCTCCTCAGAGCGGTGTACGGACACATACACTTACTATTGAGCCCTTACACATCTCTATGCACACGGCTTATGCCGGAGCTGCGCACTTCACAGTGGTCTTCTGACCGATAGGTGTTGGAATCAGGACCTGTGCCCCACTGATTGGAAGCAGATACTGCCCCTATAATAATAAAAATGTCTGTAAATGATTGGCTCCTTGTAAATATTATTACTTTTTAGAGTGGAGAGGATAGATATCTGTATAGTCTCTATCAACAGCTATGGCACCAACACCGAGACCTAAGAAAAATGATGATTTTATTTCACAGCCCATAGGGGATCTGAAGATCCAGTCTCCTTATCACTTAGGTCAGGACTTTTCAGCCATTGGGGATCACTTTTTCTTACAGTAACTTTTATGTTTTCTCTCAAAACCTTCCCCTCTTGGGCTTATCAGGAATTCTCACTTCTACGTGGGGTTAAAATAAAACCCACCGCACTTTTTGCCTAGCGGGTGCCATAACATGCTCATTGAGGGGTGTGGGGCGGCATTTCTGCTTTGTACTTACATTAACTAAATAATTCTCTGATCTTCATGGGAATTGAACCCACGACCTCTATCATTGCAGGTGACAAAGCGATGAGCAACAGCCTCTGCTGACAACACTGGGAGGATCTAAAGTGCCTTGCGAAAGTATTCGGCCCCCTGTAATTTTTCAACCTTTTCCCACATATCACGCTTCAAACATAAAGTTACCAAATGTAAATTTTTGGTGAAGAATCAACAACAAGTGGGGCACAATTGTGAAGATGAACGAAATTTATTGGTTACTTTAAATTTTTTTTGAAATTCAAAAACTGAAAAGTGGGGCGTGCAATATTATTCGTCCCCTTTACTTTCAGTGCAGCAAACTCACTCCAGAAGTTCATTGTCGATCTCTGAATGATCCAATGTTGTCCTAAATAACTAATGATGATGAATATAATCCACCTGTGTGTAATCAAGTCTCCGTATAAATGCACCTGCTCTGTGATAGTCTCAGGGTTCTGTTTGATGCACAGAGAGCATCATGAAGACAAAGGAACACAACAGGCAGGTCCGTGATACTGTTGTGGAGAAGTTTAAAGACGGATTTGGATACAAAATGATTTCCCAATTATTTATGACGAAGTGCCAACACGTGCCAAATGCCCCATCATGATCCCCTTCATGCAGAAATATGCCCCATCATGATCCCATTCAAGTGGGAAATATGCCCCATCATGATCCCATTCGATTAGAAATATGCCCCATCATAATTCCCTTCATGCAGAAATATGCCCCATCATGATCCGCTTCATGTAGAAATATGCCCCATCATGATTCCCGTCATGCAGAAATACGCCCCATCATGATCCCATTCAAGTAGAAATATGCCCCATCATGATCCCCGTCATGTAGAAATGCCCCATCATGATCCCCTTCATGTAGAAATATGCCCCATCATGATTCCATTAAGTTAGAAATATGCCCCATCATGATCTCATTTGAGAAGAAATATGCCCCATCATGATCCCCTTCACGCAGAAATATGCCTCACCATGATCCCCTTCATGCAGAAATATGCCCCTTCATGATCCCATTTGAGTAGAAATATGCCCCATCATGATCCCCTTAATGTAGAAATATGCCCCATCATGATCCCCTTAATGCAGAAATATGCCCCATCATGATCTCATTTGAGTAGAAATATGCCCCATCATGATCCCCTTAATGTAGAAATATGCCCCATCATGATCCCCTTCATGTAGAAATATGCCACACCATGATCCCCTTCATGCAGAAATATGCCCCACCATGATCCCACTCATGCAGAAATATGCCCAATCATAATCCCCTTCATGCAGAAATATGCCCCATCATGATGGCATTCATGTAGAAATATGCCCCATCATGATCCCTTTCATGTAGATATATGCCCCATCATATCCCCATTCAAGTAGAAATATGCCCCATCATGATCCCCTTCATGCAGAAATATGCCCCATGATGATCCCTTTCATGTAGAAATGTGCCCCATCATGATCCCCTTCATGCAGAAATATGCCCCATGATGATCCCTTTCATGTAGAAATGTGCCCCATCATGATCCCAGTCATGTAGAAATATGCCCCATCATGATTCCTTTCAGGCAGAAATATGGCCCATCATGATCCCCTTCATGCAGAAATATGCCCCACCATGATCCCCTTCATGCAGAAATATGCCCCATCATGATAACCTTGAAGCCGAAAAATGCCCCATCATGATCCCATTCAAGTAGAAATATGCCCCATCATGATCCCCTTCATGCAGAAATATGCCCCATCATGATCTCATTTGAGTAGAAATATGCCCCATCGTGATCCCCTTCATGTAGAAACATGCCCCATCATGATCCCCTTCATGTAGAAATATGCCCCATCATGATCCCATTCAAGTAGAAATATGCCCCATCACGATTCCCTTAATGCAGAAATATGCCCCATCACTATCCCATTCATGCAGATATATGCCCCATCATGATCCCATTCAAGTAGAAATATGCCCCATCATGATCTCCTTCACGCAGAAATATGCCCCATCATGATCTCATTTGAGTAGAAATATGCCCCATCGTGATCCCCTTCATGTAGAAATATGCCCCATCATGATCCCATTCAAGTAGAAATATGCCCCATCATGATCTCATTCAAGTGGAAATATGCCCCATCACGATTCCCTTAATGCAGAAATATGCCCCATCACAATCCCCTTCATGCAGAAATATGCCCCATCATGATCCCCTTCATGCAGAAATATGCCCCATCATGATCGCATTCATGTAGAAATATGCCCCATCATGATCCCAGTCACGTAGAAATGCCCCATCATGATCCCCTTCATGCAGAAATATGCCCCATCACAATCCCCTTCATGCAGAAATATGCCCCATCATGATCCCCTTCATGCAGAAATATGCCCCATGATGATCCCTTTCATGTAGTAATATGCCCCATCATGATCCCATTCAAGTAGAAATATGCCCCATCATGATCCCCGTCATGTAGAAATGCCCCATCATGATCCCCGTTATGTAGAAATGCCCCATCATGATCCCCTTCATACAGAAATATGCCCCATCATGATCCCCTTCATGCAAAAATATTCCCCATCATGATCCCAGTCATGTAGAAATATGCCCCATCATGATTCCTTTCAGGCAGAAATATGCCCCATCATGATCCTCTTCATGCAGAAATATGCCCCACCATGATCCCCTTCATGCAGAAATATGCCCCATCATGATCCCCTTCAAGCCGAAATATGCCCCATCATGATCCCATTCAAGTAGAAATATGCCCCATCATGATCCCCTTCATGCAGAAATATGCCCCATCATGATCCCATTTGAGTAGAAATATGCCCCATCATGATCCCCTTAATGTAGAAATATGCCCCATCATGATCTCATTTGAGTAGAAATATGCCCCATCGTGATCCCCTTCATGTAGAAACATGCCCCATCATGATCCCCTTCATGTAGAAATATGCCCCATCATGATCCCATTCAAGAAGAAATATGCCCCATCATGATCCCTTTCATGCTGAAATATGCCCCATCATGATCGCATTCATGTAGAAATATGCCCCATCATGATCCCAGTCAAGTAGAAATGCCCCAACTTGATCCCTTTCATGTAGATATATGCCCCATTATGATCCCCTTCATGCAGAAATATGCCCCATGATGAACCCTTTCATGTAGAAATATGCCCCATCATGATCCCAGTCATGTAGAAATATGCCCCATCATGATCCCCTTAATGTAGAAATATGCCCCATCATGATCCCCATTCAAGTAGAAATATGCCCCATCATGATCCCCTTAATGTAGAAATATGCCCCATCATGATCCCCTTCATGTAGAAATATGCCCCATCATGATCCCCTTTTTTATAAGGTTTAGAACAATATATGGGGCTTATTACAGCGACCGAACACAAATTAGATCAGTGACTTGGTTATAAGAAAAACAAGGTGACAGATTCCCATAAAAAAGTCTGGTTAATGCTGATTAAGCTAACAGGTCTAACATTAACCTTCATGGATGCATTTGAACATTAAGCCTTCACGGATGCAACACGGATGCAACACGGATGCATGTGGTGGATCACTGAGGCCGTCACATCAACTTCAGACTACCCCTCACCTCCAATATATTACTGTACCTATACTGTATATATAGTCGCTAACATGAGAAGCTTTTACCTTAGGGAGATTTTTCTACTCATCACAAGAGAATGGACCGGCCCCTGCTGAACCCCTCCTGCGATAGAGAGCCCAACTACAGCGACGGTTTAGGAGATTTACCCTGAAAAAACGTTGCTTCTGCCTTTTCCCAGAATTCCCTGTATTGCATTTGCATATGTCAATGATGGAGCGCTGTGATTGGCCGACACAGCAGATTAGTGCAGTCCCACCCACACAGCCTTATTCTAGTCTTCCTCCTGCCGCCATAGGCCCGGGCTGCAGCCAGCGGTTTGTAGAGCGACAGTTATTGTAAGGCTTGTTATTCATGATGGACGTGCTCTGCTCTAGGAAATGCCCCAGACATTATCCAGCAGGGGCAGGTATAATGCCTCCTTCAGGGTCTGTCTCCCAACACCAAGCAGTGATGGATATCTGCTCTGTCCTAAGAGAAAGGGGTCATCTAATAACTGATGCCAATGAGAGCAGAGCGACTCCATTGATTCCTTTCTGCAGGATGTGATTTTTCTCCTCAGAGCGGTGTACGGACACATACACTTACTATTGAGCCCTTACACATCTCTATGCACACGGCTTATGCCGGAGCTGCGCACTTCACAGTGGTCTTCTGACCGATAGGTGTTGGAATCAGGACCTGTGCCCCACTGATTGGAAGCAGATACTGCCCCTATAATAATAAAAATGTCTGTAAATGATTGGCTCCTTGTAAATATTATTACTTTTTAGAGTGGAGAGGATAGATATCTGTATAGTCTCTATCAACAGCTATGGCACCAACACCGAGACCTAAGAAAAATGATGATTTTATTTCACAGCCCATAGGGGATCTGAAGATCCAGTCTCCTAATCACTTAGGTCAGGACTTTTCAGCCATTGGGGATCACTTTTTCTTACAGGAACTTTTATGTTTTCTCTCAAAACCTTCCCCTCTTGGGCTTATCAGGAATTCTCACTTCTACGTGGGGTTAAAATAAAACCCACCGCACTTTTTGCCTAGCGGGTTCCATAACATGCTCATTGAGGGGTGTGGGGCGGCATTTCTGCTTTGTACTTACATTAACTAAATAATTCTCTGGTCTTCATGGGAATTGAACCCACGACCTCTATCATTGCAGGTGACAAAGCGATGAGCAACAGCCTCTGCTGACAACACTGGGAGGATCTAAAGTGCCTTGCGAAAGTATTCGGCCCCCTGTAATTTTTCAACCTTTTCCCACATATCACGCTTCAAACATAAAGTTACCAAATGTAAATTTTTGGTGAAGAATCAACAACAAGTGGGGCACAATTGTGAAGATGAACGAAATTTATTGGTTACTTTAAATTTTTTTTGAAATTCAAAAACTGAAAAGTGGGGCGTGCAATATTATTCGTCCCCTTTACTTTCAGTGCAGCAAACTCACTCCAGAAGTTCATTGTCGATCTCTGAATGATCCAATGTTGTCCTAAATAACTAATGATGATGAATATAATCCACCTGTGTGTAATCAAGTCTCCGTATAAATGCACCTGCTCTGTGATAGTCTCAGGGTTCTGTTTGATGCACAGAGAGCATCATGAAGACAAAGGAACACAACAGGCAGGTCCGTGATACTGTTGTGGAGAAGTTTAAAGACGGATTTGGATACAAAATGATTTCCCAATTATTTATGACGAAGTGCCAACACGTGCCAAATGCCCCATCATGATCCCCTTCATGCAGAAATATGCCCCATCATGATCCCATTCAAGTGGGAAATATGCCCCATCATGATCCCATTCAATTAGAAATATGCCCCATCATAATTCCCTTCATGCAGAAATATGACCCATCATGATTCGCTTCATGTAGAAATATGCCCCATCATGATTCCCGTCATGCAGAAATACGCCCCATCATGATCCCATTCAAGTAGAAATATGCCCCATCATGATCCCCGTCATGTAGAAATGCCCCATCATGATCCCCTTCATGTAGAAATATGCCCCATCATGATTCCATTGAGTTAGAAATATGCCCCATCATGATCTCATTTGAGTAGAAATATGCCCCATCATGATCCCCTTCACGCAGAAATATGCCTCACCATGATCCCCTTCATGCAGAAATATGCCCCTTCATGATCCGATTTGAGTAGAAATATGCCCCATCATGATCCCCTTAATGTAGAAATATGCCCCATCATAATCCCCTTAATACAGAAATATGCCCCATCATGATCTCATTTGAGTAGAAATATGCCCCATCATGATCCCCTTAATGTAGAAATATGCCCCATCATGATCCCCTTCATGTAGAAATATGCCACACCATGATCCCCTTCATGCAGAAATATGCCCCACCATGATCCCACTCATGCAGAAATATGCCCAATCATAATCCCCTTCATGCAGAAATATGCCCCATCATGATGGCATTCATGTAGAAATATGCCCCATCATGATCCCTTTCATGTAGATATATGCCCCATCATATTCCCATTCAAGTAGAAATATGCCCCATCATGATCCCCTTCATGCAGAAATATGCCCCATGATGATCCCTTTCATGTAGAAATGTGCCCCATCATGATCCCAGTCATGTAGAAATATGCCCCATCATGATTCCTTTCAGGCAGAAATATGGCCCATCATGATCCCCTTCATGCAGAAATATGCCCCACCATGATCCCCTTCATGCAGAAATATGCCCCATCATGATAACCTTGAAGCCGAAAAATGCCCCATCATGATCCCATTCAAGTAGAAATATGCCCCATCATGATCCCCTTCATGCAGAAATATGCCCCATCATGATCTCATTTGAGTAGAAATATGCCCCATCGTGATCCCCTTCATGTAGAAACATGCCCCATCATGATCCCCTTCATGTAGAAATATGCCCCATCATGATCCCATTCAAGTAGAAATATGCCCCATCACGATTCCCTTAATGCAGAAATATGCCCCATCACTATCCCATTCATGCAGATATATGCCCCATCATGATCCCATTCAAGTAGAAATATTCCCCATCATGATCTCCTTCATGCAGAAATATGCCCCATCATGATCTCATTTGAGTAGAAATATGCCCCATCGTGATCCCCTTCATGTAGAAATATGCCCCATCATGATCCCATTCAAGTAGAAATATGCCCCATCATGATCTCATTCAAGTAGAAATATGCCCCATCACGATTCCCTTAATGCAGAAATATGACCCATCACAATCCCCTTCATGCAGAAATATGCCCCATCATGATCCCCTTCATGCAGAAATATGCCCCATCATGATCGCATTCATGTAGAAATATGCCCCATCATGATCCCAGTCACGTAGAAATGCCCCATCATGATCCCCTTCATGCAGAAATATGCCCCATCACAATCCCCTTCATGCAGAAATATGCCCCATCATGATCCCCTTCATGCAGAAATATGCCCCATGATGATCCCTTTCATGTAGTAATATGCCCCATCATGATCCTATTCAAGTAGAAATATGCCCCATCATGATCCCCGTCATGTAGAAATGCCCCATCATGATCCCTGTTATGTAGAAATGCCCCATCATGATCCCCTTCATACAGAAATATGCCCCATCATGATCCCCTTCATGCAAAAATATTCCCCATCATGATCCCAGTCATGTAGAAATATGCCCCATCATGATTCCTTTCAGGCAGAAATATGCCCCATCATGATCCTCTTCATGCAGAAATATGCCCCACCATGATCCCCTTCATGCAGAAATATGCCCCATCATGATCCCCTTCAAGCCGAAATATGCCCCATCATGATCCCATTCAAGTAGAAATATGCCCCATCATGATCCCATTTGAGTAGAAATATGCCCCATCATGATCCCCTTAATGTAGAAATATGCCCCATCATGATCTCATTTGAGTAGAAATATGCCCCATCGTGATCCCCTTCATGTAGAAACATGCCCCATCATGATCCCCTTCATGTAGAAATATGCCCCATCATGATCCCATTCAAGTAGAAATATGCCCCATCATGATCCCATTCAAGTAGAAATATGCCCCATCATGATCCCCTTCATGCTGAAATATGCCCCATCATGATCGCATTCATGTAGAAATATGCCCCATCATGATCCCAGTCACGTCGAAATGCCCCAACTTGATCCGTTTCATGTAGATATATGCCCCATTATGATCCCCTTCATGCAGAAATATGCCCCATGATGATCCCTTTCATGTAGAAATATGCCCCATCATGATCCCAGTCATGTAGAAATATGCCCCATCATGATCCCCTTAATGTAGAAATATGCCCCACCATGATCCCATTCATGCAGAAATATGCCCCATAATGATCCCCTTCATGTAGAAATATGCCCCATCATGATCCCCTTTTTTATAAGGTTTAGAACAATCTATGGGGCTTATTACAGCGACCGAACACAAATTAGATCAGTGACTTGGTTATAAGAAAAACAAGGTGACAGATTCCCATAAAAAAGTCTGGTTAATGCTGATTAAGCTAACAGGTCTAACATTAACCTTCATGGATGCATTTGAACATTAAGCCTTCACGGATGCAACACGGATGCATGTGGTGGATCACTGAGGCCGTCACATCAACTTCAGACTACCCCTCACCTCCAATATATTACTGTACCTATACTGTATATATAGTAACTAACATGAGAAGCTTTTACCTTAGGGAGAGTTTTCTACTCATCACAAGAGAATGGACCGGCCCCTGCTGAACCCCTCCTGCGATAGAGAGCCCAACTACAGCGACGGTTTAGGAGATTTACCCTGAAAAAACGTTGCTTCTGCCTTTTCCCAGAATTCCCTGTATTGCATTTGCATATGTCAATGATGGAGCGCTGTGATTGGCCGACACAGCAGATTAGTGCAGTCCCGCCCACACAGCCTTATTCTAGTCTTCCTCCTGCCGCCATAGGCCCGGGCTGCAGCCAGCGGTTTGTAGAGCGACAGTTATTGTAAGGCTTGTTATTCATGATGGACGTGCTCTGCTCTAGGAAATGCCCCAGACATTATCCAGCAGGGGCAGGTATAATGCCTCCTTCAGGGTCTGTCTCCCAACACCAAGCAGTGATGGATATCTGCTCTGTCCTAAGAGAAAGGGGTCATCTAATAACTGATGCCAATGAGAGCAGAGCGACTCCATTGATTCCTTTCTGCAGGATGTGATTTTCTCCTCAGAGCGGTGTACGGACACATACACTTACTATTGAGCCCTTACACATCTCTATGCACACGGCTTATGCCGGAGCTGCGCACTTCACAGTGGTCTTCTGACCGATAGGTGTTGGAATCAGGACCTGTGCCCCACTGATTGGAAGCAGATACTGCCCCTATAATAATAAAAATGTCTGTAAATGATTGGCTCCTTGTAAATATTATTACTTTTTAGAGTGGAGAGGATAGATATCTGTATAGTCTCTATCAACAGCTATGGCACCAACACCGAGACCTAAGAAAAATGATGATTTTATTTCACAGCCCATAGGGGATCTGAAGATCCAGTCTCCTAATCACTTAGGTCAGGACATTTCAGCCATTGGGGATCACTTTTTCTTACAGGAACTTTTATGTTTTCTCTCAAAACCTTCCCCTCTTGGGCTTATCAGGAATTCTCACTTCTACGTGGTGTTAAAATAAAACCCACCGCACTTTTTGCCTAGCGGGTGCCATAACATGCTCATTGAGGGGTGTGGGGCGGCATTTCTGCTTTGTACTTACATTAACTAAATAATTCTCTGGTCTTCATGGGAATTGAACCCACGACCTCTATCATTGCAGGTGACAAAGCGATGAGCAACAGCCTCTGCTGACAACACTGGGAGGATCTAAAGTGCCTTGCGAAAGTATTCGGCCCCCTGTAATTTTTCAACCTTTTCCCACATATCACGCTTCAAACATAAAGTTACCAAATGTAAATTTTTGGTGAAGAATCAACAACAAGTGGGGCACAATTGTGAAGATGAACGAAATTTATTGGTTACTTTAAATTTTTTTTGAAATTCAAAAACTGAAAAGTGGGGCGTGCAATATTATTCGTCCCCTTTACTTTCAGTGCAGCAAACTCACTCCAGAAGTTCATTGTCGATCTCTGAATGATCCAATGTTGTCCTAAATAACTAATGATGATGAATATAATCCACCTGTGTGTAATCAAGTCTCCGTATAAATGCACCTGCTCTGTGATAGTCTCAGGGTTCTGTTTGATGCACAGAGAGCAACATGAAGACAAAGGAACACAACAGGCAGGTCCGTGATACTGTTGTGGAGAAGTTTAAAGACGGATTTGGATACAAAATGATTTCCCAATTATTTATGACGAAGTGCCAACACGTGCCAAATGCCCCATCATGATCCCCTTCATGCAGAAATATGCCCCATCATGATCCCCTTAATGTAGAAATATGCCCCATCATGATCCCCTTCATGTAGAAATATGCCCCACCATGATCCCCTTCATGCAGAAATATGCCCCACCATGATCCCACTCATGCAGAAATATGCCCAATCATAATCCCCTTCATGCAGAAATATGCCCCATCATGATGGCATTCATGTAGAAATATGCCCCATCATGATCCCTTTCATGTAGATATATGCCCCATCATATCCCCTTTCAAGTAGAAATATGCCCCATCATGATCCCCTTCATGCAGAAATATGCCCCATGATGATCCCTTTCATGTAGATATGTGCCCCATCATGATCCCAGTCATGTAGAAATATGCCCCATCATGATTCCTTTCAGGCAGAAATATGGCCCATCATGATCCCCTTCATGCAGAAATATGCCCCACCATGATCCCCTTCATGCAGAAATATGCCCCATCATGATAACCTTGAAGCCGAAAAATGCCCCATCATGATCCCATTCAAGTAGAAATATGCCCCATCATGATCCCCTTCATGCAGAAATATGCCCCATCATGATCTCATTTGAGTAGAAATATGCCCCATCGTGATCCTATTCATGCAGAAATATGCCCCATCATGATAACCTTGAAGCCGAAAAATGCCCCATCATGATCCCATTCAAGTAGAAACATGCCCCATCATGATCCCCTTCATGTAGAAATATGCCCCATCATGATCCCATTCAAGTAGAAATATGCCCCATCATGATCCCATTCAAGTAGAAATATGCCCCATCATGATCCCATTCAAGTAGAAATATGCCCCATCACGATTCCCTTAATGCAGAAATATGCCCCATCACTATCCCATTCATGCAGATATATGCCCCATCATGATCCCATTCAAGTAGAAATATGCCCCATCATGATCTCCTTCATGCAGAAATATGCCCCATCGTGATCTCATTTGAGTAGAAATATGCCCCATCGTGATCCCCTTCATGTAGAAATATGCCCCATCATGATCCCATTCAAGTAGAAATATGCCCCATCATGATCTCATTCAAGTAGAAATATGCCCCATCACGATTCCCTTAATGCAGAAATATGCCCCATCACAATCCCCTTCATGCAGAAATATGCCCCATCATGATCCCCTTCATGCAGAAATATGCCCCATCATGATCGCATTCATGTAGAAATATGCCCCATCATGATTCCAGTCACGTAGAAATGCCCCATCATGATCCCCTTCATGCAGAAATATGCCCCATCACAATCCCCTTCATGCAGAAATATGCCCCATCATGATCACCTTCATGCAGAAATATGTCCCATGATGATCCCTTTCATGTAGTAATATGCCCCATCATGATCCCATTCAAGTAGAAATATGCCCCATCATGATCCCAGTCATGTAGAAATGCCCCATCATGATCCCCGTTATGTAGAAATGCCCCATCATGATCCCCTTCATACAGAAATATGCCCCATCATGATCCCCTTCATGCAAAAATATTCCCCATCATGATCCCAGTCATGTAGAAATATGCCCCATCATGATTCCTTTCAGGCAGAAATATGCCCCATCATGATCCTCTTCATGCAGAAATATGCCCCACCATGATCCCCTTCATGCAGAAATATGCCCCATCATGATCCCCTTCAAGCCGAAATATGCCCCATCATGATCCCATTCAAGTAGAAATATGCCCCATCATGATCCCCTTCATGCAGAAATATGCCCCATCATGATCCCATTTGAGTAGAAATATGCCCCATCATGATCCCCTTAATGTAGAAATATGCCCCATCATGATCTCATTTGAGTAGAAATATGCCCCATCGTGATCCCCTTCATGTAGAAACATGCCCCATCATGATCCCCTTCATGTAGAAATATGCCCCATCATGATCCCATTCAAGTAGAAATATGCCCCATCATGATCCCCTTCATGCTGAAATATGCCCCATCATGATCGCATTCATGTAGAAATATGCCCCATCATGATCCCAGTCACGTAGAAATGCCCCAACTTGATCCGTTTCATGTAGATATATGCCCCATTATGATCCCCTTCATGCAGAAATATGCCCCATGATGATCCCTTTCATGTAGAAATATGCCCCATCATGATCCCAGTCATGTAGAAATATGCCCCATCATAATCCCCTTAATGTAGAAATATGCCCCATCATGATCCCCATTCAAGTAGAAATATGCCCCATCATGATCCCCTTAATGTAGAAATATGCCCCATCATGATCCCCTTCATGTAGAAATATGCCCCATCATGATCCCCTTTTTTATAAGGTTTAGAACAATATATGGGGCTTATTACAGCGACCGAACACAAATTAGATCAGTGACTTGGTTATAAGAAAAACAAGGTGACAGATTCCCATAAAAAAGTCTGGTTAATGCTGATTAAGCTAACAGGTCTAACATTAACCTTCATGGATGCATTTGAACATTAAGCCTTCACGGATGCATCACGGATGCAACACGGATGCATGTGGTGGATCACTGAGGCCGTCACATCAACTTCAGACTACCCCTCACCTCCAATATATTACTGTACCTATACTGTATATATAGTAACTAACATGAGAAGCTTTTACCTTAGGGAGATTTTTCTACTCATCACAAGAGAATGGACCGGCCCCTGCTGAACCCCTCCTGCGATAGAGAGCCCAACTACAGCGACGGTTTAGGAGATTTACCCTGAAAAAACGTTGCTTCTGCCTTTTCCCAGAATTCCCTGTATTGCATTTGCATATGTCAATGATGGAGCGCTGTGATTGGCCGACACAGCAGATTAGTGCAGTCCCGCCCACACAGCCTTATTCTAGTCTTCCTCCTGCCGCCATAGGCCCAGGCTGCAGCCAGCGGTTTGTAGAGCGACAGTTATTGTAAGGCTTGTTATTCATGATGGACGTGCTCTGCTCTAGGAAATGCCCCAGACATTATCCAGCAGGGGCAGGTATAATGCCTCCTTCAGGGTCTGTCTCCCAACACCAAGCAGTGATGGATATCTGCTCTGTCCTAAGAGAAAGGGGTCATCTAATAACTGATGCCAATGAGAGCAGAGCGACTCCATTGATTCCTTTCTGCAGGATGTGATTTTTCTCCTCAGAGCGGTGTACGGACACATACACTTACTATTGAGCCCTTACACATCTCTATGCACACGGCTTATGCCGGAGCTGCGCACTTCACAGTGGTCTTCTGACCGATAGGTGTTGGAATCAGGACCTGTGCCCCACTGATTGGAAGCAGATACTGCCCCTATAATAATAAAAATGTCTGTAAATGATTGGCTCCTTGTAAATATTATTACTTTTTAGAGTGGAGAGGATAGATATCTGTATAGTCTCTATCAACAGCTATGGCACCAACACCGAGACCTAAGAAAAATGATGATTTTATTTCACAGCCCATAGGGGATCTGAAGATCCAGTCTCCTTATCACTTAGGTCAGGACTTTTCAGCCATTGGGGATCACTTTTTCTTACAGTAACTTTTATGTTTTCTCTCAAAACCTTCCCCTCTTGGGCTTATCAGGAATTCTCACTTCTACGTGGGGTTAAAATAAAACCCACCGCACTTTTTGCCTAGCGGGTGCCATAACATGCTCATTGAGGGGTGTGGGGCGGCATTTCTGCTTTGTACTTACATTAACTAAATAATTCTCTGATCTTCATGGGAATTGAACCCACGACCTCTATCATTGCAGGTGACAAAGCGATGAGCAACAGCCTCTGCTGACAACACTGGGAGGATCTAAAGTGCCTTGCGAAAGTATTCGGCCCCCTGTAATTTTTCAACCTTTTCCCACATATCACGCTTCAAACATAAAGTTACCAAATGTAAATTTTTGGTGAAGAATCAACAACAAGTGGGGCACAATTGTGAAGATGAACGAAATTTATTGGTTACTTTAAATTTTTTTTGAAATTCAAAAACTGAAAAGTGGGGCGTGCAATATTATTCGTCCCCTTTACTTTCAGTGCAGCAAACTCACTCCAGAAGTTCATTGTCGATCTCTGAATGATCCAATGTTGTCCTAAATAACTAATGATGATGAATATAATCCACCTGTGTGTAATCAAGACTCCGTATAAATGCACCTGCTCTGTGATAGTCTCAGGGTTCTGTTTGATGCACAGAGAGCATCATGAAGACAAAGGAACACAACAGGCAGGTCCGTGATACTGTTGTGGAGAAGTTTAAAGACGGATTTGGATACAAAATGATTTCCCAATTATTTATGACGAAGTGCCAACACGTGCCAAATGCCCCATCATGATCCCCTTCATGCAGAAATATGCCCCATCATGATCCCATTCAAGTGGGAAATATGCCCCATCATGATCCCATTCGATTAGAAATATGCCCCATCATAATTCCCTTCATGCAGAAATATGCCCCATCATGATCCGCTTCATGTAGAAATATGCCCCATCATGATTCCCGTCATGCAGAAATACGCCCCATCATGATCCCATTCAAGTAGAAATATGCCCCATCATGATCCCCGTCATGTAGAAATGCCCCATCATGATCCCCTTCATGTAGAAATATGCCCCATCATGATTCCATTAAGTTAGAAATATGCCCCATCATGATCTCATTTGAGAAGAAATATGCCCCATCATGATCCCCTTCACGCAGAAATATGCCTCACCATGATCCCCTTCATGCAGAAATATGCCCCTTCATGATCCCATTTGAGTAGAAATATGCCCCATCATGATCCCCTTAATGTAGAAATATGCCCCATCATGATCCCCTTAATGCAGAAATATGCCCCATCATGATCTCATTTGAGTAGAAATATGCCCCATCATGATCCCCTTAATGTAGAAATATGCCCCATCATGATCCCCTTCATGTAGAAATATGCCACACCATGATCCCCTTCATGCAGAAATATGCCCCACCATGATCCCACTCATGCAGAAATATGCCCAATCATAATCCCCTTCATGCAGAAATATGCCCCATCATGATGGCATTCATGTAGAAATATGCCCCATCATGATCCCTTTCATGTAGATATATGCCCCATCATATCCCCATTCAAGTAGAAATATGCCCCATCATGATCCCCTTCATGCAGAAATATGCCCCATGATGATCCCTTTCATGTAGAAATGTGCCCCATCATGATCCCCTTCATGCAGAAATATGCCCCATGATGATCCCTTTCATGTAGAAATGTGCCCCATCATGATCCCAGTCATGTAGAAATATGCCCCATCATGATTCCTTTCAGGCAGAAATATGGCCCATCATGATCCCCTTCATGCAGAAATATGCCCCACCATGATCCCCTTCATGCAGAAATATGCCCCATCATGATAACCTTGAAGCCGAAAAATGCCCCATCATGATCCCATTCAAGTAGAAATATGCCCCATCATGATCCCCTTCATGCAGAAATATGCCCCATCATGATCTCATTTGAGTAGAAATATGCCCCATCGTGATCCCCTTCATGTAGAAACATGCCCCATCATGATCCCCTTCATGTAGAAATATGCCCCATCATGATCCCATTCAAGTAGAAATATGCCCCATCACGATTCCCTTAATGCAGAAATATGCCCCATCACTATCCCATTCATGCAGATATATGCCCCATCATGATCCCATTCAAGTAGAAATATGCCCCATCATGATCTCCTTCACGCAGAAATATGCCCCATCATGATCTCATTTGAGTAGAAATATGCCCCATCGTGATCCCCTTCATGTAGAAATATGCCCCATCATGATCCCATTCAAGTAGAAATATGCCCCATCATGATCTCATTCAAGTGGAAATATGCCCCATCACGATTCCCTTAATGCAGAAATATGCCCCATCACAATCCCCTTCATGCAGAAATATGCCCCATCATGATCCCCTTCATGCAGAAATATGCCCCATCATGATCGCATTCATGTAGAAATATGCCCCATCATGATCCCAGTCACGTAGAAATGCCCCATCATGATCCCCTTCATGCAGAAATATGCCCCATCACAATCCCCTTCATGCAGAAATATGCCCCATCATGATCCCCTTCATGCAGAAATATGCCCCATGATGATCCCTTTCATGTAGTAATATGCCCCATCATGATCCCATTCAAGTAGAAATATGCCCCATCATGATCCCCGTCATGTAGAAATGCCCCATCATGATCCCCGTTATGTAGAAATGCCCCATCATGATCCCCTTCATACAGAAATATGCCCCATCATGATCCCCTTCATGCAAAAATATTCCCCATCATGATCCCAGTCATGTAGAAATATGCCCCATCATGATTCCTTTCAGGCAGAAATATGCCCCATCATGATCCTCTTCATGCAGAAATATGCCCCACCATGATCCCCTTCATGCAGAAATATGCCCCATCATGATCCCCTTCAAGCCGAAATATGCCCCATCATGATCCCATTCAAGTAGAAATATGCCCCATCATGATCCCCTTCATGCAGAAATATGCCCCATCATGATCCCATTTGAGTAGAAATATGCCCCATCATGATCCCCTTAATGTAGAAATATGCCCCATCATGATCTCATTTGAGTAGAAATATGCCCCATCGTGATCCCCTTCATGTAGAAACATGCCCCATCATGATCCCCTTCATGTAGAAATATGCCCCATCATGATCCCATTCAAGAAGAAATATGCCCCATCATGATCCCTTTCATGCTGAAATATGCCCCATCATGATCGCATTCATGTAGAAATATGCCCCATCATGATCCCAGTCAAGTAGAAATGCCCCAACTTGATCCCTTTCATGTAGATATATGCCCCATTATGATCCCCTTCATGCAGAAATATGCCCCATGATGAACCCTTTCATGTAGAAATATGCCCCATCATGATCCCAGTCATGTAGAAATATGCCCCATCATGATCCCCTTAATGTAGAAATATGCCCCATCATGATCCCCATTCAAGTAGAAATATGCCCCATCATGATCCCCTTAATGTAGAAATATGCCCCATCATGATCCCCTTCATGTAGAAATATGCCCCATCATGATCCCCTTTTTTATAAGGTTTAGAACAATATATGGGGCTTATTACAGCGACCGAACACAAATTAGATCAGTGACTTGGTTATAAGAAAAACAAGGTGACAGATTCCCATAAAAAAGTCTGGTTAATGCTGATTAAGCTAACAGGTCTAACATTAACCTTCATGGATGCATTTGAACATTAAGCCTTCACGGATGCAACACGGATGCAACACGGATGCATGTGGTGGATCACTGAGGCCGTCACATCAACTTCAGACTACCCCTCACCTCCAATATATTACTGTACCTATACTGTATATATAGTCGCTAACATGAGAAGCTTTTACCTTAGGGAGATTTTTCTACTCATCACAAGAGAATGGACCGGCCCCTGCTGAACCCCTCCTGCGATAGAGAGCCCAACTACAGCGACGGTTTAGGAGATTTACCCTGAAAAAACGTTGCTTCTGCCTTTTCCCAGAATTCCCTGTATTGCATTTGCATATGTCAATGATGGAGCGCTGTGATTGGCCGACACAGCAGATTAGTGCAGTCCCACCCACACAGCCTTATTCTAGTCTTCCTCCTGCCGCCATAGGCCCGGGCTGCAGCCAGCGGTTTGTAGAGCGACAGTTATTGTAAGGCTTGTTATTCATGATGGACGTGCTCTGCTCTAGGAAATGCCCCAGACATTATCCAGCAGGGGCAGGTATAATGCCTCCTTCAGGGTCTGTCTCCCAACACCAAGCAGTGATGGATATCTGCTCTGTCCTAAGAGAAAGGGGTCATCTAATAACTGATGCCAATGAGAGCAGAGCGACTCCATTGATTCCTTTCTGCAGGATGTGATTTTTCTCCTCAGAGCGGTGTACGGACACATACACTTACTATTGAGCCCTTACACATCTCTATGCACACGGCTTATGCCGGAGCTGCGCACTTCACAGTGGTCTTCTGACCGATAGGTGTTGGAATCAGGACCTGTGCCCCACTGATTGGAAGCAGATACTGCCCCTATAATAATAAAAATGTCTGTAAATGATTGGCTCCTTGTAAATATTATTACTTTTTAGAGTGGAGAGGATAGATATCTGTATAGTCTCTATCAACAGCTATGGCACCAACACCGAGACCTAAGAAAAATGATGATTTTATTTCACAGCCCATAGGGGATCTGAAGATCCAGTCTCCTAATCACTTAGGTCAGGACTTTTCAGCCATTGGGGATCACTTTTTCTTACAGGAACTTTTATGTTTTCTCTCAAAACCTTCCCCTCTTGGGCTTATCAGGAATTCTCACTTCTACGTGGGGTTAAAATAAAACCCACCGCACTTTTTGCCTAGCGGGTTCCATAACATGCTCATTGAGGGGTGTGGGGCGGCATTTCTGCTTTGTACTTACATTAACTAAATAATTCTCTGGTCTTCATGGGAATTGAACCCACGACCTCTATCATTGCAGGTGACAAAGCGATGAGCAACAGCCTCTGCTGACAACACTGGGAGGATCTAAAGTGCCTTGCGAAAGTATTCGGCCCCCTGTAATTTTTCAACCTTTTCCCACATATCACGCTTCAAACATAAAGTTACCAAATGTAAATTTTTGGTGAAGAATCAACAACAAGTGGGGCACAATTGTGAAGATGAACGAAATTTATTGGTTACTTTAAATTTTTTTTGAAATTCAAAAACTGAAAAGTGGGGCGTGCAATATTATTCGTCCCCTTTACTTTCAGTGCAGCAAACTCACTCCAGAAGTTCATTGTCGATCTCTGAATGATCCAATGTTGTCCTAAATAACTAATGATGATGAATATAATCCACCTGTGTGTAATCAAGTCTCCGTATAAATGCACCTGCTCTGTGATAGTCTCAGGGTTCTGTTTGATGCACAGAGAGCATCATGAAGACAAAGGAACACAACAGGCAGGTCCGTGATACTGTTGTGGAGAAGTTTAAAGACGGATTTGGATACAAAATGATTTCCCAATTATTTATGACGAAGTGCCAACACGTGCCAAATGCCCCATCATGATCCCCTTCATGCAGAAATATGCCCCATCATGATCCCATTCAAGTGGGAAATATGCCCCATCATGATCCCATTCAATTAGAAATATGCCCCATCATAATTCCCTTCATGCAGAAATATGACCCATCATGATTCGCTTCATGTAGAAATATGCCCCATCATGATTCCCGTCATGCAGAAATACGCCCCATCATGATCCCATTCAAGTAGAAATATGCCCCATCATGATCCCCGTCATGTAGAAATGCCCCATCATGATCCCCTTCATGTAGAAATATGCCCCATCATGATTCCATTGAGTTAGAAATATGCCCCATCATGATCTCATTTGAGTAGAAATATGCCCCATCATGATCCCCTTCACGCAGAAATATGCCTCACCATGATCCCCTTCATGCAGAAATATGCCCCTTCATGATCCGATTTGAGTAGAAATATGCCCCATCATGATCCCCTTAATGTAGAAATATGCCCCATCATAATCCCCTTAATACAGAAATATGCCCCATCATGATCTCATTTGAGTAGAAATATGCCCCATCATGATCCCCTTAATGTAGAAATATGCCCCATCATGATCCCCTTCATGTAGAAATATGCCACACCATGATCCCCTTCATGCAGAAATATGCCCCACCATGATCCCACTCATGCAGAAATATGCCCAATCATAATCCCCTTCATGCAGAAATATGCCCCATCATGATGGCATTCATGTAGAAATATGCCCCATCATGATCCCTTTCATGTAGATATATGCCCCATCATATTCCCATTCAAGTAGAAATATGCCCCATCATGATCCCCTTCATGCAGAAATATGCCCCATGATGATCCCTTTCATGTAGAAATGTGCCCCATCATGATCCCAGTCATGTAGAAATATGCCCCATCATGATTCCTTTCAGGCAGAAATATGGCCCATCATGATCCCCTTCATGCAGAAATATGCCCCACCATGATCCCCTTCATGCAGAAATATGCCCCATCATGATAACCTTGAAGCCGAAAAATGCCCCATCATGATCCCATTCAAGTAGAAATATGCCCCATCATGATCCCCTTCATGCAGAAATATGCCCCATCATGATCTCATTTGAGTAGAAATATGCCCCATCGTGATCCCCTTCATGTAGAAACATGCCCCATCATGATCCCCTTCATGTAGAAATATGCCCCATCATGATCCCATTCAAGTAGAAATATGCCCCATCACGATTCCCTTAATGCAGAAATATGCCCCATCACTATCCCATTCATGCAGATATATGCCCCATCATGATCCCATTCAAGTAGAAATATTCCCCATCATGATCTCCTTCATGCAGAAATATGCCCCATCATGATCTCATTTGAGTAGAAATATGCCCCATCGTGATCCCCTTCATGTAGAAATATGCCCCATCATGATCCCATTCAAGTAGAAATATGCCCCATCATGATCTCATTCAAGTAGAAATATGCCCCATCACGATTCCCTTAATGCAGAAATATGACCCATCACAATCCCCTTCATGCAGAAATATGCCCCATCATGATCCCCTTCATGCAGAAATATGCCCCATCATGATCGCATTCATGTAGAAATATGCCCCATCATGATCCCAGTCACGTAGAAATGCCCCATCATGATCCCCTTCATGCAGAAATATGCCCCATCACAATCCCCTTCATGCAGAAATATGCCCCATCATGATCCCCTTCATGCAGAAATATGCCCCATGATGATCCCTTTCATGTAGTAATATGCCCCATCATGATCCTATTCAAGTAGAAATATGCCCCATCATGATCCCCGTCATGTAGAAATGCCCCATCATGATCCCTGTTATGTAGAAATGCCCCATCATGATCCCCTTCATACAGAAATATGCCCCATCATGATCCCCTTCATGCAAAAATATTCCCCATCATGATCCCAGTCATGTAGAAATATGCCCCATCATGATTCCTTTCAGGCAGAAATATGCCCCATCATGATCCTCTTCATGCAGAAATATGCCCCACCATGATCCCCTTCATGCAGAAATATGCCCCATCATGATCCCCTTCAAGCCGAAATATGCCCCATCATGATCCCATTCAAGTAGAAATATGCCCCATCATGATCCCATTTGAGTAGAAATATGCCCCATCATGATCCCCTTAATGTAGAAATATGCCCCATCATGATCTCATTTGAGTAGAAATATGCCCCATCGTGATCCCCTTCATGTAGAAACATGCCCCATCATGATCCCCTTCATGTAGAAATATGCCCCATCATGATCCCATTCAAGTAGAAATATGCCCCATCATGATCCCATTCAAGTAGAAATATGCCCCATCATGATCCCCTTCATGCTGAAATATGCCCCATCATGATCGCATTCATGTAGAAATATGCCCCATCATGATCCCAGTCACGTCGAAATGCCCCAACTTGATCCGTTTCATGTAGATATATGCCCCATTATGATCCCCTTCATGCAGAAATATGCCCCATGATGATCCCTTTCATGTAGAAATATGCCCCATCATGATCCCAGTCATGTAGAAATATGCCCCATCATGATCCCCTTAATGTAGAAATATGCCCCACCATGATCCCATTCATGCAGAAATATGCCCCATAATGATCCCCTTCATGTAGAAATATGCCCCATCATGATCCCCTTTTTTATAAGGTTTAGAACAATCTATGGGGCTTATTACAGCGACCGAACACAAATTAGATCAGTGACTTGGTTATAAGAAAAACAAGGTGACAGATTCCCATAAAAAAGTCTGGTTAATGCTGATTAAGCTAACAGGTCTAACATTAACCTTCATGGATGCATTTGAACATTAAGCCTTCACGGATGCAACACGGATGCATGTGGTGGATCACTGAGGCCGTCACATCAACTTCAGACTACCCCTCACCTCCAATATATTACTGTACCTATACTGTATATATAGTAACTAACATGAGAAGCTTTTACCTTAGGGAGAGTTTTCTACTCATCACAAGAGAATGGACCGGCCCCTGCTGAACCCCTCCTGCGATAGAGAGCCCAACTACAGCGACGGTTTAGGAGATTTACCCTGAAAAAACGTTGCTTCTGCCTTTTCCCAGAATTCCCTGTATTGCATTTGCATATGTCAATGATGGAGCGCTGTGATTGGCCGACACAGCAGATTAGTGCAGTCCCGCCCACACAGCCTTATTCTAGTCTTCCTCCTGCCGCCATAGGCCCGGGCTGCAGCCAGCGGTTTGTAGAGCGACAGTTATTGTAAGGCTTGTTATTCATGATGGACGTGCTCTGCTCTAGGAAATGCCCCAGACATTATCCAGCAGGGGCAGGTATAATGCCTCCTTCAGGGTCTGTCTCCCAACACCAAGCAGTGATGGATATCTGCTCTGTCCTAAGAGAAAGGGGTCATCTAATAACTGATGCCAATGAGAGCAGAGCGACTCCATTGATTCCTTTCTGCAGGATGTGATTTTCTCCTCAGAGCGGTGTACGGACACATACACTTACTATTGAGCCCTTACACATCTCTATGCACACGGCTTATGCCGGAGCTGCGCACTTCACAGTGGTCTTCTGACCGATAGGTGTTGGAATCAGGACCTGTGCCCCACTGATTGGAAGCAGATACTGCCCCTATAATAATAAAAATGTCTGTAAATGATTGGCTCCTTGTAAATATTATTACTTTTTAGAGTGGAGAGGATAGATATCTGTATAGTCTCTATCAACAGCTATGGCACCAACACCGAGACCTAAGAAAAATGATGATTTTATTTCACAGCCCATAGGGGATCTGAAGATCCAGTCTCCTAATCACTTAGGTCAGGACATTTCAGCCATTGGGGATCACTTTTTCTTACAGGAACTTTTATGTTTTCTCTCAAAACCTTCCCCTCTTGGGCTTATCAGGAATTCTCACTTCTACGTGGTGTTAAAATAAAACCCACCGCACTTTTTGCCTAGCGGGTGCCATAACATGCTCATTGAGGGGTGTGGGGCGGCATTTCTGCTTTGTACTTACATTAACTAAATAATTCTCTGGTCTTCATGGGAATTGAACCCACGACCTCTATCATTGCAGGTGACAAAGCGATGAGCAACAGCCTCTGCTGACAACACTGGGAGGATCTAAAGTGCCTTGCGAAAGTATTCGGCCCCCTGTAATTTTTCAACCTTTTCCCACATATCACGCTTCAAACATAAAGTTACCAAATGTAAATTTTTGGTGAAGAATCAACAACAAGTGGGGCACAATTGTGAAGATGAACGAAATTTATTGGTTACTTTAAATTTTTTTTGAAATTCAAAAACTGAAAAGTGGGGCGTGCAATATTATTCGTCCCCTTTACTTTCAGTGCAGCAAACTCACTCCAGAAGTTCATTGTCGATCTCTGAATGATCCAATGTTGTCCTAAATAACTAATGATGATGAATATAATCCACCTGTGTGTAATCAAGTCTCCGTATAAATGCACCTGCTCTGTGATAGTCTCAGGGTTCTGTTTGATGCACAGAGAGCATCATGAAGACAAAGGAACACAACAGGCAGGTCCGTGATACTGTTGTGGAGAAGTTTAAAGACGGATTTGCATACAAAATGATTTCCCAATTATTTATGACGAAGTGCCAACACGTGCCAAATATGCCCCATCATGATCCCATTCAATTAGAAATATGCCCCATCATAATTCCCTTCATGCAGAAATATGCCCCATCATGATCCGCTTCATGTAGAAATATGCCCCATCATGATTCCCGTCATGCAGAAATACGCCCCATCATGATCCCATTCAAGTAGAAATATGCCCCATCATGATCCCCATCATGTAGAAATGCCCCATCATGATCCCCTTCATGTAGAAATATGCCCCATCATGATTCCATTCAGTTAGAAATATGCCCCATCATGATCTCATTTGAGTAGAAATATGCCCCATCATGATCCCCTTCACGCAGAAATATGCCTCACCATGATCCCCTTCATGCAGAAATATGCCCCTTCATGATCCCATTTGAGTAGAAATATGCCCCATCATGATCCCCTTAATGTAGAAATATGCCCCATCATGATCCCCTTAATGCAGAAATATGCCCCATCATGATCTCATTTGAGTAGAAATATGCCCCATCATGATCCCCTTAATGTAGAAATATGCCCCATCATGATCCCCTTCATGTAGAAATATGCCACACCATGATCCCCTTCATGCAGAAATATGCCTCACCATGATCCCACTCATGCAGAAATATGCACAATCATAATCCCCTTCATGCAGAAATATGCCCCATCATGATGGCATTCATGTAGAAATATGCCCCATCATGATCCCTTTCATGTAGATATATGCCCCATCATATCCCCATTCAAGTAGAAATATGCCCCATCATGATACCCTTCATGCAGAAATATGCCCCATGATGATCCCTTTCATGTAGAAATGTGCCCCATCATGATCCCAGTCATGTAGAAATATGCCCCATCATGATTCCTTTCAGGCAGAAATATGGCCCATCATGATCCCCTTCATGCAGAAATATGCCCCACCATGATCCCCTTCATGCAGAAATATGCCCCATCATGATAACCTTGAAGCCGAAAAATGCCCCATCATGATCCCATTCAAGTAGAAATATGCCCCATCATGATCCCCTTCATGCAGAAATATGCCCCATCATGATCTCATTTGAGTAGAAATATGCCCCATTGTGATCCCCTTCATGTAGAAACATGCCCCATCATGATCCCCTTCATGTAGAAATATGCCGCATCATGATCCCATTCAAGTAGAAATATGCCCCATCATGATCCCATTCAAGTAGAAATATGCCCCATCACGATTCCCTTAATGCAGAAATATGCCCCATCACTATCCCATTCATGCAGATATATGCCCCATCATGATCCCATTCAAGTAGAAATATGCCCCATCATGATCTCCTTCATGCAGAAATATGCCCCATCATGATCTCATTTGAGTAGAAATATGCCCCATCGTGATCCCCTTCATGTAGAAATATGCCCCATCATGATCCCATTCAAGTAGAAATATGCCCCATCGTGATCTCATTCAAGTAGAAATATGCCCCATCACGATTCCCTTAATGCAGAAATATGCCCCATCACAATCCCCTTCATGCAGAAATATGCCCCATCATGATCCCCTTCATGCAGAAATATGCCCCATCATGATCGCATTCATGTAGAAATATGCCCCATCATGATCCCAGTCACGTAGAAATGCCCCATCATGATCCCCTTCATGCAGAAATATGCCCCATCACAATCGCCTTCATGCAGAAATATGCCCCATCATGATCCGCTTCATGTAGAAATATGCCCCATCATGATTCCCGTCATGCAGAAATACGCCCCATCATGATTCCATTCAGTTAGAAATATGCCCCATCATGATCTCATTTGAGTAGAAATATGCCCCATCATGATCCCCTTCACGCAGAAATATGCCTCACCATGATCCCCTTCATGCAGAAATATGCCCCTTCATGATCCCATTTGAGTAGAAATATGCCCCATCATGATCTCCTTAATGTAGAAATATGCCCCATCATGATCCCCTTAATGCAGAAATATGCCCCATCATGATCTCATTTGAGTAGAAATATGCCCCATCATGATCCCCTTAATGTAGAAATATGCCCCATCATGATCCCCTTCATGTAGAAATATGCCACACCATGATCCCATTCATGCAGAAATATGCCCCACCATGATCCCACTCATGCAGAAATATGCCCAATCATAATCCCCTTCATGCAGAAATATGCCCCATCATGATGGCATTCATGTAGAAATATGCCCCATCATGATCCCTTTCATGTAGATATATGCCCCATCATATCCCCATTCAAGTAGAAACATGCCCCATCATGATCCCCTTCATGTAGAAATATGCCGCATCATGATCCCATTCAAGTAGAAATATGCCCCATCATGATCCCATTCAAGTAGAAATATGCCCCATCACGATTCCCTTAATGCAGAAATATGCCCCATCACTATCCCATTCATGCAGATATATGCCCCATCATGATCCCATTCAAGTAGAAATATGCCCCATCATGATCTCCTTCATGCAGAAATATGCCCCATCATGATCTCATTTGAGTAGAAATATGCCCCATCGTGATCCCCTTCATGTAGAAATATGCCCCATCATGATCCCATTCAAGTAGAAATATGCCCCATCGTGATCTCATTCAAGTAGAAATATGCCCCATCACGATTCCCTTAATGCAGAAATATGCCCCATCACAATCCCCTTCATGCAGAAATATGCCCCATCATGATCCCCTTCATGCAGAAATATGCCCCATCATGATCGCATTCATGTAGAAATATGCCCCATCATGATCCCAGTCACGTAGAAATGCCCCATCATGATCCCCTTCATGCAGAAATATGCCCCATCACAATCCCCTTCATGCAGAAATATGCCCCATCATGATCCGCTTCATGTAGAAATATGCCCCATCATGATTCCCGTCATGCAGAAATACGCCCCATCATGATCCCATTCAAGTAGAAATATGCCCCATCATGATCCCCGTCATGTAGAAATGCCCCATCATGATCCCCTTCATGTAGAAATATGCCCCATCATGATTCCATTCAGTTAGAAATATGCCCCATCATGATCTCATTTGAGTAGAAATATGCCCCATCATGATCCCCTTCACGCAGAAATATGCCTCACCATGATCCCCTTCATGCAGAAATATGCCCCTTCATGATCCCATTTGAGTAGAAATATGCCCCATCATGATCTCCTTAATGTAGAAATATGCCCCATCATGATCCCCTTAATGCAGAAATATGCCCCATCATGATCTCATTTGAGTAGAAATATGCCCCATCATGATCCCCTTAATGTAGAAATATGCCCCATCATGATCCCCTTCATGTAGAAATATGCCACACCATGATCCCATTCATGCAGAAATATGCCCCACCATGATCCCACTCATGCAGAAATATGCCCAATCATAATCCCCTTCATGCAGAAATATGCCCCATCATGATGGCATTCATGTAGAAATATGCCCCATCATGATCCCTTTCATGTAGATATATGCCCCATCATATCCCCATTCAAGTAGAAATATGCCCCATCATGATCCCCTTCATGCAGAAATATGCCCCATGATGATCCCTTTCATGTAGAAATGTGCCCCATCATGATCCCAGTCATGTAGAAATATGCCCCATCATGATTCCTCTCAGGCAGAAATATGGCCCATCATGATCCCCTTCATGCAGAAATATGCCCCACCATGATCCCCTTCATGCAGAAATATGCCCCATCATGATAACCTTGAAGCCGAAAAATGCCCCATCATGATCCCATTCAAGAAGAAATATGCCCCATCATGATCCCCTTCATGCAGAAATATGCCCCATCATGATCTCATTTGAGTAGAAATATGCCCCATCGTGATCCCCTTCATGTAGAAACATGCCCCATCATGATCCCTTTCATGTAGAAATATGCCCCATCATGATCCCATTCAAGTAGAAATATGCCCCATCATGATCCCATTCAAGTAGAAATATGCCCCATCACGATTCCCTTAATGCAGAAATATGCCCCATCACTATCCCATTCATGCAAATATATGCCCCATCATGATCCCATTCAAGTAGAAATATGCCCCATCATGATCTCATTTGAGTAGAAATATGCCCCATCATGATCCCATTCATGTAGAAATATGCCCCACCATGATCCCCTTCATGCAGAAATATGCCCTATCATGATCCCCTTCATGTAGAAATATGCCCCACCATGATCCCCTTCATGCAGAAATATGCCCCATCATGATCCCCTTCATGCAGAAATATGCCCCATCATGATCGCATTCATGTAGAAATATGCCCCATCATGATCCCTTTCATGTAGATATATGCCCCATCATATCCCCATTCAAGTAGAAATATGCCCCATCATGATCCCCTTCATGCAGAAATATGCCCCATCATGATCCCATTCAAGTAGAAATATGCCCCATCATGATCCCATTCAGGTACAAATATGCCCCATCATGATCCCCTTCATGCTGAAATATGCCCCATCATGATCGCATTCATGTAGAAATATGCCCCATCATGATCCCAGTCACGTAGAAATGCCCCAACTTGATCCCTTTCATGTAGAAATATGCCCCATCATGATCCCAGTCATGTAGAAATATGCCCCATCATGATCCCCTTAATGTAGAAATATGCCCCACCATGATCCCCATTCAAGTAGAAATATGCCCCATCATGATCCCCTTCATGTAGAAATATGCCCCATCATGATCCCCTTCATGTAGAAATATGCCCCATCATGATCCCCTTCATGTAGAAATATGCCCCATCATGATCCCCTTTTTTATAAGGTTTAGAACAATATATGGGGCTTATTACAGCGACCGAACACAAATTAGATCAGTGACTTGGTTATAAGAAAAACAAGGTGACAGATTCCCATAAAAAACTCTGGTTAATGCTGATTAAGCTAACAGGTCTAACATTAACCTTCATGGATGCATTTGAACATTAAGCCTTCACGGATGCAACACGGATGCAACACGGATGCATGTGGTGGATCACTGAGGCCCATCTCATTTGAGTAGAAATATGCCCCATCGTGATCCCCTTCATGTAGAAATATGCCCCATCATGATCCCATTCAAGTAGAAATATGCCCCATCGTGATCTCATTCAAGTAGAAATATGCCCCATCACGATTCCCTTAATGCAGAAATATGCCCCATCACAATCCCCTTCATGCAGAAATATGCCCCATCATGATCCCCTTCATGCAGAAATATGCCCCATCATGATCGCATTCATGTAGAAATATGCCCCATCATGATCCCAGTCACGTAGAAATGCCCCATCATGATCCCCTTCATGCAGAAATATGCCCCATCACAATCCCCTTCATGCAGAAATATGCCCCATCATGATCCCCTTCATGCAGAAATATGCCCCATGATGATCCCTTTCATGTAGTAATATGCCCCATCATGATCCCATTCAAGTAGAAATATGCCCCATCATGATCCCCGTCATGTAGAAATGCCCCATCATGATCCCCGTTATGTAGAAATGCCCCATCATGATCCCCTTCATACAGAAATATGCCCCATCATGATCCCCTTCATGCAAAAATATTCCCCATCATGATCCCAGTCATGTAGAAATATGCCCCATCATGATTCCTTTCAGGCAGAAATATGCCCCATCATGATCCTCTTCATGCAGAAATATGCCCCACCATGATCCCCTTCATGCAGAAATATGCCCCATCATGATCCCCTTCAAGCCGAAATATGCCCCATCATGATCCCATTCAAGTAGAAATATGCCCCATCATGATCCCCTTCATGCAGAAATATGCCCCATCATGATCCCATTTGAGTAGAAATATGCCCCATCATGATCCCCTTAATGTAGAAATATGCCCCATCATGATCTCATTTGAGTAGAAATATGCCCCATCGTGATCCCGTTCATGTAGAAACATGCCCCATCGTGATCCCGTTCATGTAGAAACATGCCCCATCATGATCCCCTTCATGTAGAAATATGCCCCATCATGATCCCATTCAAGTAGAAATATGCCCCATCATGATCCCCTTCATGCTGAAATATGCCCCATCATGATCGCATTCATGTAGAAATATGCCCCATCATGATCCCAGTCACGTAGAAATGCCCCAACTTGATCCCTTTCATGTAGATATATGCCCCATTATGATCCCTTTCATGCAGAAATATGCCCCATGATGATCCCTTTCATGTAGAAATATGCCCCATCATGATCCCAGTCATGTAGAAATATGCCCCATCATGATCCCCTTAATGTAGAAATATGCCCCACCATGATCCCATTCATGCAGAAATATTCCCCATCATGATCCCCATTCAAGTAGAAATATGCCCCATCATGATCCCCTTAAGGTAGAAATATGCCCCATCATGATCCCCTTCATGTAGAAATATGCCCCATCATGATCCCCTTCATGCAGAAATATGCCCCATCATGATCCCCTTTTTTATAAGGTTTAGAACAATATATGGGGCTTAATACAGCGACCGAACACAAATTAGATCAGTGACTTGGTTATAAGAAAAACAAGGTGACAGATTCCCATAAAAAAGTCTGGTTAATGCTGATTAAGCTAACAGGTCTAACATTAACCTTCATGGATGCATTTGAACATTAAGCCTTCACGGATGCAACACGGATGCAACACGGATGCATGTGGTGGATCACTGAGGCCGTCACATCAACTTCAGACTACCCCTCACCTCCAATATATTACTGTACCTATACTGTATATATAGTAACTAGCATGAGAAGCTTTTACCTTAGGGAGATTTTTCTACTCATCACAAGAGAATGGACCGGCCCCTGCTGAACCCCTCCTGCGATAGAGAGCCCAACTACAGCGACGGTTTAGGAGATTTACCCTGAAAAAACGTTGCTTCTGCCTTTTCCCAGAATTCCCTGTATTGCATTTGCATATGTCAATGATGGAGCGCTGTGATTGGCTGACACAGCAGATTAGTGCAGTCCCGCCCACACAGCCTTATTCTAGTCTTCCTCCTGCCGCCATAGGCCCAGGCTGCAGCCAGCGGTTTGTAGAGCGACAGTTATTGTAAGGCTTATTATTCATGATGGACGTGCTCTGCTCTAGGAAATGCCCCAGACATTATCCAGCAGGGGCAGGTATAATGCCTCCTTCAGGGTCTGTCTCCCAACACCAAGCAGTGATGGATATCTGCTCTGTCCTAAGAGAAAGGGGTCATCTAATAACTGATGCCAATGAGAGCAGAGCGACTCCATTGATTCCTTTCTGCAGGATGTGATTTTTCTCCTCAGAGCGGTGTACGGACACATACACTTACTATTGAGCCCTTACACATCTCTATGCACACGGCTTATGCCGGAGCTGCGCACTTCACAGTGGTCTTCTGACCGATAGGTGTTGGAATCAGGACCTGTGCCCCACTGATTGGAAGCAGATACAGCCCCTATAATAATAAAAATGTCTGTAAATGATTGGCTCCTTGTAAATATTATTACTTTTTAGAGTGGAGAGGATAGATATCTGTATAGTGTCTATCAACAGCTATGGCACCAACACCGAGACCTAAGAAAAATGATGATTTTATTTCACAGCCCATAGGGGATCTGAAGATCCAGTCTCCTAATCACTTAGGTCAGGACTTTTCAGCCATTGGGGATCACTTTTTCTTACAGGAACTTTTATGTTTTCTCTCAAAACCTTCCCCTCTTGGGCTTATCAGGAATTCTCACTTCTACATGGGGTTAAAATAAAACCCACCGCACTTTTTGCCTAGCGGGTGCCATAACATGCTCATTGAGGGGTGTGGGGCGGCATTTCTGCTTTGTACTTACATTAACTAAATAATTCTCTGGTCTTCATGGGAATTGAACCCACGACCTCTATCATTGCAGGTGACAAAGCGATGAGCAACAGCCTCTGCTGACAACACTGGGAGGATCTAAAGTGCCTTGCGAAAGTATTCGGCCCCCTGTAATTTTTCAACCTTTTCCCACATATCACGCTTCAAACATAAAGTTACCAAATGTAAATTTTTGGTGAAGAATCAACAACAAGTGGGGCACAATTGTGAAGATGAACGAAATTTATTGGTTACTTTAAATTTTTTTTGAAATTCAAAAACTGAAAAGTGGGGCGTGCAATATTATTCGTCCCCTTTACTTTCAGTGCAGCAAACTCACTCCAGAAGTTCATTGTCGATCTCTGAATGATCCAATGTTGTCCTAAATAACTAATGATGATGAATATAATCCACCTGTGTGTAATCAAGTCTCCGTATAAATTCACCTGCTCTGTGATAGTCTCAGGGTTCTGTTTGATGCACAGAGAGCATCATGAAGACAAAGGAACACAACAGGCAGGTCTGTGATACTGTTGTGGAGAAGTTTAAAGACGGACTTGGATACAAAATGATTTCCCAATTATTTATGATGAAGTGCCAACACGTGCCAAATGCCCCATCATGATCCCCTTCATGCAGAAATATGCCCCATCATGATCCCATTCAAGTTGGAAATATGCCCCATCATGATCCCATTCAATTAGAAATATGCCCCATCATAATTCCCTTCATGCAGAAATATGCCCCATCATGATCCGCTTCATGTAGAAATATGCCCCATCATGATTCCTGTCATGCAGAAATACGCCCCATCATGATCATATTCAAGTAGAAATATGCCCCATCATGATCCCCGTCATGTAGAAATGCCCCATCATGATCCCCTTCATGTAGAAATATGCCCCATCATGATTCCATTTAGTTAGAAATATGCCCCATCATGATCTCATTTGAGTAGAAATATGCCCCATCATGATCCCCTTCACGCAGAAATATGCCTCACCATGATCCCCTTCATGCAGAAATATGCCCCTTCATGATCCCATTTGAGTAGAAATATGCCCCATCATGTTCCCCTTAATGTAGAAATATGCCCCATCATGATCCCCTTAATGCAGAAATATGCCCCATCATGATCTCATTTGAGTAGAAATATGCCCCATCATGATCCCCTTAATGTAGAAATATGCCCCATCATGATCCCCTTCATGTAGAAATATGCCACACCATGATCCCCTTCATGCAGAAATATGCCCCACCATGATCCCACTCATGCAGAAATATGCCCAATCATAATCCCCTTCATGCAAAAATATGCCCCATCATGATGGCATTCATGTAGAAATATGCCCCATCATGATCCCTTTCATGTAGATATATGCCCCATCATATCCCCATTCAAGTAGAAATATGCCCCATCATGATCCCCTTCATGCAGAAATATGCCCCATGATGATCCCTTTCATGTAGAAATGTGCCCCATCATGATCCCAGTCATGTAGAAATATGCCCCATCATGATTCCTTTCAGGCAGAAATATGGCCCATCATGATCCCCTTCATGCAGAAATATGCCCCACCATGATCCCCTTCATGCAGAAATATGCCCCATCATGATAACCTTGAAGCCGAAAAATGCCCCATCATGATCCCATTCAAGTAGAAATATGCCCCATCATGATCCCCTTCATGCAGAAATATGCCCCATCATGATCTCATTTGAGTAGAAATATGCCCCATCGTGATCCCCTTCATGTAGAAACATGCCCCATCATGATCCCCTTCATGTAGAAATATGCCCCATCATGATCCCATTCAAGTAGAAATATGCCCCATCATGATCCCATTCAAGTAGAAATATGCCCCATCACGATTCCCTTAATGCAGAAATATGCCCCATCACTATCCCATTCATGCAGATATATGCCCCATCATGATCCCCTTCATGCAGAAATATGCCTCATCATGATCCCATTCAAGTAGAAATATGCCCCATCATGATCTCCTTCATGCAGAAATATGCCCCATCATGATCTCATTTGAGTAGAAATATGCCCCATCGTGATCACCTTCATGTAGAAACATGCCCCATCATGATCCCCTTCATGTAGAAATATGCCCCATCATGATCCCATTCAAGTAGAAATATGCCCCATCATGATCTCATTCAAGTAGAAATATGCCCCATCACGATTCCCTTAATGCAGAAATATGCCCCATCACAATCCCCTTCATGCAGAAATATGCCCCATCATGATCCCCTTCATGCAGAAATATGCCCCATCATGATCGCATTCATGTAGAAATGCCCCATCATGATCCTCTTCATGCAGAAATATGCCCCATCACAATCCCCTTCATGCAGAAATATGCCCCATCATGATCCCCTTCATGCAGAAATATGCCCCATGATGATCCCTTTCATGTAGTAATATGCCCCATCATGATCCCATTCAAGCAGAAATATGCCCCATCATGATCCCCGTCATGTAGAAATGCCCCATCATGATCCCCGTTATGTAGAAATGCCCCATCATTATCCCCTTCATACAGAAATATGCCCCATCATGATCCCCTTCATGCAAAAATATGCCCCATCATGATCCCATTCAAGTAGAAATATGCCCCATCACGATTCCCTTAATGCAGAAAGATGCCCCATCACTATCCCATTCATGCAGATATATGCCCCATCATGATCCCCTTCATGCAGAAATATGCCTCATCATGATCCCATTCAAGTAGAAATATGCCCCATCATGATCTCCTTCATGCAGAAATATGTCCCATCATGATCTCATTTGAGTAGAAATATGCCCCATCGTGATCCCCTTCATGTAGAAACATGCCCCATCATGATGCCCTTCATGTAGAAATATGCCCCATCATGATCCCATTCAAGTAGAAATATGCCCCATCATGATCCCATTCAAGTAGAAATATGCCCCATCACGATTCCCTTAATGCAGAAATATGCCCCATCACAATCCCCTTCATGCAGAAATATGCCCCATCATGATCCCCTTCATGCAGAAATATGCCCCATCATGATCGCATTCATGTAGAAATATGCCCCATCATGATCCCATTAACGTAGAAATGCCCCATCTTGATCCCTTTCATGTAGATATATGCCCCATCATATCCCCATTCAAGTAGAAATATGCCCAATCATGATCCCCATCATGCAGAAATATGCCCCATGATGATCCCTTTCATGTAGAAATATGCCCCATCATGATCCCCGTCATGTAGAAATGCCCCATCATGATCCCCGTTATGTAGAAATGCCCCATCATGATCCCCTTCATACAGAAATATGCCCCATCATGATCCCCTTCATGCAAAAATATGCCCCATCATGATCCCAGTCATGTAGAAATATGCCCCATCATGATTCCTTTCAGGCAGAAATATGCCCCATCATGATCCCCTTCATGCAGAAATATGCCCCACCATGATCCCCTTCATGCAGAAATATGCCCCATCATGATCCCCTTCAAGCCGAAATATGCCCCATCATGATCCCATTCAAGTAGAAATATGCCACATCATGATCCCCGTCATGTAGAAATGCCCCATCATGATCCCCGTTATGTAGAAATGCCCCATCATGATCCCCTTCATACAGAAATATGCCCCATCATGATCCCCTTCATGCAAAAATATGCCCCATCATGATCCCAGTCATGTAGAAATATGCCCCATCATGATTCCTTTCAGGCAGAAATATGCCCCATCATGATCCCCTTCATGCAGAAATATGCCCCATTATGATCCCCTTCAAGCCGAAATATGCCCCATCATGATCCCATTCAAGTAGAAATATGCCCCATCATGATCCACTTCATGCAGAAATATGCCCCATCATGATCCCATTTGAGTAGAAATATGCCCCATCATGATCCCCTTAATGTAGAAATATGCCCCATCATGATCTCATTTGAGTAGAAATATGCCCCATCATGATCCCCTTCATGCAGAAATATGCCCCTTCATGATCCCATTTGAGTAGAAATATGCCCCATCATGATCCCCTTAATGTAGAAATATGCCCCATCATGATCCCCTTAATGCAGAAATATGCCCCATCACAATCCCCTTCATGCAAAAATATGCCCCATCATGATCCCCTTCATGCAGAAATATGCCCCATCACAATCCCCTTCATGCAGAAATATGCCCCATCATGATCCCCTTCATGCAGAAATATGCCCCATCATGATCGCATTCATGTAGAAATATGCCCCATCATGATCCCAGTCACGTAGAAATGCCCCAACTTGATCCCTTTCATGTAGATATATGCCCCATCATATCCCCATTCAAGTAGAAATATGCCCCATCATGATCCCCTTCATGCAGAAATATGCCCCATGATGATCCCTTTCATGTAGAAATATGCCCCATCATGATCCCATTCAAGTAGAAATATGCCCCATCATGATCCCCGTCATGTAGAAATGCCCCATCATGATCCCCGTTATGTAGAAATGCCCCATCATGATCCCCTTCATACAGAAATATGCCCCATCATGATCCCAGTCATGTAGAAATATGCCCCATCATGATTCCTTTCAGGCAGAAATATGCCCCACCATGATCCCCTTCATGCAGAAATATGCCCCATCATGATCCCCTTCAAGCCGAAATATGCCCCATCATGATCCCATTCAAGTAGAAATATGCCCCATCATGATCCCCTTCATGCAGAAATATGCCCCATCATGATCCCATTTGAGTAGAAATATGCCCCATCATGATCCCCTTAATGTAGAAATATGCCCCATCATGATCTCATTTGAGTAGAAATATGCCCCATCATGATCCGCTTCATGCAGAAATATGCCCCTTCATGAACCCATTTGAGTAGAAATATGCCCCATCATGATCCCCTTAATGTAGAAATATGCCCCATCATGATCCCCTTAATGCAGAAATATGCCCCATCATGATCTCATTTGAGTAGAAATATGCCCCATCATGATCCCCTTCATGTAGAAATATGCCCCACCATGATCCCCTTCATGCAGAAATATGCCCCATCATGATCCCCTTCATGTAGAAATATGCCCCATCATGATCCTCTTCACGCAGAAATATGCCCCATCATGATCCCCTTCACGCAGAAATATGCCCCATCATGATCCCCTTCACGCAGAAATATGCCCCATCATGATCCCCTTCATGCAGAAATATGCCCCATCATGATCGCATTCATGTAGAAATATGCCCCATCATGATCTCATTTGAGTAGAAATATGCCCCATCATGATCCCCTTCATGCAGAAATATGCCCCATCATGATCCCCGTCATGTAGAAATGCCCCATCATGATCCCCGTTATGTAGAAATGCCCCATCATGATCCCCTTCATACAGAAATATGCCCCATCATGATCCCAGTCATGTAGAAATATGCCCCATCATGATTCCTTTCAGGCTGAAATATGCCCCACCATGATCCCCTTCATGCAGAAATATGCCCCATCATGATCCCCTTCAAGCCGAAATATGCCCCATCATGATCCCATTCAAGTAGAAATATGCCCCATCATGATCCCCTTCATGCAGAAATATGCCCCATCATGATCCCATTTGAGTAGAAATATGCCGCATCATGATCCCCTTAATGTAGAAATATGCCCCATCATGATCTCATTTGAGTAGAAATATGCCCCATCATGATCCCCTTCATGCAGAAATATGCCCCTTCCTGAACCCATTTGAGTAGAAATATGCCCCATCATGATCCCCTTAATGTGGAAATATGCCCCATCATGATCCCCTTAATGCAGAAATATGCCCCATCATGATCTCATTTGAGTAGAAATATGCCCCATCATGATCCCCTTCATGTAGAAATATGCCCCACCATGATCCCCTTCATGCAGAAATATGCCCCATCATGATCCCCTTCATGAAAAAATATGCCCCATCATGATCCTCTTCACGCAGAAATATGCCCCATCATGATCCCCTTCACGCAGAAATATGCCCCATCATGATCCCCTTCACGCAGAAATATGCCCCATCATGATCCCCTTCATGCAGAAATATGCCCCATCATGATCGCATTCATGTAGAAATATGCCCCATCATGATCTCATTTGAGTAGAAATATGCCCCATCATGATCCCCTTCATGCAGAAATATGCCCCTTCATGATCCCATTTGAGTAGAAATATGCCCCATCATGATCCCCTTAATGTAGAAATATGCCCCATCATGATCCCCTTAATGCAGAAATATGCCCCATCACAATCCCCTTCATGCAGAAATATGCCCCATCATGATCCCCTTCATGCAGAAATATGCCCCATCACAATCCCCTTCATGCAGAAATATGCCCCATCATGATCCCCTTCATGCAGAAATATGCCCCATCATGATCGCATTCATGTAGAAATATGCCCCATCATGATCCCAGTCACGTAGAAATGCCCCAACTTGATCCCTTTCATGTAGATATATGCCCCATCATATCCCCATTCAAGTAGAAATATGCCCCATCATGATCCCCTTCATGCAGAAATATGCCCCATGATGATCCCTTTCATGTAGAAATATGCCCCATCATGATCCCATTCAAGTAGAAATATGCCCCATCATGATCCCCGTCATGTAGAAATGCCCCATCATGATCCCCGTTATGTAGAAATGCCCCATCATGATCCCCTTCATACAGAAATATGCCCCATCATGATCCCAGTCATGTAGAAATATGCCCCATCATGATTCCTTTCAGGCAGAAATATGCCCCACCATGATCCCCTTCATGCAGAAATATGCCCCATCATGATCCCCTTCAAGCCGAAATATGCCCCATCATGATCCCATTCAAGTAGAAATATGCCCCATCATGATCCCCTTCATGCAGAAATATGCCCCATCATGATCCCATTTGAGTAGAAATATGCCCCATCATGATCCCCTTAATGTAGAAATATGCCCCATCATGATCTCATTTGAGTAGAAATATGCCCCATCATGATCCCCTTCATGCAGAAATATGCCCCTTCATGAACCCATTTGAGTAGAAATATGCCCCATCATGATCCCCTTAATGTAGAAATATGCCCCATCATGATCCCCTTAATGCAGAAATATGCCCCATCATGATCTCATTTGAGTAGAAATATGCCCCATCATGATCCCCTTCATGTAGAAATATGCCCCACCATGATCCCCTTCATGCAGAAATATGCCCCATCATGATCCCCTTCATGTAGAAATATGCCCCATCATGATCCCCTTCACGCAGAAATATGCCCCATCATGATCCCCTTCACGCAGAAATATGCCCCATCATGATCCCCTTCACGCAGAAATATGCCCCATCATGATCCCCTTCACGCAGAAATATGCCTCACCATGATCCCCTTCATGCAGAAATATGCCCCATCATGATCTCATTTGAGTAGAAATATGCCCCATCATGATCCCCTTCATGCAGAAATATGCCCCACCATGATCCCCTTCATGCAGAAATATGCCCCATTATGATCCCCTTCAAGCCGAAATATGCCCCATCATGATCCTATTCAAGTAGAAATATGCCCCATCATGATCCACTTCATGCAGAAATATGCCCCATCATGATCCCATTTGTGTAGAAATATGCCCCATCATGATCCCCTTAATGTAGAAATATGCCCCATCATGATCCCCTTAATGCAGAAATATGCCCCATCACAATCCCCTTCATGCAGAAATATGCCCCATCATGATCCCCTTCATGCAGAAATATGACCCATCACAATCCCCTTCATGCAGAAATATGCCCCATCATGATCCCCTTCATGCAGAAATATGCCCCATCATGATCGCATTCATGTAGAAATATGCCCCATCATGATCCCAGTCACGTAGAAATGCCCCAACTTGATCCCTTTCATGTAGATATATGCCCCATCATATCCCCATTCAAGTAGAAATATGCCCCATCATGATCCCCTTCATGCAGAAATATGCCCCATCATGATCCCATTCAAGTAGAAATATGCCCCATCATGATCCCCGTCATGTAGAAATGCCCCATCATGATCCCCGTTATGTAGAAATGCCCCATCATGATCCCCTTCATACAGAAATATGCCCCATCATGACCCCAGTCATGTAGAAATATGCCCCATCATGATTCCTTTCAGGCAGAAATATGCCCCATCATGATCCCCTTCATGCAGAAATATGCCCCACCATGATCCCCTTCATGCAGAAATATGCCCCATCATGATCCCATTCAAGCCGAAATATGCCCCATCATGATCCCATTCAAGTAGAAATATGCCCCATCATGATCCCATTTGAGTAGAAATATGCCCCATCATGATCCCCTTAATGTAGAAATATGCCCCATCATGATCCCATTCAAGTAGAAATATGCCCCATCATGATCCCCCTTCATGTAGAAATATGCCCCATCATGATCCCCTTAATGTAGAAATATGCCCCATCATGATCCCCTTCATGTAGAAATATGCCCCATCATGATCCCCTTCATGCAGAAATATGGCCCATCATGATCCCCTTCATGCAGAAATATGCCCCATCATGATCCCCCTTCATGTAGAAATATGCCCCATCATGATCCCCTTCATGTAGAAATATGCCCCATCATGATCCCCTTCATGCAGAAATATGCCCCACCATGATCCCCTTTTTTATAAGGTTTAGAACACTATATGGGGCTTATTACAGCGACCGAACACAAATTAGATCAGTGACTTGGTTATAAGAAAAACAAGGTGACAGATTCCCATAAAAAAGTCTGGTTAATGCTGATTAAGCTAACAGGTCTAACATTAACCTTCATGGATGCATTTGAACATTAAACCTTCACGGATGCATCACGGATGCATGTGGTGGATCACTGAGGCCGTCACATCAACTTCAGACTACCCCTCACCTCCAATATATTACTGTACCTATACTGTATATATAGTAACTAACATGAGAAGCTTTTACCTTAGGGAGATTTTTCTACTCATCACAAGAGAATGGACCGGCCCCTGCTGAACCCCTACTGCGATAGAGAGCCCAACTACAGCGACGGTTTAGGAGATTTACCCTGAAAAAACGTTGCTTCTGCCTTTTCCCAGAATTCCCTGTATTGCATTTGCATATGTCAGTGATGGAGCGCTGTGATTGGCTGACACAGCAGATTAGTGCAGTCCCGCCCACACAGCCTTATTCTAGTCTTCCTCCTGCCGCCATAGGCCCAGGCTGCAGCCAGCGGTTTGTAGAGCGACAGTTATTGTAAGGCTTGTTATTCATGATGGACGTGCTCTGCTCTAGGAAATGCCCTAGACATTATCCAGCAGGGGCAGGTATAATGCCTCCTTCAGGGTCTGTCTCCCAACACCAAGCAGTGATGGATATCTGCTCTGTCCTAAGAGAAAGGGGTCATCTAATAACTGATGCCAATGAGAGCAGAGCGACTCCATTGATTCCTTTCTGCAGGATGTGATTTTCCTCCTCAGAGCGGTGTACGGACACATACACTTACTATTGAGCCCTTACACATCTCTATGCACACGGCTTATGCCGGAGCTGCGCACTTCACAGTGGTCTTTTGACCGATAGGTGTTGGAATCAGGACCTGTGCCCCACTGATTGGAAGCAGATACAGCCCCTATAATAATAAAAATGTCTGTAAATGATTGGCTCCTTGTAAATATTATTACTTTTTAGAGTGGAGAGGATAGATATCTGTATAGTCTCTATCAACAGCTATGGCACCAACAATATGTTCATGATATAGAAATGATCTCTGACGTGCAGTAAGAGATGCAGAAACAAATATACTGTACCTGGTTTTATTTGTTTCTTATCGCAGTTTATAATCCTTAGTCTGTAGAAATAAGACTTTAAGCTCAAGATACACTGAACCTGGGAATTTCCTTTGAGTCACAGACTAGTTTTTGGTGTAATCCGCAGCTCTTGTTGAGATTTCCAAACCCCCTATAATTACGACTGTAAATGAATGAATGAATAAAGTGAGCGTGATTTTTCATGAATGCTCCCCCAATAACGAGGAGTCAATCATTAACACCTTATCCCGTCTTTTCCTTTTCAGAATGGGGCGAGAAACGCACCTCCCCTAAAATATCAGGCTTACTTACTGTACTGTAGCTTTTAAAGAGACACAAAACCTAATTTGTGAGGTCTTGTGGGGTCAGTAGTGCACAATAGAGCAATACCACAAGAGAAATGAGAGCGGGTGAGTGATGGTAGCACTCCCCTGGGGTGCTTGTGTAGGGACACAACACCAACACCATGGCTGGAGGAAAAATTCTTCCAGATAGCAATTCACTTTGGTGGAGAGATCACAGAGAAGTTTATTCTCGTAGCTGACCTTTGCATTCCTGTTTTTTTTTTAAAAGGGACTTTTGATTTAGTGCTAAGTTTTTGGGACTATAAAAGGGGGCGTAGCTCACAGGATCCTCCTGGGCGTGCCTTTAGGCAGCTTTGCATTATTACTCTGTCAGCCACTCCACTCAGTAAAGACACTTGCTGAGAGTATGTGTAACTCATACATACCCTCCGGTCCCGGGTCAAAAACCGTCAAATCCCCACAGTGCACACTGCATGCGCTGGGGGGATTTAAAAGTCTGCAGTCACTCTCTGTGTGACATATATTTGGCAGCATAACTCCCCTAAGGTAACATGCAAATAATCATATCACACAGCGCCCTAAAGAAGCATAATTTAAAAGGTACCTAGTTTTATATTTAATATCAAATTCCTTTTTAAGGTATAGCTTATTGATGGGGATCTAGAGCCTGAGATCCCCACTGATCGCTGAAAAAAATGCTCTGCAGCGCGCTGCTCAACAGGCAGAAGCACTAAGTGCACACTGTTATTCTACGGTACTGTGTCAATGTCCGATTTTTCTCCTAGGACCGAGTCTTTCCGAGGAAATTAATCGCAGAATGCACAATTTGCATCTGTAAATTGTACCGCACTCGAATGACATCTGAGTAGAGTGCGATTTTCATGGACTGACAGAATGGAGAAGAAGGATAAATTATTATTTTTTCCATCTTCTGCACCTCTAAGAAAATCGGATCCCTCTCTGAACATACTCTACTTCCACTCTGATCCCACTCTCATCCCACTCTGATCACACCTTGATTATAGTGGGATCAGAGTATGATTGTCTGATTTTCTCAGACAAGAGAAAATACGGTGGTGTAAGGTGATGCCTTAGGCTGGTGCACATATTTTCAGTGTCCTTTGTGAGTGCCGACAATAGGAATGCGAGCTCCCCTTATGTAACACTGCTTTCGCTGGTCTAGTTATTTGTCTATATGTGACAGCGTGAACTGGAAATCCCCTTACTTGCTTCCTCTTTAACCCTAAACTTCCTGAGGTTGATTATAGATGCGATAGGCAGGACTAAAACAATGTGGTGAAAGCTTTGCAAGTTGTAATAAATGTTGTTATTCTCATACGTTATCAAAGCAAAAACACTGCATGGTGCCATAAACTATGCAGTGATGCCATAGACAGCAGCCAGCGGCATAGCAGAAGGTGGATGGGAGCTTAGCGGCAGTGCCGAGAGCAGTGCAGGGAGCTGTAACGTCCCGACTCCACATGCTGTTTATTTCCAGCAGGAACTGTAAACAGCTGATCGTGTGGGTGTTAGGTGTCGGACCCCCAACAATCTGATATTGATAACCTATCCATACACACGTGGTCAAAATTGTTGTTACTCCTCGTTTAATGACAGAAAAACCCACAATGGTCACAGAAATAACTTGAATCTGACAAAAGAAATAATAAATAAAAAATCTATGAAAATTAACAAATGAAAGTCAGACGTTGCTTTTCAACCATGTTTCCAAAGAATTTAAAAAAAAAATCATGAAATAGGCCTGGACAGAAATGATGGTACTCTTAACTTAAAGGGAATTTGTCACCGGAAGTTGCAGGCCTATGTGAATGGCCTTGGTCCGGTCCGATGGGCGGTATTCTCCGGTATTCTTCTCCATCGTTCGCGCGTGCGCAAAGCAATCTTGCTTCACGGACACGCAGTATGCTTTGCCCAACTGCGGGCAAAGCCAAAAATCATTACTGCGCATGCGCCGGTACACTATGTCCCGGAACACAGCGAAATACTTCAGGGACATGGTGTACCGATGCTTACGCAGTTTTTCTGGGCTCTTTTGTTACCATTCGTATTATCCACCTCTTTGATTTGTCATCAATTTTCCTCCTGCGGCCACGTCCAGGGAGGTTGGTTACAGTACCATGGAGCTTAAATTTCTGAATAATATGTGCAACTGTGGTCACAGGAACATCAAGCTGCTTGCAGATGGTCTTATAACTTTTACCTTTAACATGTTTGTCTATAATTTTCTCTCTAATCTCCTGAGACAACTCTTTCCTTCGCTTCCTCTTGTCCATTTTGAGTGTGATACACACTATGTCACCAAACAGCACAGTGAGTATTTCTGTCCAGGCCTATTTCATGAGTTTTATTTTTTTTTTTTAAATTCTGTGGAAGCATGGTTGAAAAGCAATGTGTGACTTTCATTTTCATAGATTTTTTATTTATTATTACTTTTGTCAGATTCAAGTTCTCTCTGTCACCATTGTGGGTTTTTCTGTCATTAAACGAGAGGTACCGACAATTTTGACAACGTGTGTATCTACATTCTGGGCAGGGTTGGACTGGCCCACAAGAGAACCGGAAAATCCTCCGGTGGGGCCTGGCTTCTCCATCAGGAGAGTTCATAGTGCAAACTTTGCAGTTGCTATGGGGCTCTTCAGTGGGGGAGAAAGGCCCTCAGAAACAAAACCTCTGGTGGGCCCAATGTTCTTCAGTCTGACACTGATTCTGGACAACTTCTTAAAAGGGTTATCCCATTAATGTCGCTCCAATTCCTCGACTCGTCATTTAGATGCCAGGAGTATCCGATGCATGTGCAACGCATAGATGAAGCTGAGGCTGGTGGACTTCCTTTCACTGCGCATGTACTAGACGCCACAAGAACAAGATCTGTGTTGTGATGACCTATCGTTGCCAGAGGGACATCAGCCAAGCTACGGACCATTTCTAAGATTCTTGATGCATTCATCAATAGCCAATAGGAAGGAGTCTGATACCCAATGTCCCTACTGATAAGCTGGTTTTTGCCCCAGCCAAAGAAGAGGATCTGTACTGCAGCACTCAGAAGCAGCTGCTACACTTAGAATAGAGCTCCTGAGTGCAGCCCTATTCAAATTGTTTACATCTGGACTCTATGGCAAAAAAGCAGCAGATCAGTGGGGACACCGCAAATTAAACCCTCACTGATCTGCTATTGACAACCTATCCTGAGAGTAGATCATCAATACCATATGCTCAAAACTATCCCTTTAAATTGTTAATATTTTAATAGAATTTATTATATTTAATATTTGTTTTATATATTTTTATAGCACCAAGCGGCAGCGATTGTTTAGTAGGGGAAAATAATTCTAATAATAATTTGAAGGTCATCTAACATTTTCAATCAAGAGAAAGCATCATTACAGCTTAGGATTTTCAATGTTTGACAATAGCATATAATAGTAGCACTCCTCCATGCAATGCCTCCATAGGAAAACAACATTTTTCACGTGTTAGAAATAATGGATCATTGACAATTTAACCAATTGTGACAAGGTAGAGAAAACTAAAAGCACTAAAAAAATCCCAACAAGGGAAACATGCAAAATACAAGTAAATTCAGCCACTCGCACTCATGATATTAGAATTACTCATGATAGATGTCACCTTAAATAAAACATATCCTATAATAAGGAAGTAAGAAACTGGTTCTACAATACTGGAAGGAAACATGGCTGCATTCTTCAGAATATAGTAACTACTGGTAGCCCTTACTGGCTAGTGATGGCTTATGCAAGATTGGGATATTCAGGGTATTATTCAGTTCCAGGCAATCGGTGCATCATGAGGAACAGAGGATCCCGTGTGCTCAGGGTGAAGACACCACCAACACACATATTACAAAGTGCGTCATCACTGTAATGGTTTTGTTTTTTCCTTATTAAGTTCTAACATTTATAATTTTGTCTAGCATGGAAAGTTAGGAAACATTGCAAATCACTTTACGAGGAGATTTATCTTCATTCATGTGGAGTACAGCTGATGGCAGTGATGGGTTAGCTCAGTACCTGTGTCTCACTTCTAGTAATGAGCGAACATGCTGGAATAAGGTGTCATCAGACCATGCTCTGGTGCTAACCGAGTGTCTTCGGCGTGCTCAAAAAATAGCCTTGAGTCCCCGCTGCTACGTGTCTCATGGCTGTTCGACAGCCACAACATATGCAGGGATAGCCTAACAAACATACAATCCCTGTATATGTTGTGGCTGTCAAACACCCACAAGACATGCAGCAGCGGGTACTCGAACATATTTTTCCGAGTACGCTGAAGACGCTTGGTTAGCACTCGAGCATGCCCAGATAACACCTTATCCCAGCACGTTCGCTCATCACTACCTCGGCGGATCGATCTGATAAGCAGAACACACAGTGGAGGAGATACGGTTGCTGATTTGACCCATCACTGCCAACATCTGTACTCCAAATGAGAACTTTCTGATATCAATGCAACTGAAGGCAGGAAAATAGCCTAAGCACAATGAGGGGTTGGAAGACACTTACATTCAATTTCATTTTTTTTTTTTTTAAGGAATGAAGACAAATCCCCCAAAAAAGTGATTTGCAAAGTTTGATAACTTTCCATGTTGGACAAAGTTATATAATAAAAAAACTAAATTTTACCTACTCTTTGCTCTTTTTTTGCAAAACAATTTGTAGTTTTGAATTATACAGTTTTTTAGCATATAACAAACTGGAAACCGGCAAAAATCTTAGTTTTGGTGAAATGGTTAAAAAAACTCAATTCCCACATTGTTTTTTTTTACATTTTCACAACAGATTGTGTTGACCTGGCAGCACGATTCTCCAGATCAGTACAATTACAGTGATCCCAAACGTATAATTAAAACCATTTAATTTGTTATGTGTTTCCATTTTCTAAGACCTATTGCTTTTTTTTTTCTTTTTTTTAATGTCTGTGTGATATCATCTTTTTTACATGAAAAGCTGATATTTATACTGGATACATTTTGGAGTCCAAATAATATTTTTATCACTTTTTATTGTATTTATTGGAGGAGGTGCACTGACCAAAACATTGCAATTCTGGAGTCTTTTTTTGTTTTCTTTACCGCGGAAAATAAATGGTTTTATATTTTGATAGATCTGATATTTTGCAGACACTGTGATACCAAATATGTGGGGTTTTTTTCTAAAAAGAAATGGCAACCCATTGGCACCCTGCAATCACATTTTGATGAGAACTCGAATGGACTCCCGGACAAGATCAAGAATCTTAAATGTTGCTGTCAGAGATTTAAGTGGTTAGTATGTGTCATGCGTCTGTGCTTTGTGGGTCGGCTTCTCTGTCTGCCGAGCTACAGCAAATACAACTTTTCTCAGGGTGTTTAGTTTCTGTTATCCTTGCTTCAGTATATTCATTTATGGAAATAAGTTAAGGGGGATTGCTGACCAAAAAAGAGGGGTGCCTTCCAGGAAATAGAGTCCAATAATAAATATATATAAAGAACCTTAAGGCATCAAATTCGTGCTCATAAGTGAAGAATGTATTGAACTTCTTCACTTATGAGCATGAATTTGGTGCCTTCAGGTATTTTCATTTACTCATTTATCTGCCCTATCACCTTTTGGGTGCGACTTTATGTAATTTCCCCCTGCTGGTATTTCCTGCTGGCGATAGTCTCATATGGATGTCAAGTCATACTGCTGCAGTTTAAGCCAGTCAATGAAAGACCATCTAGGGTTTATTCTTTCTGTTTATGTTCCCTGCACCTATTGTCTGTTTCTTTTTAGAAAGTAGGCATCATATTCTCTAACAGTACGCACTTAATCTTTATTTTGTATTTCGTGGTTTGTTTTAATCACTCTGGGGTCTCTTTCTGAAGCACACTTTACTTTCTGTAGGTAATTTGCACTCTGCTCTGTCCTCCAGGTTTTTAGGAGGAATGTGAAGCGCTCGACAGCCTTTCAGGCAGCATAGGTCCGAGTTGTCATCATCTAGTCTGTGGTTACGTCTTTCGCAGATTACGCAGGAACCACTAAGGACTGAGGGGTCAGGATCTCGAGCCTATACAGGAATCTGCAAGATCAAATGCAGTTTTTAGTGTCTGACCTATTTTCGCGAGTGATTTGCTACATTATCATAACACTGTGGTTGCTGCTGTAATCCACACCACCAAATGTGGAGCAGGTTCAGCTTCCCGAGCCCGCTCCATACACCTTCACCTGATATTGGATGTGACATTATGCCCTATGTTGGGAGGTAGATAAAGGTCTCTCCTTGATGAAACCTAGCAACTAAGTTTTACAAGCAATGCTCCCTGGGTAATGTATGCAAATTATCCCTTCTTCAAAAGCAAGTAAACTTTTTCTCTAGTGCCACTTATAGGCAGCTCCCCTGTAAGCCAACATCTGACCCATTAAAGAGCCTTGAAACGAGACTAGAAATGTTAAGACATCTATCTGTAGATGATACCTTACTACTTCTGGAGTTGAAATAGTTTCTCAGAAAGCAATGATTGTAATGCAATGATTCCCTACACCAGTTGGAAATCCTGGATACCACTGTGCGTTGCATCTAAAGCTGTTTGGCAGATGGCTATCTCTCCCCCATAGAAGTGAATGGGGGTGAGATACCAAATTGTTTTCAAGAGGGAAGATGATTGACATCAGACCTTCTCATCCCTCATGTCCTCCATATCTTATGCTTTGGGACAGTTGGGGAGGCCACCGACGCATTAGGGATCAAGTAGATCCCGACTAATCTTATGTGTGCAGGGGAACCCTAGCCCAGCCAACCAGTACCCGGCTCAGTACTACTGAGAAGCACTGATCTTTAGGGTAGCTACCTATAGGTGACACTACAGAGATAGTCTTTTCTACTGGGGGATAGCTGATTTGCAAGTAAATGCTAAGACTCAACATATTAGTTTGCGTGTACTCTTAAAGGGGTTGTCCGGACTTTTCACATAATCTCAGTGCATATCTGGGCTGCAGAATGCTGACAATAAGTAATTTACCTTCTGTGGCCAGTTTGCAGGGTTTGCTAGATATCATCTCTTGCTTGTAAGAAAACCGTCCAGGGGGGGGGTGTTCTGGCATTGAAATGAGAACTGGTCATTTCCTCCTACTCTACTAAAAACATGCCTTCTATAGCAACAACCCCATCCTCCATAGCAACAGGCCCTCCCCGACCACATGAACAAGCCTATCCCTCCTCACACAGTAGCAAATCCTCCCCCTCTAGCTGCCTCAGTGCAGAGAGCAGGACCACCCAGCTGCTCTTCCCCTAGACACACGCTGAACAGTGATCTATGGAAAGTGAAACTATTGAGGAGTAAATTACCAGTTCTCATTTCAATGCCAGAACACCCCCCCACGGACGTTTATCTTACAAGCAAGAGATGATATCTAGAAAACCCTGCAAACTGGCCACAGAAGGTAAATTACTTATTGTCAGCATTCTGCAGCCCAGATATGCACTGAGATTATGTGAAAAGCCCGGACAACCCCTTTAATGATGACTTGGAAACTGATACCAAAGAACCTAGAACTTAAATCACCTCCTACAAAATCCCTAGTAATTAGGAGTCTGATGTGTTCTGCCAGACCGGTAACTTGACCAAGGACAGCAGATGATTTGGTCAGCCACCAACCCAAGGCATTGAGGATTAATGAGAACTTTTCTTCTTCCTCGATAAACTAAGATCATGGCATCAACAAAATGAGGTTCTTTTTAGATTAAGGGACCTAAAAAGCAACCGGGACTGCTGAAAGTCATACTTCCTATTTTATGTGGCTTTGGACTATCTGGACCGGTGTGCATGCAGTCACCGCCATATTGTTGCTCACTGGAGACTGACACCACTCATAATGGACACGGAGAAGGGCGTGTATTCATCACCCATCTGGTGTATCACCAATCAAACGTCAGGAAAAAAGCCAGGATTCCTTCTGCCAAAATAATTATTGGTTCCTAAAAAATAACCCATGCATGAATTTCTTGTTCAGCTGTGAAATTATTGGACTGTCCTCCTCCAATTATACCTGTTATTATTAAAACGTTAGTAACAAGGTTATTCTGTGTATATGCCATACTCCCCCTACTCCTACAGGCCCCATAAACACCACTCCTCCCAACTTTTTCTCTGGTCAACCTCAAATAGAATTTAACAAGTTTCACTCAAAAGTATTACAGATGGAAGTCCTGTCCAACCACGTGGATCGTCGGCTTTATATGACGTTGTCAGGTGTGGTGCTTTGACCAACGATCAGATGGGGACTTGCATCTGTAACATGGGGGACCATAATACACTCGTCTGACACTAGTCTTTCACTCTATACTGTCTGTAGGTAAACTGGCACGTGTGGTGGCCACTAATCGCACCACCTCACCAGCTATAAGATTAGTCATTTATGATCATTGCTTTCTGTTGGAAATTATAAAGTGTTGCAATATACGGTAGTCTCCTCCACCACTAGCCAAGATCTAGCGTAATATTTCACGATGGAGAAACACAATGCAATTGTCAATATTTTCCGTGCATTCTTTAAAAAAAAAAACAACAACCCAATTCTTACAGATAAAATTATAAGGTGCTTGTTTTTAGGATTTTCTGTACTAATTAGGCAATGTTTAACCTACTCAAAATGTGTTGATACATCATAAAGGATCCAAAAGAGTGTCCTTTCATTATCTGTTGGAATGGTGCATGTTGGTGACCATTTTTTTTTCTTCTTTACAGTCCATTGCTCTTGACGACTTGGCGTGTGGCCTGAGTGATGTATCCTGAGGGTGGCGAAGGGGTGCCAACAAGGGTATCCAAATATAGGATCAGGGCAGCAATCTGAATCTTTGCCCCAAGTCAAGGAAAACCAAACTCGACCCTTAAGTATAGATGGAAATTGTCTGCTCTCGACCCCCTCTATTAGCCAGATTGTTGAAACTCTACAACTGATCCCCTGTCGACAGCCATTTATTTCAATGGTCGCCAAGAAATGTAAAGCAAGGTGCAACTTCCCCAGTGTTTGGAGGACTAAAGAATTTGGACCCATCTTTTATTAAGGAGATGTGAATAAATTCTTTTAAAGGGTAGATGTTAACTTACTGATCACTAAGGGTCTGGTTGCTGGGATCCACAGCAATAAAATGAACTGGGCTCTGGTACCCGGAATAAAGTTCTGAAGAGCCCTGTCTTGAACGGAACAAAGGTGCCGAAGCTCGACCTCTACTATATTCACCGTCAATGGGCCAGCTAAATATTGCTAAACGGTTGGACCCCCCAGCAATACGTAGGTTATCGCCTGTCTAATAGATAGGGGATGATTTACTGTCTTAATAATAACCCTTTAAAGAGAACCTGTCACCAGATCAAAAGTTGCCAATTCTTTCTCTCATTTTATTCCCGCTAATCCTCCGTGCATGCCATTTTTTTTTTCTAAATCTGCAACATGACTCCAGAGATATGTTTTTTTTATTTGCTGTTAATTTTGATGGTCTTTACAAAGAAGATGTGGCTCACAGGGCAGATATGCAGAGCAGCCTAAAGACACGCCCGTGAGGAAACCTGTAAATCGCTCCTGCTTGTAAAGACCATAAAAATTAACACTCAATTAAATATGCCCATATCTATGGAACTTTATGGTGTATTTTAAAAAAAAAAAGATCAAACAAAAAATGAAACACTCAGGGGAATTAAATAAGAGCAGAACCTGGCCACATTTGACCCGACGACAAGTCCTCTTTAACCCTTTCACAACTTTTGATGTACCCATGGTCAGGTAGGAGTTCCTGACCTTTGATGTGGGAGTTCCTAACCTTTGATGTATGGGTACGTCATGGCGAATAAAATCTGGTAATCACTTATGCTCCATGAAGAATGGTGTAAAAAAATAAATAAAACCAATTTATTCTGCCTCCCTAAGATCACAGTAAGGCTCGGCGCACATTTATCTTGTGCTGTACGCTGAGCGCTTACCCCCAAGTTTCTGTGTAAATCTCTACAACATGTGATTCAGGCAGAATCCCCAGCGGAGGATTCCCTATAATGAGGAACATGGAGGCACTGTGGAGGCTGTCTGGCCTATGATCCGGCAGTGTCCGTCTTTTTAAGTGTGCATAAAAGTGCGGTACGCCACAGATTTATGCACTTCTGAAAAGGACAACGCTAAACAGAGGTCAAACAGAGTCCAAAATAACTCTGCTGCCTCATTATAGTGAATGGATTGCTCTGGGTTTTCATCTGAATCACGTCATTTAGAGATTTAGATGGAAACCCTGATATAAATGCTCAGCATAGAGCGCAGGATAAATGTGAAAATGTAAAATTTGGGTCTAAAACTAAACTTTTATGGTCAAAACATATTTATTTTTTCTTCACTATCCAATGTTCTTTGACACACTTGTTCTGTCATTTTTATCATTGTACCCTTAGATTAATTCATTGAGAGGTCTAGTTTTTAAAATTGGGTCACTTATGGGGGGTTCTGCAGTTCTGGAACTTCAGGGGCTCTGCCAATATGACATGGCACCTGCAAACCATGACAACAAAATCTGCACTATAATATAGCGCTCCTTCTCTTATGAGCTTTGCATTGTCCCTCAAAAGTAGTTTTTGACCACATATGAGGTGTTAGCAGAAGAAACTGCATATCATATTTTGTTGTCCATTTTCTTCTATCATCCCTTTTGAAAATTGTCAGTCATGTCAAGTCAGGGACAAAGTTTTGAGAATTATAAGTCATGGTTTGGTTATAAAAAAAAAATGTGGCAGACTTCACAAATGTATGGTGGAAACTACTGTGGTCAGATGAGACCAAAATCAAACTTTTTGGACACCAAGGTGAATGCTATGTCTGGCGCCAAACCAATACAGCTCATCGCCCCCAAAACAACATCCCAACAGGGAAACATAATGGTGGCAGCATCATGCTGTGGGGATGTCATTCGCCAGCAGGGACAAGGAAAATGGTCTTAGTCGAGGGGAAGATGGATGATGTGAAACACCGGAATATTCTTAAGCAAAAACTTGCAAAAGCATGATGCAAAAAGCTCATAGAAACTTATCCAATGAGACTTGCAGCTATAATTGTTGCAAAAGGAGGTTCTACAAAGTACTGACTTTAGGGGGGTGAATAGTTATGCACACTGAAGATTTCAGTTATTTTGTCCTATTTGTTGCTTGCTTCACAAAAAAAAAACAAATGCTCATAGTTGAGGCATTATAGGCATGTTCTTTACATGAATTGATGCAAACCCCCCCCCCAAAAAAAAAAAACCAGTGAAATTCCAGGTTGTGAGGTAGCAAAACATGAAAAATGCCAAGGAGGTGAATACTTTTCAAGCCACTGCAAGTTCCTTGAGGGGTGTAGTTTTCAAAATGGGGCACTTGTAGCAGGGTTCCTACCATTTAGGCACATCAGGGGCTCTGCAAAAGCGACATGGCATCCGCTATATTTTCCAGCCAATTTTGCGTTCCAAAAGTCAAATGGTGCTCCTTCACTTAAGAGCCCTGCTGTGCGCCCAAACAGTAGTTATCCACCACATATGGGGTATCAGTGTATTCAGGAGAAATTACACAACAAATTATGGGGTCTACTTTCTCCTCCTACATTTATAAAGATGAAACATTTAAAAATTATGTGAAGCACTTGTGGGTTCAACACCTCTAGATAAATTCCATGAGGCTGCAGTTTCCAAAATGGGGTAACTTTGTGTGTGGGTGGCTGGATCCACTGGTTAGACACATCAAGGGCTCTGCAAATACCGCATGGCTTTCGCTATCTATTCCAGCCAATTTTGTGCTCCAAAAGTTGAATGGTGCGCCTTCTCTTCCGAGCCCTGCCCTATGCCCAATGAGTAGTTTTCCACCACATATGAGGTATCTCTGTATTCAGGAGAAACTGAACAACAAATTGTACTACCCATTTTTTTCTGTTACTCTTTTAAAAATGGCTGGATGGATTCCGAGATTTTTATCCAAGGAGCTGGAACAAAGAGTTGTTTTTTTCCCTGCAATTTATTGTCTCTTCAGGACGGAGTTCCTTTGCACCTGGAAGTTTGGTGAGCTGGCTTTTTGTTTTCTACTACACAACTGTTTTGAAAATGCAAAATTTAGCGCTAAAGCAAAATTTTTGCATGAACAAGTAAAATTTTATTTTTTTCCTTCCACAATGGATGTGATCTGTAAAAAAAAAAAATTGGGTTTGTAAATTTTGTGGATAAAATGAAAAATTGATAATACGTGAACTCTCAATCCTTCTAACTTACTAAGAAAAAAATTATGTTTTAAAAATGATGCAGATGTGAAGTAGACATGTGGAAAATGTTTTTTACTAACTATTTTGTGTGGGATAACTATCTGGCTTAAGGGTATACAAATTCAAAGTTTGAAAATTGCTAAATTTTCAGCTATTATGTCAAATTTTCATAAATAAACGCAAATCATATCCACTAAAATTTACCACTAACATGAAACTGTCACAAACAAAAACAATTCTGGGATCCGTTGAAGAGTTCCAAAGATATAAACTAATGGGGGCGTGGTTTGCAGGGGAAGGGAGCAGACCTGTTCATCAGGAGCTCCTGCAATTCCCCTATTTGAAGCGGCTTAAATCTACTAAAGGTGGAAAATTTTGTGACTTAAAACCTTTAGAACATGCCTGGATCCACCTACAAGAAGAAAGAAGCTGATATTGCTGAGAAAAATCATATGCTGGGACGAGAAAGCAGTGGAAGACCAGGCAGAGGCCTGACTTCAGCCGGAGGTAAACAAGCTGTACCTGCACCTCAAGCCAGACAAGCCTTGGTGAAGTCAGAGCCTTCCAAAGCACCTTGGATTCGTGGGACACCTGTGGGGAAGAAATCCTCCCCTAAAGCAACTCCAGTACTTGAAGACAGACCTAGGAAAGAAAGTCGGGAGATCGCAGTGAGCCCAGGTGCTGGGAGGCAGAAGAGAGGAGCCAGAGATGACTCAGCAGTTCTCACAAAGCCAAGACCTGTTGGTGGATCTACAATCAAGCAGGCAGGAGGATTAAGAGTGGAAGCGCCAGCTTTTGTTCCTTGGACACAAACAAAAAATGGATTTACAACAGAGGATGCGACTAAGGAGGAGCAGGAGACAGTGACAAGCACATGGAACCGGCCTGGGGAATCCCTAGGTCTCCGGACAGAGAGGGAGCCACCTGGAGTGCATTTTGGAGAACGGGAGCAGGAGGGGAGAGCCATGACAACAGGGAAGGAGAAAGCAGGACAAAGGAGTACACAAAAGTCTGAAAAAGTTCAGCAGACAACTGAAGGGGTAAGCAGACTCATACATTTCATTTCTACATCCCCTACTATGAAGCGGAGTACCTCTATTAAATCTTCCTATAAGAGCCCTAAAGTTACAGATCGCGTGGAAAATAGTTATGTAAGTAATGAGAAGCCATGCAATAACAAATTTAATAGAGGGGAAGATAGAGGGAATGTTCATAACAAGGAAAAATCACAGCAGTCTCTGATTACATGCTTTAATTCTTGTGAGTCTGGTCTGCAGTTAAATGGGACTAAACCTGCTCCTTCTGCTGATAAGAGTGGAGTACATATGGGACTGTTGGTTGAGGGGGGCTCTACTTCCGATCCCCAAGAATATATGGTACAAGCTAATGTAAAACTTAAAGGGGCACCCCTAAGTAAATCCTCAAAGCACCCGGAATCTTTGGTTGGGAGATCAGATAAATTGGAGGACTCTCTTTATTTATCAGAAGAACTGGAGAGTGTATATTCAGAGAAGATTTTTAAAGGGACAGATTTTTTTGAACTCAGTAAAAGTGATTATTTTAATGATGATTCTGATAAATCTTCATCCACAAATTCCTACTTGGGAGTTGATGATATACGGGGAAACTTAGAGCCTATTGAAAATTCTTTACAACAACTGGACATAGCTAAATTGGATCAGGGGAAACATGGAAAATCCTCTTCCAATTTGATAGACGAGATACCTGCATCTGACGACTATCCAACAGAGGCCTTTATGATTAGCATGTTTAAAGCTCTTCTTACATCAGTGGAACTTTTGGGGAAAGAAGATAATGCTGATATCATCTGTAATGTATCCTGTGATCCCACTCTTAAAAACATTGACCTTAAGCAATTAAATAAATCCAAAGCCTCTGAGGCTTTCATAAAAAGACTTTTTAGTGATACATTAATGATTTTGACCGACAACACCCATTCAACCTCGTCTAGAGTCTCTGATGGTCCTCTTTGTGGTCGGAAAATGAAGATCCCCTCTAATAATAAAAAATGCGAAATAACGCAACATAGAGATGTTCATATTTCCCCTACATTAACAGATTCATTAGATAAGATTCGAAAAGATATTGCTTCTCTAGAAATTCATATGGCTAACTTCGAGGATTTTAAAAGAAAAAATAATGTCAAGATCAGAGGGATTTCTGAGTCAATACACTCTTCTCAATTAAAAGATTATATATCCTCGATGATCTCTCACTTGATCCCTGACATTAATGAGAGATGTTTGGTTGAGAGAGCGTTTAGGATACGAAGGCCGCCCTCTCTGCCGCAGGGCTTAACAAGTGATATAATTGTATCCTTTTACCCCAACTGGATAAGAAGTGCGCTCCTGAGTATTTCAAAAGAGCCAAGATTTCTATCTTCCAAATACAGTCATCTGATCTTCCTCAAGGACCTTTCAAGAGAGACTTTACAAAAAAGGAAAGCGTTTGCACACACCACACGTGAACTCCGGCGAGCTGAGATACCATACACCTGGACTCTTTCTTCAACTCTTCAAGTAAAATATGCATCAAGAGTGATTCCTATTTCTTCTCCGGATGAGGGAAAGGACTTCCTCGAGTGCGCTGGAATAAGTACTCAAAAGGTTGTCCCGAGACTTTCAACGTCGAAATCGGATCTTCCTCTTGGCTGATGGTCTTGTAATTTATTTGTTGCTGTTCAATCTAGAGTTACATATAGAATTGTATAAAGAAATATTTTCCACTTTTATATAGTTTTTTTTTGAAAGAACCAATTTTTTGCCTCCGCTCAGTCCTAGGGACATCACTGGATGTCCCGGACAGGACAGGCTTTCATATTCTTTATATTCAATTTAATATGATTTTTTTTTAGGTATAGCGGTATCTATGATATATATAACGTACCTAGCTATTTAAAAAATTTTCTGAAGTATCAGGAATATAATACGTGTATTGATCTTTTTTTTTTTTTTGAGCTACCACAATTGTGTAAAATTTAACACAATATGTGTACTGTTTTTTTTTCTGACGGCTATTATAAGTATATTGATCTTTGCATTTGTATTGTAATCCTTTCTTCCTACAGGTTTTTTGCAAAAAAAGCAAAAATTGATTAGTACATTCTTTTTTTTTTTTTAAACACAAATTTTATTTCAAATTTTCAAATTTTCATAGACATTGCTTCATTTCACATGACAAGTCATTTTTCCAATAAATAGACAATAACTCAGCCTATCATCCTCCCTTCCTACCCTCTTCCTCTTACATTTTCAATGGTCTCCCCTAGCAACTTCGCACACATGTTATGTCTAGACCACTTGTAAAACACAGATTGCAAGCATCACCTCTGTAAAATATCACCACACATTTATCCTTTTTAACTCCTGTCCCTACCAGGACCTTACACCTCGCCTTCATTAGCCAACTTCAGATTCCCCAAATTGTTTTGGATGTCTTCCAGTAGGTACCATTCAGTATATTTAAAGGGCCTTACTATTCTCCTTATTTCCTCTTCATCACATTGTCTTACTATGAAAAGCCTCCATTTTTTAAAGAATTTACCCGTCAGACCCTCCTTGTTCCTTTCCGCCTCCAGCTGTTCGATTCTGAGTAAAGATTTAATCTGTCCCATCACCTCTTCCATCAACGGCACACTTCCCTCAAGCCATTTGGACAGTAGAGCCCTCTTACCTATCATAGCCACCCCATGAAACAATTTTGGTAATTTGGGCCTCTGTTCCTCTCCTCCTCTTACTACCTGTCCCTTGTTCCTATAATGAAAGATCCACAGCAATGGATCCATTTCAATTTCCACACTCCCCACTTTTTGCATTAATAATTGCAATCCTTTCCAGAATTTCTGGCTCTCTGGGCATTGCCAGATCCCATGGAACAGGTCTGTTTTTGGCAATTTACATTTGGGGCACTGAGTCACTCTGTTTATCTGTTGTGTATTTGGGATGTTAAAACCATAAATTGCTCTATGCATCAGTCTATATTGAGTGTCCCTCCAACCTTCATTAATCACCTCCTTCCTCATCTTCATCCACCCCTGTAATATCTTCTCCCCTGCTTCAGAGTCACCCAGTTGTCTTGCCCATGCTCTCCAGACTTGTTCTGGGCAGATTGGAATCAAAACCTCCCTCAAAGCTTTATATAATGCGGAGATAGAATTCTCATGTCGGTCTTTCATAATAATTCTGTCCAAGTCATTCGTCACCTGTTCCATTCTAACATCCCTCAGTTGTGACATTAGCCCCTTTTCTATCTGTTTGTATTGGAGGATTTGAAATGTGGATAGCCCATATTTTGTCACGATTTCCTGGTATGTCAGCCATCTATTTTCCACCTCATGTATTAGATCTGTCACCCTTTTTATCCCCTTGTTCTTCCATTCTGAAAATAATTTGTTGTCTCTTCCCGCTGGGAAATCTGGGAACCTCCATATATCAAGATGCTTGGATATTCTCCAAGACAACTTGAATTTTTTCCTCACTGCCTTCCAGGCCATCACCGTATCTCTACATACCAGTGAGTGTTTAATGTTCCTTGGTATGTTGGCCAATGACGTGTGTAATAGTGCCCCTAAATCCCAGGGTTTACAAAACTCACTATCCAAACGTATGTCAGAATGCCCATTTGTCTTCCTCAACCAGTCTATGGCATGTCTCATCAGGCATGCCAAATTATACCCTCTAATATTTGGCAGTTTAATGCCTCCTTGTTCCAAAGATTGCATCAATTTTTCCGTTTTAATTCTCGGTCTTTTCCCCCTCCATAGGAATGTCGAAAATGCTTTATTCAATCTATTTATGTCTGTATGTTTCAACAACATGGGGATGGTCTGCATTGGGTAGAGTAACTTTGGAAAGCACATCATTTTCAAGAGATGATTTCTACCTAGCAGAGATAACGGTAGCCCTTCCCACAACTTCAATTCCCGTTCTATTTTCTGTATCAAAGGTTTGTAGTTTAAGTCATATATCGATGCTGACGTACATCCCATCTGTATTCCTAGATATTTAAGATGTGACTTTGCTATTGGTATCCCACAGATTTCCCCCCTTGTTCCATCTGCTACCATTAGTGGCATCCTTTGCCCACAGAGAAATAGTATTTCACACTTTGTTCTGTTCAATTTAAAACCTGACAAGCTCCCAAACTCCTCTATCTGTTTTATCACTTTCGGTAGGTCCCTCTGAGGATTGTTCATGAATAATATAATATCATTCGCAAATAGCGCTGAGTGCAGTCGTTCCTTCCCAACACTAATGCCTTCGAAACAATCTCCTTCATTTAACAGTCGAGACAATGGCTCAATGGCAAGCTTAAACAGAAGGGGTGACAATGGACATCCCTGTCTAGTCCCTTTGTTCAAAGGGAAAGACTGCGACAGGAACCCGGGCGTTGCCACCCTCGCCTGAGGATTCGCGTATAATACTCCTATAAACGTACGAAAGGCTCCCTCTATCCCCATATTGTCGAGTACCGTCTCCAACCATGTCCACCCCACGCTGTCGAACGCTTTTTCAGCATCAAGCGTGACCATGGCTGGACATTCCTCCTTTCGAAGATCCCTGTGTCTAATAGCATCCATTACCAACATGGCCCTCCGCACATTTGTCACCGCTGCCCTCCCTTTAACAAACCCCGATTGTGCCGGTGAAATTAAATTTGGTATTATCTCCGCCAACCTATTGGCCATCAATTTGGCCAAGATTTTAAGATCCTGATTTATTAATGAAATTGGCCTATAGTTTGCTGGATTGTCTAGATTCTTTATCACCCTTGGGTATCAATTTTATGTACGCAGTGTTGAGATGTCCCGAAATTCCACATCCTCCCAGTATTTTATTGTACATTCTAGTCAAAACCGGCGCTATCTGCTCTCCCATTTCTTTATAAAATTCCCCATTGAACCCGTCAGGTCCCGGTGCCTTGTGTATATTCAAATCCCTTATTACCGACTGTACTTCCTCTATTGTTATATCCGCGTTCAATCTAGACAGCTCTTCCGAATTTATTTGCGAAAGTTTTATTTTTCCCAACAGATCACTTCCCCTGTCTCCCGTCTCTTCCCCCCTGCTATATAAATTCGCATAGTACTTCCCCAAAATCTCTGTAATCTCCTTTGGGTTTGAGGATTTGCTCCCGTCCGGTCTAGTCATATTAGTTATCAAGGTCATTGGTCGTCGTCCTTTCGCCAGATTGGCCAATAATTTCCCCGCTTTATTGCCAAATTTGTGTAGATCAACTTCCTGTTGTGATCGTATCAGGTCCTCTCTTTTCCCCACCCAAGAGTGAAATTCCTGTCTCGCTGCCTTCCACTCCTCTTTCGCACTTTGTGTCTTGTTTGCTAAGTACCCCGCGTATTTCTCTCTGAGGGCCTCGCTTGCGTTTTGGTATTGTTTATGAGTATGCTTTCTAAGTTTAGCTACATGTCCCATCAATCTACCTCTCAGTACTGTTTTTGCAGTTTCCCAGAACAACATTACATCCGCCGCATGTTCACTATTAGTACTGCTATAATCATCCCACCATTCGATCAGAGTTTTGGCAAATTCCTTGTCTCTAAGCAAAAACGACGGAAACCTCCACAGATAATCTGTCCCCCTCTGTATTGTATCAGTGATGTCTAAAAGCACTGGGCTATGATCCGATATCACCATATCCTCAATAACCACATCTCTAACCCTATGCATCAAAAGTTGGTCAACCAAAATGTAGTCAATCCTGGACCACGCTTCATGAGGATGTGAATAGTGAGTGTACTCCCGGTCATTTGGATGATGCAATCTCCAGCTATCTTTCAGATTTGTGTCCTCCAAAAGCTTGGCCATTAAACCTTTTACCTCTCTAATCGGCCTACCATCATCCCTACTATATCTCTTGTCTTCCCCCCTTGATACCACCGCATTAAAGTCCCCTCCAACCACCCTTTTGAGTTCCGTATCCTTTTCCAATTCCTGAGTGATGAAGTTAAAAAAAGAAGTTTGTTCATTATTGGGGGCATATATGTTATGTATACCAATTTCTCCCTGTGGACTGGAAAGCTTGATGTAGATATACCTCCCTTCCTCGTCATTGGTCTGAGACACTATCGTGTGGTTAAAATTTTTGTTGATCAAAATCATCACCCCTGCCTTGCGTCCCATGGAGCCTGACCCAACTACTTTTCCCACCCATAGTTTTTGCATACGAAAGAAATCTCCCTGGGGTAGATGAGTCTCCTGTAATAATGCTATATCCACTTTCAATCTTTTGAGGTGCCTCAATATCATCATATGTTTATGTGGTGACTTCAATCCTTTTACATTCCATGTCACTATTTTAACCATTATCCCAATTCCTCAAATATGTCAAGTCGCCATGTGGTCTTTCATATGTGTGGTGTTTTGCTTCCTTCAAGTGTTCAGTGCGCTTATGCCGTTGCATTCCCTGTACCCATCCACCCTTCCTGTATCCATTAACAATTAACAACCCCTCAACTATCCCCCCCTGTACAATCAAATGTCTCTGCACTCCCATTTTTTCTGTGATGCTCCTGGCTCCGCTATTCTCCCTCAGCCATTTAATTAAGAATTATACGTAGTCTATCCCTCATTAATTTATTACCCAACTAACCCAAACAAGGCCTTCTTGGTCAGTAGTCTAGCCAACATATAGCACCCCCTCCCTCCTTTCCCATGCATAATATTTGTCATTACTGAACCCAGAATCTTTCTTCTTCCCAGCTTTGTGGATACCTCAACATCCAACAGAGGAGTTTATCAAATAAAAATATAAATGCGAAAGAAACCCGATCCCCCCCAGATATTAGTACTCCCCTACCCCTACCCCTTAGAGTAAGCAAAACCCCAATATCAATAACATCTGGAGAGACGAGAGGAACCAGTAAGAAGAGGCCACTTCAACCCCCACTATCCGTCAATCTCTCCTCTCATAAATCCCTCAGTTCAGTCTTCAAACCTACTCCCCAGAGTCTCTCTCAAGGCACTCCCCTGCCCTGGTTTCCTGACTTGTGTGACGGCGATCTTCGTGCCTTAGGGTTCTCCATGTGAGGCTCCTTCCCTTCCTCTCTCCTTTCAGTCCATTCGTTCCAGCCCTCCTCCCGAACCTCCCCTTCCCTCTCCCCGTGTCGACCACCCCTCCTCTCCGGAGATTCACTTGTCAGGTTTCTGTCCTCCATCTCCTCCATCCATCTCTCCGCCTCTCTCAAGTCCTTTGTCACAAAAAAAGATCCATTTCGTTTTGTCACTCTCAGAAGAGCAGGGTAGAGTAGTTGAAACTTTATACCCTTGCGGTACAGTGTGGTGCATATCTTGCTGAAGGACTTCCTTTTCCGGGTGACCTCTGCCGAATAATCCCCAAAGATCAATATTTTATGTCCTTGAAGAGACAGTGGGGTCCTTCGTCCTCTAAATGCTCGCAACAACTCTTCTTTGTCCTTGTATTCCAAATATTTTATTATGACTTGGCGCGGTCTGGCTGTTCCAGTCACCCCTGCATTACCCTCCTTCCCGTCCGCTCCCCATGCGCTCGTGTTTTCTCTTACAGGTCCCACTCTGTGCGCTCTTTCCACTCTGCATCTGTGTGTCAGGCCCAGCGCCTTGGGAAGCTCTGCTTCACAAATGTTATCCAGCTGCCGCATGGTTATTGATTCCGGTAACCCCACCAGTCTTAAGTTGCTTCTCCTGGACCGGTTTTCTAGATCTTCCAGTTTGTCTTTCATAGCCTGGGAACCCTCCTCCATCTCCTTCATTTTCCCCTTTAACGTTGTCACCTCATCCTCTGTATTAGATAATCTTTGTTCCAGCTCTGCCACTCTGGCTCCCTGCTGTGTGATCTGTTCTTTAATGGGGGATAGCGCCACCCCCACCATGGCCTCCAGGGACTCCTTTATCTTGTCTGCCAGGTGTGCTGCCACTGCTCCTGCCAGGCGATCATAGTCTATGAGCACGTCCGTTAACTGACTGCTCTGCTGGGCTGCCGGCTGCTCATGCTGCCTTCTCCCCTCCTCCTCCATCAGGCTCTGCTCACCTCCCTTCAGACCGCTGTATCCCGCGTCTGCCGCGCCCGCCGCCATTTTGAGATCTCGTGCTGCGTGGTCTTACCCAGCAGCTCCTGGCTTTAAATGCTTGCCGCCGCTCCGGAGAAGGTACCGCTCCATATACCGGCGTCTCCTACTACTTATCCCTCACTTCCCGCTGTCTCCCGCAGCCTTGGGGTGATCTTTGTCGGTCTTTGTAGCTGAGGGGAGCGCGGAGCTCTGTCTCCTGCGTCCTCACATCACAGCGCCGGAACCGGAAGTTTAGTACATTCTTACAGACATAGGTACTTAGAGTTGAATAGCATACAATTTGCTTTGCGATTTGTTACACTACTTGTACAACACGTATGTTTGCCTGTCTAATTCCCCACTTTGTGGGGTATCCCTGTCTTTACAGGGATTATGTTTTCCCTACCCTAATCCCTTCGTTTTGTTCTGTACCCTTTTCCCCTTCCCTCAAAAAATTCTAAAATTAATAAAAAATATTGAAACACAAAGATATAAACTAATAAAGTGACAGTGGTCACAACTGAGAAAATTGGCTGGGGAGTGAAGGGGTTAAGCATACTGTTGGAAAAAATGTGCTCCCTCTGCACCCATATGGACTAAGGCCTGTTTCACACTTCCGTTTTTGTGTCCGCCAAACGGATCCGTTTCCGTTTTTTTGACGGAAACTGATGCAAACGGATCCGTTTTTTTAAAAACGGATCCGTTTTTTTGACGGATCCGCGGTAACCGTAAAGGAAGTCTATGGGACAAAAAAAACGGATCCTGCAAAAAATGGCGGATCCGTTTTTTTACGGAAAACAACGGATTTTGACGGATTTGAAAAAACGGAAGTGTGAAACAGGCTTAACAGATCACTTTGGCTCCATGTACTGTATGTATGTGTCATACATATGGTACATGTACTTCCTTTTTTCTTTTGCCATCTATGTTTCCACTAAATTATGAAATGCTCTCTTATATTTCCTTATTGTTTTACAGAATTTCTGACACAGAACACTTGGCTTTATAGGTATGACAATGATATGTTGCATTTACTGTGCTTTTACCAATAAGTCTTAAAAAAAAACCTGGACATTTCAAGGATTTCCATGCTTATATACAGTATATACACACTAACATATATTTGGCACGTCACCATAGAATCATCTACCCACATCGGATGAACACAAAACTGCAACTTCCTCATCATAAATGTGGTATTGTAAGGCCTCTTTCACACTTCAGTTTTTTTTGCATCAGTTAAAATCCGCCAAAAAGGCAGAGAAGCGGATCCGTTGTGAACTGATGTGAACGGATGCCACAGGATCCGTTTTTAGACGGATCCTGAAAATGAAAGAAAACGCTGGGAGAGAGAGAGAGAGAGAGAGAGAGAGAGAGAGACCGGCACCCAGAAAGAATTTCGGGTTAAATCAGTCTCTGGAGGATCCGCCAGAAAAAAAAACGTTGCAAGCTCCGTTTTGAAATCTTTGAGGATGGTGACGGACAGCAACTTTTGGCGGATCCTCAAAAAAAACGGATGTAACGGACGGCAATCCGTCACAATCCGCCATTAATGTAAGTCAATGGGGGAAAAAACGGATCCTCAAAAGAAAACTGAGGATCCGTTTTTTTTAAAACCTGGCGGATTGTGACTGATTGTAAAAAACGGAAGTGTGAAAGAGGCCTAATGTACACTTCTTTATTTTAACAAATGTGTTGTGGACATGGTTTTTATTAATATCTCAAATATTTATTAATATATAAAAATTTTAGGATGCATCACTCTTGAAATTGCTAAGATATTGAGACGTAATCCAAGAACCACCACAGTTTTGTTGCAAAATGTCAAGAGTCGCACAAGATATGTTGAGAAGATGCCAAAGATTTGAGAAGGATCAAACATGAAGATACCAGGAAGTCATTATCCTCTAGTGCTGTCATATTCCAGAACGACAACCTTCCTGGAGGCCCAGAAGTACAAGGTGTTCAGTGCTCAGAGACCTGGCCAAGGTACAGAAGGTGGAAACCCGACCAGAACTGAGCAAAACACAGAAGTAGAAATGTCGAGACTGGGCCAAGAAATATCTGAAGAAAAATTTTTCAAAGGTCTTATGGATTGATGAGATGAGAGTGACTCTTGACGGGGCTTATTCAACTGCTCCCCCCCTCCCTGTCTTGCTCTACACAAGAAGAAATGCGTAGAGCAAGACAGGGAGGGGGGAGCAAGTGAATAAGCCCCGCCCAGGAGACCGGACAGCGGCAGTTTACATACATCTGAACCGATATAAACAAGGTATTTATGCATGAAAGGTGCGGGGTCAGGGGGAAGCAAAAGTACTAAGAGAATCCTTATGTGACACACAATTGAATGATATCATTATGTGATATCGCAAAAAAGGGGTGACAGATTCCCTTTAAGCACTGGCACAGGAAGATGTCTGAATCTTTAAAGAAGCCATGATTTTTATGCAGGACAATGCACCACTGCAGCATAAAAGTCTCTACTGCTTGGCTGCCAGTAAAGGCCTTATAGATGAAAGAATAATGGTCCCTTCCTCACTTAACCTAAACCCTATAGAGAACTTGTGGACCCTTCTTAAACAGGAGTTTAAGGTGAAAGGTATCACGCTTACCCTTATCTGCAGGAGTGTAGTGTGACTGGTCAGCGGTCCCGGCGTTGGGGAAGGAACTCAGACCACGGGGCTGTCAGAGGAACCAGTGCAGGAGCACAGCTTGGGAGGTCGCAGGACCTGTGGAGGGGGCGGAGCGCTTGCAGAAGCACTCAGAGGCTGCAGGACCTAGCACCACGTGACCTGTGACGTCAGAGGGGGCGGAGCTTATCGCAGGGACGCTGAAGTGACAGGCAGAGGGCTCAGAGAGCCAGGGGTTTATACAGTAGCGATAGTCAGGCAATCCAGAAGTCATACACAGGAGAATCAATGCGGTACAGAGTCAGGCAGAGCAAGAATGGTCAGGGAAGCAGGAGGTCAGACACGGGTCGGGCTGCACAGTACAAAATCAGAAAGTCAGAGAGTAGTCAAGGGGAGCCAAAGGTCAGAACACGGGTCGAGCAGGACGGTACCAAATCAGGAAGCCAAGAGACAAAAACCAAAATCCAGACCAGGTCATACACACCACAAACACGGAAACAGGCGAGAGGCACTTAGTAAAGGCAGGGTCGGACACACTCAAGTATGAAGTATAAACGACAGGGAAGGTTGCTCGCCTGTGGTCATAAATACCCTCCCTGAGACCAAAGAGAGGCTCCAACCATTAACCCTTCACTTGTCAGACCAAAATTCCAGATACCATGACAAAAGGGAACAGTCACCTCTCTCAACAGTGTCCTGGAGGCTGTGGTTGAAAAAAAAGTTGATAGTCAACAGATTAAGAAACTGACAGACTCCATAGATGGAGTTGAACCTTTTGGATTGATTGACAGCTCTGTAGTTGTTAATAATATAATCATCAAAAATACAAATTGCCCAATTGTGCAAACAGTGTAGTCCGCTAGAATGTTGGAGCTTTCTCTGATGTGCTCAGCTGACAGCTGCTAAAGGTTGCTTTCTGCTCAAGAAACAATTGGTTCCACTTTGATTTGAAGGGCTATAGTACAGGTGTCTTCCTGGCAATTAATGTAGGATACTGTCATCACATAGTTTGACTTGACCCTAACAGCTCAACTTTGGATGGATAGGTAAAAATTAAGCAATGTTCTCTGTACTGCTCTTATCCCTCAGAGATTAAACCCTAGTAATGCATCTGTAAGAGACCAAATCCCTTTGGCCATCTGACTCATTTATGAGCACCTCACTCTGTTAGGAATGTCTGTCCATATAGGGGGAGGAAAAGATCTGCTATATTTATGCATATGCACTATCTAACAAGGAATTGCTCTCTGGAGAAAGTGGTTAAATCATCCAGAAAGCTCATGTCCCTGTTCAACTTGTCACGTTGCGCTACCCTATGCACTGCGGTCACCGCTCTGCACTCCCCAGTGTTGGGCTGTCTTGCTGAGCTGCCTCTTACAGCATTTCCAACATTGCTGTATCCTCCTGCTGTTGATGAATCTCCTCCTTGCTATAGGGAGACACGTCCAGATTCTGCAGGAACTTAACCCCAAGCAGTAGGGGGTTTATTAGGCGACTACTCCCACCACTCCTTGCCTGATCTAAGGTTCTAGTTCAGTTCCTGTCTAGTTTTCTGTGAGGTGCTTTCTTGCATTGTCTCTCCTGTTTTCTGACCCGGCTAGCCTACTTGTTTATCCTGATCTCTCCGCTCCTGACCTCAACTACGTATATTGAACATGTGCTGCCTACACTGACCTCTGATTGTCTGACCACATCTTTGCTTTGTCCATCTGCACTTCGTACCCATGTCGCCGACCCTCTGTTTGGTACATTAGCGGTTACTGATTAGTGCAAGCCCCGCGAGACCTGGCACCGGAGGTGAGTATAAGTCTAGTTTTTCTACTCATAGTTACATAGGTTGAAAAAAGTCCTAGGTCCATCATGTTCAAAATTTTTTATGGGGGAATATTGTAATTGACAAGGAGTTGTCCTAGTAGTGGACAACCCCTTTAATTTGATTGATATCACTTTTGAGGAGGAGAGAATTCCCACTGGGGCTGCTGCTGCTGAAGAATAACTAGGAATGAGTATGTGGTCTGGCCATGAAAAACAAAGATAGAACATGCAAGAAAAAAAATGATGTCCGAATCAGTTGTTTTAAAGAATCTAAACTAAAGGGATTGTCGGAACTTTTACATTGCCTATGTGGTACCCCATAAAGTGGCCATGTCCATGGGATACCGGATGAATAGTGTGATTTCTGTGTAAACTGTATGTTGTAACATATTGTAGGAACTGCTGACAGGCAGCATAAAAACAGAGGTTTGTTAATGTGACTCGGCTCTGCTTGGTATTCAGTAGCTTCTGGAAAGAGCTGTAACAAACTCCCCGTCAGCCAAAGTCTGGAGGTAACTCCTGTGGGGTAGCAAGAACTGCGTTGGGTGTAAGGGATGAGCCATTATAAGAGTGGAGTAAGAAGAAGGAAGATTGCAGAAGGAGTTTCCTCCCCCTGACTGCTGGATCTAAAAGGGACCAATAAAAGAAGGTGAACTGACAGCCTTCATATTAGGAAGATTACACCTCTGAGACAAAAAACTGCCTCAAAGCAGAAGCATAGCTCAGCCCTATGGAAGGAATACACTGCTTTGATGAAACCAGTGTCCCATAGAGATCTGCCTGTCCACATATATGAGTTAATCTTCAAATATGAGTGTAAACTTGAACACCAATTACCTACTGTATTTGTATAACATCATTCTCCAGAATACCTTTTACGATGTGTGCAAATTTGGGATTCGCCATCGGCCCTATGTCCAGGAGCTCATCTTAAACTGTCTGATACATATCTGGCGCAGAAAAAAAACTATCTCCCATTGTTATATCTATTTTCCTTTTATATATTGTAAAACTTTGTGTGTAATTGAGGAGGGAAGGAGACTCATTATGACAGAAAGCTGGGCCACCGTGAGACGCATTATAGACCACCAGGAGCCCAACCTTCTGATGTACACAACATGAGGTTACCACACTTAGCCTTAGGATAGGTCATAATTGTCTGATTGGTGAGGGTGAGACAATCGGCACCCCCCACTGATCAGCTGTTCCCGATTTCAGTGGTGGCTGGAACTGGTCTGTAACGGAGCTGCACTGCTTTCAACAGAATAGTGGCCACGCTCGGGTACTGCATCTCCCCCTTATTGAATTGAATCGAGTACCTGGCCGCGGCCACTATACAGTCAACAGAGATGTACTGTGCAGCTCCACAATTGAGCAGGTGGATTGGTGGGGTGCCCGGTGTCGCACTCCCACCAATCAGTTATTAATGACCTATCTAAGGATATGCAGTCGGTGGGGGTGCAGAATGTCGCACCCCTACCGATCAGATTGATCGATGTAAAAGTCCCGGAAAACCTCTTTAATACAGAATTTTGGACCTCTGCCTGCACAAAAGCCGTATAACATATCTTCTGGTGTGGTGCCTGCGGTGAAGCAACAATAATTACATTTGCTTCCCAGGATAATATCACCATCATTAGATAAAGGAGATCTGGATAATGTCATGATATTAATAGATTGCTAATAATACATTTTGAAACTACTCGCCATACTTGGCTTTTTATGGAAGGGCTTGAACTACATAATTACCTGATAAAATGAGGAAACTCGATTTCGAGAAGGTTGAACACGGATTTCCCCATAGCCTCAGGGTGAAGAGAACACAAAGGAGTCACCATTAGAGATGACAAAACATCTCCGCTAGGTACGTTCTGTACCGTAATGTGTGTTAAACACATAAATTATGTGTTCTATGGCAACAAGTCTCTAATAAAGGCAAAAAAGCGAGGGCTGCCAAAATCGTGCGGGTTGTTTTTCCTCACACGTGAAAAATGGTCCACGTGCCAGTCTAATCTGTGGTCCATCGGTGAGTTTTTTGCAATCTTTTGATGCAACCATTTTTTTTTTTGTATGAAAAATAACAAAAACATTTCTCCTATCCTACTCTTGGTACACAAAACGGATCAAAGTAGGGCTTGTCTTATTTTTCTAAATAATCGATCAATAACAAAAAAAAAACAGGCCATGACCCATTTTCAATCAGTCAAAATAATAGGACATGTACCAAAAAAAAACCCCTGATGTGTCAGCCTGAAAGGTATGCTCATACTGAGGGCTTTTGAGAATTTTTTAAAACAGAAACTGAGCGAAAACTCTCAAAATCTTCTTCAAAACCTCACCAAAATGTCCCCAAGGCTATATTCACACATTTTATTTTTATTTTTTACTGCAAATCCACTACAAACTTCTACACAACATTTATTATTCAATTCTATGGGAAGTCATATGAGAAGATTTTTTATTCCTGAAAACATTTTCAAAAACGTATAGAGATAAAAAAAAAAAAAAGCAAAAACAAAAGCGTATATCACTTCTTTCAAGCGGATCCTAATGGAATCTGCTCCATACAAGGCGCCATCCAATCAAAACGTTGCAAAATCCCCAAATTTTAAAAATTATTCATAAACAATTTAGGAATGGAAAAACTCCTACAAAAAAATCTCCAAAAACAAAAACATGAGAGTTTCCTAAAGTAGCGGAAAAAAAAAGCAAAAAAATAAAAACACACTTTACTTAGAGGACGCTGAAAGAAAAGTGGCTTGGAAAACCCAATAAAAAATCCACTAGCTAAAAACCAATGTTCAACATTTATGGTTTTTACATGTGCCATTTTTGCTTTCTTTTAGCATTTATTTTCAGGTGGGTTCCGCTCGATGCCCGTCGGATCATGCTCGATTCCCAGCTGTTTAACCTTTTAAATGACATGGTGATGAGTGACCATTGCATTGAACTGGTCGACAGGGCTTCCCTCAGTGACCCCCATTGGGCACCCACAACGTGACTGCAGCAAACTGATGAGTTGTTTTACTGCGGGGCCAAATTTGGGCTTTTGCTTTGGATTTTATGAATTTCTATTGTATCTTTCATTCAGGCTTCGGCATAGAAATCCATGTGAATGCCAACCACAGAGGCTTTGGCCTCAGTTCAACATTTACGCTTTTTTATATTGCTATTAATATGCGATTTAGGTTGGTTTCACATTAGCGTTTTTTGCGCAGCGCATCGTGCGCATCCGATCGCATGTGTCATGCGCACCTATGTTTAACATGGCGTGCGCAGGGTCTTGCGTTTGCACACGTTTGTGTGCGATTTCGTGCGCATGCGTTTTTTTCAGGTGTGCGACTAGACGCGCCGGACGCAACTTGTTGCATTTTTGTGTCCACCCAAAGTTGTTAAAAAAACGCATGCGTTCGCTTGCGCACGGAATGCGTCAAAACAACACATTACAGTCTATGGAAACGCAAGCGTGCGCATCGACATGCGCACGCCTGCGTTTTCGAACGCATGCTTTTTTTTAATTAACTTGTCTAGACACTGGTTTAAACCACCCCCTACACAAAGAAACTTTGTTTGGGGAGCAGTGTATATAAAAAGAAGGTGTTGGCACTGGCAGTCCACTACTCTACAGCCTGCAAGAGAGAAGCATCCTACAGCCTGCAAGAGAGAAGCATCCTACAGCCTGCAAGAGAGAAGCATCCTACAGCCTGCAAGAGAGAAGCATCCTACAGCCTGCAAGAGAAAAGCATCCTACAGCCTCCAAGAGAGAAGCATCCTACAGCCTGCAAGAGAAAAGCATCCTACAGCCTGCAAGAGAAAAGCATCCTACAGCCTGCAAGAGAGAAGCATCCTACAGCCTGCAAGAGAGAAGCATCCTACAGCCTGCAAGAGAAAAGCATCCTACAGCCTGCAAGAGAAAAGCATCCTACAGCCTACAAGAGAAGCATCCTACAGCCTGCAAGAGAAAAGCATCCTACAGCCTGCAAGAGAAAAGCATCCTACAGCCTGCAAGAGAAAAGCATTCTACAGCCTGCAAGAGAAACATGGATTTTTGTGAGTACTCACCGTAAAATCCTTTTCTCCAAGACGCTCATTGGGGGACACAGAGACTGTGGGTGTATGCTACTGCCGTCTGTTGTGGAAGGAAGCTGCTTTTTCCCCCTGTAGCATCTGAATTGAGCTTGTCTAATTTCTCCTCAAATAGCCGATTACCCTGAAAAGGCAGGGAAGTCAAAGACTTCTTAGAAATCGAATCAGCCCGCCATAGCCTTAACCACATGGCTCTCCTAATGGCGATTGCATTTGCTGCCGCTAGTGCCGCGCCATTAGCCGCATCCAAGGATGCATTAATTAAATAGTCACCCGCCATCGCGATCTGACTTGCTACCTCAGCCACTTCCGTCGGCAATTCTCTATCCTGTAGGACCTTTTTCAAAGAATCTGACCATGACATCATGGCTTTGGCTACCCACGTTGCCGCAAAAGAAGGAAAGAGCGCTGATCCCGATGCCTCATACACCAAGCGAGCTAAACCTTCTATGAGTCGATCCGTGGGGTCCTTAATGGAAGAACCACTAGGTACTGACAACAAGGACCTTGAGGCCAGGCGTGACACTGGGGGATCCAATACCGGAGATTCCGCCCATTTCTTACAGAGCTCTGATGCGAGCGGATATCTCGTTTCCAGCGTTTTTTGTCCTGAAAAACATTTGTCTGGACGTTCCCTGTGCCGCTGCACTATGTCCTCGAACTCAGGATGAGTGCTAAACACTCTATGTGGTCTCCTGGTCTTCTTAAAGGATACCTTATGACCTGCGGTTAGGGAGACATCATCCTCAATACCCAGAGTCTGATTGATCGCTTCAATAAGACTGTCTACCGTCTCCCGGTACCCCGGGGTATCCAGGTCCAAGGATTCTTCCCAGTCATCACCTGAACTCTGCTCGCTCCCAGAAAATGGTGATGGTGAGCGAGATGCCGCACTCACGGATGCTGAGGCACCGGAGGGGCCTGGAGACGTAGTATGGGCTCTTTTCCTGTGCGTCTGCCTAGAGAGTGTGCGGCCCCTGCAGGCCGGAGGCTCTTGTGAGGTGGATGACCCCTCCCAAACAGGCGAGCCGTCGTCTCTAACCCTATCCGGGGCCTGAAGGGTCTCAATCACCTTCGTGAGCGAAACCATGGACCGAGAGAGTGATACCGCCCATTCTGGGGGATCCAGACCCCTGGGCTCTGTCGCAGGGGAGGGCTCCTGGGAGGGTTCGGAGTCGCATGCTTCACATAACTTAATAGTCTGCGCTCGTGGGAACATAACCCTACAGGAAACGCATGCAGCATAAAGGAACGTGTGCGTTTTTCCTTTTCCAGGCATACTGCTTGCGTAGGCCACACACAAAAAATCCTTTTAAGGTTCGGGGGGGGGGAGGAGGAGGAGGAGGAGGGTAACCCTGTAGTGCCTTAGTGTGGCTCCGGGACGGGGTCGCACTTACCCGCTCCTGCGTGTCTCTCCCCGTGCTTCTGCAGTTCGCCTGCCTCACTCCTGGGTAAGCTGCGATTCTTCTCTTATCGCGGCCTACCCTGCCTTGCCACCGGGGCCTCAATTTTATCTGTCGCCCGCCCTGGTGATGGGGGGTGGCGCCGGAAATGACGTTGCGCCCAGGGCGGAACTTCCGCCCGCGGCCCAGGCCGAAGCCGCGGGCTAAATTAGAGCCGGTCGGCCCGCTTGGTACGCCGGCGGACCGCTACCTCGGCCATGCCGGCTGGCAGCTCCCTCCACTTCTCCCGGACCACGCCAGTACCCGGAGGGAGGCGCGAACCAGGTTAGAGGAGCGGAGGGAGGGAGGAAGAGAAGGAAGGGGGGGAAGGAAGTAATGCCATTTTACTACCCGGGCTATTGTCTCCCCCCCCAGCCGAATAGCTCCTCCTCCGCCCCTGACTTCCCCGGCTCCGAAAACACTGCCCAGGGCCCTCCACCCGGGGGTGCGCTCCAGCTCATACCTGAGGTACTTCTGTTTAAGACGGTGCAGGCACCCTAGCTCCGACCGCCTTTGCAGGGGCGAGGAGAGGGACCGTCTGCCGCCATGCAGCACCGCCGTCATGCGTTGGTGGAGCAATGGGGGCCGCACAGACTAGTCTTGTGTCTCTGTGCAAGCCCATGGTTTCAATACCTAGGGGTGGACAGGGCTAAGTCTGGCATAATGTCCCACGTCGCGGGAAAGGAAACGTGGAGGGACACTCGCACGTGGTCGCCCGTTGCTGGTTTGGGGAAATCGGATCCTTTCAATAGGATGCGTTGCCCCTCTTATCTTCATAAAATAAAAAACAAAGAAAAAATAGAAAGTCCCAGATATGTCCCTCGGTGCGGGAAAGGATACGCGGAGGCGATACTCAACGCGTGCTCGCCCGTTGTTGGTTTAGGGAGATCGGACCCTTTCTATAGGATCCGTCGCCCCTGTCTCATCTTCATGGTAAACTAAAAAAAAATCGCCTGGAGAGATCCAGACTGCGTGTGCCTCCATAAGGCTACTTTCACACATCAGTTTTTGTGCATCAGGCGCGATGCGGCGAAAAGTGTGAAAACCGGATCCGGCGCCTGTTGCCACCGGATCCGGTTTTTTCCCCATAGAGTTTCATTATTGACGCATTGCGCCGGATGCCTATGCGGCGTATCCGGTTTTTGCTGGATCCGGCAAAAACAGCCGGTCCGGCGTCTGGAAAAAACGTTACATGTAACGTTTTTTGTCTGCGGTAAAAAACCGGAAGACGCCGGATCCGGCGACATACGTTTTTTTTTATAATGGTAGTCTATGTTCGCCGGATCCGGCGGCATCCGGTTTTTGCCTGATTCCGGCGCCGGATCCGGTTTTTGCACTGAGCATGCTCCAAAAAGTATCAAATTTGGGGAAAAACACCTGCCAATCTCCACCCACCCTATAGGAAAGGTAGAGAGAGGGCATTAATCACCCTTAATACAGAGGAGAAAGAGCTACTGGAGACACACAGCCACTGGATTCTGCCACATATACACCAGCCATACAGATATCCAGCAACCAACTGGATTTTTGACAACCATCCACTATTGGACCTCCAGCGAGCAGGAGTTTGAGTGTGAGTATAAAAATTTTCTTGCAAGCATAGGTTTTCGTTTTGTCTGTGTGACTGCCGATACCTGCGCACCCATCCCCGTCACAGCCAGCGACTGTCTTGCCGCCTTCCCAGATAAACTTGTCACCACCATGACCCCCACAACCGCCACTGGAACCCTCTGCCGCAGAACCCCCATCACTGCTGTCACTGCTAGCCACCACGCTGGAGTCCCATGCTGTACCTGCTGCTGCCTGCCCAGCATGTATATGTATATATACACACACACACACATGTATGTTGTTCATACATTGTACTATTGTTTTTAAAAAGTTTCAGGTGTGGTCATCAGTGTGGGGGGGATTCTAATTATGAAGGACAGTGTGAAGTAGTTTGCGTGGGTGGGTGTGTGAATTTATGTGTAAATACTGTAGGGGGAGGTACTGTATATACTCGTGTATATGCCAAGATGTTAGGCCCATTTTTGGTGCTAAAAGTCCCCCTCTTGGCTTATACACGGGTCATCTCCCTGTGGGTCAGAGGGGGAGCAGGGGTGTCACAGATCATCCTGCTGTCATATCTGTAGCCTTGCTTGCTTCTCCACTGTCTCCCTTCCTGCCTTCAGTGGTAACGTTACCATTCCTGAATCTGTGCGTTGCAAGCATAGTGATATCCACCTTTCCTGGGTCCATTGCTGCTCACTGCGGTCTCTGCTGCATCCTCAGTGGGTGCGTTGATGTGAGAAGTGCGTGTCCCCCTCTGCTGGATGAACAGTCACTGACACAAGAAGTGGCAGACAGGGGCGATGGACCCACAATAGGTTTTTTTTTTTTTTTTTTCGGCATATGGGGGCATATTCTATGGAACAGCATATGGGGCCATAGTGTATGGGTTACACACTGGGCTTATGTGTTTCCAATTTTTGGGCCGGTGCGGCTTATACACGAGTATATACATAGTAATTTTGCGATGGTTTGTTGTCCAAGCTGCATTTTATAGCGTGGTGAGAGTGGAATTCAAAAAATCTTATTTTTTACTATTTTTGTTGTTTTGTTTGATTGTAAAAATAAATGTTGCACACAGCACAAATCTAAACTACATCGTGCTTTTTTCATGCAGGAACTTGCCCAGGACACTACTGCAAAATCCTAATTTGCAACCCATATTGTAAGTATACAGGCCTGAAAGCTTTGAATATGGTTAGTGTTGTAGGTAACAATTGTTTTCATTACAGAATTTCAGCCAGACATGTCTTCTTCTGGGAGCCCTCCCTCACATCGCCAGCGAAATGAGGTATTTTTTTTTTTTTTTTATTATTGCCAGAACATTCTTGGTACACATAACCCTATATATGCATTCTTGTTTAATAGGAAGCTGAACCAGAGGGTCTCTCAGGAGACGGGCGTAGCGGAGAAATGCCTGGAGTGGGCTCCCCGCATGTAAGTATCTTTGCATTAATTGCACTAAAACATGTTCTTACACATCACTGGACCTAAAAACAAGATCAACATAACAGCATTTAATTTTCCTTTTCTTCTTTTTTTTTTCATTATAGGTTTCTGAATCTGTGGCTCGTCCGAGAGTTCCTCAAAGTGCCTCCCAGAGTCGTCGGCAACCACGCCGGGGCGGTCGCCATAGAGTAAGGATTTTTTTTTTTAGGACTTTTATAAGGTTTGTACATAATGCTGTGATTGTTATGTTTACCTTTTTTGTCTTTAAACAGGCTTCACAGCGTGCTCACGATTCCGACAGTGAGGATGTGGCTATTGATGTGGACCTCTTGATTGATATGGTGAGAGATCGTGAGCCGCTCTGGAATATGGCGGACCGCTTCCATGCAGATGCTAGTGTTACTAGACGACTCTGGGAGGAAGTGTGCCATGCTGTGGTATCTAACTGGGAGGAACTCCATTCTCGGGTACAGAAAGAACAGCGTAAGTATTCACATTTCAGTAATGTTTCCGGATGTATTATGCTTGATCCTAATCATTTTGTGTTTTCAATTTTCAGGGGAAAGAGTTCAGTTGCGGTGGCGGTCAATGCGGGATCGCTTCAAGAAGGAGTTCAACAAAGAGATGCAGGCTCCCAGCGGATCAAGAGGACGCAGGAGCCGCTATAAGTATTCTGAGGCCCTGTCATTTCTGAGATCAACTATGGTGACAAGAAGGTAAACATTCCTACCAGAAGTGACTAAATAAAAAATGGTCAAATGTGTAATCTTTTTTTTGGCAGCCAGGGCTAATGAATATCATGATATTAATGTCTATTTTTTTCTACTTTTTTCAACAGCACCTTCAGCAGCACGCGGGAGCCTGCATTGAGCCCTTCTGGAGTGATCCCCCAGGAGGCCGTCACCATGGACCACAACATACCCAACCCCTCTGCACCCTCCCTGCCTTCCCTTGTGTGTGAACCCTCAGCCCCATCCACCTCTGCTGGAGCATCTGTGCAGGCTTCATTACATGAAGCTGCTGTTGACGAGGTAGGCTTTCCTTTACCTCACCCCTCTGACACAGCTGCCCTCTATAGAACACCTTTGAGTTCTGGGCGGCTGCGTCAGCGGGGTCAGGAAAAGCAGTTGGCTGCAGAGTTTATGAATCTACATGCATCCTTTCAAAACACTATGAAAGTCATGACCCAGCAAATGTCTGCTGGGTTCAATCTTGTTACTAGAGAGGTGCTTGATTTAGGCACGCGTGTTGAAAGGATGCATCTAGATGCAAATAAAGCGCCGCATCATTCTTTTTTCAAAGCTGTGATTGAGCGGCTGGACAACCTAACTCCTGAACAGCAGCTACATGTAATGCAAGCCTGCCAGGTGGCCTTAGCACAGGTGACATCAGCAGCCCCTCCAACAGGCCCAGTAGTTGCTCCAGGCCCGGTCCTTCCTACCCCTCCTGTACCATACCATTTTACCCAGTACCAACCTCCTGCCCCTTTCCAGTCTGCTTCCCCGTACCAGTTCCCAACTGCATCCGTGCCTCCACTCCCTTCCCAACCTACACTCCCTTCCCAACCTACACTCCCTTCCCAATACATCCAGTCTCCTTCCACATCCCAAATTCAAGCGTCCTTCACCCACAGTTTAGTTTCCCCCCCCGTCTATTGTTTTCTCCACCCCTTCATCAGCTTTATCCACCCCTTCACCTTCTTTCTCCATTCCTATACCTTGTCCTTTGCTATCTGACCCCTCACAAACTACATCCTCCCACAACACCCCTGTTGAAGTGGTCCAAACTGAGAGCTCCTCCAATACTATTTCCGCTACACATTACACCAATCTTTAATGTGTTTTGTTGTTACCAATAAAAAAGTTTTATTACAAAAATATAAAAGAAAAAATTCCAGCTAAAGCTGATAAAAATAAAACATTTTTTTCAGTCTATCAAATGTTTTTGTTTGTTTTACTGTTATATAACATGTCGATGTATAAAACTCAATGAGTGTGTGTGTGTGTGAGTGATTGTGCGAGAGTAGGTGTGTGTGAGTATGTGAATGTATGGGAGTGTGTGTACAAGAACATGTATGAGTAACGTACGTGTGTGACGGTGGGGGGAGGCCTGCTGGTGGGCAGTACTGTGGAAGGTCCTTGGATACCGCTTTATAGCCCCTATATTATTTTCTACACACCACACTACATGATTTAGTAGAAAGTTTTTTACTAAATGATAATTTTTGTTCAATTTTAAAAGAGCTTTGTCAGGAATTTAAAAAATGGGAATATTTTGGTACAAAAAATAGGTAGTAAAACAATATAGAATACTGATACAAAGGTACTAATACTTTACCAAAATTGAAGCTAACAAGGTACAGTAACTTAAACCACAGAAATGGTTTGGTACAACAAGGTTAAAAATTGGTTTTAACATCTCAAACCATGTCATCCTGCCATTCAACTCTACCTTCAGGTGACATAAAGTACTCGGCAAATGTGTCCCTCATTCTGGACACTGCTAGAGTACTTCGCACATTAACACTGCGATAATCATGCAATGTGGTTTCAACATCATTGTCTTCGATGGCAATCTGTTCCTTACTAATAACCAAATTGTGTAGCACAACACATGCTTTTACCACCTCATCCACATTTTCTGTTTTCAAGTTAATTGCGGTCAACAGTACTCTCCATTTAGCGGTAAGAATAACAAACGAACACTCCACCATCCGCCGTGCTCGTGTCAGGCGATAGTTGAACACTCTTTTTGTTGGTGTCAAGTCTCTGCTTGCGTACGGCTTCAGCAGGTGTTCTGACAGTTGAAACGCTTCATCACCTACGCAGACAAATGGCAGTGGTGGCCCAGAAGTTTGAGGAAGCGGTCTTGGAGGTGGGAATTGGAATGTGTTTCCGTACAAATTACGTCCCATTGCTGAAATTTTAAAAACTTGTGAGTCATTGGAGCGTCCATAGGCCCCAATATCCACCGCAATGAATTTGTACTTGGCGTCTGCAATCGCCATCAGGACTATTGAGAAATATTTTTTATAATTAAAAAACTCAGATCCCGATCCTGCTGGTTTAGTGATCCTGATGTGCTTGCCATCAACTGCACCCAGGCAATTCGGAAACTGACAGATGCTGTAAAATTGGTCAGCTATTTCGAGCCACCTCTCTGTTGTGGGCTGTGGGATAAACTCTTCATGTAGACTGTCCCACAATGCGCGGCATGTGTACTTGATGATACCTGATAATGATGAAATCCCAATCCTATACTGGTACTGTAGCGACGAAAGCGATTCGCCTGTTGCAAGGAATCTGTGGGAAAAGTTAAAAAAAATAATTAATGCAAAATAACTGCAACAACAGGAAGAGACACATTTCCAGTATACTGAAGTCTGCTTTGAAGGACAAAGAATAACAATTGCTTACCGGAGAGTGACCATCAAACGCTCCGGTGGTGAGATGGAGAAGCGGCAGTAGGTGTCACGTCTCCGGATCAGTTCTCCAACCCTGTCCAGCAAAAAATCAAAAGTTTCCACTTTCATCCTCGTATAATGAAAAAACTTCTCTGGATTTCCTCGCAACGACAGATATAACGTTGCAAACACTCCCAGTGTCAGCCTCTGTGCAGTTATAGGGTGAATCCAGAAACGACGTCGGCGCAGACGCATGATACGCTGCCTTTGTCGCTCCTTCGCCATGACAATTGCTGCCAAAGAATTGGCCTCAAAAGTGAAATCAATGTAAGCCTGAGCGATGTTCCCAATAATGGCTTCCATCTTGCTCCAAAACAACAACCTCTCAACAGGGTGTATACCAAGGTATATATAGGATTTTCTGTAAATGCTAGTAGCCAATGGTGGCTTTTGGGCGTTTTTTTAAAAACCGGATCCAGCAAAAAAACGGACAAAACGGATGGAAAAACTGATAAAAACTGATGCACCGGTTCCGGTTTTTTGCCGGATCCGGCATAATCCGTTGACCGGATCCGGTAAAAAACCGGAACCGGTGCATCAGTTTTTTCACATGTTATGCCGGATCCGGCAATGCGGCACGGCGCCGCATCGCGCCTGATGCACAAAAACTGATGTGTGAAAGTAGCCTAAGACACTAAGCAAAAAACTGGTTTCCGCCCGCTATCAGGGCGAGGGTGTATGCGGCGAAGGAGCTAACTTGTTTTTTGCATACCTAGTGTCAGCCTCCAGACGGCAGTAGCATACACTCACAGTCTCTGTGTCCCCCAATGAGACGAAGGAGAAAAGCATCCTACAGCCTTCAAGAGAAAAGCATCAACTGGAATAATGTATTAAACCTAATGTCAGCCTGTCCTTTTTTCTCATTTTATTATGTACTAATGTCTCTTTTTTTATTGCAGCATGTCTTCTGGAGAGGAATTTACACCGGGCCCTGGTGAACTGACACAAGCGGAGAGTGTAGTGAGTACCTTCCTGCCCTACTGATTGGTAAGTAATCGCTGTCGCATCTACAAATGTGGCAAATTAATTTTTTTTCTTTTTCAGACCTCATCGTCCATATCAGCGGAAGAACAGCAGGAGCAGTCAGTCCAAGTGCAGGCGGGGAGACGGCGTGTAAGTATAGACTGACTGATCGTACTCTTTTTTTTTACTTTTTTATTTCCCTTTTTTCTGGCCTGTTTTTCCTCTTCAATTTTGCTTCTTTTCTGTTTTCTATCTTTTTCATTTCCAAATCTTTACAAGATTAATGTTTTTCTTTCTTTTCTAGGCTCCACAACGGGATGAAGAATTCGCCCTGGACAATGAGGCACTCATCAGTTTGGTCCAGGAGCGAGTCCCGTTGTGGGACAGCTGTGATCCACTGCACTCAGACAACGTGGTGATCCGGCGGCTCTGGAATGAGGTGGCCACAGCGCTGATGGATGGCTGGGACAGCGCCTCTCCACGGGTCCGCAAGGAATTTTGAAAGTATTTCAATGCTGTGTGATGTGGCAGCAGGGGTGGATTAAGGGTAGCCAGGGCCCGGGGCAGTTCAGACTCTGTGGGCCCCCCTCGTCACGTGACGGGGGTCACGAATCGTAGAGCCACACTCTACATAGAGAATAATGGGGCCTCCAGCACCGACCTCCACCCGCAGAGCCACACTCTACATAGAGAATAATGGGGCCTCCAGCACCGACCTCCACCTGCAGAGCCCCACTCCACATAGAGAATAATGGAGCCTCCAGCACCGACCTCCACCTGCAGAGCCGCACTCCACATAGAGAATAATGGAGCCTCCAGCACTGACCTCCACCCGCAGAGCCGCACTCCACATAGAGAATAATGGAGCCTCCAGCACTGACCTCCACCCGCAGAGCCGCACTCCACATAGAGAATAATGGAGCCTCCAGCACCGACCTCCACCCGCAGAGCCGCACTCCACATAGAGAATAATGGAGCCTCGAGCACCGACCTCCACCCGCAGAGCCACACTCCACATAGAGAATAATGGAGCCTCCAGCACCGACCTCCACCCGCAGAGCCGCACTCCACATAGAGAATAATGGAGCCTCCAGCACCGACCTCCACCCGCAGAGCCGCACTCCACATAGAGAATAATGGAGTTTCCAGCACCGACCTCCACCCGCAGAGCCGCACTCCACATAGAGAATAATGGGGCCTCCAGCACCGACCTCCACCCGCAGAGCCACACTCCACATAGAGAATAATGGAGCCTCCAGCACCGACCTCCACCCACAGAGCCGCACTCCACATAGAGAATAATGGAGCCTCCAGCACCGACCTCCACCCGCAGAGCCGCACTCCACATAGAGAATAATGGAGCTTCCAGCACCGACCTCCACCCGCAGAGCCGCACTCCACATAGAGAATAATGGAGCCTCCAGCACCGACCTCCACCCGCAGAGCCACACTCCACATAGAGAATAATGGAGCCTCCAGCACCGACCTCCACCCGCAGAGCCACACTCCACATAGAGAATAATGGAGCCTCCAGCACCGACCTCCACCCGCAGAGCCACACTCCACATAGAGAATAATGGGGCCTCCAGCACCGACCTCCACCCGCACTCCACATAGAGAATAATGGAGCCTCCAGCACCGACCTCCACCCGCAGAGCCGCACTCCACATAGAGAATAATGGAGCCTCCAGCACCGACCTCCACCCGCAGAGCCGCACTCCACATAGAGAATAATGGGGCCTCCAGCACCTACCTCTACCCACAGAGCCGCACTCCACATAGAGAATAATGGAGCCTCCAGCACCGACCTCCACCCGCAGAGCCACACTCCACATAGAGAATAATGGAGCCTCCAGCACCGACCTCCACCCGCAGAGCCACACTCCACATAGAGAATAATGGGGCCTCCAGCACCGACCTTCACCCGCACTCCACATAGAGAATAATGGGGCCTCCAGCACCGACCTCCACCCGCACTCCACATAGAGAATAATGGAGCCTCCAGCACCGACCTCCACCCGCAGAGCCACACTCCACATAGAGAATAATGGAGCCTCCAGCACCGACCTCCACCCGCAGAGCCACACTCCACATAGAGAATAATGGAGCCTCCAGCACCGACCTCCACCCGCAGAGCCGCACTCCACATAGAGAATAATGGAGCCTCCAGCACCGACCTCCACCCGCAGAGCCCCACTCCACATAGAGAATAATGGGGCCTCCAGCACCGACCTCCACCCGCAGAGCCACACTCCACATAGAGAATAATGGAGCCTCCAGCACCTACCTCCACCCGCAGAGCCACACTCCACATAGAGAATAATGGGGCCTCCAGCACCGACCTCCACCCGCACTCCACATAGAGAATAATGGAGCCTCCAGCACCAACCTCCACCCGCAGAGCCGCACTCCACATAGAGAATAATGGAGCCTCCAGCACCGACCTCCACCCGCAGAGCCGCACTCCACATAGAGAATAATGGAGCCTCCAGCACCGACCTCCACCCGCAGAGCCACACTCCACATAGAGAATAATGGAGCCTCCAGCACCGACCTCCACCCGCAGAGCCACACTCCACATAGAGAATAATGGGGCCTCCAGCACCGACCTCCACCCGCAGAGCCACACTCCACATAGAGAATAATGGAGCCTCCAGCACCGACCTCCACCCGCACTCCACATAGAGAATAATGGGGCCTCCAGCACCGACCTCCACCCGCAGAGCCACACTCCACATAGAGAATAATGGAGCCTCCAGCACCGACCTCCACCCGCAGAGCCACACTCCACATAGAGAATAATGGAGCCTCCAGCACCTACCTCCACCCGCAGAGCCACACTCCACATAGAGAATAATGGGGCCTCCAGCACCGACCTCCACCCGCACTCCACATAGAGAATAATGGAGCCTCCAGCACCGACCTCCACCCGCAGAGCCGCACTCCACATAGAGAATAATGGAGCCTCCAGCACCGACCTCCACCCGCAGAGCCGCACTCCACATAGAGAATAATGGAGCCTCCAGCACCGACCTCCACCCGCAGAGCCCCACTCCACATAGAGAATAATGGAGCCTCCAGCACCGACCTCCACCCGCAGAGCCACACTCCACATAGAGAATAATGGGGCCTCCGGCACCGACCTCCACCCGCAGAGCCACACTCCACATAGAGAATAATGGAGCCTCCAGCACCGACCTCCACCCGCACTCCACATAGAGAATAATGGGGCCTCCAGCACCGACCTCCACCCGCAGAGCCACACTCCACATAGAGAATAATGGAGCCTCCAGCACCGACCTCCACCCGCAGAGCCGCACTCCACATAGAGAATAATGGAGCCTCCAGCACCGACCTCCACCCGCAGAGCCACACTCCACATAGAGAATAATGGGGCCTCCAGCACTGACCTCCACCCGCAGAGCCACACTCCACATAGAGAATAATGGAGCCTCCAGCACCGACCTCCACCCGCAGAGCCGCACTCCACATAGAGAATAATGGAGCCTCCAGCACCGACCTCCACCCGCACTCCACATAGAGAATAATGGAGCCTCCAGCACCGACCTCCACCCGCAGAGCCGCACTCCACATAGAGAATAATGGAGCCTCCAGCACCGACCTCCACCCGCAGAGCCGCACTCCACATAGAGAATAATGGGGCCTCCAGCACCTACCTCTACCCGCAGAGCCGCACTCCACATAGAGAATAATGGAGCCTCCAGCACCGACCTCCACCCGCAGAGCCACACTCCACATAGAGAATAATGGAGCCTCCAGCACCGACCTCCACCCGCAGAGCCACACTCCACATAGAGAATAATGGGGCCTCCAGCACCGACCTCCACCCGCACTCCACATAGAGAATAATGGGGCCTCCAGCACCGACCTCCACCCGCACTCCACATAGAGAATAATGGAGCCTCCAGCACCGACCTCCACCCGCAGAGCCACACTCCACATAGAGAATAATGGAGCCTCCAGCACCGACCTCCACCCGCAGAGCCACACTCCACATAGAGAATAATGGAGCCTCCAGCACCGACCTCCACCCGCAGAGCCGCACTCCACATAGAGAATAATGGAGCCTCCAGCACCGACCTCCACCCGCAGAGCCCCACTCCACATAGAGAATAATGGGGCCTCCAGCACCGACCTCCACCCGCAGAGCCACACTCCACATAGAGAATAATGGAGCCTCCAGCACCTACCTCCACCCGCAGAGCCACACTCCACATAGAGAATAATGGGGCCTCCAGCACCGACCTCCACCCGCACTCCACATAGAGAATAATGGAGCCTCCAGCACCGACCTCCACCCGCAGAGCCGCACTCCACATAGAGAATAATGGAGCCTCCAGCACCGACCTCCACCCGCAGTGCCGCACTCCACATAGAGAATAATGGAGCCTCCAGCACCGACCTCCACCCGCAGAGCCACACTCCACATAGAGAATAATGGAGCCTCCAGCACCGACCTCCACCCGCAGAGCCACACTCCACATAGAGAATAATGGGGCCTCCAGCACCGACCTCCACCCGCAGAGCCACACTCCACATAGAGAATAATGGAGCCTCCAGCACCGACCTCCACCCGCACTCCACATAGAGAATAATGGGGCCTCCAGCACCGACCTCCACCCGCAGAGCCACACTCCACATAGAGAATAATGGAGCCTCCAGCACCGACCTCCACCCGCACTCCACATAGAGAATAATGGGGCCTCCAGCACCGACCTCCACCCGCAGAGCCACACTCCACATAGAGAATAATGGGGCCTCCAGCACCGACCTCCACCCGCACTCCACATAGAGAATAATGGGGCCTCCAGCACCGACCTCCACCCGCAGAGCCACACTCCACATAGAGAATAATGGGGCCTCCAGCACCGACCTCCACCCGCAGAGCCACACTCCACATAGAGAATAATGGGGCCTCCAGCACCGACCTCCACCCGCAGAGCCACACTCCACATAGAGAATAATGGAGCCTCCAGCACCGACCTCCACCCGCACTCCACATAGAGAATAATGGGGCCTCCAGCACCGACCTCCACCCGCAGAGCCACACTCCACATAGAGAATAATGGAGCCTCCAGCACCGACCTCCACCCGCAGAGCCACACTCCACATAGAGAATAATGGAGCCTCCAGCACCGACCTCCACCCGCAGAGCCACACTCTACATAGAGAATAATGGAGCCTCCAGCACCGACCTCCACCCGCAGAGCCACACTCCACATAGAGAATAATGGGGCCTCCAGCACTGACCTCCACCCGCAGAGCCACACTCCACATAGAGAATAATGGAGCCTCCAGCACCGACCTCCACCCGCAGAGCCGCACTCCACATAGAGAATAATGGAGCCTCCAGCACTGACCTCCACCCGCAGAGCCCCACTCCACATAGAGAATAATGGAGCCTCCAGCACCGACCTCCACCCGCACTCCACATAGAGAATAATGGGGCCTCCAGCACCGACCTCCACCCGCAGAGCCACACTCCACATAGAGAATAATGGGGCCTCCAGCACCGACCTCCACCCGCACTCCACATAGAGAATAATGGAGCCTCCAGCACCGACCTCCACCCGCAGAGCCGCACTCCACATAGAGAATAATGGAGCCTCCAGCACTGACCTCCGCCCGCAGAGCCCCACTCCACATAGAGAATAATGGAGCCTCCAGCACCGACCTCCACCCGCAGAGCCACACTCCACATAGAGAATAATGGAGCCTCCAGCACCGACCTCCACCCGCAGAGCCGCACTCCACATAGAGAATAATGGAGCCTCCAGCACCGACCTCCACCCGCAGAGCCGCACTCCACATACATGGCTGCTCTCAGTGCTGTGCGCACAGGACCTGTGATGAGGTCACAGGAGGGGAGGAGACAGGGGTCACATGATCGGGGGCCCTGACACCTTCCCTCCTGTGATCTCATCACAAGCCTTTGCACGCTACCAGCAGCATCAGCGTTCACGCTACTTGTAGATGCTGCTGGTAGCAGAGCACATAATGCCGCCCCCACGGTCACTCACTTTTAGGTGGGGAGAAGATGGAGTGCCATTGCAGCAGCCAGCAGGAATGTGGTGGGGGCCCCCTTAGAAGCTCTTGTGGTGGGGGCCCCAGGGCTGAAGCCCCGCCTGCCCTGCCTATAATCCGGCCCTGCGCAGTGCGGGTTATAATGGGGCAATTTACTGGCCTGGGCTGTGGGCCCCTTAACCCCACTGGGCCCGGGGCAACTGCCCAAATTGACCTCATTATAATCCGCCACTGTGTGGCAGTGACCTTGGCCGGGATCACACAACTGTGTGTGATGATAGTAACTCCTGCGAGTTTCTAGCATCACACACATTTGTGTTTTCCCGACCTACAGTGCATTGTCTAAATTTTTTTTTTTCCCACAGTGAACAAAATCAAAACCCGTTGGCGCTCGATGAAGGACCGCTTCAACAGGGATGTCCGTCAGGAGAGCCGGGTTCCCAGTGGTGCTGCGGCAAGGACCTCACCCAAATACAGATACCATCGGGCGTTGGCCTTCTTAAGACCGGTACTTGCCACCAGAGCGTAAGTATTTTGGTGTTCTATTGGATTGTGTTTTACTCTGTGCTTTTCTATTCCAAAGGAGTTGGCGCTTTAACTATTGTAAATGCATGATACTAATGTTTTTCTTTTCTTTTCACAGCACCTGGAGCAGCACCCTGCAACCTGGTCCAGGAGCAGTCCTTCATCGAGCTGCCTCGGACCCGTCCCAGCCATCCGACAGCCAAGAAGCAGCTTGCGGGTCGGCACCACAGACAGCTGAAGACCAGGAAGCTGGTATGTCAGGTGTTCCCCTGTCCCAGGTCTCTGCCACTGGTTTTGCGGGTACTTCCCGCCAGCGGCAGAAGGCCACGGACAGGACCGTCATGCCCGAGTTCCTTTACTTTAGCTCGGTCTTTCAGAATGGCCTCAAGGAGCTGTCAGACAGACTGGAAAACGATTTTACCCTAATGGAAACACGATTCCAGGCAGTCGACCGTCGCCTTGCCCGTCTGGAAGCCGACCCCAACAGACCAGCGCACTATTTCTTTACCCAAATTGAACGGGGCATGGTGGAACACCTTAGTCCTGATCTCCAGCTGAATGTGATACAGGCCTGCAACACTGCTTACATGCAGGCTATGCAGCAGAGTCAATACGTACAGCAGCCAGTGGTGGCATTTCCAACTGTGCCACCATTGACTCGCTCCACCTCACTACCGACTTCTGCTGCATACCACTGCACGGCCACCTGCATTCCAAGCCATGCCGGACACCATTGCACTACCCCAAGGCCGACTGCAGCTGGACACTCCACCGCCACCACCATGGCAAGTGCTGCTCCTGCCTGGACCACCACTGCCACCACTCCTGCTTGGACCACCACTGCCACCACTCCTGCCTTGACCACAACTGCCACCACTCCTGCTTGGACCACCACTGCAACCACTCCTGCCTGGACCACCACTCCTGCCTGGACCAGCACCACCACCTCCAACACCGAGCAGCAGCAGCAGCTGGGGGGACCCACACTCATTATTTGCAACCACGGACCCTGGCAGGACCTCCATCACCACTACCAGCATGCCGCAGCAGCTGCCGAACCTGCCAGGAGGTCCCCCAGCTCCAGGAGATCCCCCAGCTCCAGTAGGTCCACCAGCACCAGGCGCTCAAGGCAGGGGACAACAGAGATGGGCCACTGAAAACATAAAAGTGCCCAGAAAAAGAGAAAAACTCATACTCCCTCCCCCTCACCTCACACTGTGTCTAACCCGCTCCATGCCTCCAGTTCCATCCCTGAGCTCCCTTCCCCCACTACTTTCGTCGCCCCTTCCCCTAGAACCCCTTCCTCTTCTGTAAGCCATTCCTCGTCCCTCCACACCCCCAAGTTGCCACTATCTTCCCCCAAACATCGCTCAAAGTAAATTGGATTTTTTTTTTAAGTAAATGTCCTTTTGTTTTCACCTAATACTGTTTGGTTATTGTGTATTTCACCGTCTACACACACTGCACCATACACTTTGTGTTTTTGCCACCACATAGCTCCAGTACTGACACATGTTTCTGGTGTCAGTCCTGGAGGTATGTGTTGCCAAAAACACAAATATATGACTTGTATTTTCACCACCAGTCTCTTCAGTCTGCGAATATTGGTCAGACTGAATATAGGATGGTGGTTAGTGCAAGGCATATCTATTCTCACCTTGCCAGGTATCATAAAGAGTGAATTGATGATGGTGTGTTTAGACCATCATCATTTCACTCTTTGGGACACAAGGCCAGGGGATTTTAGATATACCTTGTAATTAACCACATCATCTATTCAGTCTGTGGTGAATAGACTGAAGAGATGATGGAGAAAATACACGTCATATCTACAATACCCTGGTCTGGTATCATAATTATTTAGCACACCTTGCCTGATGAGTATACCTATGAGTTGTCATCTGCAGCGTCGCTTCAGTCTGCATTATGTATTGCACGCACACTGGAGAGATGCTGGAGGTTAACTCATATGTGTATTCACCTGCCCAGGTGTCATAAAATTCTGAAGTGATGATGCGTTTTTTAGGCATCCTCACTTCAGCATGACACCAGGCCAGGGGATTGTAGAAGTTGTACAAACCTTTATCATCTCTCCAGTCTGCGTGCATACTGAAGCGACAGTGGAGATACTCCAATTACTATTTATACTCACATGGTCTAGTGTAATAAAGAATGAAGGATGATAGTGCATCCTAAAATCACTGTTTGTAACATCAGGCCAGGTGATATAAACACTAGTTGTATTACCTCCACCGTCGCTGCAATCTGCCTTTTTGAACATAGACTGGAGAGTGTTATGAATGAGTCACCGTAGGAGGCAAAAATAGAAATGCTAGCTAAGTCCAGAAAACCAGAGAAGTTGGCAGCTATCGGATTGCAGACCCCTGAACCTATCAACACAACTAGCAGTAGCCGTGGGGGGCTCCTACGATGCCCTAGGCCCCTCGATCACAGCCGGAGGACTACATAGCCTAAAGACAGAAAGGGAAATCTAAACTGCCCCAGAGCAGACCCCAAAGCAAAAGGCAGCCCCCCACATATAATGACGGTGAAGCAAGAAGAAAGAACAAAACACAGACAGAAAGATAGACTGAGCAAAGATGGGGCCCACGCTAGCTTAGATAGGAAAGGACAGGAAGGCTGCTGTCTGCAATCCGTGAAAAACCCTATGAAAATAAGAGCCAACAAACTGACAGTAAAAAAGGCCCTGAAGACGCTAGGCTTCAAAAAAGCTATGTCAGTACTCAGGAATATTCTGAAGACAGAGCAAAAAAAGGAGATTCAGCTCACCCCAGCAGGGAATGGCAGAATCCAGAAAAGCAAGGAAAACAAAACACTAATGCAAAAGGCAAAGCAGAAATCTTAGCTTTAGATGAGCAGGAATCAGACTGGTTTCCTAGAAGTCCACAGAGAAATCACCCGCAGGCCAGAAGGGCGTCGGCAGCCTTATATCCAGTCATTAACTCCACTCAGCCAGTCATCATCATCAGCCCCAGGTGTTTGACAATCAGGCTCACTACCTTTCTTCACGAGAAGAGGGAGTTCCTCGGGCCTCAGAAGTGAAGGGGAAAATGAACTCACAACAGTACCTCCCCCTTGAGGAGGGGTCACCGAACCCTCAACCACGCCACCAGGGCGATCAGGGTGAGCCCGATGAAAGGCACGCACCAATCTTTTGGCATGATTATCAGAGGCAGAGACCCAGGAATTATCCTCCTGACTATAACCCTTCCACTTAACCAAATACTGGAGTCTCTGTCTAGCCAGACGGGAATCCAGTACTTTCTCTACCTCATAGTCCATGTTACCTTCAACCAATACAGGGTCTGGAGGTGCAACCCCCGGAACAACAGGTTCAACAAACCTCTTCAACAAAGATTTATGGAACACATTATGGATTTTAAATGTGACAGGAAGAGCCAAACGAAAGGAGACCGGATTAATAATCTCCAAAATCTTGTAAGGTCCAATAAATCTAGGCTTAAACTTAGGAGAAGCCACCTTCATAGCAATATTTTTTGATGATAACCACACCATATCACCAACCTTAAATTGGGGACCAATGGTCCTATATCGGTTGGAAAACCGCTGGGCCTTTTCCTGGGAGAGAGATAACTTATCCACCACTTGGTCCCAGATCTGGTGCATTCGCTCCACCACAGTGTCAACCCCTGGGCAGGCAGAGGGCTCCACCTGCCATGAAGAAAATCGAGGATGAAACCCAAAGTTACAAAAATAGGGAGACATCAAAGTGGCAGAACTAGCTCTATTATTTAAAGCAAATTCGGCCAAGGGCAAAAATGAAACCCAATCATCCTGATCAGCAGAAATAAAACATCTCAAATATGACTCCAAGGTCTGGTTTGTTCTCTCTGTCTGCCCATTGGTCTGAGGGTGAAAAGCAGAGGAGAAGGACAACTGAATTCCCAGCTTCGAACAGAAAGTTCTCCAAAATCTAGACACAAACTGGACTCCTCTGTCAGATACAATGTTCTCAGGAATCCCGTGCAAGCGAACCACCTGTTGTAAAAACAGGGGCACCAATTTAGAGGAAGACGGCAACTTAGGGAGTGGTACAAGATGAACCATCTTAGAGAACCTATCACAAATCACCCAAATAACAGTCATCTTTTGAGAGACAGGCATATCAGAGATGAAATCCATTGAAATATGGGTCCATGGCCTCTGGGGACAGGCAAAGGCATCAACAACCCACTAGAGCGAGAACACGATTTAGACCGGGAGCACGTCCCACAGGACTGCACAAAATTCCTGACATCACGAGACAAGGAGGGCCACCAAAAAGACCAACTCACCAGATCTCTAGTACCAAAAATACCTGGATGACCAGCCAAAGCAGAGCAATGAACTTCAGACATCACTCTCTTCTTCCACTGGTCAGGAACATACAACTTTCCACTGGGACAACGCTCAGGTTTGTCCTCCTGGAACTCTTGCAGAGCAAGTCTCAAATCGGGCGAGATGGCAGAAAGAACTACCCCTTCGCCTAAGATGCTAGCAGGCTTGGTCACCACAGGAGAATCAGCAAAGAAGCTCCTAGAGAGGGCGTCAGCCTTGACATTCTTAGTTCCAGGAAGAAAAGAAACCACAAAATCAAAACGTGTAAAAAACAAGGCCCACCTAGCCTGTCTAGGGTTCAAGCGCTTCGCCGACTCTAGGTAAATCAAATTCTTGTGGTCAGTGAGGACCACGACTTGATGCTTAGCTCCCTCCAACCAATGTCTCCACTCCTCAAATGCCCATTTCATGGCTAACATTTCCCGATTCCCCACATCATAGTTACCTACAACGTGGGAAGGGAAGCAAAAGACCAGAAAAAGCCATACACCTGACAAATGCTATTGAGAACTTTGCTATTAGAAGTGGAAAAGGAAGAACAAAGACAAAAGAATCTAATTAATAAAAATATTGGAGAAAGAGAAACCAATCACAAACTAAAATGTTTCTATACTAATGCACAAAGCATGGGCAACAAACAAGGAGAATTGGAACTACTAACACAGGAAAAGAAATATGATGTCATTGGAATCACTGAAACTTGGTGGGACAATACACATGATTGGAATACAAGACTAGAAGGATACAACTTATTTGCAAGAAACAGACTTGATAAACGAGGAGGGGGTGTCGCATTGTATGTTAGAAACACGTATATCTGCACAGAGATTGAAGCTTCAGAGACTGGGAGTTCTGTGGAAACTGTTTGGGTAAGAATACAAGGACAGAACAATGGAAAGGACACCATTGTAGGCATTTACTACAGGCCGCCTGTGCAAGCTGAAGATATGGATGAACTCTTTATGCATCAAATGGCCAAGTTCTCCAAAAAATATGACATAGTTGTCATGGGAGATTTCAACTATCCAGACATTTGTTGGGAATCTCTCTCAGGCAAAACTAACAGGTCAAGGAAATTCTTATCCTCTCTTGCTGACAACTTTATCTTCCAAAAGGTAAGGGAGAAAACAAGGGGAACTGCTACCTTGGATCTAATTCTTATAAACAGGGAGGAAATGGTTGAGGAGGTAAAAGTGGCTGGGACCCTAGGAGGTAGCGACCATGCTATTTTAGAATTTTGGATAACTAGAGGCGGAAGACCTATGAAGACTCAGACGTCAAGGTTTGATTTCAGAAAGGCAGATTTTAAGGGATTCAGAAAGAGAATTGGAGGGATCCAATGGCTGGATATCCTTAAAGACAAAAATGTCCAGGAAGGATGGGAAATCTTGAAAAATGAAATTCTCAAAGCACAGTTGTTAACAATTCCGAAAAGAGGGAAGAATAGGAAGCATTTAAGGAAACCAGGATGGATGAACACAGAACTTAAGCACATGCTAAAAAGGAAGAAAAAAATGTTTATAAAATGGAAAGAGGGAGGCATATCTAAAGAAGAATATAATGCTGTCTGCAGAACCTGCAGGGCACAAATCAGATTAGCTAAAGCTGAAAATGAATTGAGGCTTGCAAGAGATGTCAAAAGCAATAATAAAGGATTTTGGGGATATGTCAAAAGTAAAAGAAAAGTCAAAGATGCTATAGGATTTTTACAGGATGAAAATGATGAAATGGTAAGACAGGATGTTGAGAAGGCTGAACTTTTAAATTCCTATTTTGCATCTGTTTTCTCTCAGAAAGGAAATGTAACATCAACTGTTATTCACTGTCCTATTAAGGGAATAGAAGAATCCAGGATATCTATAAACAGAAAGATAGTGAGGAAACACTTAGCTAACCTAAATGAATTCAAGTCTCCAGGTCCAGATGAATTACACCCCAGAGTGCTGAAGGAGATAGCAGAAGAAATTTTTGAACCCCTCTCCATAATCTTTGAAAATTCTTGGAGAACAGGAGAAGTGCCAGAAGACTGGAGAAGAGCAAATGTTGTTCCTATCTTCAAAAAGGGGAAGAAGGTGGACCCAGGCAACTATAGGCCGGTGAGTCTGACTTCTATACCAGGAAAGATCTTTGAACAAATTATTAAACAACATGTATGTCAATACCTGGATAAGAATGAAGTGACTAAGCAGAGTCAGCATGGGTTTGTAACTAATAAGTCATGTCAGACTAATTTAATTTCCTTCTATGATGGTATTACTGATTGGGTGGATCAAGGAAATGCTGTAGATATAGTATATCTTGACTTCAGCAAAGCATTTGACAAAGTCTCTCATACAATCCTTATTGAAAAAATGACTAAGTATGGAATGGACAAGGCAACTGTTAGGTGGATTCATAACTGGCTTAGTGATCGGACCCAAAGAGTGGTCGTAAATGGCTGCACATCCAGTTGGAAGAATGTCTCAAGTGGGGTACCACAGGGCTCTGTCCTGGGCCCTGTATTGTTCAACATCTTTATCAACGATTTTGATGAAGGAATTGAGGGTAAACTGATTAAATTTGCTGATGACACAAAGCTAGGAGGGATAGCTAATACTAGAGAAGAGAGAGAGAGGATTCAAAAAGATTTAAATAAACTGGAGAAGTGGGCAGCAACTAACAGAATGGTTTTTAACAGGGAGAAATGCAAAGTACTACATCTGGGCAATAAAAATGAAAAAAGTATATATAGAATGGGAGGAATAGGGCTAAGTGACAGCACATGTGAAAAAGACTTGGGTATACTAATAGATCACAGACTGAATATGAGTCAACAGTGTGATGCAGCAGCAAAAAAGGCAAATGCAATTCTAGGATGTATTAACAGAAGCATACAGTCTAGATCACGTGAAGTCATTATTTCCCTCTACTCCTCTTTGGTCAGACCTCATCTGGAATATTGTGTCCAGTTTTGGGCACCACATTTTAAAAAAGACATCAACAAACTGGAGCAAGTTCAGAAAAGAGCGACCAGAATGGTGACCGGTCTGCAAACCCTGTCTTATGAGGAAAGGTTGCAGGATTTGGGAATGTTTAGTTTGCAAAAGAGAAGACTGAGAGGAGACTTAATAGCTGTCTACAAATATCTAAAGGGCTGTCACATTGTAGAAGGATCAACTTTATTCTCATTTGCACAAGGAAAGACTAGAAGCAATGGGATGAAACTGAATGGGAGGAGACACAGATTAGATATTAGAAAAAACTTTTTGACAGTTAGAGTGATCAATGAGTGGAACAGGCTGCCACGAGAAGTGGTGAGTTCTCCTTCAATGGAAGTCTTCAAACAGAGGCTGGACAGACATCTGACTGGGATGATTTAGCGAATCCTGCTTTGGCAGGGGGTTGGACCAGATGGCCCAGGAGGTCCCTTCCAACTCTACGATTCTATGATTCTATGATTCAGATGGAGAGAACTTTCGGGAAAAGAAAGCACAGGGATTCATTTTAGATGTTACAGGATCCTTTTGGGACAAAACAGCTCCTGCACCAATCTCAGAAGCATCCACCTCTACCTGGAACGGAAGTGAGACATCAGGTTGCCGCAAAACCGGGGCGGAGGTGAATCTTCGCTTCAGCTCCTGAAAGGAAGAAACAGCCTCCGGAGACCAATTTAACACATCAGCACCCTTCTTAGTCAAATCAGTCAATGGCTTGGCAATACCAGAACATTTTGCTATAAATTTCTGATAAAAATTAGCAAAACCCAAAAACTTCTGGAGGGCCTTCAAAGAAGTGGACTGAACCCAATCGTAAATGGCCTGTACCTTGGCCGGGTCCATTTCAATAGTTGACGGGGACAAAATAAATCCCAAAAAAGAAATCCTCTGTACTCCAAAAAGGCATTTAGATCCTTTGACATACAGGGAATTCTCCCTCAAGATCCGGAACACAGTCCGAATATGTTCCACAAGAGAATCCCAATCCTTGGAGAAGATCAAAATATCATCCAGATAGATAATCAAAAATTTATCGACAAAATCTCGGAAAATATCGTTCATGAAGCACTGGAAGACAGAAGGGGCATTAGTGAGCCCAAAAGGCATCACCAGGTACTCAAAATGTCCCTCCGGAGTATTAAACGCCGTCTTCCATTCATCCCCATGCTTAATGCGAATAAGATTATACGCCCCCCTGAGGTCAAGCTTGGTAAACCAGCAAGCACCTTTAACTCTGGAGAATAGATCAGAAATCAGGGGTAACGGATACTGATATTTAACAGTAATTTTGTTGAGAGCACGATAATCAATACAAGGTCTTAATGATCCATCCTTTTTGGCTACAAAAAAAAAACCGGCACCTAAGGGTGACGAGGATGGTCTAATATGACCCTTCTCCAACGCCTCCTTAATATAGGATCGCATAGCCTCGTGCTCGGGTACAGATAAATTGAAGAGCCGACCCGTGGGAAATTTACACCCCGGGCTCAGTTCAATAGCACAGTCATAACTCCTATGAGGAGGCAGAGACGCAGACTCATTCTCACTAAATACATCATAAAAGTCCGCCAAATAATCAGGAACATCATGCGACTGAGGAGAGGTGGAAAACACTGGAGCCTCACTAAAGGCACACCGACAACCCCAACTCACCACAGACACAGATTTCCAATCCAAAACTGGATTATGAATTTGTAACCAGGGAAAACCCAGAACAATAGTATCATGCAGATTATGTAACACCAAAAACCTGCAATTTTCTTGATGGTCTGGGGCGACCCGCATTACCACCTGGGTCCAAAACTGAGGTTTATTTTTAGCCAAAGGAGTAGCATCAATCCCTCTCAAAGGGATAGGCGTCTGCAGAGGTGTCATCGGAAATCCACAACGTTTAGCAAAATCCAAGTCCATTAGGTTTAGAGCTGCTCCCGAATCCACAAAAGCCTTGGCGGAAAATGTGGACAGGGAGCAGATCAGAGTAATAGCCAGAAGAAACTTAGGTTGAACACCACCAACAGAAAACGTGTGTGCAAAGCGTTTCTCGCGTTTAGGACAGACAGAAATAATATGCGAGGCATCTCCACAGAAAAAACACAACTTATTACGCCTTCTGAACTCCTGACGCTGGTCTCTGGAAAAAACTCTATCACATTGCATAGGTTCAGACATCTGTTCAACAGGTGGCAACACCTCTCGTGCAGCTCTGCGTTCGCGTAAACGCCGATCAACCTGAATGGCTAAAGACATAGAATCGTCAAGACCAGAGGGAACAGGAAATCCCACCATAGTATCTTTTATGGCTTCTGACAACCCCTTCCGAAAGAGAGCAGCCAAGGCATTATCATTCCAGGTAGTAAGTACTGCCCACTTTCGGAATTTTTGACAGTACAATTCTGCAGAATCACGACCCTGGTTCAATGCCAGTAGGGTCTTTTCAGCCTGATCAATGGCATTAGGTTCATCATACAACAACTCCAAGGCCTGAAAAAATGCGTTCACATTAGTCAGAATAGGATCATCTGGTTTCAAAGAAAACGCCCAATCCTGGGGATCGCCACGCAGCAAAGAGATGACAATTTTAACCTGCTGCGCGGAGCTCCCTGACGAGTTAGGCTTCAAGGCAAAAAATAATTTACAATTATTTTTGAAATTCAAAAATTTAGACCGATCCCCAAAAAATACATCAGGTGTAGGAATCTTTGGTTCAGCAGCATGTGAATGAGCAAGGTAGGCGGAAATTCCCCGCACTTCCGCAGCGAGCTGCTCCACACAATCAGACAATTGCTTTATCTCCATTGAGAGAAAAAAAAATTCCCCCTACGGCTTCAGAGATATAGAGGAAAAAATATACACACTTTTTTTTTTTTATATACAATTCTTTCCTGCTATTGAGTACCCTAGAATCTGCGGTATGGCGGGAGATTCTGTTATGAATGAGTCACCGTAGGAGGCAAAAATAGAAATGCTAGCTAAGTCCAGAAAACCAGAGAAGTTGGCAGCTATCGGATTGCAGACCCCTGAACCTATCAACACAACTAGCAGTAGCCGTGGGAGGTTCCTACGATGCCCTAGGCCCCTCGATCACAGCCGGAGGACTACATAGCCTAAAGACAGAAAGGGAAATCTAAACTGCCCCAGAGCAGACCCCAACGCAAAAGGCAGCCCCCCACATATAATGACGGTGAAGCAAGAAGAAAGAACAAAACACAGACAGAAAGATAGACTGAGCAAAGATGGGGCCCACGCTAGCTTAGATAGGAAAGGACAGGAAGGCTGCTGTCTGCAATCCGTGAAAAACCCTATGAAAATAAGAGCCAACAAACTGACAGTAAAAAAGGCCCTGAAGACGCTAGGCTTCAAAAAAGCTATGTCAGTACTCAGGAATATTCTGAAGACAGAGCAACAGGCAAAAGGAGATTCAGCTCACCCCAGCAGGGAATGGCAGAATCCAGAAAAGCAAGGAAAACAAAACACTAATGCAAAAGGCAAAGCAGAAATCTTAGCTTTAGATGAGCAGGAATCAGACTGGTTTCCTAGAAGTCCACAGAGAAATCACCCGCAGGCCAGAAGGGCGTCGGCAGCCTTATATCCAGTCATTAACTCCACTCAGCCAGTCATCATCATCAGCCCCAGGTGTTTGACAATCAGGCTCACTACCTTTCTTCACCAGAAGAGGGAGTTCCTCGGGCCTCAGAAGTGAAGGGGAAAATGAACTCACAACAGGAGAGATGATGAAGGTCATACAACTTTTACATCTATACTCACCTGGTCAGGATTCCTAGTAAAGTCAGGATGCATAAAAAACAGCATCCTGAATTCACTGGACACCTGGGCTGGTGATTATTGTATTGGAGCGTATAAAGACAGAGTGCACTCGGTACAGGTATCAAAACAGGTTTATTAACATACACACAAGAAAACAATTTTACACCATTTCAGCTTGACATGCCACACATCCTACATCAGAGATAAAGTAGGCGGCAAATTGGTCCCTCATTTGGCCAACTTCAACTGATGACCTGAGAGGGTGCTGAGTGAAATCAGGCAATGGGTTGGCAGCTGGTTCATCTAGTTCAAAGTTAGGGCGGTCTTTAGCCATAACAAAATTGTGAAGAACCACACTCTTTCACCATCTCATCCAGTTTCCAGTTTAAGATTAACGGCTGTGCCGAGAATGCGCCATCTGGACACAAGAATCCCAAAGGCACACTCTACAGTTCTTCATGCCCTTGTGAGTCTGTAACTGAATATTTTTCTTGTGTGGTCCAGGTTTTGGCACATTTGAAAGGTCTAATCCCCAACCATTACAAATGGCAGTGGCGGACCTTCGGTGTGGGGAAGAGGCCGTGGCAGGGGGAAATTAAAATGGTTGTCATAGAACCTATGGCCCATGTCCGAGTTTTTAAAAACCTGGGAGTCATTGCCACGGCCAAATGCACCAATGTCCACCGCAACAAAGACAGTCTGCATCCGCACTGGCCATGAGTACTGTAGAAAAGTACTTTTTATAGTTATAGTACTCCTATCCACTTCTTGTGGGTCTGGTTATCCTGATGTGTTTCCCATCAACTGCTCCCAAACAGTTGTGGAAATTGCAGACTGTCAAGAATTGTTCAGCGATTTCCATCCACGCGGTGGACAGGGGCATAAATTCTGGGGAAAGATTTTCCAGCTCACCGCTTCTGCATCTTGTTAGTGCCTGGAGCACGGACCCACTGTGTCAGGGTTTGAGGAATCCAAATGAAGTAGAATGTCCAGCTTAACAGCGTAGTGAAAAGCAAAGTTTTATTCACAACGGACACATTCCAGAGAGAGGATAAAACATCAGCATGACAGGTTAAAAGTAGTCAGATCGATGCGTTTCTGGAGACCAAGCTCCCTTAATCATGATGACCGACATTGAAAAACACAGCACCTTTATACCAAGATCTGACTTTGCTTTTCACTACGCTGTTGAGCTGGACATTCTACTTCATTTGCATAAATTCTGGACAGAGAACTTCCCACAAAGCCCGGCAGGTGTCCGCAACTATTCCCGACAAGGTGGAGATTCCAAGCTGGTATTGGAAGTGGAGTAATGATAGGGTCTCTCCAGTAGCCAGGAATCTGCAAAACAGAGGAAGAAAAAAAAAATAATATTTATGTCTAGGGTTTTCCAAAACACTGAAATGAAAATTTATTAGTACATGGCATAACAATAATTCTGCAGGCTTTTGTTTACTACATGGCAGAACAATAATTCTGCAGGCTTTGGATTAGTACATGGCAGAACAAAAACAATTATGCAGGCATTGGTTTTTAAATATTACATACAGTAATGTGACCAGGAGCAGTTCCTCAAGAGGAATCGCACGACGGAGCTGTGTGTCCTGTCTCCGGATGGCTCCTTGAACACGACCAAGCAAATCCATGAAGCTTTCCTGGGACATCCGGGTATAGTCAATAAATTTCGCAGGGTTTGTCTGGAGCTCGCTGTAGAGAGTGTGGTACGCTCCACTGCTCTCCCGGACTTCAATAATTGGATGTAGTCAAAAACTCCGCCGCTGCCGCATTCGCTGTCTCTCTCTCAGCCTTTCTTGCTGGCAAGCAAATGCAAAAGCCTGAGACAGCGCGATGTCCACATCCAAGTTGGAGCGAAAACTCCCAACGCAGATCCATGGTGACACAGGAAACAGCAGCAAAATCTGAAGAATTCAGCTGTAACAGGGTCTATATAAAGAATTCCCTTGACACATGCCCACTAGTGTCCCATTGGTGGAGTCAGTTTCAAGGATTTTCCTCCTGTGAAATGTGACACCTAGAGAACGCATGCGCATAAAAAACGCAAACGCATGCCAAAACGCAAGCAAACGCTGCGTCTTTTTGTCGTCATGCGTACGCTGATGCGTATAAAAAATGCTGCGTTTGCATGCGTTTTGGCATGCGTTTCTACTTGCGCACGATGCGCTGCGCACAAAGATGCAAATGTGAAACTAGCTTTAGCTTTGTTTTCAGGTGGGCTTCACCTTCCATTTTTTGCAGTTGGAAATATTCATTGTCATTTATATAGCCAAGAATAGATCATCAATAACGAGTTCACGGAAAACCCCTTTAAATCCTATATCTTGGGGAATTACTCAGCCTTCTGGAGAACAGATCACAACACAATTTTCTATGAGGCTTGTGTGCATAACTACCATAAAGTCTTCCAATAACTAGTTGCTTTATTATGCAAAAGTGTTAAATAATATAAAAAAAGCACATAATGGGTATCATCAGATTTATAAAGACCTCGGCTGTAGAAATGTCACTTTAGTTAACCCGATGGCAAACGTTTAAAAATAGAAATTTTGCCTGTTTTTTTTTATGTTCATCTACCTACCAAAAACTGTAATAAAAAGTTAAAAAAATTAATATGGTGAAAAAAAAAACCCCAAGGTCAACACCATAAAATTGCTGTTTTTTTTCCCAATGCCCTCATCCCCTCCCACCAAAAAATAATGTTTTAACACACCCTATGCTCCCTAAGGCCAGTTTTACATTTCGTTTGAGCTATATTTCCATGGATCCACTAAAATTCGGGATTCAGGCCAAACCAGGCCATTGACTTTAGACTAACGGCGACTGAACGCTCCTATTTCATTGTGACTGGCCGACCATCAAATCTGTACTAGATGTTCACTGATGTTCATTCTGCAGAAATCAGAGAGGAAAAAAAAGGATGGGGCATGTTAAATTTCAACACGTCCAATCCTGTGTTCTCAAGGTAGATAAGCAGCTGCCAGTTTGTCTACCAACGACTTGGTCCCCTCTCCCCATTTAGAACACATGCTTGCATGTGTATATGCCGGTCATGAGGAATTCAGCTCTAGAAAGTGTATAACTTCAGAATCACAGAAATTTATTGACATACTTTAAGGGTGAAAGTAGTTTCAGGGAAAAGCCCAAATGTCAGTCTTTGTTTTGCTCTTTGCACACATGGTAGCACCTTGTCATGTCTTGTAAGACTGGTTGGTCCGGGCTAAGTCCAGCGCCAGCAGATTACTGCACTGTTATCTGGCAATGTCTAACATTATAGAATGCCGTCAATCTGATGGTCTCTGCTACACGCAACCCCAATTTACAGCCAAAATACATGTATTTAAGAAAGTTTGCTACATATGCATGGTACGGTATATAGCTCTTCTTGCTGCGATTTTATCACAAGTTCACTGATATTACCTGCAGTGTCACTTTTCACTACTCTCCAAATAAAGGGACGCCATAACCAAAGCCACTTACATATCCACAGAATATGATATTATATGTTGAGGTCCAACCACTCTACGAATTGATGGAGTAAGTTCATGTTTGCCAATTTTTTCAGATTTGCGTCATGTTAGTGTCACTTGGAAATTTTTTTCCCATATCTACACCCAGTTAGTTATTTTCAGGAAGGCTGGACTTGCCGAAAAAGATGATGGATTCAAAATTTCTGGACAAATTATCAACAATCTTAAGTACACAGACGATAGAACGTTGATAACAACAAGTGTAGATGGAATGAAGGATGTATTACAGAGAGTCGAACATGGGACTGATACTCAACACAAATATATATTGGCTACTGCAGGTACGACCGGGACACATATGACACGGACGGCCACGAACTGGAAGTTGTAAAGGACCAACTTACTCGGATCGATGATCACTCAGCGACGACACAGGAAGTCAATAGGAGAATAGCTATGGGCAACAATGAAGTCTTCAAATCACGAAACATTTCAATGCTCAAAAATAGTTTGGTCTTTTCTGTGATATCATGCAGATGTGAAACCTGGGCGATAAAGAAACAAGACAGAAGAATCAACACCTTCGAAATGTGGTGTCAGAGAAAGATGTTATCAATACCATGGATAGCAAGAAGAATAAATTAATCAATTTTGGTGCAAATCAAGCCAGACATGTTACTCGAAGTGAATATCATCAAGCTACGACTTGCCTATGAAGAGAGAAATCACTGGAGAAGGACATCATGGTCAGAAGAATAGAAGGAACAAGGCGAAGAGGAAGACCAGCAACAAATGTGTCACGCACAGTGTAAGAATACAGGTGCCGGAAGAGGTCCAGTGACTGCGCACTGCAGTACTCTGCTCTGCCCTCAACAGGGCAGAGCAGTGCGCCTGCGCCGGAGCCGCGATGGGCAGGAATGAAGAGGACGTTATCACTGCAGATGGGAGGCGTCGGACCGGACCGCGACTCCCTCCGGACCCGGAATGCCCCTGGGTGAGTATAATCTAACTCCTTTTTCTTCTCTTTCAGGTTACATCGGGGGCTTATCTACAGCATTACAGAATGCTGTAGATAAGCCCCTTATGGCGGTGGCCGCAGCTGACAGGCAAAAAATAGGGTGACAGATTCTCTGTAAGAGGTCAGATGAGAAGCCTATTACCCTCCTTCCATGACCCATTCTTCTCTTTTCTGAATGTGCCAGGAACACAAGAAAAATTTGGGAATCACTGGTTTCTAGAGACTGTGGAAGAAATCAGGAGATTTGCTTACTCTTCTGCATGTATGGGTAAAATTTCTTACTTCGCAGATATAATTTTGCATTCATCACTAGGTTTATTCTTTCTTTGGTGGATGGTTACATGACTAAGAGCTGCACATTGATTGACTGAATTTTTATGCAGGTGCTAATTTAAATTTTTTAAAATAGTATCTTGGAGTTCATCATACTATGTAGTGATAAGGGGCGGTGAGTGTTATAACGAGACTGCTCCTATTCGTTCAGGGACTGTTCTTTCCAGTAACAGATGAAGGGATCCAGGCTCGTAGTCTCATTGGTTGCAGACAGTTTTCTATTGCATACTGTTACAATGCTCTGTGAGTCACGCAGGTAATATGTTTTTATCTATTTGCTTTCACGTGACAGCTGACATTTATTACACTGACTACTCCCGCAATCATCTAAGAACAGCCACACCTATTGTGTAAATTTGGAATTTGAGTGGTCTAAACCGGCAGCAGTGTACTGTGGCTGGAAATGGGGATATTGTGGCCGTATTAATTTCAAATCATTATTTGGTGAATTCCTGTAAAAGAATCAAAGATTCTGAAATTACTGTACAAAGTGGCACCAAAGTGTGGCCATTATGTGACCCTATCATCCTATGGTGCGGACACTACTACTGGTCTCATTCCAAGCAGTGGGATTATACTCCGGGGTTAGGATCCAAGTTTTTACATGCTCCTGCCCAGAGCAATGTTTACATTAAGGCCGGGGTCACACTTGGGAGAAACTCGCATGAGTTTGATGTCTCAGTACCCGGCACTGTCGCAGGCACTCGGGACCGGAATGAGCGGCTGCATGTATCTCTATGCAGCTGAGCGCACCAGTCCAAGTGCCGGCGGCAGTACCGGATAATGAGACGCGAGACTCGTGTGAGTTTCTCGCAAGTGTGACCCCGGCCGTAGGGTCATCCTCAGCACCCCTTGCAAATGTCACATTCTCAACACCCCCTCAAAGGTCATCCTGAGCATCCCCTAAGTGTCAACTATAGTATCCCCTGCTCACCAATGCCTCTCTAATAGTCATCCACAGTATCCCTCATTGTCATCCACAGTGCCCCCATAACTGTCATCCACAATACCCTCTAATTTTCATCTACCTCTAATTGTCACCTACAGTGCCTCCCCTAGTTGTTAGCCACAGTGTCCCCCTAATTGTCATCCACAGTGCCTCCACTAATTGTCATCCACAGTACCCCCAATTGTCTTTCAGTGTTCCCCCTAATTGTCTTTCAATATCCCCCCTAATTTTCATTCACAATGCCCTCCTAATTTTCATTCACAATGCCCCCTCAAATTGTCAGCCACAGTACCCCCTCTAACTGTTATCCACAATGCCCAATCTAATTGTCAGCCACAGTGCCTCCCCTAATTGTCATTCACAGTGCCCCCTCCAATTTTCATCCATGGTGCCTCCCCTAATTGTCACCCACAGTATCCCCTCTAATTGTCATCCACAGTGCTCCCTCTAATTGTCAGCCACAGTGCCTCCCCTAATTGTCATTCACAATGCCCCCTCCAGTTGTCATTCTCAGTGTCTCCCATAATTGTCATCCACAGTGCCCCCTCTAATTGTCATCCACAGTGCCACCTCTAATTGTCATCCGCAGTGCCCCCTCTAATTGTCATCCACAGTGCCCCCTCTAATTGTCATCCACAGTGCCCCCTCTAATTGTCATCCACAGTGCCCCATCCAGTTGTCATTCTCAGTGTCTCCCATAATTGTCATCCACAGTGCCCCCTCTAATTGTCATCCACAGTGCCACCTCTAATTGTCATCCATAGTGCCCCCTTCTAATTGTCATTTACAGTGCCCCCTCCAATTTTCATTCATTGTGCCTCCTCTAATTGTCTCCCACAGTGCCCCCTCCAGTTTTCATATTCAGTGTTTCTCCCATAATTGTCATCCATAGTGCCCCCTCTAATTTTCATCCACAGTGCCCCCTCTAATTGTCATCCACAGTATCCCCTCTAATTGTCATCCACAGTGCCTCCCCTAATTGTCATCCACAGTGCCCGCTCTAATTGTCATCCACAGTGCCACCTCTAATTGTCATCCACAGTATCCCCTCTAATTGTCATCCACAGTGCCCCCTCTAATTGTCATTCACAGTGCCCCCTCTAATTGTCATCCACGGTATCCCCTCTAATTGTCATCCACAGTGCCCCATCTAATTGTCATCCACAGTGCCCCATCTAATTGTCATCCACAGTATCCCCTCTAATTGTCATCCACAGTGCCCCATCTAATTGTCATCCACAGTGCCCCATCTAATTGTCATCCACAGTGCCCCATCTAATTGTCATCCACAGTGCCCCATCTAATTGTCATCCACAGTATCCCCTGTTATGAATGGGTCACCGAGGAGAAAAAAAAGCAACACACGCTAAGTCTCAGAAAACCAGAGAAGTTGGTAACTATGCAGATTGCAGATCCCTGATCTTAACACACAACTAGCAGCAGTCGTGGAGCATGCCTACGATGGTCCTGGACGCCTCGTCACAACCGGAGAGCTAAATAAGCCTAAAGTAAGAAAAGAGGAAAACTAACTCCCCCAGAGTAGACCCCAAAGGAAAGACAGCCCCCCACATGTATTGACGGTGAAGCAAGATGAAAACACAAACAAAGGCAGAAAAATAGGCTGAGCAAAAAATGGGGCCAAACTAACTTGAAAGGACAGGAAAGTGTTGTGAGTTCATTTTCCCCTTCATCATTGAGGTCTGATGAACTCCCTCTTCTGGTGAAGGAAGGTAGTGAGGCTGATTACAAAGCACCTGAGCAGAATGATGATGACTGGGTGACTGGAATTGCTGACTGGATATAAGGCAGCCGACGCCCTTCTGCCTTGCGGGTGATTACTCTGAGGGATTCTTGGAGACCAGTCTGATTCCTGCTCCTCAAAAGCTAAGTTTTCTGCTCTACTTTTTGCATTTGTGTTTTGGTTTTGTTTTGCCTTGTTTTTCTGGATTTCTGCCTTTCCCTGCTGGGTGAGCTGAATTCCTTTTTGCTCTGTCTTCAGAAAATACCTGAGTACTGATATAGTCTTTTTGAAGCCTAGCCTCTTCAGGGCTTTTTTCCCTATTAGTCTGCTGGCTCTTGTTTTTGAGAGGGTTTTGGCGGATTGCAGACAGCAGCTTTTCTATTCTGTCCTATTTAGTTAGCTTGGGCCCCATCATTTGCTCAGCCCATCTTTCTATCTGTGTGAGTGTTTTTTCATCTTGCTTCACCGTCATTATATGTTGGAGGCTGCCTATTGCTTTGGGGTCTGCTCTGGGGCAGTTTAGATTTCCCTTTCTGTCTTTAGGCTATGTAGTTCTCCGGCTGTGATCGAGGGGTCTAGGGCGCCGTAGGAACCCCCCACGGCTACTGCTAGTTGTTGTTGTTAGGTTCAGGGGTCTGCAATCCGATAGCTGCCAACTTCTCTGGTTTTCTGGACTTAGTTAGTATTTCTGTTTTTGCCTCCTACGGTGACTCATTCATAACAGGAAAGGAAAGATACTGTCTGCAATCTGCCAAAAAACCCTACCCAAAATAATGTCCAACACTTCTGATAACAAAAATAACCCTGAAGTCACTAGACTTCTCCCACTATATCAGCACTCTGAAATATTCTGAGACAGAGCAAAAAAGAGGTCAATCTAATAAAGGACAAAAAGGCAAATACAGATAAATAAGAGTGGAAGTTCAGCACAGCCCAGCCGGGCTGGCTGACCACAAAAAAACTGAGTTGACCAACAAGAGCAAGTGTGAACATTATCAAAAACAAACTTAACTTGAGAAGACTGGAGCAGAGCTGAAGTCCAGGACCTGAGAAGCAGACTGAATCACCAGCAACTGGATAGGGCGTCGGCTGTCTTATATCCAGTCTGATACTCCAGAGATCCAATCATTATCCTCCTTGTCAGGTGGCAGACCATTACCAATTAAACCAACCTCACTACCTCCTGTCACCACCAGAGGGAGAACGGAAGGAGAACTCCCAGCTGGTGGAGCAGAAAATGAGCTCATAACAGTACCCCCGCCTTGAGGAGGGGTCACCGAACCCTCATCCACGCCACCAGGCCGATCAGGATGGGCCCGGTGAAAAGCACGAACCAATTTATTGGCATTAATATCCGAGGCAGAGACCCAAGAATTATCCTCCTGGCCATAACCCTTCCATTTAACCAAATACTGGAGTCTCCGTCTGACCAAACGAGAATCCAATATTTTCTCTACCTCATATTCCACATTGCCTTTAACCAAAACAGGGTCAGGAGGTGCCGCCACAGGAACTACTGTCTCAACAAACCTCTTCAACAGTGATTTGTGAAATACGTTATGGATTTTGAACGTAACTGGAAGAGCCAATCGAAAAGAAACAGGATTAAGAATCTCCAAAATCTTATAAGGTCCAATAAATCTTGGCTTACATTTTGGAGATGCGATTTTCATAGGAATATTCTTAGACGACAACCAAACCATATCACCCACTTTAAACCGGGGACCAATGGTCCTATGCCGGTTGGAAAAACGCTGGGCCTTTTCCTGAGAGAGTGACAACTTATCCACCACTTGGGCCCATATCTGCTGCATTCTCACAACCACAGTGTCCACACCTGGGCAGGACAAAGATTCCACTTGTCCTGAAGAAAATCAAGGATGAAACCCAAAATTACAGAAAAAGGGTGACATCAAAGTGGCAGAACTAGCTCTATTGTTCAGCGCAAATTCGGCCAAGGGCAAAAATGAGACCCAATCATCTTGATCAGCAGATATAAAACATCTTAAATAAGACTCCAGGGTCTGGTTTGTTCTCTCAGTCTGCCCATTGGTCTGGGGATGAAACGCGGAGGAGAAGAATAACTGAATTCCCAGATTGGAACAAAAGGCTTTCCAAAATCTGGAAACTGGACCCCTCTATCGGACACAATGTTCTCAGGAATCCCGTGTAACCGAACCACCTGTTGTAAAAACAAGGGTACCAACTCAGCGGAAGATGGCAACTTTGGGAGTGGTACAAGAAGGACCATCTTCGAAAATTTATCACAAACCACCCAGATAACAGTCATTCTCTGAGAGACAGGAAGATCAGAAATAAAATCCATTGAGATATGGGTCCATGGCCTCTTGGGCACCGGGAGGGGCATCAGAACCTACTAGAACGAGAACAGGGTTTAGACCGAGAACAAGTCCCACAGGACTGTACAAAATTCCTGACATCACGAGTGTCACGGGGCTGGATACGAGGGCAAGAGTGGACCCACTGGACCGTGACGCCGAACTCTCCCTGGGCGAGCGCACCAGGTGGACCGACCCCTATACAGGGACCGTTTGGGAGCAGGCTCAGGAAGCTCAAACGTCACGGCGGCCAGGACCAGGGGTCGGCTCAAGAGGGAGACCGCCCGCCGGAACGGAGGACGACTGGAGGTGCGCGCAGGGAGCGAGATGCAGGAGGAACCCGGACCGGAGGCCGAAGCAGCGGCGGTGAGTATGGGGACGGCAGGGACAGCGGGACCCGTTGTGGCAGCGCTAACAGTACCTCCTCCCTTACACCCCCCTCTACTGTGTCTGGAAAGGAGCCTCTTAACAATACGTGGAGCATTGATGTTCTCGGATGGTTCCCAAGACACCTCCTCGGGACCGAAACCCTCCCAGTCGATGAGAAAAAATGTTTTACCTCTTACCCTTCTCGAGGCCAAAATATCTCTCACCTCATAAACATCATCAGAGTTGACTGGTGGAGGAGAAGAGTTTGGAGCTGGGTGGAAACGATTCAGGACAACTGGCTTAAGGAGAGAGACGTGGAAGGTGTTGGGAACTCGGAGCGAGGCGGGCAACTCCAGCCGGTAGGACACATTGTTGATGCGTCTGAGAATCTTGAAAGGCCCAATGTAGCGGGGTCCAAGCTTGTAAGACGGGAGCTTTAGCCTAATATACTTGGCCGACAGCCAAGCTTGTTGTCCCGGGAGGTAAGTCGGGGAGTCCAAGCGCCTCTTGTCAGCATGTCTCTTCATGCGCTCCCTGGACTTCTTGAGAGCTTCTTTAGTCTCGGACCAGACCTTGGAGAATTCAATGGCCAGGGAATCCGCTGCAGGCACACCGGAAGCAGTGGATATCGGCAGTGGAATACCGGGATGCATCCCAAACACTACAAAAAATGGAGACTTAGCTGAGGACTCGCTGGAATGATTATTGTAGGAAAATTCTGCCCAGGGGAGGAGATGGACCCAGTTATCCTGGTGCGCATTCGAGAACAGGCGTAAATATGAGGCTAGCACCTGACTGACACATTCCACTTGCCCGTTGGACTGAGGGTGGTAGGCGGAAGAAAAGTCCAATCTGACCTCCAGAAGCTTGCATAAGGCTCTCCAAAATCGAGAAGTGAATTGTACACCACGATCCGAGACAATATGCTGCGGGAAGCCGTGAAGGCGGAAGATATGCTGGATAAAAATCTTCGCCAACTCTGGAGCAGAGGGCAGCGCTGGAAGAGGGACAAAATGGGCCATCTTAGAGAAGCGATCGACTGCCACCAGGATAGTCTTACATCCGGAAGAGTTAGGCAAATCGGTGACGAAATCCAATGCTATATGTTGCCACGGAACCGAGGGGATCGGCAAAGGAAGCAGAAGACCGGAGGGTGGCCGTCTAGGAACTTTGACCTTGGCACACGAGGAACAAGACGCCGTGAAGTCAATTACATCCTGACGAAGTGAAGGCCACCAATAAAAACGAGCAATGAAGTCCAGTGTCTTCTTGACTCCGACATGCCCGGAAAGTTTAGAGGAATGTCCCCAATGCAGCACCTCTCTTCTGTCCCCCTCAGAAAAGTAGGTCTTGCCTGGAGGAGGAGTGATTAGACTCACAGGAGCCACCGTGATGATCTTGGCCGGATCGATGATGTGAGTCGGTTCCTCTACCCAATCAGGAGACTGCAGAGAACGGGACAATGCATCAGCCTTGACGTTTTTAGGTCCGGGATGAAAACGCAGCTCAAAATCGAACCGGCCAAAAAAGAGAGACCATCGGGCTTGTCGGGGATTCAGTCTGTGGGCTGACTGGAGGTATGCCAAATTCTTGTGATCGGTAAAGATGGTAAACGGGTGGACCGCTCCCTCAAGAAGATAGAGCCACTCCTCCATGGCCAATTTTATGGCTAACAACTCGCGGTCCCCGATGGAGTAATTACACTCGGCAGGGGAGAAGGCCTTCGAGAAAAACCCACAGGAAACCAGTCGTCCGGAGGAAGATCGCTGAGAGAGAACTGCACCCGCTCCTGTGGATGAGGCATCGACCTCCAAAACGAATGGCTTGTTGGCCTCGGGTCGGTGGAGCAAAGGGGCTGTTGCGAAGGCTTGTTTTAACCTGGAAAAGGCCTCTTCAGCCTCGGAAGGCCAGGACGAGGAGTTGGTGCCCTTGCGAGTAAGACTGGAAATGGGTTTGATGAGAGAAGAAAAGTGTGGCACAAACTGACGATAATAATTGGCGAAGCCGAGAAATCGTTGAATCGCCTTGATCCCTACCGGACGAGGCCATTGAAGAATTGCCGACAATTTCTCAGGACCCATCTCCAGCCCAGAATCCGAAACAATGTAGCCTAAGAAGGGCAATGATGACTGCTCAAAGAGGCACTTCTCAAGCTTCGCGTAGAGGTGATTCTCCCGCAGGCGCTGCAGTACCAGACGAACACTCCTCCTGTGGGATGCCAGATCCGGGGAAAAAATAAGGATGTCATCTAGGTACACGACCACGCAGGAGTACAGCAGATCTCGGAAGATGTCATTAACGAACTCCTGAAACACCGCGGGAGCATTGCAGAGACCGAAGGGCATAACAAGATATTCATAATGCCTGTCCCGGGTGTTAAAGGCCGTTTTCCATTCGTCGCCGGAGCGGATGCGGACGAGGTTGTAGGCTCCGCGTAGATCCAACTTCGAGAAGATGGGGCTCCACGTAAGCGGTCAAAGAGTTCCGGAATGAGAGGCAAGGGGTATTTATTCTTTATCGTGATATCGTTTAATCCTCGGAAATCGATGCACGGACGGAGTGAACCGTCCTTCTTTTTCACAAAGAAGAACCCGGCACCGGCAGGAGAAGACTTCCGTATGAACCCTCTGGCAAGGTTATCACGAATGTACTCGGACATGGCAGTAGTCTCAGCTGGAGAGAGAGGATAAATTCGACCCCTGGGCGGAGTAGTCCCGGGCCGTAGATCAATAGGACAATCATACGGGCGATGCGGGGGCAGTGTCTCTGCCTCTTTCTTATCGAAGACGTCCGAAAACGACCAGTATGCGGCAGGCAAGCCTGCAGGACCTGAGAAAACTGGATGAGGAGTGACAGGAAGAACGGAAGCTAGGCACCTCTCTTGGCAAGGGTGCCCCCAGTGGAGAACTTCACCGGAACGCCAATCCAATACGGGTTCATGTGTCCTAAGCCAGGGGAGGCCAAGTAGCAGAGCGTGGGACAGGTTGGGTAGGACATAGAACGAGATCAGCTCCTGGTGCAATGCCCCGATGCGCAGACGCACCTCTTCAGTAACCAGAGACACCGACACTTGTAAAGGTCTCCCATCAACCGAAGCGATAACCCGTGGAGTCCTCAGAGTAATAACGGGAATCTGGTACTTCTTCACCTCCTTCAACTGGATGAAGTTCCCCGCCGCACCCGAGTCCACATAGGCCACCTACGAACCACGTCTCCGACCAAAAACCAGCTGCACAGAAAGAGTAAGAGGATGAGAGGAGTGAGACACACCTAGGACGGCCTCTCTTACCTGGCCTAGGTGGAGGAGTTTCCTGGCCTCTCAGGACAAGAACGCAGGAAGTGAGACGCGCTGCCGCAATACAAACATAAGCCATCCGTCAATCTCTCCCTCCGGCGCTGTTCCGCTAACTTGACCCGATCTACTTGCATCGGCTCTGGCGCCGGACTGGAGGACGACCCAAGGGAACGTGGACTGGATGGCCTGTGGAGAGAAGCAGAAGGTCTAAGCGGTCTCCTCTCCCTAGCGGCCTCGCGGGCGCGTTCCTGAAACCGGAGATCAATCCGTGTAGCCAAGGAAATGAGATCCTCTAAGGTAGCCGAGGTATCTCGTCCTGCCAGTTCGTCCTTAATCTTGCCCGCGAGACCACGCCAGAAGGCCCCGACCAAAGCCTCATTATTCCACCCCAACTCAGAGGCCAAGGTGCGGAAACGGATGGCGTATTGTCCGACCGTAAGAGAACCCTGAGTGAGGCAGAAAAGGGACTCTGTAGCGGAAGCCAACCGACCGGGCTCATCAAAAACTTTACGAAAAGTGTCCGTGAAGGTCTGGAGACTAGAGACTATGGGGTCGTCCCGCTCCCACAGGGGATTCACCCATGTGAGGGCCTCTCCCTCCAAATGGGACACAATGAAGTCCACCTTAGCCCGGTCAGTGGGATACTGCTGAGGCAGGAGTTCAAAATGCAACCTGCACTGATTCAAAAAACCCCTGCACAGCTTAGGGTCGCCGCCATACCGCGGCGGTTTCCCAAGCCTAGGGGACGGGACAGGATCTGAGCTGCGAGACGGCTCCCGTGCGGCTGCAGACTGAAGGGAGAGCAGCCGATCGTCGACCGAAGAAAAATAGGACAGAATATGGGCCTGGGTATCTCGCTGTTGACCCAGCTCCTGCTGGAGACTGGCCAATTGGGAAGCGTTGCTGGGGCATCAGAACCCACTAGAACGTGAACAGGGTTTAGACCGAGAACAAGTCCCACAGGACTGTACAAAATTCCTGACATCACGAGTGTCACGGGGCTGGATACGAGGGCAAGAGTGGACCCACTGGACCGTGACGCCAAACTCTCCCTGGGCGAGCGCACCAGGTGGACCGACCCCTATACAGGGACCGTTTGGGAGCAGGCTCAGGAAGCTCAAACGTCACGGCGGCCAGGGCCAGGGGTCGGCTCAAGAGGATGAGCAGCAGAGAGGAGGATGAGAGATCCGGGGTAACCAGGGTCCAGGGAATGGAGGTTGTTGCGGAAGGGTGAAGGAAAGCAGTGGGAACCAGACGGAAGCAGGGCACAGGGAGCTGTAAAAGGAAGACACAGAGTTAGCAGGGAGACATGGGCTGAAGCAGCTACGGGAGCCGGGAGAGCGAGCGAGAGCTGGGGACCAGCAAGGGCAAGCAGGGCCTGAGCGCAGCGAGGAGAACTCGATAGTCAGGCGCCTCCCCTAAGGGAGGGCAGCTTGAAATACCTGATGGTATCCCCCGATTGGCCAGGCGGAGGGTCCGGATCAGGTCAGGCAGCGGGCGTCCATACGGCAGGGACGCGCGGTCAGGCCCCCCGGCGCGTGCGCAGAGGCACAGTGCGCGCAGCCGAGGGCAGAGGGGGAGCACGCCGGGAGACCGCCCGCCGGAACGGAGGACGACTGGAGGTGCGCGCAGGGAGCGAGATGCTGGAGGAACCCGGACCGGAGGCCGAAGCAGCGGCGGTGAGTATGGGGACGGCAGGGACAGCGGGACCCGTTGTGGCGGCGCTAACAACGAGATAAGGCAGGCCACCAAAACGACCGACTCACCAAATCCCTAGTACCAAAAATACCTGGATGACCAGCCAATGCGGAGCAATGGACTTCAGACATCACTCTCTTTCTCCACTGGTCAGGAACATACAATCTTCCCATAGGGCAACGCTCAGGTTTATCCTCCTGAAATTCCTCCAGGGCGCGTCTCAAATTGGGCGAAATGGCAGAAAGAACTACCCCCTCACCTAGGATAGTAGTAGGCTCAGTCACATTAAGAGAATCAGCAAAGAAACTCCTAGAAAGGGCATCTGCCTTAAGATTCTCAGTGCCCGGAAGAAAAGAGACCACAAAATTAAAACGCGTGAAAAACAAGGCCCATCTAGCCTGTCTAGGATTCAAGCGTTTAGCCGACTCCAGATAAATCAGATTCTTGTGATCGGTGAGGACCACAAATTGATGTCTAGCTCCCTCCAACCAATGTCTCCACTCCTCAAATGCCCATTTCATGGCCAACAATTCCCGATTCCCCACGTCATAGTTGTGTTCAGATATGGAGAACTTTCGAGAAAAGAAGGCACAGGGATTCATCTTAGAAGTCACAGGGTCTTTTGGGACAAAACAGCTCCTGCACCAATCTCAGAAGCGTCTACCTCCACTTGAAATGGAAGTGAGACATCAGGTTGCCGTAAAACTGGAGCTGAAGTAAATCTCTGCTTAAGCTCCTGAAATGATGAGACAGCCTCAGGAAACCAATTCAGCACATGAGCTCCCTTCTTGGTCAGATCAGTCAGTGGTTTGACAATACCAGAAAAATTACTTATAAATTTACGATAGAAATTAGCAAAACCCAAAAACTTCTGGAGAGCCTTCAAAGAAGTAGGCTGAACCCAATCATAAATGGCCTGTACCTTGGCCGGGTCCATTTCAATAGTCGATGGAGACAAGATAAATCCCAAAAATGAAATCCTCTGTACACCAAAGAGGCATTTCGATCCCTTAACAAACAGGGAATTCTCCCTCAAAATCCGGAACACAGTCCGGACATGTTCCACATGGGAATCCCAATCACTAGAAAAGATCAAAATATCATCCAGATAGATGATCAAAAACTTATCTACAAAGTCTCGAAAAATATCATTCATAAAGGACTGGAAGACAGAAGGGGCATTAGTGAGCCCAAAAGGCATCAGGTACTCAAAATGTCCCTCCGGAGTATTAAACGCCGTCTTCCATTCATCCCCGTGCTTGATGCGAATAAGATTATACGCCCCCCTGAGGTCAAGCTTAGTAAACCAGCAGGCACTCTTAACTCTGGAGAATAAATCAGACATCAGAGGTAACGGGTACTGATATTTAACCGTCATCTTGTTAAGGGAACGATAATCAATACACGGTCTTAATGAACCATCTTTCTTGGCCACAAAAAAAAAAACAGCGCCTAAAGGTGACGAGGATGGTCTAATATGACCCTTCTCCAACAACTCCTTAATATAGGATCGCATAGCATCATGTTCGGGTACAGATAAGTTGAAAAGCCAACCCTTGGGAAATTTGCACCCAGGCATCAACTCAATTGCACAGTCATAACTCCTATGAGGAGGCAAAGATGCAGACTTACTCTCACTAAATACATCAGAGAAATCAGCCAGATAATCAGGAATATCATGAGACTGAGGAGAGGTGGAGAAAACAGGAGCGTCCCTAAGAAGACACTGACAACCCCAACTCACCACAGACACAGATTTTCAATCCAAAACTGGGTTATGAGTTTGCAACCAAGGGAAACCCAGAACAATAGTATCATGCAAATTATGCAGCACCAAAAATTTACAATTTTCTTGGTGGTCTGGGGCAACTCGCATTATCACCTGGGTCCAAAACTGAGGTTTATTCTCTGCCAAAGGAGTGGCATCAATATCCCTCAAAGGAATAGGCGTCTGCAGAGGCGTCTTGGAAAAACCACAACGTTTGGCAAAGTCCAAATCCATCAGATTCAGAGCTGCTCCTGAATCCACAAAAGCCTTAGTGGAAAATGTGGACAAGGAGCAGATCAAAGTAATTGCCAAAAGGAACTTAGGTTGTACACTGCCCACAGCAAATGTGTGTGCAAAATGTTTCTCTCGTTTAGGGCAGACAGAAATAGTATGAGAGGCGCCTCCACAGAAAAAACACAGCTTATTACACCTCCTAAACTCCCGACGTTGCGCCCTAGACAATACCCCATCACATTGCATAGGTTCAGACATTTGTTCAGAAGGTGGCAGTGCCTCCCGTGTAGTTTTACGTTCACGTAAACGCCGATCAACTTGAATGGCTAATGACATAGAGCCATCCAGACCAGAGGGAACAGGAAATCCCACCATAACATCTTTTACAGTCTTTGATAAACCTTTCCGAAAGAGAGCTGCCAGTGCACTATCATTCCATGTAGTAAGGACCGCCCACTTTCGGAATCTTTGACAGTATATCTCTGCAGGATCCTGACCCTGGTTTAATGCCAACAGGGTTCTCTCAGCTTGATCAACGGCATTAGGTTCATCATACAACAACCCCAAGGCAGGAAAAAATGCATCCACATTAGTCAGAATAGGATTTTCAGGTGTCAGAGAAAAAGCCCAATCCTGGGGATCACCGCGCAGCAAGGAGATGACAATTTTAACCTGCTGCACAGAGCTCCCCGATGAGTTAGGCTTCAAGGCAAGAAATAATTTACAATTATTCTTAAAATTCAGAAATTTAGACCGATCCCCAGAAAACACATCAGGAGTAGGGATCTTGGGTTCAGCAACATGTCACTGAATGAGGTAGGTAGAAATTCCCTGTACTTCAGCAGCAAGCTGCTCCACACGACCAGACAGTTGCTTAATCTCCATTAGGAAAAAAAAAATCCTCCTACGGCCCCACAGGAAAAAGTATATATAAAAAAAATTCTGACACTTTTTTTTTTTTTTTAAACAATTTTTTCCTGCTCTTGAGTACCCTAGAATCTGCGGTATGGCTGGTGATTCTGTTATGAATGGGTCACCGAGGAGAAAAAAAAGCAACACACGCTAAGTCTCCGAAAACCAGAGAGATTGGTAACTATGCAGATTGCAGATCCCTGATCTTAACACACAACTAGCAGCAGTCGTGGAGCGTGCCTACGATGGTCCTGGACGCCTCGTCACAAACGGAGAGCTAAATAAGCCTAAAGTAAGAAAAGAGGAAAACTAACTCCCCCAGAGCAGACCCCAAAGGAAAGACAGCCCCCCACATGTATTGACGGTGAAGCAAGATAAAAACACACACAAAGGCAGAAAAATAGGCTGAGCAAACGATGGGGCCAAACTAACTTGAAAGGACAGGAAAGGAAAGATACTGTCTGCAATCTGTCAAAAAACCCTACCCAAAATAATGTCCAACAAAAATAACCCTGTAGTCACTAGACTTCTCCCACTATATCAGCACTCTGAAATATTCTGAGACAGAGCAAAAAAGAGGTCAATCTAATAAAGGACAAAAAGGCAAATTGGTAAATACAGATAAATAAGAGTGGAAGTTCAGCACAGCCCAGCCGGGCTGGCTGACCACAAAAAAACTGAGTTGACCAACAAGAGCAAGTGTCAACATTATCAAAAACAAACTTAACTTGAGAAGACTGGAGCAGAGCTGAAGTCCAAGACCTGAGAAGCAGACTGAATCACCAGCAACTGGATAGGGCGTCGGCTTTCTTATATCCAGTCTGATACTCCAGAGATCCAATCATTATCCTCCTCGTCAGGTGGCAGACCATTACCAATTAAACCAACCTCACTACCTCCTGTCACCACCAGAGGGAGAACGGAAGGAGAACTCCCAGCTGGTGGAGCAGAAAATGAGCTCATAACAATCCCCTCTAATTGTCATCCACAGTGCCCCATCTAATTGTCATCCACAGTACCCCATCTAATTGTCATCCACAGTGCCCCATCTAATTGTCATCCACAGTGCCCCATCTAATTGTCATCCACAGTGCCCACTCTAATTGTCATCCACAGTGCCTCCCCTAATTGTTATCAAAAGTGCCCCCTCTAATTGTCATCCACAGTATTCCCTCTAATTGTCATCCAGTGCCCCATCTAATTGTCATCCACAGTGCCCCATCTAATTGTCATCCACAGTTCCCCATCTAATTGTCATCCACAGTGCCCCCTCTAATTGTCATCCACAGTGCCTCCCCTAATTGTCATCCACAGTGCCCCCTCTAATTAATTGTCATCCAGTGCCCCATCTAATTGTCATCCACAGTTCCCCATCTAATTGTCATCCACAGTGCCCCATCTAATTGTCATCCACAGTGACCCAATTGTCATCCACAGTGCCCCATCCAATTGTCATCCACAATGCCCCTTCCAGTTGTCATCCACAGTGCCTCCTCTAAGGGTATGTGCACACGTTGAGGATTCTGCTGCGGATCCGCAGCGGATTTGGCCCTGCGGATCTGCAGCATTTTTTTTTCAATGGAAAACAAAAACCGCAGTGCATATGCTGCAGTTTCAAATCCGCAGCATGTCACTTCTTTGTGCGGAATCTGCAGCGGTTTCACACCTGCTCCATTGTAGAGGTGTCAAACCGCAGGGGAAAACCGTAGGCTAATCCACAGATAAACCGCAGGTCTTTTGACCTGCGGATTTTGCAAAATCCGCAAGGAAAATTCCGCAGCACAAATCCGCAACGTGTGCACACACCCTAATTGTCATCCACAGTGCCCCCCTAATTGTTAGCCACAGTTCAAAAAAAAAAAGTGCTGGTAACTGTGCACCGTATGGCAACAGCCACGGTTCCCTTCCTTAATGGAAATGGGTATTATTAGATAATGCTTGTAAATACCTACAAATTTCAATTTATAGCTGTTCAGATATTAACAACTTCTTCTTTGGTTTACAGCTCGCTGCCTTAAAGACTGACCACTCCTGCTGGACAGCAAAACGCTTGCATTGCTTATATAAGCTATTTCTATTGCAAGTTTTTATTTTGAACGAGATCGCTAACGCACTCTGTTACCTCCTAATCCTGACCTGCTTCAGCGCAGTGGTCGGTCTCCTAGGCAACCAGCTGTAAACAAAAGTGTTAATATCTCTGGAACAGCTGCAAATTTGAATAAGCAGTACATTGTAGAAGTGCTTGTTTTTAATATCTATCTATGAACATGGGACTAACCCTGTAAGTGTAATTCCCCAGGTGTTAACCATCACAATGCCTTGAGTTAATGATAATCCCAGAGTCCCCCTCAGGGTGTCAAACACAAGCACATCCCAGCACTTCGCTCTCATCTGAACTTCATCTTTTACACTGCAACATCCTCTTCCTCTTCATCCAGCCTTGCCATCCTGTATACCATCCAGCCCACCTCCATCAGGACTCCATGTTGCATTCCCCGGAGTCCAGTACTGACGCAACGTCAAGATCTAGAAAAAGTGTTACAGATCAATGGGGAACAAAATAATCTGCAATCATGTTGGCTTATAATGTAATCTTAATGTTGTAAATTTTTTTTTAAAGCTTCCACAGAGTAAGCCGAAAAGGCAAATCTGCCCCAAAACCCGCACAATTTGATGTGTATATACTTGTATGAGATTTCCGCAAATTTGTTGCAGAAATAATCCACAGTAGTGTGAGAGAGTTTGGTCTTTAATTCCGTTTTTACGTAACAAAAATGGATTAATATTTCATGAGAGAACTGAGGGGAGCAAGGACGCCATAATCTGAGGGGAGTACGGATGTCATAGTCTGAGGGGAGCACGGACGCCACAGTCTGACGGGAGTACGGATGTCATAGTCTGAGGGGAGTACGGATGTCATAGTCTGAGGGGAGCACGGACGCCATAGTCGGTAGTCTGAGGGGGGCACGGACGTCATAGTCTGAGGGGAGCACGGACGTCACAGTCTGAGGGGAACACGGACGTCACAGTCTGAGGGGAGCACGGAGGTCACAGTCTGAGGGGAGCACGGACGCCATAGTCTGAGAGGAGCACGGACGCCATAGTCTGAGGGGAGCACGGACGCCATAGTATGAGGGGAGCATGGACGTCATAGTCTGAGGGGAGTACGGACGCCACAGTCTGAGGGGAGCACGGGCGCCATAGTCTGAGGGGAGCACGGACATCATAGTCTGTAGTCTGAGGGGGGCACGGACGCCATAATCTGAGGGGAGCACAGACGTCATAGTCTGAGGGGAGTATTGACATCATAGTCTGTAGCCTGAGGGGGGGGCAAGGACGCCATAGTCTGAGGGGAGCGCGGACGTAATAGTCTGAGGGGAGCACGGAGGTCACAGTCTGAGGGGAGCACGGACGCCATAGTCTGAGGGGAGCATGGACGTCATAGTATGAGGGGAGAACGGACGCCATAGTCGGTAGTCTGAGAGGAGCACGGACGTCACAGTCTGAGGGGAGTACGCACGTAACAGTCTGAGGGGAGCACGGACGCCACAGTCTGAGGGGAGCACGGACGCCATAGTCTGAGGGGAGCACAGACGCCATAGTCTGAGGGGAGCACAGACGCCACAGTCTGAGGGGAGTATGGACGCCACAGTCTGAGGGGAGCACGGGCGCCATAGTCTGAGGGGAGCACGGACGTCACAGTCTGAGGGGAGCATGGACGCCATAGTCTGAGGGGAGCACGGACGCCATAGTCTGAGGGGAGCACGGACTTCACAGTCTGAGGGGAGCACGGACGTCACAGTCTGAGGGGAGCACGGACGTCACAGTCTGAGGGGAGCACGGACGTCACAGTCTGAGGGGAGCACGGACGCCATAGTCTGAGGGGAGCACGGACGCCACAGTCTGAGGGGAGCAGGGACGTCACAGTCTGAGGGGAGCACGGACGTCATAGTCTGAGGGGAGCACGGACGTCACAGTCTGAGGGGAGCACGGACGCCATAGTCTGAGGGGAGCACGGACGTCAAAGTCTGAGGGATGCACCACGGACGCCATAGTCTGAGGGGAGCACGGACGCCATAGTCTGAGGTGAGCAGGTACGTCACAGTCTGAGGGGAGCACTGACACCATAGTCTGAGGGGAGCACGGACGTCACAGTCTGAGGGGAGCACGGACGCCATAGTCTGAGGGGAGCACGGACGTCACAGTCTGAGGGGAGCACTGACACCATAGTCTGAGGGGAGCACGGACGCCATAGTCTGAGGGGAGCACTGACACCATAGTCTGAGGGGAGCACGGACGCCATAGTCTGAGGGGAGCACGGACGCCATAGTCTGAGGGGAGCACGGACGCCATAGTCTGAGGTGAGCAGGTACGTCACAGTCTGAGGGGAGCACTGACACCATAGTCTGAGGGGAGCACGGACGTCACAGTCTGAGGGGAGCACGGACGCCATAGTCTGAGGGGAGCACGGACATCACAGTCTGAGGGGAGCACTGACACCATAGTCTGAGGGGAGCACGGACGCCATAGTCTGAGGGGAGCACTGACACCATAGTCTGAGGGGAGCACGGACGCCACAGTCTGAGGGGAGCACGGACGTCACAGTCTGAGGGGAGCACGGACGTCACAGTCTGAGGGGAGCACGGACGTCACAGTCTGAGGGGAGCACGGACGTCACAGTCTGAGGGGAGCAGGGACGCCATAGTCTGAGGGGAGCACGGACGCCATAGTCTGAGGGGAGCACGGACGCCACAGTCTGAGGGGAGCACGGACGCCATAGTCTGAGGGGAGCACGGACGCCATAGTCTGAGGGGAGCACGGACGCCATAGTCTGAGGGGAGCACGGACGCCATAGTCTGAGGGGAGCACGGACGTCACAGTCTGAGGGGAGCACGGACGTCACAGTCTGAGGGGAGCACGGACGTCACAGTCTGAGGGGAGCACGGACGTCACAGTCTGAGGGGAGCACGGACGTCACAGTCTGAGGGGAGCACGGACGTCACAGTCTGAGGAGAGCACGGACGTCACAGTCTGAGGGGAGCACGGACGCCATAGTCTGAGGGGAGCACGGACGCCACAGTCTGAGGGGAGCAGGGACGTCACAGTCTGAGGGGAGCACGGACGTCATAGTCTGAGGGGAGCACGGACGTCAAAGTCTGAGGGATGCACCACGGACGTCACAGTCTGAGGGGAGCACGGACGCCATAGTCTGAGGTGAGCACGGACGCCATAGTCTGAGGTGAGCAGGTACGTCACAGTCTGAGGGGAGCACGGACGCCATAGTCTGAGGGGAGCACGGACGCCATAGTCTGAGGGGAGCACGGACACCATAGTCTGAGGGGAGCACGGACGTCACAGTCTGAGGGGAGCACGGACGCCATAGTCTGAGGGGAGCACGGACGCCATAGTCTGAGGGGAGCACGGACGTCATAGTCTGAGGGGAGCACGGACGTCACAGTCTGAGGGGAGCACTGACACCATAGTCTGAGGGGAGCACTGACACCATAGTCTGAGGGGAGCACGGACACCATAGTCTGAGGGGAGCACGGACGCCATAGTCTGAGGGGTCCCTCTACAGCTGTGATATAATATCTATGTCTACTCTGTAGGCTGCCAGAAATGAGTGTCGTACCGTTCTGGGCCCCGCACCTAAAGCAACGGAGGGGGCGTGTCCTCTGAGGAGTAGGGGCGTGCCCGGAGTGCTACAGGAAGTCACTGCTGTGCAGGGAGGCGGGACTTCGAGCGCTGCTCGCTGATTGGCTGACTTCAGGTTGGGAATTTCCACTTTTGTTGAAGGAAGTGGTCGCGCTGCTGTCTCTGTCCCGGCTGTGGGACCTTACTGAGCACTCACGGCGGACGGAGCTGCTGCACCTCAGGTTTGTGCATTACCTCTATCTGGGCTTATAGCTCATTCTTCATGCTGCAGTTACTTCTGCTCCATCTGTAAAGCCTGTCATTTCCAGTGCTGCTTCGTTGCTGCAGTGTTGGCAGCTTCTGGCTGATTTTCCCATAGGTTTTACATCCTGGATGCAAAGGCGAAACGCAAACTTGGCGAAACCATCCATTGTCAGAATGCAAAATCCCAAATAATGTTCTGATGACCTCCTGCCATTTACTCCATAGCAATCGTTGCGAAGAACCACAAGTCGCAGCATGCGCGACTATATATATGTAAATATTGATCAGATTGTTTTCAGAAAATCCTAGATTGTCAGATCCGTCGCGGTATTTGTGCTTCGCCCCCTGAAAAAGTCAGATGACTGCGAAACGCGTTAAAAAAATCTTCGGTCTCTTGAAACCATCAACCCAATTTTTTTACCCAAAAATTGCTTTGGATTTGTAATATTGTTCCCATTTTTTGGGTTTTGTCTGCCTCTTAAAGGGGTTGTGTCAAGATCAGTACTTGTTACTTATAAGTCGGATGGGATGGTGTTGGGACACCCACTAAGCACAACAGTGATGGTTAAATTTACACACATTAAAACCCTTTAGGACCGATTGAGCTCCGAATTCGGAGGTCAGAATACATCGCTTTCAGTCCCATAGTCTGAATTTTGTGGCAGAGGACATGATTAACGGGAACCTGATGGTAGGATAATGCCGCATTAATTGGAGTCTAGCAGCGGTATTACGGCTGTGTATGTCCCACGGCTGCGATGTTGCAGAGAAAACTTACTTTGACCATCTATAATTCAGCCAAGGACTATGCACCTTGGACAACTAGTCTGAGACCTGCCCCAAATGGCTTCTGCCCATTCTGATCTCTGTGTACTATGCACCTTGGACGACTAGTCCAAGACCTGTCCCCCACTGGCTCGTCCCTATTCTGATCCTTGTGGACTATGCACCTTGGAAGACTAGTCCGAGACCTGTCCACCAGTGGCTTCTCCCTATTCTGATCCCTATGGACTATGCCCCTTGGACGACTAGTCCGAGAACTGTCCACAAGTGGCTTCTCCCTATTCTGAACCCTATGGACTATGCCCCTTGGACGACTAGTCCAAGACCTGTCCACCAGTGGCTTCTCCCTATTCTGATCCCTATGGTCTATGCACCTTGGACGACTAGTCCGAGACCTGCCCCGAGTGGCTTCTCCCCATTCTGATCCCCTATAAACACACACAGGTACAATCAGTCTAGTAGGGGATTGAGGTGACAAGAAGCTTTTGCTCAGTAGTGGTCTCATCAGTTGCCAAATGTTAAATCTTTGTGTGCAGCCCATTAGTTTTGTATTAGGCTGTGATTCATGAAGTTCTGCTTGACCTCCACTCCATTCTTTGGATTGTGGGGATCTTGGTGGTCGGACTCTCAGAAATCAATGTTATCTTCTGTCCTATGGCTAGGGGATCATTTACAACCCCTTTAACTAAAGTGTTATTTTCATGATTGCAGTTGAGGAGAGGGAGCACCTCCCGGATTTTTGCATCGCTCTTGATTGATGCAGCATGGATGACCCATTTTCCTAAACTGTGTACACTCCACCATATTGCGAAGCAAAGGTATGGGAGGAACGCAGTGTGACTGAAGCTGGTTGGATCTGGTCGGCTTCAGAGCAGCGATTACAAACTCTATAGCAAAGAACTTGTAAACACTGTGCACTGTGTCTTATGTGGCGGGCTACCGTTTACAGACTACAGCGGTGGTCAGTCAGACAATGAGCAAATTAAACATAGAATTAAAAATCCCTCCGATCTTGAGCTTTATAATCAGTGCCCACATGAGGCTGTTGAGTGCGGGTCACGAGACCCATAGTCGGTTCAGATCATGGTTGATGGACTTGCGAAACCGATCAAAGCAAGACTTATCATTTCTAACGTACTGTTGCCACCTTTGGTGTATAACACCTGGTGTGTATGGTTCCTACACACGTTCATTTGTATGGAGCGGTAATCTGGCTGCCTTTAAAAGGGACCTGACACTGGGATGGAAAAGGCCAGTTTTTGCTCATGTTATTCCCACTGCACCCCTTGTGTTTTCAGTTTTTGTTTTGTTAAATTCCGCCATACGGTTCCAGAGATACGATATTTTTTTTATTTAGTACTCACTTTCATAGTCTTTATCACAGGATCCTCGGGGGCGTGTCTTTAGGCTGCTCTGTATAATTACCCTGTGAGCACCGCCTCCTTGTACAGATCACAAAATACAAAGGCCAATATGTCAGGAACCATATGGCGGATTTTAAAAACACAAAAAACGTCATACTCAGGGGAGCAATGGGAATAAATTAAGAGCCAAATCTAGCCGCTTTTGACCTGGTGACAGGTCCCCTTTTAAGACGGTTACCACCACTATACACACTTGTTTTCCAATCTGAAGGGTTTTTTTTGACAGGTTTGATACAGATCTGAGAGAAGAAAAATAAATGAGACACGCTCCTTCAGACTCAGTATGACCCATCTACATTGGTGTTGAGAGGTTATATGCTCCATACTAAGGAGCAGTATGAGCCACTGTGCCCAAAAATAATTACATTTTCTTGTTTTTATTGTTATCTAATTTTCTTAGGGAACAATTATTTAAAGCACCCTGATTGTGTAAGGTAGCAATCTCATTTGCGTAACCCATTTCCAAAAAGAGGCGGACCTGGCGATCAGCTGATCACACCTGCAAGCCAGGGGATCTGTGGTCAACCATGCTTTTTTATTATAGCGGCCACTGCAGGGGAAATGTGGTATTACAGGCCATCCTTTTCATGGATGGGCAGTGTCGGCCAAAGCAGGAGTTGCTGATACTTAGCAGTTTTCATAAGTGGGGGGGGGGGTCTAAAACATGTCAACCTCGTAGACATTTTTTTTCTTTTTAAGGAAAGAAAACCACCACATTTAACAGAGCTCCATCAATGTTAGACAGGCTCTTCTCTGAAACGTGAAAATCATATCCAACACTGGATTTCTCAGCTTCCTAGTCATTTACTGGCTTTCTCATCTTCAGGATAGGTCATCAGTATGAGATTGATGAGGTCCGACACCCGGCATTGCCGCCATCTCCAACGGCTCCGTTCCTTGTGTAGTGGCCGTTTACAGGTACTGCAGCTAAGATCCTATTCACGTCATTGGAAGCCAAGCTGCAATACCTAAAGATGGCCACTACTCGGTGAACGGAGCTGTGCTGTGCAGCTCCATCTTGGCGGCGTTGACGCCGGAGCTCACAGATCTAATAGCCTAAGGATAGATGACGCCTGGAAACCCCGTCTAAATGTCTGTTTTATTGATAATCTCAGATTTTCACACGGTTTACAGCAGCGTGTAGTTCAGAGCTGTGGCTTTGGTCTGGGTGGTTTATTTTCTTACATCGCTATATCTGTTCTTCACTGTGGTTTGCAGTGAGAACACTGATGGGGATCTTGGCGCTTGAGGCGGTCAAGTACAACGACGTACTTGTTTGCGAGGTGGACGTCATCCAGCTCTTCAGAGCCATCGCAACGTGCAATGCACTGATGAAACCACGACACCCCGACCATGACGACGATTGGACATTTTATTTATGATGGCTGATATCTGCATCACTTAGACTTGACATTAAATAAAGTAGCCTTATAACGGTTTTCCAATCTTTATGAAGTAGTTTTAATAAGCTTAAGGTGCAAAGAAGCAAAATTTTCATATTAGTAATGGATGATGGTCCAAGTCGGGTCCTGATTCCGGCTAAACAGCCATTGCGGAACCTCTGAAGCCGCCCTCTGATGAATCACACTTACTAGGAATATAATATTATTTTATGGTACACTCATCGTATGATCAAAGGGCTCCTGGAAAGTTTCCATATAAAATTTTCACACATTGAAAAGAGGGGGAAAAAAACTACTGGGAACTCCCCACTGTTAAGGCTAGATTTTATGGCATTGCTTCAAGGGGAACATCACAATCAGACTGTGGTGAAGCAATAGGGATCTGTTGAGCAATGTTTTTTTTTTGTTTGTTTTAATGTATCCAATTTTGCCAAAATGAAATCTGCATTTATACATGGTTTTCAAATTTTACTTATTGGAAATTTTTTGGAAACTGTCCAAAAATTATCCTGCCCTAAAAAAAACCCCTTTCCAAAAATTATCCCTATTAGCGTCCAGCAGGCTTAGATAATTCCGATTTCACATGTACACAAAACATAGACCACGGTCAGATCAGAAGACCCAACAGATGGTGGTGCGAGTGGGTATCCCAATCCGAGTACCGTCTGTGTGAAACCGGAAGTAGGGGAAATCTTATGTAACACTACCACCCCATAGTGGGGTCCAGGTCATCCTCCTTGTCTCCTCTCCTTCTCCATACTAAGCTTGAACCGCTTCTTTTGATCATTGTGGATAAAATGTCCTATGCCATGCCTTTTTTTTTTTTTTTTTTTTTTTTTTTTTAATTTTCGACTTGCACTGAACCTGCACATGCGCAGTTTAGTTTGCCCTTGTTTTTCGACAGATGAAGCAACTTATGCGCAAGTCTCTTCTTGGTCATTGTCTTTAACATTGCAGCATCTCTGGGAGTGTCAGGACATCTATAGGACATCCGGACCAGTGCATGCACAGAAGAAAAGTTTATTCCTTTTGTCCATACAAAGTCCTAGATGCAGCAGAAGCAAGAAATGAAATGTGGATAAGCTGCGCATGTGCAGCAGTCCTGTGTTGTATGGCTCAATCATGAGACTTCAAGGGGCTGTAGTTGACGAGGTGGGCATCATTCAAGGAAGATTGGGCTAGCTTAGTGTGGAATCCACCAGGGCTGTGGAGACGGAGTCGTGGAGTCGGTGCATGGATATTAAGGAGATGGAAGTTTGGCTTACCGACTCGGGCTGTGGAGTCGGTGTCATGGAAATTGAGCAGTTGGAGGTTTGACTTACCAACTCCACAGCCCTGGAATCCGCAGACCAGTGTTCCCCCAAATTCCTGTCCTTACAGCCCCCAACAGATCATGTTCTCAGGATTTCCTTAGTATTGCACAGGTGAGAGAACCTCTGGCAACTCCGATGCCTTGATGATGATTCCATCACAAGTGCAATACACAGGAAAATTCAAAATCCTGATCTGTTGGGGCCGTGAGGACTGGAGTTTGGGAAACCCTGGCTTAGGCAGTCCAGACACCACCAGCAGATTGGTGTAAGCCTATTTGTTTTTGGAGCATAAATTCTTCAAAAACAACGAGGAGTTTAAAAACTACAAGTTTTGGTTGGAGAGTTGGCGAAATTCTGCAAACCTCATTGTGGATACACCATTGGGGCAAAGTCGGACGACCCTATAAATCAGAGCGAGATTGGAGCGCAGTGTGCTGACTTCTCCCGACCCGAGCTTGACAGCATGCTTAGAAATACATGCAGCTGTCACGCTCTGGTCGGGTGGGCTGTCGGCCAGTCCTTGTACTACTTTCCGATCTCGCGCCGATTTATACAGCCATCTGACTCTGCCCTTTAGGAAAGAAGCATGGCGTCATGGGTCAAACCTAGTGACCGGAGGCAGTTTGCTATGCGCATAACTATGTTAAGCCTTTTTGTGCAAATCCGCTTCATGCGCAAGCAATTCTCAATGACGAGGTTGTTCAGGATTATGAAAAGGCTCTGCTTTTCCAAAAAAACTGCACTGTATCTCTAGCATTAAATATGCCTGAGCTGCAATACCAGGTATAGCCTTTAGAGAAGAGGGGCGCTGTTACCGGAAAAAAAATCTGTTGCTCTTCTCAAATCATCCCTTATAAAATCTTTTGAGGTTTTTTTTTTTTTTTAGGATTGTTAAAATACTTTATATCAGTTTCTGGGAAAGTAAGGTGATAACCATTGTGGCTGCCATAATGTTTCCCACAGGGGAAGATTCCCAGGATCCTGATTTGCAGACCTGTCACTCTATACTGTGCTAGATCTGCCCTTCCTATTTCTTTCCTTCTCGTTCGTCGTGGGTTTACCGTCGTGATTGATGAGGACTTGCTTTTTCGCTTTGTACAAATTTCCAGTTCCATTAACGATTGCGTAATCTAAAAAGAGATGGAATTTCTCTAGGGAAAATTCTAAAGGGGCCGTGGCGTCGTGCTGATGGAGTGGGGCCGTGGCGTCGTGCTGATGGAGTGGGGCCGTGGCGTCGTGCTGATGGAGTGGGGCCGCGGCGTCGTGCTGATGGAGTGGGGCCGTGGCGTCGTGGTGATGGAGTGGGGCCGTGGCGTCGTGCTGATGGAGTGGGGCCGCGGCGTCGTGCTGATGGAGTGCACCCAACACACCAGGAGCAGTTTGTCTATATAATTGTCTGTTGGGTCCATATAATGCTAAGTATGGGGTGTTGGTATTCACACTGTAGTATTATTATGGGTTTTTGGGGGCTTTTACAATTGTTTTTGCTTGGTGCCTATTACAGCAAAATAAAATGTATCCTATGCGATAAAATGCACGTACAAGCTCAGTTTACACATCTTGGGTGTATTGTGAGGCGGAAAGCCCCTATAATTACTACCTTAAGGGTGAGCTGAAAGTAAGAACACTTTTCAGGGTGACTCTTCTTTCAGATTTCCTTATCTAATGACGCTCCTTTCTTTTGTGCAGATCTCTTATTCCTATTTATTTATGTTTTCTTTCTATGACAGTGTTATTAATATTTAGCACAGAGTTTTTTTCCCACTAATTTCCCCCTCATGAGGCTCTATCTCTAGTTTTCTCCAGTTTTCAGTTGTCTCTCAGCTGGTGGGTGGAGACTAGCTGCTATGATGAAAGCACCGTACACACACACAGAGGTGATTCCTGCTCTCTTGGCTGCATGCAGCACATATTCAGAGTAAGAAGTAGCAGAATGGATGACATTATTCAGCTGTACTGCGCAGTGCAGCTGTGAAACCAGCACTGGAGTAGATAAAACACTAACTAAAAAGCGGCCGCAGTCTTTCTGCTTTTTCGCTCTTTTCTCACCTCTCTGTTGAAACTTTAATAAACTTCTGTAATCTTATCCCTCAGTGAGCTTTCCAAGTGAACGATAAGTTCACAAGTCGGGTGGGAAGGAGGAAAGGTTGAGAGTGGTGGCTCATAAGTGGGAGAGAGAGAGGTGGCTCATAAACGGGAGGAGGGGTGGGAGAGAGAGGTGGCTCAGAAATAGGAGAAGGGTGGGAGAGAGAGATGGCTCATAAACGGGAGGGTGGTGGGAGAGAGAGTGAGAGGTGGCTCATAAACGAAAAGGGGGTGGGAGAGAGGTGGCTCACAAATAGGAGAAGGGGTGGGAGAGAGAGAGGTGGGTCATAAACGGGAGGGTGGTGGGAGAGAGAGTGAGAGGTGGCTCATAAACGAAAAGGGGTTGGGAGAGAGAGAGAGGTGGCTCATAAGTGGGAGGAGGGGTGGGAGAAAGAGAGGTGGATCCTGAGAGGAAGGTGGGTGAAGTGGATGAGAGAAGTGGCTCCTAAGAGGAGACTTAAGCATATTTCTCCACTTAGATATTGTGCAAAGTTTCCTATATTCTCATGTACATTTTGATTTCTCCAAAGCTTGAGACAGTCACCGTTCATGACTGCACTAAGGGGACCAAACACTTTAAAAGGAACTTGTCCGGTCTTTTTTTTTTTTTTGGTTCCCAAATCACCATCAATAACGGATAATCCTTTTCCTGTATTCTCCAAAGATGAAGACTGGAATTGTAATCACATGTCCACATGAATGTCAACCCAAACATCTAGAAAGGAGGCAATAAGGCGTGAACAGCTTGACTTTATTCTGCAGGGTCTTCATTCCCTTGACTGGACGCCATGAATTATCATCTGACCATGGTGGACAATGAACTTCATTTTTTTTTGTGTAAAATCACTTATAATATTGACCTTATGAAGTAAGTAATGGTGGTAGTCTCGGTGGAAAAAATGACCCAATAAGTTCTCTTAACAACCACCACATTGTCTTTTGAGAACAGGTGCTAGGCCTACAGCTACGTCTTTTGGCGTCCGTGTTGGAGAAGGCACCGAGTCCTTCAACTTCCTCACAAATCCTGTTCTTAGAGCAGTGTCCTGACTACGCCCGGGATCGGAGGACTCTCGGCGCCTGGCCCTCTCACTTTTAAGGTGTGAAGGGCTGAGTATTTTTGTTAGTCTTTATTATCTTTTTTTATGAATGTGGCTGTACGATGGCTCGTTTTTACCGGCTCATGTTGTGTATGACACCCTACTGGTTTACATATTAACATAATAATAATTAAAAAAATGACTGGTTAACCTTTATTCTTTTTAGGGTAAGGATAAAATAAAGCAAAGTTCTATGGTCCTGTAGTCTTTCTTCTCTTCTCGTTTTTTTTTTTTTTTTAATAGGGGACATGAAAGTGCGAATACTTCTGTTCTCCGCTTTCCATGGAATCCCATTTCTGCTCTGTAATGCCCCTCAGAATGAAACTGTAGCCACCACTCCCATCTATATAGGACTGTCGGAAAAAGCGGAGTGGGGTACTTGGTCCCTAGGAGAATGAATGGTGGTGGCTTGTGTGGCCAACACTCCATTTGACAGAACATTCCAGAGAATCCTTCTTGGGATCAATGGGCGTCCCAACCATCGGACATCCCCTGGCAATCTGATAGCTATTACCTAACCTTGACAAAAAAACGAAAATAAGGTTCCCACGATGCCTCCATAGTGTGTGACCATAAGACTTAATCGTTGGTACGGTCTTTAGACCATGGTTGGAATTAGACTACTTTGTGTGAGGATGGAAGGCAGCTTCCTCCATCTCAAATCTTCCACCTTCATCTCTTCTAGAGACCAAACTTGTTAGATCCACCATCCGTTCGTGTCAGTGCTTCGGTAATGAGATGGTTCTCCAGTAACATAATGATGTGGACATTTCTAGAATTGACCGATCGTTCACGATGAACATGGTTCTTGTATTTCCTCCATCATTTTAGTGTTTTGAGGACCTCCTAATGTCTCCCCAACGATGTCGATAACCTCTTCAGGTATCCAGTTGACCTTAAAGAGTAACCGTCTTTTTAAATTTTATTTCCTAAATCGATAGTTCACGTAAAAATAGGAAACTTTGTTATATATCTAATTAGAGAAATCTGCTTCTTGCTCCTCCAGGCCTGATTTCATTCTCAAAAATCTCAATTTACGGGTAAAATCCGTTTTCGGTAAGCACAGACTTTCTCATTACTGAGATTGGAGATGACAGTTGGTGCTCATAAAGCTCTATGGAGATCTGTACCCTTTCTGGAATGTATCTGACTGTAGCTCCTCCCTCCTACATAGAATTTTAAAAGCACCAACTGCCATGTAGAAGGAATTAAGGAGGAGTTAAAGGCAGATATGTTCCAGATAAGACAATTAATCTGCCTGTAGCTCCTCCCTTCTGCATGGCAGTTGGTGCGTTTAAAATTCTATGTAGGAGGGAGGAGCTACAGTCAGATACATTCCAGAAAGGGTACAGATCTGACTGTAGCTCCTCCCTCCTACATAGAATTTTAAACGCACCAACTGCCATGCAGAAGGGAGGAGCTACAGGCAGATTAATTGTCTTATCTGGAACATATCTGCCTTTAACTCCTCCTTAATTCCTTCTACATGGCAGTTGGTGCTTTTAAAATTCTATGCAGAAGGGAGGAGCTACAGGCAGAATCACTCCTGAATCAGTTACAGATCTCCATAGAGCTTTATGAGCACCAACTGTCATCTATCTCAGTAATGGGAAAGTCTGTATTCACTGAGGAAAGGTTTTACCGTTGAATTGAGAGTGAAAAATCAGTGCAGGAGGAGAAAGATGCAAATTTCTCTGATATATTTCAAAACAATAAAAATTAAAGCAGCGGTTACTCCTTTTAAGCTATTTTGTTTTGAAATACCTAATTAGTGGTTTTATGTTGTCACAGCGCTTGGGAAATGTAAAATTCTTTCTAAGAGGATAGCGGCTGTGAAATCCCCAGCATTTTTGGAATACTATCTCTGACGGCAGCTCGTGTTCGCAGAAAAACAAGGGAAGGACCACACTGTTTGGCATCATTATGACCCCTGAAAGTCCCAGTGTCAGACGCTGTACAGCTGGGATTTACAGAATTACATTTGTAAACTTCGGCATGTTATTAGGTGGTGCTGTCCATTTTCTTATTCTTTTTAAGGCTTTTTTTTTTTTTTACTTCCATCAACGATGAAATAAAAATGTCTAGATTGGAGATTTGTCACACTTTCGATGAGGCGTCTTCTCTTTAAATGACCTTTTTAAAAGGGTGTTTTTTCATTTAAAGGGATATTCCTGACTAATTAAGCTCTTACATATTCATAGGGAGCACCATCACTTAATGATTGATGGGTTCCCTGCTGATGATAAAAATGCTCACAGGCGTCTATACTAACACTCTAGGGGAGGGTTCTTGTCAAGGCAGCGGCCATTTTAACTCTGTAGTGATTGACTTCCTAGACAAAACAGTTGCGATTTGCTAATTAAATGTATTTAGGAATTTATTTATAATGACATTTTCCTTTTAGTTATTTGTTTTTTGGGCTTTTTTTTTTCTATTCCCGGAGAGCCCCTTTAAGTGATGGCATGTCCTTGCGATATGCCAGAGATGGTAGTGCCACGTTTATTGAAGATGGTCCCTTTATTTAAAGCCATCAAAAAGCTTCTCTTGATCTGTAAGATCCAGCATATCCATGAATTAACCATGAAACCCAATTAGTTCTTATGAGAACTGTCTGGTACTTAAAGGGGCTTTCCACATTGCCAGAAGGAGGTAACCATATGGCATAACAAAAGAAGCTAAACCCGCCTGTTACATGGCCCTGACATCCCTGCTCGACAATAAATAAATCATAGTGGGAACTTCCAGCAATAAACTCTTATCTGTGGGAAAACCAGGCAATGAAGTGTTTAATTTCCCTGTAGCGCCACCCCAGGGAGAACTAATTATTACACTGTCCTCTTAAATCAGCAGGCTGCGGGACGGGTTCTTCATAAACGGAGGCATTCTTTGCAAATACTCACTACTCCTCAAAAATGAAGACTTCCTCCCCAACTACTGGATCTTAACTTAAAATTCGACAATAGGATACATGAAAATGGTCTTTCTAAACCTGGACAACCCCTTTAACTTCTGCTTCAGCATTTCCTTTTTGTGAGAAGGTCTATGCTGAAAAGCTACTGTGATCACAGTGATCAGCCTCGATCCCTAGAAGAACCCAGCAGCAGGTGTTCCATTTCTCTACAGTGCCACCACAGGGACAAATAAGGTATTACAGTCTTCATATTCACATCCATAAGTTGTCAGTGTGATGCACGGCCGGGTAGGGACCTCCAGAGAAGGGGACATTCTCTATGGTCTCTCTCCATTCTGGCTAGAAGATGAGGGTCCTAAGTGGTGATGCTCTACAGGTCATTGAACCCCTTTCTGCTAGTAGGATGTATACAACGTTTGGATTTTCAGTGCTTCTGATCAAGCATCATTGAGCTTAGATGTCATTTCCCCTTTTATATCCTTGTTTGGTTTTTTAAAGGATGACTTTTACATTCTGTGTGTGTGTGTGTGTGTGTGTGTGTGTGTGTGTGTGTGGTGATTTTTTTTTTTTTTTTTGTTATGGCTGTGTCTTGTACATCGACGACATGTTTAAAATCTCTTTCCCCGTAATCCCAACCCTGTCATCTCAAATATTTTATATATCGACCCTTTTATAAATAAACCAGTAAAATTGGGAATTCCCAGCTTCCTCTTGCCTGAGAACCTCCTTCCTGTGATGGCCTATCGCTAATTTGACTCATGATCCTATGGCAGGAGACAGACACTGATAATTTTTCATGTGATTTACTTTTTTTTTTTTTTTTTTACCTTTTTATCGCTCTTCTTGGCTTTTATCAGCCTGTCAACTACTGTGATTACCGGGGAGAATCCCACCTAAAAAAAAATCATCTGCGTAGAAGTGAAACTCTTCGTCGGCTTCTTAGAAAATGTCAATTCTCTTACTTTACTCGAGACTAGGGGATCTACCACGATTAAACAAACCTTTCTTTAAAGCAAAAATAAAACCTCCAAAAAATTAGGTTTCTCTATGAAAAGCTGCCAGGAAGTGTCAGTCATGTGCTTGGAGAAAAATTTTGGGAAATTTGTACACATTTCAAAAAATAGTTGGTAACAAAACCCCCCAAAAAATTAAAGAACCTTTCACCTTCCATCACAAAATAAAGAACCAGAAGGAACATAGACCTTCGGGGGTGCCAAATATCAGTGGCCGGTAAAATTACACAACGTTGGTGATATCCATAACCAACCGGGAATGTTGTGTTAGGCGGCACTACACTGGTATACACGAGAGCCTAGTTAGGTGCTCCTAAAGTAATTGGTCATCGAGCTGAAGTTCTCATGAGACAAGTAGCCTTCAAACACCAAAGGTCTGAGGAGAAGATCACGAGACATTAATCTGAGTACTAAATTCCATCCTAACTTATCCTTTAGGCTTGCTTCATACTTCTGACGTTTCCGGTCCATGTGCGGATCTCAAGCGGGTCTCCTGACCCAAACTCAACAGCTTCATATCTGAAGCCTTTGAGTTCTGGCCTAAAGACCCTCGATCTGTCATTGAGGAGGACATCCATGATCCGGACTCAAGCTGTGAATGTTGGAAGTAGGACACCGGCTTTAGGGGGATAGAAAATATCTTACCACTATTACCCTTTTTAAGGAAATTTGTCAGCAGTTTTTATGTAATCTGAGAGCAGTATGATTTAGAGGTTGAGACCATAATTTCAGCGATATGTCACTTACTGGGCTGTGTGTAGTTGTGTCCATAAAATCAGTGTTTTATCAACAGATTATCACTACAGGACTAGGCGTCACATGCCTCCTAGTCAACTGCTCTGTGTAACCCCGCCCCCCACTGCTGATTGGCAGCTTTCTGTCAATAACCAGTGTACACAAAAAACTACCAAAGAGTGGTGTGGGTGGGGTTATACACGGCGCTACTAGATCTGCAGCAGAAAAAACTGTGATTGTATCAGAATTACAGTAAAGCATACCAGTAAGTGACAAATCGCTGGAATCAGGGTCTCTGCTTCTACATCATGCTGCTGTCAGATTACGTAACAAAACCCTGCTGATGGATTCCCTTTAATCTGCGACCTATGAGAAGATTGTAACAATTGTCCAATCTTAAATTAAGAACTAGTTTTAAAGCTTTTGCACCCCACCTAGTAGTCAGAACCCCCCCCCCTTAGTGGTTATTGGAGTTCCATCCCAATACAGTAGTTAAAACTGACCGGTCTCCCTTTTAGTCTTAAAATTATTTTTTCAAGCTCTTCCCTCCATTCTCTCAGACATGAGAGCATACAAGTCTGTGGGTGTGAGTGAAACATTGGACTGCACTCCGATGTCATCCGAATGCAGTCCGATTTACTGTGGATGCCTACAATGAAAAAGATGGTGAAATTAAATTCTCCCTCTTCTCCACACCTGTGATATGATCCTCCCATGCGAGAAAATCCGATACTATGCTCAGACTCTGGCAGGTTGCCAATATATTATCATATGAGAGAATCAAAGGCCGTGTGACGCCCGGTCTAACGGTGATGACCTGTCTTTGGAATAGCGTATAAATATCATTTTGGTGGGGGACTGACTGCCAAGCACCCCCAATAATCAGTTGATTGTAGAGATTGCAGTGCTTTTGAACTAACACAGCGCCATACATGTTGGAGTGGCCATGAGTGGTACGGCAACAATTTCTTTCACATACTATCAATTAACTTCATCTCTTTTTCATTGAAGTGAATATGAGATTGCAGCAATACAATTCAGGGCCACAACATAATATGCGGCTCTATGCCAGTTCCGTTACATCATGGTTATCCATCAGCTACTGGATAGGGTAAACTATGGTCAATATTGCTGATATTTCCTAAGGAAGTTCCCAGAAAACCCCTTAAAGTACCTGCCACCAGATCAGAAGTCTCCATTTTGTTGCACTTATTTTATTCCCACTGCTCTGCTGAACGTTCCGCTTTTTGTATGTTTAAATTCCGCCAAAACTGTTCCAGAGATAAGCCTTTTTATTCAGTTCTACTTTACTGGTTCCTCGTGGGTGTGTCTTTTAGACTATAAGCCACTCCCCCTTGAAAAGACTCAGCTAAAAGGCCCATATCTCCGAAACCGTAGGGTGGATTTTTAAAAAACAAAAAGTGGAATACTTATGGGAGCAACGGAATAAAGTAAAAGCAAAAGCTGCCCACATCTGACAAGTCCTTTAGAAACAATGGCTATAGCTATAATCCTACTAATACAATGGTTTTCATACATGCTGTATTTTTTTTCTTTAAAAAAAATGTATTTTTGGCTTCTGAATCGTAATTTAGGAAATGTTAGATGCACGAAAGTGACGTGTGGGGGATGATGGGAGAGCGAAAAGCTAAGCGCTACTACCGAAGACTGTTCATGTCCAGATTCAGCTTTGCTTTTCCAGGTAGTCAGTACGAAAGGCCAGGATGAGCCATAATTGCCCTGTATGGACAGGACTGACTCGCGCTCATGCGTCACATGCTGTGTATAGTGGATGAGGAGTCATCTCCACCTTTCTTGAAGGACGTCCTCGAGACTCATCATTGAATGTCTGGAAAAGCCAGAGGGGAATTTACATTTTCTGCAGTCTGAGAACCTCTAGTTCAGAAGGTGTCCATTAGTTCTTCTTCTATATCTTGCCAATCCCTGAGCTGAGATTCGGGAGCCTACAGCTACATTCCATCTAATGACTATGGGGGTCTCCTGACAGATGAAAAGGCATATTGAATTTTAGCACCCAATCATTTTGTTCTCCCAGATGTTAAACTGGAAATAAACTCGTGTGCATCTCCTAATCTGAATCCTGAGACCCTCACCGATCATTAAAAGTACTATTTAGGTCTGGGGGTGGACAACCTCCACGTACTGTAAGGAGACTTATAGGCAATGCTCCCGGGGGGGGACAAAAGGTACAGTGGGGAAAAAAAGCGATTTAGTCAGCTACCAATTGTGCAAGTTCTCCCACTTAAAAAGATGAGAGAGGCCTGTAATTGACATCATAGGTAGACCACAACCATGAGAGTCAAAATGAGAAAACAAATCCAGAAAATCACATTGTCTGATTTGGCAAGATTTATTTTGTAAATTATGGTGGTAAATAAGTATTTGGCCATCTCAATATTTTGTTTTATATCCTTTGTTGGCAATGACAGAGGAGTTTGGAGTGTGACTGTTTGAGGTTGTGGACAGGTGTCTTTTATACTGATAACACGTTCAAACAGGAGCCATTACTACAGGTAATGAGTGGAGGACAGAGGAGCCTCTTACAGAAGAAGTTGCAGGTCTGTGAGAGCCAGAAATCTTCCCTGTTTTTAGATGACCAAATACTTATTTTCCACCATAATTTGAAAAATAAATCTTGCCAAGTCGGAAAAGGTGATTTTCTGGATTTATTTTCTCATAGTTGTGGTCTACCTATGATATCAATTACAGGCCTTGTTCATCATTTTAAGTGGGAGAACTTGCACAATTGATGGCTGACTAAATACTTTTTTTTTTCCCCCACTGTATGCATTTGAGCTCTCCTCCAGGTAGAAGAGAGCCATCTTAATAAAGCCATCCTACCATAAAATCCAGTTCCCACCCCTTTAATGAGTCTTGATATACACCAAGCCAGCCTCCTCCAAAAATACACTAAATATCTACATGTAAAGGTTCTCATACACATCAAAAGCGACTGATTTTTAAAGGGTCATTCCCAATGTGTAATAAATTGCTAAAATGACAAAATTTGCGTATAAACAAGCAATTTTACTTATTAAAAATCTTCTCTGCTCTCAATAACGGAGGGATTTTTACTTTTCTTGTTTACTAATCATTGCCTAGGTTACTGGCCTCCTCTTCAGTCTATCAGCAGTGGTCAATCTTCTAGACAAGGAGCACATATCTTTCAAGAGCTGCTCTGAAGGTGTCTGTATCAGGGTAGCTTCAGCACCTCTCATGTTGGAGAGGAAAATCTGCCTCTGCTTTCAACAGAGAGCACACAGTCATCTGCAACACACTTGGCAAGCAGGAGACAGGGGAGCAAACCTGAAGATTCTATAATAAGAACAACCTTTTAACTCCCGATCCTTTTTTGTTTTCAGGTGAGATGACCCATTACCTGAAGAGCATGACCCCGCTTTCTCATCTCTTTACATTTAGAACACATGGATGCTCGGCTGAGTTGAGCATGCACGTGTGTAAAGGCGTGAAAGGATTCAGCTCTCAGTCATGCTCTTTAGTTATCTTATTTTTATGGCCTCCTTTATTCTATAATCAAGGCTGCAATTTTATCTACCAGCTTACTTTGCTGTGCGCAGCGCTGCTCTGCTGATAACAAGCGGGGAAATTCCGTGATAACATGTACTAGTAGATAAGACAATTGTTTGGTGTCTTTTACTTCTCCATTTATTGTGAGATTCAGTTGGTAGTTTCCAAACTCGTTGTTTTTATGGCTGTTCTGGTACAAAATCACGTGGACCTTTTTGGTTACGGAGCCTGAGTGCGCCCCCTAATTTTCGCACCCGTCGTTTTTTATCTTGGGGGTAGCTGGCAAATAGTGATCCAGCATGACCTATGGAGTCGGCAGCTGCCCCCACCACCGCTTGGTTCTTTGTAGCAAATCCCTCAGCACAATGTTGTCAGCAGAAGCCAATGAATTCGGTGATCGCTTGCAGCACTGTTGATGTGATTGCTGCAACCGATCAACAATGACCATAAAGGTGGAGAGAGATGGCACCGGACCTGGGGAGGGTGAATAAAAGATCAGTTTATTGTATAATTTTGTATTATTGATCCTATGGGCAATTAATTTTTTAAATTGGGTAACCCCTTTAAATGTCACTTTATATCCTTTTGGATGGAGGTACACAGTGACCTCAAACTTCCTCTACCCTAATGGTGGGGTTCACGGACACTGCGCCCCACTTGGATTTAAAAGTGAGCTGTCGATGACAAGGCTGTATAGGCGCCATGATGATGCCATTTTTTGTGGAGATCCAATGTGCCAGTTATGAGATGTCTAGTAATATGCAAATTAGGCTGGAAGTGCGCTGGGGGTGTGTCACTGCTCTTGGACACACCTCCAATGCTTTTTCAGCCTTATTTGCATATGTTTTATAGGTTTGTGATCTGAAACCCCCTGACTGGTCAGGCAAGTCTCTGACCAAGACAGCTGGCAGCCACCACTAGGGCGGGGGAGCAAGGTAAAAATGGACTTTGTTTAACCATGTATGCAGTGAGCTCCACCTAGTGGTGGCTTCTGATAGCTTGGAAGGGGAGGTGGAGCGTTAATGATAATAATTAACAAATGAGCAATAAAGTTTTTTTTAATTTGACCAATTTGCTACAAATGTGAAATTTCAAAAGCCTGTTCTTATCAAACGTATTCGTTACCGGTGTGAAGCTGAATCCTGCGTGCTCTGTCCTCCTCTAGAGATGTAAGATTGCCGTCTGTCGGATGCGGAGCTGATTAATGGAAGGCAGAAGCCCGTACAGAATCTATGATCCAGGCGGCAGTGACCCCAAAGTGTTTGATGATCAGCTGGAACGCATGGCAGGGATCCCAAGTCTTGGTAAATGTCACATATGTTATCTGTATAGGAATATAGGGCTTTCCTCCAACATTTAAGGGGTTGTTCCATAGGTTCGGTGATAATTTTCTGGCCGCTGGGACCCCCACTAATAACAGGCATCTCGCGGATCTGTGGCCAAAAGGAAAAGTGGTTAGGTGTGTCCCCTGTGGGACTATGGATGTTATGGAGAGACTGATCTGTATAAAATTATAATATTTGCAGGTTCAAGTCTAAAAAAAATATTAAAATAGTCATATTTTTATAATTATGGATAGAATATAAAAATAAACAATTTAAATAAATGCATATAAATACTACACATACACCCGCTGTATATAGTAAATATATGCATTTATTTAAATATTTTTTTATATTGTGTATATATACAAAAATATAATTTTGTTTATTTTAATATTTTTTAGACTTGAACCTGCAAATGTACACTATTGCGTTATTGTAATATGTATATATTTTTTTTTTTTTTATTATTTATTTTAACTTGAGACTTGAACCTGGTAATCATTATCTGGGCTTCATAAGTGTCCACATATCCGGGTGCTTCCAGTTAATCACAATCACCGACTTGCGATCCCATCGTAGGGTATAAGGGGTGGGATTGGCAATGGGGATGACACCCTTTAATTTCCATCTGCGGCATCTGTGGGGTTAAGCTGCTGTGTAGCTGTGGATGGAGCGGGCTCGACCCTATTGTCTCCAGCTTGGGACCCCCCTCTGAGAACATCTCCAGCACAGTTATATGGCCCTTCCCTAATAACGCCCCCTGTGATCTACAACTGCTGGTCATTATCTGTTACACAATCCTCACTCAGGTTGGTTTCCTTTCTCCTCCTGCAGTTTCTCTTTCCTTTCTTTCCCATGTCGCCCACCTCTCTCTCCTCCCTCTATTTCAGTCCTCTCGCCCTCGTTCTGACGCTCTCGCCCTCTTATCTCAGGTGAGCTGCTGCAGGAGTCCCAGAACGTGGCCCACAATCTGCGGCAGAAGGCAGAAGCCCTAATACAAGACACCCGGGATCTGCAGGTGTCGTCTTCCGGAAATCCTAATGATCCATTCGCTGGAAACATGACCCAAGGTGAGACCTTCTCTAGGGCTGAGAGACGACCGTGCATGAATTCCTTCAGATCCTGCCGCATCCCCTTAATGTTCAGGATTTAGGGGTCCTAGAGGTCGGAATGCCTCCTTTCTTACAGCAATGGCCATTACTTTATAAAATTAGGAGACCCCTTTAATTCAGCCCCGAGTAATCCAAAAATTCTGATACTGGAACACTTGATTCCTGTTATGGCATTCAGGAGACTGGGAAAGCTGGGTGTCAACCTCTAGTGGCGCACACTAATACTGGTGGGTACAATTTTTGAAAATTTTTCAGCAGAAGGGCTCAAGAACTTATTCATAAATGTATTTTTTTTAAGGGTGGTGTCTGTTTAATTAGGTGCCCATGGGCGTTCCTTGAAAGGGGTATTCACATCTCCAGTATCCTATCCCAATAGGCAGAAGGTGTAATAAAAAAATTAGCAAATAACTCTAATTAGAAATGTATAGTTCTTCTGGTTCGCTATGTCACTTACTCCATCTGCAGGACATTGTAGTAGCTTAAGTATCCATGGTTGTGACCGATAACTAAGTAACTGTCACTATATTAGTGGTTGTAACCATGGATACGTAAGCAACTTCAATGCCCTGCACATGGGGTAAGTGGCATAGTTAATCAGAAGAACTGTACTATATTTCTAATTGGAGATATTTGTTAATATTATTTTTACACCTACTACATATAAGACCTTGGAGATGGCAATACCCCTTTCTTACAACTGTCATATATGTGCAAGTGTAAGCAGTGGGCTCAGGAGCTGAGCCCGCTCTATAGCGGGCAGGTGTTGGTTGTTACACCCTTCACTTCCTGACATCTGCATTTAGGGCACATGGGGGTACTTAGTTTTGGGCAACCATCTTCCCCTTATATACTAGATATACCGTGGAGCGGATGGCAGTATTTTTTATGCTGATGATGGGGCAGATCAGCCAGTCGGTATCATCCTTTTATACGTCACACATACTTTTGAAAATATGTGAGTGGTATTATAACTTGTCTAGATTTTATGTATTGCGGGTGTACTTACTTATAGTTTTCCTTTACGTTTCAGTGCAGGAAAAAGCCGAAGTTTTTTTGCACGTTGAGCTGTCAGACATAAAGGACACAGAATCTGATGTTCACATCACGGTCGTACCCAAAAACCCAGCAAGTGTAAGTGGTTTTTGTAGCGTAAAATGTTGCTTTGCATACAGAGGCCCTTTTAATTTCTCCCTGCATTTATCACATACGTGTACAATATGAGGTTATCTCGATATCGAATGGATGAAATGTTTTTGCTAGCCTTCACTGGGATCTATAATAGAGAGAATTTTTGGTACACGTCATAAAATCTCTCTTTTATTGGGTGCTTTATCGGGCGACCATGTATCCCCCCCCTAATTAAGGCTACAAGAGAGATTTCACAGTGAGTACCAAAAATCTTTTTACTGGGGGGACGTGTCCCCAAATGAAGGCAGCAAGAAAGAGATTTTACAAGGAGTACCAAAAAATCTTTTTTTTTATTTATTTTTTATAAATGTTATTGTTTAATGCCTGTTGTTTAGCAGTGAAGCCAAACATGCACAGTGCTTACAGGTTCTTTTTATAGAGCTTGTAAGTGCTGTTCTGAAGCTGACCTAAAATCAACTTTGTCATTTTCGAAGGAAAAAAAAAGTTACGGTTGGTGAATTGCTGGAAGAAAATTTTTGGGGAAAATGAAGTTCTTGTAGGCCCTCATGTGCAATTGGGCCTTGTTCTTCAAGGGGCTTGACTGGCCTCTAATATTACTGTTTTGCAGGAGGGTTTGGTTGTAAGCCCCATCTGGTCCAACAACGGGCGCCAAAATGCAGTGTGAAAGCACCCTTAGCTATTTGACTGGTCTTTTATCAGCCTGTGGCCCCCAACTATAGCGGATCTCCAAAACAGAGTCCTAGTAAAGTTTTCTCTTTTAGGGATCTTCATCAGAATTTGACATCGTGGACCCTTGTGAGAAGACGAGGACTCCTGAATCCCATCAGTCGGTGAGTGTAGCACCAGAGGATTTTATTTTACTTTTCTGAAACGCGTTTGCTTCTATCTTCTGTAACTTTGAGCTAGTTAGGCAGTTCCCAACACCCAACGTTACCTTCTTGATGGATCTAATTTATTTATTTATTTTCTAAAATGAATTAACTTTGCAAAAACTCTTTAAAGGGAATCGATCAGCAGGTTTCTGCTACCTAATCTGAGAGCAGTATCCTGTAGGGACCCTGATTCTGGGAATGTATCACTTATTGGGCTGCTTGCGTTTAGTTTTGATAAAATCACTTTTCAGAAGGAGATTATCACTAGAGGACTAGTAAACCTGCTGCCAAGTAGTCCAACCACGCCCCCAGCACTGATTGGCAGCTTTCTGTGCACACTGTACATTGGCTGATAAATTTATCAGCCAATCAGTGGTGTGGCGGGGTTATACAGAGCTCAGGTAAAACTGCGATATTTATAAAAACTGCAGCAGACAGCCCAATATGTGATACAGTGCCGGAATCAGGGTTATATGTATAATCCACCAGGGCTTGACTCATGGTACTGGCATTTAGTTTTTCACTTAGACTATCCCAGGAACATTTCTTAGAGGGGCTTCTTTAATCAGTGGGCTCTACTCGTGAGGGCAATCGGTGTCCTACCTCCCGGTTATTACATAGATGACTCTATAAGTGACATGTAACGGTACGTTGCGCTGTTCCACCAAAAAATGTCACGTGTGGACAACTGGGTGTTACAAGTTACACTTTTGTAGAGACACGCGCCCATCACTGTCCAATCAGTGCCGGTTGTGCCAAATTGTGCAGGGACACGCCCCTTTGGACATGAAGAATGGTTATTTCCAGATTCTAGGAGGAATAAAAGAGGAACGACGCAATGTGGAATGATAGGAAACAACACTCCAGAACTCTGCAAGCTTATATCTGGTAACCAGCTTTTCCAATCTCTGCTCTGAATCCACTCCTGTGTCTCCATTCAATGTCAGCAAGCAGTTAATCCGGAATACTATCTCTGTTTTCAACTCTGCAAGCTTATATCTGGTAACCAGCTTTTCCAATCTCTGCTCTGAATCCACTCCTGTGTCTCCATTCAATGTCAGCAAGCAGTTAATCCTGAATGCTATCTCTGTGTTTTCAACTCTGCAAGCTTATATCTGGTAACCAGCTTTTCCAATCTCTGCTCTGAATCCACTCCTGTGTCTCCATTCAATGTCAGCAAGCAGTTAATCCTGAATGCTATCTCTGTGTTTTCAACTCTGCAAGCTTATATCTGGTATATAGTTTTTTTCAACTTACTCTGCTTGTCCCCTTATGTTGTGAGGTCAAGAAACTTTTCGAAGTGCTTTATGATCCATGTAGTGCTGGACATGTGTTTATTTGACCACAACCTTTTATTGGGTCCTGGTGTCTCAATTTAGTGTGATTGATTAACGAGGAGAGAGAGAGCCCAAAAAAAAAAAAAAAAAAACTTAGCCTTAACCTCCTATATAGTCAGACCTAGCTAGGGGGAGCATTTATGCACATGTAATCGAAGTACATGTATCAAAGTACTATTGGCAGTTATAACATGGCAGTTAGACAGGGCAGGAGACGGGTAAGACATTTATATACATCTACTCCCTGTACATTAGGAGTACAACAAATATATACCATATGCATTTGTGTAATTTTTATTCTGCCCGCTGCATTCACACACATCCACCGCCCTGGCATTAACTCTCTACACTCCATCCATATTGGCCCCTCGCTTCTTTCCTCACCTATGTATAGCACTCACGCTCTTTTCACGTTGTTAAATTGCACAGATCCAGTCAGTCCCACCATTCTACATCAGAGACGCTCTCACAAATCACTTAACCATCTGCTCACTCTTTCTATCCTCCTTCTCCTAGTCGCAGGAGACATTGCTCCCAACCCTGGTCCCCCATGTTATAGAAAGGCAAACCCCCCGACTGCTACACTCAGAAACCCCTCTAATCTTATTAATATTCCCTGCCTGCCATCTGTCTCTCTTAATTGTGCACTTTGGAATTCTCGCTCAGTGTGTAACAAACTCTCCTTCATCCATGACTTCTTCCTTTCTAATTCTCTTAACCTCCTGGCTCTTACTGAAACCTGGATCCAGCAGTCAGACACTACCGCTGCTGCTGCTCTTTCATACGGGGGGCTTCACTTCTCTCATACCCCAAGATCAGACAATAGAGCTGGTGGAGGCGTTGGTCTGCTCCTATCACCAAAATGTACCTTTCATGTTATCCCTCAAGTATCCTCACTTGTCTTCCCTTCTTTTGAGGTCCATGCCGTCAGACTCTACACCCCCTTCTCCATGCGAGTGGCGGTGGTGTATCGTCCTCCCGGCCCCTCCCATCAGTTCCTGGATCATTTTGCCACTTGGCTTCCACATTTTCTCTCCTGTGACATCCCTACCCTCATCATGGGCGATTTCAACATCCCCATTGCTCTTCCCCTATCCCCATCTGCTACTCACCTTTTATCTATAACCTCCTCGTTTGGCCTTTCGCAGCTTACTAATTCTCCAACGCATGAAGACGGAAATTCCCTCGACTTGGTCTTCTCTTGGCTTTGTGCAGTGGATGATTTTGCAAACTCCCCTCTCCCGCTCTCTGACCACAATCTTCTTTCATTCTCTATAAAGAACTGCCAGGCTGCTCAGGTCACCCCCACTGTCCAGACTTATAGTAACATACAGGCCATTAACACCCAGAAACTTATGAAGAACTTGCAGTCTTCATTGGCCCCTATCTCCTCCCTCTCATGTCCTGATTCTGCATTGAAGCATTACAATGAAACACTTCAAACTGCCCTGGATGAATTTGCACCCCCTATAAATAGAACACCACAACGCAGACGGCAACAACCCTGGCACACGGTGCAAACACGTTTCCTGCAGCGATGCTCCAGGTGCGCCGAACGTCTGTGGAGAAAATCCAATCTACACGAAGATTTCATCCATTTTAAGTTTATGCTTAGAACATACAACACTGCCCTTCACCTCTCCAAACAAACCTATTTCAACACCCTCATCACCTCACTGTCCAATAACCCGAAACGTCTCTTTGACACTTTTCATTCTCTACTCAACCCAAGAGTACAGGCCACCACCACGGAGCTCCGAGCTGACGATCTGGCCAATTACTTCAAATAAAAAATTGACCAGATTCGACAGGAAGTTATCTCCCAATCACCACATACCATGCACTGTCCTTCCTCCCCCACTGCATCTAGCTCACTCTCTGATTTTGAACCAGTCACAGAAGAAGAAGTAAGCAGGCTCCTTGCATCTTCTCGCCCAACAACTTGCACCAGTGACCCATTTCCGTCACATCTCCTCCAGTCCCTTTCCCCTGCTGTCACCCCTCACCTAACTAAAATATTTAACCTCTCTCTCTCTCTTCAGGTATTTTTCCCTCCTCATTTAAGCATGCCATCATACATCCACTACTTAAAAAACCATCCCTCGACCAAAACTGTGCCGCTAACTATAGACCTGTCTCTAATCTTCCCTTCATCTCTAAACTCCTGGAACGCCTGGTCCACTCCCGTCTTATCCGCTATCTCTCAGAAAACTCTGTTCTCGACCCTCTCCAATCCGGTTTCCGCTCTTTACACTCCACTGAAACTGCCCTCACTAAAGTCTCTAATGATCTGCTAACAGCTAATCAAATGGTCATTACTCCATGCTAATTCTCTTGGATCTCTCTGCAGCATTCGACACGGTGGATCATCAGCTCCTCCTCACTATGCTCCGTTCCATTGGCCTCAAGGATACCGTTCTCTCCTGGTTCTCCTCCTATCTCTCCGACCGCTCCTTTACTGTATCTTTTGCCGGATCCTCCTCCTCTCACCTTACCCTTACTGTTGGGGTCCCCCAAGGATCGGTTCTAGGTCCCCTCCTCTTCTCCTTGTACACTGCCCCTATTGGTCAAACAATCAGTAGATTTGGTTTCCAGTACCATCTCTATGCTGATGACACCCAATTATACGCTTCTTCTCCTGACATCACGCCAGCCTTTCTAGAAAACACCGGCGATTGTCTAATTGCTGTGTCTAACATCATGTCCTCACTATATCTGAAACTGAACCTGTCAAAGACTGAACTCCTGGTGTTTCCTCCATCTACTAATGTACCTATACCCGACATTGCCATTTCAGTGTGTGGTTCCACTATTACTCCCCAGCAACAGGCCCGCTGTCTTGGGGTCATACTCGATTCTGAGCTTTCCTTTGCCCCCCACATTCGATCACTGGCTCGCTCTTGTCATCTGCACCTCAAAAACATTTCTAGAATTCGACCTTTTCTTACTTTTGACTCTGCAAAAACTCTTACTGTTTCTCTTATTCATTCTCGTCTCGACTATTGTAACTCTCGTCTAATCGGTCTCCCTCTTACCAAACTCTCCCCTCTCCAATCTGTCTTGAATGCTGCAGCCAGGATCATATTCCTCACCAATCGTTACACCGATGCCTCTACCTTGTGCCAGTCATTACACTGGCTACCCATCCACTCCAGAAATCAGTATAAACTTATTACCCTCACCCACAAAGCCCTACATAGCTCAGCACCACCCTACATCTCCTCCCTTGTTTCAGTATACCACCCTACCCGCGCACTCCGTTCTGCTGATGACCTGAGGTTAGTATCCTCAATAGTCAGAACCTCCCACTCCCGTCTCCAAGACTTTACACGTGCCGCGCCAATTCTTTGGAATGCACTTCCCAGGTCAATACGATTAGTTGCCAATCCCCACAATTTTAAGCGTGTCCTGAAAACGCATTTATTCAGACTGGCCTATCGCCTCAACACATTAACCTAACCTATCCCTGTGTGGCACAGCCAAAAGTTTTACCATAGCCAGGTTCCCAGCATCATGTTCCCACATGCTTTATGCATCCATTAGCCCTCTGTGTTTGTACTGTTACACACTTAAGATTATGGCTGGTCCATACAATCAGAGCAACTGTTACCACCCACCTTTCGTGTCTACCTCTTTCCTCATAGACTGTAAGCTTGCGAGCAGGGCCCTCACTCCTCTTGGTATTTGTTATAATCTGTATGTGATTATTGTTATGCTGTAATGTCTATTGTCTGTACAAGTCCCCTCTGAAATGTAAAGTGCTGCGGAATATGTCGGCGCTATAAAAATAAAATTTATTATTATTATTATTATTATTATTATTATTATTAATTGTGTCATGGGGGAATACAAGAATTTACTAACACAGACATGTCGGGAGTGAGGACAGATCCTCTGTTAAGGCTTTGTCTGGGGTGCAGAGGAGGCTAGGCAGTACTCTTAACCCTTTAAAGACACACGACGTACGTTTCTTTTTGGGAAGCTGTGACGTGTGGGCGGGTTGTTCTGTCAGATGGGGGGCTACCGCCATTATGGCTGGACTTTTTAGGAGACCGGTAATTGTACATTAGAATGCAGTTTTACAGTATTGTATAAGCAATTAAGTGATCAGTGGTTCTAAGAAAAAAGAGCAAAGAGCGAGAAAACTCTAGATATGTTAATGTAAAAAAATTAAGTTAATCCGATTTTTACAAAAATTTGACTATCAAAATATGATTTAAAGAAAAAAAAAAAAGTTAACATGACCTGGAAAATATATATATATATATATATATATATATATATATATATATATATATATATATATATATATATATATATATATATTATAATCAAAATTGTAGAATCAGTCTTTGGAATGAAATGTGATCATAAAGTCTTCAGGACCCCAAAATGGAAGCAGTAAAGAAAACCCAGCTTTCCCAGCAAAAAAAAATAAATAAACCAGAACCCTCATAGAGCAGAGGAATAGGTTATTCTGGCTTTTTTTTTTTTTTTTTTTTTTTATTAATGCTTTTTTTCCGTCATATGTGGCCCATGATGCGGCCCTTGTGTGATCGCAGGAACATTCTGTTCTGGTGATTGTTTCCTTTTTACCGGCCGGCGTTGCATTGTGTAAGTCGTCGTCCAGGACATATTTCCTTATTGTGCAATCTTGTAGCTTTTTTTGTTCTTGCGTTTCCTTTGATCTGTGTCTGTGACTCATAACGATGGGTTTAGAAGCTGGAAGTTGTAGTCAGCGCGATCTGAAGCTTTCTGATATTAGTCTGCACTGTGATAGAGCTGGGAAAGCAGGGCTGTGAGTGAATAAAGGGAATCTGTCCTCAGCTTTTAGCTATTTGAGAGCAGCATAATGTAGAGCCAGAGACCCTGATTACAGTAATCTGTCACTTTACTGGGCTGCTTTCTGTAGCTTTGGTAAAAACCATGTTTTATCTGCCGCAGATGTAGCAGTTCTCTGAATGCTGAGCTCTGTATAACTCCGCCCACACCACTGATTGGCAGATTTCTGTGTGCCCTGTGCGTAGGTCGAAAGCTGCCAATCAGTGATGGGGACGGGGTTGGACTAGTCCTATAGGGATAATCTCCTTCTGATAACACAATTTTAAGAAAAATACTGCAAGCAGCCCAGTAAGTGACACATCACTGGCATCAGGGTCTCTCTATATTACTCAGATTTGGTGACAAAAGCCTTCTTTTATTTATTAATTTGTTCATTATGTGGTAAAGGACTTAACAGCATGATTGTTCAAGTCCATACCAAATTTGTTTTCTCCCAGAAAGTTATTGTAGTTACGCATTTTTTGTTATACACATTTGTTTCCTTTTGTGTGTACTGGTACAAAATAAAATACAAAGGGGGGGGGGGGGGGGGAGACAAATTGGGCATAATTTCACAAACAACCCCCAACATGGTTCAGACAAACTTGTTGACACTTTTTGAAGATTGTGGGTAAACAACTTTATTTCACGCATGTGATGCTCGTTCACACTCACCTGTGGCAAGTAACAGGTGTGGGCAACATGAAAATCACACCTTAGATGGGATAAAAAGGGAAGAATCTGACTCAATCTTTACATTGTGTGTCTGTGTGTGCCACACTAAGCATGGAGAACAGAAAGAGAAGAAGAGAACTGTCTGAGGACTTGAGAACCAAAAATGAAAAAATACATATAAATTGGGGTGTTTCGTTGTCGTTTATGTCTATGGAGCTCTGTAAGAACTTGTTTTTTTCCTTGTTGAATTGATGCTTTTATCTAGAATATTGTGGGTTTTGTGTCGCATTTTTAAAGCTTTTCAAGTTATATTTGCTGGAGAGTTGGCGACTGAAAAAAACAAAACAGCAATTCTGTGGTTTCTATTCTTTGCTGTTTCTGACTTTTTTACCATACGGGATTATACATTTTTGGTACATTTTTTTTTTTTTTTTTTTTTAAAGCGCCGACTTTTACATATGGGGCAATGAATAGTGTAACCTGAGACAGTTTAAAAATGCTCCAGATTTTAGGGGCAGCAAAACACGGATGATGACACGTCACACACAGCTCTCGATGAGAACCTGTCGTTTTCCCCTTGAAGTCCCAAAATTCTAGAATTGTTTTAATTTAATGTTTTATTGTTAAATGAGACATGAAATGAATGAAGCTGTGGGGTCTCTTAAAGGGATCTATCCAAAAATGTCCCTTTATTTGTCTAAACTAATAAAGCATGCCGCATGTACATGCACATTTCTTGAGATAACAGCTGTCCATGTATTTTTCATATGGTTTAGTGTCACCGCACCTTCTCTATTGGGGGAACTGTGTTTTTCCACTATTTCACAATGAAAATGTGTGACTTCTTTTTGTCCAGTGAAATATTCCTTGTTCTGTATTTTTTACCCATTTTCTCATGGTTTATTGCTCACACACACATACACACACACACACACACACACACACACACACGGCTCTGACAAAAATTGAGACCACTGCAACATTTTCAGTTTGTCTGACTTTTCTCTTTATAGGTTTTTTTTTTGAGTACAATGTAAATTATTGTTTTATTCTATAAACTACTGACATGTCACCAAAATTTAAAGCTAAAAAATTTTTGATTTATTTGCAGCAAATGAGAAATCGACAAATTAATAAAAGAGTGCTTTAAGACCTCAAATAATGCAAAGAAAACAAGTTCATAATCATTTAGAAACAACAATACTAATGTTTTAACTCAGGAAGAGTTCAGAAATCAATATTTTGTGGAGTAACCATGATTGTTAATCACAGCTTTCATGCGTCTTGGCTGCTTTCCACCAGTCTCACTCTGCTTTTGGGTGACCTTATGCCACTCCTGGTACAAAAATTTAAGCAGTTCTTCTTTGTTTTATGGCTTGTGACTATCCATCTTCCCCTTGATTACAGTCCAGAGGTTTTCAATGGGGTTCAGGTCTGGAGATTGGGCTGGCCATGACAGGGATTTGATGTGGTGGTCCTTCATCCACACATTGATTGACCTAGCTGTGTGGCATGGCGCATTGTCCTGCTGGAAAAACCAGTCCTCAGAGTTGGGGAACATTGCCTGAGCAGAAGGAACCAACTGTTTTTCCAGGAGAACCTTGTATGCGGCTTGATTCATACGTCCTTCACAAAGATTAACCTGCCCAGTTCCAGCCTTGCTGAAGCATCCCCAGATCATAACCGATCCTCCACAAAAATGTCACAGTGGTTCTAAGACACTGTGACTTATATGCCTCTCCTGGTCTAACCATTAGATGACCTGGTGTTGGGCAAAGCTGAAAATTAGACTCATCAGAGAAGATTACCTTATTCCAGTCATCTGTGGTCCAATCCTTATGGTCTTTGGCAAGCTTCAGCCTGCCTCTCCTATGCTTCTCATTGATGAAAAGCTTTTTTTCTAGCTTTACAGGACTTGAGCCCTGCCTCTAGGAGCCTGTTACGAACTGTTCTTGCCATGCACTTCACCCCAGCTGCCATTTGCCATTCCTTTTGTAGGTCACTTGATGTCATCCTGCAGTTGCTGAGTGACATTCGAATAAGATGACAGTCATCCCGGTCAGTCGAGAGTCGTTTCCGCCCTCTGCCGGTCTGTAGCTTTGTTGTCCCCAGTGTCTGCTGCTTGACCTTGTTGTAATGGATTGCCATCTTAGAAATTTTAAGGATGGAGGCAACATGACGCTCACTGTATCCCTCTGCCAGTAAAGCCAGAATTGAGCCCTTCTTTTCCTCACTCAAGATCTTTATTTTCAACTCCTTTGTCATGATTAAAAGTTATTTTTTCATTCCTATTACTTTTGGGATATTACTAGCACTTGTTTTGCCATCCAGCTTGTCCTATTACAAGATGATTGTGAACACCACAGCAGGGTTTTTTTATACTTTCTGTCGTTAAATAAGATTTGGTTCAGGTGATCACCTAATCAGAAGCACATTAAGTAGAATGAGGTGTACTCTGGTTGGAATTCAACTGACACTGGAATGGAATGGCTGTCAGACATGGAGAGAAGCTGATTTTTATAAAACTGTGCAGTGGTCTCTTAAGTTTTGCTATATATATATATATATATATATATATATATATATATATATATATATATATATATAATTTTTTATATATTTTCTTAAACCGGAGCAAGTATGAAAAAAATTAATCCTGTTTTATTTTTATAACATTGACTTTACTACTAAGTAACTTGTTACCTGCATTCACCAGGTTATAACAGCCGTGTGGATACCCATCAAATGTAGTTTGTTTTTGTTTTGACCAAGGGGTTAAATACCGCATTTATCGGAGTATAAGACGCACTTTTTTTTTTTTTTTGTCCTCCCAAATTTGGGACGAAAATGGGGGGGGGTGTCAGGGTCACAGGAGGCAGTTGCTGCTTCAGGAGACCTGCGGCGGCAGAAGTGGGGCGATGCTGCGCTGTCTGGGCGCTCATTGGATGTTGGCGCTGGTGAGCGGAGTTCACTTTCTCATTCGGTTCCCTGCAGTGGACTTTGTTTAACCTCTGACGGCCATTTCCCCAATGGACCACAATAGCTTGATTCTGGTACTGCAGCTCATCTCCAGTAAAATGGTTGGTATAGACTGCAATACCAGCAGCAACCTTCAGACAGGTGTGGTGCTGTTTTCTAGAAGGACGCAAGGGTTTTTTTTAGGTTTGTTTGTATTTTTAATTGTGTCCAATCCCTGTTACCTACTCCTGTTCTTCTTTTTTTGTAGAGCCTTGGTTTCTGTACACAGCATGACAATGACAATCTCCATCATCACCTACAACGTATGGAGAACTCGCTCAGTATGTTCGCTGAGGAATCTGACCAGAACAAGCTTATCAATCACATGAGCCGCCTGGCCCTGGAGTTTAATCGGCTGGCAAGTAAAGTGCACAAGAACGAGCAGCGGACATCGGTGTTACAGGTACAGGAGAGTTGTTATTTCTGTGTCCAGTTTCATCTACCAAGCTCAACGATGTGTAAGAAGGAATGGGGCGATTATGGCAATAAGTCAGCTTTTATCTGACAAATCCGGCTCAGTGTAATATCGCCAGCGTTAAGAAAAGATATCTTAAAGTGTTTAGCCAGCACTATAGGTGCAGGAACTTCCTTCCAATCATCTATTGCTTTTGCCGTTGTCCAATAGCTTCTATGCCCTGAACCGAAAGCCCTATTCTTTCTTATGCCTGCATGGAGATTGACAGACAGGAGAGCAAATGCCCAGCAAAAACATACAAACTCCTTGCAGATGTTATTGGTGGGATTTGAACCCATTACCCCAGTGCTACAAGGTTGCCGTGCTACCTACCGAGCTACCGTGCTGCCCGTATTATTATAACTTGTGTGCTGCATTTTTCACTAGTTTTGCCCCTGCAGGCTCCGTCTCTAGTGTTCTTTTGTCCCTGAGCTAGTGAGTGAAAACTATCTGCAGTGATGTCTCCAATACATGGGACACACTGACATGAGGGCTTCCTCTTATTGTTTTAATCTGTAGCACATGAGACCGAAGCAGTAACAGTAACATGGAAGACTTTATGCAGCAGATCTGAGCAGGGTAACTGTGAGTCCAGCACTGGATTAGTAGTGTAACTGCAAATCCAGCTCTGGATTAGTAGTGTAACTGCGAATCCAGCTCGGGATTATTAGTGTAACTACAAATCCAGCTCTGGATTAGTAATGTAACTGTGAATCCAGCTCTGGATTAGTAATGTAACTGAATCCAGCTCTGGATTATTAGTGTAACTGTGAATCCAGCTCTGGATTTTTAGTGTAACTGCGAATCCAGCTCCATATTAGTAGTGTAACTGCGAATCCAGCTCCGGATTAGTAGTGTAGCTGCGAATCCAGCTCTGGATTAGTAGTGTAACTGCGAATCCAGCTCTGGATTAGTAGTGTAAGTGCGAATCCAGCTCTGGATTATTAGTGTAACTACGAATCCAGCTCTGGATAAGTAATGTAACTGTGAATCCAGCTCTGGATTAGTAATGTAACTGAATCCAGCTCTGGATTATTAGTGTAACTGTGAATCCAGCTATGGATTATTAGTGTAACTGTGAATCCAGCTCTGAATTAGTAGTGTAACTGTGAATCCAGCTCTGGATTAGTAGTGTAACTGCGAATCCAGCTCTGGATTAGTAGTGTAACTGCGAATCCAGCTCTGGATTAGTAGTGTAACTGCGAATCCAGCTCTGGATTAGTAGTGTAAGTGCGAATCCAGCTCTGGATTATTAGTGTAACTACGAATCCAGCTCTGGATAAGTAATGTAACTGTGAATCCAGCTCTGGATTAGTAATGTAACTGAATCCAGCTCTGGATTATTAGTGTAACTGTGAATCCAGCTCTGGATTTTTAGTGTAACTGCAAATCCAGCTCTGGATTTTTAGTGTAACTGCGAATCCAGCTCTGGATTTTTAGTGTAACTGCGAATCCAGCTCTGGATTTTTAGTGTAACTGCGAATCCAGCTCTGGATTTTTAGTGTAACTGCGAATCCAGCTCTGGATTAGTAGTGTAACTGCGAATCCAGCTCTGGATTAGTAGTGTAACTGCGAATCCAGCTCTGGATTAGTAGTGTAACTGCGAATCCAGCTCTGGATTAGTAGTGTAACTGCGAATCCAGCTCTGGATTAGTAGTGTAACTGCGAATCCAGCTCTGGATTGGTAGTGTAACTGCGAATCCAGCTCTGGATTGGTAGTGTAACTGCGAATCCAGCTCTGGATTGGTAGTGTAACTGCGAATCCAGCTCTGGATTGGTAGTGTAACTGCGAATCCAGCTCTGGATTGGTAGTGTAACTGCGAATCCAGCTCTGGATTGGTAGTGTAACTGCGAATCCAGCTCTGGATTGGTAGTGTAACTGCGAATCCAGCTCTGGATTGGTAGTGTAACTGCGAATCCAGCTCTGGATTGGTAGTGTAACTGCGAATCCAGCTCTGGATTGGTAGTGTAACTGCGAATCCAGCTCTGGATTGATCTAAAGCAGTTGCTTGAATCTGCAACTCCATTTTCCGATTTCTCTTGTGCTGCGCGCACCTGAATCATGACACCTCACTTAGCTGGCAGTTTATCTTGCTTTGACAAAGACAGATTTGAGTTGTTTTTCAGAGCGGATGGTCATTTTAGAAGTGGCTCATCAGTGGAGAAAGAAGATGAGAGATAATACTAAGATTCTTATATTCGCTTGTACTACTGATTTATGCAAAGTTTGATGAAACTACCTTTTAATGACTGATGGGTGAACCTTAGTTTAGGCAAAACTCACTGTCTTATTTTATGGCCCATGTAACCGTGTGCAGTGCCTACAGCTTTAAAGGGAAAGTGGGGTCCGATAACCTTTTCTATGTCGTATCGTGCAGACTTTGTGCGAGCAGCTAAGGAAGGAGAATGAGGACCTGCGCTCTAAACTGGAGGACCACTGGAATCCGAGACACCAGACAGAACAAGACCTGAGGTGAGAAGACATCGCATGTAAGAGACTGGGGTTTATAGGGGAACACTTTACAGATTTTATTTATTTTTTTTTAATTCTGGGCAACTCCTTTAAGATTACTTGAATTTTTTTTTCTAAAATACGCAGCACTAAAAACTCCTCATGGGAACATAGCCTTAGTGATGAAATGTTTTAGTAATGGCGCCTTTGTGCACTACATTATAACGACCAGTAGAGGGAGACATGACAACATGGAATGCACAGGGGAACTTTTCTAGTGCTTTTTTTTTTTTTTTACGAGCCATTTCCTTATATTTGTTGATTGGGGGTTATTAATGTCCAGCGTCGGACTGGCCCACCGGAGAACCGGAGGATTCTCCGGTGGGCCCTGGCATCTGGTGGGCCCTGGCACCTGCTGGCATACAGGGCCAGCAGTTGCCTAGGGCCCCCGCTGCTCCAGGGGCCCCCAGCCAGTGGTGTGTCGCACACCATGCAGCTGCTATGGGGGCCCCTGCCAGCGGAGCAGCAGCGGGTGTCAGGAGGCAGGAGCCCCTGTCCCCGCTGCTAAAGAGAAATGAATATTCACTGCGAAGCAGTGAATATCATTTCAGGTCTCCACCCCCAGAGGCCCCGCCCCCAGCCCAGTAAGCCGCTCTGCATCAGGGCCGGCGCCGCCCTCAGTCCTCTCTGCTCCTGGCTCACAGCCAGTGCGCGATGACGTCACTACATCACGCACCCGCTGTGTGTCTGGCAGAGGGGGCAGCTCCTGACACTGAAGCCGGGATCAGCGTGGGAGCGAGGAGGAGAGGTGAGTATTGTGGTTTGTTTTTTGTTTTTTTTATCTCTCTCACTCTCTCTATCTGTCTCTATCTATCTATCTATCTATCTATCTATCTCTATGTATATATCTCTCTTATATCTATCTATCTTTCTATCTCTATCTATTATCTATATCTATCTATCTCTATATCTATCTCTATCTATTATCTATATCTATCTATTTCTATCTCTATCTATCTATCGCTCTATATATCTATCTTTCTATCTCTACATCTATCTATCGATCTTTCTATTATGTCTATCTATCTATCTCTATATCTATCTTACTCTATCTATCTCTATATCTATTATCTCTATATTTATTATCTATCTAGCTACCATCTATATCTATCTATCTTTATCTATATATCTCTATCTAATATCTATATCTATCTATCTCTATACCTATCTATCTATTTATCTATCCGTTATCTATCTCTATATCTTTTCTCTGTATCGCTCTATCTCTATATCTCTCTATAGCTATCTATCTATATATCTATCTATCTCTATATCTATCTCTCTGTATATCTATCTATCGCTCTATCTCTATATCTTTCTATCTCTATATCTATATATCTATCTATCTTTCTCTATCTATTTATCTCTATATCTTTTCTCTGTATCTATCTCTCTCTATATCTATATCTATCTATCTCTATATATATCTATTTCTCTCTATATCTCTCTCTATATCTATCTATCTATTTATCTCTATATCTATCTCTCTGTATATCTATCTTTCTTTCTCTATCTATTTATCTCTATCTATTATCTATATCTATATATCTATCTATCGCTATATCTATCTTTCTATCTCTACATCTATCTTTCTATCTCTACATCTATCTCTATATCTATCTATATCTATCTATCTAGCTATCTCTATTATCTATATCTACCTATCTCTATATCTTTCTATCTTACTCTATCTCTATATCTATCTGTTATCTCTATATTTATTATCTATCTTTATCTATCTCTATCTATTATCTATATCTATATCTATCTCTCTATCTATCTTTATATCTATATCTATCTATCTCTATATCTATCTATTATCTCTATATCTATCTACCTATCTATCTACCTATCTATCTATCTCTATATCTATCTCTATAGCTATCTATATATTATCTCTATATCTATCTCTATATCTCTCTCTCTATAGCTATCTATATATTATCTCTATATCTATCTATATATTATCTCTATATCTATCTCTATATCTGTCTATCTATCTCTATATCTATCTATCTCTATATCTATCTATCTCTATATCTATCTTTCTATCTAACACTATATCTCTGTATCTATCTCTATATCTCATTATCTATCTCTATCTCTCTCTCTTTATCTATCTATCTATTGATCTATCCATCTATCTCTATATCTATCTATTATCTATATCTATCTATCTATCCATCTATCTATCTAGCTATCTCTATCTATCTCTATATCTCTCTCTATATCTGTCTATCTTTCTAACTCTATATCTATCTATCTCTGTACATATCTCTATATCTAGCTATTATCTCTATATCTATCTCTATATCTATTATCTCTATATATCTCTATATCTATTTTTATTTATAGCCATCTATCTATATATATTTATCTCTATATCTATCTATATATGTCTATATTAATAATAATAATAATAATAATAATAATATTATTATATCTGTATATCTTTATCTATTATCTATCTCTATCTATTATGTATCTATCTATATATCTATCTCTATATCTATCTATCTATCCATTATCTATTTTCTATCTATCTCTATATCTATCTACCTATCGATCTATCTATATTTCTTTCTATATCTATCTTTATATCTATATCTATCTATCTCTATCTATCTCTATGAATCTTTCTATCTATATCTATCCATTATCTACTTTCTATCCATTATCTACTATCTATCTCTATATCTATCTATTTCTACTTCTATCTTTCTATCTATATCTATCTAACTCTATATCTATATATCTATATAGCATTATACCCTATGAGGAGGCAGCATTATACCCTATGAGGAGGGCAGCATTATACCCTATGAGGAGGGCAGCATTATTCCCTATGAGGAGGGCAGTATTATACCCTATGAGGAGGGCAGCATTATTCCCTATGAGGAGGGCAGTATTATACCATATGAGGGGGGCAGTATTATACCCTATGAGGGGGGCAGTATTATACCCTATGAGGAGGGCAGCATTATACCCTATGAGGGGGGCAGTATTATACCCTATGAGGGGGGCAGTATTATACCCTATGAGGGGGGCAGTATTATACCCTATGAGGGGGGCAGTATTATACCCTATGAGGGGGGCAGTATTATACCCTATGAGGGGGGCAGTATTATACCCTATGAGGGGGGCAGTATTATACCCTATGAGGGGGGCAGTATTATACCCTATGAGGGGGGCAGTATTATACCCTATGAGGGGGGCAGTATTATACCCTATGAGGGGGGCAGCATTATACCCTATGAGGGGGGCAGCATTATACCCTATGAGGGGGGCAGCATTATACCCTATGAGGGGGTGCAGTATTATACCCTATGAGGGGGTGCAGTATTATACCCTATGAGGGGGTGCAGTATTATACCCTATGAGGGGGGGCAGTATTATACCCTATGAGGGGGGGCAGTATTATACCCTATGAGGGGGGCAGTATTATACCCTATGAGGGGGGCAGTATTATACCCTATGAGGGGGGCAGTATTATACCCTATGAGGGGGGCAGTATTATATTCTATGAGATGGCTGCATTATATTCTATGAGATGGCTGCATTATACTATATGAGGGGGCTGCTTTATATTCTATGAGGGAGGCTACCCCAACTCCTGCTACATAATTAAGACATGTACAACCTTATATTATACCCGGATATTAGCGTGTTTTACCGCATAATTGGTGGTCTGGTATTTAACTCTATGCAGCTACATAGTGGGCCCCAAGAATGATTTTCTCTGGTGGGCCCAAGGTGTTCCAGTCCGACGCTGTTAATGTCTGTATATAAAAGGCTTAATTTTTATTTTTTCATTTTTTTTTTGGGCTGAAGGTATGAAAACCAAGAGTTGAAGAAGTTGTTTTTGCATAGAGGGAAAGTGTCGGCTTCAACAAATGGCGGTACTCCAGCTACGGGGGAGACCACTCATGTTGAGAATGCGACACATGAACAGGTGAATAAACGTCTACCCGCCCATTTGTGTTCTGCTCTACTGGATCTGTACGAGAAACCTTCGCTCACTGTATCACCTGTCGTTTTATTTCCGTGGTAAAAAAAAAAAACTCGGAAATTTGTAAAAAAAAAAAAAAAAAAAAATTTTCACCATTTTGTGAGACTTGAAGCTGTGATTGTCTGATCGCTTGTGCCTCACATAGCAGGACTTCAGCATAGCATTTTATGGAAACTACAACACGCAGCCCAGTAAGTGACACACCGCTGGAATCAGGGTCTCTGCCCCTACATCGTACCTCTCTCAGATGACATAGCAAAAACCTGCTGACAAATTCCCTTTAAAAATCATTATCGCGTCACGTGCACTTTTCTCGCACGTGGTGGGATATCCTGAGGATTTTCCTCCTGGATTTGTGGACAGAAAACTGCAGCAAGTTATTACAGTAGGAGCAAAGATGATAAAATTAGACCAAATCTCATCCAGTAAAAATCTACAGTAGAAATTGACCCATTAGGCAGACTCTAAATTTTGCCATCAATTTGACCCTTTTTAGCGCAGTGGGTGAAAAATCTGCACCGAAATCAGCATGTCGCGCGGATTTTGACGCAGATTTTGAGGCAGATTTCTTGCAGATCAGAAATGTAAGATTTCTTCAGCTGAATGGTCTCCAAACCGAGTTTTTATATTGAAGCAAAACGCAGAATAACCATCAGTTTCTCACTTTCCTGCCTCTTCTTTCTTGTCTCCGAATACGGAATCTAAAAATTTCCAATTTTATTAATATTTTAATTTTTTTCTTTTTTTTTTTTTTTCAGTCGGCCAAATTGTTAGAAAAACCTTCAAATAAAGACCAGGTTGGGTCTTTGTTAAAGAAAGTGAAGATCCTGGAACATCAGAGGACAGAGGTGATTAAATCCGCAAACTACACTTACATGAGGGAGAACTGCTTACATAGCAATTCCCCACTGTATACATGAGATTGGCGAAAGTGCTTTTAGAGCAGGAGTGATAGTTGAGGTATGTTAGGCAATTGCATATATAACAATTACCCATTGGGATAATCTAGTGTTCATTAGCATTCTGACAGCACTATAGGAACTGGAACTTCATTTCCTTCAGCAAGCCATTGTCCAATAGTTTGCCTTCCCGAACTAAAAGCCTCTCTGTTATTCCTGTATGCATTTCCTCCTGGAAACCGCTGTACATGTCCACGTGCGGGCACACGCCTAATGGTGGCACAAGGGAAAGCGGGTGTAAGCGCTGTATGAGAGCCGACCCCATGCCCGAACGATCAGTGCTAGCGCAGATTGCAGGTGTTTACTCCCTTAATAGTAACAGAGACACTGCAGGACATTACAGAGGGAGGGAGCTCCCTCTCTTTACCAATCTGCCTTATCAGTTTTTACCACACGCAGAATGACGTTATAAAAAAACAATTCCTGATTGCTGTTTTTATTCTTTCTGCCTCCCAAAGATCACAGTAAGGCTCGCTGCGCATTTATCCTGTGCTCTACGCTGAGCATTTACACCGGGGTTTCTGTGTAAATCTCTGAAATACGTGATTCAGACACAACACCCGGCGGAACATTCCCTCTAATGAGGCAGATGGAGGCACTGTGGACGCCGTCTGTCCTGTGATCCGGCAGTGCCCGTCTTTTTAGGATTGCATAAAAGTGCGGTTGACCGGTTTTGTGCACCTCTGAAAAGTAGAAAACCGCTAAACGGAGGCTAGGCGGAGTCCAGAGTATCTATGCTGCCTCATTATAGTGAATGGATCCATCAGGAGTTTCATCTGAATCACGTCACTCAGAGATTTAGATAGAAACCCCAAAGTAAGTGCTCAGCGTAGAGAGCAGGATAACTGTGATCCCAAACGTTATGTATAATGTTCCCAATAAAAGCTTCAACTCAGTCCACAAAAAAGGCAGGTCCGTCAACTGTTAACGGAAATATAGGGGCTTCCACGTTACTGGTAGCACAAAGGCTCTGGAAAAGCGAAATGACTCCTCACCTGCCTAAAAGAAATTCAGCAAATTTTCTGCTCCCAAATCCAAATGCCCCCTCCCTTCTAAGCCTCACAGTGTACCAAAACCACATATTGCTTCCACATTTGGCATTTCTGTAGAGATGAGAGTCCGTGTAACTTACGGGTGCATGTCTCCAGAAACATGAGCTGGGCATAATGTACTTGTCACTACAACGTACTGGTCACTACAATGGCAGAGTTGCAATTTTCACTCGGCAACATCCACTGATGCCTGATTCTGGCAAACATCCATAGTCAATTCCCAAAGGGGTATAATTTCCAAAATGAGATCACTTGAGGGAGGATTCTGCTCTGTGTGTGGAATCCACAAACTGTTCTATGATAAATTGTTCTCCAAGAATCAAATAGTGCTCCTCTCCATATGGCTAAGCAGTGCTGTACAGCCACATATGGGGTATCGGCATACTCAGGAGAAATTGTGTAACAAATTATACCATTTGTTTTCTCCTATTGCCCCATTTTAAAAAGATGACAGTGCGAGAAACACTCATTGTTCAGGGGGCCGAACCTGAACAGTAACACAGACATCCTGGTGAAGTCTGTGCCCAAACAGTAAGTGTTCGGTACGGACCCCGATCTTTACTGTTCAGATTCGCCCATCTCCATTAGGAATGTTCTGCTGCTGCTGTTATCTGTGATTCACACTCTATTTTTTACAGCTCCTGGATGTGAACAAGCAGTGGGATCAGCAGTTTCGCTCTATGAAACATCAGTATGAAGAAAAGGTATCGTATTATTATATATTTCCTTTGTTACGAAGAACCTCTTCATGACCTTGCAATTTTTCATTTTTGCACTTCTAAGAGCCATAACTATTTTTTTTTTTTTGCGTCCACATATCCCTATGAGAGCTTGTTCTATTATAGTACGAGTTGCCGTTTTGAATGACGTCATTCACATTGCTAAATTTTCCTCCAAAATGACAACGTATTAAAGTGTCTGAATCCGAATCCCCACAGATCACATCTCTGCGTCAGAAGATTTCACTAGCCAACAAGTCTGAGAGCGAGCAGGAGGCAGAGAGAGATCGGAAGCAGCGAGACTTCGACCGCAAACTTCTCCTGGCCAGAGACAAAATAGAGGAAAAAGAGGTGAAGCATTGGGCGTGGTTATATGGTAACCACAATTTATGACAAGTTGAAAGTTTGATGTGATCAGGAATCGGCTTAGAAGTTTGTTCAGGAGAAGTGGGATAAGAGTTAGAGATCTGAGAATTCGGAATGCGCTTACTGACAGATACTTGTTTTTTCATTTTGCAGTAACACATTGAGGTAGTTTCAAGCAAAATGGTCCAAAGTGTTTAATGACACCCTAATGAAAAATTGATGTTTAGCTCAAAATACATTTATTTGAAGATTTGTCACTTGCCTTTCAAAAATCCCTGAGCTCCCCTGATTTTGTCGCTCTTTTCTGTTTTGTGCTGTGTCCCTCCATTGCAGAGATATTCACATTTTGTTTTTTTTCTGGAGATCATTATGTGAAATCTCTACTTTCAGTCCAACTGTTCATTTCTTCAAAGTATTCCCTGGGGGGGCATGTGCTTTCTCCCTTCTCTTAAATGCTGTCAATCACAGCTCAGCAGCCTCTGAGACTGATAGACTGCTAGATCAGCTGCTGAGCTACGATTGGTAGCATCTGGGAGACGGGAGAAAGCACATGCCCCCAGAGAAGACTCTGAAGAAAGACCCAGTTGGACTGAAAGTAGAGATTTCACATACTGTGCTCCAGATGAAACAAATGTGAATATCTTTGTGATAGTGACGCAGCCCAAAACTGAAATAAAAAAGCATTAGAATTTGAGGCGCTAGGTGATATTCACAAGATATTTGACTCCATTTTTTTTAAGCAAGTGACAGGTCCTCTTTACGTTAAAAAATATGTATATCACTTTTTGTGAATACCCCAATGAATGTCTTTTTTTTCGTGGAAGGTTGATGGTTTGAGGTTCTAGGCTTAGAATAATGTCGGCTGAACCCGCCGCCATCAGCGGTTTAGGCCAACCGTTTAATGCGTAGGGCCCTCCCAACTCTCCTCGATATCATCTTTTGGAGTACAGATCCTTTTGCTCTATGAGCGATAAACTGCCGGCAGACGGCAAATCTGCAGCGGCCTACCATGGAAGGAAAGTCAATGAGATTTTTAAAATCCTCCGCACGCTGCAGAATAATATCCGATCTTATTTGACACATCTTGATGTTGCTTTTATCCCTTCACAGTCACAAATACAGAAGCTGGAGTCTGAGATACGAGATCTGAGGCAAAAGAACAGGTTCCTTCATGATCAGATGAGCTCCACCAGCAAACAGCGGGAATATCAGGAGCGCGAGATCGGCCGACTGAATAAAGTAATTTTTAATATTTGTTGTGTAAGGCACATTTCAGCCTCTGATGCATATGGACTAGTTCCACCTTGAGAGAAGGACTTCTTCACATGTCTCCACTTATGACTTACTGTATTGCGTCATTGTCTTCACAGGCTCTGGAAGAAGCTCTAAAGCTGCAGGGATCTGGTCCACAGTCTCCTTCTTTCTCTGCCTCCACGGAGGACACTGGGCTCCTTCAGCGCCAAGAACTCATAACTCAGATTGACCTCCTCAAACAACAGGTAAATTGCCTGTTTCTACTCAACTGATGCCTTCCAAGAAATGTTGCTTTAGCAGGTGAAGAAATTCTATGTGGTAGTCTAAACTTTTTGGGGTTGCTAAGTTTTGGGTCCCATAATATAAATCTGATGGCTTCTGACAGCCCTGGAGATCAGATGAAGTGGCCATATTGGTTTTGTCCTTAGGATTAATTTCTTTGATTACTTTGCCACCTTTTTAAGTAAATGTCCTCGTTTCAATCGCACCTTTGAAGTAGGTGCCATGGAGGTGGTGATTCCATGGTGCTGTCCATGAGAAGGGGTTATATACAGGATTCATATGACTGACAGACTGGTACAGAGATAGTAGAGGGCCCTACACTTACGGGCTTACAGCCTACAGGGTAATGACAGTAGGTTGGGGTGTTGAGGCAGCTCCGGTGGAGGTGAGGTGACAGCAGGGTCTTTGTAGGCTGTAAGTTTTCTTGAAGAGATGGGTTTTTAAGTTCCCTCTGAAAGTTCCGAGTGTGGTGGATAATCGGAAGTGTTGGGCCACAGAATTCCAGAGTATGGGGGATACTTGGGAGAAATCTTGGAGGCGATTGGGTGAGGAACGTACAAGTGAAGAGGAGAGGAAAGGGTTTTGGGAAGACCGGAGGTTCCGTGTTGTCAATGTCAGTAGTTTGAACTGGATATGTTGGGGAACTAGGAGCCAATGAAGAGATTTGCAAAGAGGGGAAGCAGAAGTAGTGAGGCGAGAGGAGGATTAGTCGGGCAGCGGACTTAAGTACGGACTGGAGAGGTGCGAGAGTGTTAGAAGGGAGGCCACGGAGGGGGACATAGCATTAGTCGAGACGGGAGATGCTGTGGGCATCAACTAGCATTTTAGTAGATTTGCGGTTGGGAAAAGGATGTAGTCTGGAAATATAAGTTGGACGCAGCAGAAGGTGTTGAGAGCTTGGCTATGCGGTCTGAAGGACGGGGCAGAGTTGTGGCAGGGTAATTCTGGTAAAGGGGAAAGATTGGTGCATTGATGTAATTTATTGTGATTGAGGGCCAGGGGTGGCACAGATTGTGACTGGAAGCAGCCATGTTTGTGCAATCCTGGACAATCCATTAATGGTTCATTGACTTTCCGATGTCTTGAGCAGCTCCATTTCTTCATCTTTACTTCCTCTGCCTCACATGAGGTCAGATCAGGTTGGGGCGAGAGGTCATTACAGGTTGATTGAGCTTCTGTTGCGGAGCCGAGTTATGATGGTTAATTCGCCGGCAGGTCGACTAGTTCATCTGCTTCTCTGACTACTAATACAGTTAATAATTCCCCGTCTGATGGAGGAATTCATCTTGTACGTCCTTGGTATGGAATACAGCAACCTAACAATAAAAACAATACCTTTTAGTGTAGAAGCCACATGCAAATCGGGCTGGAAGTGCACTGGGGGGGTGTGCGTGTACTTGGACTGGTTCTTCCAAGTGCACTGACACGCCCCCAGTGCACTTCCACCCTGATTTGCATGTGACTTCTACACTAGATTTCTCATGACTTCTACATTGGATCTTTACAAAAAAAGGTATCATTGACATTGGGGGACAAACATCTATACAACTATACCACTGCTTTCATATGTCAAAACATGCCGACATATTGCCTTTAAAAAAGTTTGTCAAGATTAAAAAATGCATTTTTAACTGATCGTATGTTAAATTGATGGTAGTCTGACCCTTAAGACTCTTATTGATCGGCAGAACGGGACTTTGCTGCAGTACCAGGCACAGCCACATGGCGAGCCATGCTGCCTGGATTAACCTTGAAGGGGCTTCACTTCACTAATGCCACAATCACACATCCTTGTATCTTGGTCTGAGCATGGACTGTCCATGGATCTTGTGACCCAAACATGGCTGCCTCATAGTGATGCACAGACTGGCCGCGCATCTCCTAACCTGAATCTGGCCACCATATAGGGATGCACGGATTACCTTATGGTCTCCTGACGCGATCTTGTTCGCCTCATAGACATATGGGGCTGTCAAGTTAGGTTAGGAGACCACCGGCCAGTCCAGACCATGATACGGATGTGTGAATAAGGCATTATGTTTACTTCTTAGATAGACCTAATATTCTCTGATGTCTTATAAACGTCTTGTGAATCCAGGGCTTTATCTCACATGTGAAGTCTTAAATCTTGTTATTTAGCCTTTTAATATCTAATGTGTGTTTTCTTTGTGACGGTATTTGCCTGTAATCCTTAGAGGAAATTTCATGATTATCAACATCATCGATGACCCATTGTCTGCAGACAGACGTGTTGGGTATAATCCTTTCCTCTGCTTTATCTAATCTTAATCCTGTGGACTTATTTTTTAAGTAATTTGGAGTTTTGTAAGATCAGCGGCTCTTTGTCTAGATAGATCCTGTGTGATAGTAGTCTGATTAGGATTATGTCTTGTGACTCAGTGTGTAGACAAAGAGCCAAGAGCAGCGGCTCTTCTGGAGAACACAGAAGCGTTTGGCCAAGCCGCGCTTTCCCATGTATGGGGGAGTTGGGATAGATAGCTTTCAACTGATCGATTAGGACAGTGTTATATAATGTGTATGGGGCATAAAGGGAATCTGTCAGCAGGCTTTTTTATGGACTGAGAGCCTGATTTCTGCGATGTACCACTTACTGGGCTGCTTGATGCAGTTTTGGTAAGAATCTGTTTTTAAACGGGTTTTCTAAGAAGGTTATAAAAATGGCTGTCATCACATATTTCAAACTGCAGCCTGTCCTAATCATGTGTCAGGATGGGTCGCTGCCTGAAGAAACACCACTTGCTTAGTGATCGGACCCAAAGAGTGGTCGTAAATGGCTGCACATCCAGTTGGAAGAATGTCTCAAGTGGGGTACCACAGGGCTCTGTCCTGGGCCCTGTATTATTCAACATCTTTAGCAACGATTTAGATGAAGGAATTGAGGGTAAACTGATTAAATTTGCTGATGACACAAAGCTAGGTGGGATAGCTAATACTAGAGAAGAGAGAGAGAGGATTCAAAAAGATATAAATAAACTGGAGCAGTGGGCAGCAACTAACAGAATGGTTTTTAACAGGGAAAAATGCAAAGTACTACATCTGGGCAATAAAAATGAAAAAAGCATATACAGAATGGGAGGAATAGGGCTAAGCAACAGCACATGTGAAAAAGACTTGTGTATACTAATAGATCACAGACTGAATATGAGTCAACAGTGTGATGCAGCAGCAAAAAAGGCAAATGCAATTCTAGGATGTATTAACAGAAGCATACAGTCTAGATCACGTGAAGTCATTATTGCCCTCTACTCCTCTTTGGTCAGACCTCATCTGGAATATTGTGTCCAGTTTTGGGCACCACATTTTAAAAAAGACATCAACAAACTGGAGCAAGTTCAGAAAAGAGCGACCATAATGGTGACCGGTCTGCAAACCCTGTCTTAAGAGGAAAGGTTGCAGGATTTGGGAATGTTTAGTTTGCAAAAGAGAAGACTGAGAGGAGACTTAATAGCTGTCTACAAATATCTAAAGGGCTGTCACATTGTAGAAGGATCATCGTTATTCTCATTTGCACAAGGGAAGACTAGAAACAATGGGATGAAACTGAATGGGAGGAGACACAGATTAGATATTAGAAAAAACTTTTTGACAGTTAGAGTGATCAATGAGTGGAACAGGCTGCCACGAGAAGTGGTGAGTTCTCCTTCAATGGAAGTCTTCAAACAGAGGCTGGACAGACATCTGACTGGGATGATTTAGCGAATCCTGCTTTGAGCAGGGGGTTGGACCATATGGCCCAGGAGGTCCCTTCCAACTCTACGATTCTATGATTCTATGAGATCTGTCTTGACTGTCAGAGGAGCAAAATGGTGAGCAAAAACATGAGTGTTCTGCTCCCTGCCGCGGAGCAGGGCAGTAGCAGTACGGAAAATCAACCATCCTTCTCGTATCATTGAGCACTACAGACTTTTTTTTTTTTCCTCCAGCTTCAGCCCTGCTGAGTGGTCAGTCCTTCGTTCCCTTTTGTAATGCTCACAGACTGACTGAGCACAGACGAGGACTAAAGCTAGAAAAAAAGCCATTTGGGCTCAGCTTTTGCCAGCAGAGTGAGATAATCGGCTATGTTTGTTCATGATTCAGGTGCTTTGACAAGAGGCAAATGTTTTAGGACAGGTTGCAGCTTGTAATATGTCACGGGGGCGATTATTACCACATGCTTGAATAATAAAATTCTGAAGGTCAGCAGCCGCCACAAAGTGGCGTTTACTGTAATCATATTTATTATTGAGAGCAATGCAAGCTGTATTCTCTACCATTAAGCAAAATTTACAAAACACACAAAGATTCTCCAGTTCTTAAGAGTTATCGGTGTCACATGTAATATATGGTGGCGGTCACAGTGATCCTTGGTCAATGCCATGTATCCTTGCATAAATTCTTAAGGCACTAACTCATTTTTTGTAGGCATCTCTGAAAATATAATCCTTCCTTATAGGTGGCCATCTTTGAAGAAGACTTTAAGAGGGAACGCAGTGATCGGGAACGTATGAACGAGGAAAAAGAGGATCTGAAGCGAGAGATGGAGCAGCTTCAAACACAGCTGGCCCAGGCCAACACTAAGGTGAAGAGTCTCTCCGATTCTGGGGTTGTCAATTTAATCTGTTATTTCTGAGTTTACCAGTCCGGTGGGTGGTCCTACTCAGTGATTGACAGCTGTGAGTCCCTAAAAAGACCACACACTGGACTCCTAAGTCTTTACTGAAGTGTCCTTTATATTATTCTTGATCTGTCTATGTATAGTTAAAGAAAACTGAAGCAACTTTGCAGTGAAACATTTTACCAATTTGTGTCAAAAATTCCTGTGTCTCCATGGTAACAGACCACAAACAAACCATGTGTAGTCAGGCTCTGTACTTGTATGGGGTTTACAGTACTGTGTTTCTATTTCAGCTACACTCCTGTCAGGAGGATTTACGAAGAGAGAAAGAACATGGACGTGAGCGGTCTAGGCCACAAGAGGTAAGGTGCTACTTTTTATTGGGCTGTTTTAAAGAGTAACCGTGGTTTAATTGTTTTTTTCATAAATCAATAGTGCACATGATCACAAGAAACTTTTGTAAAATATATTGGCAAAGAACTCTGCTTCTTTCTTCTCCGTAACTGATTGTTAACTTTGCATTTGGTAAAGGCAGATTTTCCCGTTATTGAGATAGGAGGTGACAGTTGGTGCTCACACAGTTCTATGGAGAATGGTAATTGAACAACTGTGGAGATTACAGTTGGTGCTCATATAGTTCTACGGAGAATGGTAATGGGATGACTGTAAAGGTGACAATTGGTGCTCATATAGTTCTATGGAGAATGGTAATCGGACAGCTGGAGGTGACAGTTGGTGCTCATATCGTTCTATGGAGAATGGTAATCGGAGAACTGTGGAGATGACAGTTGGTGCTTATATAGTTCTGTGGAGAATGGTAATTGAACAACTTTGGAGGTCACAGTTGGTCCTCATGTAGTTTTATGGAGAATTGTAATCGGACAGCTGTGGAGGTGACAGTTGGTGCTCATATAGTTCTATGGAGAATGGTAATTGGACAATTGGAGGTGATAGTTGGTGCTCATATAATTCTATGGAGAATGGTAATCGGACAACTGTTGAAGTGAGAGTTGGTGCTCCTAAAGTTCTATGGAGAATGGTAATTGGACAACTGTGGAGATGACAGTTGGTGCTCATATAGTTCTATGGAGAATGGTAATCGGACAACTTTGGAGGTGACAGTTGGTGCTCATATAATTCTATACAGAATGGTAATTGGACAACTGTGGAGACGACAGTTGTTGCTCATATCGTTCTATGGAGAATGGTAATCTGAGATCTTTGGAGGTGACAGTTGGTACTCATATAGTTCTATGGAGAATGGTAATCGGACAACTTTGGAGGTGACAGTTGGTGCTCATATAGTTCTATACAGAATTGTAATTGGACAACTGAGGAGACGACAGTTGTTGCTCATATCGTTCTATGAAGAATGGTAATCAGAGATCTTTGGAGGTGACAGTTGGTACTCATATAGTTCTATGGAGAATGGTAATTGGAGAAATGTGGAGGTGACAGTTGGTGCTCATATAGTTCTGTGGAGAATGGTAATTGAACAACTTTGGAGGTGACAGTAGGTCCTCATGTAGTTTTATGGAGAATTGTAATCGGACAGCTGTGGAAGTGACAGTTGGTGCTCATATAGTTCTATGGAGAATGGTAATCGGACAGCTGGAGGTGAAAGTTGGTGCTCATATAGTTCTGTGGAGAAGGGTAATTCAACAACTTTGGAGGTGACAGTTGGTCCTCATGTAGTTTTATGGAGAATTGTAATTGGACAGCTGGAGGTGACAGTTGTTGCTCATATCGTTCTATGGAGAATGGTAATTGGACAACTGGAGGTGATAGTTGGTGCTCCTAAAGTTCTATGGAGAATGGTAATCGGAGAACTGTGGAGATGACAGTTGGTGCTTATATAGTTCTGTGGAGAATGGTAATTGAACAACTTTGGAGGTCACAGTTGGTCCTCATGTAGTTTTATGGAGAATTGTAATCGGACAGCTGTGGGGGTGACAGTTGGTGCTCATATAGTTCTATGGAGAATGGTAATTGGACAATTGGAGGTGATAGTTGGTGCTCATATAATTCTATGGAGAATGGTAATCGGACAACTGTTGAAGTGAGAGTTGGTGCTCCTAAAGTTCTATGGAGAATGGTAATTGGACAACTGTGGAGATGACAGTTGGTGCTCATATAGTTCTATGGAGAATGGTAATCGGACAACTTTGGAGGTGACAGTTGGTGCTCATATAATTCTATACAGAATGGTAATTGGACAACTGTGGAGACGACAGTTGTTGCTCATATCGTTCTATGGAGAATGGTAATCTGAGATCTTTGGAGGTGACAGTTGGTACTCATATAGTTCTATGGAGAATGGTAATCGGACAACTGTGGAGGTGACAGTTGGTGCTCATATAGTTCTATACAGAATTGTAATTGGACAACTGAGGAGACGACAGTTGTTGCTCATATCGTTCTATGAAGAATGGTAATCAGAGATCTTTGGAGGTGACAGTTGGTACTCATATAGTTCTATGGAGAATGGTAATTGGAGAAATGTGGAGGTGACACTTGGTGCTCATATAGTTCTGTGGAGAATGGTAATTGAACAACTTTGGAGGTGACAGTAGGTCCTCATGTAGTTTTATGGAGAATTGTAATCGGACAGCTGTGGAAGTGACAGTTGGTGCTCATATAGTTCTATGGAGAATGGTAATCGGACAGCTGGAGGTGACAGTTGGTGCTCATATAGTTCTGTGGAGAAGGGTAATTCAACAACTTTGGAGGTGACAGTTGGTCCTCATGTAGTTTTATGGAGAATTGTAATTGGACAGCTGGAGGTGACAGTTGGTGCTCATATAGTTCTATGGAGAATGGTAATTGGACAACTGGAGGTGATAGTTGGTGCTCCTAAAGTTCTATGGAGAATGGTAATTGGACAACTGTGGAGATGACAGTTGGTGCTCATATAGTTCTATGGAGAATGGTAATTGGACAACTGTGGAGATGACAGTTGGTGCTCATATAGTTCTATACAGAATTGTAATTGGACAACTGAGGAGACGACAGTTGTTGCTCATATCGTTCTATGAAGAATGGTAATCGGAGATCTTTGGAGGTGACAGTTGGTACTCATATAGTTCTATGGAGAATGGTAATTGGAGAAATGTGGAGGTGACAGTTGGTGCTCATAAAGTTCAATGGAGAACTGTAACTGTTCTTTCAGGTGAACGCGCAGCAGAATGTGTGTGTATTCCTCTAGCTCTTCTATCCTTCTCCACTTTCCATAGATTTTTAAAAGCACCAATTGTCTCCAATCTCTGTAATGGGGAAACCTGTCTAAACTGATGATTTTACCAGTGAATTGAGTGTAAAATTTGTCCTGGAGGTGAAAGAAGCAGATTTCTCTGATATATATTACAAATTTGCTTGTTTTCACATGCACCATTGATTTATGCAAAAAAAAATTAATAATAATTAAAACGACAGTTACTCTTGAAGCTTTCCATAATGCGAGCGGTGTGTGGCATCAATGGTTAACACAGCCAACACATAGAATCACACAGCCCTACATCTACATTCCCAGATGTGCACTTTGTTTTGCTGGTTTGGTCATTTCCCTCTGCTAAACACACCGGATGTTCCAGGATATGTTTATTACTATGGCGGCTCACTGATTTTTTTTTTTTTTTTTTTTTCTCCTGTCCATTAATATTTGCCAGTTTGTTCTGTGAACCATAACCACCATTAACCAGTTGATCATTACTGCTGACAATCCCTACTTGTTAGAAAGGTTCTTTAAACAGATTTGCGCGTAGTCTTGGCAGTAAATGTTCAGTTTCCCTGTAGCGCCACCACAGGTGAAATTCGGTATTACATACAGTACATGCTTATTCAAACCAATTGTCTGTCTGGGTAATGCAGGACAGAGTGAGATGCTCTTCATCATCACTATCCTCTCTGACCCTTCAAAAATTTTTAAGAATGGGACAAGAGAAATAATTGAAATGGAAAATGTCTTCAGAAAATTACCTTTTATTTAAATCATGTTTTTTTGTTAAATGTATTTGGGTTTTTTCTTTCACAATCTTTTTTTAAAAACTTTGAAAACTTGCAATTCTCACACTGGCCACTTGGGCTTTTTTTCCTGTTCTTTGAGGGCATTACACTTGCGCATTAGCCACATTGGTCAAACTCTGTCCCTAATTTTTTTGTATTAATGCATCTAATGAGAGGGTGCAAAAGTCGTTTTGAAGGAAGCAGGCACAGCGTCACCTATTGTGGATCTTCTGTTCTCTGTCAAAAAAATGTTGACCTGTCGCTGTAAACCTGCCTCTGATGATAATGAACCTGATGCAAAACGACAAAGTAAAAGAGGCTAAAAAGAAGGCCAAAAGTGACCATTGTAAGATTACAAAAAATTTGCGTGTATTTTAAAATAAAGATCGTAATATGAATAAAAGCTAAGTTTTTTTTTTATAAAATAATACTTATAACACGAGAAAAATTATCTCTAAAAATAATTAAAAAAAGTAATAAAAAAAAATAATAAATAGAAACTATCAAACAGATGTCTCCTGAAGCTGTAGACCAGACATTAGGCATTAGTCTATTCGTCATTGATCAGTGAGTCATCGGACCTGTGTCATCGCACTGCATTAATTGTGTACTGTTCCGCCACTATGACTTTTATAATGACGGGATGCCGCCCAGTCTCCCATCCACATCTGCTATTGCTGAGTGTTTGTCGGAGGCTGAAAGTGAATGGCTGGACAATTGTACATGCATTGCACACAACCATTGAATCCGTACTGGATAAATAGGTCCCCGATTCATTACTGTTACTGTTTGATGACTCTTCGTTTGAGAGCCCCCCCCCCCGTGCACGCTGGAATACTCAAACAAGTTGCCATTAGAGGGTAGAGGCTATGGTTCCTGCGGCAAAATCTGCCCCTATCCTTGAAACAAGCATCATCAGTGACCTCCGTTTCAGGGGCTGGGCTTGTCCCTGCTCTGCTGAGCTTGTGTTGGTTGTGAATTCCAACATCTGCTTAGTAGGATCTTGTCACTGTGCAATATGCACAGTGACAGTGCGCTCACTTGCCAGCTCTGATCAGATGTAACTAGCAGACAAGAGAGCGCACTGTCAGTGCACATCATAAGGAGAAAACCCAGCAAGCAGAGACCAACACAGCATCTGCAGGTGACTTCACACCTAAATCTGCACAGGAGCCAATGAAGGAAAAAAAATAGGAAAAAATCCAAAATCTGCTTACTTACTTACTTTTTCTCAACTATCTCTAAATTTTTAAAATGATGATATTTTCCTATATGTTTTTCAGGCTGTTGGAGAGCGATTTATCATAAACCACCACATGGGACCTACATGTCCTCCATACCACCAGTATCCTTACAGCCCCCCTGCCATGATGTACGCGGGATATGAGGACTGGCCCATCTGTTATCCACCACCAGTTGTTGGTCCGGAGCACAGTCAGGTTCAGAATCTGCCCAATGTCCCACCGGTGAGTCTCCAATGGTCCTCGAGTTTCCTCTTCATTCACTTTTCTTCATCTGTATCTTTTCTAATGATCTTTCTTTGCAGCCCGCATATCAGTGGCGAGCAACTACCGCTCCTCCAAGACCTTTCAAGGCAAAAGAGGTCCCCAAACCTAAAAAGAGGGAGACTGGTAAGTAGTAAATATCACATTTGGAAAGGGGGTCTTCTCAAGTTTGAAACTCATCCCCGATGCATTGGATAAGGGATAGCTTTCCGATTAGTGAGTGTCTAACAGTCAGTCTTGACCACCAGCAATCCCGAGAACCAGGACACTGAAGAATCTCGTGTGAAAGGAGCAGTGATTGATCTTAATCAGCCAAACTCAGCTTGTGTGTGCTGCTCAGTTTTGGGGTCGGTTCCAGATTTATGCCGGCCAGTTGACATCAAAGGCTCGGTGGGCCACTCGTCACTTTTGATTTTTTCCCTCCTAGGAGAGATTTTTTTTTTTTTTTACATTTTTCGCTCACTAGAGTTGCTTGATGGCGAGATCGTTTTTTTTTTCTCAGTACGCTGCATGTTCAGTGGTCGTCACAAATTGAAACCTGGGCAGAGGGGGCCCCCAGAAGCCATTACCCAAGAGGTTGGCTGACCTTCTGGATCCCCCACCGATCTTAAATTCTGGAAAATCTGTTTAGGAAGCTTTTCGGAGCCGCATGTTTATATTCTGTTCATTACCATTTTAGATGCCACAAAGAAAGGAGCTCAGAGCGCTCAGCGGCAAACCTAAGGATCTGCAGAGAAGACGCTGTATTCACTGATATTCACTCTTCCTCCTGGCTTGGTGTGAGGTCTTTCCACAGCCTTCCATTCCTAAACCATATGAATGAAGAGAAGGAACAGGTCGGTCATGACCAGGAAACGGACAGAGCGCACCTGGATGACTTGGTGCGGTGCATTATCTGGATACATGGAGTATACCTGCATATATACCACTAGTCTTTCCTGTGTATAGAAGGAGGAGAGCGGCACATATTTGTTTATATTTTTAATTAAGTAGAAAACTGTAATATTCTGTTTAGCGAACAGAGTCTTTACCTCAATGCAAGAGATTTAATAATGTAACAATATAATAAAATTCCTCCTATATTTTCTCTATTTTTACTATTCCCTTCAGTCCATCTTTCCGCTTTTCTGTCTTATGTAAACCCTGCCTTATATTTCATCCTTTCTTCTGTCCTCCTCATCTCTCTTCCTTCAAATCCTTTCCTTATCTCCCTTTTCTACATGTTCACTCTTTTTAACATCATACCGCCCCCCCCCCATCTTTTCTTCCGTTACCTTTTCTCACTCTCCTTATTTTCCTTCTTATTCTCCCTTTCACTCTTAGCTTTCTGTTCCCCTCTTTTTTCCTTCTTGTTCCCTCTTTCTCTTTTCTGTTCCCCTCATTTTTTCCTTCTGGTTTCACTGTTGCCCGCTTCTTTCTTGTTCCCCCCCTTTCTCTTTTTTTCTGTTCCCCTCTCATCCTTCTTGTTCCCACTTTTCCTTATTCCCTTTCTTTTTTTTTTTCTTTCTGTTCCCTCTTTTTTCTTTCTTGCTCCCCCTTTCTCTTTTCTGTTCCCCTCATTTTTTCCTTCTGGTTTCTCCATTGCCTGCTTCTTTCTTGTTCCCCCCTTTCTCTTTTTTTCTGTTCCCCTCTCATCCTTATTGTTCCCGCTTTTCCTTATTGTTCCCCCTTTCTCTTTTTTTTTTCTTTCTGTTCCCTCTTTTTCTTTTTTGTTCCCCCTTTCTCTTTTCTGTTCCCCCTCATTTTTTCCTTCTTGTTTCCTGTTGCCCGCTTCTTTCTTGTTCCCCCCCGCTTTCTCTTTTTTCTTTCTGTTCCCCTCTCTTCCTTCTTGTTCCCTCTTTTCCTTCTTGTTCCCCTGCTTTTCTCACTTTCTCTTTTCTGTTTCCTTCTCTTTTCCTTCTTGCTCCCCCTTTGTCTTTACTTTCCTGTTCTCTTTTCCTTCTTGTTCCCCCCTTTCCCTTGCTTTGTTTCATAGTGTCATCTCTCCTCTTTCCTTCTATCCACCCTCATTTTCCTTGATTCTCATTGACAATTTTATAAGATTGGGTCAAGAAATAAGCCAAAAATATATACAGATATTTTGCATTTCAGGAGAGGGAAAAGAAACCTGAGTATATTCCTGAACTTACTACAGTAGCGACAAAATACAATGGACGCCCAGTGGGGAATACATAGTACAGGTTCATTGTGAGTCATTAACCAACATAAATCGCAGAGACTGGACTCCGTTTTTGATAAGTGCATCCTAACTTACTGTACCTGCAGGTGGGAGAAGAAGAAATACAATACTTGTACAGTTTCTGCTGATTACCAGCTATTTCTATGGACCCGCAGAGAAGATTGCAGTGAGCTGGTGCCATCTACTTCTCCATCCCACTCTGCGTGATCGTTGCCCTCAGGCTACATGGACTGATCCATTTTAATGTTATATTAAAAGAAATATTTGAGTTCTTAATGTTAAAGTGTAGGAAACCAATTCTGAAAAAAAGCTTAAACGTCTCACTGCAATGGTGGCCCCCATAAGGAGGTAGTGACTAAGGCAGGGGGTGTAGGAGACATGCTCATCCGTGCTGGGCATTGATGTAATTATATGTCAAACTAGATCATTCAAGTGCTGGAAATGTCATATTTTACCTTTTTTTTTTTTTTTTTTTTTCTTCTTCTGTACGAGATTAACAGCAGTAAATCAACAGAACTGAAATGAATGTGAATTGAACCTTAAAGAATAAACGCAGAGGACGCATTTATAACCTATTCCCAAGAATATTGGGATCTTTCATTATTTTGTATGTAGCCTGTGTACTATAAGCAGGTGGTAATCCAACCAAGGCTGAAGGTTGTCCAATGTTTTGGAAGCACAGAGGTCGCAAAGTCTTGAGGCGTTTATGATTAATGGTTCGGGCTCATGAGGAGGAACTAAATTTCGTCTGGCCCAGTTTGGTCTCTATATGGACAATGTAGTCTTCTAGACCCTAAGATCAGACGGAACCTTGTTTAGAGTGGTTCATCATATTGTTGAGCTTGGTTGACATTTGTATTCAAACCAACCAAGATTCTCCATAAGCCTGTCCTCTGAGTTGGACCACAGAGATGGTGGCAGAGCCAAAGCCAGAGAAGATGCTGAGATATAGGACCTGGTGTGTACAGAGGCAATGTCCTTTCTCCTAAATGAGGTGACACTTGTAGTATAAATGTCACGTAGTAGGAGAATCTCTATTACCCAACAATTTTGGATAGAGTTTGTTCAAAATTGCGTAAGAGGCATTTGTTGTTGTAGGGTGGTTCCTAGGAAGGTCTTAAGACCTCCTACAAGCAGAGACTCGAAATTTGGAAGGGACATGTTTGTGTTCTAAGAAAAGTTATTTTTGGAGATGGTTTTGCAAGTGAGAAACATTACAGAATGTGTAGACCCAGTGCGTCATTGTGTTCATTACTTTTAATTACTTTTACCTTATTGATGGTCAGAAGATTTTTTATTTTTTTCTATGTCGACCAGTTACGAATTGAGTGGTTTGATCATCCAATTTGGAGAAAATATGAGTTGGAAAGATTGAATATTGACAACATGGAATACAAAATTTTGATGTGAGGAGAGGTCAGGAAAGACGTACGGAGGCTCTAGGAGTTTGAGATGCATCATTTTTTGACAAGTGCCTTCTTCATTTGCTTATTTCAGATTTGAGATGAGTGGATTGACCCACCCAACGTCTAGCCTAGAAATCACAATCGTCTGATGACTTGCCTAACATGCTTTCGAGTGTACAAAAAAACCTGAAATTGAATCACAGACTTGGTGGTCGTCAGCTACTCTGTAGGTTCTGCCAGCATAGTCCCTAATAATCCATGGGTCACTTACCTGTTAATGGTGATATCCAACTCAAAAACGAGCTCTCTGTGTCACCACTTGTGTGAAGGGGCTGGATGACTGGCTCATTGGAATAGATAAGCCTGCCCCATACTCTGTCAATGGCTGTGCATCGATAAGGGGGCTGGCTAAGGCTGGTTTCACATTAGTATTTTTGTGCAGCGCATTGTGCGCTATTGGTCGCATGTGACATGCTTACCTATGTTTAACAGGGCGTGCGCATGGTCTTGTCTTTGCACGTGTTCGTATGCGTTTTCGTGCGCATGTGTTTTTTTAAGGTGTGCGCCTAGGTGCGCCAGAAGCAGCAACCTGTTGCATTTTTGGGTCAACCGAAAGGCGTCAAAAATACGCTTGTGCACGGAATGCGACAAAATAACTAATTACAGTCTATGGGAACACAGCCGTGCGCATGGACATGCGTTTTCGGCGTAAAAATGTGTAGACACTGGTTTTAACCCCTAGAGAACGAATGCGCATAAAAAACACAAACACTTTAAAGACGCATGATGCGTCTTTTGCATGCGTTTCTATTGCGCACGATGCGCTTCACAAAAAAACGCTAATGTGAAATTAGCCTTAGAGAGGGGTAGATGACTGGTTTATTTCAATAGCTAAGCCAGCCCCTTTATCTATGCACAGCCATTGACAGCAGGGCTGTGGAGTCGGTAAGCCAAACCTCTGACTCCGACTCCTCAATTTCCATGACTCCCGACTCTTACCAAAATGGACTCCGACTCCACAGCCCTGATTGACAGAGTATGGTGCAGGCTTAACTATTCCCGAGCAGCGCACTCCTCAGTGATCACTGGGGGGGTCTTAGGACCTGAACCCACCAATTTGCAAGCTTTTAAAGTGCCTACAAAATAATATAGATTTCAAAGAAACACATTCATTTACTTTTTTTTTTCTATCTCCAGCGGGGCAACCCTTTTTTAAATCCCTCAGTCTAGGAAATTAAAGAGACAGTGGTGGTGGGTGGGTGGGGATTTATCAATACTGGTGGGTTGTTTTTTTTGTTTGTTTGTTTTTTCCGGGCAGTCTTCATCCAGAGTAAGATATGCCATTCATTAATACACCTTGTTATGAACTTGGCTCCTTTCAGCTGCTCATGCACCAGAAAATGTACTCCAGAAATGGACTGGAGTACATCTCTGCTATAATTTATTCCATAAATCATAAAGGAGGGGTTTAATAGAAAGAGAAAGGTCTATTTTTTGAAAAGTTGTAAGAGCTGGCGTTAAAAGCTTTTGTTGCGCAAACGTTTTGGACTTTTTAGTGCAAGTTTTCTGGTGTAAAGTGTGTGATGATTTTGGACCCTATGACTTGTTGGGGTGGGAGATGGGGGTGTTCCCTGGAGACTGGAGGGGAGACACCGGTTACCACTTCAGCATCTTTTGATCGTCTTTTCTTCTGTGGTCTTGTGAGAGGCAGGTCTTTTTTAGCCTTTAGTCTGAACCCTTGACAGAAAGCAGAACGGACTTCAGAAAAAAAGAAATCCATAAACTCATAAGTCCGTGATGACGCAGATTCTGTCTGCCTAAAGCCTGTGACAAGTAACAAATGTCCCTGCACTCGGCTTTCAACAGTAGTTGATAGAATCTTTAAAAATAATCTTTAGAATTCAGATTTAAAGGGGTTATTTAAATCCCAGGACCGGCACCACCCTTGTCTGTGGGCTTTGTCTACTATTAAAAAGGATTGAACTGCACTACCGAACACGGCCTGTGAACAGAGGTGGTGCTGTTTCTGGAAACCCAAATAAATCCTTTTTTTTTTTTTCCTTTAAGGGGAACCTGTCATGGTGTTGGAACTGCGGATATGTTATAGAGCAAGAGAAATTGAGCAAATTAATATATAGTTTTCTTGGTAAAGATCGTGAAGAACTTTTATTTTACTCATGCATACAGTGATGGCTCTCAATGACTTACTAGGACCGCCCACTGGACTCCTAAGTATATAACAAGGATTTAAATTAATAAAATAAAAGATATACTGATTTTTTTTTATTCCAAATTATATATCAGTCAGTTTAGCTCCCTGCTGGTAGATAATTTGACAGATTCCCTTTAATTGTCCGCTGATACATGTACTTTTGATCATGGATCCATAGGGGTTGTATGTGAGCACTGTATTAAACTGTTACTTAATGGCTGTACAGTACACTGTTGGGAGATATAACCATGCATGTAATTCTCTGTAAAAGCCTGTATGTTATATAATTTTATATATATATTTTAAGCCTAGTGTCACTTTCCGTGTATATTAATAAAGTTTTTTTCAAGTGAGTTTTTACTATTTTGAATGCACCACAACTTTAGCAGAAAATATTGCATTGAGTTTTTAGACCTGTATATTATGTGCAGCTCATTTGACAAAGGGGTGTGGTTTAAAGAGAAGAATGAGCCTGGCCTAAAAAGCCTAAAATGTGATTATATGCAGAAAATTACACAAAAATTTAGAAGCAAAAGAAGTGGTGTGAAGTCAGCGAACCCAAAAGAGGTGTAAACTTATGTTCCATTAGAAGCCACAGTGATAAATTTGGTGCATTTTTGGACAGTAGCCTTAAAGGGAATCTCAGCAGATTTTTGCTATGTAACTTGACAACAGCATGATGTAGGAGCTGGGAGCCTGATTCCAGCGATGCGTCACTTGGTTTACTGGGTGCAGCAGTTGTGATAGAATCCGTTTTCTCTGCAGCATATTTAGCAGAGCTTGAATGCTGAGCTGTCTGTAACCCCGCCCACACCACTGATTGGTCGCTTTCTGTGTACACTGTGTATATTGACAGAAAGCTGCTAATCCGTGCAGGGGGCGGGGTTGGAGCAGGAAGCATAAGACACCTAGTCATGTTGTGATAAATTCGGACTGATAACACTGATTGTATTGAAACTTCAAAACACAACCTAATAAGTGACACATCACTGGAATCTGGATCTTTGTCCCTACATCATGATGCTCTCAGATTATATAGCAAAAACCTGCTGCCAGATTCCCTTTAAATTCGCACCACAAATTGCCATCACATTGTTTTCCACCAAGCAAGACCGCAAAACGTTGTGTACGAATAGACAATGTTTATTGAGTACCTGCACAAATAAAGCTTCACCATTGAGCTCGAGCAGAAGACCTCAGGTTCCCCCGGAGAGTCCATCCCAGATTGGTAGAGTTGCATGAATGCACTGAACAGCAGTCTACCAAACATTCTGGTTTCTAGATAGGTCCCACACACTTGTGCTTTCTGACCTATCCTTCATACTGATGGCATCTCCAAAATCCCTTCCGTCTCCCACCAACTGCTCAAAGATCTGGCACAAAAGAGCACAAATCTATATCTATGTATACACAAGCTCCAGAATATTAAGCACGAAGGTGTCTACTTCTCCTCCCTTTCCATCCTCATAATCCTTTGAAGTTCCGACTGGGATTTCATGTAAGTGATCAAATCTCTCCTGACGTGGTTGACCGTCGTTCGGGGATGCCATCTTTTCACGGGACGTCCGTCGGGCCCAACGAGGAATTTCTCAAAGTTCCACTTGATATCGTTGATTTTCAGATCGTCCCAAAAGAGACGATTTAATGGTTGACCTAAGACATCGCCAACAGGGGGACAGGAGTTCTGAGAAGAACACATGAGGAGCATGTTATTACATGTTATTTAGAGACGTTCCTGGGTTATACTCTCAAACACACAAACTAAATCCTTATTCAGATGTCCGCATACGGACCGTGGTGCATGGAAAGGCTCCAGATCTCCTGATCAAAGCTTGGTAGCCTCACCGGAATACATAGGACCATCAAGTTCAGGTCAGGAGTCCTGCAGCCAGTCCTTGAATCATGGTCCGTACAGGGACATCTGAATGAGAAGTTAGGCTTGCATGGGAGTTTTTTGTTAAGCAGACTTTCCACAAAAACTGCTGCAAAAACTCTTGGGACAACTAATACAATTAATTTCCATTGGAAATCAATTTTGTAGTTCGTATATGGTTATTTGCACAATCCTTTTTTTTTTTTTTTTCTTTTCAGGTGGATCGAAAAACCCACCAGAAAAAGCTGTGAGTTTTTGAGAAAAAAGTCCAAAGGACGCTGGAAACATGCTTGACAAAAATGTCAAAAAAGGGCTCTGAAAATGAAAAATAAAGCTAACAAAATCCAAACAAACACCAAAACAAAATGGTTTCCTCTTGAAAACCGTGTTTGGTTCAACTGCCTGAAGATGTTCTGTGCGCGTGACTTTTTTTTTAAAAAGAACGTACATGACACTTCGTTGAAGTTGTTACTGAAGGAAACCTCCACCATACTTTGCACTGTCCAAAAGGCTGCAAAGAACCCTTCAGTAATAAATACTCCTCCAAAAATAAGAGTTTCCGGAAGAGTTATCTGCTTGAAAAATTGATGGATTTTGAAAGCCTCCAAAAATTCTATGTGCACGTACATTTACTATGGATTATGTCATGAGAAACCTGCTGGGACTCAATTGTGTACTTCAGGCTCATACCAGGCCATATGAGGCACAGTCATGGTTGGTCCCATCTCCTTAGCTATTGTGTGAGGAGAACTCTCTTTAATAATTGTTGGGGATTAGTGATGAGCAAACATGTTGTCGGAGTGTCTTCGGTGTGCTCGAATAATATGTTTGAGACCCAGCAGATGCATGATTTTTGGCTGCTAGACAGCCTGAACGCATGCCGGGATTGCCTAATGGACAGCCGCGAATCATGTTGGCGCGGGGACTCAAACATCATATTTAAACACGCCCAAAATACTCTGATCACACCCAAGCATGCTTGGCAAACACGTTATCCGAGCACGTTTTCTCATCGCTAGTGGGGAAGCATGAGAACAATACCAAGCCCTTTTGTCCAACGTGGCAAAAACCAGAGGTGCCCATCCTCAGCTGTCGACTGCTATTCCTCCATACTGTTCAGATGCGTGTGCATGGTTTTGTCAATGGGGAAATAAAACCTTCAAAATCAACATGCCCAATCGTTTTCCCCTGACCTTCTTTTGTCTGGGAAGAATGAAAAGGTCCATACACGCAAGATAGTCAGCTGGTCTGTCCAAGATATGCAGGATCGGCCAACTGACCCAAGCATGTCCCCCTCATCAAGACTGGTGTGGTTATTTCTGGTCTTCATGAATCGGGGCCTATGTCTTTGAAGGTGGCTCTAGTTGTAAGCTGACTGATAATCGTTAACTGGCCAACAACTATCATGGCCAACTCAAAAAAAACTACACACGTATCAGATGAGGATTTCAATATGGAAGCTCGAAATGTAATTGTTGGACACCTCGACATTGGCAGTCTGCGTTTTGAACCTGGAAAGTTGTAGATACCTTCAAAAAGGTAAATACTTTCTGCTCTTTCTTCCCGTTAACGTCTCCTTTTTCAAACATCTGGAAATTTGGAGTGAAGCCACTACCAGGACGGATATATCTGTAAGAAACAAAGAAGATCGGCGTGCATATTACATTATAGAACATTACAATGTCACAGCATGACCGGAGAGTTATATTTCAATGGTTGGAGAGCCGCTGGTTGAAGACCACTGCCCAAAGCTGCATTCACAATGTCCATGTTTCAGATGTTTCATGGTCCGTGATTTCCAGACTGGCCACGGGTCTGACTGTTGAGCTTGGGTTTGGAAACCTGCGGACATCTGAATATAGCCTAATCCTTATACTTTTCATGTTACAAACTTCTAACATGGCTTCTGTACCACCAGCTGAATGGTTTAGTACTTACTTCAATCCTAGAGGAATTTCTTCATTACTTCCAGGTTCTTGTAGACCAAATTGGTTGCAAGGAAACCCCAAGATGACCAACCCATTGGGTTCTAGTTCTTCTTGTAGTGCATTCAGTTCTGAAAACGACAGCAAGTATAAAAGGCATTATTTGGTGTCTAAGGGGTAATGTCTCTCCTAATTTGCGTATTTAATTTCTTAGAGGAGCAGTACAAGGCCTATAAGTCTCTTTACACTGGCATGTCAAGCATGTCACTCTCCAAAAGGGGAGATGTTAGCCCTTAGACCCCAATCCGAGGCCCCTCATATAGCTAAATCAGATCTCTTGCTTTGCACTGAGGAGAGGAAAACACCCCAAAACACGAGTCTACAAATAGAGATCCAGGTTTGGCTTTTAACCTAATCTCTAAGTCATGTGGCAAGGTTAGTTAAAGGGTTGATATTGACTTTTTATTGCTACTTCCAATAGGTGGCACTAGAGTTCAAGTCCTCTTCCTCTCTTAAGAGGCAATTTGCATAAAGACATTTTTTCTTATTTATAACATCTGTCCTTATATACACAGCTCAAGCTATACAGTACGATGTCAACAAGAATTCCACTGGGAAAGAAGAAGCAGAACGAGTTGTACTTTTGAATGACACCATTGATGTTACCATATAGTGCACTGGAAAATGGGAAAAAAATTAAAAGTGAGGTTAAATGCCAAAAAAAAGTGCAATTCCACAATTGTTTTTTGGGTTTTCTATTTACCATGTTTACTATATGGAAAAACTGACCTACTATTATGATTTCCCAGGTTGGTACAAGCACGCAGATACCAAACATGTATAGTTTATTTTCTATTTACGGTAAATGGTGAAAATTTTTTCAAAAATTTGTATGAAAAAAAGTTTTTGCGATTGTTGCCATTTTCCAGGACACGTACCATCTCCATTTTTCGGGATATGGGGCTGGGTGATGCTTATTTTTTGCGCCCTGAGCTGATGTTTCAATTGGTACTATTTTGGGGTAGATATGATGTTTTGATCGCCTCTTATTGAATTTTATTTCAATGTTGTGGCAGCCAAAAAAAAACTCATAATTCTGGCTTTTTTATTTTTTTCTCTACAAAAAAGGGAAAAATAAGTATGCAAAGCACTGTGATCACCGAAATATACACAATATACTTTATTGTAATACAAGAACAAATCTAGACAAACAATAAAACATAAACAAAAATCCAAAAGGAACTATAAAGAATCTAGGTGTGTCCGTAATAGGGCTAACACCTCTCGTGCCGTGAAGGTGACAACAAGGAGCCCCTTATGCAAAATACGGTCGTATAGAAAAAATATTTGTTGTCTCGTTACGCTGTTTACCGATCAGTTTAATTTATTTTATATTTTGATAGATCTGACGTTTCTAAATGCAGCGATACCAAATATGTAATTTTTTAAATTGATTTATTTTCAATGGGGCAACAGGGTAGCAATGTGAACTTTTGTGGGTTTTTTAAAAAAAATTTTCACTACTTACTTTATTTAATAGTCCCCTTAGGGACGCCTAGTTGGACACAACGCAGAGATTTCACATAGTGCGCTCCAGAAGACTAAAATGTGAATATCTCTGCAATGGAGCGACACAGCGTGAAATGGAAAAGAGTGACAGAATCAGGAGAGCTCAGGGATTTTTATAAGGTACTTATCTACATTTTTTTTTTAAAAATGTCCTCTTTAAATCAGTAGGCTGTCTGTGTAAATAACGCATGAAAAATGTGCAAGGTCCACCGAAAGGAGAGCTGTTCTCAATGGCGAATAATGAAGGTCCTGAATCAGCGGCCACCTCTGCAAACTCAGTATTCCAGAAAAGAATTGTTACTGATATTAACTCCAACATAATTGGGAGGAAACACAAAGGACTGCACTGCACCCGCACATCAGCTACAGAGCTCCTATTGACACAACACTGTTCAATATTAGCTTGTTAAACTCTTTTATTCTTCACACTGAACGCTAATTGCACGGACAACACAACCGATCCAAAAAGGTCACAGTGAGAAAACAGGTGTCGTGTTGGAAAATCGTTTAAAGGGAATGTCCACTTTGGACAATCCCTATTTGAAACAGATCTCCTTCAAAATACTCCATGTGGATTTTGTTCTAGAATTTGAAGCAGATTGGTTTGAAAAAATGCACATAAAAAAAATCAGCCTGAACATACCCTAAGGAACCAGGGCCAGTTTCAGCTTCTATATTCTTAAAGGGAATCTGTCTGTAGTTTTTTGCTATGGAATCTGAGAGCAGCATGATGTAGGGGCAGAGACCCTGGTTCCAGCAATGTGTCACTTGCTAGGCTGCTTGGTGCAGTTTTAATAAAATCCCTGTTTTCTCTGCTGTAGATGTAACAGTGCTATGAATACTGAGCTCGGTATAACCCCGCCCACATACATTTATTGGCAGCTTCCATGTACACTGTCATGAAGCAGCCAATCAGTGGTGGGGTTGGAGTTATTCAGATTAGCCTGATTGATCAGCATGTGAGACCTAGTCCTGCAGTGATAATCTCCTGCTGATAAAACACAGATTACAATGAAACTACAGCAAGTGATATGTCCTTGGAATCAGGCTCTCTTACCTGACCTTATGCTGTTCTCAGATTAAATAGCAAAAGCCTGCTGACAGATTCCCTTTAAGATACTGAGATCAAGATGGTTACTGATCAATATCAGCCACAGATCTGAAAACCAGATAAAGCATTATGTCACAACTATTACGAGTATCCCACATAATCAAGTCTGTGGTTTGGCTTTACTCACAACATACCCAGGTACTGCATGGTGAGCCCTCAGTACGTGGCCACGTTCACGAACAGGAGAGTCTTCCCCTTGTACTGTTTAAAGGGGATGAGCCGACTCCCTTCTAGCGTGAGGGCTGCGTAGTCGTAGACCGTTCCAGCGACGGAATCGTAGCAGTCAACCTAAGACAAAAACAGATCAAAGACATTAACAACCTCAAAACTCTATGCTGATATTTTGCTACAATGTATCAGTGCAGGGAAAACGTGTCATCCTAGTGTGAACACTCCCTAAGTCTGCATTCTCACTATGAGTGTTTAATGTGTTTTAGTTGTTGTGGAATTTCTGCACCAATTAGTTCCATTTGGTCACTTGGTTTTTTTTTTCGTTGAGTTTTTTAATAAAATGATACCTTGATATCTGCGAACCGATGTCTTAATAAAAACGTGGATTTCTCTGTAATAATATGTAAATTAGCTGTTAAGATCTATGGGCCGGACATAGATCTTCCTGAGAATCTGCCTCCAGTGATTATTATAAATGACAGGGAAAGTTACTAGTATGAGACATGTAATGACTGACAGTCTGCTGTCCTAATTTACATGTCTCACACTGGTGACTCCCACTTTTTTTTTTTTTTTTTAAATGCTGGAGGCAGCTTCTCCTGGAGACCTATGTCCGGACCATTGATCTTAACAGCTCATTTACATATTAAGAAAAACGTGGATTTCTCTGGTACAAGACGTCGGATCGCAGATATCAAGATATCATTTTATTCAGTTTTATAAGTATACATGTAGCTTTGAAGCCTAAATTATATACCCCGTACTTTTAGTAGACCAGTTTTATCGCAGTGATGCTGCGTTGGCATCATTCTTGTGCTGTAAGCCACACCAGGGGTCAAAAGGCCACACATAAAAACTCACCAGCCTTATGTCCTCCTTTCATATTATTACACTAAAATGCTTATAGACAAAGAAACTGCAGCTGCATCCCCCTCCTCCCTGTCTTCTATTTAACCATATCACTGTAGATTGATTGACTGATTGATTTATTACTACAGAGGGGACACAGATTAATTATCAGGACAAGAAAAACAGACAGGCCGGAGCCATTATAAGGTTATTATTTGTGGCTGCATGAGAACATGAGACATTGGGTAGGAGTCCACAGAAGGTCACAAGGTGACAGGGGAATCAGACCCAACAATGCAGATGAGCTGAAGACTGCTATTAAAGCAACCTGGGCTTCCATAACCCCTCAGCAGTGCCGCAGGCTGATCACCTCCATGCCATGCCGCATTGATGCAGTAATTGATGCAAAAGGAGCCCTGACCACATATTAAGTGCACATTTACTGAACATATATTTCAGTAGGCCAACATTTCGGATTTGGATTTTAAAATCATTTTTTCAAGTATTATAAAGTATTCTAATTTACTGAGATAATGACTTTTGGGTTTTCATTGGCTGTAAGCCGTAATCCTCAACATTAACAGAAATAAACACGTGAAATAGATCACTTTGTAATGACTCTATATAATATATGAGATTCACTTTTTGCATTGAAGAACTGAAATAAATTAACTTTTTGATGATATTCTAATTTTGGGAGAAGCACCTGTATAAGATGCCTCAAAGAAGGACACTTAGAGGGGTTATTTAGTATTCATACAACCCCATCTGAAATATATTCGGATACTCGCGTGCCGCACCCGTGCCATTCCAGGGATGTCGGTGCTAGGTCTCCCTGCAGCCAATCACTGGCCACTAATGGACTGCTTCAGTTCTCACACTTCCTTCAGAGATCTAAAGTTTGTCCGAAGTAGATGTGATTGAAGCAGCCCAATAGTCCTCTAGTGATAATTTGCTGTTGATAAAAGAGTGATTTTATCAAAACTTCAGTAAGCAGCCCTTTAAGTGACACATCACTGGTGTGGTGAACGCGAGCCAGGGGAGGATATGGATATCCCCCGCCGTCATCAATCTGTGATGGAGCTTACACAGTCACAGCTCTCTGGCACCTCCCTTACCTTCAGGTCAGTCAGGGAACTGCACCAAGGATAAGTAGTCGCCGAAGAGGCTGCCCTGTTACGTACTGGTGATCGATGCACTCTGTATTGAGGACAGTATATATATCACCAGTCTCAGGCCGGAAATATGTATATAAACCTCCAGTCCATCACTGCCAGGATCCCCCAATAACACCAGAACGGTATGCTGCCACCAGTTCCTCGTTAGATATAAGCCCGGTCCATTACCAAGCTGTATGTGTCACGTTACCGTTCCTTATAGCATGTGGGGCCCAGGGAAGCTCTCGAGTCCACAGGCACCCTCTTAGTTTCTGGTCCATCTCTACACGTGACATGACTGACATGACGCGGCTTCCACGGCAGAACAGTGACACTGGCTAAAGGTGTGTAGCTAGCTTTTAACCCATTGCTCGCCCCCTCCCATATTTGCCACTGCCCCGATGGGCCGGACTGAAATCTCTTCCCATGACCTCCTAGCTGAAATAATTCCCAATATCTAGGATGAGTCATAACTTCCTAGTGAGAGGCCCAAATGGGACGACTGACACTTCTATGGGTTTGTTGGGGCTGGACCGATGTGGGGAATCCAAACTTGGGTCTGCTTAGAGGTTCTGGAGAGCCAGTCTCGATACTCGGTATCTGGGACAGCTGAGACCCAAGTGTGTGTGCGGAGGGCTCCCAGGATTCTGGTGGTATATTGGACCCTGAGATGCACGGTACTCTCATAATTCATCTATATGTGTTGGTGCCTAACTGTGTAGGGTTTCCATTGATAGCTGGCTGCCTTGCACAAAAGACAGCACGGGGTCCCAGCTCTGTTCCTCCTCACATTCATTGACATTCTAATTCTCTGGCTATACGGCATGTTTCTGTTCTTTTGGGAATCTGTGTACTTATCCCATGGGTGGGAGCCACAGTTCCGGGAGCAGAAGGAGATATCTGGATAATATATTGGGCCTGAATTAATAAATCCAAAATGGAGTCTCCATCATCCCTAACAACTGAAATTAGGGTCTCTTCTCCTACATCATGCTGCTCTCGGGTATTGTGCTAAGGAGGCCAATGATGCTGGAGTTTTACTATTCATATGAAGCTAGGGTTGCATATTAATATCTTCTGGTAGAGTCTAATCACATACACAGTAGTTTTCCATTAGCTGAAATGTGAGTTTCAGGCAGATCTAATCCCAGCTCAATGATGTCCACGAGTGCCGTTATAATTAGGATATGCTCCGAGGAGTTATCATAAATGCGTCTTATCAAGAATTACTGACAAGTGTCTGCTGAGGAATGTCACTGACGGGAGCCGAGATGGGGGAGGTGTAAATATGTCAGAATCTATTACTACAGTGTGTTCCTGTATAATGTATATATTGTATACACAGATCTCTTCTCATGTTTCCTATAGTATGTGGCATAAGCAGAACAAGAGGGTCTAGGATCACTATGGGTCCCCCCCAATATAGAGCTGGACCTTTCCATCACGCTGGGCTGATGCCCCACTAGTAGAGGGAATCTGACAGCAGGTTTTACCATGTAATCTGAGAGCATCATGGTGAAAGAGCAGGGACCCTGATTCCAGCAATGTATCACTTACTGGATTGCTTGGTGTAGTTTACATAAAATCCCTGTTTTCTCTGCTGAGCTGTGTATAACCCTGTCCACACCACTGATTGGCAGCTTCCTGTGTACTCTGTCAGCAAGCTGCCAATCAGTGATGTAGGCGGAGTTAGACAAACAAGTCTGACTGGTCTGCACGTGAGACCTAGTCCTGTAGTGATAATCTCCTGCTGATAAAACACCGATTGTATGGAAACTATAGCAAGCAGCTGAACAAGTGACACGTTACTGGAATCAGGCTCCCGGCCCCTACATTTTGTTGCTCTTAGATTAAATAGCAAAAACCTGTTGACAGATTCCCTTTAACAGTTCATATGAAGAAGAAAATCCTAACTAACAAGGGCCCCATAGCAGCAAAATGGAAAACCCTGTCCTGGAAATATGATAGCTGATAAAATAATAAATTCATCTTTGAATATAAGTTTCAGTGCTGGGCCTCATCCTACCACCGCGACATCATAGCAGTTGTGTGGCCTTTGTGGTAGTTACGGCACTGGCCTGAGAAGGAATTGTAGTGCAGCAGTCTTTAATAATGTATTAGCCAAATAGGGGAACCACAGTAAAAACTGATATATAGGCAAAACAAATAAACCGGTCGGTGACCGTTTCTCCCATCCTTGTTGCAGGCAGGGCCGGAGATAACAGAGTGGAGGATAGGTAAAGGGGGCAATTACCCAGGGCCCCCCATTCACCAGTGCGACTCTACGCAGCTCAGTCTATTACTCCCAGCCATTACAGACCAGAAAGTAATGCCAGTCCTGAATTATTATCAGTGCAGTTTTTGAGTTTCGAAGTGTAAACGGACCTTTGGTGACGTCTTGGTCATGTGACCAAAGGTCCATCAAACAGCAGAAGCATGTAAGAACCAAAGAGGAGGAGGGAATGTGACGTGCAGGGTATGTGCTGCTGATAACATGATACTGTATGGGGACAGATTAATCTTTCAGGGATTGTTCACCAGCCGGTGTAAAGAGGACAGTAAACAAGCGCCGACTGACTTGAATAACGCCGATCGCGCTCTTTAATGGTCTGAAATCATCTCACGTAAATGCTTCCTATATGTTTATGTGAGATGGCGCAGTATGATAGCATTAGGGGCCCCACTTTTCATTTTTCCCAGCTATGTCTAAAATTGGCCCGAGGGATACGAAACAAGGGCTGGTTCCTTTTAAGCAGCGTGGAAAATCGATGCTGACTGGCAACAGTAAATTATAAGAAGCGGCGAAAAAGAATTGAGGCAGTGCACTATTCAGAGCGCGATAATAATAATAATGATTAGAACACGCGGTAAAAAGCAATTAACTGGAAAAATGTACTGAGCGATTTGTGAAAAGAGGCAGCCGCCCCCAGCCCTGAGCGGAGGAAACAAGTGCTACAGAGAGGAGCTGCTGATCCTAGCGGAAAGCTCCAGAGACCGCCGTACACCAGGCCTGCGGTCAGCAGGTCGGGTCGTGCTGTTTTTCCAGATTTAACCATTTACAGAGGGGCCATGTTTTTCTAGTCTCGGTATTGATGCACAATGTCAAGCACATGCCAGCGCTCTGGGGTCAATCATCGGGAGCGAGTAGGGGTGCTCGTTTCCAAATAATTGTGCGGTGTAAACAGGCGGCCAATCACCCAATGAACGAGCAAAATGCTCATTCCTCAGGTGAAGCTTGCTTAAAAAAAAAAAATTATGATCCTCGGCAGCACATGTGCTGCCGAGAACTATAACAGCCTATGTCATAGAAGATTATATTACCAGACATTGAGTGGGCACGGGAAAAGCAGTATGTGTGGGGAATATGAATCGGAATCGGGGGTGCCCGATGTCGTATCCCACCAATCAGATATTGATGACCTATGCTAAGGATAGACCATCGGTGTTAAAATCCCTGAGAGGGTAGTCCCATGCAAAAGTTACCCTGCCCTACATTCCTTGGTACAGAGACAATGCTGGGCACTAGTGCCAGGCCTGTAGTTAATGATGTGCCAATCCTGGTTCACACCATACACACCTGGGGCATAAGATCCAACTCTTGTTCACCTGCCGTACTCCAGCCTTTTACTCCTACATCAAGGGTTTGGTAAAGATCTAAAGCCTATCCGTCACAAGACTTAACAATACAAACTATACACCGTATTTTCAGGATTTTGGTCCGGATGAGGCCTATGTACTTACTTTCAAAATCCCTTGTCGGAATAGCTTCATAGTCCGGATAATAGACTGAGCATTTTTATGCGTCAAGTTTATTATCAGTGGGATAAACCTTAATATACAGCTATTCTAAATTGTGTGGGTTTTTAGTAAGTACACCAGCCTCATTAGGTTTGACGTTTAATAATGTGTACATCGTGAAATCTGGTGACAGATCCCCTTTAATGTCTTTGTTGAATGCATTTTGCAGGTTTGAAACCCAAGATGAGGTCCGGGAGTCTTTTATGGAGTGATGTCATCATGTGCGCACCGTGATGTCACTCACATCTCAACATTGAAACTTTACTCATCTACAAGTGACAGTGACATCATCCAGTGTCTGTCGTTTTAGCACAACACAACTTCTACTTATTACATGGCGGACGGAGGGGGTCATCTGAATAGAAGGATAGATTTCTCTGGTGGTCCCACGCGTATCATCTCCATGTAGACTGATCATGTGAGACCGATATGAATAAACCACCTCAGTCACGTTTCGACAGCACCTCTTCTTATGTCCCATTTGAGCATGTAGATATCATGTAGCCCCACTTGGAACTCCCTTTGGCTATCGCAGACCTCATCCATCCATGTATCACATGGCCAGTCATACATTCCAATGGCCACCAGTAGCCAATTCTTAACCCGACAACACCAGGTCAAACGTTGCTCGTGCTACTGGTAGCAGCGTGTGTGGCCTAAGCGTACCAGCAAAGCTGCAGCGTCTCCGGACTTGCCTCCCATCAAGCACATCTGGGACGTCATAGGTCAGAAATTGTAAAGGCAGCTGCCAGCAGCGGATCTTGATGATTTGCAGAAAACTCCTCAGACAACCATTAGTAACATCAAGGTGGGGATTTTGGCCATTGCGGAGTATTGTCCACATGCAGCCGCCTGCATCATTCTTAAAGGGATGGTGTTTGATTAGACAGCCCATTTAAATCTCTATTGAGAATATTTGTGAACTATAGCAACAAAATTTGCATGAAAAGCTATCCCGTATGTATTACCACACAAAAGAGAGGACATTTGCCTTCTTCAGACAGCACCACGTGCAGGTATAGCAGAGCTGAATGTGCCATTCACCCAATAATACTTGTGATGTAAGATTAGCCTCATCCACAATCCTATGGAAAACCACATACCAGGCCGACATTCGCAGGGCATGAGGCTGTTAGGTCAGAAGACGACGTCGGTGGATCCGGAAATCGCGAGCAGTACTTGGAGCGGGAATATCGGATGTGCGAAAGCAATCAAGCAATGAATGAAACTGAGTGACAAACCCAGCTCTGCTACATCACTACATACAATAATAACATAAAGAGAAGGTGAAATCCTTACCGACTGATCATTGTCCTTATGTCCCTGGACCAGAGCAGCCAGGACACACGGAAGAAGCCACGACAATCCAAATTTAGCCCCCATCTTGGGGGAGCAGAGCCGCCCCAGCAGCAGAGGTGTCTGTCTGTGGTCACAGCTGGCAGTGAGCTCTTCTCTGGGCTCAGGACTAAATGACACATTCCAGGGATCACACAGAACAACACTCAAGGCTGAGCCAGTGGCAGCCAATGGGAGGGCAGGAAAAAGGGAAGAGAGCCTGTTAACCCTGCGATTGACTGCGATGTCACAGGCAGAATACTCTACAGCTACATGAATGATATTCACAGATGTGCACATATACAACCATACACATATATACATACACGCATATATATATATATATACAACCATACACATATGCACGCACACACTCATACATACAACACACATATACACACACACATAGTATATACACATGCACGAGCACACACACACATATACACACTCATATAAGCATAGACTCACACCCACACACCCATATATTACATACAGATGCACGCACACACTCATAAATGCACACACTCTCTCATTTAGGCCAGTGTCACACTTGTCAGAAACTCGCACGAGTCTCGCGCCTCAATACCGGCACTGCCGTCGGCACTCGGGACAGAAGTGTGCGGTTGCATGTACACACATATACACACGCATACAAACAGACTCATATACAGTATACAAACACATATATACAGAGAAGGAAATAAGTATTTGAGGGTAGATTAATTTTAACATTGAGAGATAGAATATCAAAAATAAAGCCAGCGATTTTGGCACCTTCACTCGCTAAACAGGGAAGTCTAGACAGGGCATCTGCATTACAATGTAACTCTGGGAGTCTATGCTCTACATGAAAACTAAAGTCCAGGAGCGCTAAAAACTACCTAGTCAACCAAGCATTCTTCCCCTTCTTTTCCCTCATCCATCTCAGGGGTGAATGATCTGACACTAGCCTTAAATTCCGGTCTAACAGGTAGTATCTCAGAGTGTCGATTGCCCACTTGATGGTCAAGCACTCTTTCTTTACGATGGCATAGTTCTTTTCACAGGAGGAATGTTTCCTACTCAGGTATAGGACTGGATGTTCATCCCTATCTATATCCTGGGACAGCACAGCCCCCAAACTGACCTCGGAAGCGTCCGTCTGGAGCACGAACTCCTTAGTGAGGTCAGGTGCAATCAAGACCGGCTGTTTGCATAGCTTCAACTCCTGGAATGCTATCTCTGTTTCAGAGGACCATTTGGCCATTGACGTCTTTGTGCCCTTGAGAAGATCAGTCAGGGAAGGCTATCATGGCGAAATTCTGAATAAATTGCCAATTCTCAGAAATACCCTAACTTGCTTTTTGTAGACCAATTGCGACCACTTTTGAATTGCCTCCATTTTATCTATTTGCGGCTTTATTTCACCCCTCCCGATTATGTAGCCCAAGTATTTTGTCTCTTCTTTCCCCAAGGCGCATTTCTTTGGGTTTATGGTAAACCCTGCCTCCCTTAGTGCATCCAGTACCACCTGGACCGTCTGTATTTGACTTCTCCAATCCGGGCTGAAGACCGCAATGTCATCCAGATAAGTGGCGGCGTACTTTTTGTGAGAAGCTAAATTCTGGTCCATGGCCCTCTAGAAGGTAGCTGGGGATACTTGTAGTCCAAACGGCATCCTGGTATACTGAAAACACCCATCAGGTGTAGAGAAGGCTGTCTTCTCCTTGGCACTTGAGGACAGGAGAATTTGCCAGTACCCATTCGATAGGTCCAGGGTGGTGATATATCTGGCTGACCCTAGCCTCTCAATGAGCTTATCGACCTGGGGCATCGGATATACGTCGAACTAGGACACCTCATTCAGCTTCCCGTAGTCGTTACAGAAGCGCCACTCTCCATCTGGCTTCTGCACAAGGACAATAAGGATGCACTAGTCTCTCTTTGACTCCTCGATGACGCTCAGGCTTAACATTGTCCTCACCTCTTTGAAGATCACCTGATGGCGGGCTTCGGGAATCTGATACTGCTTTTGGTTCACCCTCACATGTGGTTCGGTCACAATTTTATGCTCCATATCCTGTGTACATCTTAGTAACTCCGTAAACAGATCCCAGTTCTGCTGAAGCAGCTCACGGCACTGTTGCGTCTAGGCCGGTAACAATATCTCTGCAATTGTGACATCCACGACCCTGGCTTTAGGACTGGCCCCCAAGGCACATAGCTTCCACCTGTTCCCTGTATCGCCAAGGTTTGAGCAGGTTAATGTGATACACCTGGTATGGCTTTTTTCCCTGGTTAGTGGACCTTGTAGCTGACATCACTCAGTTTTTCAACCACTTTGCATGGCCCTTGTCACTTGGCCAAGAACTTATTTTCCATTGTGGGAATCAACACCAACACCCGGTCTCGAGGGCTAAACTGTCTTAGTCTTGCTGCCCAATTGTAGACTCTTGCCTGGGCCTCTTGTGCTTGATGGATTCTCTCCATCATGATCAGCATCTCCTTTGAAATCCAGTCCTGCATATGGGCCACATGCTCAATGATGCTCCAGTGGGGTGTAACATCTGATTCCCAGGTCTCCTTTGCAACATCCAGAAGTCCCCGAGGGTGCTGTCTGTATAGCAACTCGAGCGTGGAGAATCCCGTAGAGGCCTGTGGAATTTTCCTGATAGAAAACAGGTACAGCAGTAGACAATTCCAGTCTCAGCCATCCTCCGCCACGACTATCTTAAGCATGGACTTCAAGGTCTTGTTGAATCTCTCAACCAGGTCGTCCGTCTGGGTTTTAAATCATCGAAGCCAACAGCCTCAGTGAAACATATCTTCCCTCCAGCACCTTGCCAGTGACTTTGTCACAATGTACACACAGTCATATACACATATCCTCACACACAAACTCATATAATCACACATATATATATATATATATATATATACACACACACACATATAAACCGCTGCACGACCAGCACTCCCCTCACCTACTGTATCTACTGCATTTTCAGCCATCCCTTGTAGACTGTGAGCCTTCACAGACAGGGTTCTCTCTCTTCCTGTACCAGTCGGTGACTTGTATTGTTCAAGATTATTGTACTTGTTTTTATTATTTATAACCCTTTTCACATGGAAAGCGCTATGGAATAATAATGTATACACATGTAAGGAGGTGGCGGGGACTCTCATTTGGCCCCTTTCTCCCATATGCCGGGCATGTGTACCCCATGCGGTACCCCGCTGTTGTGTTAGGCGTCGGGTTCCTGCAACTGCACAGCAGGGATCCAGAGCCTCACATTCTGTGGTCTCCCATTTTCCATTGACCGCAGAGGAACTTGCTCAGCAGCCCCATCATTTCCAACGCTCTGCTCAGACCAACTCTGTGGGTCTGGCTGTTGCTGCCACCTCTGGGCCAGCAATAGCAGCGCAGGCTGATCAGCAGCAAGTCACTCCAGAGGCTGTCTTTCCATCGCTCCACTGAGCATGCTCATGAGACGATCTCCCATTGGAGATCGGGAGTCACATGCACAGGTCCTTCTCCAGATCTGATTGGTCCATCTCAGGGATCTGGAAGCTTCCCGAAGGTCCTGGCTATAAAAGCTTCGCATGGCCGCTCGACCATTCGCTAGTATAGACTCTAGTTGCTAACTGTGTGAATGATGATGGATGTATGGACTTGTAAATGACTCATTAAGATTCCCCTCCTTCTGATATTACGAGTGTGTATAGGGAACTAGTGTTAGAGTCAGCGCCAGTCAGTGGCAAGCTACAGGCCACAATATGCATCCTCCACAGTGCTAGCGTCCGACAGTGCGCTGGCTACCGGGCATTGTTATATAGCGGCAGTGTCTGTCGCCGCGCTGCAGTCTGCAGCTCCTTTTGGCGTCCACGGTTGCGACGCCGCACGGTAGGTCTAGATGGACGTGGACTCTGTGTCTTGGGCCAAGTCCTGTGACCGTATACCGTGCATACATTCTTCTGAGTCCTGTGACGTCAACAGGCTCAGCCTTTGTGTTTAACACCTCGGCAACTCTGTGAAGGAACAGAGATCATCCAGCGCACTCCGGGTGACGTTCAACCCGCGTGCGTTATACCGCCATTTAGCGCGTCTGCCATTACATAGCAGCAGTGTAACATCTTCTGCACGGTGGACCCGGGTGGCGAACGCACTTATTATTTATCATTTAGTGCGTTCCGCCGTCCCTAACATGTTGTACCTATGTACCAATGTATTAATGTTACGTATTGATGTTTTATAAATGTATGTGCCATGTTTGTATACATGTCGCTATGTTCATATGATTAGACTAGGGATAGTAGGGGTTAAACACGGGGGGCTGGATTAACAGCCTAAAAAAAGCAGGAAGTTCCGGCTCCTAGTTCAGTGCAAGGGCAGGTCTGCCCAGGGCAGGACGCTCTTCATCGTCGGGAGCAGAGTATATACCCTTGGAGGGGAATAAAATACTGCCAAGGACTGGGGGGCAGTGGGAACGGGCACTGGAACCGTAGAAGTGCCCACCGAGAGACTGTTGGTTCTCAGAAACCGGATGAGAGCTTCATATTTTGATAGGGAAAGCGCAGGAAATGTTGCCTCCTTCACCTCATCTTTATTAAAAGTTTTTCTACCATTGGAACTGAAGCGTGACGTGTGGTGCATCTGGATGACGCCGTTCCAGTAACGAGAACAACCGTGCGCTGGAAGTAACTAACTGTGCCACAGGGCCGGGACTTTATCGGCCTTTCTATGTGCAAGGGGCCAGGGTGCTCACTGACTGTGACATAGTGGACTCGCCCATGACTACCACCTTGTTACACACACACACACACACACACACACACACAAAAATACACTTGCATACACAAACTAATGTATACGCACCTATACACCAACACAAATATGCCAAGATACACACACAAATACTGTATACAGACACACTTGCACAATTATACACACGCAAAATGCTCAAAAAGATGCCCAGGCATCATCTAGACATTTTTTTTTAGCGATTGAAGAAAAAGGAACAAATCAGCTTACCGCTACACTGTCAGCAATATCGCTATATTGACGGAATCCTCCAGGTTGGCACTCCTGGTAATGTGATGCAAAAAAGTCGGGAATAGGGAAGAGAAAATTTGGAATCCAGCATCGGAAAAGTTAATTCATTTAAATCTAAAAGTCAAATTTAATGAAGTAACTCCATCTTTCCTTCTTATTAATGCTGTTTCCGGTGTTTTCCAGAGCGGACCCATTCCGAAAGATTCTCGAAAAAACCTAAAATGGAACTCCAAGCTATCATTCTTACCTCTCCAAAGTCAAGGAGTACAAATTTAAAGGGTATGTGGGGAAATGAATGTACAAGTGCAGGTAATATGAATGTATTGCTACAGCATACAAAGAAGCAGATGGCACCATTATTTACAGTGGGAAATTTACCTTGCCATCCATCCATAAAATCTGCACTTTTATAAAATATTCTTATGGTATGACATCTATTATGGAAAAGTTTTAAAGGAGGTTGTCTACTACTAGGACAGCGCTTCTTGAACTAAATGTTTGGCGCCAATAAAATAAAAAAAAAACTGTACTCCCGTGCTGCTGCTGTTCCAGTCACTGTCTCCGCCTTCGTATGGATTGAACATGAGGAGTAGTCAGGGATTAGCTGCAGCCCAGACTTCTACTTCGTGTTCAATCCGTATGAAGGAGGGGATCACCATGTTTTCTCTTATCCAAGAAAATCGGTCCAATTAAGCCAAGTACACTCTAATCAGAGTGTGGTCCAAACCTATACAGTATACATACATATATATATATATATATATATATACACAAAGAGAGAGACATATGCACTGTTATATAGCGTTGTATCTCTATATGCCAGCACAATATGCCTGTAAAGAAGAAGAATACTATTTAGGTTTTTAATCTATGACTTACAGCTAAAGCTGTTGCCCGTTACTCAAGAGGTTGTAAGTTTTAACCTAAAGCAGACCACCAAAAGTAATAATTACCGTAACTATAAGTGAATGAATAAAGAACTAAATCCTGATCTAGACAAGAAGAGTATAGAAAGTGAATTTATCACAGCAGCGATTGAGCTAAACTGGTCGTATAACCAGTGTGATATATCCACCTCAGCTTTTACCCTGGTGTATAAATGCTGCTGTTCTTTTTAATCCAGCTTTGTTTCTCTTTTGCTCCAGTGTTTCTCCAGTTCCTGAGATATGGCTCTCTCTTCTCTGTATATAAGTCTAGTCTTTGTAGTCAAGTGGGTGTGCCATATCTCAGGAAAGGAGGGGTGCAGAAACAAAAGGAAAACGGTGGCGGGGTCAAGAGAACAGCAGCACTTACACCAGGTTAAAAAAATATTTATGGCAAAAGAGGGGTCCGATGTCTACTAGACATTTTATCTGAAAAGGTTCAAAATTTGTAGACATTTCTATCAGAGGTAAGTTTATCATATAATTTCCTGGAGTAGTAATGATAACTTTGAACAAAGATAAGGGAGATGGTGAATCTGCAGTCCCATGTAAAGTCATGGTGCTATCAGCTGTGCCAATGAGCTCTGCTACATTTGTACCTTGTCCTGTAATTCTTTAAGTTGAACCTACAATCTTTCTAGTAATGAACTCACTGGAATTACCGTATATATTAACGGCTTCCCACTATATGCGGATATTGTCACATTGCATAACTCTACTACTAGGGACAGAGCGACATGGAGCTGAGGTCTTACATAACCAGCGTGTCACAGGGTTATTTGTGCTGCTTTAGTCGGTTACATATTAATTTTTCTCATCTTTTTTTCTTGAGTTTCCTGAGACTTTTTTCAAAAGTAGGAAAAGAGTAGGGAATGTTATAAAGTAAAGAAATAAGTTTTACCCCTCTAAAAGGAATCTGTCGGCACAAAATGACCATTCAAACCAAGCTCAAGCTCGGTGAACCATTCTCCAGGGAACTTTCCCACCTACTTGATTTCCATCTACAGTGCTTCTCACACAATTAGAATATCATCAAAAAGTTAATTTATTTCAGTTCTTCAATACAAAAAGTGAAACTCCTATATTATATAGAGTCATTACAAGCAGTGATCTATTTTAAGTGTTTATTTCTGTTGATATTGATGATTGTGGCTTACAGCCAATGAAATCACAAAAGTCATTATCTCAGTAAATTAGAATACATAACAAAAAACACCTGCAAAGCTTCCTAAGCTTTTAAAAAGGTCCCTTAGTCTGGTTCAGTAGGCTCCACAATCACTGCTGACTTGACAGATGTCCAGAAGGCAGTCATTGCCACGCTCCACAAGGAGGGAAAGCCACAAAAGGTCATTGCTAAAGAAGCTGGCTGTTCACAGAGTGCTGTATCCAAGCACAATAATGGAAAGTTGAGTGGAAGGAAAAAGTGTGGTAGAAAAAGGTGCACAAGCAACTGGGATAACCGCAGCCTTGAAAGGATTGTTAAAGAAAGGCCATTCAAAAATTTGGGGGAGATTCACAAGGAGTGGGCTGCTGCTGAAGTCATTGCTTCAAAAGCCACCACACAGACGTATCCAGGACATGGGCTACAAGTGTCGCATTCCTTGTGTCAAGCTACTCATGGCCAATAGACATCGCCAGAAACGTCTTACCTGGGCCAAGTAGAAAAAGAACTGGACTGTTGCTCAGTGGTCCAAGGTGCTGTTTTCAGATGAAAGTAAATTTTGAATTTCATTTGGAAATCAATGTCCCAGAGTCTGGAGGAAGAGTGGAGAGGCCACAATCCAAGCTGCTGGAGGTTTGGGGAGCCATGTCATCTGCTGGTGTAGGTCCACTGTGTTTTATCAAGAACAAATGAGAAAATGGAAACGGTCTTAGGAGCGCAGGAAAGAGACTCAGACAAGAGATGGGGTTAAACCACAACGCGTTTCGATGGAGGATCCGTCTTCATCAGATGAAGACGGATCCTCCGTCGAAACGCGTTGTGGTTTAACCCCATCTCTTGTCTGAGTCTCTTTCCTTCACTCCTAAGACCGTTTCCATTTTCTCATTGCTCCTATCCTCCATTGGAGGTTTTCGGCTGGAGCTGCAGTGGAGACCTGACATTTTTGTCTGCCCCAGGGTTGCTTCCTAAGCGCTCCTCTATGACCGCTTATCACTGACACTTTATCAAGAACAAAGACAGAGCAGCCGTCTACCAGGACATTTTAGAGCACTTCATGCTTCCCTCTGCCAACAAGCTTTTTGGAGATGGAAATTTAATTCTCCAGCAGGACTTGGCACCTGTCCACACTGCCAAAAGTACCAATACCTGGTGTAAAAACAACAGTATCACTGTGCTTGATTGTCCAGAAAACTCACCTGACCTTATCCCCATAGAGAATCTTTGGGGTATTGTCATGAGGAAGATGAGAGACACCAGGCCCAACAATGCAGACGAGCTGAAGGCTGCTATCAAAGCAACCTGGGCTTCCATAACACCTCAGCAGTGTCACAGGCTGATCGCCTCCATGCCATGCCACATTGATGCAGTAATTCATGCATAAGGAGACCCGACCAAGTATTGAGTGTGTTTACTGAACATAATTTTCAGTAGGCCAAGATTTTGGATTTTAAAATCATTTTTCAAGCTGGTGTTATAAAGTATTCTAATTTACTGAGATAATGACTTTTGGTTTTCATTGGCTGTAAGCCATAATCATCAACATTAACAGAAATAAACACGTGAAATAGATCACTCTGTTTCTAATGACTCTATCTAATATATGAGTTTCACTTTTTGTATTCAAGAACTGAAATAAGTTAACTTTTTGATGATATTCTAATTTTGTGAGAAGCACCTGTATCTCTGACCTTGTTTAGCTATTGAAAAGTGAGAGCTGTCAATCAAGGAGGAGAAGAAAACAATTGGGTGGGAAGATACACTGAACTGTTTGACCCGAGCGACTCTGCTTGTTGTGAATAGTCAATTTGTGCTGTCAGGTTCCCTTTAATCCGCTGCTGTAACAGCCAGGGCCAGTTATAGGCAAAGTGGAGCCCTAGGCAAAGTTTAAAATGGGGCCCCAAATGCTAAAATATTGCACATCACACATAAGCATTTTGATTTTATTTACATGCGCTGAGTTCAGGACGCTAAATACGTGTGATCGACAATATTGAAGTCGTTCAACACTTGTTTACTGGCCTCTTTCCACCGTCTGAGAAAGAATGATGGGGACAGAACAATCACTAATGGATCACTAAGAGATCACCATACAGTATCATGTTATCTGCAGCACATCTACAGTTTACACCCCATATTCCTCCATATAATATAATGTGCCTCATAGTCCTCCATATAGTATAATACACTCCTCAGTCCTCCATATAGTATAATACAGTCCCCCATATAGTATAATACACTCCTCATAGCCCTCCATATATTAAAATGCACTCAGTCCTCCATATAATATAATACACTCCTCCATATATTAAAATACACTGCTTAGTCCTCCATATAGTATAATACATTCCTCATAGTGCTTCATCTATAATAATAAATGCCCTAAGCAACTTCCGGTTGTAACAACTTCCGTCCAGTTGTAACCGGTGATGTCACCGCACACCTCTTTCTATGTTAACCCTCAACACACACACTCCACTCACCTTTCACGATCTCCACTCACGTCCACTCACTCTTTCACTCCACATACGACCCTTTCTCTCACTCCGTCTCTCATACTCACGCCGTCATCGCCGCTGATCCACGATCCCCGACATCATCTTCCGCCGGCGCCATCCTGGATCCAGACGTCCTCCACGCCGGCGACATGTTCTTGCGGCGACGCCATTTTAGATCGGCGAAATCCCGCGATAGTCAAGATGGCGTCGCCGCAAGAACATGTCGCCGGCGAGGACGACGTCAGGATCCAAAATGGCGTCGGCGAAAACTCGCGAGATTTCGCCGACGCCATTTTGGATCCCGACGTCGTCCACATGTTCTTGCGGCGACGCCATTTTGGATCGGCGAAATCCCGCGATAGTCAAGATGGCGTCGCCGCAAGAACATGTCGCCGGCGAGGACGACGTCGGGATCCAAAATGGCGTCAGCGAAAACTCGCGAGATTTCGTCGACGCCATTTTGGATCCCGACGTCGTCCACGCCGGCGACATGTTCTTCCAGCGACGCCATCTAGACTATCGCGGGATTTCACGATACTCAAGATGGCGTCGCCGCAAGAACATGTCGCCGGCGTGGACAACGTCTGGATCCAGGATGGCACCGGCGGAAGAAGATGTCGGGGATCGTGGAGCAGCGGCGATGACGGCGTGAGTATGAGAGACGGAGTGAGAGAAGGGGTCGTATGTGGAGTGAAAGAGTGAGTGGAGATGGTGAAAGGTGAGAGGAGTGTGTGTTGAGGAGTGTGTGTGTTGAGGGTTAACATGGCAAGAGGTGTGATGCTATCGCATCCTCCCGAGGATCCTCCATCCCGATGCCCGAGGATGGAGGATGCATCGGACCATAATCTAGTATAGTATAATACACCACCAGTCATCCATGTAGTACAATTCACTTCCCATAGTATAATGCACCCCATAGTTCTTCATATAGTATAATGTATTCCCCATAGTCCTCGATACAGTATAATGCAGCCCACATATAGTATATAAAGCAGCCACCCCATACAGCATAATGCAGCCACCCCATAGCATAATGCAGCCACCCCACAGAGTATAATGCAGCCCCGCCATACAATATAATGTAACCCCCATAGAATATAATGCAGCCCCCCTCATATAGCATTATGCAGCCCCTCCATAGAATATATGGCAGCCCCCCAATAGAATATAATGCAACCCCTTATATAGTGTAATGTAGCCCCTCCATAGAATACAATGTAACCAGTCCTCATATAGCATAATGCAGCCCCAATAGAATATAATGTAGCCCCCTCATAAAGTATATTGAAGCACCATACAATATAATCTATCCCTCCATAGAATATAATGCTGCCCCCCATAGAATACAATGTAGCCTTCTCATAAAGTATAATGTAGCCCCCTCATAGAGTCTTATGCGATCACCCCCCCATAGAATATAATAAATATAATACAGCCCCCATAGAATATAATGGAGCCCCGAATAGAATATAATACAGCCCACCTCCCCATAGAATATAATGTAGCCCTGCCACTCCCGTCACCTCTAGCTGGAGTAATAGACCTGCCGGGGCTATACTTAGACCAAAGTAAAACTAGATCCACAGATTCGCTACACTCATTTAGAGAAGATTTATACAATATTTTAACAGAGGGAACATTACTCCCATTCCCAGACTTATTAATTAAATTTCCAAAACAAAAATTAACTTCCTCCAATATAACAGACTTAAAAACGCAGTTAATAATTATTTAAAAAACGGACCCTCGTTTAGAAAGTTGACCACCTTCGAGGCATTAATAACCCAACACAAACAACCTAAAGGGGTCTTAACAAAACTGTACCAAACTCTACTAACAGATTCAATACCTATTAAACGAGCATATATCTCAACTTGGGAGGCAGAATTGGACATTAAACTTCAAGATTGGGAGATAGAACATATATACAAAAATACATTTGGCCCATCTAGATGCGTAAGAGTCCAAGAAAATTCATATAAGGTAGTCACTAGATGGTATAATATCCCAGTTAAGACACATCTATGGTACCCCAGCATACCCTCAACTTGTTGGAGATGCGTAAAAGAGAACGGGACTTTCCTACACATTTGGTGGCTGTGCGATAAGATAAAACCTGTTTGGGATGAGATCCTAGAAATCATAATGAAGATATGTAAACTATCAAAACCCCCCCAGCCACGCATCATTTTCCTGAACTGGGTTAGCGACACCTCCAAGACCAAACATAACTTACTGCTCTTTTTTTCGTTAGCGGCCGTCAAACTAATTATCCCCACGAAATGGCGCTCTCAGAACTGCCCGAAGATCTCTGAATGGATCCAAAAGGTAGATCAGATTTATTACATAGAAGGAATAAGTTCCTACACACATTTCATAAGAAACAAATTTGAGATAATCTGGAAGCCAGGTACAGAGAATCGGAAGAATACCTTAAAGCTATAAATCAGGAGACTGCGAATGAGACGTAATGCTATTCAGATTCTCACACTATAATCTTAAAGGTATAAAAAGTCACGAATCAGAAGTTGGTTTCCATGGGACAATAGACCATTGACCGTGAACACCAAAGTGTATCCCTGAAGCCGAACTTACCATCATTATTCCCCCCTAAACTCCCCTCCCCCTTCCTCCCTTCCCCCACCGCACTTGTGCCCCTTCCCTCAACCTTTCTTAGGCCTGTTTCAAACTTCATTTTTTTTACGTCAGTCAAAATCAGCCAATTTTCGAAAAAAACGGATCCGCCAAAAAAGGGGCGGATCCGTTTTTTTCCCCCATAGACTTACATTAGCAGCGGATCTTGACAGACGGTCGTCCGTCCCACCCGTTTTTTGACGGATCCGTCAAAATGATAGCGTCTCCCGGGCGGATGGGACGGATCTGCAACGTTTTTTCCGAGCGACGGTCTGCTAATTTATATTGCGCATGCCCAGCAGATCGCTGGAGCAGGGCATTAAACCCATGAGTAGCGTTCCGGAACAGCCGTGCAAATAAAACAAACTCTCTCTCTCTCTGTCTCTCTCTCTCCTTTTTTCCCAGACTCGTTTTCCTTTAAATTTCGGTCACTACCTGCTAAAGCGGATCCGTCCAAAAACGGATCCGGTGGCATCCGTTTGTGTCACAACGCTGACGGATCCATTTTTTTCACAACCTGGCGGATTTGGACTGACGTCAAATAACTGAAATGTGCAACAGGCCTTACTTGTTCTTCTATACTTATGTGTTAATGTTAAGCCATATTACAATAATTGCTAGATATACGAGAGATATAGCGATAGGAAGATTAGACGAACGTAGACTAGTTGCTACAGCCAGAGAACATGTGGACATGAGTCTAATAGAATAAAACATGTATTCTTTATATCTTTATATCATCGAAACCTTCAAAAAGAGCCTGAAGACCCACCTCTTCCGACAAGCCTACAACCTGCAGTCGCTGCACAACCAGCTCTACCCTCGCCTACTGTATTATCACCCATCCCTTGAAGATTGTGAGCCCTCGCAGGCAGGGTCCTCTCTCCTCCTGTACCAGTTATGACTTGTATTGTTTAAGATTATTGTACTTGTTTTTATGTATACTCCTCCTTACATGTAAAGCGCCATGGAATAAATGGCGCTATAACAATAAATAGTAATAATAATAATAATATCTTTCCAAAGAATAACGTCATCAAATCTTATTGTATTTTTTACAAATGCATGTACAATGAGCTGTTAAAAGTTATAACTGTTACAAATGTTATAAAGCCAATAAAAAGATTTTAAAAGAAAAGAATATAATGTAGCCCCCCATATTATATAACACAGCCTCCCCCAAAGAATATAATGTATAATGTACCCCCCATGATATATAACACAGCCCACATAGTATATAACACAGCCCCACATGGTCACATGGTATATATTACAGCCCCACATGGTCACATGGTATATAACACAGCCCCACATGGTCACATGGTATACAACACAGCCCCACATGGTATACAGCACAGCCCCACATGGTATACAGCACAGCCCCACATGGTCACATGGTATACAGCATAGCCCCACATGGTATATAGCACAGTCCCACATGGTATTCAGCACAGCCCCACATGGTATACAGCACAGTCCCACATGGCATATAGCACAGGCCCCCACATGGTATACAGCACAGGCCTCGCCCCCTGCAAATCTTCCAGCACAATTTGGGTCCGCTTGATTTCACCTGGCCAGAAGATGGCAATCTCTCCTCATTAATGGCACATCCTGCAAGAGTTCTTCAGAGATATTACAGCTTCATATTACAGGTGTGTGATCTGTCTTACTTATAGTAATCAGAGGCAGGAGGTACCTGCTCCCATCATCCGGTCCTCTGAACGTCAGGCTTTGCAGATGGCCTGGTTTGATCCCATGTGTTCATCTGCATGGGCCTTATTCAAGGCCTACTAAGACACACACCTGTTTCTTGGTAGTAAGACTTTTAAGTGTTCCGGAGACCTGTGTGCCTGCAGCCTCCATGACATCTGCTAACTGTTTCCGGTCTTCTATCCGCCTGTGGTTTCCAGGACCTCTGTTACCTGTTCACGATTTCCTTTCCTCCTACGGTCTCCAGTACCTCTGCTACCTGTTCCTGGTCTTCTATCCACCTGCGATCTCCAGGACCTCTGCTACCTATTTTCTGTGAGCCTTACCTAGCTGCTGCACCGACACCCGTGGCCATGTGCCCAGCTTGATCTTGGGTTTGGAGGATCCACCTCACCAGGTGACCCTGACATATAGTATGGGGTTACAGACAAAGCGTTTTCCGAATAAAAGGTTTAAAGTAACAACAAATGGCGAGTACACATTGGCATGATAAGAGCAAGAACAGGCTGGATTAAAGTCAGGAATCTAGGAGATAAGGTTTATTTACTGAGTAAATTAGAGTTTCATCAGCTTTGGAAGACGGAGATTATGTTTTAGTGTAAATGTTTAGTGATTATGTTTTTTGGACAGTTGAGAGATCATTTTGTAGTCATTTTGGTTTAAGATTGGCAAAGGGCATATCACGTTATATGGGGGGGTGGAAATCATTCTTGGTATAGGGGCTGGGATGGACATCATACTGCATTTGTTGGCCTGTAGGCACATTATACTGTATATAAGGTGCTGTGGGGGCCATTATACTGTATGTGGGGTCGTGGGGACATAATAGTATATGGGATTCTGTGGGGGCCATCATACTGTATGGATGTCTGTGAGGGCCATTATAATGTATATGAGGGTCTCTGGTGGACATGATAGTATATATGGGGGGTTGTGGTGGTGACTATACTATATATAAGGGGCTGTGGTGGACATCATACTGTATGGGGGACTGGGGTGGACATCATACTATATGGGTGGCAGTGAGTGACAATATAATGGGCATAAGGGACTGTGGAAGGAATTATATTGTATATAAAGGGCTGTGGGACACATTGTATTGTGTGGGGGACTGTGAGGCCCATCATACTATATAAAGGGCTGTGGGAGCCATCTTACTATATATGGGATAGCTGTTGTGGAGTCGCATTTCTTTCAAAGAGCATGGAGGAGCCCAATACAGAAAAGATGCACCCAATTTTTTAAATGGCGTGCATATCTTAATGAATTTGGCGCATATTTCTCCATTGAGCCCTTTATTAACACTGGCATGTACAATAGTAGTCCAATGAATTAGCCCCACATTGTGTAACAGCCCCCATATACATTAAATGAATTTCGACTGAATCTTCTGATGTACAGTATATGGGATCCTCTCAACTCTGATGTCTGTGAAGAGAAAGATCTGGGTGTTGGAATTTCAACAGTAAATCCATTTTCCTTATGGGAGATAAGTAACTGCCAGAGGAGCCTGGCAGCTGCTTTCTCTTCTTATTGAAAACACATGAACGCCCGACTCATGGGTATAGGGAAGTCGGAAGAGAGACTCTGCGGAATGAACTTTCATCCAACTACTGGTTTCTCTTTGTCTATTTCTGGTCCTTTTTTACATTCCTTTTCCCCCTTTTTTAATCCCTTTGCTCATTATTCATTTATAGTCACATCCAGCAAGATTTACAGAGTCCAAGAAATCCACAGCTCTTCTATTTGTTCAGCTGGTTACACAGATCTGGTTCTGGAAGCCCCATTAGTCTTCCGTGTGTGATAATGGATAAACATAGTAATTCTGGAAGCCCCATTAGTCTTCCATGTATGATAATGGATAAACCTTAAACCTAGTAATTCTGGAATCCAACACCATATTCACAGTTAGTGTAAATACTGTACATAAAGCAATGTTCATTTTGCTGAGCCTCAACAGGGACCATGAACCATGGCAGCAATCTACTGGTCAATGTTAAAAGAAATATTAGTATGTAACATATAAGACGCCCCCTATTGAATGGATCTGGAACTGCAGCTAAGTATCTTTTCGGGTATGTGCACACGGTGCGGATTCTGCTGCGGATCCGCAGCGTTTTTGCAGCTGCGGGTCTGCAGCAGATTTAGGTGCGTTGTACAGTACCATTGTTTTCAATGGTAAACTGGAAAACGCAGTGCACATGCTGCGGATTTTTCCGATCGGTTTTGCTGCGGTTTACAATCCGCAGCATGTCAATTCTTTAGTGCAGAAACGCTGCAGGTTCACACCTCATCCATTATGAGGTGTAAAACCGCAGGGCAAAACCGCAGGCAAAACTGCTGACCCGCAGCTGCAAAAACGCTGCGGATCCGCAGCAGAATCCGCACCGTGTGCACATACCCGAAAAGATATTTAGCTGCAGTTCCAGATCCACTCAATAGGGGGCGTCTTATATGTTACATACTAATATTTCTTTTAACATTGACCAGTAGATTGCTGCCATGGTTCATGGTCCCTGTTGAGGCTTTTTCTGCGGATTTTACTACAAAACCTGCATAGCCAAAAAACTCCGTGTGCACATAGCCTTCAGGTCATTCATTCATTTTGTTATTTTCCGGCTTTCTTGTATTAATTTTTTCAAGATCATAAAAATCAAACTAGACGATGAAAAAAATAAAAAAACAAATGCTCCCTATTCACACCTGAGACCCTGTAACACTAATGAGTCACGACACCAAGGAGGGGGGTATGTATGACAAATTTGGCCGTTTTCACTTAGGTTATATAACCAAATTCGGGCTTGCATCCCCTTTAGCTGAAAAAAGAGAACCATGTAATAAATTAAAATAATAGATTTGCATTTAGAAACCTTAAAATCATAATAAAACATGTGACTTATCACACAGTGCCCAGAAGGGAGTACCCCAATCATCTCCTATCCAAAGATTACCGTATATACTCGAGTATAAGCCGACCCGAGTATAAGCCGACCCCCCTAATTTTGCCACAAAAAACTGGGAAAACTTATTGACTCGAGTATAAGCCTACGGTGGAAAATGCAGCAGCTACTGGTAAATTTAAAAAATAAAAATAGATACCAATAAAAGTAAAATTAATTGAGACATCAGTAGGTTAAATGTTTTTGAATAACCATATTGAATCAGGAGCCCTATATAATGCTCCATACAGTTCATGATGGCCCCATAAGATGCTCCATACAAAATACACCCCATATAATGCTGCACAAAGGTTAATAATGGCCCTATAAGATGCTCCCTAGAATAATGTGCCCCATATGCTGCTCCATAAAGGTTATGGCCCCATAAGATGCTCCATAGAATAGGCCCCATATGCTGCCCCCATAAGATGCTCCATAGATTATGCCCCCATATGCTGGCCCCATAAGATGCTCCATAGATTATGCCACAATATGCTGCCCCATAAGATGCTCCATAGATTATGCCCCAATATGCTGCCCCTATAAGATTCTCCATAGATTATTCCCCCATATGCTGCCCTATAAGATGCTCCATAGATTATACCCCTATATGCTGCCCCCATAAGATGCTCCATAGATTATGCCCCAATATGCTGCCCCATACATTATGCCCCCATATGCTGCCCTATAAGATGCTCTATAGATTATGCCCCCATGTGCTGCCCCCATAAGATGCTCCATACATTATGCCCCCATGTACTGCCCCCTTAAGATGCTCCCTACATTATGCCCCCATGTGCTGCTGCTGCATTTAAAAATAAAAAAATGACATACCTCTCCGTCGCTGGGGCCAGGTGCCGCTTCTTGCTGCTGTCTGGCACGTCATCTATCAGTGACGTTCAGACTGCAGGGGGCGCGGCACGCACTAACACGTCACCGCGCCCTCTGCTGTCTGAACGTCACTGACAGATGATGTGCCAGACAGCAGCAAGCAGCGATGGACCTGGACAGGTGAGTATCGCTATACTTACCGGTCCTGACACGGTCTCTGCAGCCCCCAGCTTCTCCGCGATCTCCCTTCCTGCCTTCAGCGGTCACGTGGTACCGCTCATTACACGTCATGAATATGCGCATATTCATGAGTTTAATAAGCGATACCACTTGACCACTGACGGAAGGAAGGGAGATTGCGGAGAACCTGGGGGCTGCAGAGACCATGCCAGGACCAGTAAGTATGACCTGGCCCCCCCGCCCCCCCTTCGACCCCCTGGTGTTTATGACTCGAATATAAGCAGAGAGGGGGACTTTCAGCCCCAAAAAATGGGATGAAAATCTTGGCTTATATTTGAGTATATACGGTATATATATATATATATATATATATATATATAGTGCCTTGCGAAAGTATTCGGCCCCCTGGAACTTTTCAACCTTTTCCCACATATCACGCTTCAAACATAAAGATACCAAATGTAAATTTTTGGTGAAGAATCAACAACAAGTGGGACACAATTGTGAAGTTGAACAAAATGTATTGGTTATTTTAAATTTTTGTGGAAATTCAAAAACTGAAATGTGGGACGTGCAATATTATTTGGCCCCTTTAACTTAATACTTTGTTGCGCCACCTTTGTCGCTTGGGGTATGTCTCTATCAGTTTTGTACATCGAGAGACTGAAATTCTTGCCCATTCTTCCTTGGCAAACAGCTCGAGCTCAGTGAGGTTGGATGGAGATCGTTTGTGAACAGCAGTTTTCAGCTCTTTCCACAAATTCTCGATTGGATTCAGGTCTGGAGTTTGACTTGGCCATTCTAACACCTGGATACGTTTATTTGTGAACCATTCCATTGTAGATTTTGCTTTTTGTTTGGGATCATTGTCTTGTTGGAAGACAAATCTCCGTCCCAGTCTCAGGTCTTTTGCAGACTCCAACAGGTTTTCTTCAAGAGTGGTCCTGTATTTGTCTCCATCCATCTTCCCATCAATTTTAACCATCTTCCTTCTCCCTGCTGAAGAAAAGCAGGCCCAAACCATAATGCTGCCACCGCCATGTTTGACAGTGGGGATGGTGTGTTCAGGGTGATGAGCTGTGTTGCCTTTACACCAAACATATCGTTTGGCATTGTTGCCAAAAAGTTCGATTTTGGTTTCACCTGACCAGAGCACCTTCTTCCACATGTTTGGTGTGTCTCCCAGGTGGCTTGTTGCAAACTTTAAATGACACTTTTTAAGGATATCTTTGAGAAAAGGCTTTCTTCTTGCCAATCTTCCATGAAGGCCAGATTTATGCAGTGTACGATTGATTGTTGTCCTATGGACAGACTGTCCCACCTCAGCTGTAGATCTCTGCAGTTCATCCAGAGTGATCATGCGCCTCTTGCCTGCATCTCTGATCAGTCTTTTAATTGTCTGAGATGAAAGTTTAGAGGGACGGCCGGGTCTTGGTAGATTTGCAGTGGTATGATACTCCTCCCATTTCAATATGATTGCTTGCACAGTGCTCCTTGGGATGTTTAAAGTTTTGGAAATCGTTTTGAATCCAAATCTGGCTTTAAACTTCTCCACAACAGTATCACGGACCTGCCTGCTGTGTTCCTTGGTCTTCATGATGCTCTCTGTGCAACAAACAGAACCCTGAGACTATCACAGAGCAGGTGCATTTATACAGAGACTTGATTACACACAGGTGGATTATATTCACCATCATTAGTCATTTAGGACAACATTGGATCATTCAGAGATCCACAATGAACTTCTGGAGTGAGTTTGCTGCCCTGAAAGTAAAGGGGCCGAATAATATTGCACGCCCCACTTTTCAGTTTTTGAATTTCCACAAAAATTTAAAATAACCAATAAATTTCATTCAACTTCACAATTGTGCCCCACTTGTTGATTCTTCACCAAAAATTTACATTTGGTATCTTTATGTTTGAAGCGTGATATGTGGGAAAAGGTTGAAAAGTTCCAGGGGGCCGAATACTTTCGCATGGCACTGTGTATATATATATGTATATATATATATATATTTATATATATTTTTTTTATTTTTTTTTTACAAAGCGCAGAATTTTTTTTGAAACTATTAGAATAGTAAAAAAATAATACCTAGATAAATTTGGTAGCGATGTAATCGTACCGACCTTGAGAATCGTTTTAGCAGGTCAACCAAACCGCACAATGAACCCTGTAAAAACGAACCCCAAGAAACAATTGCATTTTTTTCATAATTTCATCGCAGTTGGATTTTTTCCCCCTTTTTTTTGGTAAAGCGAATAATGTCATTCGATTATGGCGTCCTCCACGGATTAAAATCAGAAGGGTAAACTTTAAAAAGAGATTGTATAGCCATTTTGACATGGAATTTTAAAGTAAATATACCAGCCTTATCAGGCCTATGAGAATATTTAATATATGCAGTTTACTTTACGGAATCCGAGGTCAGATATCTGATTTGTGTCAGGTTGAATTAAGCTAAGAATAAAAAAAAAACTGCACCCAACGTCCATGTGGGTGTCTTTCCTAAGATATTGGCGTGTCATGGTACTGGAACAACACAAATCTGAATGAAGAACAAAGTCCTCTGATGATGCCCACAGCAAACAATACAAGTCTAGTGATTTTCTACTTGTTCTAGATAATCATAGTAATCATTGACTTTAATTGGCAAAAACACCTTTTATTTTTTTTTCTAGAGCGAATTTCGCCCTAGCGATACTTTTATTGTGAGATCTGTCAGCGCCCTCTAGTGTTTATTCATGGAAAGTAATAGCCGCCTAACCAAACATTGAAAGAACAAAAATTGTTTTCCTTCTTATGTAATATGACTTTTGCTTGCATCTGACAAAAATTTGGAAAAAATGGGTAGTCTAAGCTTAAAGGGGTCATCCCACATTTTGGCAACCCCTTACCATTATTAGATAGGGCGTCCAGAGCCCCCATTTCAGAGGTTTTCATTGAGCTGTGGTCAAATGTGTACATTATTGATCCACTGTCTATTGGATTGATGAAAGTAGCCAAAAACTGCGGGTGCAGTGGCGTAAATAGAAACTCATGGGCCCTGATGAAAAAGCTCCAACGGAGCCCCCATCTATTGCAAGTTTTTAATAGTAGTGGTCTTTTCATATGGGCCAAAGGCACCTTTTGGGCCCCCTAGGCTCCAGGACCCGGGTGCGATTGCAACCCCTGCACCTGCTATAGTTATGCCCTTGTCTGTGTGAATCTGCAGTATGCATGTGTCACCAATGCTCCATTCAAGATCCTCCGGAACTAAGCCTCGGGACTTCCATTCTAATGATTGGTGGAATAGGGATGTTTATAGGGGTTGTCCGATCCGGGGAAAACGAGTTATCACCTAAATGACCGGCAGAATGGGGCACTTTTATCCCCATTAGAATGGAGGGGCACTGCGCTTGCTCAACTGCCACGCCATTCATTCCCAATGGGGCTGCTGAGCTCCGTGCTGGGCTTTTTCCAGCAGCTCCATAGAGAATGAATGGAGCCGTGGTCAGGTGTCCGACCATTTGAAACCGGGGATAAAGTGCCCCATTGGGGACACAAATTCCCAGTTCTGCAGATTGGTGCGGACCCCAACAGTTAAACCCTTACCGATCACTGAAAAGCCACTTAAAGTCCAACCTATCAAACCTTACCTGGTAACGCCCCATGGACTAATGACCAATTTTTCAATATCTGCTACAAAAACAACACCTCCAGGACACCCCAAATTTGCCCGGATTGGGTTTGAAAATTCATGACGGTTGTCAGGTACGGCCTTTGTGACACCTCAGGGACCTTTCATCACCTCCTGTATCTGGTGGGGTTTCGTATTGCCCCTCAGCTCCATTTATTTAAATAAGCCTGAGTTGCAACGCAAGTAAATTCCTATGGACAAAAATGGCGCTGTCTCTAGAAAAATTAGATTTTTTTTAAATTGCAAAATACTGAAAAATATGTTATTTCTATGGACACTATTTCTTCTTGGTTTGATTCTGCATACCCATTTAGAACCGCTATTGACCACCATGTGCTGGTAGAGCTTAAAGCAAGGGAACATTTAGTACACTGCTCTGCTCTCCCTATGGTTTACTTGTACAGATGTTTTCCAGAGCAAAATACTAAAAACCTGTACAAAGCCCTAAAGGTGAACCAGATGTTTTACTGGATGATGTTTTTGTACTAGGGACCAAAATAATGGCACAGCTTTGGGGGGAGTATAGGTAGCAGACATTGGGTCCTGCTCCCTACAGAAGGCCCCTTAACCCATCATACACAGATATGTCCTTCACTTTACGATGAGAGATTACTCTTTTTTTTTTCCTCGAAATCTGGACGTAAACATATACAGTATGTATTTATTATACAGCACAAGATTGTATTAGATTTGGTACCGTAAAAAACAGTATATGCTAAAGCAATTCGGTCTGTGACATGTCCCGATTTTATCTGTATCCACGTCCTCGATGCATAGAGTATGTGGAGGCACTTTTGGATCATCTAATTGTTTGTTTAGTTACTGGGGAACATCATGTGTGAGGAGGCAATGTAGGGCACCAATTTGAGTGTGGAGGTTCTATGAGAGCTCTGATTGTGAGGGGCACCATGTGGTCATAATGCTATGGGTTGGTTGTGTGGAGGTGTCTTAATGTGTGGAGGAACACTGTAGGGGTCACATAATGTCTGTGGGTTAACTGTCGGGACAGCATGTGTGGAGGAGGAACTGTTGTACACATGAGTTTGTGAGGGCTCCTGCCGAAAGACATCCCCACAGAAAGATGTTGCTACCACTATCTTTCACTGTGGGGATGGTGTTTTTGGGGTGATGGGATGTGTTGGCTTGGTGCCAGACATAGCATTTATCTTTGGGGCCAAAAAGTTTAATTTTGAGCACAGCACCTTCCACCATACATTTGGGGAGTCTCCCAAATATCTTTTAGCAAACTCAAAACAAGCCTTACAATTTTTGTGTGTAAGTAAAGGCTTTTTTTCTGCCCACTCTTCCATAAAGACCACCTCTATGGAGCGTGCGGCTTATTGTGTTCATATGGACAGATTCTCCAGTCTCTTCTTGGGTACTCTGCAGCTCCTTCAGGGTAATCCTTGGTCTCTGTGCTGCCTCTATAATTAATGCCCTCTTTGCCCCGGCTGAGAGTTTTGGTGGGTGTCCTTCTCTTGGCAGGTTTGCTTTGGTACCATGTTCTTTCCATTAGATCATGATGGATTTGATGGTGCTTTGGGGATCATCTGATATTGGGACATTTTTTATAACTCAACCCTGACTTGTTCTTCTCAACAACTTTGTCCCTGACCTCTTTGGAGATCTCCTCCTTGGTCTTCATGGTGTTGTTTGGTTAGTGGAGCCTCTTATTAGTGGTGTTGCAGCCTCTGTGGCCTTTCAGAAAACGTAAAGTGCATATACTGACAGCCATGTGACACTTAGATTGCACACAGGTGGACGTCCTGTCACTAAGCATGGGACTTATGAAGGTAATTTCTTACACCAGAAATTGTTAAGGGCTTCTTAGCAAAAGGGGTGAATACATATGCACATGCCAATTTTTACTTATTTGAATCCATCAATTGAATTTATGCCTATATTTTTGTCACGTCACTTCACCAACTGAAACTATTTTGTTAAGCACCACACAAATCGGATTGCAAACATATTTAATCACAGGTTGTAATGTAAAAAAAAAATGTAAAAAGCCATGGAGGTGAATACTTTTGCAAGCCACTGTATGTAAAGCGCTGCAGAATATGACAACATTATATAAAAAAAGCATAATAATAATACATGGCTGCAATAGCATATCCAGAATCTGATTTATGTTCCCCCTGGTTCGAGCAGCACAATTTAGCTATGAGGTTCACTTTAAAGGGAGGAATATCTGAAGACTGCATAATATTTAGTTACCATATGGTCGCACTATATAGGCTGTATATAGCCAGTATTATTTTGACACTATATAGAAGTGATATGTGATCTGTATTTGCAGTATGATATGAAGGGAGTATATGATGGTATTAATTGGACACTGAATTAATTTGAAAGGGAATCTAACGGTTGTGTTTCGTAGACAAATATGGCAGTAATATATATGGGCACAACATGGTGGTATTTAGATACTCTGTGGTATGTGCATGGTGCATCATGTGGGCATTGCATGGCTTTATTACGGGCTCATTGTATGGAAGTATTATTTTGTTATATTAGTTGAGAGTAATTTTAGCTTAAAAAGTGTACATCTATGTAAAAATTACCGTAAAGGGTTTCCTGAGATTGGTAAAGGTTATGACATATATCAATGACATCATATTGACCGCTCCTCCCAAAACAAATAACATCAGCTTTGGATGATCCCCCAGTCCGTCAAGTCTCAGCCTGATTTCTTGTTATTGTCTAAGAAGCCAAGGACAGTCAACCCTGGCGACGTTGGCATATAGGTTCGGCATTTCAGTGTACGTTCCGGAAAAGTACAGCTCTGCTGTAGTAAGGATTCCGCGAGATTTAGGATACAAGCTCGATGTCTTGGCGTTAGTTCATGCTGTCAAACATTCTTGAACACAACAGTAAAGCATATTTATAGCCGTCATTCTTGAAATATGTGACATTTTCAGCTAGAACACTGCTTTAGGCGTCTATAGCATCAACATTCAGAAAATAAAGCTATCACCTCATTGTATGGTTCAAATGTACGGGCAGCCCGGTGGCTCAGTGGTTAGGACTGCAGCCTTGCAGCACTGGGGTCCTGAGTTCCAATTCCTCCAAGGACAACATCTGCCAGGAGTTTGTATGTTCACCCCATACTTGCGTGGGTTTCCTCCTGGTTCTCCAGTTTCCTCCCACTCGCCAAAAACATACTGATAGGGAATTTAGATTGTGATCCCCAATGGGGACAGTGATGATAAAGAGATCCAGAATAAGATGGCTCTATATAAGTAAAATAACGAATAAAACATATGTGGATATTCTGTGAGCTGTATATGCAATATATTTCATGGCCTGGAAGGTAAATAATGGGACTACTGGTAGTGAACTTGTTGCCACCAGTATTGCTACCATTGGTGTTTGCAATTTAGGGACTCTTTAAACCACGGCTCGATCCATTTGTGGGTAAACTTTGTGTAAACCCTGCCCATCTTTGGCCCACAACACCATAAATTTCCCAGGGTTGTTTCTGAAAAATTAGGACAGCCCCATCAAATTTGGGACAGTTGTTATGTATTAGATGGGCACCATGGTAGACATCAGTATATGACTATTTATGAATAAAGCATAGCTGCCAGCTCAATATACTGTTCTTTGTACGGGCACCATATTAGAGCTACGGGTCTGTACTCATAGTAACCAAAATGGCACAAAAATGCGCCACTTGATGAATATTAGCCAATATTAGTAGAGGACTCCTAGTCATGAGTCCGGTTTATGCATATGGAGAGCACGCTCAACTTAAGAGACAGTGGAGATGGGCAGTAGTCTCTTGTCATGAATATACCGGACAGCTATAGGTCTATTTTATACTTTAGTTGGTCCTATAAGCCAAAATGGTTTAATATTTTTGTGTTTTGGCAACTGGAAAAATAAAATTTGGCAGTAACATGCTCTAACATAAGAAAGCCAATAACTGAGCTCAGCACTCTGGCTGCGTTTTTTTAGCATGATCTGCTTAGCTCACTGATTGGCTGCAGCGCTTTTCATGTGAGATCAACACTAGTGATGAGCGAACGTGCTCGGAGAAGGTGTTATCCGCTCATGCTCGGGTGCTAACCGAGTGTGTTCGGCGTGCTCGAAACCCATGTTCGAGTCCCCGCGGCTCCATGTCTCGCGGATGTTCGACAGCTGTAACAAATGCAAGGATTGCCTCTCGTTAGTCATCTATTGACTCCTGTTATAGAAAAAGAATGATGTATTCCACATGGTCACATGGTGCACTTTTTTTTTTTTTTACAAGATGCTTCTGCATAAAAGGTATGTTGACTCATACAGTCTCAACTGTTGCCAAAAGGACACTTTTGTGGCCTATTGGCAGGACTCATTTTAATATGAGGATTAGACAGCGATCTATTCAGTCATGTTTAGCAGTTTCTATTGTGAAATCTGGTGACAGATCTGTTTTGAAACCTTAAAGAGGTAGTACAGTGTTTAAAAAAGAAATATGGCTGCTTTCCTTCAAAGTCAACTCCACACGTATCCATAGGTTTTGTGTGGTATTACACCTCTGATCCCTTAACTTCAATAAAGCCGAGCTGCAATACCAGTCACCACCCATAGACAGCAGGGGCGCTGTTTCGGGGGTAAAAAAAGGAGCCATGTTTATCTAACCTTGGACCATCCCTTTAATATGTTGCATAGAGATCCTCGTTGGATTAGAATATGCCTTTAAGGTGTTTTTGAGTGGATCCTCTCCAAAATCATCTTGGGAAACTCTTCCAATTATTTTTTTTTTTGCGGAGAGGAAATCCAATGTTATTGTTCATATGAGGAGTTTTTGAGCATTTTTCAAAACACCTGGTAGGAGAAAAAAGAAAAGCGCATTTCACTTCTACGAAGTGGATCCTGAATCGAAACCTCTCCAAACTGAGCAATGTCCAATCAAAAGCCTGCAAAGAATAATTCAGGCAAAAAAAAATAAATTCAAAATTCTTCAAATGGAGGGAAAGAAACTCCTCCAAAAACTTTTTCCAAATGCTCTAAAAGAACTGGTTGCTTTTGAGCTTTCACATTGACTCCTAAAGTACAGAGTGCCTTTCGAGTGGAAAATTGTAAAAGAATGGACATGCCAATTTTTCTGAACCACTTTCCGTTTTTTGTAACCTGAAGTGTTAAACATTAAAAAGCCTGAACATGTGAACACCAAGTCATTTTTACATAGAAATGCTTATATTCATTTTTTAATTGTTTTCCAGGGCGGAATCTACCTGAAAAAGATGTGTTGTGCACATACCCAAAAGGGAAGGGTTTCATTTTTGAACACTTCCCAAAAAACTCGAAGCCTTATTTTTGACTTTCTTCCAGTTCTTTAAGAATGATTATGAGATCCTTTACGCATATCGCATCACCACGCGTGTGGGCGCCTTTAGGCGCATGCCATTTTTTTGGCTTCAGTAAGATTATCTTCTTATCGACACCCGCCTTTCTGTATGTGATATTTCCTATAGCACAGGTGCTCGCTCTCTGCAGTTCTTCATCTTTCATGCCCTCGAGCATCAACTGAAATAGTTTTAACACAAGTGTTTTAACTTTGCTTTTACAACCATACAACCATTTAATACCTCCACATCAAACACATACTTTAACCCAGTGCTTCTCAGCGACTGCTGCGCCAATGTCTATAGTACTTATCCTCTTATTGTCCTTGACCAACCACATAACTAACAGCAAGTTCTACCGCCGCTCTATGTAATATGGTCATCGGACATGGCAGCGTCTTACAAGAAATGTGCACTTCTAAGGCCAGTTGTGCCTTACTATACATGGGTTAAATATCTCCGAGGTACAGTACATACTTATTATGCAGGCCAGCATTCCTGTTTTTATCATATGTAGATTTTTACTGATTGCATGCAAACCTGCAGGTGTGTCTGCACGGGGCGCGGCCGCGTCGGGGGAACATTGCTACATTTCTGTCTGTGCTCCGATACATGGAACAGGTAAATAGAGGCAGCAGGATATCCATTGGACAGATACTACAGAGTATACGGCCACTGGACAACAGACCTCAGGTAAGACAAATAGTTTTCTTTTTCTTAGACCGATAGCAAAATGGCAGCGTACAGGACCATCCCCGATTTTTAGAAATTCTGGATGCAATTTGGCAGATTTACTATTTCTCTTTTTCTACTCTTGCTAATTCTACATCAAGGCGCTTGAAAATGGAGAGATTTATTTGGCACACGGCAGTATATAAGTTTAGATTGTCGGCAAAATGTGCCAAACTTTGGCGCAATTATTTCACATGTCCGTATGGGTGTTCCATTTTTAGGACAGACACACGGAATCATTCATTGTTACATAACTTTGTGATTGAGGATAACGTCACATTTGAACGTAGCTGAAAAATGGAACCCTGGAGTTGGCTACTGGTGGGCCCTTGGCACTCCAGTCCGACACTGCTTGCAGCAATAAACTTTTTTAATATAAAACCACAGGGATCTTGAAGGTTTCATGGAAAAATTAATTGAAGAAGTGCAAGATAAAAGCAGATTACAATTGATGATTTGCAGGGTTGTTTTAACACATTTATGGGGCCAGTGTGCAATTTTCCTTAAATTTTACATCCAGGTTTCCTTAAACTTAAAGGTGACCATACACTTTACTGCAAACCTTCTTATATATAAAAAAAAATTGAGTAGCTTTGTAAAGATTTGACATACTCTGCATTATAATTGGAAGCTGCTTTGGCAATTTTGCAGACTTCAAAGGTCTCGTATTTTGTGTGTTCTAGGACATGTAGTCTTTACTGTTCTTTTACATTATGCAATAATCTGCAATGGGAAAAGCTAACCAAAACCAACATTATTTAAGCTGTTAAATGCGAGTTTTTCAACGAGCTCATCCACTGTTTTTAATAGTAACAAGAATAGTTAAAAATAAATATAGAAGTGTTACTAGTATATTTTTATCAACTAGCAAAATGCGATGCGAATGAACAAAACAGAAATCTATATCAGTTCAATATTTGGTGACCGCTCTTTGCCTTTGACACATCATCACTTCTTCTAGGAACACTTGTGCACAGTTTTTGAAGGAACTCTGCAAGGAGGTTGTTCCAAACATCTTGGAGAATTGACTTCAGATCCACAAATCTGTGAATATCGCTTGTGCAGATCCTTCTGTCTCTTCTTGTGATCCCACATAGACTCAATATTGAGATTAGGGCTCTGTGGGGTCTTTTCCAGGAACCCTTGTTTTTTATGCTGAAGATAGGACCATATCATCACTTCCAGGACTCCTTGTTATTCTTCTTTATGTTGAAGATAGTTCTTAATGACATTAGCTGTATGTTTGGGGTCGTTGCCTAAAGACAGAATAAATTTGGAGCCAATCAGATGCCTCTCAGATGGTATTGTGTGGCGCCCCTGAGGATTCAGTTGCCACAGAGGTACTGCACCTCCTCCTGAGGTGTGGTGCCCCACCATCCAGGTAGGTTGGAGGCTCCTGACCACGCTCCAACACCTGCATCCCACACAACACAGTAGTTCAGCAAAGCCACACTGCGGCTCCCTGCTTGGAGTGTAGCAAAGCACCTTTGGTGGCTCCCTGCTTGGAACACGAAACGTGCTGGGAGGCGGGTGGAGTTAGAATACATAAAAGAGCAGGAAGGTTTAGGATTTCAGGTCAGTCAGTCAGTTTGTGAGGAGAGAGGAGAGAAGATCCCTGGGAGAGGGATGGAGGAAGGAGGTGCTGCAGCAGATCTCAGTGACCTGGGTCTGCTGGCACGGGAAAGGAAAGAAGGAGAAAGACATTATTATTATTATTATTATTATTATTTATTGTTATAGCGCCATTTATTCCATGGCGCTTTACATGTGAGGAGGGGTATACATAAAAACAAGTACAATAATCTTAAACAATACAAGTCATAACTGGTACAGGAGGAGACAGGACCCTGCCCGCGAGGGCTCACAATCTTCAAGGGATGGGTGATAATACAGTAGGCGAGGGTAGAGCTGGTCGTGCAGCGGTTTGGTCGATCGGTGGTTACTGCAGGTTATAGGCTTGTCGGAAGAGGTGGGTCTTCAGGCTCTTTTTGAAGGTTTCGATGGTAGGTGAGAGTCTGATATGATGTGGTAGAGAGTTCCAGAGTAGGGGTGATGCGCGAGAGAAATCTTGTATGCGATTGTGGGAAGAGGAGATAAGAGGGGAGTAGAGAAGGAGATCTTGTGAGGATCGGAGGTTGCGTGCAGGAAAGTACCGGGAGACGAGGTCACAGATGTATGGAGGAGACAAGCTGTGGATGGCTTTGTATGTCATGGTTAGGGTTTTGTAATGGAGTCTCTGGGCAATTGGGAGCCAGTGAAGGGATTGACAGAGGGGAGAAGCTGGGGAATAGCGGGGGGACAGGTGGATTAGTCGGGCAGCAGAGTTTAGAATAGATTGGAGGGGTGCGAGAGTGTTTGAGGGGAGGCCACAGAGCATGAGGTTGCAGTAGTCAAGGCGAGAGATGATGAGGGCATGGACTAGGGTTTTTGCAGATTCTTGGGTGAGGAATGAACGGATGCGTGAAATATTTTTGAGTTGAAGTCGGCATGAAGTGGAAAGGGTTTGGATATGTGGTTTGAAGGAGAGATCAGCGTCAAGGATTACTCCGAGGCAGCGAGCTTGTGGGACTGGGGAGAGTGGGCAGTCATTTACTGTAATTGATAGGTTCGTAGGGGGGGTCGCGTGAGATGGGGGAAAGATGATGAATTCTGTTTTGTCCATGTTGAGTTTCAGATATCTAGTGGAGAAGAAGGATGAAATAGTGGACAGACATTGAGGGATTCTGGTTAGTAGGGAGGTGATATCTGATCCAGAGATGTAGATCTGTGTGTCATCAGCATAAAGATGATACTGAAAGCCATGAGATTCTATGAGCTGTCCCAGGCCAAAGGTGTAAATAGAGAACATTGAACAGAAACCTGATCTTCCATAAGAAGGAGAGACTAGTACGGAACGAAGGAGTAAAAGGGAACAGAGGGCATGGGTTAGGAGAGAACCCTGCCTAGAAGTTCTAAGCGCAAGGCCGGGGCCCGGTCCCCGAGGTTGTATGGATACTAATGGTTCTACAGCAGACACCGGTGGAGTGGTGAGCTGTAAATGCACTACTCCCATCTAAGACTTGGGGGCACAACAGCAACACGGATAGAGAGCCGGAACTCAGGAGAAGGGAGTCCCCGAAGCAGGCTACAGCTGTCTGCCGTACAAGTATGGTTCTTGGGAACATCTGTCAGGAGGAACTCCAATGTAACTCAGTACTAGGAGTACTTCACACCAAAGGCGCTATAAGAGGAGACGTTCAGAAAGGCACATGTTGGCGGAGTGTTGGAAGGGAGCATTCCATCTGACCTGGAGGTTGACTGAGTCCCTGACCCGGAGGACACAGCACGGAGGCAGGCACCTGTGTGTACTATAGACTGTGAGTAAAGCTTTGGAACTACATGCCCTCGTGTCCTCCAATTATTCCTGCGCTAGCACACCCTGTACCACTACATCGGGGTACCAGCTTCTACACCGCCTGCACCTCTCCTTTACCCCTACATCTACACTGCCCTGGGACTACAGCTCCACCTGTGGGGAGCTACACCATCTTGGCTGCAACACACCACCAGTCCCAGAGGATCTGCATGCAGCGTCGGCTTAACACCTCACTTGCCGAACACCACAGGTGGCGTCACGAACTATTCATTTAATCAACTATATTCCACCATTCAAACTTCCCCTATTACTTGGGCGCCCAGGGCCACGGACCGGGTCACCGCTGCTGTGACACATCCCGCTGACACCGGCCCGGTACCGAGTACCCCACAGCTCTGGGAGGGCGCCCCAAACTTGGCGTCACGAACAGGATGACGAGACCCGATGCCATTGGGTTCTGTGTGCCTAAGACTTAAAGTTTTTGAAAATGTGCAGAAGACCCAATTTGATAGACTGTGAAATGAATGTTAAAAATGGCCGCTGGCGCAGTGAAGAAGGGCGTGACAACCTGGGATGTCCTAAGAAAAGACCGCGCACTGTCCTGGGCCTCCCCTGCCTGAATTACTATGCGATAGTGACATGGCCCACCCCCCGAGGGGTTCATATACTGGCTTGGTATGGAGGAGCTGGAAGAAGACGCCGCCCCAAGAAGCGGAAGCCAATGGCGGGAAAAGACTTCAGACAGGAAGAAGGACGCCTGAACGCCATCTTGGAAGGAGACGGGAGGAGGCCTGCGGAGCGCGAGGAGGTTATGCTGGATCTCCCTGGCGCCATGGCTGAAGGCTCCAACCCAGTGTCCGAGATGAACCGCCAGCAGCTGGAGGATGAAATAGCCAAGCTGACGCGCCGCCTGCAACTGAGGCAGGAAGCGCTATGGACTTTGAATCTGCAGCGCGCCCAGGAGGGGCCTACACCTGCGGTACCCGCGACACCAGTACCCGCCGCTGCTGCACCAGATCTATTCCAGGCAGACATTATGGAGCCTGCAACTGCTGCCATACCACTAGCAGCATATAGTGTTCCCTCTCTGCCGCTACCACCGGAGAAGTTGTACGAGACCCTGGGAGCCGAAGCGGAGGAAGAAGAGCTCCCGCCCGGACCTGACGCGGCCGTGCAGGTCCCTTCAGAGACCCCTGCGGACCCGGAGCCGCCATTAGCTCCACCGCCGTTCCCGATATCCCACCGAACGGCACCTGCTGCCACCATGCTTGCACCGGAGCAGATACCACACCGCCAGGAGGCTCCAGGTGCGTCTGATGCCCCTGCACCTGGGAAGGCCCTGGGGTGTACTGCGGTCGCAGCGGATGGCCAGGTTGTGTTAGATCTTGTCTGGGACCGGGATACTAGTCCCCCGGGGGAGACACCGGAGCCCCTGATGGTGGTGCCGCGGTATGCGACGAGCCGGGATCGGTCTCGGGAAGAACGGGAGGAAGACGAAAATTGGGCTAACTGCCAAGCGACCATACGACAGCTGGCAGCCGAGCAGCGGGCGTGGGAGCAGCGCAAGTTGGCTGTGCTGGGCCCTGACTTGGACCGGAAAGAGCAGGTCCGTGACGGTCACTTCGGTCCCCGGGACTCCGCAGGTTGGGGATACGTTTTAAATGTGAACCACGAGAGGGGGTTCGGCTTCATCCATGACCCCAGCCGAATCTCCGATCTGTTCTTCAATCAGAGGGATGTGGAATCACACTTGAGGAAGGGGCACCCTGCCAGAAACCTACACCCAAAGTATCTCCCCTGGAAGCAGTTCCAGTAACCAGTTTCCAGAAAACCCAGGAAGAGACCACCACTAGCAATCTCCGGCAAAAATAAATAACTCTCGTTACCCAGGAGGGTATTTGCACCGTTGTGCCTTTTGTTTCCTATTTTTTTGATCATCATGGTTTAGTTTTGTTTTCCCAGTTGTTGCCCAGTTATATTGGCAGCTTTCACACTTGAACTGCAGAGATCATGAACGCTGAATGGTCCAGAACTGTTATTGTACATAGTTTGCACCTATTTAGGTGCCCTCTCTTGGTTTTACATAGACACTTTGCGAAGATAGCGTCTACCTCATTTGGAGCACGACTCCAATCAAAGGACACTGCAAGAGATCCCGGCTGGTAGCGGTGTCCAGCACTTACAAGAATTATTAGATAAGAGCTGCTGCAAAGGCAAATAAAATAATGGGATGCATTAAATGAGGCATAGATGCTCAGGAGGAGAACATAATTTTACCTCTATATAAGTCACTAGTGCGACCACACTTAGAATACTGTGTATAGTTCTGGTCTCCGGTGTATAAGAAAGACATAGCTGAACTGGAGCGGGTGCAGAGAAGAGCGACCAAGGTTATTAGGGAACTGGGGGGTCTGCAATACCAAGACAGGTTATTACACTTGGGGTTATTTAGTTTAGAGAATCGAAGGCTTAGGGGTGATCTTATTACAATGTATAAATATATGCGGGGACAATACCAAGACCTTTCTAATGATCTTTTTATTCTTAGACCTGTGACGGGGCCAAGGGGGCATCCTCTACGTCTGGAGGAAAGAAGGTTTAAGCATAATAACAGACGCGGATTCTTTACTGTAAGAGCAGTGAGACTATGGAACTCTCTGCCATATGATGTTGTAATGAGTGATTCTCTACTAAAATTTAAGAAGGGACTGGATGCCTTTCTTGAAAAGTATAATATTGCAGGGTATATACACTAGTTTCCTTAATATTGCGTTGATCCAGGGATCTAGTCTGATTGCCGTATGTGGAGTCGGGAAGGAATTTTTTTCCCCAATGTGAAGCTTACTGTTTGCCACATGGGTTTTTTTTTGCCTTCCTCTGGATCAACATGTTAGGGCAAGTTAGGATAGGATATGGGTTGAACTAGATGGACTTAAAGTCTCCCTTCAACCTTAATTATTATGTTACTAAACTTTTTAGGTAGATCATAACTTCGGTGTTAAAGGGTGAACACAAACCACACTTTTTTTTGTATAAAAATTCATGAAGGAGAGGGATTTATCAATGTCTGTATTCCAATTTTCCGGCATAAAAAAGTTGCAAAATTTGGATCAGGCATTGTTTACACAAAAAAAGTTTGATTTTTTTTTAAGCTTTCCACTTCATACTTTACAAAGTGGGTGGACGTCGGCAGGACATTTACTTCACTGATTCTATTTTCTGACCCCCACAATTTTCTGGGGGTAAATGTTATATTTTAGAGCATGTTATAGTATATGAAACACCAATGATAATTTTCCTCCATGACGTTCAAGACTCTTCTTCTTTCAAGTCACAGTATATTTCCACCATAACACTCTGCTCTTTCTATTGCAGTTTTAATAAACCTTTAATAAACCTCTTGCAAGCTCTGACAGGGCCATTGATGGGCCATGGGTGCGGTTGGAAATTGGCAGGTGGCCTCTGGTCACACCTGAGCTTCTTAACAAGAATATATCATGAAAAGCACAATCAGGGCTGAAACGCTGCACTGCGACACAAATCTACACTCAGAAAATAATTTCCTCTTCTTATCAGGAGCCTTTTGTTATATGGCTGACTAATGAGACCAGCTTCTGAATGATTTGTCGATCTCCATGGAAACTGCACCAGCACAAAGGGAACAAATAATATCACTTGTCGAGTTTTTGAAGAACAGAACAAGATCTTCATATTTTCAGCACATTAATATTTCATATAATATACCCGGAAGCCATAAAAGACGTATTGTTGCATTTAAGAACGCCATAAAAAATAATTTACCACCCATCCCATTTCCCCTGTAAGAGTATAATTCGCAAGGGCACAACGCTATATATCAATGTCTCGCCTCAAACTATTAGAAATGTTAATCAGATCCTCAGGGGCGGGACGTGCCGGAGCGCACGACACTCTGCCCTGGTTTCAGGTAGCTGAATATTACATATGCACTGTGTTTATACAGCAGGCTCAGGAGCTGAGCCTGTCCCATACAGCACAGATGTGTTATACAACTGGCACTGGAATATAACTGCTGCAAGCTGACTCTGATCACGCCAGATTAGCCTATTGAATGCCGGTTGTGGCATTTAACATGTTGGAAATGGGTGAAGATTTTCCTAGTTCCTTCCATCAGCCATCTTGCATCAAGATTGTGTGGTGCATTGCCAAAAAATGCCCCCATGTTTACCATGTTTGCACACCGATGAAGCCCAGCCACAGGCTGGGCTTCCTAGGAGATGGGTAATATTATAATAACTCTGCTGTAGTATACTGTACAAGAGACCTATCGTTGTAGCCCCCTAGTTGGACCAATGAAAAATAAAGAAAAATAAAAGGAAAAATATTTTTTAAAATGATAAATGTTCATGTCATTCCTTTATTTCTAGAATGTAAATTGAATTAAAAAAGTACATATGTGGCACTGCTGCATACGTAAATGTGCAATTTAGTAAAATATCGTAACTTTTATTCAATATGGTGAATGTCGAAATGAAGCAAAATTCAAGATGTCAGAAATGCTGTTTTTTTTATCACTTTCCCTCACAATAAAATGTAAAGAAAAAAGATCAGAAAGATGTATAGTTCCCAAAATGGTAATAATAAAAACAATATCTCTTAACCCCATAAAAAGCCCTGACACAACATTATCAACCAAAAATTTTAAAGGTTATAGCCCTTGGGAGGTGAGAACGAAAAATTGTAAGTGAAAAATTGGACTCTCTTACTCAAGGGTTCTTAGAAACCTGGTACTGGCCATGCCGATATTTCTCAAGCAGAAAAGCTACGTGACAGCCACTAACAAATCCCTCATTATGGCCATAGTGGTTGTTGGTGATGAGAACAATTTCAAGTATATTTTATATTGGCAATATGTCCATACCAAAACTCATCAGCTAAAGGGGTTCGTACTCTGATAATTAGATCATCACATAGTGGCATCCTGCTGAAACCTACAACGACCAGCTATGTGCAAGAAACCGGAAGCAACTGTTAATTTTTCCTGCAGTGCCTCCACAGTAAAAATGAGGTATTGCACAATTCCAATTAAAATCTATGAGCTTCTTATGTAATGCATGCCTTTCAGATATGGTCCTAATAATTGTTTTCCGCTCTGTTTAATAGTTGACGGTTCTGGATCCTGGATCTCTCCTATATCTAGCTAATAAAAATTCTAAGTAAATAGTCGGTGGAAAGGTTACCAGTGTCCCAGTCTCGAAGAATATTTCCTTAAAAATAAATTCTTATTCGAAAGAAAAGAAACAAACTTTATTCCAATCTAGTGTAAGAGACCAGAATCAATCTTACCTTAGTTTCTCTTTTCCTCAGTTGCTAACATTACCTATGTAGTGTGTGATCCCACAACAAACTCATATTGGCAATTTTGTAAGGATGGGCTAAGTCAGAGCTCCATTGTGGTAAGAATGGCACGAGTCAGTTGCTTCCCTAGTATGTAAATACTGACAATAGGAAATAGAGTTTTAGGTGCTCGGGGGTGTAACTTAGATACTCAGGGGAGTGGTTAGGGTGGAGTCTAATTCCAATGTTTTGCAATTATAGTAATTTTGGTGGCTCATTTCTTGCATTCATACAACTTAAAACTGCACTTTTTTACACTTGGAAAGTTAATGAAATCTAGCACTTGAATTCCAGTGTGAATAAAAACAAAAACTGCCATGATTAAGAACTGCCCACAAATTCAGGTTCGAAACATGTACGTTTTTGCTGCTATTTCCATGATGTGTATTTAGGAAAAAATATGAACAATTTTATTGAAACATATTAAAATAACCCCAATAAACGGAGTATCACGCCTCCTGAGGAAGAAGCCGTGAAACGCGCATTGAGGCGGCAGGCCAGGGGAACCTTGCTTACACACGGCCAGATGTGAGTACAGTGCATAGTTCTAATTGCAGGCATTTTGCACGATCTGCATTATAAAGCACTAGAAGCACTTTGTATATTGTTTTGATATGTAGTGAGCCTATTCAAGCACAGTAACCAGTTTGTATTGCATATCTGCTAGCACTGGAACACTTTTATGAGCTTATAGGACGCACTTGTGTTAGGACATATTTTTGCCTGATTTGCACTATTAGGCACTAGAAGCACTTTTACTTTGTTGGGATATGCAGTGAGCCTATTTAAGTGTAGTAACAAGTCTGTATTGTGTATATGCGAACACTGGAACACGATGCACTTGTGTTAGGACACTTGCAGGCCGATAGTATATGCTTTCAGCCATTTAAACTTGTATTTTGATCTGAGCCATTTCTTTTTTATTTAACCCCGTGTTACACGCCTGCTTAGTGGGATACTCTGTTTATTGGTGTTATTTTAATATGTTTCAATAAAATTGTTCATATTTTTTCCTAAATACTCGTTGACTTTTTCTGCTATAATTAGCTAGGAGAAGTGTGTGTGATTATATTGTATCCGGAGTTTATGAGGTTATATTGTTTTATCCATACTTTATGGGAATAATTGTGATAATATCTCCATGAGGTCCTGTTTTTTAATGTTTCTACGTTTTTACTTGCAATAAGTTTTTTTTTTTTGTTTTTGTTCACACTGGAAATAAAGTGCTGGATTTTCACTATCTTTCCAAGTTCTGGGTTCGAATCCCACCAACGACAACATCTTCAATGTGTATGTCCTCCCCGTGTTTGCGTGGGTTTCCTCCTGGTTCTCCGGTTTCCTCCCACACTTCAAAAACATACTGATAAGGAATCTAGATTGTGAGCCCTAATGGGGACAGTGATGATAATGTCTGTAAAATGCTGTGGAATTAATGGCGCTATATAAATGAGGAAAATAATATATTAATGAATATGATGCAAATAGAGTCATTAGGCGCGCAAAAACGATGATGAATCGGCATTACATTGCCAGATTTATAGAAATAAGTCTATCCCTTGAAGAACTGTGTTCTATTTCAATACACAGGACATAAAATGTTGTGCCGTAGACCTTCATACCTAACATATGTCAAATTTCTTTGCAGGGCGGACTGCTCTATGTACAAGCATAATACTCTTCAGTCATGGAGAAAGTGATCCTAGTCCTTTTTCTCTATGGTTTTGTGGGTTGTATGGCCCATGCCCACTCTAATCATTTGGGAGATATCAGGAGGCCTCTTCCCATGGGACAGAGAGTGGATGGATTTCTACCCTTGGACCAGCCAGTCAGGTAAGCATTGTAAGCAGCCACTCGTATAGTCTCCTCTAGGGTTGTAAGATGAGTCAGTAAATGCCAGACACAAGGTGAATGGTATCATCATACTTATTCCAGATAGATGATGCCAAATGAATGAAACTGAAAGGGTCTGTTTTATCACTTATCCATATGATAGGTGGAGGTCCGACCGCTGAGACCCTGATGGAGCAACAGAAGGAGGAATGGAGTAGCAGTGCGCTCCATTCATTCCCTATGAAGCTGCTGAGCGCTGCGCTCAACTTTATTCAGCAGCCCCATAGAGAATAAATGGAGTGGTGAAAATGCTCAAAATATTGCACATGCATGCAATTTGCCTTTAGTCCTACTATAGCTGGCATTGCATCCTGGCTGTCAATCATGTCGTGGCTAGGTTATTACTGCGCAGCTGAGGCACAGAAGCCCAGTGAACTGTCTCCTACCTAACAGAATTCATGGCTCCTCTCGATTTGCTGGCCTGGCGCAACATCGTGTTTGTCAACTATGATGTTACGCCAGGGCAGCTAATCAAAAGAGGAGCCATGAATGCCATCAAGAAGTAAGCATTCTGCAGGGCTCCCGTCCATCGACCAATATGCAGTAGGAAGTGTCAGACTGGGGTGCCAAGGGCCCACCAGTAACCAACTCCAGGTCTCCACTTTTCAGCTACATGCAAATGTGATATTATCCTCAAGTAAAAATGTATATAACAATGATCTGGGTAGATTGTTAAATAAATAAGATGTTGCCTTTGTCTGTCCAAAGATATTCAAGTATATTGTGCCAAGTACTGCTAATATAAAAGGGTGGTGGCCCAGTCCTGCACAGCGGCCCACCAGAGGATTCTCCTGTTCTCCTGTGGACCAGTCCAAGCCTGAGTAGGATGAATTTATTTTAGGTCCTGCCTCCTTGGCTAAACCTCATCCCTTAAATGGTCTCTTTCCAAAAAGGAACAGATCATAAAGAGTCTGATGCTTGTGTTCTCTTTCTACAAGACTGATTTAGGAACATGCAGAAAATCCTGCACACTGGCAAACAGTGAGCCCAAGATTAACGTTGATCCTTCATCTCTAATCTTGGTGTTTCTTTAACATCAATTATGCCATAAAAGTGAAGGGAAATCTTTTATCAACATGATTTAATTTACTATATGTAGAATGATTCTATCATTGTTGAGCTGCAACTATAAGGTGTCTTGGGTTTCCTGCCAGGTCCTACTGGGCCTATAAGTACTATAAATGATCTCTGGGGGTCCTGTTACAAATTATATATGGGGGCCAAGGCGCTTAATGTTATATCTCTGTATTACTGTAACATGAAGTTTTTATTGTGGTCACATAAAGGATTTGCATGGTGTTACCTCCACTGAACTTCTCAGCACTGTGGTGGGTTTGTCGTCACGAGGAACACAGTAATAGTCTACTCGTCATAGCTCAGTCCTGTCCTTGTATTACCTTACTCTGAAAAGGGCGGATGTCATGAGTAATAGGTCTGTTTTGTCTCTTTCCATATAGTGCAGAAGGTTGTAAACAGTTCACTTTATTACCCGCAGTTCCTTGCCGTGCATTGTAGAATCCATTAATCATGATATTTTGTGACTAACAGGCTTCAGGAACTCATGGGCACTACTATGGGCACAATGCTTTGACAAACAACGCCACTCTTGTCCGTAGATAGTGCCTGGTATTACAGTGTATCATCCTTTGCATGAGTGACATTTAGTTTAGGAAGCAAGCAACCATAGTTTTTATCCTCATGCTACTCCATTAATGGCACTTGTTATAGGCCTTCCCCCCACTCACCATGTATTTCAATAAAGAGTGACAGCACTTGGGCTAAAAGCCAATGGATTTTTTGTGACTAGCATGCTGTGGAATATGTTTGGTGGAAAAACCCTCTGGAAGGGACCTTTAGCACTAGAATAGACTACAAGAAGAAGAAAAAGAGACTCGAAAGGAAAATCACAAAATGTAGTATTTTTATTCAGTAATGCAAAAAACACCAGATACAGACAAATTAAAACCAATTTTCCACAATGAGAATAACAGTCTAAGTTCAAACAATGAGACATCAGTACATATCCAAGGAAGACCACCTGGAACTGTGAGGCAGACATATGACCAAGAAATGCACAAAAAACAAGAAAATATATAGACTAAATCAACAATTGAAAAAACAGCACAGTATCAAATATGATATTAGCAGTACCGGTAATAAGTAAAATGGATACATACTAGTCCAGGGGAGAGGAAAAGGGACTTAAATTGTAAGATTTTTTTTTTTTTGAGGGACAAAGAAATTCCTACGTGTATCGCCGAAATTCGGCTTCCTCAGGATGTCGTCAGATTAGCCTATTATAGATTAAATGGGGAATTACATTTATTGTGGGCCATGAAATCCACTAAGGCCCACTTGCACATTGTATAAAAGTCATCTGAACTAGCTGATTTCGGAAGGATCGACAGATGATATTGGGGGAGAGGAGGATTTGGTTTATTGAATTTCAACAGCTGATCCTTTTGTTCTTCTTCTTTTTGTTCTCTTTCATTCTTGTCCAGAGTGAGGTCAGATGGAGGGAGAACAAATGGATCCAGAGAAGTCTTGGCATTGGCTCTCTCATAACAAACAGGAGCACCTGGCTGAGATGTGTTAAAGGGGTGGTCCGGGACTTTAACATCGATGGCCTATCCTTAGGATAAGTAATCAATGTCTGATTGGTGCGACACACGGCACCCCCGCCAATTAGCTATTCCCGGTGTTGGCTACGGCAGGAACTGCTCAGCTACAGAGCTACACAGCAAAGCTCTGTTGCCCGTATGATGGCTGCGGTCCGGTACTGCACACCCGCCCCCCTATTCCAGCAAAAAGTGGGCAGATGTGTAGTACCCGGTCTAGGGCAACAATTCTATCAACAGAGCTGTCCAGCTTCATAACTGAGTAGTTTCAGCTGATCGGGTGCTGGGTGTCTCACCTCCACCGATCAGACATTGATGACCTATGCTAATGATACGCTATTAATGTTAAAGCCCCGGACAACCCATTTAACTGGGAAAGATAGCTTTCACCAAAAGAACCATTTGGTCGACACCTGGTGTATACGGCCTCACTTGAAGAATAATTAGGTGGCAGAGTGAGTGATTCCACTCTTTTCTCCACTCATGGACGCACCAAGAGACCCTCTTACTTTTAACCACACACTTTACAGTGAAAACTACTATGAATTGAGAATGCTCACCACGGTGGCCATCGATAATGCTGATAACGGCACATCCTTTTACATTGTCAGTCCAGCGTGCCCTGTCACAGTTGCAGCCACCACACAATTTTCCTTTTGGGCCTTGTTTGTGGATGCCCTGAGGCTGGCATTGTCTAGTGGAGCAGTATATGTATGGCTTTTTTAAAGGGGCATAGTTCTCTTGTCTCGTTACTGTGGCTCGCGGTGCAAGACTGACCATACACACTATAGGAAAGTTGGCCTAACCAAGTACAGGCTGACTATCTCATTTCTGAGGGTCTCCCTCTTTTTATTTTCCTCGTGCAGGCAAAAAAAGAGGTGTGCATTGTTGATCCCAACATGCATGCTCCAAAGTAAGCTATATCACAACTAGGTGAATCTGGAAGAATCCAATTCATGCCTCCAATTGCAAACAAACAAACTGGCGCATCAAAGATGTATATGGCCAGTGTGGGGTATGTGGTGCAAAGGGTAATCCCATCTTATTAAATGATCACATATCCCTAAGATGTCATCACTTACTAATCAATAGGTGTTCCACCTCTGAGCCCACACTGATCCTGAGAATGAAGGGGACTGAAGAACTGTGTCTTCTTCCCAATTTACCCCCTGAAGAGGTGCGTGCTACTGATTACCTGACTATGCAGAGACCTACAACAGGCTCCATTCACGTCAATGGAACAGTGTTGCAGTCGTTGCCAGAAATGCCCCTGTGTAGAGGAAAAACACTGTGGCCCCTTCATTCTCGGGATCAGAAGAGAGTCCAGAAGTGAGACCCCCACAAATCATAACCTGGCAATTACCAGTTATCTCTCATCTGGTGAAGTGATCCTCAGAGTCAGTGATCTGAATGAGCAATTATTCTACAGCACTGACAGATGATGTTGGTGCAGCATTAAGATTCAGATGGAACATTGAGTGCTGGGGAGGCAGAATGGAAAGAGAAGTCAACGGGAACCACAGTACCTGATGAAGTAGAGTTGAGAAAATGGCAACAGCCATGACAGAGTTGTACATATTACAAAGTAAATTGAAATGTGGAGCTGGGAGCAGAACAGCAGAGTTGACTCACCAATGTAGCAGAGCTGAGTTTGGCAAAGAGTCTAATATAGAAAACCTGGTGAGCGGTAGAGTAGAGCTAAGTTTGTCACAGAGTCCAGTTTAGCAGAAATGGTGAGCGGTAAAGCATTATTGGGTTCGTCACAAGGTCTAGAGCTGAGGCAGTTCATGGTAGCAACATGGACACCTATTTCCCTAATTTTCAGCAGGTATCACGTCGCCTGATTCAGCCTATAAGGCCTGGGTGCATGATTTCAGAGATGTGCGCCAAATTGCAATGAAAATCTGATGTGTCAATGAACAGAAAGAGACATCACCAGGCGATCACAGTTCGAGGTAACTTTGTTAAACTAGAAAGGGGGAGTTGGCAAGAGGGTAACAAAAGGTGAGGGTCACTGTGGCACACTGACTTCCAAAGAAATCTTGATGTAACGTTGACATAATCCACCATTTCTACTATCAAAACAAAGCTTTTGATACAAAGTTCATGGTTTATTGCAAAACGTTTGAGATGTTCTTGCACAAGTTTGTTCATATGTATTTGCATATATTTGTGCACAAATGTGTTTATTAGATAACTTGGTGAGACATTGTCTGGAAGCTTTGCCAAGTCATATGTCGCACCTTTGCATCTGCCATTCCTGTGCCCCTTGGTACACACAGAGGTGATGTTTTCGTGTGATAATGCGTCACTTTCAGGGCTGCCTTAGGACAAAGTTTACTCACTTGTTCCCAGTAACAAAATGCAAACACATAGGAGAAAAATCGCCAAGTCCACGTTAACCGCTTGGTTTCCTTTCACCGCACCAAGTTTATATTTCCCTTACGGAGAAATGCATGCAGATTCTTTCTTGTGTACAGGGGGTATGAAAAGTATTCAGACCCCTTTACATTTTTCACTCTTTGTTTTATTGCAGCCATTTGATAAATTCAAAAAAGTTCATTTTTTTCTAATTAATGTACACTCTGCACCCCATCTTGACTGAAAAAAAACAGAAATATCACATGGTCATAAGTATTCGGATACTTTGCTCAGTATTGAGTAGAAGCACCTTTTGAGCTAGTACAGCCATGAGTCTTCTTGGGAATCATGCAACAAGTTTTCACACCTGGATTTGGGGATCTTCTGCCATTCTTCCTTGCAGATGCTCTCCAGTTCCGTCAGGTTGGATGGTGAACGTTGGTGGACAGCCATTTTCAGGTCTCTCCAGAGATGCTCAATTGGGTTTAGGTCATGGCTCTGGCTAGGCTCAATCACTGGTCTGTGATGAGGATTGGGGAGCTGCGGCTGCAGAGGCAGGGTACGTATAAAGTGACCGAGGGCGGTAGCCATGTCTATGTATTTTGTCTCACAAAATTAGAAATGGGATAAGAGGAAGAGCATGGTGCAGCTTTTATCATCTCATTTGCTGCCTATGCAGAGTACAGGAGTCAAGATGAGTTAGTTGCGCTCTGCATAAGCAGCGACCTACTCAAACCTTTGTTATCTCATTCGCTGCCCATGCAGAATGCAATAGCCAATGACAAACACATCTCGACCGCTGTGTTCTGCAAAGGAACTGGTGGCACCGAACTAAACATCAAAGCAGCCACTGGCTGCTCAACCAGCGTTGACTGCGCCCCTATGACACCACTTGAAGTTAGGTGCAAGATTTAACACCCTAATAGAATTTGGCAACTGCCCCGTAGCTCCTGCCCCCTTGCTTTGCCACTCACTGGTGAGCTGGTTTTGATGAATCGGACCTCTTTTTTTTTTCCTTTTTAGGTTCTTTATTTTCTATTACATTTATATTTTTCATATAGAATTCCTTAATTGGTAAGAAATAATTCTTTCCTATTTCTGAGTTTATATAACAGGGTTCGATGTCCTCCTCTTCCCTTTCTTTTGCAGGTATTACTTCACGGTGAACAAAAGTCAAAGTGCGGTAACGATAAGAGTGACGCCCTGTGAATCGCCCATCCTGTGGACACTGTCCGTCCTCTCCACTCAGGGTACGATGTGACATCCAATAATGATATGCTACATACATGACATGCAGATTTAATGCATATTGACATGAACCAGAGCATGAACGTGCATCTGCCCCGAGTTTTCCATCCTTATACTATAGTGGATGAGGAAATCATATCCTAAGCACAATTCTGCATGTCACTGAACGGATGAATTAATTAAGGGTGTTATTTAAGGTTACAAAAAAGTTCTACCTATTCTTTGAAAAACAGCACCACTCCTGTCCACTGGATGTGTCTGGTAGTTCAACTCATTCACTTGAGAGGCTGAGCTGACTGTGGATGAGAGTGCTGTTGTTTCTGGAAAAAAATGATATCAACTTATTCATTACACTACACCAGGGAGGTAAGCATTAGCCACTCCAAAATCACAAGTTGTCCCTTATCCATATATTATAGGATAAATTGCTGATCACTGGGAGTCCGATCACTGGGATTCTCATTGATACTAAGAACGAGGCTTTGCCAGAGAAAGCAGGGTACATCGCTCTGTTATTTCCCGCAGTCCCTTGGAAAATTGGAGTTGAGGCCAAGCATGTGTACCTCCACTCCCTTTAAGATGGGGCACTGCAGAACTCCATTCTTGGTGTTCAGGAGTCTATTCTTGGGATTGCTTAGTATTCCAGCAATCAGAACCCAGAGATCATCACGTTATTATGTTAAGAATAGTGGATAATCTCTCAAAGAACAAAAAGATTGTCCATATTCTACAGGTAGGATCCTTCTCTTCCTTTACATCATCTGTCGGGGTGAGTGAGGAGGGTCCTCTACACATTAGACTGTTGGCTGATCCCACTGATTTTGGCAGGTTTAGCTGACTTTAGTCTAATGTGTATGTAGACCTTAACTCTGTCATCCCCAGCACCTCTTCTCTTAGAAGGTCCAATGTGGTGTCATGAGATGTGAATGATGACGTTACTTCGGGACCACTAATCTGATTTCGCACCAGAGATGCCAACAGGTAGCAAGGGGATTGCAAAGCTCTAGTATGGTGGCCACAAACTTCTGAAATGTCTGCCCTAAAATCTTTTTGCTCAACTCTAGCTATATAAATAATTCCATACATCTATTCTTTTTCTTCTAGAATATTCTGAACATCGCATCCCTTATAAAAAGTATCATCACATGGGCCCTCAAAGAATATTTTCCTTCAAAGGAAATGGGGAAGAATCATTCTCATCCATAGCGAGGTCTGAAGGCTTTTACTTTCTTGACTTCATGTCACTTGAGTCGGACACCAGTTTTCAGGTCTTTGTCTGGACCCAAGGAGATGAATCAGTCCCATGGCCTACACTCCCTGAGGATCCTCGGGTAGATGTTGTTTTGGTGGAAGAAAACAAAGTTGATTTGTCTTGGGAATCAAGCTTGGGATCCACTGGGGCTGAGTTTGAGTACTGCCTGTTTATTAATCAGAGACATAACTACAAGACATTGTGTGCCACTGAGCTAAATGCAAAGAGAGAACCTGACTATCATCAAGAATATTTAGATACCAAAGCTAAGAAATCACTGAAAATAATTACAGACAAGTCCAAAAGTAAAGTACATTCCTACCCAATATCCTATAAGAAGGTCCAAGGGATGATGGGGGATGACAACTTTTTGTCTTCTAAAACCTCGACTGGAGGTCAAAGAATATGTGTGGGGACTTCTCTAAATGCTACTATTTACGGTCTAAAGCCTAAAAGTCTTTACTACTTTGATGTATTTGCCGTGAACCCTAAGGATGGTACTAGTGTGGCTTACACTGGTTCTTTTGCGGAGACCAAACCCAAACAAAAATCCCAGCTACCAAAACTTCCCGATGAAGAAATGGTGAACATTTTTTTGAAACGTAAAGGAGTTAAAATAATGAGCATCGATCCATCTCCACGTGGACTAAAATGGCTTTTTGTCCATTCTTGCCTACACAAAGCTCATATACAAATCATGGTCAATGGTCGAATTGAAGTTTCTAGGAGTCTTCAAGGAGCTCACAATTTCAAACTTCTGGGAAATGCAAAGGATAGCATTATCATCAGCTTAAAATCAAGTAGAGGAGGTCCAGGCTTGGTGAAGCTCTTCACTACAACCACACACGGTCATTTGCCATTTTCCAACTTACCTCCTGACATCAACATGTCCATATCTAAGAGATCATGTTCTTCAGCTTCGGTGACCTGGACTGGAAGTGGTCCTGGAGTCAAGTACTGCATCTACGTCAGGCACCTAGAACATCATTTGGATTTAAAGCTGATACACAAGCACCAGAACAGCTGCCTAAACACCAATACCAGGTCAAGGGCAGAGAAGGTGGTTTGCCGACATGCTGGAAGTCAAACAACTTCAGAAGAGCATATAACTGATCTGAAACCTGGAAAAGCCTATCTCGTAGATCTGTACTTTATTGGTCTCCATAATAACACAATAAAGTTCCCAAGTCAGGTTGTAAAGACTCAGGAATGGTGTACTTGAGTTAACTAGGAGGACTTCTGACCTCAAGAACATTGCTGGCTACATTCTCATGCCTTAACTTTTTACAAGATGTTACGAGCAATCACTTTATACTTTATTCTGATGTAAGATTGGAGGTCATCAACAATATATATATATATATATATATATATATATATATATATATATATATATATATATATATATATTTTTTTTTTTCTGTGATATATAGGGTGGCTTGACAGCAGGATTCACCACTAAAAGAAAATTAGGACCTTCCTAACGCCATTTTAATGATCCTTATGTTTTGCCTAAAAAGTACATGTTTGAAAACTATGCTAAATCCTCCCTGCTCTTCCTGCCTCTGGATAGTGGAATAATCCGGGACCACTCTCAATCATTGTTGCTCTTTGGTGTAATCTGATTGACAGTGGTTCCAGACTAGTCTGCTACCTGTAGGCAGGGATATCAGGAAGGATTTTAAGAGAATCTGTCAGCAACTTTTTGATGTGTAATCCGAGAGCAGCACAATGTCGGGACAGAGACCCTGATTCTTATGTATCTCTTACTGGGCTGTGTGTTGCTGTGTCAAAAAAACCCAGTGTTTTATCAACAGATTATTATTATTACAGGACTAGGTGTCTCATGCCTCCTAGTCAACTGCTCTGTGTAACTCCGCCCTCACCACTGATTGGCAGCTTTCTGTGACTATAATGTGTACACAGAACGCTGCCAATCAGTGGTGTGGGCGGGGTTATACACAGTTCAGCATTTTGAGCTCTGCTAAATCTGCAGCAGAGAAAACAGTGATTTCATCAAATGACAGCAAGCAGCCCAGTAAGTGACACATCACTAGAATCAGAGTCTATGTCCTTACATCATGCTGATTTCAGATCAAATACTAAACACCTGCTAACAGATTGCCTTTAAACACACATATGTAACATTTATGCTTAACACAGGCATCATTAAGACCCGTATTAGGAGGCTGATAAAGTGTTTCTAATACCTCCTGGGGAAAATCATGCTGTAAAGTTCCCTTTAAAAGGAATCTGTCTGCACATTTTTATCACCTCATCTGAAAGCAGTGTAATGTAGGCAAAAAGAAGCTGAATCCAATGATGTATCACTTAGTTTACTGGATGCAGCAGTTCTGACACAAGCAGAGCTGAGAAAGCTGCCTCCGCCCACACCAGGCTCTCCATGTACAAAGTTCATAGACAGTGAGCTGCTTATCACAGGAGGGGGCATTGCCGGCTAGTCCGGCAATGTTTATCTCTTAGTGATAAATCCTTCAGTTAGTAAACAACAGCACGCACTATGACAATTGACACATCCCTGAATTCTGTGTTTCAGCCTCTATCTCCTGCTGTCTTCAGCTTACATAGAAAAAACCTGTTGACAGATTCCCTTTAGCATCAACTTTTTGATGACGAGAGTACTCAGTTAGGATCTTTTATCTGTTAGCGGAGGGCACAAAATGCCTTTTTCTCATTGAAGGTCATGTACAGCAAATTGATTTTAATGTGCATCATGCAATTCCTCATTTTACCTGCAGAGGCACTGCAGAAGAATGCAATACTTGCTGGCAGAGGCACTGCCGAAGAATGCAATACTTGCTGGCAGAGGCACTGCCGAAGAATGTAATACTTCATGCCAGGTTCTTTGTGGATTGCATGTGATCAATGGTGATCATAACTTGTGATCAGCTTTTATTTGGTGAATCCTTTTATCAAAAAGCAGACCATCCTTTTATTCAACTATTTCACTTTCCCAGGTGGCAGGCTGCTGTAAATAATGTATTATATTTGTATGTTATTATATTAATAAGATACTGGATAGGATACAAATGTACAGTGTTGTTTGTATTCTTTTATTATATACTTTTATATACTTATTTGTGCAGCTTTCATTTGCTTTGTACAAATAGAAAATGTTTTTCTTTCCCTTATTAGAGAACATCCAAAGAGATACCATGTATGGACCAAAAAAAAGCATGAATTCTACTTTTATGCTACCTTTGTCTAGAGACTATAATGGGCCAAGAGTGATTCTTGTACAACAAGGAGATTTAGGAGAAAGTCATCAAAACTGCTATTTGATATGCCAGTCTTTTGGATTAAGATGCCTTAAAATTTTTTTTTTAAAAAACAGCCTTACCAACACCAGGGCAGATTACCGTAACATTTTCGGTCCAGGTGCCGCACTAACAAAGTTCAGTAGCAGGCAGGTTGATGATATTTTAAAAAATAAAATGTTTTAATGGAAACTAAATATAATATGGATTTTAAAATATGCACAATGTCTTATTGTGGATTTGCACAATGGATGTCACCACTTTTATTGAAATAGGAGTGAAATCTGTAATGAATTTGCAATAAATCTGCACATTGCGAGGATGGCCACTACCGACTGTGCGAAGAAGTGTGGCTGCATGTGACTCGCCCCCAGAGGTCGTGGGGTGCTCGGTGCCGGGCCCGTTGATTACAATGGGAGATGTCACAGTGGCAGTGACCTGGTCCGTGGCCTCAGGCGGTCAATCTAAAAGGGGTAGAGTGATGGGGATAAAGTCATTGAGATGATTCGTGACGCCACCTGTGGTTTCTGGTCAGTTTCACCAGCGCTGCAGGGTTGCTTCTCTGGGACAGATGGTGTGGTGCAGCAATGATGTTGAAGCTCCCCACAGGTGGAGCTGTAGTCCCAGGGCAGTGTAGATGAGGTTGGCAAGTGGGGAGATGGTGTAAAGAAGTAGATGTAGCAGAGCCGGGTGTAAGGTGCAAGAATAAGTGGAGGACACAAGGGCATGTAGTTCCAAGGCTTTACTCACAGTCTGGTGCACACAGATGCCCGCTTCGGTGCCGTGTCCTCCAGGTCAGGGGCTCAGCCCACTCCCAGGCAAAGTAAAGTACACCTTTCCAGCACTCCTCCAACATGTGCCTTCTCTGAACGTCTCCACACTAGCGCCTAATCTGAAGTACTTGTAGTTGCGTATTAAACTCAAGTTCCTCCTTCTTGATGTTGCTTAGAACTCTACTTGTAGCCTGCTTCGGGGACTTCTTGCTATCATGTCCCGGCTCACCCACGTTGCTGTTGTGCCCCCAAGTCTTAGATAGGAATAAAGGGGTGACGACTTCTATTCCTCCGGTTTCTGCTGCAGGAACATGAGTATCCATACAACCTCGGGGACCGGACCCCGGCCATGCGCTTCAGACTTGAGGAAGGGCTCTGCTCTGACCCTAGTCCTTAGTTCTCTTCTTCTCCTCACGTTCCGTACTAAACTATCTTCCTTCTGAAGAATCAGGCTTTCTATGGCTCTTTCCTGTGCCAGCAGCTCCAGGTCACAGGAGTCTGCTGCAGCACCTCCTTCACTCCATCCCTCTCAGGAGATCTTCTCTCACAGACTGCCCTTTTCCTAATATTCTCCCGCTCTCTTGTGCAGTCTAAGCTCCACCCACCTCCCAGCACTCTTCGCGTTCCAAGCAGGGAGCCACCAAGGTTGCTTTGCTACACTACTGGTGTGTGTGTGGGATGTGAGTGTTGGAGTGTGGTCAGGTGTCTCCACCTTACCTGGATAGTGGGGCACCACACCTCAGGAGGAGGTGCAGTACCTCTGTGGCGACTGAACCCTCAGGGGCGCCACACATGCGGGACCTGGTAACAGCTGACCAGTGACTGCGCAAAGTATCTGATGTTTTTCAATATTTAAGTCAGGGGTGAGGAACCTTTTTTCTGCCAGGGGCCATTTGGATATTTATACCATTACTCGGAGGCTGTACAACATTATCTACTTGAAAAGTATCCTGCTGTATTTGGTCAAATATTAAATTAACACTCCCCCTTAAGGTGATGGCTGCTTCTCTTTGGTCTGATGATGTTGGGTGGTATTGATGATTTTGCTATTTGCAACTGCTTTTCTAGAATTGAGTCGATCTGGTGCGCAGGTGACTCTGCGAATTTTGAAAAGAATGCGCAGCATTAAGTTTCCAAACACAGATGTATATTGCACTGCAGATCTCCTCACAGTGGGAAATTCATCACTGCCCACGTTACATTTATAGAACTCAAACAGTGCGGGGGCTGCAGTATACATTACATAGGAGACACTGAGACTGCTCTATATATTCATCACATAGGAGACACTGAGACTGCTATAAATACATCACATAGGAGACACTGAGACTGCTCTATATACATCACATAGGAGATACTGTGACTGCTGTATATACATCACATAGGAGACACTGGAACTGCTGTATATACATCACATAGGAGACACTGAGACTGCTGTATATATATCACATAGGATACACTGAGGCACATACAGCAGAAGAGACATTGGAGGCACATACATTTTAAGGAGATGCTGGAGGCACATACATCACAGGAGACCCTGGGGGCACATAAATCACAGGAGGAGCTAGGACATATATACATCACAGGAGACGCTGGGGCATATATACACTACAGGAGGGGATGGAGCACATACATCTGAGTAGAAACTGGGGGCACATATATCAAAGGAGAAGCTGGAGCATCTATACATCACAGAAGATGCTGGGCCGCATTCATCACAGGAGACGCCAATGGCATATACATAACAGGAGGGGCTGGGGGCCTATAAACATCACAGAAGGTGTTGGGGGTACATACACATTACAGGAGGGGCTGGGGGCATGTATACATCACAGGAGGGCCTGAGGGTCTGTATACATCAGAGGAGGGATAAGGACTTCCGCTGTTGCTATTGTCAGTGGGACTGGAGCGTGCTGACTCCACCCACAAAGTACATCCTGACACAGGACGCAATCCTTTATTCCACACACGCGGACGCAGTGTCAATTGAAGGGCCAGCGGCTGTCATTTTTCTGGCCGCCGGTCCTCAGGGATCTATCACAGGCAATAAACTAAATAAGCAAATGTGCATACCCTCACAGATATTTCAGAGGAATTTTTGTACCATTTTGCAAAATGTGTAGCATAAAGGTTGAAGACAATAATATACATTTTGAGCTACTCTGTTGGGAGATATTTTTGCTTCATGTGTCTTTATATTGCCACCTCGTGGTTATAATGTGAATTGCAGTCTGTCAAGGCTTTTACTACCAAGTGGAGATAATGTATTGATTTTGTATAATGAGAATTGGAGTTCTTAACAAGCAAGTTAAAGGAAAGACATATCTGCATTGTAAGCCAAAAATAATATATTAAGTGAATATATTTGTGGCACTAATTCCTTGGAGGCGTTTCTGTTCATCTCACAGTATAATTTTCATTACATTCAACACACCCTGAATAATAACAGAGAGTCCATGTATTAATTACAATTTACATTATTAGTGTGGGAAGGGATTAGTAGTTATGGATGCAACCGGTTCAGTATGTGCAGAACTCAATGTGGTGACTTGCTGCTGCCCTCTAGTGGACAAAATGGAACTCCAATCAATATTGAGAACGCTGAATTCAGCGTACAGCGTCACTGTCATGAGCGGAGGTGAACTAAACTCCAATTCTGTATTCATTGGTGAAGAATTCAATCAGAGAATCAATCTAAATCTTCTGAATAGTGATGCTTCCATAGCAGCAACATATTTGGCAGTGCTTTACAAAGATTGGCATCACTCCATCCCCAGTAGGTGTCCCAATATAATTGCACCATCAAATAAATAGACCATGGCCAATTTATCAGAAAAATTTTCACTTATGAGTATATTCACGTATGAGAAGAAACTGACATCACACATTCAGAGAGAAAAACGCATGCACACTCATGAGTCAAGTGCTGCAAGGCTGCTCAAATCAGTGTCACACACAGCAGCCATTGTTCATATGCTGTGCTAAGACACCTATGGGCTCATAAATAGGGTCCCCAGCTTGGGTAGGGTTTTCCTATCGGGGCAAATTGATGAACCATTTGAGGGATATGTCATCATTATGAGATTGGTGGGCGTCCGACACTCGGCACCCACACTAATCAGCTGTTACAAGCACCAATGGCGGCAAGAGACGACATCCGGCACCCACACCGATCAGCTGTTACAAGCACCAAAGGCGGCAAGAAATGACATTTGGCACCCACACCGATCAGCTGTTACAAGTGTAGGGAAGGTGACCGGACGGACGGACTAGTCAGAGTGAAGAAGGAAAGGTTTGCACAGTGTAGGAAGGTGTCGGTTATTACAGTGGGGAAACAGCTAGGAAAGTGTAGTGGACGTGCAGTACCTTGGGTTGACCATTAGATGGCAGGGAGGAGTGTGAGCAAAGGACTTGACATCAGCTTAGGGCTTTAGAAACCGTTGGTCATGGGGGGCGTGGTGACAGTGACAGGGGACCGGGAGAGCTATAAATACTGAGGGAGGGTTCCAGAAGGTTCCAGTCCCCAGGGGTGCTCCAGTGACAGGAGGACTGCGACAGTCTGTGCGCTGTGAGGAGAATCTAAACCAGGGGGACTGAGGAGGGAGAACAACGGGGGGTGGTCCTGACAGATACACCGCAACAGAGACGAGTTAAAAGGGAATAGGCACAGCGTGTAGAGTACGACGTCTGACCAGTGAACGCACTGTTGGTGATTTGGCTTAGGGCAGCCACAGTGTCGGAAGCTGTAACTACGTCAGGAAAGGAGAAAGGACAGGACATATATATACGTCCCCGGCGAGAAACACGGTGTGTGAAGCGGCTCTGGATATAGAGGGCCATAAGTGAGGTACTGTGCTGTGTCGTGAAGCGGCTCTGGATGCGGAGGGCCGAGAGAGAGCGATATGGCGATGTGTTGCGAGGGCCGTCAGACGGACGGCGCGCAGAAATAACATTGGACCTGTTGTACCCAGTACCTGCCTCCATCTTGTCTCTGTTTCGTCTCTGCGCGGTATAATAGAGGGACCACCCCCCAGCTCGCCCGACCCACCGACCCTACATTTGGCGTAGTCGGCAGGATCGCCGCCGCTAATACCCCATCTTCTGCGGCAGGCCTGCCTCAAAGAATGGAGAAGGACTTGGACTACTCTGTTTGGATTACAATTACCTGTGGATTACAATTGGCTTACCTGTGGATTACAAATTGGGAGCGCTGTGGTGACTCCTTGGTGCTGACAGAAGATCCGGGGCGGTATCAGGAGCTGCGCAAGATGGCGACATTACTACAGTGCAGGGGAGAGGTCCGGGTGTTTGCAGTCGTGTTGAATGGACTGGGACCCCCTCCAACATACCCCTGTGGACAGCAGTATGTGCCCGGAGGCTGACGCTCTCATGTACTGTACCCCAACAGATGGGAGGAAAGGCCTGCCAATGCCCCACCCAGCAGGAGGAGTGGCACAGAAGAGGGACTTGGCTGTGGCTGTTTGGCGCCATTCGATTGCTGCCCACCGGACGGTATGAGACGCTGCGGGTGTCGGGGCATCTGCCGCCTGGAGTGGCAATGGCGGCGGGAGAACGAAGTGAGCCAGAAGACGTCATCCTCGGGTCCATGGGCAAGAAGCGGAGCCCGTGCGGGGCCCGAGCGGAGCCAGGAAGAGCGGCTGCCATTGATACCGGCGGAGAGCCTCCCCACGGAGCCCCTGAGTATGGAGGCTAGGCCCGCGGAGCAGCGGGTTGAAGAGCGGAGGCTGTGGGAGGAGCCGTGTGGTGATGTGACGGAGGCCGCGGCGCCGGGGAAGGTGAGAGTTCCCCCGGTCCTGCCGGCGGCTACCCCAGCGGCCCCTATCATTCTGCCGCAGCACGCAGCCTCCTGCGTACCGGAAAGCCTGGCTGCAGAAGGCCCTATGCTTTACGCGGAGTTGAGCGAGGCCCCTGTCCCTGTCTCTGAGCCAACCCGCCCGGAGTCATCAGGGCGGAGTTCATTGGCAAGAGGCTCGGTTGCACTTCCTCGGCCGATCCCAGCTTCATCACTCGAATCGGCTGTCACTCCGGCTCTGCTTAAAGTTGTGGATGCGGCCTACCCTGCGGCCGTGAAAATGCCAGCGCTGAAAGCAGCGGCGGCCTGTTTGACGGGCCCTTTGGACCAGCCCCCCAAAAACACGGCTGCTCTCAACCGCCACTCGGCCCCAGCGGCTGCTGGGCCACAGATACCATCAGCCGCCTCTGCCCCACGTCCTTTTTTGGCAAGCTCCTGCCCACCGGACTCTGGGACTGGTGCTGTACCCTCCATTTGGGTTGCGGAGGTTGTTAAGGGAAAGAAGACACGGGAGAAAGCGATTTGGAAACAGCTGCATGACAAGGGGGAGGCTGGCATGGCGGAGAAGAGATCACAGGGGCGGCTGGTATACACCAACCTCGAGAAGGGGTACGGTTTCATCCATGATAAGACTGGCCAGAAAGTGTATGTGAGCGTGGCCTCTATACGGCATGGCCGGGCTCTGGAAGTAGGGGACTTGGTTTCCTATTATAAAGAGTACTGCCCCCGCGGATATTATGCGGTGGCAGTGCTGGCGGAACCCGAGGAACGCGAACCCCCGTAAAGAGGACTGTTGTGGACACTCCCTGCATCCCAGGAGCTCCACGGTTGTGGGGCCCCTTGCTACCGGCCATCAGGAGATGGCCTGGACTGTCAGAATTTCGGTGCACCGTTGTGCAGGTTAAAAAGGACAGGTGCGTTAAAAAAAAAAATGTTTTGTTGTTATCTGATGCAATTATTTTTTGTTTCTCTCTTTTCTTATGTTTCATGTATGGAAAGCAAACGTAAAGTTGATTGCCTGACAGAGCGGGGATATGTAAAAGAGAGGGAGTGTCCATGTCCAAGGAAGGGGGAGGGAAAAGGAGTACTGGTGATGTTTACTGTTGGATGTTGAGTTTTAAAGCAAAAGAAAACGAAAAAAAAATATAAAAATGGGTACTTGTGCTATTATAAAGTTGTTTGATGTATAATATGCAAGGTAAAATGCAACAGGTCCGGGTAAGGGAAGGTCTGCGGGACCAAAGGAAAGTGTTAGATCCGGTAGGGATCTAAGAGTTGAGGAGGTCTGGGAGACCGGGACGCCGACCATGACATGTTATTGAAAGAAAGGAAAAATGAGTTGGAAGACGTGAGGAAGATAGCCGTCCTAGGTCAGGTCCCCAACATCACGGACACCCCTGAAGGAAGAAGGCGGGCGCTGGTAATGATCTGGAAGGTAAGAGACCTCGATCATGGCGTACCGAATAGTGGAAGGTGACAGTAGGGGAGAGTAGGGGAAGGTACACGCCATAGAGAGAGTATGGGTGTACCTAGCCCAATTTGAAAGACGTTGTCATGTGGCGTGCGCGCTGGTGAGTAGCAGTAGGCTGCTCAGAGCATAGTGCTCCCAGTATGGTTCAGCCCCCGCAGATAGTGGGTTTGGCTCAACAGCTGGTCCGACAACAGAATGTAGGTGTTGCTTCAGAACGACAAAGGCAGGGATGAAGATTGTCGAGGACGACAATGGACAAAGGAAGGGAGAGTGTAGGGAAGGTGACCGGACGGACGGACTAGTCAGAGTGAAGAAGGAAAGGTTTGCACGGTGTAGGTAGGTGTCGGTTATTACAGTGGGGAAACAGCTAGGAAAGTGTAGTGGACGTGCAGTACCTTGGGTTGACCATTAGATGGCAGGGAGGAGTGTGAGCAAAGGACTTGACATCAGCTTAGGGCTTTAGAAACCATTGGTCATGGGGGGCGTGGTGACAGTGACAGGGGACCGGGTTAGCTATAAATACTGAGGGAGGGTTCCAGAAAGTTCCAGTCCCCAGGGGGAGCTCCAGTGACAGGAGGACTGCGACAGTCTGTGCGCTGTGAGGAGAATCTAAACCAGGGGGACTGAGGAGGGAGAACAACAGGGGGGTGGTCCTGACAGATACACCGCAACAGAGACGAGTTAAAAGGGAATAGGCACACCGTGTAGAGTACGACGTCTGACCAGTGAACGGACTGTTGGTGATTTGGCTTAGGGCAGCCACAGTGTCGGAAGCTGTAACTACGTCAGGAAAGGAGAAAGGACAGGACATATATATATGTCACCGGCGAGAGACACGGTGTGTGAAGCGGCTCTGGATATAGAGGGCCATAAGTGAGGTACTGTGCTGTGTCGTGAAGCGGCTCTGGATGCGGAGGGCCGAGAGAGAGCGATATGGCGATGTGTTGCGAGGGCCGTCAGACGGACGGCGCGCAGAAATAAACTTGGACCTGATGTACCCAGTACCTGCCTCCATCTTGTCTCTGTTTCGTCTCTGCGCGGTATAATAGAGGGACCACCCCCCAGCTCGCCCGACCCACCGACCCTACATAAGCACCAAAGGCGGCAAGAAATGACATTTGGCGCCCACACCGATCAGCTGTTACAAGCACCAAAGGCGGCAAGAGATGACAGAAGTTGGTGATCTATCCTCTGGACATGTCGTCAGTATGTCCTGACTGGAAAAACCCTTTAACCTCTATACCACTTTTGCAACACTTGTTTTCAGACTCCTGATTTTGTTAATGTTTTTATTCCCTGCCAGTTTTAGATTTATTATCTAGAGTTGTCAAATATCCTCACAAATTTCACTTTGAACCTGAGTTTTGAATTATGTCTTGAAGGATTTTTCCCATCATCAGAGATGGGTCTTGTTGGATAGTACTCATTAAAACACACAAATTTGCAATTTACTGCCTTTACTGCCTGTTAAAGTTTTCAGCCGTTCTTGAGATATTAAGGGTGTGTGCACACGCTGCAGATTCTGCTGCGGATGCGCAGCAGTTTTGGCCCTGCGGATCCGCAGCAGTTTTTGCTGCGGTGTACAGTACCTTTATATTCTATGGTAAACAAAAACCGCAGTGCACACGGTGCGGATTTTTCCGCGCGGATTTGCTGCAGTTTCAAAACCGCAGCCTGTCACTTCTTTGTGCGGAATCCGCAAGGGTTTCACACCTGTCCATTGTAGAGGTGTCAAACCGAAGGGGAAAACCGCACGTTAATCCGCAGATAAACCGCAGGTCTTTTGACCTGCGGATTTACCTGCGGATTTTGCAAAATCCGCAGCAGAATCCGCAGCGTGTGCACACACCTTAAGGGTACGTGCACACGCTGCGGAATCTGCTGCGGATTAATCCGCACGGATTTTGCAAAAACCGCAGATAATCCGCAGGTCCAAAGACCTGCGGATTATCTGCGGTTTTGCCTGCGGTTTGGTCCTGCGGATTCACTATCTCCACAATGGTGGAGATAGGAACCCGCAGCGGTTTCCGCAGAAAGAATTGACATGCAATTCTTTCTGCGGATTCAAAACTGCAGCAAATCCGCGCGGTTTTTTCCGCAGCGTCGGCACAGCGGTTTTTTTTTTTCCCATTCAAATGAATGGTACTGTACACCGCAGCTAAAACTGCTGCGTGTCCGCAGCGGCCAAAACCGCTGCGAAAACGCAGCGGAATCCGCAGCGTGTGCACACAGCCTTACACTTTTCATTTCTTTTACTTGCAGATCGTTGCCTTGGAGACCGACCACCGTTCCTTTGCAACAGAACAGGCTCAGTCTCGCGTCTCAATACCCGGCACTGCCGTCGGAGCACTCATCTGCACAGAAATACATGCAGCACACTCTGGTCCCGAGTGCCGGCAGCAGTGCAGGGGTGTTGAGGCGGGAGACTCATGTGAGTTTCTCGCCAGTGTGACCCCGGCCTTTAATTACTGTTTGAAGCTGACCAGGATTGGAGGAGCGCAATGTTTTCTCCTAATTCCAGCCTGTTTCAGCTCTGTATTTGCAAGCTAGGCAGCAGAGGTGGTCGGTCTCCAAGGCAACAGGCTGTAAACAAAAGTAAAGTGTTAATATCTCAAGAATGGCTTCAAGTTTTAATAAGTAGTAAATTGCAAAAGTGCTTGTTTTTCCAGGCAGTATCTGACAATATCCATCTGCGTAGATGGGATTAAACCTTTAACAAACCATGGTTCATTTTTCACTGGGGCTTAAGAAGTAAAATCCAAACACAGATTGCTTGTTATGGGCTCGAGGACAATAGCTCTCTTTAAAAGAGAAGACTTATGGAATGGCCAAAAATATATATCATGGTTTCCTATAGCAACAAATCATAGCTCAGCTTTCATTTAACATACTGCTGCTGGATAATAGAAGCTGCGCTGTGATTGGTTGCTATAGGCAACAACGAACGCATTATAAATAGACACCATACAATTTTGACTACATGGAGAATCTAATAGGGGATTAAAAGTAAATTTATATACCTCCCATTTAATTCACTACTAACTTTGTCTTCAGTATTAATGGTAGATAGAGGCAGCCATTTTATCATGTAGATGAATGGCTGTTTCAGGTAAAAGCTGGCAGGACTGTGAAATAAAAAGACTGTGGAGGAACTGTAGTCATTCTATGCCCTATGGAGACCACCATATTCTCTCCTTAGATGCATTGTAATAGTTTTCACCTCATTTATCAAAAATGTCTTTCTTGCCCACAACAGCCAAACAGAGCTCAGCTTTCTTGTCATAACCAACTCTGGTAAAATGAAAGCTGTGCTGTGATTGGTTGCTATGGGCAAGAAAGTTTGTTTTGGATTCAGAAAGTTTTGACAGACTTGCCCTGGTATAATTCGGACCGTGCTATGATTTTTCGTTATCAAGCCCTTTTATCAATATTCCCAAGATCTCACAAATCTGAGTAGTAATGTACAGTCTGAGCTCATCACATTGTTCCATCCCCCAAATGCGTGCATTAGCCTCCGCTCAATAAACAGGATGTCAGATCACTGGATATTTCTGTCTCTGGGGACACGAGTCACATGTGGGAATATGTCGGCATCATAAGTGCAAAATTCCGCGAAATGCGATCCTGAAATTAATGTCATACCAGAGGGGTTATCAATGGTGGGAACATTTTCAAAAATGATAACGTTTGTGACCATGCATCACATTCCCTGAAATGACACATGGGTATAAGTAAGATTGGTGCTGATGGAGGAGCGAATCTGCCGAAATTCACATACGGCTCATTTGCCCAAACTCAGCTGGGAAATTACATTTTGCTTTGTATTCAATGCGAACTGAATGTACCCCGATTGTCGGTAAACTGGCAGAGCATGAAAAATGGGGGGGTGAAGGGAATGTACCCCGATTGTCGGTAAACTGGCAGAGCATGAAAAATGGGGGGGTGAAGGGAATGTACCCCGATTGTCGGTAAACTGGCAGAGCATGAAAAATGGGGGGGTGAAGGGAATGTACCCCGATTGTCGGTAAACTGGCAGAGCATGAAAAATGGGGGGGTGAAGGGAATGTACCCCGATTGTCGGTAAACTGGCAGAGCATGAAAAATGGGGGGGTGAAGGGAATGTACCCGGATTGTCGGTAAACTGGCAGAGCATGAAAAATGGGGGGGTGAAGGGAATGTACCCCGATTGTCGGTAAACTGGCAGAGCATGAAAAATGGGGGGGTGAAGGGAATGTACCCCGATTGTTGGTAAACTGGCAGAGCATGAAAAATGGGGGGGTGAAGGGAATGTACCCCGATTGTCGGTAAACTGGCAGAGCATGAAAAATGGGGGGGTGAAGGGAATGTACCCCGATTGTCGGTAAACTGGCAGAGCATGAGAAATAGGGGGGGTGAAGGGAATGTACCCCGATTGTTGGTAAACTGGCAGAGCATGAAAAATGGGGGGGTGAAGGGAATGTATCCCGATTGTTGGTAAACTGGCAGAGCATGAAAAATGGGGGGGTGAAGGGAATGTACCCCGATTGTCGGTAAATTGGCAGAGCAAGAAAAATGGGGGGTGAAGGGAATGTACCCCGATTGTCGGTAAACTGGCAGAGCATGAGAAATAGGGGGGGTGAAGGGAATGTACCCCGATTGTTGGTAAACTGGCAGAGCATGAAAAATGGGGGGGTGAAGGGAATGTACCCCGATTGTCGGTAAACTGGCAGAGCATGAGAAATAGGGGGGGTGAAGGGAATGTACCCCGATTGTCGGTAAACTGGCAGAGCATGAAAAATGGGGGGTGAAGGGAATGTACCCCGCTTGTTGGTAAATTGGCAGAGCATGAAAAATGGGGGTGAAGGGAATGTACCCTGATTGTCGGTAAACTGGCAGAGCATGAAAAATGGGGGTGAAGGGAATATACCCCGATTGTTGGTAAACTGGCAGAGCATGAGAAATGGGGGTGAAGGGAATGTACCCCGATTGTCGGTAAACTGGCAGAGCATGAAAAATGGGGGTGAAGGGAATATACCCCGATTGTTGGTAAACTGGCAGAGCATGAGAAATGGGGGGGGTGAAGGGAATGTACCCCGATTGTCGGTAAATTGGCAGAGCATGAAAATTGGGGGGGTGGAGGGAATGTACCCCGATTGTTGGTAAACTGGCAGAGCATGAAAAACGGGGGTGAAGGGAATGTACCCCGATTGTCGGTAAACTGGCAGAGCATGAGAAATAGGGGGGGTGAAGGGAATGTACCCCGATTGTCGGTAAACTGGCAGAGCATGAGAAATAGGGGGGGTGAAGGGAATGTACCCCGATTGTCGGTAAATTGGCAGAGCATGAAAAATGGGGGGGTGAAGGGAATGTACCCCGATTGTTGGTAAATTGGCAGAGCATGAAAAATGGGGGTGAAGGGAATGTACCCCGATTGTCGGTAAACTGGCAGAGCATGAGAAATAGGGGGGGGGGTGAAGGGAATGTACCCCGATTGTCGGTAAATTGGCAGAGCATTAAAAATGGGGGGGTGAAGGGAATGTACCCCGATTGTTGGTAAATTGGCAGAGCATGAAAAATGGGGGTGAAGGGAATGTACCCCGATTGTCAGTAAACTGGCAGAGCATGAAAAATGGGGGTGAAGTGAATGTACCCCGATTGTCGGTAAACTGGCAGAGCATGAAAAATGGGGGGGTGAAGGGAATGTACCCCGATTGTCGGTAAATTGGCAGAGCATGAAAAATGGGGGGTGAAGGGAATGTACCCCGATTGTCGGTAAACTGGCAGAGCATGAAAAATGGGGGTGAAGTGAATGTACCCCGATTGTCGGTAAACTGGCAGAGCATGAAAAATGGGGGGGTGAAGGGAATGTACCCCGCTTGTTGGTAAATTGGCAGAGCATGAAAAATGGGGGTGAAGGGAATGTACCCTGATTGTCGGTAAACTGGCAGAGCATGAAAAATGGGGGTGAAGGGAAGATACCCCGATTGTTGGTAAACTGGCAGAGCATGAGAAATGGGGGTGAAGGGAATGTACCCCGATTGTCGGTAAACTGGCAGAGCATGAAAAATGGGGGTGAAGGGAATATACCCCGATTGTTGGTAAACTGGCAGAGCATGAGAAATGGGGGGGGGTGAAGGGAATGTACCCCGATTGTCGGTAAATTGGCAGAGCATGAAAAATGGGGGGGTGGAGGGAATGTACCCCGATTGTTGGTAAACTGGCAGAGCATGAAAAATGGGGGTGAAGGGAATGTACCCCGATTGTCGGTAAACTGGCAGAGCATGAGAAATAGGGGGGGTGAAGGGAATGTACCCCGATTGTCGGTAAACTGGCAGAGCATGAGAAATAGGGGGGGTGAAGGGAATGTACCCCGATTGTTGGTAAATTGGCAGAGCATGAAAAATGGGGGGGTGAAGGGAATGTACCCCGATTGTTGGTAAATTGGCAGAGCATGAAAAATGGGGGTGAAGGGAATGTACCCCGATTGTCGGTAAACTGGCAGAGCATGAGAAATAGGGGGGGTGAAGGGAATGTACCCCGATTGTCGGTAAATTGGCAGAGCATTAAAAATGGGGGGGTGAAGGGAATGTACCCCGATTGTTGGTAAATTGGCAGAGCATGAAAAATGGGGGTGAAGGGAATGTACCCCGATTGTCGGTAAACTGGCAGAGCATGAGAAATAGGGGGGGTGAAGGGAATGTACCCCAATTGTCGGTAAATTGGCAGAGCATTAAAAATGGGGGGGTGAAGGGAATGTACCCCGATTGTTGGTAAATTGGCAGAGCATGAAAAATGGGGGTGAAGGGAATGTACCCCGATTGTCGGTAAACTGGCAGAGCATGAAAAATGGGGGTGAAGGGAATGTACCCCGATTGTCGGTAAACTGGCAGAGCATGAAAAATGGGGGTGAAGGGAATATACCCCGATTGTTGGTAAATTGGCAGAGCATGAGAAATGGGGGGGGTGAAGGGAATGTAGCCCGATTGTTGGTAAACTGGCAGAGCATGAAAGATGGGGGTGAAGGGAATATACCCCGATTGTTGGTAAATTGGCAGAGCATGAAAAATGGGGGTGAAGGGAATGTACCCCGATTGTCGGTAAACTGGCAGAGCATGAGAAAGTAGGGGTGAAGTGAATGTACCCCGATTGTCGGTAAACTGGCAGAGCATGAAAAATGGGGGTGAAGGGAATATACCCCGATTGTCGGTAAACTGGCAGAGCATGAAAAATGGGGGTTAAGGGAATGTACCCCGATTGTTGGTAAATTGGCAGAGCATGAAAAATGGGGGGGTGAAGGGAATGTACCCCGATTGTTGGTAAATTGGCAGAGCATGAAAAATGGGGGGGTGAAGGGAATATACCCCGATTGTCGGTAAACTGGCAGAGCATGAAAAATGGGGGTGGAGGGAATATACCCCGATTGTTGGTAAATTGGCAGAGCATGAAAAATGGGGGGGTGAAGGGAATATACCCCGATTGTTGGTAAATTGGCAGAGAATGAAAAATGGGGGGGTGAAGGGAATATACCCCGATTGTCGGTAAATTGGCAGAGCATGAGAAAGTAGGGGTGAAGTGAATGTACCCCGATTGTCGGTAAACTGGCAGAGCATGAGAAATGGGGGTGAAGTGAATGTACCTCGATTGTTGTTAAATTGGCAGAGCATGAAAAATGGGGGTGAAGGGAATATACCCCGATTGTTGGTAAACTGGCAGAGCATGAGAAATGGGGGGGTGAAGGGAATGTACCCCGATTGTCGGTAAATTGGCAGAGCATGAAAAATGGGGGGGTGGAGGGAATGTACCCCGATTGTTGGTAAACTGGCAGAGCATGAAAAACGGGGGTGAAGGGAATGTACCCCGATTGTCGGTAAACTGGCAGAGCATGAGAAATAGGGGGGGTGAAGGGAATGTACCCCGATTGTCGGTAAATTGGCAGAGCATGAAAAATGGGGGGGTGAAGGGAATGTACCCCGATTGTTGGTAAATTGGCAGAGCATGAAAAATGGGGGTGAAGGGAATGTACCCCGATTGTCGGTAAACTGGCAGAGCATGAGAAATAGGGGGGGGGTGAAGGGAATGTACCCCGATTGTCGGTAAATTGGCAGAGCATTAAAAATGGGGGGGTGAAGGGAATGTACCCCGATTGTTGGTAAATTGGCAGAGCATGAAAAATGGGGGTGAAGGGAATGTACCCCGATTGTCAGTAAACTGGCAGAGCATGAAAAATGGGGGTGAAGTGAATGTACCCCGATTGTCGGTAAACTGGCAGAGCATGAAAAATGGGGGGGTGAAGGGAATGTACCCCGATTGTCGGTAAATTGGCAGAGCATGAAAAAAGGGGGGTGAAGGGAATGTACCCCGATTGTCGGTAAACTGGCAGAGCATGAAAAATGGGGGTGAAGTGAATGTACCCCGATTGTCGGTAAACTGGCAGAGCATGAAAAATGGGGGTGAAGGGAAGATACCCCGATTGTTGGTAAACTGGCAGAGCATGAGAAATGGGGGTGAAGGGAATGTACCCCGATTGTCGGTAAACTGGCAGAGCATGAAAAATGGGGGTGAAGGGAATATACCCCGATTGTTGGTAAACTGGCAGAGCATGAGAAATGGGGGGGGTGAAGGGAATGTACCCCGATTGTCAGTAAATTGGCAGAGCATGAAAAATGGGGGGGTGGAGGGAATGTACCCCGATTGTTGGTAAACTGGCAGAGCATGAAAAATGGGGGTGAAGGGAATGTACCCCGATTGTCGGTAAACTGGCAGAGCATGAGAAATAGGGGGGGTGAAGGGAATGTACCCCGATTGTCGGTAAACTGGCAGAGCATGAGAAATAGGGGGGTGAAGGGAATGTACCCCGATTGTTGGTAAATTGGCAGAGCATGAAAAATGGGGGGGTGAAGGGAATGTACCCCGATTGTTGGTAAATTGGCAGAGCATGAAAAATGGGGATGAAGGGAATGTACCCCGATTGTCGGTAAACTGGCAGAGCATGAGAAATAGGGGGGTGAAGGGAATGTACCCCGATTGTCGGTAAATTGGCAGAGCATTAAAAATGGGGGGGTGAAGGGAATGTACCCCGATTGTTGGTAAATTGGCAGAGCATGAAAAATGGGGGTGAAAGGAATGTACCCCGATTGTCGGTAAACTGGCAGAGCATGAGAAATAGGGGGGGTGAAGGGAATGTACCCCGATTGTCGGTAAATTGGCAGAGCATTAAAAATGGGGGGGTGAAGGGAATGTACCCCGATTGTTGGTAAATTGGCAGAGCATGAAAAATGGGGGTGAAGGGAATGTACCCCGATTGTCGGTAAACTGGCAGAGCATGAAAAATGGGGGTGAAGGGAATGTACCCCGATTGTCGGTAAACTGGCAGAGCATGAAAAATGGGGGTGAAGGGAATATACCCCGATTGTTGGTAAATTGGCAGAGCATGAGAAATGGGGGGGTGAAGGGAATGTAGCCCGATTGTTGGTAAACTGGCAGAGCATGAAAGATGGGGGTAAAGGGAATATACCCCGATTGTTGGTAAATTGGCAGAGCATGAAAAATGGGGGTGAAGGGAATGTACCCCGATTGTCGGTAAACTGGCAGAGCATGAGAAAGTAGGGGTGAAGTGAATGTACCCCGATTGTCGGTAAACTGGCAGAGCATGAAAAATGGGGGTGAAGGGAATATACCCCGATTGTCGGTAAACTGGCAGAGCATGAAAAATGGGGGTTAAGGGAATGTACCCCGATTGTTGGTAAATTGGCAGAGCATGAAAAATGGGGGGGTGAAGGGAATGTACCCCGATTGTTGGTAAATTGGCAGAGCATGAAAAATGGGGGGGTGAAGGGAATATACCCCGATTGTCAGTAAACTGGCAGAGCATGAAAAATGGGGGTGGAGGGAATATACCCCGATTGTTGGTAAATTGGCAGAGCATGAAAAATGGGGGGGTGAAGGGAATATACCCCGATTGTTGGTAAATTGGCAGAGAATGAAAAATGGGGGGGTGAAGGGAATATACCCCGATTGTCGGTAAATTGGCAGAGCATGAGAAAGTAGGGGTGAAGTGAATGTACCCCGATTGTCGGTAAACTGGCAGAGCATGAGAAATGGGGGTGAAGTGAATGTACCTCGATTGTTGTTAAATTGGCAGAGCATGAAAAATGGGGGGGTGAAGGGAATGTACCCCGATTGTTGGTAAACTGGTAGAGCAGGAGAAATGGGGGTGAAGGGAATGTACCTCGATTGTTGGTAAATTGGCAGAGCATGAAAAATGGGGGGGTGAAGGGAATGTACCCCGATTGTCGGTAAACTGGCAGAGCATGAAAAATGGGGGTGAAGGGAATGTACCCCGATTGTCGGTAAACTGGCAGAGCATGAAAAATGGGGGTGAAGGGAATGTACCCCGATTGTCGATAAACTGGCAGAGCATGAAAAATGGGGGTGAAGGGAATATACCCCGATTGTTGGTAAATTGGCAGAGCATGAGAAATGGGGGGGGGTGAAGGGAATGTACCCCGATTGTTGGTAAACTGGCAGAGCATGAAAAATGGGGGTGAAGGGAATATACCCCGATTGTTGGTAAATTGGCAGAGCATGAAAAATGGGGATGAAGGGAATGTACCCCGATTGTCGGTAAACTGGCAGAGCATGAGAAAGTAGGGGTGAAGTGAATGTATCCCGATTGTCGGTAAACTGGCAGAGCATGAAAAATGGGGGTGAAGGGAATATACCCCGATTGTTGGTAAACTGGCAGAGCATGAAAAATGGGGGTGAAGGGAATATACCCCGATTGTCGGTAAACTGGCAGAGCATGAAAAATGGGGGTGAAGGGAATGTACCCCGATTGTTGGTAAATTGGCCGAGCATGAAAAATGGGGGGGTGAAGGGAATGTACCCCGATTGTTGGTAAATTGGCAGAGCATGAAAAATGGGGGGGTGAAGGGAATATACCCCGATTGTCGGTAAATTGGCAGAGCATGAGAAAGTAGGGGTGAAGTGAATGTACCCCGATTGTCGGTAAACTGGCAGAGCATGAGAAATGGGGGTGAAGTGAATGTACCTCGATTGTTGTAAAATTGGCAGAGCATGAAAAATGGGGGGGTGAAGGGAATGTACCCCGATTGTTGGTAAACTGGTAGAGCATGAGAAATGGGGGTGAAGGGAATGTACCTCGATTGTTGGTAAATTGGCAGAGCATGAAAAATGGGGGGGTGAAGGGAATGTACCCCGATTGTCGGTAAACTGGCAGAGCATGAAGAATGGGGGGGTGAAGGGGATGTACCCCGATTGTCGGTAAACTGGCAGAGCATGAAAAATGGGGGGTGAAGGGAATGTACCCCGATTGTCGGTAAACTGGCAGAGCATGAAGAATGGGGGGGGTGAAGGGAATGTACCCCGATTGTCGGTAAACTGGCAGAGCATGAAAAATGGGGGGTGAAGGGAATGTACCCCGATTGTTGGTAAACTGGCAGAGCATGAGAAATGGGGGTGAAGTGAATGTACCTCGATTGTTGGTAAATTGGCAGAGAATGAAAAATGGGGGGTGAAGGGAATGTACCCCGATTGTTGGTAAACTGGCAGAGCATGAAAAATGGGGGTGAAGGGAATGTACCCCGATTGTCGGTAAACTGGCAGAGCATGAAAAATGGGGGTGAAGGGAATGTACCCCGATTGTTGGTAAATTGGCAGAGCATGAAAAATGGGGGGGTGAAGGGAATGTACCCCGATTGTTGGTAAATTGGCAGAGCATGAAAAATGGGGGGGCGAAGGGAATATACCCCGATTGTCGGTAAACTGGCAGAGCATGAAAAATGGGGGTGAAGGGAATGTACCCCGATTGTTGGTAAATTGGCAGAGCATGAAAAATGGGGGGGTGAAGGGAATGTACCCCGATTGTTGGTAAATTGGCAGAGCATGAAAAATGGGGGGGTGAAGGGAATATACCCCGATTGTCGGTAAATTGGCAGAGCATGAGAAAGTAGGGGTGAAGTGAATGTACCCCGATTGTCGGTAAACTGGCAGAGCATGAAAAATCGGGGTGAAGGGAATATACCCCGATTGTTGGTAAATTGGCAGAGCATGAAAAATGGGGGGGTGAAGGGAATATACCCCGATTGTTGGTAAATTGGCAGAGCATGAAAAATGGGGGGGTGAAGGGAATATACCCCGATTGTCGGTAAATTGGCAGAGCATGAGAAAGTAGGGGTGAAGTGAATGTACCCCGATTGTCGGTAAACTGGCAGAGCATGAGAAATGGGGGTGAAGTGAATGTACCTCGATTGTTGTAAAATTGGCAGAGCATGAAAAATGTGGGGGTGAAGGGAATGTACCCCGATTGTTGGTAAACTGGTAGAGCATGAGAAATGGGGGTGAAGGGAATGTACCTCGATTGTTGGTAAATTGGCAGAGCATGAAAAATGGGGGGGTGAAGGGAATGTACCCCGATTGTCGGTAAACTGGCAGAGCATGAAGAATGGGGGGGGGTGAAGGGAATGTACCCCGATTGTCGGTAAACTGGCAGAGCATGAAAAATGGGTGGTGAAGGGAATGTACCCCGATTGTCGGTAAACTGGCAGAGCATGAAGAATGGGGGGGTGAAGGGAATGTACCCCGATTGTCGGTAAACTGGCAGAGCATGAAAAATGGGGGGTGAAGGGAATGTACCCCGATTGTTGGTAAACTGGCAGAGCATGAGAAATGGGGGTGAAGTGAATGTACCTCGATTGTTGGTAAATTGGCAGAGAATGAAAAATGGGGGGTGAAGGGAATGTACCCCGATTGTTGGTAAACTGGCAGAGCATGAGAGATGGGGGTGAAGTGAATGTACCTCGATTGTTGGTAAATTGGCAGAGCATGAAAAATGGGGGGGGGGTGAAGGGAATGTACCCTGATTGTTGGTAAACTGGCAGAGCATGAAAAATGGGGGGGTGAAGAGAATGTACCCCGATTGTTGGTAAACTGGCAGAGCATGAAAAATGGGGGGGGTGAAGTGAATGTACCCCGATTGTCGTTAAACTGGCAGAGGATGAGAAATGAAGGGCAAACTGAATGTGGCCCGATTGTAGGTAAACAGATAGAGCATGAGAAATGGGGGGAGAACTGAATGTACCCCAGTTGTCGGTAAACTGGCAGAGCATGAGAAATGGGGGGGGGAACTGAATGTGCCCTGATTGCAGGTAAATCGGCAGAGCATGAGACATGGGGGCAAACTGAATGTACCCCAGTTGTCGGTAAACTGGCAGAGCATGAGAAATTGGGGGGAGAGCGGAATGTGTCCTGATTGTAGGTAAACAGACAGAGCATGAGAAATGGGGGGGAGAAATGAATGTACCCCAGTTGTCGGTAAACTGGCAGAGCATAAAAAATGTGGGCGGGCAAACTGAATGAGCCCCGATTGACGATAAATGGGCGGAGCATGAGAAATGGGGGGCGAACTGAATGTGCCCTGATTGTAGGTAAATCGGCAGAGCATGAGAAATGGGGGGCAAACTGAATGTGCCCTGATTGTAGGTAAATCGGCAGAGCATGAGAAATGGGGGGCAAACTGAATGTGCCCTGATTGTAGGTAAATCGGCAGAGCATGAGAAATGGGGGGCAAACTGAGTGTGCCCTGATTGTAGGTAAATCGGCAGAGCATGAGAAATGGGGGGCGAACTGAATGTGCCCTGATTGTAGGTAAATCGGCAGAGCATGAGAAATGGGGGGCAAACTGAATGTGCCCCAGTTGTCGGTAAACCGGCAGAGCATGAGAAATGGGGGGCAAACTGAATGTGCCCCAGTTGTCGGTAAACCGGCAGAGCATGAGAAATGGGGGGTGAAGTGAATGTGCCCCGATTGTTGGTAAACTGCCAGAGCATGAGAAAGCAATGTTTAAGGCTATGTGCACACTAGGCATTTTTGCGGTGTTTTTTTTTCTGCAGCAAAAACTGATCTCTTGACAGGAATGAAGCTGCAGCAAAAACACAGGTTATGCTGCATTTTTGATGCTTTTTTTTGCTGTAGTTTTGGCATGCTACGTTTGTCTCTTGTGCATGCTGATACAGTTTAGTGACAAACAAAAAAAATCACATTTAATTAGGTTTTGACACAAAAACCGCTACAGAACCTGATACCTGCATTTTTTATGCGGATTTTCAGCGTTTTTTCACCACCCATTACTTTCAATGGGTGAAAAACTGAAAAAATGCAGAAAGACGTGACATGTTCTATTGTTCAAAAAAAACATGCAAAGCACAAAATCCTGATGACAAAAAAACAAGGTGTGTTCATGAGATTTCTGAAATCTCATAGATTTTGCTGGTATTGTGAAACGCAGCTGAAAATTTGCATTAAAAAATGCTGAAAAACTGCCTAGTTTGAACTTAGCCTTAGTGCAAAAATGCAGCAAAATAACGCAAGTATCAGGTTTTCCGGCAATGTTCCCAAATCGTGATGGTCCTATACTGTCTCTGTTATTAAAACCTTACCATGTGTCAAAAATTACTTCAATGTGAATAAGGGCATAGCAGAAATGGAGCCCAACTCTGGACACCTAGCAATGGGAAGCTACCGTGGTATAAAAAAGTGGTTGCCCCCTTCTTGATTTGCTATTCTTTTGCATGTTTGTCACACTTAAATATTTCAGGTCATCAAACAAATTTAAATATTAGACAAAGATAACACAAGTAACCACAAAATACAATTTTTAAATGAAGGTCTTTATTATTAAGGGAACAAGAAATCCAAACCTACCGGGCCCTGTGAAAAAGTGATGCCTCCTCCCCACCAAAAAAAAAAAATTAACTGTGGTTTATCTCATCTTTGGGAATCTGAGTTCAAATTTCATAGCCACTCCCAAGCCTGATTACTGCCACACCTGTTCTCAATCAAGAAATAACTTAAATAGGACCTGCCTGACAAAGTGAAGTAGAACAAAAAATCCTTAAAAGCTAGACATCATGCCGCAATAAAAAGAAATTCTTTAACAAATGAGAAACAAAGCAATTGAGAGCTATCATCCTGGAAAAAGTTATATAGCCATTTCTAATGCTTTGGAACTCTAGCAGTGAGAGCCATTATCCACAAATTGCGAAAGCATGGAACAGTGTTGAACCTTCCCAGGAGCTCATCCCAGAGGTCGCAAAATACCCTACAACAACATCCAAAGAACTGCAGGCTTTACTTACCTCAGTTAAGGTCAGTGTTCATGACTCCACAATAAAAAAAGAGACACAGCAAAAATGGCCTGCCTGGCAGAGTTCCAATATGAAAACCACTGCTGAGCAATAAGAACATAAAGGCTTTTTTCATTTTTGCTAGAAAGCATCTTGATGATCCCCAAGACTTTTGGGAGAATACTCTGTGGACTGATGAGGCAAAAGTTGAAGTAACAGCATTTGATGTAGAAGTAACACAGCATTTCAGAAAAGGAACATCATACCAACAGTAAAATATGATGGTGGTAGTGTGATGGTCTGGGGCTGTTTTACTGCTTCAGGACCTGGAAGACTTGCTGTGGTAAATGAATGTGGTAAATTCTGCTGTCTACCAAAAAATGAGAATGTCCGACCATCTGTATGTAACCTCAAGCTGGGTTATGCAGCAGATCAATGATCCAAAACACACCAGCAAGTCCACAACTTAATTTCTTAAGAAAAACAAAATTAAGACTTTGGAGTGGCCTAGTCAAAGTCCTGACCTTTATCCTATTGAGATGCTGCCAACATCATTTTGGTTGACAGCCAGATCAACCTAACGCAACAATCAACATGATGTTGGCAGTGACGTCACATGAAGCAGGAGACTCAGGAGCGGTGTGTGACCAATCTGATCTGGGAGAGATTGTCGTAGGGCAGCACAGGCAGATAATTATCAATCACCTGCTGATAAGTGCTTAGCCCCTTAGGAAAAATAAGAAAAAGTCCTGGATAATCACTTTAAATGGAAGTACTTCATGCCCTCTGCTGGACAGAAGTGTAACTGCAATGCAAGAAAGGCAACGTTCCTAAAAAGTGTCTACATAAGTCCTATTATGGTTTAATGACTCATCTTTTACAGGATGGGTAGTAAAATGATAACCCCTATGATCAAGTTACATGCAAAGTACTCTGGACTTTTATTTGCTGAAATTGATGTTTAATACCGTATTGCATCCAAATACCTTGGAAACATAAAGAAAACAAATGAATAAAATTGGCAAACAGGATTAGCGCTGCTGCAGATCTCCTGCTGCACAGCACAAATTCTACTTATAAATGAGTCACAGCGGGTTCCAGCTGTCTGGGTATTAATGCTGTGACGCAGTCGCTTTGCCAAATGGCCAACTCCCTGTAATTATCCAAATTCTTCAAAACACTTTTTTTTTTTCTAAAGCCTCTATTAAATTATGGAAATGGAATTGTTTTTTGTTCATTTTTCTGTAGTGTTTGAGGATGAAGATGATTTAGAAAATTGAAGCAATATGATTAAAAGCCTAAATGGAATAGATAAACAGAGTGCCATCCCCTGGAGGAGGTCTATTGGTGGAAAAGATCAGCAGGGGTGTCTCAAAAGAACAGCGCCGCTCACTTAAAATCCAGCAAATGAGTGACAAATAGTGGACCTTGTCATTTTTTTATTGTGGCAAATGATCCAATATCACGTCTGTGAGTGGTAAAAATATGTGAACCTTGGCTCTCTCAGTATCTGGTCCGCTCCCCTTGAGAAGCAATAACTGGTAAATTATTGATTAATCTTGCACATCGGCTTAGAGGAATTTTCGCCCATTCCTCCCACAAAATAGTTTCAGCTTTGTTTTTCTTTTTCCCATAAACTGCTTATTTCAGGTCCTTCCACATCATTTGTATAGCATTAAAGGGGTGATTTGGCACCTAACATGTATTTTCTTACTATCTAGCTTTATAGCCTAAACATGTTGTCACAGGAAGCTGGGGCTGCACTCATTCCCCGCAGCTTCCATGTACCCTCCTGGAACAGGACGTCACGAGGGCAGTGCTGCAGTTACTAGTTTCTTGCATCGCCGCCCTGGATCCTGTGTGATGGATGCTGCGGCAGAAGTGAGTGCAGTTCCAGCTTCTATCTCCACCGCCACTGTAGCTCCTGTAAAAGCAATGAGTGACACTAGCACCACCCACTGATGGCGACTCTTTCGGGGCTGGCGATAGAAGCTGTGGGCAGCGCTAATGTCACTCACTGCTTCTATCTTCGCTTCTTTTAGAGAAGCTGCGGCGGCGGTGGTGATAGAAGCACTGGCCGGCGCTGCACTCACCTCTCCCACAGCGCCCATCACCCGGAACCTAGGATGTCTTCAAGGGGAGAAGAAATGCAAAAAATTAGTGAGTAACTGCAGTGCTGCCCCCCAGTGACATCCTGTTCCAGGGAGTGAGTGCAGCCCCAGCACCTACAACGTCATGTTTGAGAGTCCTCTCGAACAAAATTAGAGATTAGCAGGATAGGGTATAGTGTAATAAAGCAAATTTTGTTTTTGCATAGAAGTGACCCGCCTTTCATTAGTGATTTTCAACAGACATTCATCAGAGCGTTATACGAATTTTATTGCAGTTTGGTCCAATATTCATCATTTTTTCTCGTGTGTGAACAAAACTAAAAAGTTTCTCTACCTTCTCCTTTCTGTTAGTTAAAATCGGACTACGCTAGGAAGGTTTCCTATAGCCATCCGTGAAAAACATGGATAGCAATGGTACGCAAAAAAAATCTGATATGTGAATGAGCCCTTAACAGAGAAACCTAGTGGAGCTCTCATCTGAATCTTTTTGCCAGGAGGAAGGCGTTCCCATGACTTGCTATGACGCAGTCTCTTACCTGCCCGCGGATGGCAGTCGCCATCTGTGCTATGTCTTCCTGGATATGATGCAGTGTAGATCCGCTAAGTGAGACCACGCTGTCCCTAATGATGGGTGAAGGGGAGCTGGCGTCATATGAAGGGTCAGCTCTGTTAGTGGAAACTAAGAAAATATTTATATTATACCAGGGACAAGCCATTTACAAAAAAAAAAGCTTCCTGACTGCTGGTTTACACAGGACTGCGGCATCAGAGGCTCCTTACAAGGCCCTGCGCATCAAGTTAATTTACCAGTAACGCTCCCAATGAGCACGCTAAACTTGTCCGTAGGGCTCGAAAGCCAGAGGGAGGACAACAAAGTGATCTTTTTGCCTACATCGGACCACTAGACATCACATAGCTGTCAATAGTCAGGACTTTACGGGGACTATTCCAATTTTTCAATAAGAATCCGAGCAAAATTGGGGAAAAAGGACCTGAAAGTCCCTATGTTACCAACTCTAATGTAGGAGACTATGGTAAGTTTTAAAGTCTACATTATTTGGCGATGGATGCCAACGTATGGTGTCTGGCCCAAATATTATTTCACCCTTAAACAAATTCAATAATAATCTTTGAGTGATGGATGACATTGTTAGACATATGCCACAATATCTGTTTAAAGGGACTTTATCAGCAGTTTTTTTGCTATGTAATCTGAGGGCAGCATGAGGTAAGGGCTGAGACCATGATTCCAGTGATGTGTCACTTTTTAGGCTGTGTTCTTTTGTTTCAATACAATGAAGGTTTTATCAACAGGAGATTATCACTGCCTGGACTACTGCTCACCAGAGCCCTGGTTTGGCCACACCCCCTCCTCTGATAAGCAGCTCACTATAAGTAGACAATGTACACAGAAAGCTGTGGGGTGGGCGGTTTGTGTGAGTATGCATTAAACGGAGGCAAAAAAAGAATGGTGAACCCTGAGACCCTTGTGAAGAGTAATGGACTTGCTCAGAGGAATATTTTCAAGCTTCATGCCTACCTGTTCTTTCACAAGAAACCTAATCTCTAAAGACATGTTAATATGACTTATGTTATGATATGTCAGGAAGTTCCATGATTCTCTAACTTGCCATCCGCTTTCCATTCCATTCTGCCGGCACTACAGGAGCTGGACCTTCCTTTTCTTAATTTCCTAGCCAATGTTTTTATTGATAAATTCTTCACAATGGAACACTTGCTTTCCACATTTTGTGCAAAATAAAATGCTGTTTCTAAGTGTCTGATGTCTGAATTAATGTTTAGGACCAGTGAATGGATGTCCTTAGTGACTGAAAATGGTGTATCTTTTCTTTTATCCAGTGATATGAAGGTGCAATCCTTCATTTCCCCAGTGGTGGCGCTGCAGGGAAACTGATCACTTACTTGCCACGTTTCCACAGATTACTGCTGATCGCTGGGGTGTCACCCGGATGACTCATTTACGTAATAGTGATTTTTCCAACTTGGAAACTCCTTTAAAGGATAGAAACAGTATTTATAGAAATGAGCGAATCTTCTAAAATTCAAATTTGCCACTTTTGTCAAATTTTTCCCAAAAATTCAATTAGCAGCTAATTGAATTGCCATGAATAAAAAAGGACCACAAAGGCTCCAACTGTTCTGAAAAAAGCAGGTGTAACACTCTTAGGTCTCCTAGGACTGCTTTTTCAAGCTCTGTAATGCAATCAGAGCCTTAGTAAAGTCTATGGGGAAAAAGATGGTACTTGTTCTTCACCGCTGTGCTGTCACACACTGTCTGTACAGTTTATTCAGTGTTTTATGGCTTTTTCTTCCTCCTATCTCTAATGCTGAGAAGTGAGTTATGATGTCATCTCACTATTTACATTAGGGGTCACAACCTGGAGCTTGGGAGCCACACGTGGCTAGTGGACTCATGATGTGTGGCTCGCAGCTATCAGCCAGCTTTTGCTTTATTAGCAGAAGGTCTAGCACATGACGATGAAGGAAGGTCTCCAGATGGCGACTTTTATGAGTTGCCCTGCACAGAAGAGTAATCTGGATGTGCATATACTGGCAGGGTGCTTCATACGGGAATTCCAAATGGGGGTAAAGTGGGGTGTAAAGAATCCCTTGGATGTAAGTTACTGCCTTTTTAAAGGATAGTGGCACAGGGTGCTTTCTATGTGGAAGGTTTGGATGTCATATACTGGTAATGAGGAGCGCTACGTGACACTATGGTGGTGGACAGGGTGTGAGTTGGATGCGGCTTACGATCATCTCTCAGAACTGAATATGTTTCTCAAGGTGAAAAATGTTAGGGACCACTGATCTAGATTCACTACAAGAGGCAGCTGCATTCCCTGCCTCAGCTTTTATACAATCAACAAATTAAAGCTGTACTTTGAAAAGCTAGAGTATGCAAACATTGAATAGATGAAGTTGGAATTAATTACTGCTGTAGAAAATAAGTGAAAAAAAATATATAAGATACTTAGCACATAAAATGGCCAATTCATGTGTGCCCAACAGCCAAGGACAAGGCGCACCCCCTCTGCCGGGTCCCTAACCTAACATGATACCTCCCTGGCGAAAGCCTACAATCATATGAGCAAGTAGGATCAAGTTCTGTTTTAAGCCGCCATAGGTTGATAGGTGAAGTGAGAAGACGTGACTTACAAATATCAAAGGACTGACAAACAGGACACATGTCTTGCACCTGTTCACATTTGTTTTTCTTTTCATATCTGCTTTTATACAGGTTCATATAGTCCCTACTGATTGGCTGTGCTATATAATGTGACAGCTGCAAGGCATTATGGGGCAGCCCGTTTGGTCGCGCCTATGGTCATGTGAGTGTTCTCTGGCACATGTAATCTTCTGCTTTGTGTAAAAAAAAAAAAGGCAGCGAGCCTTTTTTTGGGGGGTGGTTTGCGCAAATGGGATTGTAGAGTGCTTCATTCATTACCATCACTCTAATGAGACTTTCTGGGAAGCGGACGCTGTTCCTTTAAACACGACGAGGCCTGCGTGTCTACATTCTGGAATTCTCCGCGCCGTCTGCCTGTGATCTATCACGTTCCTCCTCATCGGGTTTCCAAGGTTTCCAAATTTCCTCAAGAGGCTCACAAATGATTTCCTTCTTCTAAATCCATTTTCGCACACAACACATTTTGCAGTCTGGTTTTCATTTTTCTAAGCGTTGGAAATGAAAATGCCTTACATCAGCCAAGTCGTTTGGACGGATTCGTCTGGCAAGATGTGTCACTTCATCGGGTAGAAATTAATTCTTGCGGGTTAGAAAATAAGAACTATTTTCTTCCAGAAATAACACCACCCTTCTCCATGGGTTGTGTCTGATACTGCAGCTCAACTCCATTAGAGTGAATGAGCTGCAATACCACACAGAACCTGTAAACAGGTGTAGCGCTGTTTTATTATTATGTTCACTATATGGTAAAACTGACCTGGCAATGTGATTCTCCAGATTCTTATGAGTACCAAATACCAAATCTACCACCGATCACCGATAGCTACTAATGCGCAGGCGCGGCAGGCGCCATTTTCAAACAGATTTATTTATTTTTTTAATGAATTTCAGGATAACCTCAAACAAACGAATTCTATACACATTACATATGTGATCAGGCTGCAGCGCAGGCACCACCGCCGGCATCAGCCTGCAGAAGGTTTTTTTTTGCCTACAAGTAGTATTCAACCCCCTGCAGATTTAGCAGGTTTACACATTGGGAATTAACTTGGCATTGTGACATTTGGACTGTAGATCAGCCTGGAAGTGTGAAATGCACTGCAGCAAAAAAGAATGTTATTTCTTTGTTTAATTTTTTTTTAAATTGTGAAAAGTTTATTCAGAGGGTCATTTATTATTCAACCCCTCAAACCACCAGAATTCTGTTTGGTTCCCCTAAAGTATTAAGAAGTATTTCAGGCACAAAGAACAATGAGCTTCACATGTTTGGATTAATTATCTCTTTTCCAGCCTTTTCTGACTATTTAAGACCCTCCCCAAACTTGTGAACAGCACTCATACATGGTCAACATGGGAAAGACAAAGGAGCATTCCAAGGCCATCAGAGACAAGATCGTGGAGGGTCACAAGGCTGGCAAGGGGTACAAAACCCTTACCAAGGAGTTGGGCCTACCTGTCTCCACTGTTGGGAGCATCATCCAGAAGTGGAAGGCTTATGGAACTACTGTTAGCCTTCCACGGCCTGGACAGCCTTTGAAAGTTTCCTCCCGCGCCGAGGCCAGGCTTGTCCGAAGAATCAAGGCTAACCCATGGACAACAAGGAAGGAGCTCCGGGAAGATCTCATGGCAGTGGGGACATTGGTTTCAGTCAATACCATAAGTAACGTACTCCACCGCAATGGTCTCCGTTCCAGACGAGCCCGTAAGGTACCTTTACTTTCAAAGCGTCATGTCAAGGCTCGTCTACAGTTTGCTCATGATCACTTGGAGGACTCTGAGACAGACTGGTTCAAGGTTCTCTGGTCTGATGAGACCAAGATCGAGATCTTTGGTGTCAACCACACACGTGACGTTTGGAGACTGGATGGCACTGCATACGACCCCAAGAATACCATCCCTACAGTCAAGCATGGTGGTGGCAGCATCATGCTGTGGGGCTGTTTCTCAGCCAAGGGGCCTGGCCATCTGGTCCGCATCCATGGGAAGATGGATAGCACGGCCTACCTGGAGATTTTGGCCAAGAACCTCCGCTCCTCCATCAAGGATCTTAAGATGGGTCGTCATTTCATCTTCCAACAAGACAACGACCCAAAGCACACAGCCAACAAAACCAAGGCCTGGTTCAAGAGGCAAAAAATCAAGGTGTTGGAGTGGCCTAGTCAGTCTCCTGACCTTAACCCAATTGAAAACTTGTGGAAGGAGCTCAAGATTAAAGTCCACATGAGACACCCAAAGAACCTAGATAACTTGGAGAAGATCTGCATGGAGGAGTGGGCCAAGATAACTCCAGAGACCTGTGCCGGCCTGGTCAGGTCTTATAAAAGACGATTATTAGCTGTAATGATTTGTATTGTTTAAGATTATTGTACTTGTTTTTATGTATACCCCTCCTTACCTGTAAAGCGCCATGGAATAAATGGCGCTATAACAATAAATAATAATAATAATAATAATAATAATTGCAAACAAGGGTTATTCCACAAAATATTAAACCTAGGGGTTGAATAATAATTGACCCACACTTTTATGTTTAAAATTTATTAAAATTTAACTGAGCAACATAACTTTTTGGTTTGTAAGATTTATGCATCTGTTAATAAATCCTGCTCTTGTGTGAAGTTTGAAGGCTCTAACTTATTTGCATCTTATCAAACCTGCTAAATCTGCAGGGGGTTGAATACTACTTGTAGGCACTGTATAATATTCATTATGTAAAACAGGGGGCAGGTCAGTGAGCCTAATCACAGCACCATATTAAGCCCCGCCTACAGGCCTCCCACAGCCCCACCCACAGCCCGCCCCGGAGCACGAGCATATCATTAACTCCAAACTGAAAATAAAGATTTAACAACAACCACAAGACAGATTTCATCACCCAAGGTGTCATTTTAATCAGTATAACAGCGCCGACCAGACACTGTCTGTAGGTTACTCGCCACAATCTTGCTGACAGGTTCCCTTTAAAAGTTGCTAAACTCAAATATACTCCAGTGACCGCCCCCCGAATGATTTCTTTCATGTCTGCCAGAATTTTTGCCCAAATTTTATTCGTGTCTGACATTTTATCAGATCTTGACACTTTTTACTCCAAAAAAGACACAAAAATGGAAAAAGACATAAATAAAATGCATTTTTTTGTTTTAAGCACAACTCATAACAAATACAATAAGTAAGTCAATAAAAATAAACCTAAATGATGAATCGGGGGCCATAGCGTATTTACTTATATAATTACTGTGTAGTAAATATTCTAGAACCAAAAACAAATGTGAAACTTTCTGATTTTATAACCTATTCCGTGTTGTTATTATATGAGTACTCCCGGCTGTGTACAACAGACAGAATCTCTCCTAACAGCGCAGCAAATCTGAGCCCAGGGACCTATAAAGGGATATTTATTACCAAACGGAATAATGCAAAACAGCCGAGCTCTGCTACACACCGAATTGTTAATTTACATTCATCAAGAACGGCAGTCTGTTCTAGAAAATATATTATCTGCTGATATAGGACACAATAAGCAGCCATAAAGTGTAAGTATAAGTGTCGGTGGGAGGGATGAGTAGTGGCTTTGTTCCGCAACTCACCGGAGATCATTCTGTTCCTTCTAAGATGGAGATCCAGTACTGAGTATTAAAAATTTTTTTAGTTCGCTTTTAGCAATACTGAAAATCACAGTAAGACAACAAAAAAAACAAATCATCTGTAAGACCGATATGGCGATGATATGAAATATTTATGACTCTCTCACATCTAGGTGTATAGATACTAAAGAATTAAAGCATATCCCCAGGATGGAATAATAGTCCATTTAGCACTTTATAGGTAGTTCCCGGAGGATTTCCTTTCAATGCTCTTCCATGTGTGCTGCAGAATACCATTTTTTTAATTCACTATTAAGAATTTGTTACCATTGTCTACCATAAACAAGAAACAGTGTAGCTGCAGCCCGGTCACTTCTTCGACAAGCATGCTAGCTCTCATTAAACATGTTATGTGAACACGATGAAAAGTTGGCAGCCAGTGATGAGCGAGTGTGCTCGTTACTCGACTTTTCCGAGCATGCTTGGGTGTTCTCCGAGTATCTTGGGCGTGCTCGTAAATTATGTCTGAGTCCCCGTAGCTGCATGATTTGCTGCTGCTAGACAGCCTGAATACATGTGGGGGTTCCCTAACAAACAGGCAAACCCTGAATGTATTCAGGCTGTCTAGCAGCCGCAAATCATGAAGCTGCGGGGACTCAGACATAGCTTACCAGCACAACCAAGATACTCGTAGAACACCCGAGCATGCTCGGAAAACTCGAGTAACGAGCACACTCACTCATCACTAGTGGCAGCCCAATCTCCCATTAGGGAAGCGTTGGGAAACCTTTTTTATATCCATTTGGATATTTATACTATCACTCACGAGCCAAACAAAATTATACATCACATAGGAAACACTGAGACTGCTGTATATATATATATATATATATATATCACATAGGATACAAAGCGACTGCTGTATATACATTACATAGTAGACATTGAGACTGCTGAATATACATCACATAGGACACTATGCAACTGCTGTATATACATCACATAGGATAAAAAGAGACTGCTGTATATACATTACATAGGAGACACTGAGACTGCTGAATATACATCACATAGGACACTCTGCAACTGATGCATATACATCAAATAGGAGACACTGAGACTGGTGTATATACATCACATAGGATACACTGAAACTGCTATATACAGTATATATCACATACATTGTTACTGTTTTGCCTCTGGTGGTGGAAAAATCTTTTTACTCATGTATAATACAAATTTTAACTTGTTCTCACATTCCCTAATAGCTCAGTGTATTATTAGGTTGATTCCCAAGCGAAACGTCACTGGTTCAAATCGAGGAGCGGCCATGAAGAAGATTTTTCAAGAAAAGAGAAACAGCATCATCCAGCTCATCGATAGCGGTCTCTCGTCCAAGAAAATTGCCAAACTGCATCACGTGAGCACCATGACAGTTGGAAGAATATGAAATGAAGTCCGTCCATCCATTCAAAAGCCAAGAAGTGGATGTCTAGGCAAAATATCGGAGTCAACAAATTGGTTCATCACAAGGTCTATCAGTTCTGGCGTGACAAACATGGCAGTGGAGGTGGTTTGCATGCTTCATAATAGTGAGATCACAGATGTCCATGCAAGCATCGTGAGACACATGTTACACAAGTTTGGAGTGGTGGCCCGAAAAAAGGTGCCTCGACTTCAATATTGTGAGAAGAAGCGTCAGCTCCAGTTTGCAAAAAAAGTATGAAAAGTGGACAGTAGAAGATTCAAAACGGGTGATTTGGAGAGTTGTGACAAAAAGTGATTGATGTAAATGGATCTGGAAGAAACAAGGGGAAAAGGAGCAAACGGATCGAGAAAGTGGAGGAACTGTTAAGTTCGGTGGAGGAGGCCTCATGATATGGGGTTGTTTTGCAGCCAATGAATACTTGACCAGGATTGATGGTGGTCTCAATACTAAGGTACATGTGAGTATCCTACAAGATGAATTACTTTGTACTCTTGAGTATTATCCTTGTGAAAAGAATGATATAGTGTCCCAGCCACAACGACCCAAAGCATATGTCAAGATTGGCAAAGAAATGGTTCAATGACGATGAAGTAAGGCTGCTGAGTTGGTCCTCATAATCACCAAACCTCAACCCAATCAATCAAACACTTGTGGGTAGAGTTGAAGAAAAAGCTGTATACATAGCCAAGTGAGTCGACCAGTATGCACCAGCTTTGGGAACGTATAGAAAAGACCTGGGATCAGATTTTGATTGAGACATGCTTGAATCTAATTGATAGCATGCCCAGAAGGATTCAGGCAGTATAGAAAGCTAGAGATGGATTTACCAAATACTAACAAAATAATAAAAAATAAAATTTAGATTTTTAAGAGAAAAACGGTAACAATGCAGTGATATGACAAGGATCTGCATAACAAATCATATGCTAAATAGTTGCAAGTAAAATTTATGTATGAGCTAGCCAAGATGATTGTCTATAAAATGATGGTAGTCTCTTGTGTGAAGCTGTAGTGTATGGTGAGATATGGAGCCTGAAAGTCAGAAGTTCAAAACATTGTTATCTCTTTGCTCAACAGTACACATCATATAGGAGACACTGAGACTGCAGTATATAGATCACATAGACACTGAGACTACTGGTCATATGTCACATTCCTGGCGCCCAATCAGTGCCAGCATCACTGTCCCCGCCTTCGGCCAAATTAGTAATCAACAGCAAGTAAGCGGCCAGCCGCAGCCCTGACTTCCACTTGATTATGTATTCGTCCAAAGGTGGGGACAGTGAATCCAGTGCTGATTGGGTACAGGGCTCAGGTGTGATAAGAACCACATGTGACCCCCAGAAATGTGAGTGCCGGAACGGGAAGTGACCATAAGGCCGGGATCACACTTGCGATTTAAACGCCGAGTCTCGCATGTTAATACACGGCGCTGCCGCCGGGACTCAGGAACGGGGCGTGCGGCCGCGTAGCAATACATGGAGCTGCACGCCCCGCTCCTGAGTCCTGGCGGCAGTGCCGTGTATTACCATGCGAGACTCGGCCGTTTAAATCGCAAGTGTGATCCCGGCCTAAGTGTTTTTATATTCACAGAGGTAAACACTCAGGTCTAGAGATGGGGGTGTTTCCTGTTCAGGTTCCTCTTATCTTAGCTGGAGAGGGATGAAAATTCTCCACTAGCTCTGGAGGATTTCTCTGGTATTGCAATACAAACATAACCCATTAATTTAAATAGGAATGTGTAATACTCAGTATCCCCTGTGGTGGCGCTATAGGGAAACTGAACACTTACAGCTAGGTTTTCCTACAGATTAGAACTTCTCACTGAAGATCTCTGTCAGGGAATATTTTTTGAACAATCTTTTGTCAAGGGAACTTTCATACAAGTAAAGATGTCCAAAACCAAGAAGGCCTTCAGAGATAAAAGAAGAAAAGAGCTAAAATCCTTCTCCCCATTGATTTTCATCAATATATATCTATCATGCTTATGACTGGCACAAGCAAAAAAGGACATGAATTATTTCCAAGCATATCCCTCTGGTGCTGTACAAGTGCAGTCCGCTAATTGAAAACAGAGACTCAGCAATGACAATCAGCACTTTATGTAGAAACTTCACAGAACAGTCTCCATGGGGCCCGAGTAAACACATTCCTTCCTGTTATTTTAAGTGAAGACTTTCACCAAAAATATGCTAATTATAATCAAATGCACAATCTTGGTTATTGCCATTTGGTCCTAATAAAATAGCATTAATTTCCCTTTCATATTGAAAACAAGCTGAGGTCATAATCTAGAGCATCATGATTCGTAACAGAATCCTTGGGCAATCCACAGACAATAAGAAAACTACAGAGTGTCTCGCTGGGAAAACTGGCACTAAGCATTTAACCGCAGTGCCTCCACAGGGGAGATGAAGCATTACACAATAATTATTGAAGTAGCTTGTCTATATAATGCATCAGTTATTTCACAGTATGAGCCGTTCTTTGTTGCTGCTCTGTGTTTCATGAAGGCATGAACTGTGAGTCCCCAATTGAAAATTAATCTCTCACATTGGGCAACTTCTTTAAATTATACAGCAGTATATATTCTGACAGAGTTAGGGAAAAAAATACGCACATGGTTGCTTTTATTACTGCTGTGCGGCCAGGGCAGGGCCGGATCCGAGTCTGAGGTGCGGTGAGGTCAGACGTGGGTGAGCTGGTCTTTCAAACCCATGGTTGTGGTATCACTATGCTATGGTCCGGGGAGAACCAGGAGGGCCATAACTAAGAGAACAACTGGTTCTTCACTAAAGCCCCTGATGGTGTGGTCAGACTCAAGCCCGTGTGGACACCAGGTGCTACTCCAGGACAGACCCATGGCAGCCAACTTCCAGAAGGGCAGGGAAACAGAACTGGCCAGCAAGAGGGATACGGCTGGTAGAGAGATGCTGGATCAGACACAAGCAGGACAGGAACATGGAACGGCCACAGGTACAGGATCACAGGTGCAGTTTCAGACAGATTAGGAACAGGACTAGGCACAGGCAGACCAGGTTCGGGTATAGCTACAGCCAGACAGACAGGATCAGGTGCAGACAGGGCGGACAGGGTCAGGTAAACGGGACTGACAGGATCAGATGCAGAGTGCACAGGTACAGGGATCTTTCAATTAGGTAATAGGAAACTCACTGATACTAACATGTGCTAAGGCACCTCCCAATTGGAGAAGGTGCCTTAAATACCTAATTTCTCCCAGCCATTGGCTGGGGACATTTTCAGAAGCGCACATGCAACCCCTTAAAGAAGCTGGAATCGCATGTGCCCTAAGCATTCTCCTAGCCATGTGTAGGCCCTGGGATGAAACAGAGATGGTGGGGACTGGAGTAGGATGGAGCAGTGAGTGAACACGACTGTGTCCCTGCTGACAGGAGGAAGGTGACATATGCCGGCGCTTTCCTAACACAAACTACCAAATTTGCCCTTTCAGTGCAAAACATGAGATCTGATTTGGCTGTATGAGAGGCTTCTGACTGGATTCTAAGGGGTAACATCTCTCTTTATGGAGAGTGACATGCCCGACATGCTAATGTAAGGAGACTTATAGGCCTTGTAATACTCTTTTGGGAAATTAAATATGCAAATAGCCTTTTCAGAGAGCAAGAGGACTTGATCTCTAGTGCCACCTATTGGAAGTAGCAATCCTAAAAGTCAATATTGGCCCTTTAATGAACCTTGCCACTTGACTTAGGATAAAAGCCAAACCAAAATCTCATTTTGCAGATGTGCTGTGGGTGTTGTCCCTCCTCCATGCAAAGCATGAGATCTTATTTGGCTGTACGAGAGGCTTCTGATTGGGGTGTAAGAGGTAACGTCTCTCCTTGTGGAGAGTGACATGTCTGACATGCCAGTGTAAGGAGACTTATAGGCCTTGTAATACTCCTCTTGAAAATTAAACATTAAAAGGGCCACTTCAGAGAAGAAGCGAGCTTGAACTCTAGTGCCATCTACTGGAAGTAGCGATCCTAAAAGTCAATACTGGCTCTTTAATGCAATATGAATATGTAATGGACAGACATGCTCAGGCATGAGAAACCCATGCAAAATGGATATAATCCCTTACATTAAAGAGAACCCCCCCAAAAAAAAATATATATATACATGCTGTATATACATATATATATATATATATATATATATATATATATATATATATATATATATATAGTGTTTTAATGCTATGAACTTAGTATGAACTATGAACACAAACCATGGTTTCAAATTAGTGAAAAGCTGAACTTGCATTCTTCTTTGTTTAGTATCCCAGTACATTCGTTATATCCTCAGGGTATATACTCTACATGAATCTGTTGAAGCAGATGTTTGCATAGAGATCACACAAGGCTGTGCGACATATAGTAAGTTATATAATAAGTGATTGCGCACATTGACGTGCTTATACAGCTGCTACAACAATACTTATGAGTAGGGTGTTCTTGGGCTATGCTGGAATATGTAAAGAGCTGTGAGTCTGACGTAGATGATGAATGTCCTGTACATTGATCAATCAACTTTCCAGCAGAGCAAAAGTAGCTGCCAGAAAGCTAAAGATTTTAAAGGGCGCCTATAAAATGTCATCTTCATCATCAGATCTGCATCTTTCAGAATGGAGCTTAGAGGACCCTACACAGGACAAAGGGGAAATGTTCCTGCTTTGGCCTTGCAGATAGTCAGGTCTGAGCTAAGGTTGGAAGTTAGATATAATTTTGAGACACATATAAAATTCCTTTAAATATTTCTAACAGTTTCAATGTGGGAAAGGATAGAGGAAAATTGAGCTCAATAAGGGAGGAGCTTCTCTTCTCATTTTTTAAAAAAATATTTTTGAAGATTTTGTATTTTTTTTAATAATTTGAGATAGAGAAATTACAAAGTTCAATTCCAGTTTTGGAGCTACTTTTAGTCTAGTGATTAAAGGTGTGAAATTATGTTGTTTCTACTTGTGGATTATGACCCCAACAGTGCTCAATGGAACCTTCAGTAGTTTAGAAATTCTTCTGTAACCAATGCCATCAGTATGTTTTGCAACAAAAAGGTTCTGAAGGTCTTGAGACAACTTAATGGTTTTACCCATCATGAGATGTTTCTTGTGTGGCGCCTTGATATTGAGGTATCTTTTTACAGGCCATCAATATAACTATTTTTCACTAAGTGACAGAATTGCTTTCTAATTCCTGATAGATTTCAGCTGGTGTCACGACTTTTTCATGACTTTTTAAATCTCTCCTGCTTCATGTGTTCAACACTTTTTCCCTGTATTATTTCTCATTATTACACATCAGGTAAGTTATGGACATCTATGATTTGATTTATTTGCCTGTGTAGATTGGATAGAATTTCACGTCAATAGCACCTTTAGAAATGAATTTACTTGGAAAATTGGTGACGTGTTCAATACTTATTTCACCCAATCACAGTTTACCAGGAGTGTTCACAGGCTTCTATGATAATAGTTGAGTTGTCGGAAACTGATGGAAATAGAAAGGACTCAGTTACAATTCAATGTTGTGACGGCCCCTGAAGAGATACTAAGGGGACCGAATAAAATGTTGAGGTAGAAGGATAGTGGGGGAGGCCACAATATGCAAATTGCCTCATCAGAGAGGAAGGGGACAAGATCTCTAGTGCCACCTATTTTAAGGAGCAATCCTAAAACTCTATATTAACCCTTTAACGAGCCTTGCACATGACTTAGGATAAAATTTAAGAATTCATTTCCACTCGAGCAAACTTGCTAATCTCTATTTTCCAGTTTTCTTTTTTAAGCCTTAAATTAATTGGTCATCATTTTTTCAGAAAACATTCTCACTACTCAGTCGATAGAGAGAACTAAATTAATGTATAATTCTGCATAAATATATAGAGAGAAGCGTAGCTACCGGAGGAGAGCAAAGAGTGCGGTCGACTCATGCCCTACACTCAGAGGGGCCCACCCGGAGCTACCACCACTGTAAACCGTGCCGACATGTGTAACGCGCTGAAACTCTGTGGTGGAGCAGGGAGACACGATCTCCCGGTGGTCCACCGAAAAGCAGGGAGACGCATGGATGAAGTGGTATGATGACATCATCACACCTGACTTTTCCTTCCCGCAATGACATCACAGCATTGGTGCGCCCACGCCTGGGTCCTCTCTGCCAGCGGACTCCTCAGGATCCATGGTTAGGTGAGTCTAAGATTTTTTTTTAAATTTTATTTTAATAGCGTTTGTGGGTGACTAATAGAAGTCATCCATACAGTGTGGGTGGGACTACTCTGGCCATGGGTACAGTGTGGGGAAACTATTGGGGGCCATACATGCAGTGTATAGGGACTACAGGGGGCATCCATACAGTGTAGGGGTTACTCGGGGCCATCATATAGTGGGGGAGTACTTGGTGCCATCCATACAGTTGGGGTGGGACTACTGGGGGGGTCATCCATACAGTGTGGGGTGAATACTGGGAAACCATCTATACAATGTGGTGGGAATACTGGGTGCGATCCAAAGTGTGGGTGGACTACTGGGGGCCATCCATACAGTGTGTGTGTGGTGGTGGGGGGGCTACTAGACTACTTGGGGCTATGCCTTCCAAATCGGAGCACCATCTATCCCTGGCATGTCCAGGTTTCTATTAGGCCTCCTGATGAACCGCATGGATGGGGAAACGCTTCGAGGGGAGATCTCCTACATAGGATAAATCCCTTTTTTCCAACTCCTTCCATTGGTTGTGTATTCCTTATATGTTTGTATCTTGAATATTGGGTTACACTTCTCCTTATATTAGGGCTTTGAATCGATTGCATTACTTTGTGACTGTTTCCTACAGAAGGAATCTTCTCTACTCCACAGGGACATTACACCTTTGGTCTTGGTTATTATAGGGGCAGAGTCAATTTGTAAGCCTAGTTTTTAAGTTCTACATCGCCTGTGGTACGCCTTAGGGTTTATTTTGTTTATTACTGGGTCATAAAAAAAAAAAGCCTAATACATCGCTGCGTTATGATCATTACCATATCTTTATTTCATCTCTTATCTTTAAACCTATATGTTTTCCCACCTGTGTAGTACAGGGATTATTAAGGAGAGATTGGGAAAGTCGTCGGTGAGTGAGGGCGCCAAATAATCGTTCTCTTTAGGGTGCCAACCTCCACAGCTAGGTAGTGATCAGATAGGGTTAAGTCAGGGACCCTCTAGGACTAGGTTATCCCATGGATGTTATCAATCTATGTATTTATTAGAACTGTTTCTTATTTTTGTGTTTCAACACTATTTTTTGGTGCTACAGTCATGGCCAAAAGTTTAGAGAATGACACAAATATTATATTTTCACATGATCTGCTGCCCTCTGGTTTTTATGTGTGTTTGTCAGATGTTTTTATCACATACAGAAATATAATTGCAATCATATTATGAGTAACAAAAGGTTATATTGACAGTTAGAATGAGTTAATGCAGCAAGTCAATATTTGCAGTGTTGACCCTTCTTCTTCAGGACCTCAGCAATTCTCCCTGACATGCTCTCAATCAACTTCTGGATCAAATCCTGACTGATAGCAGTCCATTCTTGCACAATCAATGCTTTTATTTTGTCTGAATTTGGAGGTTTTTGTTTGTCCACCCGTCTCTTGATGATTGACCACAAGTTCTCAATGGGATTAAGATCTGGGGAGTTTCCAGGCCATGGTCCCAAAATCTCTATGTTTTGTTCCCTGAGCCATTTAGTTATCACCTTTGCTTTATGGCAAGGTGCTCCATCATGTTGAAAAAGGCATTGTTGATCGCCAAACTGCTCTTGGACGGTTGGGAGAAGTTGCTCTTGGCGGACATTCTGGTACCATTCTTTATTCATGGCTGTGTTTTTAGGCAAGACTGAGAGAGAGCCCATTCCCTTGGCTGAGAAGCCACCCCACACATGAATGGTTTCAGGATGCTTGACAGTTGGCATGAGACAAGACTGGTGGTAGCGCTCACCTGGTCTTCTCCGAATAAGCCGTTTTCCAGATGTCCCAAACAATCAAAAAGGGGTTTCATCAGAGAAAATGACTTTACACCAGTCCTCAGCAGTCCACTCCCTGTACCTCTTGCAGAATATCAGCCTGTCCATGATGTTTTTTCTGGAGAGAAGTGGCTTCTTTGCTGCCCTCCTTGAGACCAGGCCTTGCTCCAAGAGTCTCCACCTCACAGTGCGTTCAGATGCACTCACACCTGCCTGCTGCCATTCCTGAGCAAGCTCTGCACTGCTGGTAGCCCGATCCCACAGCTGAAACACTTTTAAGAGACGGTCCTGGCACTTGCTGGTCTTTCTTGGGCGCCCTGGAGCCTTTTTGGCAACAAGGGAACCTCTCTCCTTGAAGTTCTTGATGATGCGATAGATTGTTGACTGAGGTGCAATCTTTCTAGCTGCGATACTCTTCCCTGTTAGGCCATTTTTGTGCAGTGCAATGATGACTGCACGTGATTCTTTAGAGATAACCATGGTTAACAGAAGAGAAACAATGATGCCAAGCACCAGTCTCCTTTTAAAGTGTCCAGTGGTGTCATTCTTACTTAATCATGACAGATTGATCTCCAGCCCTGTCCTCATCAACACCCACACCTGTGTTAATGGAGCAATCACTGAAACGATGTTAGCTGGTCCTTTTAAGGCAGGGCTGCAATGATGTTGAAATGTGTTTTGGGGGATAAAGTTCATTTTCTAGGCAAATATTGACTTTGCAAGTAATTGCTGTTAAGCTGATCACTCTTTATAACATTCTGGAGTATATGCAAATTGCCATTAGAAAAAATGAAGCAGTAGACTTTGTAAAAATTAATATTTGTGTCATTCTCTAAACTTTTGGCCATGACTGTACACACCGGGTGGTGTTTTTTAAAAGGAACTAATAAAAAATTATACATTTTTAGGGATTATACAGTATATGTCACAAAATTATGATTTTTCTCTAGTCTTTTGACCTTTTTTTTGCAAATTCTACTTGGGGCCATCCATACAGTGTGGGGGATTATTGGGGCCATAATACAGTGTGTGGGGAATACTGGGGGCCATCATACAGTGTGTGGGAAATACTGGGGGCTATCTCACAGTGTGGAGAGAATACTGGAGGTTAATCATAGTGTGTGGGGTTACTAGGGCCATTATGTAGTGTGGGGGCTACAGAGGGCCATAATAAAGTGGGGCGGTTACTGGTGTCCATTATATAGTGGGGGGGCTACTGAGGACTGTCATATAGTGGGAGGGTGCTATTGTGGGGGCATCATGCTGTGTATACGGAGCTGTGGGCCCGACAGTTATGTATGTGGGAGCTGTGGGGGGGGCATTATGCTGTGTAGAGAGGAACTATATGGGGACTTGGGACATTATGTAACAGGCTGGGTGGTGGAACCACTATGCCGAAGCCCAAGGAAGGCCTGGAAGAGGAGTGACTAGGAGCCTCACTGAAACTGACCATGGATACGCAGCAGCTAATGACACCAAGATCCGAGGAGAAACAAGGGAGGTGGTCCAGGTGCTACTCCAGGACTGACCTTAGGTAGATGGTAGCTGACCCCTAGGAATGGGTAGCTTGGGCGGCCTGAGGGAATATCCAACAGATGCAGACAGAGTAAGATGACAGGAACTGCAGATGCAGACAGGACCGGCTGATGGAGAGATGAGCACTGGCAGGTGTGGGTCGCCCACCCAGGGCCGTGGGGTACTCGGTACGGGCCGGTGTCAGCGGCATGTGTCACAGCAGCGGTGACCTGGTCCGTGGCCCTGGGCGCCCAAGTAATGGGGGAAGATTGAATGGTGGAATGTAGTAAATGGAATAGTTCGTGACGCCACCTGTGGTGTTCGGCAAGTGAGATGTTAGGCCGACGCTGCATGCAGATCCTCTGGGGCTGATGGTGTGTTGCAGCCAAGATGGTGAAGCTCCCCACAGGTGGAGCTGTAGCCCCAGGGCAGTGTAGATGTAGCGGGAGAGGAGAGGCACAAGAGGTGTAGGAGCTGGTACCCAGATGTAGCGGTGCTGGGTGCGCTGGCGCAAGAATCAATGGAGGACACCAGGGCTTGTAGTTCCAAAGTTTTACTCACAGTCTGTAGTACACACAGGTGCCTGCCTCCGTACCGTGTCCTCCGGGTCAGAGGCTCAATCAACCTCCAGAGCAGATGGAATGCTCCATTCCAATGCTCCGCCAACATGTACCTTTCTGAACGTCCCCTCTTATAGCGCCTTTAAGTGTGAAGTACTCCTAGTACTGAGTTACACTGGAGTGCCTCCTGACTGATGTTCCCAAGAACTCTACTTGTACGGCAGACAGCTGTAGCCTGCTTCGGGGACTCCTTGATCCTGAGTCCCGGCTCACTATCCAAGCTGCTGTTGTGCCCCCAAGTCTTAGATGGGAGTAGTGGATTTACAGCCCCCTACTCCACCGGTGTCTGCTGCAGGACCATTAGCATCCATACAACCTCGAGGACCGGGCCCCGGCCTTGCGCTTAGAACTTCTAGGCAGGGTTCTCTCCTAACCCACGTCCTCTCTGTTTTCTTTTACTCCTTCGTTCCGTACTAATCTCTCTCTCTTATGGAAGATCAGGTTTCAATTCAATGTCTTTCTCCTTCTTTCCTTTCCCGTGCCAGCAGACCCAGGTCACTGAGGTCTGCTGCAGCACCTCCTTCCTCCATCCCTCTCTCAGGGATCTTCTTTCCTCACTCCTCTCCAAGTGGCTTCCTCTCCCAGACTGACCTGTAATCCTAAACCTCCCCGCTCTTTTATGTATTCTAACTCCACCCGCCTCCCAGCACATTTCGTGTTCCAAGCAGGGAGCCACCAAAGGTGCTCTGCTACACTCCAAGCAGGGAGCCGCAATGTGGCTTTGCTGAACTACTCTGTTGTGTGGGGTGCGAGTGTTGGAGCGTGGTCAGGAGCCTGCAACTTACCTGAATGGTGGGGCACCACACCTCAGGAGGAGGTGCAGTACCTCTGTGGCGACTAAGCCTCAGGGGCGCCACAGGTGCAACAGAATTGGCTGCCATTGAGGAGTGCACTGGCAGGTGCAACAGGACCGGCTGTTGTTGAGGTGAGCCCCTGCTATTCCTGTCTTGGAAGGCAGAGATGGGAGTAAACTTTAAGGGAGGTTACATGCTTCCATGTTAGGGTCTGTATTATAGTCTTAACACCTGGATTTATATTAGTTCTACTGAATCAAACAACCATCACTACAAGGTTCTTCAGCATCTAATTTGAGATATGTAGACCTGTGGGGAGTCCAGGTTTACGTGCTATAATATGAATACTAACTTGTGGTCCTATGTGGGGATATCATCGTGGACTTACCATAAGCTGAATTAGGTCACACAGAATATTAGTCTGCATCCTTAGCTTAGTGAAAACGCTCTTCAACTGGTTACTGGAACATTAAAAGCCTATTACGTTCCATTAAGCCACCTTGCAGCACAGACTGAAGATTAACCCCTTCACGACGGGGCCAATTTACGTTGTTGTGTTTCCGTTTTTTCCTCCCCTTCTTCCCAGAGCCGTAACGCTTTACTTTTTTGTCCACATAGACATGTGAGGCCTTGTTTTTTGCTGGGCGAGTTGTACATTTGAATGACATCATTCATTTAACCACATAGTGTACTGGAAAATTTTTCCATAATTGGTCAAATGTTTCCATTATTCTTCATGGGGTTCAGGTTCTGGTGGAAGTTCGGGTATCCGAACGGAACGTTCTAAAAAATTTTCCTCAGGTACCAGAACCCAAACTTCCACTGGTCCGCTCATCACTAGTAAGTAGCACTGAGCACACAGTGAGAGACCAGCCAGCCAAAGGCAAATCATGCTTTCAGCCAATGTAGTTCACTCAAGCGCTGGATTCACAGTCGCACAGCTCAGTAGTGCTTATTATAATATAAATGCTGCTACACTTCTGTCTGTGCGCTACAGAGAAAGAAAAGCAAGAATCCCTCATGTCTGGGAGACATTATAGCATCTAGGTTAGAGACAAGTGAAAATTTGATTTTTTTTTTTTTTTAAATACATGTAATACAAAAACCTGGATAAAACAATATACCATTTTCTGACTATATCTTCTCTTTAAGAACTCATCAGATCTTTACGTAATGCCACATTTTAACGTCAATCTACCACTGCCAAGGGTTTTATACTTATTTGTGAGGGTAAAGGTAATTTTACCCTATACAGATCAAAAGATCAAACGATGGCCACTCCGAATGTGACGGCTCCATTATCTTCCACTGCTCTATTTAAGTCTCTTGGTTATAAAATTGTTCATCTTCCCAATGTGACAGCTAAATAACGTGTGGAGATCAGGAAGGGCCAACTTACCATCACCAGGGGCTTTTTAAGCAATCCTTGGTCTTCAATGTTAATGTATCCAACAAGCTAAAAAAATGAGACTTATAACCGGAACAGCTCAGAACGCAAACATTTTGGTAAAACTAGATTTCAATTAAACTAATGATGATTTACATTGTTTCCATTTCTGGAAATCGTTGCGGATTTGTATTAGTAATATTAAAAGGTTTAATTTGTATAAGTTAGCGTGCTCTGACGAGGTCAGACCTCCCAGATTTCTTATATATATTGTTGGCACTTACATCCAAACTGTTTCTAAAAAGACTGAATTTTCCATTGAGGAACCGACAAATTTAAAGCCTCACATTTAGACAAGTTTACTTTAAAATGACTTGTGTCCCCGAACTGTTTGACTTCCTAAAGCCCTATGGTCTCAGGGTTCTGCTAAATACGTAGCATTGGAAAGATGAGAGAGGGGAAGAAAACATTTTTCTAATATCACGCAAACGCTTTAGAGGGAGTCTGTCACCATTTTTTGCCACCTAATCTAAGAACAGCATGATGAAGAGATAGAGATCTTGATTCCAGTGAGGTGTCACTTACTGGACTTATTGCTATAGTTTTCATAAAACCACAGTTTTATCAGTAGAGGACTGGTAAACCTGCTGCGATGTATACCTCCATATTCATTGAGCTCTGTATAACCCCACCCCCACCACTGATTGGCAGCTTTCTGCCGCTGTACACAGACAGCTGCCAATCAGTGATGTGGGCGGGGTTATACAGAGCTCAGTATTCAGAGAACTGCTAGATCTACAGCAGAAAAAAACAGGGATGTTATCAAATGCCAGCAAGCAGTCCAGTAAGTGACATATCGCTGGAATCACGGTTTCTGTCCCTACATTATACTGCTCTTAGATAGGCAATAGGCAATAAAAACCTGGTTACAGATTCCCTTTAAATTAGGTGAAACTAGTTAGGCTCATGATCCAGGTCACACACAAAAATGACAAAGTCCCAAAATAAGCCTCATAGAGAGAAATGTACTGTACTGATTTATTGGAAGCAATCCCTACAAATTTGCAGTATCCAGTTTCGAAAAGGTTTAAACAAACCCTATCCACTAATGGGTGTTTCCGGGTGAGATTGAGGCAGTCCTGTGTGAGACTGGGAGGGGAGTCAGACAAAACCGGGTTCTCCACTACTTGGACAACCCTATCTTAAATGCAATAGTGCCCTATATAAAAAAAAGTCTCACAAAGGGGCTGTTTCAGCGATATTGGTCGCTAGGTCAGGGGGCACTCGCGTGACATGTGCTACGTAAGCGCTGCAGCCTAATATGTAAGTTCCAGCAAACCCAGCATGCTTGGGTCGGCATCAGTGCAGGAGGCGAGTATAATGTTTTGTTTTTTTTACTTTATCATCTATCACATTACTCCTGGAAGCTCTCAGACAACTCGACTACCCTCCTAGCTTTGCCCTTCTTCCCCCTCTGAATGTTCTCCTATGGTTATAGCACGTAAGTTAATACAATAATTATCTGCAGAATTATAAAACTCTCCTGACTCACATATATACTATCTGTTAGTGCTGTAGGCAGAATCTTTAATGTATCCTTCAACCTGTCTCCTCTGCCTCCTGCTTGTAAGAGCTGATAGAAAGAAACCTATCACAAGCAGAAGGCAGTGAGACAGGCTTAAGCTACATCACATAGACTCTGAAGGGCAAGGGCACCGCCTATATATGTCACTGAACTATCACCAGCTGCCATTGGATAGGACAGAGAGCAAATGTAGTGTAATGAGACTCGAGTCTGTCTGCATCGTAAGAAAAAATAGTCTGCATTAGGAGAACCATATAAGGCGAAAGAAGGAATCAAGATGGCTGGCAAATCAGAAAAGGCATAACAACTAAAACAGGTATAGACAGAAACATTTACAGTACTTTGTTCATTAATTATAACTGCTGCACTATATAGGCGAGAAAAAAAAGGTAGAGTGCTGCTTTAATCACTAAGGGGAGATAAGTATGCAGGTTTATATATTGAAATGAAAGGGAACTGTAAAAATCTTCAGTTCTTGTAGTTAGCTCCCCCTATTGGTGGCTGCAGGAAAAACAATATGACTGTTAGTGGCAATGTAAACAGGGTACTCTTCCATATTTCCATATTTTTTGCTGCATATTTTATTACCGCACTGAAGTCACAGTGATATTTTCAGAGTAAACCACAACTATGACGGAGCAGAAAAACATCTATTTTCAGCATTCTCAGAATAAGACAATTGAAACACACGGAGATACAGAAATGACTAAAAACAATAAAAAAATAGGCGAAATTACATGTTTAAGTATTATATTGGGTTTGTTCTCGCTGCTTCTTCATGACGTTGGATTTAATACTGTGTCCATAAACACCATGTACAAAATCATCAGCATGCACACTTCCCAGTAGTCCTGCAAACCATACGGTCAAAGGGGTGGGGTTATGTAAATTTGTGGGGTGTTCCTTAGATTAATGGGGCTGACTTTGCAGTTTGGGATTCAGATGTTGATATGTGTGGCAGTACGTATACAATGATAGTCGGTGTTTGGATAATTGACGTTTATCTTCTTGGACTTTCTCAGGACCCTCTGGAGCAAGAGGGTAATTCCCAGGCCCCCTCTACAAAATTCTGTCCAAAAAATGATACCAACTATCCAGGATGTAGTACTATTGGCTACTTCTGATTGGATGTGTCCGTACTCTGTACATAATGACGGCTGCAGCTGGAAATAAAAGAAGTGACGTCATCACCAAGACGGTGGCCAATATTATAAGGATGATGAGCCAAATGTCCAGTATGTGTTTGGGGATCTCTGCCGGCGTTGGAGTCACGAGATCGGTCATAATGACTTATGATGTGATTACGACAGCCTGCAAGACAAAAACAAAATCAGTATATGAGGCTCTATCATGACATGCTCCAGGTGTAAATGGAGACCATTTACATATCCTATGTGTCTCCATGGTGGCAGACTACAAAACAATCTCTCTGTGTAGTCAGATAATCAAGTCATGCATTAGTTTTCTACATATTTTTTAAAAGGATTGTCCAGTAAAAACAAATTATCATTTATGATAGGTTATAATTTGGTGGGTGACCGACAACTCGGACCCATACCCAGGATGGGGAATATTTATCCTCGTTAGAAAGGAATGGCAGAGCGTATGCTCAACCGCCGCTCCACTCACTTCTGACATTCACCTTTTTCTGGCAGCCCCATAGAGAATGAATGAATCTGCGGTCCAACCTTACGGCATTTTGTAAAAATTGTTTTCACTAGATAACAGTCTGTCATCAGGTTTTCCCCCTCTAAGCGTTACATACATGGTCAGTCTGTTCCTCCATTATCGAGAAATCAGTGTTTAAATTTATTTGCAAACTAGCTGAAGAGACCGGCGCTGCCCGGGCATAGTACAGTAACTGTGGTTAGTTATAACAAATTATTATTATCCTCCATCCCATAGTCCCGTGCCCATATACCCATCATACATATCCAACATCCCATAGGCCCGTGCCCATATACCCATCATACATATCCTCCATCCCATAGGCCCGTGCCCATATACCCATTACACATCCTCCATCCCATAGTCCCGTGCCCATATACCCATCATACATATCCGCCATCCCATAGTCCCGTGCCCATATACCCATCATACATATCCTCCATCCCATAGTCCCGTGCCCATATACCCATCATACATATCCTTCATCCCATAGTCCCATGCCCATATACCCATCACACATCCTCCATCCCATAGTCCCGTGCCCATATACCCATCATACATATCCTCCATCCCATAGGCCCGTGCCCATATACCCATTACACATCCTCCATCCCATAGTCCCGTGCCCATATACCCATCATACATATCCGCCATCCCATAGTCCCGTGCCCATATACCCATCATACATATCCAACATCCCATAGTCCCGTGCCCATATACCCATCATACATATCCTCCATCCCATAGGCCCGTGCCCATATACCCATTACACATCCTCCATCCCATAGTCCCGTGCCCATACACCCATCATACATATCCTCCATCCCATAGTCCCGTGCCCATATACCCATCATACATATCCTTCATCCCATAGTCCCATGCCCATATACCCATCACACATCCTCCATCCCACAGTCCAGTGCCCATATACCCATCATACATATCCTCCATCCCATAGTCCCATGCCCATATACCCATCACACATCCTCCATCCCACAGTCCCATGCCCATATACCCATCATACATATCCGCCATCCCATAGTCCCATGCCCATATACGCATCATACATATTCTCCATCCCATAGGCCCGTGCCCATATACCCATCATACATATTCTCCATCCTATAGTCCAGTGCCCATATACCCATCATACATATTCTCCATCCCATAGTCCTGTGCCCATATACCCATCATACATATCCACCATCCCATAGTCCCGTGCCCATATACCCATCATACATATCCTCCATCCCATAGTCCCATGCCCATATACCCATCATACATATCCTCCATCCCATAGTCCAGTGCCCATAAACCCATCACACATCCTCCATCCCATAGTCAACCATTATGACATCATAATGAGCGGCGGGGCTTGCAACCTATGATGACATCAGTGTCACCATGGCAACCATTATGACATCATAATGAGGGGCGGGGCTTGATACACACTCACTTTTTCCCCATTATGTAGATAGGGGCAAAATTGTTTGGTGAATTGGATCGCGCGGGGTTAAAATTTCACCTCACAGCATAGCCTAGGACACTCTCGGGGTCCAGAGGTGTGACTGTGCCAAATTTTGTGGCTGTAGCTGCGACGGTGAGGATGCCTATCCCGGACATACACACACACACATATACATACACACACTTGAGCTTTATATATTAGATGAGTCGAAAAGGGCTATGGTAGATCTGAAGCCTCTGTCACTCCAGCTCTATTCCCCTCCAACTGACTGACAGCCTCGATACTGTGTGACATAAAACAAATAAAAGATTGCAGCTTTTTGTATACTCTACGCCATTTTTCGTTACATCATGGTCCCAACCTGGACTACAGATCAAAGTAAAGAAAAAAGTCTATGTCTCTATCAATTATAGATCAATGGTCACATACGAGTGGAGTATATGTACACAGCACCACCGCCTGCAGATAACCCTGTGCTTTATTGCACGTACTGACAGCTGATGTAATAAGATGCAGGCGACTCTTTGGCTCATGGCTCTGTAAACATTCCTAAGGACATCTTGCATATCAATCAGCATATTTACAGGCCTTACGTATTTCCTTCTCTTATACTAGATGTTGTCAGTACCATCATAGTGCCATATTAAAGGAGTATTTCAGTATTGGCCATATTTACAGAAAATGTCAAAAATTGTCTTAACTCTGGGAACCACACTTAAAGGGGTTGTCCAGGCTTGGGGTACGAAACTGCAGTCAATCTCTGTTACTGCAGACTTGCGAATTCTAACATCGCGCGCACTGTGCACTGTGAGGATTCTTTGCATCCGCCTGACCACATTCCGACTAGACTTGTCCAGCAAATCTAGTTGGCATGTGACTGCATGTATGTAAATCACATACTCGCGGCCATTCAGCCGCCTGCTCCCGGGGAATTCCGACAGCGTACACACTGCGCACTGTGAGGATTCACAAGTCTGCAGTCATTTAGAGTGACTGCAGGATTGTACCCTAAGGCCGGACAACCCCTTTATGTGGAAATCAAGGACCCATCAACTCCGAAATCTCCGGAAGAGACAAAGGTATGCCATTGTAACCAGGATGGGTATGAATGGAAAAGGGTCCCAAAGGTGGGACCCAGATCACACATTTAGGACATATTCTATGGATAAGGCATAAATCTTCAGTTTACAGGTAGGTTCAGACCGTCATTATTGATAAAGCAAATTAGGCAGCTGCACGAGTCATTAGCGCTTCAGTATATCACGTAAAGATATCACGTGTGACTTAACATCTGTTTTCCTTCCCCACAACCAACTATTAGGCCATGTTCACATGGAGCTTTTTTGAAGCATTCAAAACAAAAACGCTCCTTTATTGAGGCAGGTAGATGTGTGAGTTGCTGTTTCATCAGTATCTTGCACCTGTGTTGCCCCCACCTTTATCATGGGGGTCTGCTGCATCCTGCTGTGCATTACTATTGTGACGTGCTGATAAATGCCTTTTTTTCTGCTATATTTTCTTGAATTTTTTTGGTCGTTTTGCTATATGAAAATTAAAGGGATAAAACTTATAAATAACCATCCTACTGCTCTATAAAGTAGTAGTGTGCCCCCCTCTGTCAGATAATAAACAGTATAAACTACAAAAGATAAAGTAATGCTATCAATACAATCAGAAATACAAAATAATAACCAGAATATTCATACAGAGCCTGTGGTGGTAAAACACCCCAGCATATGTTTCGCCACGCTTCATCACGGGGGAATATGCAACCAAATCATTATCCTGATGATTCTTATAGTGGCAGACACTAAAGTAATGGGATCAATTTACTAATTTATGTAAATCCCTGCTACTTACCCAGCTGCCTGGCATTATATGGTCCTTAATTTCTAGTAAAATCATATGGCCCCTTTCCAGTCCAGTTGCAGTGTAAGGGCAGTTTAACACGTCAGTGTCTCCGGTACGTGTAGTGACAGTTTTCTCACGTACCGGAGACACTGACACACGTAGACACATTCGAATGAATGTGTCTATGCAGATGTCAGCGTGCTTTCACGGACCGTGTGTCCGTGTGCAAAACACGCTGACATGTCTGTTTTTGTGCAACAGCACGGATCACACGGACCCATACAAGTCAATGGGTCCATGTAAACACGTACCGCACACGGATGCTGTCCGTGTGCTGTCCGTGTGCGTTTTTAAAAGTCAAAGGGTTAACATTGAAAATAATTTTTCAAAAACACGGACATGGACATACGGACAGCACACGGATGGTACACACGAACATACGGATAGCACACGGATGTCACACGGATGGTTTTTCCGATACCGGAATTATCTGGACGTGTGAAACTGCCCTAATGTAGCGTCTTAAGTCTTCATATGTGAAAGTTAGTTAACCTTGAAGAATGTAAAGACAACCCTCAGTCCTAAGGCTCCATCTGTCCTCTGTGGGAGAACAATGATTGTGAAACAATCAACAGATTTTTTTTTTTTTTTTTGTTCCAAAATATTCCACTGGAAAAAAAAATAAAAAATCAGCTACGAACCCTACGACAAGTCAGTAAAAGGCCACCGGTGACAGCTATGACCAATGAGAGGGAAGTAAAACAGAAAAACACAATTCTGGTAAATTTCCCCTATTTTTAATCTGCCGAGCGCACTTACACAACTCGTCAATGTGGTGACCGCCCGCTGACGGTGACTCCACAGATTTTCGTATCAGATACAGCAGATAAAGGGGTTGAAAGAGGAACTAAATCGATATTCTCACATTCTTGCTATCGACTATGTGCACATTACTGCTAATAGCAATTAGATGTCTGTGTTGTTGGTGCATAGGAATATCACAGTCTGACGGACCAACCCTTCTCCAGCCCATTATGTCAGTGCTACTTATTCAGACTTGATAAAAAAAATGTGTAAGAGATGCAACTATATTGAATTGAACCCAGTAATCTTATTTTTTAAATGGCCTTGCTACCAAATTTTGCTTAAATACATCTCTTGGACCGGAGGAGACTGGTGTATTTACTTTTACGAGCCATGTTGGAATGGCTGTTTAATACTGATATTAAACTGATTCTGTCTGTCATGAGGTTTCAAACCAAGCACAAGTGATCGGTGCACTCTTGGTGTGGCCAAACCCTTCAGTGCACCTTCCCGTCTACTTGTTTTGCATCTATCTTCACCCTCCTCTGGCTCCTCTATGGGAAGACTGAAAATAAGTAGATGGGAAGGTGCATTAAACTTCTCAATCATGCCAAGTCTGCACCAGTCATTTTGCAATAATCCCTTCCCAATGTAGGAAGTAATGGTACATCTTGCATTGGATTTGTATGTATGAAGCAGGCTCAAGAGCTGAGCCTGCACCCTAGCCTGCAGATGCCAGATGTGCTACACAGCCGGAATCTGCTTGTAACAGCAACGACTTGCTGGTCTTCTCAGGGGCGACTTTGTTTTGACTTTATCACACAATACAGCAGTGATGCGGTACGTAGAACGAGCGATCAAATGATCACAGGCTCAAACCATCTATTGGAACTAAAACATAAAGTTCTTAATTTACTAGTCATCAGGAATATGCTGGCAATCCGGGGTGACACTGGGTTAGATATGGCCAAATATGGCTCCAGAGGATCTCCTGGTGGCCCAGGCTATGACACAATAATGGACCTCATTTCGGGTTTGTTTTGGCGCCAATCACTTATCACTAGCATATACTTATGTCTTATGGGTTCTTTGAATAAATTATCGACGTGACCTTACAGATAAGTCTGAAATTGATGAAAACACAATATTAACCAAAACGATAATTTGTTTTTGCATCTTCTGAAAAAAGCTGTACATTCACTACTAGTCCTTCGTCTGGTGTTATTGGGCATGTATGGTCAGTTTGCACCTTAACAGCCAATTTGGACCAAAGTATATGAGCGCCAGACAATCATTTGATCATCCAACTTCTATCTAACGTGTATGGCCACCTTATTGATGACGTCATGAGTCTCCAGTAATAAAGATGATCATGGACATGAACATGTAATATATAGATGAAGGGTGGGCCCAAAGGACTACAGTTTGGCATAAATTAATTATATTTAAAGGGATCCATATTTACATATGGAAGTAGTGGTATGGCTGCATAGGAGATTGTCTCTCAATAAAAATGATACCTTCCTTGTAGAGATCCGATGTGCCAGTCATGAGAAATATAGGATAAGAGCACTTGGAAGAAGCAGTTTAAGTGCAGTGCCACACCCCCAGTGCACTTCCACCCTGATTTGCATACGCCATCTACACTAGATTTCTCATGACTGGCACATTGGATCTCCACAAGAAAGGTATCATTTTTATTGGGGGACCTGCACCAGTACAGCCACATCACTACTGCCATATGTCAAAATGTGCTGAATGGGTCACTTTAATGGACCAATGAAGGTCCCCGCACTCTGATGTGTCTTTGCTCTTGCACACACATTTTTGGCATGTACAGACACATCTTGTAGCAGCTGAATCAATGAAATAACATAGGTGCACCGGTAATCAAGTAATATAAAACATGCGCGGAGATAATTCTGTTAATATTGGATTTTATTAACTTACACAATTAGTGCTGCCTTGGACAAATGTTAACCAAGGGCAGATCTAGTTTGCCTTTTTCTAGGTTAGAATTGCCAGGTTGTCAGTGTTGGCATCAGGAGTGTGCAGCAAACATGATCTCACAGGGGGCACTGATTGACAGTACATAAGGGGGTTCCCTTGGCCATGTTGGGCTAAATACCCTGGTCTTGCACCTCGGAGGCATCATGGTGGTCTTACACTGAGCTCTGCACTGTGTGGCGTTATCTTTTGACTCCATCCCCCAGACTAGTGTATAAATCGCTATGCCATGTAGTTGGTGTATACTGTACAGCGGCTAAAAAACAGTGACACAAATACCGCCATAATACTAACGTGTACCTACTTACAAAAAGTTACAGTGCTGTGCCATGAATGGTGGTCCTAAGACTTGGCTGCCAGGAAGCCTGTACTACCCCCATCAGCAGGGACAGATTATGCTCCATCCTGATGCTAGCCCTGGGACTAGCCAACGGTAGTGCAAGAAGAGGATCTGTGAGGGTTGTAACAATGTTGTGCCACACATTCCCACAAAAGACAACCCTTATCGAGGAGCAATTCTTTTGGGATGATTCACAGAGTTGACCAAAAAGATTCACAAGACCACCGTTCCTGGAACGTCACTACGTTGCAATGCACGCACAATAAAATGGGGGGCATCGGGGTGTCAGGCAGGTAGGAGGTGGTTAGTGAGGATCCTGTCTGAAAGTGATGGAATACTGATGTGGATGATGGACCAGGATCCTGTCTATCAATTTGCTCTTCTAACAAATAAGCTACTAAACTTTTTGAAAAGATCCTTAGTAGATCCTACAAGAGCTGCAATTTTGGCATAATTGGTGTAAAAAAAAATTGTCTGTCATAACTTGCACCACACTCTTCAATTGTTTTCAACAAGATTTCAACATGCTTGATAAGAGGCATCAAAATTAGTTGGTCCAACTAATGCATGGTGTTAATTTAGACTAGACAGTGTAAAGATGTGCCGAATTTACCAAGCATCATGAGCCACTTTGATAAATTTCGCATGTTTTACGACTGCCTAGCCTGCAAAGTTGGAAGACGAACTCTCTGAATCATTTTCTTTGATGGACCCAAAGAAACACAACCTGATGACAATTTGAAAGGCAGGAGGAACCTTCCCCACCTTATAGCTACAGTGGGTATGGAAAGTATTCAGACCCCTTTAAATTTTTCACTCTTTGTTTCATTGCAGCCATTTGGTAAATTCAAACACGTTCATTTTTTTTCTCATTAATGTACACTCTGCACCCCATCTTGACTGAATAAAACAGAAATGTAGACATTTTTGCAAATTTATTAAAAAAGAAAAACTGAGATATCACATGGTCATCAGTATTCAGACCCTTTGCTCAGACACTCATATTTAAGTCACATGCTGTCCATTTCCTTGTGATCCTCCTTGAGGTGGTTCTACTCCTTCATTGGAGTCCAGCTGTGTTTAATTAAACTGATAGGACTTGATTTGTAAAGGCGCACACCTGCCTATATAAGACCTCACAGTGCATGTCACACCAAATGAGAATCATGAGGTCAAAGGAACTGTCCAAGGAGCTCAGAGACAGAATTGTGGCAAGGCACAGATCTGGACAAGGTTACAAAAGAATTTCTGCAGTGCTCAAGGTTCCTAAGAGCACAGTAGCCTCCATAATCCTTAAATAGATGAAGTTTGGGACCACCAGAAGTCTTCCTAGACCTGGCCGTCTAGCCAAACTGAGCAATCATGGGAGAGGGAGCCTTGGTGAGAGAGGTAAAGAAGAACCCCAAGATCACTGTGGCTGAGCTCCACAGATGCAGTAGGGAGATGGGAGAAAGTTCCACAAAGTCAACTATCACTGCTGCCCTCCATCAGTCGGGCCTTTATGGCAGAGAGGCCTGACAGAAGTCCCTCCTCAGTGAAAGACATATGAAAGCCCGCACAGAGTTTGCTAAAAAACACATGAAGGACTCTCAGACTAATGGAAATAAGATTCTCTGGTCTGATGAGAAAAAGAAAGAACTTTTTGGTGATAATTCTAAGCGGTACGTGTGGAGAAAACCAGGCACTGCTCAACACCTGCCCAATACAATCCTAACAGTGAAACATGGTGGTGGCAGCATCATGCTATGGAGGTGTATTTCAGCTGCAGGGACAGTACGACTGGTTGCAATTGAAGGAAACATGAATGCGGCCAAGTACCTCTCCCAGAGCGCTCTGAACCTCAGACTTGACCAAATATTCACCTTCCAACAAGACAATGACCCTAAGCACACAGCTAAAATAACAAAGGAGTGGCTTCAGAACAACTCTGTGACCATTCTTGACTGACCCAGCCAGAGTGCTGACCTAAATCCAATTGAGTATCTCTGGAGAGACTTGAAAATGGCTGTCCACCAACGTTCACCACCCAACCTGATGGAACTGGAGAGGATCTGCAAGAAAGAATGGCAGAGGATCCCCAAATCCAGGTGTGAAAACTTGGTGCATGATTCCCAAGAAGACTCAAGGCTGTACTAGCTCAAAAGGCGCTTCTACTCAATACTGAGCAAAGGGTCTGAATACTTATGACCATGTGAGATTTCAGTTTTTCTTTTTTAATAAATTTGCAAAATTTCTACATTTCTGGTTCTTTTCTGTCAAGATGGGGTGCAGAGTGAGAAAAAAAAACTTTTTTGAATTTACCAAATGGCTCCAATGAAACAAAGAATGAAAAATTTAAAAGGATCACTCCGAATACTTTCCGTACCCACTGTATTGTTTTGGACTCAGGAGTTTTCTGATACTACAACCCCACACAAGGGGAAATAGCTAGAGACCGTCATTCTGAAAACTGAGACCGTTGGGGCAGAGTTCAATGCAAAATAGGTCAGAAATGTGTTCCTAATTGCACGGTTGGCAAAACTCATGGATTCTTTAGCAATATTTGTGTCAGGCTTTAAGGCCCATATGCACATTAGACTAACCTGCCAAAATCGATATAATAATAATAATAAATTTTATTTCTATAGCGCCGACATATTCCGCAGCACTTTACATTTCAGAGGGGACTTGTACAGACAATAGACATTACAGAATAACAATAATCACATACAGTAGATTATAACAAATACCAAGAGGAAAGAGGGCCCTGCTCACAAGCTTACAGTCTATGAGGAAAGAGGTAGACCCAAAAGGTGGGTGGTAACAGTTGCCCTGATTGTATGGACCAGCCATAATGTTAAGTGTGTAACAGTACAGATGCAGAGGGCTAATGGATGCATAAAGCATGTGGGAACATGATGCAGGGAACCTGGTTATGGTAAAAACTTTTGGCTGTGCCACACAGGGATAGGTTAGGTTAATGTGTTGAGGCGATAGGCCAGTCTGAATAAATGCGTTTTCAGGGCACGCTTAAAATTGTGGGGATTGGGGACTAATCGTATTGACCTGGGAAGTGCATTCCAAAGAATTGGCGCACCACGTGTATAGTCTGGGAGATGGGAGTGGGAGGTTCTGATTATTGAGGATGCTAACCTCAGGTCATCAGCAGAACGGAGGGCGCGGGTAGGATGGTATACTGAAACAAGGGAGGAGAAGTAGGGTGGTGCTGAGCCATGAAGAGCTTTGTGGGTGAGGGTAATAAGTTTGTACTGGATTCTGGAGTGGATGGGTAGCCAGTGTAATGACTGGCACAAGGTAGAGGCATCGGTGTAACGATTGGCGAGGAATATGATCCTGGCAGCAGCATTCAAGACAGATTGGAGGAGGGAGAATTTGGTAAGAGGGAGACCGATTAGAAGAGAGTTACAATAGTTGAGACGAGAATGAATAAGAGAAACAGTAAATCGATGAGCTTGGACAACAGTCTAATGTTTATGGAGGCCCCCGATAGTTGATTACCGGGGGATTTAAGGATCTGGCATGTCCGATTTTGGACTGTGAACCTTTTGTTCTCCCTGAGACATGCCGCCGACAGAGATGTCTGACAGAGGTACTCTCAAAGAGAACATAGTGAGCGCTCCTGTGTATGGGAGAATCGGGTAAGATAGTTAAAGTGTAGGGAAGTGCTGGTCTCCTTGTGCTTATGTGGCACCCCTGAGGCTCAGTCGCCACAGAGGTACTGCTCCTTCTCCTAAGGTTTGGTGCCCCACCATCCAGGTAAGTTGGAGGCTCCTGACCACGCTCCAACACTCGCACCCCACACAATAGAGTAGTTCAGCACAACCACATTGCTGCTCTTTTCTTAGAGAGAAGCAGAGCACCTTTGGTGGTTCCCTGCTTGGAACACTAGACGTGCTGGGAGGTGGGTGGAGTTCAGAATATATATGAGCGGGATGGTTTAGGATTAGAGGTCAGTCTGACAGGAGGTCAGTGAGGAAGGAAGCCACTCGGAGAGGAGTGGGGATCCCTGGAAGAGGGATGGAGGAAGGAGTGCTGCAGCTGCCTCAGTGATCTGAGCCAGCTTGCACGGGAAAGGAAAGAAGGAGAAAGACATTGACCAAAGCCTGAGCTTCCATAGAAGGGAAAGGACAAGTACGGAACATAGGAGTAAAAGGGAACAGAGAGGACGTGGGTTAGAGGAAGAACCCTGCCTAGAAGTTCTAAGCGCAAGGCCGGGGCCCGGTCCCCGAGGTTGTATGAACACTAATGGTTCTGCAGCAGACACCGGTGGAGTAGTGGGCTGTAAATGCACTACTCCCATCTAAGACTTGAGGGCACAACAGCAACACGGATAGAGAGCCGGGACTTAGGAGTAGAGAGTCCCCGAAGCAGGCTACAGCTGTCTGCCGTGCAAGTAGAGTTCTTGGGAACATCTGTCAGGAGGAACTCCAGTGTAACACGGTACTAGGAGATCTTCACACTTAAAGGCGCTATAGAGGAGACGTTCAGGAAAGGCACATAAGTTGGCGGAGTGTGGAAGGGAGCATTCCATCTTGCCAGGGGGTTGACTGAGTCCCTGACCCGGAGGACACGGCACAGAAGCGGGCACTACAGACTGTGAGTAAAGCTTTGGAACTACATGCCCTGGTGTCCTCCATTCCTTCCTGCGTCCGTCCGACTGACACTGCTACATCCCCTGCGCCGGACACTACACCATCTAAGTGTCTCCACATCTACACTGCCCTGGGACAACAGCCCTGCCTGTGGAGGGCTATAACATCATTGCTGCACCACACCATCTGTCCCGGAGGATCTGCATGCAGCGTCTGCTTAACACCTTCCGTGCCGAACACCACAGGTGGCGTCACAAACTATTCATTTAATTCACATCTTCCTATTACTTGGGCGCCCAGGGCCATGGTCCGGGTCACCGCCCCTGTGACACATCCCACTGATACCGGCCCGGTACCGAGTACCCCACAGCCCTGGGAGGGCGACCCACTTACATGTGCCTTCACCGAGTGAACATAATTGTAGGACCCCAGTACTAAGCAATACAATATCCCACCAACGCTGAGAGCTCTGGTAAAAATACAAATACCCAATGGCCAACAAAATATAATAGGAAATAAAAAGTTGCCTTCTCACAAAGTGCAAGAATATGTATATTTGTACAGTCTTACAGTATATATAAAAGCCTGGCATGTCAGAGTGAGGAGACTTATAAGCCATGCATGCTCTTCTGGGAAATTAAATATGCAAATAGTCTCTTCAGAGAGGAAGATTCTGCTTCCAATAGGTGGCACTAGAGTTCTACTCCGTGTCCTCTCTGGAGAGACAATTTCCATACCTACAACAGTGTTGAATGGTGAGTGTTAAAGAGGTTGGGGTACATGTCTTCAGTCACTCTATGACAATGTGCCCGCTGTCAGGATTCTCCAAGTGTCAGTGCCGGAAGCGGCGAGCACGTGACCGTATGTAAGTGATATGCATACTTCCGGCCACATTCTGACTAGACGTATCCGGGCTCTCTCAATACAATTGTAGACTGTATGACTAGTTGGCACATGACATCAGGTATATAAATCACACTTAACCGCTTCCAGAGAATTCAGACAGCGAACACACTGCCCGCTGTGAAGATTCACTAGTCTGCAGTCACATAGAGTGACTGCAGACTTCTACCCCAAGCTTGGACATCCTGGAAATCAGGAACCCATCAACCCTCAAACCTTCTGGACAAAGATATAAAATTGCAACCAGGATGGGTATGAATGGAAAGGGGTCCCAAAGACGAGACCCAGATCACACATTTAAGACATATTCCATCGATAAGGCATAAATCTTTCGAGTTTACAGGTAGGCTTGGGCCATCTTTATTGACATACAGTGACTGCAGAGTTGTCCCCCATCCCCTTTAATACATCTCAATACATTACAAGTGGCAACGCCTTTGAACGGAGTCCAGAAGCTGAAGTCGTTTCAAGCAGGAAAGCTTTGCAGCCTGCGGCGAGTCATAATCATTATTAATTAATTGTACCTAGTTGGCTTGGCGTTCATACACATGTTTTTTTTAGACGTATATTATTTATTTTTTTGTTTTTTTAATTTTTGGACCAGATTCAGGTTTTAGGTTGTAATTATTATTACGTAATAATGTATATAGAATATAATATAATAAATAAAAATATTATAATGTATCTATTTTTTTACTAATTTCTTTAAAAGTATTTTGCATATATTCTGTAATACAATGAAAATATACTGTACATATTCTCGCGACACTTTGAAATCGACAACTTTCTACTTCCTATCATGGTAGGACGGCTTTATATATCTGTCATCAAGATCAAATATTAAAAAACGATAATGGCAAACAAGAGATTACAGCTTCAGGGGCTGCTTGAGAGCCCTGTATAAATGTGTTTGCTCTTCCTCTCTGGGGAACATCCACTGCTTGCCATTGCTTACCTAGCAATTAGGATAAACAAGCAGTAGGCAGGCGATACGCTTCAGCAAGCGTGGACAGAGGAGGAGAGGATGTAAGCAATTATTCCATGTGTGATTTCATCAATATATCAAGATAACTGCGCTTAAAGTATTTGCGTGCCTGGAACTGGCTTTTCTGATTTAGGCTAAATGGGAAAAATGTTTTGACCATCTCACTAAGTGCTGCCATGTTTAAGGTTAGCGGAGTTACAGAAAATAATTTTTCAGTGTTGGATAATTCCTTTGAACATTTAAATGGTCGCGTGCTTTCCAACAAAGCACTGTATAAATCAATAGTACAGGCAAATATATGAAACTTTGTCATATAAATTACTACAAAAATATGATTCTTTATCCACTTATGAGCCACTTTCCCCCTCCGCCCCTTCATCCCATACTCATCCTTCAGTTTAAATCTGTCTTTGTGAAAACACAACTGATTGCAAGTTTACTGAGAGATCAGATTACAGCTTTCTATGAGAGGGGAAGATAAGGCAGATTGCGTTGTTGCTTTTTATTTGACTCCAGAGCTGGATTCACAACTACACAGCTCAGTACTTCTGTATAATATCCTCCATACTGCAGACTGAAAATTGGAGAATGATTTGTCTATTTAATACTGCACCCAGGGACCTAGATTTCCTGAAAGGGGAAAAACTATTTAATGTCTGAATGCTGGAGGCCATTCTGCTGGGTCCCCCGCAGATCAATATGGGTGGGGGATTCCAGCTCCTCATTACATAGTGAGGAGCTTGAATGGCACCGTGGTGTGCCACTCTATTCCAAGTCTATGTTTCCATCAGTCTCACACAGTGAAGACAAGGGATTCAATAGAAAGTCTATGGCGCAGATTCATCAAGTCTGGCGATGTTCATGGGAATTTTGATGAGGGGGTATGTTGGAGTCAAATGCTCCTAATTCATTAAGAGGTGCACTCCTCTTAAAGAATTAAGACCATTTGACAAATGGAGTGCGGCTCGCCACAAATCTTACTCCGGTCAGGGACGTAATCGCTTTGATGAATCGGGGCCTATGACTTTCAATAGACTTTGACTGAATGTGTACTTCGCTCTTTGTGCACACTCAGGTGGGAGCTCGGAGCTCCGGCCTCCTGAGCTGGGCACTTCTGAAAGGTCTTTTCAGCAATCAGTGGGGGCTTAACAACTGGACCTCCATCAATCTGCACAGAATTAAATGGGCTACAACTAGAACAACTAGAGATGGGCAGGTCGATTTGTGGGACTCCTGCCAGATCCAGGTCAGTAGTACCTGGTGACCAGACGGAAGTCCTGCGAATCTCTTTCCTACCCGCGTGGTATTTCATGTTCCAGGGCTGGTGTGATGCCATCTGTGCAACGTGACACATAGGTGCTGTCACACAAGCCCAAAAGCCATGTACGGGACATCGGAAGGTAAGAGATTCATAGGACTCCCATCTGGTCACCAGATACCACTGACTTGGACACTGGACCGGAGTCCCGCAAATCGATCCACTCATCTCTAAATACAATATATAAAAAGTTCTAAAACTATTATTCTTTACAGGGATTGTCCATAGACAGCTGGTGGACTGGGGTAATTAGGCCTTGTCTATTGATGACCAACATCCAGACTTCTTTGGTACTGACTAAGAATTTCCATAACCCAAGAATTTATTTTCTAGAAGTGCCATCGATTTGATGGCACATCACTGAAGCCACAGTCACATGAATGACACCTCAGGAGCAGCGCTGTATGGAACACTAGTGAGCGGTCGTGAACATTACAGAACGCTGTTATTGCTTATTCCATGTATCATTGGCGGTCATGGTTCACTGACCTGTACAGAAATAATAATCAATGATATTATAAGACATTCCACCAAGTTTCTAAAAACGTAATCTGCAGTCATAAATAGGGCCAGGAAGTGGGCTGTCCTTTTTTTAACCCTACAGGATTAGAGAGGGCACATGCCGTGAGACCTCGGCTGGTAATGAGACCCAAGGGGCCTCCACCACTCACACACCGTGCCCAGGTTGGTAATTTCATTTGAGGCTTTTAGTAGTGAGGGTGATATACATTTTGGCTATGGGTCCAGCAATTTGTTTATACGTCCCTATTGGCCACTGTTTTACAGTGTATACAAAGCTTTCATCTGGGATCCCCATCTTTTAGGAAAAAGGGGTCCTGTTTGGCCATTTGGTGATGTCATATGTCTGGGTTTGAACCCTTGAGCCTGTGCTTTGTGGTTGGCTTCTCTGGCCACCGAGCCACAGCAGATACACTTTTACTCTAGCTGTTTAATTTTTGTTATCATTGCTTCAGTCTTTTTAGGGTAACAGGTGTTTTCATTTACTCATTTGTCTGCTCTCTCATCTTTCGGGTGCGGCGTTATATACATTCCCTCTGCTGGTATTTCATGCTGTGATAGTTTCATTTATATGTCCAGCAATACTACTGTAGTTTAAGCCAGTCAGTGAAAGACCAGCTAGGGTTTATCTCTCTGTTGTTTATGTTCTTTAGCCTGCACCTATCTCCTATTTCTTTTTAGGAATCAAGTGGCATGTTCTGTAACAGTACATACTTAATCCTTTATTTTGTATTTTGTGGTTTGTTTTACTCACTCTGGGATCTCTTTTTATTTCAGCACACTTTCCCTTCTGTAGGTAATTTGCATTCTGCTCTGCCCTATGGTTCTTTAAGAGGAACGTGACGCGCTCGACGGCCTTTCAGGCAGCATAGGTCCGAGGTGCCATCATCTAGTCTGTGGTTAGAGCTATTTCAACTCAAAACCACTAGGGACTGTGGGGTCAGGATGTCTAGTCTGTACAGAAATTGGCAGGATCAGTTGCAGTTTTTAGTGTGTTACCTACTGTATTTTCCAGAGTGAGTTGGTACATTATCATAACAGATGATCCTATCCAGTAAAAAGAAAAATTAGAGATCTGGCCACTAGCTGTACATTTATTATTACACAAAAAGGTCCTTAAGCAACCCCAGACTCCCATACACATTACACTAAACGCAGTTGAACCTGCCGATAGAATGTTGTGAATATTCTCAGACATTTGATGCTGAGGGAGAGAAGATTTGGGAAGTTTGAATTTTAATGCCCGATCCTTTTGTTCTTCAGAAGATAAGTCATTGCCATAGCAATTTGGCAGTGGCTTTCTCTGTTCGTCCCTTTGAACACAAATGAACGGCTAGCAGAGCAGAATGTTCATGTCAATTGGGTATCCAGGTAAAGATAAATGACGGGCAAATGAATGATCAGCCACCATCAACTATCGTATGTCTATGGATAGCTTAAGCATCACTGGCTCTGGTTTACAAAACTCACCTTGGGTTCATAGAGAGAGGGTAATGCACATACCCGTTTACCTTGCCTTTATGTGGCAGCAATAGGAAGTCAGGTGTAGATAACATGGGGATCATACTAACTGAAACCATATAAGCATGCTGTTGTCTTCTACTCAGCGATGACCCCCTGAGGAAGCTTTTTGTCAGCGATACGCGTGAGGGCTCTGTCACAACAGGCACTTTAATGCTTTCCTTGACCTCTTTGTTACTTTACTGATTGTATCATTTGAGGATGTTGAGCATTTATTACTCCACTGATACGTTACTACTTTATACCTTTTTGTCTATAGAACATGGACCTTTATTTTGTTACACCATGATAACGTGTCTTGTGGGTCATGCTTTGCTTTTGGTACTTTTGCCTGCCCAGACGTCTGACCCAGAACATTACATGGACCCCTTAGATATGTGGGGTTTTTTATTTTATTTTTTTAAACAGTCTTTTGTGTGATCCCTTATTGATATAATGAAGTAGTATTCCTTGCAACACATGGACTGGTTGCCCCTCTTTCACGTGCAGCCTTTCCTAATGTCAGTAATGATCAGACTCTATATTTTCCTGTAAAGAGATGCTTTGAAGTCATCTCCATTTAAAAAAACACTAAATATGGATGTAATCATTAGGGAAAGAGCAAATGGCAAATAGCTAATACATCCAGCCAGCTTTAAAAGCATTACAGCCTACAGTAAGAGACTATAGATGGCTACAGACAGACTGATAGTTCTGTCTGATGATACAATTAACTCCGTTTGGACTGCACATAACCATCTATGATGATCACAAGAACTTTGCATCAAAACATTTTTTAATATGGCCTAAAAGTCTCCTTACGGCTATGTGCACACTATGTGTTTTTAGGAGATTTTAAGGCAGAAACCGAGCAGAAAACTCTCCATGGATATGCGCACACAACGTTGTTAATCCAATGGTGGACGCACCCGAGTTTCCTATTGCACAGCTGAAACCGTCGACTTTATTCCTGAAGCGGCTCCACCGACGGTTTTGAGGTGGGTTTCACGGCAGCTCCACTGCTGGTGTCTTGTTTTTATATCTTCTATAATAAAAGGCGGGTGGCTTCCAAATGAAGCCGCCCAAAGAATGAACATGATGTTGTAAGCACATACCCTAAATTCTCCTTCAAACCTCAAAAACGTTGAGTTTCCGCTAAATTTCTGCTCTGAAATCCTAGCAAAAAAGATTCCATGTGCATACAGCCAACAGGTATGGGCACATTGACTCTTATTGCTGGGTTTTTGGAGCGGAAACTGAGCAGAATCTCCAAGTTTTTGGGGTATGCTGCATACGGCATCTCGCAAAAGCCGATGCAGCCATTAAATTTTCCTAGATGAAGCCACTTCCGGAAAATGTAAGTTTTCTCATGAAGCTTTTTTTTCGTACGTTCACACAGCATCTTTTTCTAATGTTAAAAAATGAGCTTTTTCAAGCGGAAGACATTTCAGGACAGGGCTCGTTCCTACTTGCAATGCAATTGGATGTGTGCAATCCGATAAAAAAAAAAATCGGATTGCACTCGGCCCAATGTTAAAGTATGGAGCAGCTGACATCTGCCATTATTTTCTCATGCAGCTTCGACATGCAAAAACAATGTCGGCGTCCTGCGATTGCATATGAGAATCGGATCGCCCGCACCCATATAAGTCTATCACCCGAGAGCAGTGGGATTCCTGCAGTCGCCGGCAATGGAGGAGATGGAGAAATTACTTTCTCCGTCTCCCCCGCACCTGTGTTGCGATTCTGTCCTGCAAGAGGCTCGGAGCACAGCCGCAGCTCGGATCACAGGAGCCGAGGGTCATTAGCATTAGCTCTCACATCAGATGTGAGGACCCCGGCCAAATTCTCCTTTCCTCTGGAGGTTTATAAACTTAAAGTGCTTTTTGCAAGCATTTTTTGTTTCCTATGCTTTTTTGACACTGGTGTGTTTTTTTGCGCATTTTTCTGGTGTTTTTTTCTCAGCGTTTTTTTTTTATTTCCATAAAGAAATGAAAATAACTATAGGATTTTTTTTTAGTGGCAGATACATTGAAAAAATTTGCAAAAAACGCTCGTAGTCTTTTTAGCCGTTAACTTGTATTATAAGCATTGAGTGGTAATTGTTACATTTTTAAACCTTTGCATCTTTTTATCGCATGAGACAGTTAAAAAAAAGATTACGTGGCTTCCAAACTGGAGAAGAAGCCTTAGGCCGGAGTCACACTACAGCGAGATACGGCCCAGTCTCGCAGGTTAAAACCAAGCTCTGGCGCCGCCACTCCGGAGCGCAGCGTGCAGCTCCATGTATTGCTGTGCGGCTGCACGCTCCACTCCGGACTGCCGGCGCCAGAGCTTGGTTTTAACCAGCGAGACTCGGCCGTATCTCGCTGTGTGTGATCCCGGCCTTAAAGGGGTTGTTCAGCCATGGCTTACAAATCTGCAGACAGCAGACTTGTGAATCCTCACATCGCGAGCACTGTGTGTTGTAAGGATTCTCCAGTGCTGGCGGCAGGAGCAGGCAGTCATGTGACTACAAGTATGCCATTTGAATACTTCCAGTCACATTTTGACTAGACGTGTCCAGCCTCGCTCAATAGACTTTCAGTGCGCACGTCTAGTCGGCATGTGACACATGTATGAAAATCGCATACCTGCGATCTCTTATCTGCCGCTGGAGAATTATCACAGCGAGCAGTGTGTACAATGTCAGGATTCACAAGTGTGCAGTCCCATTGAGTGACTGCAGACTTTTAGACGAGGCTGGACAACCCATTTAAGTGGTCAAAAAGACAAAACACATGAATAGAAAGTTGTTTTGACATTGCAGCGCCTTGTGTTCATTATTTTTTGGGTTTTTTTTTAGCCCTTTTTAAGGAAGGTAACCAGCGTTTCCACCTGGATCCTCTTTAAAGTAGTGACATTTACATTTGTTTTCTTTTTGGTTTGTTCACACCGGCCATTTTTCAAAACCCATAAGGAATAAAAAACTCAAAAATTCCTTACAATGAACAATGGATTTCCCATAGTAATGAATAGCAAGAGTTTTATAGTCCGGAGCTTTTAAGGTCGATTTTGGAGATGATCCACTCCAAAAATCTCTGCGTGATCACAGCACAAATGTCTCAATATCCACAACTGTCTGTCAGACATCTCAACATGAATGGGCGTCTAAAGATACCGTCTACCTGTTAGCCCTTTATTAAATGCCTTTAACATTTTTCAAATACTTCTGTGGATAAGTTGTTGACAACCTGGGTGGGCACCAAGTCAAGCCGCTGATGAAGGTAGTGATGTCACTTCTCATACATACATGTGATGAGGTCATCTGGGTCATGACTCATCTTCTAAATAGACATGTAAACCACCAGGTTAGGAAAACGTGTGTTCTCACAGGAGATGATAGATAAACAGCCGGGAAAAAGTGGCGGATTCTGTAATGCAGCAAGGTCACCTCCGGCAGCCCGCCCCGATGCCTGGCAGAAGATCAAACCCATTCTGGCACCGTAGAGCGAACCGGCAAAGACATAAGGTCTCCATTACCCAAACATCTGAGCAAACAGTACAAGTTTTGCTGCATTTCCTAGCTCCGTCCGATGAATGTCATCCGTTTTGGGATTTTAGTTTTAGGCCTGTTTCACACTTCAGTTTTTGTCCATCAGTCAAGATCCGCCGTTTTGCAAAAAAAACGGATCCACCATTTTGTTTGGCGGATCCGTTTTTTTCCCCATTGAGTTGCATTACCGGCGGATCTTGACGGATGGCCATCCATTGGATCCATTTTTTTGTGGATCTGTTAAAATTTTGCTCTCTCTCTCTCTCTCCTCCCCGGGATCTTCATTCATCGGATCCGTCAAAACAAACGGTCCGGTAGCATCCGTTCACATCAGTTAGCAACGGATCCGCTTTCCCCCAGGGAGTCACAGTTTGTTTTTTAATCAAACTGCATCCGGAGTACAGGAGTTTTCTGAAGCTGAGAAATCCCTTTAACTCCTTTCAAAACCATTGCTGTTTGGTTTACCGTACTATAAAGCTGTCTTTATATCATGCTGAGAGGGCCGCACCTGCAATAAGGCGAGATGAGTATCTCCTCCCAGTCGGCGGTCTAAATTGTCTGAGTGGGGGCGGAAAATGCTACTACATCCCTGTCAGAGACACTGTGGCTAGCAGGTAATGGACAGTTGCAGAGTCTCAGATAGGGGATTGACGGTAGCATGACCGGGATGGAGGGAGGACAACCGATGGCAGCTCCATTCTCAGCTAGATGTGCTTCCTCAGACACACATACAGTTGAAGACTGTTGTGGAGCAGAGTGCCACTGCTACCTATACAAGCTGCAGGTCTGCGCGCCATCTCAAGTGCATTGCGCTGCGATACACTATACTGTATGTGGGCTAGAGAGGTGGACATTATACTGTATGGGTGCCAAGAGGTGGACATTATACTGTATGGGTGCCAAGAGGGGGACATTATACTGTATGGGTGCCACAGAGGGGGAACATTATACAGTATGGGTGCCGCATAGGGGGACATTATACTGAATGGGTGCCTCAGAGGGGGACATTATACTGTATGGATGCCACAGAGGGGGACATTTTACTGTATTGGGGCCACAGAGGGGGACATTATACTGTATGGATGCCACAGAGGGGGATATTATACTGTATGGATGCCAAAGAGGGGGAAATTATACTGTATGAGTGCCACAGAGGGGACATTGTACTTTATTAGGGTCAGAAAGGGGGACATTATACTGCATGAGTGCCACAGAGGGGACATTAAACTGTATTAGGATCAGAGAGGGGGACATTATACTGTATGGGTGCCTCAGAGGGGGACATTATACTGTATGGATGCCACAGAGGGGACATTTTACTGTATTGGGGCCACAGAGGGGGACATTATATTGTATGGATGCCACAGAGGGAGACGACATACTGTATGAGTGCCACAAAGGGGACATTGTACTTTATTAGGGTCAGAAAGGGGGGTATTATACTGCATGGGTGCCACAGAGGGGACTTTAAACTGTATTGGGATCAGAGAGGGGGACATTATACTGTATGGGTGCCACAGAGGGGTACATTATACTGCATGGGTGCCACAGAGGGGGACATTATACTGTATGGAGGGCTTTTTATTGTATGGGGGCCACAAAGGAGGACATTGCACTCAGGGCTGTGGAGTCGTTAAGCCAAACCTCTGACTTCTCAATTTCCCTGACATCTGAATCCAACTCCACAACTCCTGCTCCGACTCCACAGCACTGGTCACTACTGAGCATGTACATAAAGTGCAGCACAGATTCATCTCAACTAAAAGCCTAGATCCTAAGATCAGAAACAGAATAGACATTTATATGGCATTTCAGAACTTTTCTAAATTCTTATGAAAACATTTACAGCACATATCTCACTGAACTACTTTACCCAATGTATTATATATTTTAGGAGTCAGTCTATTTTATACCGACTCCACTGAGGTAAACACAATGGGGGCCATTATACTGTATGGGGGCCACTATACTATATGGGGGCCACAATGTGAGATATTATTACTGTATGGCAGCAAAATGGGTGAAATTATTACTGTAAAGTGACTGAACGGGGGACAGTGTACCATATGGGGGTACAATGTGGGAGATTATAACTGTACGGAGACCAGAACGGGGGCATTATTACTGTGATAGGAGCCAGAATGGGGAACATTGTAGTGTATTTTATTTTTGAAACTACTGTTACCGTAGAGGGGTGAAACCTGTTAAGGTTCACGTTGGAAGCGAGAAGTCCAGTGTGTGCAACCAATCGGCGCGAGCGACAGCTCCCGATGGGCACACTCAGATTGGTCATGTACAATTGACCTCCTGCTGCACACTTTCATGTGTTGTGCCACTGCCTGACCTTAGAGACGAGCCCTTGTAAGATTCGTATGAAAATTGTCGCTGCTAACCGATGGAGAGGAGCACCTTGGTTGTTGCCCCATTAGTTGCCCGCTGTGTCGGTATAAATCTTTGACTGTTATATCACTTACTCTAGTGGCTGGAGCTTATTATATGAAGATTATTTATTGCAGCACATACCATGGTTACTGTCTGAGAGTAGGTCCGGGGCTTATTATAAAACCCAGACCGATCGTTTTATGAGATTATTAAATGCAGTGTAACTCATCCCAGGGTTACTGTCTGGGGACTAAGAGCATGTGATGATGGATGATGATTTACTGCATATCGTGGTTAATGTCTTACTTAGTCTCCCCCAGACAGTGTCCATGATCTGCAGTAACTGATCATACATCACAGTCTCTTCGCTAGGCTAAGTGCGGGATTATACTAACAGACTTGTGGCATTAAACAACCTCTGATCAGAGACATGTTTGCTCATCGGTGGTCGGTTAATAGCCTGTTTAGACAGGCCGACCCCATTTATGTGCATGGCTCACTAACAGATCACTCTAAGAACATGGACTGTCATTGTTATCGACAGCACATGCAGCATTTCCAAAAGACAATGTGCTGCCAAGAACGGTGGTTTTTAATCAGTCTAAAAATCATTTTGCCCGATGATCAATTGCTGAATACCGTGATATACACAGTTTTTTCATTGCTGGAATCTATCGTATTTTTCGATCTATAAGATGCACTTTTTAGCAAGAAAAACCCTTGCTGAAAAGTGTGCATGTCATATCATCCGGAGGCACCTTTCTGTAATGGGGGAGAATGTTGACAGTATCTTTCTCGATCACAGAGAGAACTGTTCTCTCTCCTTCTGCCCCACACTGATCTATGTGATCGGTGCGGTACAGGAAAGAAAGATACTGGGACCTGCAAGGATACTGCACGTCCTGTGTAGCTGAAGGACCTTCCATCTGACCAGCTCCAGGACCTTTCAACTCATGTGATCAATCAAGATGCCTGGAAAGAACTGCAAAATGTGGTAATGTAGCAGATCTGAGTGTCTATATGTGCATGCAGCAGAGCTGTTGTGTCTATAAATGTGTATGTAGCAGAGCTGTTTGTGTTTATAAATGTGCATGATGCTGAGCTGTGTGTCTGTATGTGCATGTAGCAGAGCTGTGTGTCTTTAGTTGTGCATGTAGCAGAGCTGTTTGTCTGAAAATGTGCATGTTGCAGAGATGTGTGTGTCTATATGTGCATGTAGGAGAGCTCTGTGTCCGTAAATGTGCATGTAGCAGATATGTGCATCTATATGTGCATGCAGCAGACTGGTGAGTCTGTAAATGTAGCACAGCTGTGTGTGTATATATGCATGTAGCAGAGCTGTGTGTCTATACATACATGTAGCAGAGCTGTGTGTGTATATATGCATGTAGCAGAGCTGTGTGTCTATATATACATGTAGCAGAGCTGTGTGTGTATATGTGCATCTAGCAGAGCTGTGTGTCTATATATACATGTAGCAGAGCTGTGTGTCTATATATACATGTAGCAGAGCTGTGTGTCTATATATACATGTAGCAGAGCTGTGTGTGTATATGTGCATCTAGCAGAGCTATGTCTATATATCCATGTAGCAGAGATGTGTGTCTATATATCCATGTAGCAGATCGGTGTTTGTCTATACTATTACATTCTTATTATACCCTTGTGAATTAAAATTAGTAATAATGACTCCTCCACTTTACACCACCAGAGAAGTTTTAATTAATAGGAAATATGTTTTTCTTATTTTCTGCCATCAAAACCTAGGGTGCGTTTATAGTTCGAAAAATACGGTACTTATGAATACGTTTCTTTTTATGCTGATACACTGTATATTCGTGTGCTCGGTGTATTCATTGCTGGATGCTTTTTTTGGACGGAGGGGTGTGAGGAGGTGACAGTAACACCACTGAAATTTTTGCCTCAGGGAGCAGAAAATTCAGAATCGGCCCTGCCTGCTGGTATCCGGCTGCGACAAGTTTTTCTAGTTTGGAGTGCTAACGCTGGCTATCATACAACAGGTTATTGGATTCACACCGATAACTGCAGGCAAAACAACAAGTTCTCCAAACTCTACCCGCGTGTGTAGAACAGATGGCCGTACACAGCAGACAGCGGGAATTTCGCGGCTGAATATTTGTCTGGAGACAAAGCCATGAGTCTAAAAAAGCCCCAGTGACTGGTGTAAAAGCTACAAGATTACTATTTTTATTTCTAATATAGATCGTGATATGAAGTACAGCTCTGGAGAAAATTAAGAGATCACTGCAAAATGTTCATTTTGTCTGATTTTTCTCTTTATTTTTGAGTAAAATGTAAATTGCTCTTTTATTCTATAAACTACGAATTTCCAAGCAGTAAATTTTGTATATATTTTCAGAAAATGAGAAATGGTCAAAAGAAAAAAAAATGCAGCGCTTGCAGACCTCAAATAATGCTAAGAAAGCAAGTTCATAATCATTTAGAAACAACAATACTAATGTTTTAACTCAGGAAGAGTTTGGAAATCAATATTTTGTGGAATAACCATGATTGTTAATCACAGCTTTCATGCGTCTTGGCTGCTTTCCACCAGTCTCTCACACTGCTTTTGGGTGACCTTATGCCACTCCTGGTACAATAATGTAAGCAGTTCTTCTTTGTTTGATGGCTTGTGACTATCCATCTTCCCCTTGATTACAGTCCAGAGGTTTTCAATGGGGTTCGGGTCTGGAGATTGGGCTGGCCATGACAGGGATTTGATGTGGTGGTCCTTCACCCACACATTGATTGACCTGTGTGGCATGGCGCATTGTCCTGCTGGAAAAACTAGTCCTCAGAGTTGGGGAACATTGCCTGAGCAGAAGGAATCAACTGTTTTTCCAGGATAACCTTGTATGATGCTTGATTCATACGTCCTTCACAAAGATTAACCTGCCCAATTCCAGCCTTGCTGAAGCATCCCCAGATCATCACCGATGCTCCACCAAATTTCACAGTGGGTGTAAGACACTGTGGCTTGTACGCCTCTCCAGGTCTCCGTCTGACCATTAGATGACCAGGTGTTGGGCAAAGCTGAAAATTAGATTCATCAGAGAAGATTACCTTACTCCAGTCCTCTATGGTCCAATCCTTATGGTCTTTGGCAAACTTCAGCCTGGCTCTCCTTTGCTTCTCTTTGATGAAAGGCTTTTTTCTAGCTTTACATGTGAACCCTGCCTCTAGGAGCCTGTTACGAACTGTTCTTGCCGTGCACTTCACCCCAGGTGCCATTTGCCATTCCTTTTGTAGGTCACTTGATGTCATCCTGCGGTTGCTGAGTGACATTTGAATAAGACAGAACACTGGCTCAGTAGTTAGCACTGCAGCGCTGGAGTCCTGGGTTCAAATTCCACCTAGGACAACATCTACAAGAAGTTTGTATGTTCTCCCCGTGTTTGCGTGGGTTTCCTCCGGGTATTCCAGTTTCCTCCCATATTCCAAAGACATACTGATAGGGAATTTAGATTATGAGCCCCATCGGGGACAGCGATAATAATGTGTGCAAACTGCAAAGCGCTGTGGAGTATGTTAGCGCAATATAAAAATAAAGATTATTATTTATGTATTAAGATGACGGTCATCCTGGTCAGTGGAGAGTCGTTTTCTCCCTCTGCCGGTCTGTAGCTTTGTTGTCCCCAATGTCTGCTGCTTGACCTTGTTGTAATGGACTGCTGTCTTAGAAATTTTAAGGATGGAGGTAACATGACGCTCACTGTATCCCTCTACTAGTAAAACCAGAATTGAGCCCTTCTTTTCTTCTCGCAAGACTTTTCTTTTCAACTCCTTTGGCATGGTTAAAAGTTATTTTTTCATTCCTATTACTTTTGGGATATTACTAGCACTTATTTTGCCATCCAGCTTGTCCTATTGCAAAAGGATTGTGAACCCCACAGCATGGTTTTTTATACTTTCCTTTGTTAAATAAGATTTGGTTCTGGTGATCACCTAATCAGAAGCACATAAAGTAGAATGAGGTGTACTCTGGTTGGAATTCAACTGATATTGGAATGGAATGGCTGTCAGACATGGAGAGAAGCTGATTTTTTTAAAACTGTGCAGTGATCTCTTAATTTTTACCAGAGCTGTAAATATAAAAACACTTTACCAATATATTTTTTTAAATACCTGTAACACAAAAACCTGACTTAAAGGGGTATTTCCATCTCTGAAATCCTATCCCAATATGTAGTTGGTGTAATAATAATAATATTAGTAAATAGCTCCAATTAGAAATGTGGTATAGTTCTTCTGATTCACTATGTTGCTTATCCCATGTGCAGGGCATTGCAGTAGCTGAGTTATCCATGGTTATGACCACTAACAACTAACTGCTACGATATGAGTGGTCATAACCATGGATACCTAAGCTACTGTAATGCCCTGAACATGGCCTAAGCAACATAGTGAATCAGAAGAACTATACCACATTTCTAGTTTTAGGTATTTGCTAATGTTATTATTATTACACCTACTATACATATTGGGATAGGATCTTGGTGATGGGAATATCCCTTTAAACAATAGTTTATTTTCTATGCTATGGCCTCAATTGTGTGTAACACTGGTATTTAGCGCTGTACAGATTAGCAACAGCACATGATGAGTCCATTGTGCAAAGGATTATAACATATCTCATTGATTTAGGGTCTGTTCACACTGTGTTTTGCCTAAAAAAGAGAGATTCATACGAGCCGCAGATAGAACCAATGAGTTGCACTGGACTATGTTCTTGTGTCCATCTGAATTGCATTTGGGGGGTTTCAGACGAAAGTCTCAGATGGCGACATGAACGCATTGTGAAGTGCAGTGTGAACAGGCTCTTATACTGGATCCATTAGGTTTCCTGGTGTAAACTGCACTAACAATGATTACATGCGATATGGCGCCTGACTGGGACTTTTTTCTCCAACAGCTTGTATCCACGGGGGCCTGTACGAGTTTAGGACGTTCATACCAGACACAATATCTAATTTTTCCCAGAAATGACACATTGCTCTGGATTTTCACACCAATTTCCTAAAAAGAAGTCCCCTGACAGAACTTAGTGACTGATCCACAAAGTGTTTGCCATGGAAGAAGAGGGATTTTCTGCTGTTCTCTGACCATACGTCTGATCCTGCTTGGTTTTGCATATACCAAAATGGTTCATAAGATGAAAAATGGGTCCCTGTTTCTGCTACTGGTTAAAGGAGTTGTCTGCTACTAGGATACTGTTGGCCGATCTTTGGGATAGGTCATCAATATCAGATTAGCGGAGGTCCAACACCCGGCGCCTCCACCGATCAGCAGTTATCAATTGCTGTGGATGCCAGCAGAAGTGCACAGCTCCACCTACTGTGTAGTGGTCATTCTCAAGTACTGCAGCTCAGATCTCATTCACTTCAATAGGCCCCTTTTATTATTATTATTATTATTATTATTATTATTATTATAGTGCCATTTATTCCATGGCGCTTTACATGTGAGGATGGGTGTACATAATAAAAACAAGTACAATAATCATGAACAATTAAAGTCATGACTGGTACAGAAGGAGAGAGGACCCTGCCTGTGAGGAAGCACAGTCTACAAGGTGAAATGTAATAGTTCTTCTGATTAGCTATGTGGCTTACCCCATGTGCAGGGCATTGCAGTAGCTTAGGTATAGTAACAGTTAGTTGCTAGTGCTCTTAACCATTGATACCTAAGCTACTGCAATGCCCTGCACATGGGGTAAACAACATAGATTATCAGAAGAACTATACTACATTTCTAATTTTAGGTACGGTATTTGCTAATATTATTATTCCTACTACATGCTGGGGTAGGATCTCGGAGATGGGAATACCCCCTTTATTTTATTTATGAAATAATAACCAAGACTTGATACACATGATTAGCTGTCAGAATAAGAAAATCGTGACGCAGCCACTGCCATATGACGTCACCGTCAGCCCACAGGAATGCAATCAGACAAGTAATGGCAAATCCTGTTTTTTTTCATACGTAATTCCAGAGGTTTGGTTTTGAGTTAGTCCAACCCAAGACACTTCATGGCGGCACTGCAAACTTATCCGATGCTGCCATAAGACGTCAGATAGAAAATCAAAACTGCAGATTGCGGAAGTCACTGCCCCACGTGTGTTACTTTTCATGAACCAAAGTAGAGCAAACTGCGAGAATCTGTGTGGGAAATTGGCCATGTGCACTGACACATTGGCTACAATGGGACCTTGCGGGGTCCGTGGTGCACACAGAGCGATTATTATTTACTCGTCTGGACGAGCCCAGAAAGGGTAGAATACTGCCCGGCTTGTCCTTTCACCCGACCGTAACTGTTACACACGCAGTTTTCTGCAAGTGAACTTTATTCATTGCATAATGGAAAGTTCTGCATTTTTATAATGCTTTACATTTTCAATTTTCTCACAGTTTTGACATTTTCTGCTGTTTGTGAATAGGAACCTTTCTGGTTTAGATTCAGAGATGAAAAAAAATCTGCCTTGGGCTACATTCCCACGATGAGTTTTTGGTGAGTTTTTTTAAGCTGCGTATGTTCGGAAAAAAAAATTCCAGTTACTTATTTTACTTAATTGGGTGCAGAAATGGTGCAGAAAAACGGCAACATCGAAAACTCACCAAACGCGCGTCGTGGGAACGTGGCCTTGAACATGTCCGACTGTGATGCATTCAATGAATGATTCCATTCTAAGACAGCAAACAGAGACCCTAAAATTACTAAAGGATCGAAACAAAGTATACTAAAGCTTTATTTCACGTAAAAACTCTCTTTGATGAGTTTCATTGACCTACAAGATCACACATTGCTCACTGCTTAGGCCCCATTCACACATCAGAGTATCCCGAAAACACGTTCCCATTGTAGCCTATGGTTAAGTTCACAAATCCCAATTGTTCACATGTCTGATTTTCATCCAATCTGCAGATCAAAAACGCCCGTTCTAGTCAAAGGGTTTATAAAAAAAAAACTGCAAAAAACACTCGGAAGAGACTTATCCAAGTGTTGCCTGTCT